>NC_092574.1:18693712-20081212 GCF_037975245.1 Apostichopus japonicus
TATAATAGCTATTTATCCTCTAGAGCTGGGTTTCCCTAACTTTATCCCCCCCCCCCCCCACGAACCCCCTGTGGATGTCAGAGTTGTCCACGAACCCACAACTTTTCGAGACACGATCTGAGTCATTATTATACTATAATACGCATAACATGCAGTGCTTCGTAAAAGATCAAGTTCATAGTGTAATATTGTAATGAAAAAAAAAACAAGAGATGCACAAATATTTATTTGGAAACTTCAAGATCAGATCAGATCAGCTCTTTATCTTCATGAAGTACTGTCATGCGGACACCAACTTCACAATTCAGTTATTTATCACATGCACGGTACGGTAGGCTACTACTATGGCAATATTTGCGTATGGAACGCGAAAAGAGTTTGTCGACTTTTGTACATTACTAAATTATATATGATATATCAGATTTCACTTCAACAAAAAGTACTCTATTTTTGACTTCTGAAACGTCTCACGAACCCCCTGGGATGGACTCACGCACCCCTGGGGGTTCATGCACCCCAGTTAGGGAACCCCTGCTCTAGAGGTTATATGCAAAAATCCTACAACTGCGGGTATACTATACAATGACATATGTATGCACTAGCTCATCAGATTTTTATAAATAGGTCAAACCTAGTTCGCATAAAATAAATCAACTGAAGACGAAAGTTTACTATGATCATAAATCAAGTCATTAGTGTAATTATCATCTGATTATGTTTTTTGGTAAGAAAACAATGCTTCATGCCGCCTTCATATAAGGAATTGTGTTTTTACTATAATTTGGGCCGGTCACACACGACCGGAGAAGACTGTACAGACGCAATGCAACTCGTCTGTCGTGATCCCTACTTTTGATTTGTGTGTCACGCCCCTCAGTAGTACAACTGACTTTCACACACCCCACACGACTGGGCTTTTCTCGCCGGTCCTAGCTCGCCTAGGCTTATGTCACATACACAGTTGTTGATTAAATATTTAGCCACTACATGGCACTTGTAGTCGTGAACCGCCAGACAATGCAAGACCATATAGTCGAATGTTTTCGATTCGCGAAGACGCTACGTGTTGAGGTCTCCCGACTCAAACTGACGCGACGAAAAAAACGGCTAAATCTTATTCAGATGTATTAATGGTCTTAAACGTTGGACGACTTTGCAACTAAACCGTTGACTTTCCACGTCATGGCGGTCGATTTGGGTTGGCACGCGTTCCGTCCACCAGTATGAAGCCGACAGTATAATAGAGCCGATTACGACCGATGGTACAAAGTCCACAGACAAAACCTTGCAGCTGCTTCAAGTCATCGACAGCTTTTGTTTTCAGTAACAGTCCACTAAAAGAGAGAGTTCACAGTTTCGTATCTTGCGTCTCCAACACTTCAGCCGAACTCCTAGTATTATCATTCCAGTCGTTTGTACCTGCTGAGGTGTTAACAATTGGCGTAGATGAGACAGGACGCCCTCCTTGTTGTCCGTGGGTGTCCCTTTGACATGGGACAATGCGGTAGTAGATGTCATGTACCGTCTCCTTGAAGGCTTGTCTGTATTTACTGCTAAATGAAACGTAAACGACTGGATTAATCAACGTATTGATATATGAGAGCGTGCGTGCTATCCACACAACTGTCCGGTACGTGAAACTATTGGTGGATATGAGAGTGTTCCCTGCCAGTCCGTTGAATAAGGTGCAGACGTTGAGAATTTCGAAAGGAGCAAGTAATGCGAAAAAGGACAATCCATTTATGACCAACATCTTGATAGTTTGATTAATTGTTCGACTTTCTTCCTTCTTCCTCGATGTCGCTTTGGCTAATGAATCAAAGGATTGCACCCTCTCCGCAGATTCTTTCAGACCTTGTAATATATCCACGTATAAGTACATATTCATTGCCATCGCTAAGAAAAAGGGCAGGGTTTGGAGGATGTGTGTGAAATTCTCATACGATTTACTGACGGAACTGCAAATGTGGACCACGCGAGGGTACTGAAGGAATTGTTCTCCTTCTGGCCAAATTATGCAGATTTCTTTCAATATGGCAAAACTCGGTATGAACGACCCTGCCAGTAAAAACGATATTAACCAAGAGAATGTGATCATTTTGAAACATTTCTTCCGATTATGGAATCTATTTTTCCCAACCAGATGAGGATATCTAACAGCTTGCCGTCTTTCCCAGGCGACCAGAGTTATGAAACACAGAGATGCCAGATAAGTCACTGAACTACTGACGAAGAAAATGACGCATCCGAGTGAACCAAGACAAGAGTCGTCGATGGTAACCTGAGGAGAAGCGATAAACTTCCAAAGCTTGTGTCCGATGACGAAGACCAGAAATAAGATATCTGCAATTGCCAAACTGGACAAATATGCGTTAGTAACATTTTTCATGGTGTCAATTTTCCTAACGACTAATAAAAACAGGGCGTTGTCTATCACTCCAATAACAAGAATCAATGGTAAGATTATACTTATATAAGCTATAAAAATACTTCGGTATTGTAAAGACGTGGCTACGGCTTCTGTAGATGCATTTATCGAATCTGTTCCGTTGCAAAATTCTTCGTCAAGAGTCGTAGCCACATTTGTGAAGCTCTCTGTTCCATACAGATCTGCCATTTTATCATGCAAAGATTTGTTGCACTTTTCAAATTATCCACGCGTAATCATGTATAGAGCGTCAGAAGTTGGAAAAGTTTGCGTAAGATAATTCTGTTTCGCGTATCTGTATAATGATGATGCCGGTAAAGGTGTTCAACTTTAGCCTAATTAAAAAACTAGAAGAGAAATGAATGCTGCCATATAAAGATACATATGTTAAATTGAGGTATATTATGATACCGGTGAAGTTCAGGTTTTAACAGTAAATTATCCCATACAAAGTTCTTCCTTTTCTTGCGTTTTTATGGTAACATGGAATTCAGACTCTTCTCACGTCTGCTTCGACAAACTAATGATAAGTTAGTTAAGCAGAAGTAAATTATATGTTAGCAGGTAGAAATATCACAGTATCGCTATGGAGGTATTGACACAGTAAAGAGATATCAACAGTACTGAGATTGTCCCGACATCTCAATTCAGTCCGACGGTCTCTAAATTTACTATAAATCCTCTTCGCTGTCGTGATGTCTTCTATTAAGTGATTAATCTGTTGAAGTGGAGGATCAAATCTGACTGGTAGTTTGTACAACTAATGTCTGGTACTTGACACCACATTACTTAATGAAATCAAGAACTGATTTAACTTTATAGTTCAGGAATTCAACCACAGATGCGCTCAAGTGATTTGTTTGACAGAGTCAAGTCGTTTAACTTCCCGTAAAGTGATGGCTGCATTCCCGTATAAATCTTTTTTCCTCTCTCCTTTTTCTTTTTTCTTCTTCTACTCCTCGTCCTCCTAATTGGCCTCTCCACCGAAATGTGGCTCGTTTTTTCTTGAGTTAAACTCAGACAGCACTTTATCCAAAACGATTGCTCCGTGAAGATGTTTCTTGAAAACAAGAGGTTCCTGAGAAACAAAACGTCAAATATAAACATTATTTGATTTGATTTGATTTATTTGATTTTCCACAGATAATAAATATATACATGTGGAGGGAAGTCCTCTAAAAAGCCAATTCAGGCTTAACAAGTTAAAGGACTCCCAAGAAAGAAAGAAAAAATACATATATACATAAATTAAAATATAATTAATGTCTTAATAAGGAATAATTAATAACATACAATGTAAACGATGTATCAATACTGAGAAATTACTTTTTTTTTTTAAGCGTTTTCCTAAATGTTACTTTAGATGGTTTAGATTTTATAGTAGCAGTTAGAGAATTCCATGTCCTCATAGCACGATTCTTTAAACTTAACGTACCGAATGTTGTATTACATAAGTTGTGGTGTGCTTGACCGGCACTTCTAGAGCGGTGACTATGTATGGCGCTGTTAATAGTAAAGAAGTCATGAAAGGCTGCAGGAAGTAAGCCATTCCAAGCCTTGTAAAAGAATGTGGCTTCATTCAGCCTAACAATATCGCTAAATTTTAATAAGTTGAGCAATTTGAAAAGTGAGCTGGTGTGTTCACGATATTCAGAATGAGTTATATGACGAATGACTTTCTTTTGTAGGATTTCAAGAGGGTGAAGATAAACATTATGGGTGCCAGACCAGATTATAGAGCAATATGAAAAATGGGGGGGGGGGGAATTAATGTTTGGTAAAGCATTCTAAGAATATTCTGAGGAAAGTAGTGTTTCAACTTAGAAATGATACCAACATTTTTCGCCACAGTGTTTGCAATATTTGATATATGTTCACACCAAGTAAGTTTACTATCAATATATACTCGGAGAAATCTAATACTATGTACATGCTTGATAGGCTTACCATCCATTAAAATGTCTTTTTTCCAAGAAAAAGATTTACTTTTATTGAAAACAATGTAGCTGGTTTTATCAAGATTAAGTGATAGCTTATTAGTTGCAAACCAGTCGTAAAATTGATTCAACTCCATGGATACTATGTCATGTAAAGTATTCAAATTATTGGATTCGAAAAATATACTAGTGTCATCTGCAAATAAAATAGTTTTTGCAATATTAGAGATATGACAGATGTCTTTGATATATATCATGGAAAGAAGTGGTCCTAATATTGAACCTTGAGGAACACCACAGCGGATTTCAGCATAGTCAGACATGGTGTTCTTAAACGAAGATATACTGTAAACGTTTCGATACGTAGCTGTCCATCCAGTTAAGGGTTGGTCCTCTAATGCCGTAGAATGATAACTTGTATAGGAGAATAGTATACGATGGTCAATGGTATCAAATGCTTTTGATAGGTCTAAGAATTTACCAATACATGTTTTCTTTTTATCAAGGCTATCGTATAATTTATCAATGGCATCTGCCGGGGCAAGCTCAGTTGAGTGACTAGGGCGGAATCCATATTGTTCATTGCAAAGTATGTCATTAGCATCAAGAAAATTTATGATTCTGTTGGACATGAGGCGTTCGAGAATTTTGGAAAAGCATGATAGAATAGAGATTGGTCGGTAGTTCTCGTAGATATTGGATTCTCCTTTCTTAAAAATGGGTAAGACCGTAGCTTTTTTTTAAAAATAAGTTTCTAAGTGAATTTCTAAATTAAAATTATTAAATTTCCAAGTGATGAATCGTTTCAGCGATCATATTTTCATTATTATCCATTTTTTACATATCTCTCCGATTGATCAAGATAATAACGGAGATCAGTAATATTTAATGTCCTTTGAAGAACTTATATCGTTGAAGTCGAAATTGTTGAATCATTGCAATGATTATGATATGAAGTGTCTCGTTTCAAATCATGCGAATATACATGACGCTTGCTCGTCGTCGTACAGAAGTATTATGATTAATTTATTGCCCCTCCGCTACCCACCTCTTCACCCTCTCCCTCCCACCCTCGGCAAAACGATACGATAAACTGTATAAGTACAATATTTTCTGCCGTACGAAAACACCCATGAAGGGAGCTCTTCGGTATGTAGTTTCTCTCTCATGATACTCAAGAACGGAAGTGGGTGATTGGGGATTATATTATTATTATTATTATTATCATCATTATTATTATTATTATTATTTATGCAGTCTAAAGTTACTACAGAGACTAAGGTATAACAACTTACGACCGCAGATTAGTATTATGATAGCGCGTTCAGTCCTTGAAATGTCTATAGGTAACGTGGGCTGATAGTACAAACATTGTTAATTAAAAAAATGATTATGGATGACCAGTCATTTGTGCCACTTAGTTCATTGTTATGTTTTTATCATTAAATTTGATCCGTGGATCATAATGATCTGTATTTTGAAACTTTTCAATCATGAAGCTCATTTTCTGTTTAGAACAACATTACGCGGTACTTAGTCTACGTCAGCGTTTCAATCAAGCAATTCTTAGTTGCATGAGTATGGCAATATTAATTTTCTACTACATAATATATAATATTCTACTGCAAACATTACCACTCAATTAAGCAGCAGAGTAAGGTTTTCATAGAGTGATGTATTGGGCAGTGGTATATAGAGTGGTACATTGGAGTGGAGGTTGCCTCAATATATATCAGTTCAGATCTTTATAATTATATGACGTTGTATATGTTGTTATATATATTACTGTAAAAATGAAATATCGTTACCAATATAGGTAAACAATATAAAATGTTCGTATTTGAGAAAAAGCGAGTGTTCAGTTTCTTGGGCTTATATCTATGTGACAACTATGTGTGAAAGTCATGGAACCGTTACACCACAGAGTGGCATATGACCAGGAAGTATATATCACGGATATCCACACTCACCTCTTAGAAAGGAGAAGGAGAATATGAGCAACAAGGAGATAAATTCCAAAGATTCACATTAGCTCCTCATTCTGTCGTCCTTGAAATCGCTGTTAAGGAAGAGCAAGGAATAATTTGAAATTGCTTATAGGTCTTTCACATTTTATCTCACAAAACGCACAAAATACAACTATAGCGAAACATTCGTACATTATGCATGTGCTCCTGTTTTGACAATCGATACTTTTTTTAAGCGTTTAAAATGGCTCTGGTGTGAATTTTAAATCTGATTCCTGCTATGAAGCTTTAAAATTCGAGCTGATTGAAACGTTGTTCCATAATAAATTGATTATGATCTCGCAACCGTATATGTAAGTGGGTCATCTTATTCTGAATCTGTTTTGAAGATCGCCGTATACTCACTGTACTATCAAATGCTCACATTCGCCATGGCAAGAACATATATAAAGAAAAAGAATATTTATCACTAGTGTTGGCAGGTTCACTAAATCTCATTCAAAGCATCGATTTTTTGGGGTGAGGTGGGGTGGAGAGGGGAGAGTAATCAATTTAATGAAAGACGTTCAATTGACGATGTTATTTCCTATAGTGAGAAAACATGTTATGTCACAAATTTTAAGGATATAAATTACATTTCTTACGATGATCATTACCATCATCGTCATCGTCATCGTCATCGTCATCGTCATCGTCATCGTCATCGTCATCGTCATCGTCATCGTCATCGTCATCGCCATCGCCATCATCATCATCATCATCATCATCATCATCATCATCATCATCATCATCATCATCATCATCATCATCATCATCATCATCATCATCATCATCATCATCATCATCATCATCATCATCATCATCACCATCATCATCATCATCATCATCATCATCATTACGTTGTTGTCATAGGCGCTGTTCAAAATTGCTAAACCGCGTAATGTAAACCAGAATGCAAAATGCATCGAGGTTTCGAAGACTTTAGTACACAAGATTTCTGCTTGCTAGTATAAGCAGAACTAGCTGTTACAATAGAAATGGCCCGAACCACCACTTTGATACAATAACACTATGGCATGATAAACACAGGTCAGTCTACTGAACGTGGCTCTACACACCTCCACCAAAAACAATAGGGATGTTGGAGGTCCAAGTCCATTTGGGGTCACTAGAGGTTAAATTGTGAAAATCTTGTAAACACGATAACTCAAGAAGGGAAGGATGGACGAATCTCATATTTAGTATGTAGTTGTGACACGTTTAGTAAAAGATTTTATGGAGGTCAAAGGTCATTTGGAGTCACCAGACGCCAAATTGTCGAAACCTTGTTTTATAAGCTATACCGTATCTCCCACTGCCAGCCTATCAGATAACATGTGCGTTACGCCTTATACGAATAGGATCCTGCACGGAAAACAAGTGTCCGTCTAGTGTCCGTCTTAAGGCGCATTTACACGACACGACAAAATCGTCTGCGAATTTTTTTTAGCCGACTTGTGTACGATTGTGTCGGTACGTGTGAGTGGCTTCTCCTCTTGTCGTGAGGAATTATCATTCACGAAAAAATCGCCCACAATTTCTATTAAAATCGCGCACGACTTGGACGCAGCGTGTGAAAAGAATCTTGCTCAACATCCGTCGCGCGCGACAATATTTTGAGTTGTCGTGCAAAGTTGAGCACATTTCAACTTTTGTCACGATTTTCACCGGATGGTTTAGCGACCAGTGACAACAAAATGGCTGAATTTAGTGACTCAAGGACGTGAAGAAATGTGCGATAAAGACGATGGGCTGAAGGGAGGTATAATTTCGTAACTATTATTAAGACTACTTGAGACCCAGATAAAAGGATAAAAAAAAAATGGTATATAATATACTTGACTATTCCCACAAACTTAGAGAAAGATTTGTGCGTGGATGGTCACTGAAGTGATGCAATTGGTCCTATATATGTTTATCGTATAGCACATAATGCATACTATTATGCAATGTTTATGAGTACTGTCTAGCCTAGGCCTAACTTGCTTTAATACCAAACAAATTGTTGTTGAGTTTTGTTGGTTGAATTAATATAATGTTTTTGAAGTTCTTCTGTGTCATCGGCTTGTGAGTAGTCAGTGTTTGGGAAGTGTGCGTAATTTCAATGAAAAGTAATTTAAGATAACCTCGTTGTCATTAGAAGGCCTAAAAATGATACGGATACCTTGAAAAATCATAATGAATCGGATTAACGATATTTTGCATTATGGTAAAACCAGACAAAGCGACATGGTCGATAACCACATCCTTTATATCACAGTGTGTCGCTTTTGCATGCATGAACTGATACGCTAAGTTATGGTAATTTTTCTGAGGCTTCGACCGTCAAAATTTAGAGCAATATTGACCGTTATCAACATCTTCAAGGTAGTATAAGTTGACTTCATTTTAGTTAAACTATTGACAGGACAGTGTTATATTAAATAATGTTCATGAAACATAATGATCAGCTTCATCATTAATTTCATCATTAATTATGACAGTGAGCTAATCAAAACAATCTGTATTAAAAAGTCTGTCTGTCTCCACTTCTCTCTCTTTCTCTCTCCGACTGAACACTTTGTCACTGTGAATGATGATCTCAATTATATTGCGTTGAAAAACTTAACTTCTTTTTCTCCTTTTTTATTCCTTGTGTTCATTCATGCACGAGGCTGTGTATGTGACTTGAAGGAAATAATTTCAAATGAACATGGTTGTCTAAAACAGTGTGAAACCTTGTGAATACATTGTCTTTAAATGTAATAAAAGGATAAATGTTCTCATAAAAGTGTAAGGAACCCCTATGCCTATTTGCTTTCTGGCTTACACTATTTAACCCTCTGCCAGATTTTCTGATGCATCTATCACATGTAGCAGATAGTGAAATATTGGATTGGGTTAAAGAGATAACATGATTTAATGCTATATTATGCAATATCAGTTACAATTGCTCATTAGGACTTGAAGATGTATTATTTCCTCTCTCTCTCCCCAGTATTTTTGTTTTTAGTGAGTTGGTTAAATTTCAATATTTTATTCCGGATATCTCGAAAGATGCCTTGTTTCTGGCACCTGTATCTCATACCCTCAACCATATAGCGTCAAACGCACGTATTTATCGCATACGACTGTCGTGTCGTGTCGTGTAAATGGCAAGTTATTCAAATGGAACAAATTGCTAACTGTAGTGTGATAAATCGTGCGCGACTCAAGACAACATTTACACGCTGCGATTCCAGACGTAGTGTAAACATATGCTCTACTTTGCCCGTCAAGTTGCTCACTGTTCAGTTTCTTCGAAAAGTCCCATACACACCCCACGAATTTGTCGCTCACGACACTTTTGTATAAATAGATTCATTATGATTTTGAAGGGGAAAAAAATGCAACAGCAACGGTCTTGTAAAGGTTTAAGCTGTATATTGTACTTTAGAATGATCATATGTTTCCAAGCATTTACCATTAAAATAGTACGTTGACTTCCAAGTTTACCATCAGGCTATATATTTCACTATGTGTAACTTTGACTTATTTTAGGACGAGACATCTGCATTTTGCAGCTCAACATTACGAATGTTTGACCTAAAAATTTGACAACTTCCAGGACATTTCGACCTTCTTTTCTCAATTTCAAATTTTATGTCGATTTTTAAAAGTTTCATCTCCAACTACTTTCTGAATATTTTGAAAATGTTAATGTACTAGGATCCGTGAATTCATATACGCCTATGCCGATAATGTTGTTGCAACCTTCTTTCAACTCCCAATTTTGCCAAGTTCTTAATCATTTAATCCATCATAAATCAACTTTGGTATCAATTTTCCCAAAAAATAATAATAAATGGGGGCCTATTATAGACCCAATAACCTACAGGATAATCTGTATCCATTCTTTTTTATACAAAACACCCGATAAAAGTATAAACAAGCACTACAGCGAAAAATGTCTATAGTAAATATAACTTACCAGCTATCATCAATATTTGGTTGAAATTTTATAATGAAGCCAAATCGATAACGTTTGTGACACTGACCCAGGAAGTTGCTAGGATACTGTCGATGATATTGTATTAAAATGCTGGAAACGCAGGTTTCTGTCTAACTCCGTGGAACTTTCTGTAACTCAGTTTAACTAACAACTGCTGCGAATGCATGCATGCATGTTATATTTATAACGATGGCTTACGATGATATATTCAACGAAATACAAATTACCCTCGAGTCGTGAACAAGTTGTGTACGCAGTCGACTGGGCGAGTATTATAACGGTTTCTATTTATCGGCATTCGTTGGAATTACCTTGCAAGTCAACACCACACCTCCGTAGTTGTGTGGCTATATGTTGTCAGTCACGTCCACACTGTCAGTGATTGCGAAGGGAAAATTGAATTAAATATTATCTGAGCTGAAAGATTTGTACCTATACGAACTTGTACTGCCAAGCCGGAGAGCCCTGGCACAGAGCGAGGTGGAGATAGGTGGAGAAATCGAGTGAAATATATTATTTCACGAGGTTATAGGGTTGGGAAAGATTTGGTTTACAGGCTGTGAAAACAATCCCGCCATATAACGAGATATATACCAATTTGGTACCAACCCAGAAATAGTTTATCTCCTCAAGGGTCAAAGGATCGCCGTGGGACGATACGATGAACTTAGTAAATCAAATTGAAGATGGTAAAATCGGATGAGAAAATCTGAACAAATTCAATAATAAACAGGGATTGTACCCAAGCAAGCGAGAGACGATAACATGAGAAAGAAAGGTCAGGTAGTTTGACATGGCGTGTCGAGTCGACGATAGTATGGCATTCCTTCCCA
This sequence comes from Apostichopus japonicus, assembly GCF_037975245.1. Classification (NCBI taxonomy): domain Eukaryota; kingdom Metazoa; phylum Echinodermata; class Holothuroidea; order Aspidochirotida; family Stichopodidae; genus Apostichopus; species Apostichopus japonicus. The sequence continues at coordinate 18,704,887 of NC_092574.1, forward strand.
TCTTTTCTTGGTAACCCACCTACACTACATAGTAACGTGATACATGACGGACACAAATGGTATGCGGGGTGTGCGAGTTATCACACTATCAATTGTATTATGCGATGTTACAATCTTACAAACATACTATGTAAAGCAAAAAGTAAAAAAAAAAAAAAGGATTCCTTTCCAAATGAGAACGTAAAGTACCACTATACATACAGTTCTTATATTGAATAAGGTGGATTTGTATACCAACTGCTACGTTCATCTATAAGTTATTTTTTTAGGTCTTCAGACATTGACCACTGTTGACCTCAAATGACCTTTAAGGTCCATGGAAAATGATAAGGTTCTTGCGAAGTATACTATCTACCTATTCCGCATAGATAATACATCTAAGTTTGACTTTTTGAACTTTATCCCGTACACAGGGTTTCCATATTTTGACCACTGTTGACACCAAATGATATTTGACCTCCACAGAAAACAATAGAGATTTCGAACCCCATAAGCATGATACACAACCATGTATGAAGTTCGTCCAAGTTTTGCTTTCTGAGTTATGCTGTTTTACAAGGTTTTCACACTTTGAACTGTATTAAGCTCAAATGAGCATTGACCTCCACAGAAAATATTATGGCTTATGTACTCAATTAGATAGATACGCATAGGCTACCAAGTATTAGGTCACTAAATCTTTAATTTTACGTTTCCTTGTTTATAAGGTTTTCAGACTTTTACCTTAAACGACCTTTGACATTCGCAGAGAGCAATAGGGATGTTGTGCTTAATAAGACAGAATAAACAATTTGGACCCTACCATTTGAAATCATGTGCATGTCCATGTTATGTCACCTATAGCCTCTAAATGGTCTAATGGAATTTGAATGCAAAGACTGTGGTGGGACTGTATAGAAGGATGGGGGAGGGGTGAAAGATGTTGGGACTGGGTTGCAATTGGTGAATAAATCCCGCTGACATTTTAACGGCAAACACGTCCATCTATAATAGTAATAATGTTAAAGGACAACAGACAGTATTGACAAGTTTTGTGATTCCTTGTTAAATTGGGTGTGGGCGGAACATTCAAAAGAAACACAATGCTCAAACAATATTTTTAAGTGTTGACTGATTTAAGTTTAAGCGTGAGGAGGAACCTGTATAGAAGGGACGGATGCAAATCAAGGATTTGATCAAAGGAGACGGTGTGGCTATGGGATCGTTACTGAGCCGACGCCCATGTAAGAGATCTATATCCTCCTCCTGAAATTTGAATATGTCGATAGTGCATTCTGATGCATATTTATAGACAATAACTCACGTTTACAATAACGGGTTTAAACGCAAGGAGCGGTATAATTCTTACCGACTCAATGTAAAAACAAACCCTGATCAACGATGGAGTTGCGGTGGAATCCCCTCCCTCCCCATCCCCCCCCCCGTTGTTCACGCCACTGATGACCCTTCTCATGCAATACGTGGTCTGTCGTCAGAATCAGAGGAAGCGGGGGTGGTTGCTGGGAGTCGCAACCACGTATACTTCTGGGGAAGTTTAGCCCATAGTGCACACATTTATAACATTCAACATTGTTTCAAAAATTGGAAACATTGCCTAGCATCCATCCGTCATTTTGCATCTGGACAACTCCAATTTCTGAAAAATTCTTACACCCTTCCCCTGGACGATTTGACATATTACCCCCCCCCCCCCACACCCCTCCAGTGTACAAACGGTGATTGCGCCCAAGGCAGGAAGTGACAGAATGAATACTAAATGGACCATGAGACCGATGAGTTTGGACAATAAACGTTATACTAGCACGAGCAATATACTGTGCGCAACACGTGATGTAGAGGTTTACACGTTGTTGAAGCAGGTAATAATTTGACCAAATGGACAATGAGAACCCAATTATCCTTGTTTTTTTTTAAATAAAAACAAAAATTTGGCCACGGGGCGCCTGAATTAGGAAGAAGAATCAGTCTTTAATAAATTAATGTAAGGCTTGAAATCTATATACACATTGGACTCAATTTTTTTAATTTGTTCAAAGTTTCTCATTTCGATTATCGTTAGTTTCTTATAATGCATCTTTTTCTTTAATATTGTTTACTTGTGTAGGATTTTAGGTTCTTACCAAACAGACCGACAGTTGTGAAATTGAAAGTGTGACATATCGCAGTACCTTGTGTCCAAAAGAAATAATAATCTTAGCTAATTTTGATTAAAATAATTTCTTTTAACTGGCTATTTTAACTATAGATATAATCTTTACACTTCTCCACAAATTTGTTTCAAAGTACTCTACACAGTTCAGCCATAACAAAGTTGACAAAGGCGTCCCAATTGATTTGATAAAAGTGCAGTTAGTACAACTATATAGTTTTCAGGTTCACGCTCGAAAAGAAAAGTCTCATCTGTTTATCAGATTGAGGATTATACCGTATAGTTACAGACCCAATGATGTCATCGTCCATTCCTCGATACTGACCCTGTTAATTGTAGGTGGTAAACAGCTGTCTGCAGCGTGATAATAAACATTCGCAGCGCTTCGGACATTTTGAGGGGAACTTAAAGAGGCTTACCAGTACATTTCTAGATAATTTACTGCCATACAGGAGTAGAGGCGTCGAGAGTAAGTTCGGGTCCTGCGGAAAAATTATCATTTCCCTTTCGTACATTATGAAAATAAATATCAAATTAAAGTATTCTTCAACCAATATGTTCGAGAGAACCTCTCCATAGTTGACGCTGAGGCCCGGCGCTGTATCCCCTGACCCCTCCCCGCCACACCGCCACCTCCCGTTAGGTCTGATGACTAAAACATTAAGCACAGTTTCTGCGTTTTGTTAGTGTCTTAACCAAACCTAAACTGAGTCAAATAAGATTGTATTTGATCAGAAGTTATATATATCCTTCATCAAACTAAGACAATCTCCTAGATTTTGAGATGTATCATGGTGTTTTTTTGTTTTTTTGTTATATGTTGAACCCATGGGCTATTACAAAACAGCTCCATGTTTAAACTTATTGATTGAGATTCATGTCAATAAAAGTTATGTATGGCAAACACATTTAACCAGAATGCAACATGCATTGGGGTTTCGATGACTTCAATGCACTAGACTTATGCTTGTTGGTATAACCAGAACTAGCTGTTACAATAACAATATGGCATGATAACACAGGTCAGTCTACTGTACGTGGTTATACACACCTCCATCTAAAACAATAGGGTTCTTGTTCTCATTGTTATGAATCCACACACCAAGTATTACAAAACAAAACAAAACCTTGATCTCTAATAACTTCGCACATTAAGGTTGCAGAGGAGTCAAGATATGGACAATTGAGATTGGAATATGCCCACGAAGCTTCAAAGAATCAACTTGAAAGAAGCTAATTCAGGGCACTGGAGGTCAACCTGAAGTCAAAAGTCACCAAAATGCAGGTCGACTATTGTATTACAATAGCGTAACTCCCAACCTTGATGGACATTTCGTTCTCAAGTTATTGCAAAAATACAAGTTTTTGACCCCTAATTGACCTTTGTTGACCTTGGATCATATGACTGTTATGTTTGGAATCGATCCTTTACCCCATTCACAACTAGTCCACAAATATCTACCAAGTCGGACCCTGTAATGGTAGTTTCACAAGTTATTGCCAAAAAACACATTTTGACCCATAAATGACCTTTGGTGACCTTGGATCACATCACGATTATTTTGGAAAACGTGCCCCTACTACATTCACAACTTGTCTTAATATATCAGCCATGTCAGACTTGGTGACTAGAAGTTGTTGCAAAAATTAGCATACTTTGGCAGTCTGGCACATAAGCAACCTTTGAATGACCTTGGATGACCTAATGATTTTTATCAAAACTGTTCCTCTTGATGATGTGCACTCTGTCCTAAAATCCCAGCCTTGATGGACATTTGATTATCAAGTTATTGCAAAAATACTAGTTTTTGACCCCTAATTGACCTTTGTTGACCTTGGATCATATTACCGTTATGTTTGGAAACGATCCCTTACCCCATTCACAACTAGTCCCCTAAATATCAACCATGTCGGACCCTGTCAATGGTAGTTTCACAGGTTATTGAGAAAAAAACACATTTTGACCCATAAATGACCTTTGGTGACCTTGAATCACATCATGGTTATCTTGGAAAATGCGCCCCTACTTCATTCACAACTTGTCCTAAAATACCAGCCATGTCAGACTTGGTGACTAGAAGTTGTTGCAAAAATTAGCATAAGTTGGCAGTTTTCTGCACATAATCAACCTTGAATGACCTTGGATGACCTGATGGTTTTTATCAAAAATGTTCCTCTCGATGATGTGCACTCTGTCCTAAAATCCCAAACCTTGATGGACTTATGGTTCTCAAGTTATTGCAAAAATACTAGTTTTTGACCCCTAATTGACCTTTGTTGACCTTGGATCATATTACCGTTATGTTTGGAAATGATCCCTTCCCCCATCAAAAAATATGTTTCTCTTAATCTTCATATCAACAACAATAGTGCCCAAGAATCGCATCACGCATAAAGAATCGCATAAAGATAATCTTTGAGCAGATAAAAACCTAGAATTCAAGCTTCCCTACTTGAGATATCGTGTTTACAAGCGAAGCGTCACACACACACACTCACACATGTTTGTGTTTCATTCAGACCGAGGACCCCATTGTATTTTCCATTGTTCAAATCCACGTACCCTAACTTTAACAATACCCCATACAATAGAATTCTTCCGAGGACGTGGTGATTCTTTAGAAATCACAACCGAGGACCTGAAATTGTTTTGTTCAAGTCCTCGGTCAGATAGCAAAACAAACGCACACATACACACACTCTCCGCCTGCATGAATGCATAGGTTACGATTATCATCGAACCAAAAATGATACTCGGTCTGATCTCGATTAATGACGTCATCGTGCGCATGCTTTGGCTGTATAGGGATCAAGTGACAGTCGTGTATTTCGAAGACACCAATATGGCAATACACACGGCATCAAATTTAAGACAACATCTATCCTCTTAATTAATGATGTAAAGGGTGTCAAAGAGCAGTTTTGACGGCCTTTTCCTATTCATAGACCTCCCTTCCTATAGTAAACCCTTCCCCTCCACTAGCCAAACCGGAGCCAATTTACTATATCAGGTATTGCAAATAAGAGCTGGCCATCACATATCAGACTACTACTGATACTCCATCATGAGTTGTGCTCTTGTAGATAAAATAACATATTCCTTTAAATTCAGTTCAAAAAGAAAGCATTACATTAGCTCGAATGGCATACGGAGGACTAATCTCTTGAATGATCACTTCAAGTTATTACATAATTAAGTGAAATGCACTGACACCATTCATGAACATCAAACTACAGGCAATTCTGTAATCTGGACAGTCTTGAAAACTCATTATCATGTATGATGCGGTCAAGCGACAATCTCTGCTGTTCTGAGGCTACAACACGCAAAGCATGATCATGACACTATAGCTGTATACTCAACAATGAAAAGTATGAAAGCTACGTGAACATTAATTTGTTATTCTCCTCTCCTCTCCTCTCCTCTCCTCTCCTCTCCTCTCCTCTCCTCTCCTCTCCTCTCCTCTCCTCTCCTCTCCTCTCCTCTCCTCTCCTTCCCTTCTCTTTTCACTTCACTTCACTTTGGGACCAAAGTTCCTTATCAAACCATTTTATGTTTGTTGTGAACAGTATATACACTTATGTCGTAAATCCCTTAATAATATTTACCCTAGTTACGGGCATGTAGTGTTAGAAATACTAGAGCTGAAATCTTTATATATGTCAACTTGTTGCAATTTATCGGTACGGTCTCTAAGAGGTGATTTTATCACTACACAAACTCCCCATAATATACTAAAATATATATCGTTTACCTTCCAACCAGCTTTAGTGAGTAAATATTTGGTAAATAGATCCAGAGTTCTCTGCCTATAATTATATATAGGACTTTCTCACTAATTATCCAGTCATTACGACCATATCCCACAATACATTATAATTTTTCAACTATAAAGACTCATCCTTTATCAACAAACTGATCACATTACACAGATTATGCACCATAGTGACCACACTCAATGTCGGTGTACTTCTTGGTACTATGTATAAAGAAACTATAATTCTATATATGTTTGCGGTTTTTATTGTAAATAAATACACTGTTAATATCAGCTAAATGCAACTGTTACTCCTTTATTGAAAAAAAAAGAACAACTATGCCTCCTGCTCCCTAAATAATTCCAAATCAAATATTTTAATCAGTGATATTCATCCTGAATATTGCGTTCAAACATCTTTGTGGCATAAATATATGACTTTGACTTTCAAAATTTTATTGTTTGCTTTGTTTATAATACTTTGCGATGATCATCAAAATAATGAACCGAAATTTGTTTCACAGAAAATTTTAATCTGGTCATAATACAGAGTATGGCTGGTTTGCGTGTGCGTGTGTGTGTGTGTTAGTATCTTATATAGGCTACCACCATTAGCTATTAGAAAGCAAAACTTGTTTACTTTGACATTGGGTAAAATCTTGCAAAGATAACAAAATATGCAACCAATATTATACTGTTCACTACTATATTTCTAGTATCCAAAATTATTGTTCCATTTTCTCTTATATACAGGCCTTTCTATTTAGCCACAAGAAACTAAATGTCACATGACACAAAGCAATAAGTTTAATTGAGGAGACAGTGTAGGGAATGACATACAATAACGTAAATATTTGTATTTCGTTTGAATTGCGGTGGTGCCTATAGGGAACAAAAACTTAACTGCGTATAAAATGACTCTCCAAAGTATTTAGTAGATGTAGTTATTGTTTTGTTTCTTTACATATCTTTCGTTCTCTCTTTAGTTATTTTTTATTTAAGTAATTATGATTTTATGATTTTTCTTCTAATTTTAGCACCTTTAATGTAATTACTATACTTCCTATATCATACAAACAGACTCATTGTCTAACACCAATTACAAACAAAGGATTCATTTTATGCATTCACTCATTTCCTCCTATCGCACATTTATTCACAAATATTAAACGTATACTTATAGAAGATGAAATGCTGTATGGCTATACGGATTAATTCTCAGAAAAGAAGAAGAAAGAAGTGTACCAGCCACGTCGCTCCGACCACAGGCACCAAGGGCGGCGGAACCGAGGGGGCACAGGGGGCACGTGCCCCCCCCCACTTTTCCTCAGGGTTAAAAATGTGCCCTTTTTCTACATAAAAATTGAGGTGTCTCAAGTTAGCAAGAGGCCATGGAACCAGAATGAACACTCGGGAAGGGCCGTTTCCGGCCATCTGAGGGGTTTGTAAAACCAAAAATTTTCTTGTACGCTCCGCTCCAACCGATGGTGGCGCTCCGCTCGGAATGTCGTGAATACAACTTTGGATATTGCAGTGCTAGTGTGCATTTTTTCCATGAAAGGGGAGGGGGGGGGGGGGGCCGTTGATGGAGTGATGTGTATACGCGAAAAAGATAATACAATAAGAGTTATAAAGGTTACTAAATATGGGGCTACATCAGTCCAATTGAATTTCTGCAAAGTGTCCTTTGATGTCGGTGCCCCCTCCCCCAGATTAAAAGTGCTTCCGCCGCCCTTGACAGGCACTTTTACATCCAGGGAGGGACCTAGGGTCACGGAGCCCCTCTTGAGAATATTTTTGGGAACGAATTAGTAACTACAAATACATGTTTGTCACTCAGAAGATACCAAAAAACTGATGAAGTTTCGCAATCCTTGCCTATTACCGATGGTGTCTTATGCACGGTTAATTTCGTAGTTATTTCGGTATCTAAAGATACTTACCTGTCAGGCCCCCTCTTCCGAGAACTCCTGGATGCGCCTCTGTTTATTTTACGAATTATTATGAGTGGCCCGAAATCATTGTTAGCTTCTCGACGCTACCATAGGCAAATAAAGAGGGCGCATTTTTTTAATTAAAAAAAAAAGAAGAAGAAGATCTATACGCTATATAAAGTTTAGTAGAAATGAAAAAGTGTAAACGGGAGGAAACCAACTAGTCGTTGCCAAAGTTTGCCAATGGCTCTAATTTTTCTGTATACAGAATATTCTTGTTATTAGGAAGGTTGAGGATGACCTTGGGCACTAAAATTAATGCTGATATGTTTTATACAGTTAGAAAACACTGCTACCAGTCCATGTTGTATTCTATACCACTTTTAATGAGAAATGAAACTTTAAACATTTGGGGCTTACCAATTTAAGTGGCTACTTAGTTTTACACACAGGCCACCGTAGGTCAGTTACTCAGCAATAAACATCTCGAAAAGCCCCCCCCCCCCCCCAAAAAAAATAAAACATTCATTTTGGCATCGAATAACATACTAGTGTATTACAATTTCTCATAGAAGAAATTATGCTAAATTTCATGAAAGGGTGTACGCTCTGTTGTTCGTACGAAGTTAAAAGGACATGTTTTACTTGAGTTATTAGACTTTATAAAACAATGGACAAACGATAACAATTTTGGATGTGATGAGTCGACGTCAGTCCCAATTAAGTGTGAAAGGAGCTTTCCAGAGAATTAGCATATTTTTAAAAAGGGGAATAACTTCAATCCGGAATATGGTAACGAAAAATCACACTTTGCAATTAACTTCGGCTATGACTTATCAAGAATTTCAAGACTAATTTTTTGCCAATATTTCAAGACTGAAACATTGACAACTATAAAGTATGCCAGTGGATACGACTCTTGTTAAGCCACTGAATGGTATGTGAACTCTCTGTTACATCTCATGAACCCTCATAATTGTCAAATGCAACTTATAATTATGATGAAATATATTCTGAACAGTGGCGGAGCGTCCATACAGTCAGGGGGCGGATGCCCCCCGCCCCCCCCCCCCCCGACGGACTCAAATGAACTGCTGGCGCCCTTTTCAGCTCTTTACCACTTTTTACTTATTCGCGATTATTGACTTTTTTATTGCGCTCTCATCTACTTATTGATATTTGTCACAATTTGTATGTGTAATTTGGCGATGACACCTATTTATTCTTCGTTTATCTGCAAATTAGCCAGGCCTGGAAAGGGTCATTTCCGGCGATCTAGGGAGTATTTTTACTCAAAAAATTTATGTACGCTACGCGCCAACCAGTGGTGGCGCTCCGCTTAGATAGTGTCGAAAGCGCCCCTACAGACCATTCTCGCCCCTCCTGACCAATACCCCAAGCTCCGCCACTGATTCTGAATGCATGTAATGAGCGACTACTACATAAATGTCAACTTACATCCCGTAATTCGATCATTAATGCGGTACGTTACTGTCATATGTGTATGCAACTATCTTTTCCAACCCGTATCAGCATGCATGTATAAAATTATCAAATATATTGCCATGACAGTACCCAATTCGTTAAATAATTTATTCTAAACCCTAGATCGAGCAAAACTTGAAATAAAATATAGCTACACCTGAAGAAGTTACATATGAGTACGAATCTGATGAGACGGTCGATAGCAAAGCTTCATAAAATGTTTATATACAATTATCTGCTGAAACGACAGTATATTTCATGAATTCGAATTTTGTCATTTCGGAAAGAAAGCCATGAATGTTAATGTTATCAGATGAACTGAGCTTCGCGACTATACATTTATATTGAGTGGTTTGGTCACAAACCGTTATAAGTGGCGTTCTACGTAAAACATTTTCCATCATGACCAGGGTTACACTGGTGTTACACATTTTGCTTTTCAAGCATGACACACGAAAGTGATAAAAAAAATCACTAGCGCATGTATGCTAAAGTCAAATAACCAGGACTAGCAGAACAAAGTTTTCGCGAAATCGGTTTGCGTACAAAACTGTAGTTCAAGTGGGTAGTCCTGTTAATTATTCTGTCGTGGAAATGTGCATATTTCTTGAGTTTGATTAAATTTCTTACATTAATTATCAAGGATGAGTTTGGGAAGCGGTGGCAGTGGTCAACCTGACCCAGAGTTGAACTATTTCATTCAAGTAGAAAGCCAGAAACAAAAATTTACACAATTGGTGCATGAGCTAGCTGACACATGTTGGGAGAAATGTATGGTAGATGCGAAGATAGGTCCACGTTTGGAATCTAAAAACGAAGCTTGCCTAGTCAATTGTGTAGACAGATTTCTCGATACCACTAATTTCATCGTCCGAAAATTAGAAACGTCAAGTCGCAGTAGATCTTCCAAGTTGAGTATGGATTAGTCTTTCGGACAGATCTTCAAGTTCAGTTCTGGTAAATATAAATTACATGTTTTACTCAAATGATCTTTTAATTCGGAATGTTTGGGTGGTAGTATGCCTAGCTGTACCCCATGAACCCTTCCCAAACTTTCCCGCCAGGGCCATTACACATCTACACCATCTTCTAATACCACAACTCCCTTTATCCAACACTTCCACCCACCCCTTCCCAAGCTCCCCACCACCTCCATCCCCAAACAATCCAGTTCTTAATTAGCACCGCCAAAAGAGTTTTGATTAGCTTCACTGGTACTGTGATAGTAGTCAGTTTGGAATGATAACTGTTGATCATTTTAGTTTAGTGTTCAAAAATATAGATCAAACTGGTTGTGAACTGTATTTCCTGCATGACCGAAATTCAGTGAATTTAAAACAACAAACTGGTAACAAGATTTACCGTACATGGCATTACTAGTTCAAAATGTCTCAGAGGAATAGGCTGTGATTGATTTTTGCTGAATGAAATTAGTAACCTTAATTGACATCTTTTAAATTGTTTGACTGCATTTTTATGTAAAGTTAGGTTGCTTTAATTAATTATCAAAGATTACCTAACTGTACCACCACTTGTAAACACAGCATACAGATTTATTTTGAGTTTATTTAAATGTACAGTAGATATTAAGGCAGTAGGCAAAATAACAAAAATGATGTGTTTTAATAATATTTACTGTACCTTCCCTACATGTTTGCTTGTTCAACAGGAGTAGACTGCTATGATGACCTTGCCAAGATCTACACAGCATTGTTGTTTTCTAACAGTCAACAAAAATGAGGAGATCATTATGAGATGTGAAGACACTTTTGGAGAAATTACTTGGAATGTGATTGGCGGGTACATTCATGTTCCTTGGATGAAGTTGAAATTATAGGATATAAACTTTCTGAACTATTTAACATAGCAAATGGCGGCACCCACCAAAAATTTCTCGTCAAATCTAGCTTTGCCTATCTGTACATCTGGTCCTGAAAACCTGAAAACAAGAAACTGTAGTCCATTTAAAGGCATTGAAGACTCGCCCCTAACTGCGTGCCGCCCTCTGAACAAGTTAATTTTCCGTTGCTTGCAAGTGAAGTTTCCTTTTTGTCGCTACAAAATGCAGACAGTAATGAAACGTGATACCTTGTTATCTTGTTATCTTGACCTGAGATGTCCATCGCTGCTATGTACACTGTGTTGTGGGTATTGACTGTAGCTGTATGTATTGACTGTACACTAGTGTCTAATTACCGATGGTAGCAAGCTGTGTGTGTGTATTTTCTTGGACCGATGGTGGTGTCTAACACTTCTGTTACACCTCATTCGAAACTAGGTCAGATTACCGGCATGAGAGGTTTCTTTGTGCACGAGTCTTCACAACCTATAATAGAAGCCACTCAAACATTTCTGTATCTGAGGTAATTTTTAGTAAACCTTTGTTACCCACCTGTCTGTTCAGAATGAGTGACCACCTTTGTATATCAGTAAAGCATCTAAAGGTTAAATAATTGATTCTAGACAAGAGATGAATAGAAAGTTTCAAATGTCATGATTGCTTTTTCTCTTCTGTGCCATGATTAATACTATCATTTTTGGGGTAAATTTCTTATAATTATCTTAATCAAGTTTTTGAATTGCAAACTACAGTACGTTATGATGAACCGACATACTATTTGATACGGGATAAATTATTCCCTGCTCTCTTGATGTGTAGATCTGAAGTGTGTTAAGAAGCAAATTGTGAGGCATGTTTTGATTGATCTTCCATAAGTGCTCTGACAAATTTGTCTTTTTTTTTCTAAGGAACTTCATGCCTCTCTCTCTCTTCACCTTTCTTATGGAATCCAACTTGGTTTGTATATGACTGAGACAAAACTGTGTTTGTAACTTGAACAATCACAGTAACTAAAATATATGGATCAAAGTTTAGTGATAATCTCAAATTAGCAAATTATTTGAGTCTCAAGAGTTTGCAGATTATGTGGACCTAGTTAACACATATATAGATCTTGAATTTTTTTTTCTTCAAGTGCATATCAAGGTATAGTTCCTTATTCCCAGCCTTACTCTACCTTAACAGAAGGTACAACTTTCATGCTTTCAAGCAAGCACAGGGCCCCAGGCACAGATTTTTAAGTGGACATGGCACCACCAAATTGAATATTGATCTGACTTCTGACCCCCCTACCAATACCATCTCAAACCAGTGTCCTTCAAAGCAGTGTCTACTTATTTACTTTTACTGGAGAGTAGGGATAAATAATTACAATTATATGAATTATTGTGAATCCAGTTGTATAGCCCCACCTTTTTTTGGTGTTTAACATCATCTGGATACCAGTTTGAAGCTGGTTTGTCAAAATCAATAGCCCAATCTATATCTAATGCAAAGTATTGTGACTTATTGTTGAAGGTAATGAAGTGATTAAAAGTGACTAGCTGTAGATAGAGAAATGGCTGACGGGCATGAAGTATATATATTACATGAAAGTCTCCCAATTGTGACATAATATTCACTGGTCACCAGTAGTCTTTCATATATGGCAATATGTTTTATTTAATTATGTGTCAAAGTTCACCTCACTTGGTATCAAGAGTGTGAAGAACATGCTGGCAATCATCTTCACAGTTCGCCTTCACAGTAATGACAATAATTTGTCAGAAAAAATGCAGAATTTAGTACGCTTTGTGATCAAGCTCAGAAGAAATATACAAGAGGTTGGAGGTGGAGGGGTTTATGTGGAATTCTGAGATGAAGACCTTATCACTTAATGGAGAAGTTCGGTACATATCCATTGAGATTTTCTCTCTGTATTTATTCAACATACAAATACATGATAGTACATACTTCGATGGTCCCAAATAAGGCAACATACTGTCAGTATACCTTATATTCCCCCCCCCCCCCCGAAAAACACCTTTTCTTCACCAGTGTATAGTTTAACATCACCACCATAAACACCCACTTAAAACACTCAAACATGCAAAAATGTACATTTCTGAAAATAGTGACCAAGGTATTACTTGCAGTAACAAAAGCATTAAAATTGTATTACGGAGTGTGGTCTGTTCCACCAATTTGTCAAATATGTAAACAACTAACACGTGACTACAATCAACTACCCGGTGTAAGTACCTCAACATTGTGAGTGGGTAAGACAAGACTACCAAACATTCAATCAGAACACAAAATATAATCCCATGGTTTTTCGTGAGAACTTTGGATGTAGGAGGTATAAGATATTAAAATTGTAATATTAATTTTATTTGGAATATCGCATTGTGCGATAACCAGTGATGTCAGAAATGAACTACACCAACAACTGCTTTTGTTTTCTTTTTAATGTGCTTGTTATGTGCAGTGAATTCAGAGCTACAACTGCTCATATCACGGGTAATCAAGTAATTTTGTATGCGACCAAAGATAAATACAGGTCATCAGCAGAAAACGGTCCATTGTACGACCAACAGTCTCGACCAGTATCAAAGACTAGCTCACGACAGTCTAGTTGAGTCAATTTTCTTCAGTGAAGCATTGTGTGACCTTGCTTACGATCAAAAAAGAATGTATATTTAATGACAATCACAATATGTGACTCACTGCTAAGCCTAAAACATTTCACAGAATAGAATTCAATTCATATGAAGAAAAGTTCAAGACCAACACTGGACCTACGGTATGGTATACTTCTATTCACAGTTTTGAGAACAATGTTCCACAAGGAAAATTCACTTTTTAACATCACTTGTACTGTGCAATTATTCATTGCACTGAAACAAAAACTTGATCATGTAGTTTATATGTTACTTAATGAATGGGGTGTTTCTTCTTTAAATCCACATTGACTTCAATACAATAAACATGCAAGGACTCTCTCGATGAGTTTGTGCAAAAATCTTTTCAAACTGAAATATTGAAACATGTCTTTCCCATAACCTTTCTACTTTTAAAGAAATTAACCATACTAAAAAGTGACATCAAATCCACTTTTGTCCTCAAATAAAAGTTAATGTTCCCAACGAATGACATTGAGGGACTCTCATCACCCTACTGGTTGTACTTGTTGGGAAATGACACAATGGTACTTCCCGACCCACCGATTCGTGGCAAGAGGCCTGCATTTGGTATAACATTCCATGATAGTGTCAATGTCACATTTTCATTCCCCCTGTAAATAAAAGAAGAAAGAATAACAATTACTACGGTTTGAACGCTAAAGGAAGATAAATGCTTACCCCAACTTATGGTTACTGCACTCTCAGCCAAAATTGGAGAGCGCTTTACTATTAAAAGACATCACTCCCAGTACCAACCTTACTCTATGTGCCAACACATAGAGGAAGATAAATGTTTACATCTAACCAATCAAAACCTGCGGTAGTTAATATGTTATTATCCTTGACTCTTATGTACATGTGTACATTGAATGTGTACATTGAATGCTGTACACTGTATCTTTAACATTCATTCAATGTCACTTAACCGGTGGAAATCACAGGTAAATAGGTGAAGAGGATTAATTTACTGTGGCACCCCAGATTCTTAGCACCCATATCAAACGACAAGATCCACCGTGATAGGCCCCATCTTACACTAGGTTTGTTTGGTTGGTAGAAACTATTAGTTTACAAGAGTAACTTACACTCCATCTTATTGCTAAATATGATAGACACAATCAAAAAGTTTTAAGTTTTTCTGGTCATTCCAATTTCACACTACATGCACCCACCAGCTGCCTTACTTGGGAAGTAAGCTGAGATGAGCCAAATATTTGGGATATCAAAACTCAAATATGCACTTTAAAAGTGGAGTTCTTTCCCCCCTGTTCCTATAAATCTTCATTACCATGAGATTTGCATCAACCCTTCTAACCTAATAGTAATCTAAATTGTGCACACATGGTGGAATCAATGCAAAAAAAAAAAGAGGAAAGACCTGTGAGACTTAAAGCAATAGTTGAGATGAAAATTAATCTTTAGCCTGCAATAAAAGAAATTAATGTAAGTATCCTGGTCATATTTTCATGCAATTCCTATCTTTTTGTGCTTTTGAAGTTCATGCAATAAAGCAAGCGTAGATGTTTTGTCTTTCTTTCTCACGTTACTGTTTTGACTTTGGATTCAGGACGGCGCCATCCTTCACTGAAGGAGTGCACAGGCTGTGCAGTGCATACAGTATCCATGAATATAAAAGTCTTCACATTGTATAGTCGAAATTTGGATTCACATGTTATAGGAAACAAAAACAGTTTTTGTAGTTATGAATCCATTTCGGGTAAAAAATATCTAAACTTATCTCAGCACAGAAGATCTGTATGAAAAATTCACCAGGATGCTTTAAGCAAAATATGTCTATAATCTAATAGGTTAAAGAAATGTTTATCATATCAAAAATGACTTCACCTCCGAACAATGCTTCCAAATGGAAAGCTGTATCATATCCAACGAAATTCATATCTACTGCCAAAACCCTACCAGTCTCTTCACCATTAATACATACAGTAAAGTTGTCTTCAGCAATGATGGGACATTTTACTTACTTTAAGAAATTTCCATCATCATAGAAAGGGTACTTGATTTTTATTGTCTTCAGATGAAGGTTAGATTTAGCTCCACGAGGAATTATTTTATCCCACAAAACAACCTGGTTCAATCTCTGAAAAGGAAAGATACAAATAAGTAGTATAAGTAGAGTATTCTTGAAAAGATAACACCTAACCATCTACCTTTCAAAAGTGACAGATCTAGCTCTAAGTACCTTGATTTAATCTAATTTTTTCTTGTATGAGTACATTTTTAATCAAACACCAGAGTTTGACGAATACAATTATATGAAACTGCAGGACTTGTAACCCTGAGGACATATTTACAAAAACGTTTTTATTATTATTATTATTTTCCAAACATTTACAGTCTAAAATTTGGAAACAATACTGATAACAATATAAACAATTCAGGTTTTAGAATAGACAGCATCATCCATATCATCCAACAGTTATCTGTTAAAATAAAAAATATTACTTAAAAGATTGTTCTTGAGACTCACATTTGCCTTAGTTTTGTATTCTGCAGTTAAGTAAAGAAACAGCTGTTTCACATTCCAGTTGAAAATAGGTTCCAAATCTGTTTGGAGGCTTAGAGCAAAGTATCCTCTGTCAGATCTCTCCCCATAAGGTGTAAACAAACTCTTCCTGTAATGAAATATCATAAAATTCAAGCTACTTTGAGGGATCATTCATGCACAGTTGTTAACTTTTAAAGCAGCTTTCTCAATTTTGCCTGTAACGTTTCCAAGCCTTCCAAGTATTACTCAAAGTATCATTTCGAAGTAGCACGATAAATTCAATAATACACTGTAATTTATATACATATTTGGGTGTAACCAAATGAAGGTTAATGGACAAGTGAAAAAATGAATTTGAATATATATTCCAATCATTCCGACTTGGGAAGTTTTCAGTAGCATTAGGCACACATTAAATCAAATTGCAAAATAACAATCAACTTTTCCTTCGCTATTGAAATGGAAGGTGATTAATCAAGCTAATGACCTATATTGCTATGGGATTTTAGTACCAAACAGCATAAAAGAAAAATTGTCACAATGGACTTAAAAAGAGCTAATTTTAAAGATTAAATATATACAAACACTAGTAAAAGTACAGTCTGAAAATTGAAATTTTCCAGTTTTGTATATTAAACTAGGGCACACTGATATTGCTTGTACAACCATGCCAATTGAATTGGTTATTATGAAGTAATAAAGAATACACTGTTGGAAGTAAGTTTCTTTTAAGCAACAATATATTTCATAATTTTCTATAACATTGCTGAATAAGGTAATTGGTCAACAACAAACACAGCATTTCTAGTTTGTATATTGTATCTTTCCTCTGAAGACTGTCTGTAATGGTTACAAAGGAAAGATTCAAATAGCAAAAAAAATATAAACATATTGTAAACCTACATGTATTGTGAAATTGTAAAGATATTGTGAAACTATGAACATATTGTCTTACTTCCATTACAAATGTTGTATTTTGTAATTAAAAAACCTCTGTAAGGAAACTGCATTCAGCAATACAAAACATAAAGCAGCAAATTATTGTCACCCTTAGCAAAAAATAGTTGGTCTTGAGATTTCGTTGTCTGGTCAATATTAAATTACATTTTTTAATAAGCCAAAAAAGTATCTCCAGAACTGATGGTCTTATTTTTTGACAAACAAATTGGGGTGTAATTTCTCTGGGTTGAGTAGCCATCACACTTTGCCGAATGTGCAGATACAACATTGTAATGTGCACCCAAAAAAATCTTACTTTTCTAGTGGCAATGCCTGGGCTAGAGCATTTGCATTCTTGAACCTAATGTTAAGCTATACTATATATACATGACGTGTCCTAAGTATAGCCTATATTAGTCCAATATGCGACGATGTTCCGTATGGTAGACTAGGCCTAGAGCTGCAGAAAAAAACTTACACGATGTGATCTGATGTTTCAACCACTACATTTGCTGCGTTTGTATTGAACGATGTCGTAAGAAAGCAAGAAAATGTTAAAAAGGCTAGCACACTTAATGTGAAGGCAAATATCGTATTTGCCCTAGAAAGAACAGAATTCATTTTGAGTATGATTTGTTTCACGCCGGTTCAATAAATGTACAACTGCCAACTGGTAGGAGTTCCACGAAGATAAGCAGAGACTCACTGAACTAAAGTAAGCACCCGTAGCCTATATGCCGCTCTAGCTCTACGTGCGGCTTTGATGATAAACAGAGCAGGTCGCAACGACGCCCTATTTAATGCAAGTTTCTACTTACCAGAGCCGACATTGTTTCATGTTATGGTTTTATCCCCAGAGGAACATTTTCTCCAGAGCAAACATCACATTTTACCTTACAAATGTTTCCTATGACATGGTCTTTTTTCCATAGCGGATGAACGTTACTATACTGTAATCGTTGTATGGTAACTACATGGACAGGACAAAAAGACCTGGTTGCCATCACCTATTCTTCAAAGTTGAGAGTTCTAGGAAACAGTATTTGAGATGAAAGCGGATACAAACGAATTGAGCAAACTAATAATTCGTTTATTTTAAGGTAATCCGCAATATAGGTACACTAAAACTGCTAAATGTCATCAAAGATCCATTCCAGGAGGTTATGACCTCCAAATTATTCCCAAACATTACACAACTAAATATCACCGTAAAAACAATCCCTTGAGGTCAACAGTAAATGCACAGGGGCCAGAATATTTGGTTACAGTAATAATAATTTTTAAGCGAAAAATTATAGGGACAGACGGTGTCTTCAAGGGTGAATGCAAGCTTATGAGATTAGGCTGCAGTACCTTGATACTAAGATGTAAATTATGCTAACTTTGTATGACTTCTTTACATTTTGCAGAAATATTAAACCGAATCGTCATAAAATTTGATTATGTTGTAAAAACTTATTTCAGTTTTTGTCCGAAACAGGTCAAAAGTCAGTCTAAAGAAATATGAAGATGATAGAATCAGTATTAGTGCCTATCGCGTAAGTTTATAGCCAGGTTCATTTTAATGAAATAACCATGCAGAAGCAATAGCACTCCGTGAAAAGGTTTATTGTGGGTTTGGTGATTCAAATAATTGGAATGATCTTATACTCTATAGTCTGAAGAGCAGACTTCTGCATTTCCATACATACATAGCAAATTACCAAGAAAGAAAGTGACGCCTCTGGTCGTGTTTGAGTTATTATTGCATCAAATGAAACAAAATATGCCAAGCAGTTTACAAATAGATAACTGTTAGCGATTAATAAGTATAAATATGTTGGAAATTTTCTATCAAAATGTGCTCATCAAAGTAATACAATGTACAACTCAAGTGAAATGCCATTTGGAATCAAATTATCTTAGTGTTTTCTTTAATAACAATAGTTAGAAACGTTGTTTAAGGTTGTTAAGGTATTAATCATAACAAACCCATCTTGAGTAAATATTGTAGCTAAAAGAATCACAGATAATTTCACTTTTTTTTTGTTTAAGCAAATGTTAGTTGTATTAATAACAATGGTTCTATGTGATAACCATGGTAACTATAGTAAAATACATTCTGAAAATTTAGTCAAAAATTTATGTTTACTTTTGCAGTACAAAAGTAAAAATCCTGAGGTATCCTCAATTTGAGAGTAAAACTTACATCATATGAATATTGTTGAAAGAATTTTAGTGACTGAATAACAATAACAATGTGTTATGATTCATAACAAATTAACAATGCATTGCTTTCATACAGCAATGCTCATTTCTTACGTATTTTAAGATAATTTGCAACTTAAGGATTCAAGCTGTACAATAACTCTATTCAAAATGTTGAGAAATGTAAGAACAATTAATTTAAATCACTGATTTAATTAGTATAACATTTGCATACATATTATGATGTTGTAATCTCTATTAATAAAGAATAATTTTATAAAAAAAAAAGATCAAACAAGTTACTTTTATTATTTTTGCTGTTCAAATGTGGCAATTTGAGTCTTATATATTTATATTAGTAATGAAACCACACAAAATGTCAAGGCACTTATTTCTGGTATATGGAATTCATATTATGAACCTGAAATCTTAGTTACAGAAAGAACACAACCACTTTTCTCTAAAAAATAACATACTTTAAAAAACACAAGTAACATTAAGAAGTTTTACCAAATTCTAAACACCTAATTTGACATTTAAATACTTATTATGTGAGCTGTTAATTCAAATAACATACTCGTTGTCGGTTCAGTCTGTTAATCTGACAGGATTCAAAGTCAATACTTTCAAACTTCAACATAAATCTATTGAAGTGCTTCTGCCTCACCCCAAACCCCCTAATTTCCATTTTTTTTTTAAAAAAAGTCTTTTTTGAGTTGTCCAATTTTATAACCTTAAAAAATCTTCCAATATCCAACATCTTAAGAACTATCTAAGATATATAAAAATACATTTTACTGAATTGCCTTTTATCAAGGAAATAAAAAAATAAGCTATAAATTATTCAATTATGAAAGATAAATTGCCTAAACGTTCTCCACAGTTTACTGTCCTTATGTAGACGAGCATGATATCATGGTTTTTCTTCAAGGTTAAGTACTATAAACAATTGAATGAGAAAAAGTACAAAATAATAACTTTTTCCTCTCTTTGGATTCGAATGGTTAATTTAATTAAAAACCCTACAATGCACTTCACCCAACTCGACTAGTCATGTTTCGTTTTGAGTAATGAATGCAAAAACTTGAACAAATATTTGATATAATTTGATTGATTTTTTTTTTATATATGATTAATGATACCTAAGGAAAAGTGTCTGCAAAACAATATTCTTCAAGCTGAATTCAAATCAGTCACTACTAGCTACTTAATGTACATTTGGTAAAAAACAAATGCTAGTTGGTCTTGATCAGTCGTGATCATATTGCAGTCTAACTTGGAGCACTGCTATGCACATATTTGGTACAATTAGCAAACAAGCACACAAAGCTTCTTTGATGATAGCCAGTCATTTCAAACAGATAATTTCTTTCTTCATCTTCTGGACAAGGAATTGCAAATTACATGCAAGTTTTCTTTGGCATAGGCTACAGAAGGACCATCTCAATTTCAGTCCTAGAGTAATTACAGTAATTTACATTTTTTTGTTCAAAAGAATAAATTATAGCAGACTCATTTTAAGTCTGTGCTGTTTTTAACTTAAATATCTTAGCATAATTACCTGCACTCATATGCACCCTCGTGGATTTGTACTCATATTTGTACTCTGGCAGTTTGATATCTAGTATGGATGTGCGTGCAGTACAAGAATATGTACACATAGCGCTTAGATGATTGTTACTCATATCTGTACTCGTATCAAGGTGAATTCTACTTGTACTCACACCCATGCTGTTGTATTTGCACTACAATCTCCATTCCAATATTATAAGCAACATTTATTTCAACGAAACAAAAAGGGAATGTCATCGTCTAGTATGATGACCTATGAGAACATTAATTAGATGCTTACATCACCCTTTAAATATGTCACCAATTACTTTAAACGTACCTTTAAATATTACAAATTATTTGTCTACCCCGTCATCAAGACAGCAACAATATATTTATCGTATATTCTTCTGTAAACATGTACTGTATGTGGTTTTCATTTGAACATAATTTCTGATGCTCATGTGGAAAACATAAATAAATAAAATAATATCATGTCCAATCTGTTAAGTGATTAAATGTATCCAATCATAATAATAATACTGTTTGTTATTGCATAGAGTGCTCAATATTTCTGTTATAAGTCAAAGTAAGAATATATATAATCTGTATAGCACAGTGGAATCATGCAAATTGACTCTGTGGTTTCTCAAGAATTTCTATTTTCTGTTAGACTAGCCAAACTTTCATTGATGCACTAACAGAACCTTGTCATATCAAAACTGAAGTAAACTTATTAATACTGCATAGTAATATGAGGTACAACTTTGTCACCTCTCTTAATGTTTAAATGTTCCAAAATGTTTCAAGGTTTTCTCATAGCAGTGTCAGCTTTCTCATTAGTTCAAAATTGTCCCAGTGACTACTGTACTCTTGTTTGAAATAAATTTTTATCTTAGCATTTAATGTTTATACCTTTGCACTGTTTATAAAATTTATCTGAAAAATACCCGAAAGACAATTGTCCCTTTGTCACACCTAAAATTTAATTTGTTTTGGTTTTTTACCAAAACTGTACAACTTCATTTTACGTCTGCCAAATTCACACTAAGAAAGACTTTGCAAGACTATGTTTTAGAAACAGTTCAGACCTGAATAATGTGACACAGTTATTTATATAACCTAAAAACAAGTTTAGCCTATGAAAATGTGCTTTGAACCCATGTTAAAATGTTTCCTTCTTCGCGCCATGCTAATGTACTACATTTTTTACCTCCAAAGGTTCTTTCAAAATTCAAGTTTACCCTGTAATATCTTCTTTTTTTTTACAGCTAATTAACATATAGATATATATATTAAACTGTTTTACACACCAAATGGTATGAGCTTACACCAAACTTCCCTTTTTCCTGACTTGAATAACTCTGACACAGTTATTTATATTTTCTAGAATCTAGCAAATACTCCAAGTTCAGCCTGGGAAATGTGCTTTGAATTCATGCTCAATGTTTCCTTCTTTGCTTCATGCTAATGCCCTAAATTTTTCACCTCCAAAGGTTATATCACACTTCAAATTTACCCTGTAATATCTCATTTTGATTAACATATAAATATACATTTTCAAGTGTTTTACACACCAAAATTCTTAAAGCATCTCGTATAGTTGATGCCTATAATTTATAGATATCTTACTCTGGAATACAAATATGGTAAGGCAGGTTTATTGAATTCGATCATACTCTGTTTGACGAGATCTCCGTTTGACTAAGAAGTAGTCCAAAATGGCATAAATGATAAATAAAACGGTAGTTACAGAGCAAAGAATTCCACAGTAAACGAAAAGTGTTCTTGCACCTAGGTTGTTGTATATGTAGCCACCTCCAATAGTTCCAAGCCCAGCACCTTCAAATTCAAAGAAAATTAGGCATTTATTAATTTCTAAAAAATTATGTTGCCTAAAGTATTGAAATAAAGAAAATTAAAAAAAAAAAAAAACACACAACAAATAGTTTGTTATAAAATCTAAAACCAAAACTCTTTAAAAATTAATTTTCTTCACCATCCTTTTAATGCAGAATAGTAAAAAATTAGAATGAGATTCTAAAAGCATGGCATTTTTCTACATTATTTTGAATATATTCTATAACAAAAGACATTCAGACAACATTGTTATTTTCCATTAAAACTAAAACATTAAGTAATTTTGAGTAAACTTCAAACAATTATTTCACTATTTTTCTAATATTTCTTAACAACATTATTAAATATTTTAATGGGTTGCTTGGCTTTTCCTTAAAGTTTCCACGAACGGAGGAAATGATTACTAAGAGCTGCTCAACATGTAATCATTTGGGTATTTGCCAAACGAATGCACCCCTTTGTTATTTTCCTTTGGAAAGTTCATTTACCCATTGATAGAGATCTTAACTTTATGGAAATAACAGCATTTGTACAAAGTATATGCAGTACATTTCTGTAGCAGGCATGTGAGGAGAAGAGAGATGGAAAGCACCACAGTTGGGACAAGACAGATTAGAATAGAAATGATTATACAACAAAGTACCCAACCGAAAACCACAAATTGTCTGCCCGTTTCCAATAGCAATGACAGGTTGCACAGCTAAGAGGTACCAGGGTATCAGGAAGACCACAAGGGGTAACATTATGTTCTCTGTCGGGATAATTTTAAGGGATTAACTTCTCTGATCTTTTGTCTCGTTTTCTAATCATCTCTTTAGTCTACTCTTTGGAAGTCCTTCCTCCATCTTGCTTCTCTATCTGCCTCTGAGGGAGGAGTGCAATCATTCCCCCCCCCCCCTCCCTCCCACCTGCTTCTCCTTCTGGTATGATCAATTAAATAATTACCGGTAATGATGAACAGTCAGCCACATCAGATCTTACAGAAACTCGGTACTCACCTAAACCGAGGCTTGCAGCAGACATCAGGGTCTGGACTGTGGCACCCATCCCTTCAGGAGCGACTTTATTGGCAAATGACGCAGCAGCCGGCCAAAGGGCACCGAAACATATCCCATGTAACAACTCAATCGGAAGAATATGCCAAGGGTCTTGAAGAATAGAGTAAAGGAAGAAACGAAGGCTGTAGCAAAACAGGACAATGGAAAAGACCGTTTCGTGTCCAAACCACTGAATGAACCTGTCGGATAAGTACATGAAGGGAATCTCGGAGACACACGTAAATGTAAGGGTCAGACCCATCACCAGGCTCGGAGCTTCGAGTTCATTGAGGAATAGAAACTGGAATGTACCAATCACTCCTAAGGAAAGCCCACAGACTGCTGCGATAATGAAGAAGATGATAATTTTGACTTCTCTGAAAAGATTTAAAAGCTCTTTGCTGATAGACATTGGTGTTGAGTGAGGAGGAAATTTCATGATGAGTACTGGTATGATTGCCGGCGCCATCATCAGCGCAAATATGATGTAGGCTGGGAGGAAGCGGTTTCCGTCGGGATTGTATTTTACATAGGTGTCCATTGCCAAGCCAGTTAAGCCAGACATGCTGCCCCATCCCACTGCACCCCAAAGTCTTTGTTTGCCATAGTCTGTATCTGGATGGTCCTTCAACAACTCCATTACGTTCGAGTCGATCATGGGATTTACGGGCGCCAGGAAAACGATAAAGACTGTTGAAAGACTGATCATGATGGAGAAGGTAAGGAGAGAGTCATCCCAATCAAGCGGTGGAGGAGAAGGCCCCCCAGAGGTAGAGTTGGTGGTGGTGGAGTTCAATGCAGAAGGGGTAAAGTATGTGGCACCAGATGCTGTGCATCCTACAGCAATTCCTATGAGGACCACAATGCGATGGATGCTAAATTTGTCTGCTACTGTTCCCCAAAACGGACAGGCAATGATGGTGCATATGGGTTGCACCGCCCTGATGATACCAATCTGGAAGCTGTTTAACCCAAGCTGTTCCATATAGACTGGCACAAATGGCAGGAAGCTGACCATACCTGTAAATGAGAAGGAAAACTTGAGAAAGAAGAAAAACTCAATTCTTTTGAAAGACACACATGAAACCTATTGAGTGTAGTCAACGTGATGATCTCTTATGCTCAAAAGTACAGACAAATGGTGCCCTATATTTGAAAGAAGAATGCTTCTTTTGCTACAAACATCCATAGCAGTTTTGATAATTGCAACATTTTATCTTTTTCCCTGCAGTATGTCAGGTTCTAAAAACCATGAGGACTAGGAGTTAATTTGGGGGATTTTTTACCATATGTAGTATTATAATTTAGAGGTTACAGATTAACTTCTTGTCCCTTCTTTACTATTGCATCTTCTTGCATCAAGTAACATAAATCTGAGAACATAAGTTATTGACCAATGGAAAACTCACTTGGAAATCATAAAACAATAGAAAAGAGTAAAGAAATTAATTGATAGACCAGGATTCAAACCAGTGATGTCTGGTTTACATTCCAGTGCTCACTTGGAAATCACAAAACAATAGAAAAGAGTAAAGAAATTAATTGATAGACCAGGATTCGAACCAGTGATGTCTGGTTTACATTCCAGTGCTCTATCAACTGAGTTATGCAGCCTTTAGTTAGTGCAATCACTATAGTCATTTCTTTAATGGGGGCCCCAGTTAGAAGCCACAGTACCTTGCATACCATGTAACCAAGGATCCCAGTTTCATTCAGTGACTGGGAGGTGATATCACAAGAAATTTCCATGTTTTAGGTACATATGAATATACTTAGAAGGTTACTAAGCGAGTAATTATACTGGCTAAAGAGTCCCTTCAATCCTGCAATATTTACATTCTTCACATACTTTTGTACAATATTAATTACATAACAAAAGCAACTTGAACATATATACTCTTAATTTATAGGTATAAGGTGCATTGTTAATATTGGATTTAGCAACGATATGAGACAAGCATAGTTGAAGGGAAAATATGTTAAGAAGGGCAAGATTTAAAAAGTGTTCAATGATCTCTGTATACTCACTGCCCATGAACAGAAAGTAGAAAATCTTTGCTGGCAAGAAGGTCTTGTTGATGTGGAAGAATCCATCAGTTTTGAGCTCTTTCACTGTCAAGAGCAAAAAGAATCCAATCAATTTAATGTACAGTACAGTTCCATTAATTCTAATTTGTACAGCAAAAGTTTAAAAAAGTACTTTCCTGCAAGCTCAGACAAAGCAAATTATTCACAGCCATTAAGGAGTGTTCAACTATATCTCTGAGACCAAAAAACATTGAAAGGTGGTCATAAAACAATTAACTTGAAGTTTGAAAATGGATGATCAATCCTAAATCTGATTTTGCAGCATGCCTGTGTTGGAATATGAATGACAAGCAAAAGAGAGGTATGCCACACAAATGCATGTGAGATTCAGTTTAGTAACTACAGTAGTAGAAAATATGATTACTTGAAATCCTCACATGATTGTGGCTTTCTTGATCAAGTAGTTTGACTTCATATATACCCATGGATGTGAAATTGGTCAATAGTAATGCATTTTTTCTCTTACACTCAGCTTATGGACTCACTGGCATTTAAGGTTATGAAAATAAGTATGAATCCATATAGTTTGCAGCATAAGATATCAAAGATAGAATCTCATTGTCTACAATTACCTTTGTCAATGGAATACTGCACTTGGTGGCCACTATAACCTGCACCAAGTTGAAAGGTTCTTCCATAAGCAGTCATTGTCTTTTTTTGTGAAATAAATTACTGAATGGTAAGACAACTCCACCTTAAATCTCTGTGATACTTCCTACAGTACAAGGAAATAAAAGTTTTGGATACTTTTAGTTTGTATTGGTGAGAAAACATTTCTACATCCAACAGCTTAAACAATGTGTTGGGATTTAAAATAACTAAAAAGAGAATTCATTCAACTTAACTAAGAGCCAAATAAAATAAAACCCCTTCTTTCTGACTAGGCCACTGTTAGTCTTGCCTCCATTCTTAAGAAGGTAAAGCCAGGATCTTATTTAAATACAAAAACTAGCCATGGGTAGGTGGGCCAAAGTATGATCATCTGTAGGCCTATTCAGTCTTGAACCATTTCTTTGTTATAATATCACTTTAATATTCTGATGTAACCATAATACTTCTGTCAGAATAAATAGCCTTTGCTAACAAGACAGATCCGTAAGCAGAACAACTGCAGCCAAACCATCGTTTCATATGAACAAATTCAATATGTCCAGTAGTTCGAAGTATTAATATCCATGATGAGACATTACTTGGCAAAAATTTTGGAGATGATCCTACCTCCTATCAGAAAATGATCATAGTCTAAAATTCCACTCCCTCCTTGGCCCTTGTTCTCATCTCTCCCTCTTCCCCCTTTCCTTTTCGTGAAACTCTGTTCTTCAGTCAACTGGACAGACTGTATGGAGACATATATAGGCCTAGTGCAACTTTACAAAATTACACAACAAATAGCTTTTGTGTATTTGCATGATTTCAAATCGAATGATACAATTTTTCAGAAAACATATCAAGACAAGAGCCAATTAACATGGTCCTAACAGGCCAAATAAAAGGCCGTGGCTATTCTTACGACGAGTCGTAACAATTACTTATAAACTATTCTTACGACAAAGGCAAATTCAAGCGAAGTAAAGTAAATAAAGCAACTGCGCATGTAGTAGGGGTAACCCTAACCCTAAACATAACCCTAAACCTCAATCCTAACCCTTACCCTAACCCTAACCGGAAATTATTGTTTCTCCTCGTCGTAAAAATAGTACTCCTGGTCATGAAAATAGCAACTGCGCATGCGTAGTAGGGAATTATTCTTACGACTAGTCGTAACAATAGCCACTTTGCAAATAAAATGGGTTATACTTAGTTAAGAACTTACAAATAAAATAAAATATATAAATGCGCTTCATATGAACTGTTTACATGCTCACTATGATGGCTAAATTAAAAATCAATGGCATATGAAAAATTCTCGGCCATGGTACGCCCCTGCAAAAGTGTAGCTGGGTGTGTCATTGGAGAGCCCTACTATACGATCAAGTAGTGTCACTCTGCACTGTAAATTATGTATTATATATCCAATCTTTTGATTACATTTCGCGGAACTGAAACAAGTTATGAAAGGGGCCACTCGGCGAATTTACCCGGTAGATATAATTACTTTATAAGTGATATTCTTATGATTTACGAGGGGTAATTTAGCTGAAAGCAAATTAAAGATGAAAAAGTTCGAAAATTGTACTGTTAGGAAAACATTAGATTGTGTTCTATACCTTTTCGTGCCTGTTTGCCCTGCAATAACGTAGGCCAGTTGAACTTTGGCTGTCACCTGAGATCACGTAACTATGGAACGCCAAAAGGACCACAGGTGGCGCTGCTATCCTAAATAGGATGTGCTACTTTTGCGGTAACAAATTTAAACGGAAATATTACTCACCAGTCTAGCACAGCAAAAGTAACTCCGGTCCACTGGGTCGGTCCGTTGCGAAATAATTTAATAGCAAATACAGGATCCATCCATAATTAAAGTTATGTTTAGATCCTTCACAAAATACGAAAAGTTAATGTAACGAAATGAAGGAATGCGGGTCCAATAAAATATATCTATAGCGGTCAGACATGAACGTTTATCAAGTTGATAAGAATTATCCGATCGAAAGTAAATATAAGACGATTAATGTAGGCGATTAACGTCGTTGGTGGCTCGTCGTGTTGAGCGGTCGAAGTCGAAAGTCGAAGTGGTGTAAGTTCGAACTAGCGATACCACAAGGGTAATTGAGGGCGCTAACAGTTGACGGAAACAGTAGCGGTGTCAAATTACGCCGCTACACTACCCTAAACTCGAGGTGCTACTACCCTAAGCAGGAGGTGCTACTACTCTAAACAGGAGAGGTGCTACTACTCCTAAGAGACGATGCTGCTGTAACAGCTGCCGCTACTACTCTAAATAGGCGATGCTACTATGCTACTACTACAGGCGGCGATGCTACAGTAAATTAGTAGCGCTACTACCCTAAACGGAAGGTGCTAATTATGGAACACTAAAGGACCACAGGTGGCATTGCTACCATACACTGGTGGTGCTATACCCTAAATAGGCGGTGCTACTACCCTAAACAGGTGCTGATACTACCCTTAACAAGAGGTGCTACTACCCTAAACAAGAGGTGCTACTACCCTAAACAGGCGATGCTACTACCCTAAACAGGTGTTATTATCATAAACAGGGGTCTATCTATTTGTAACTACGAACCGTTTCCAAAGTAAACCGCAGTGAAGGATATTGCCATTACAAATCTGCTGGTTATTTCTTTTGCGGATACGTACACCTGCCATTCGGCCGCATTAAAGAGATACAATGTTTCAAACAAAGGTTAATTTTCAGCCGCTTAACATATTTGAGAAAAGTATTAATGGATACAATTTTCTGGACCGAAGTCAAAATGATATCATGAGAAACAAAAGTCAAGGCTCGTTCAACCCGTCTGCCAGTACAATCTTAAGTAAAACTAGATGCAATACTCTTCATGCCAAATTTTACCTGCCCAAGTTAGAGAACATCAACGTACTTGTATGCTATGTGAAAATCCTTTTATTGATTGTGTGCTGCATTCAAAATTTACTGGTGAAAGCTAAATCGACCGGGAAGCTGTTGCTAGTTGCCGACCATTCCTGGACAGGCTAACAGAATAACATGTATAGAATTTGTGTTAGGTATTTCTATAATTATTTTTGTTTGTTCGCTCATCATGAGAATATGTAACTCTGCAAGAGTGACAGGAGTGAGATGTAAAATACCTTTATTTTCCGTGTATAGTTTAGAAAAGAAAGAAGATATAAAATACGACAGGGTGTCGCACCCCCAGAAGTAGATCCAAAAAGTGAAGCTGGCTCTTTGTCCCCCGCCCCCCCCCCCCCTACGCCTAATTTTGCCAGGTAAGGGTGATATCACAAGTACATCTAGTTTCGCCATCTGCTTGTGTTCACGGAATATGGGATCGAAACATCCTGAAATGAAATTGCATTTTACACTCATTGGTATTTTTTGCACGGTAACAAGTTTATATTATTCGAACAGCCGCTGGGAGGAGTAGGAACTGGGGTAGAAGTAATGGGGTTAAGTGCCCCCTTAATAAATTGGTTAAAATACAAGCCTTAACAGAGAATGAAGGAAATTCATTCCCAACTCTTCGCAATTTCAGAGTAATCCCCTTTTCTGCATTTTTTTTTTGTGCTTCAAAATGGCTATGAAAGACAAGCACTGTCCGAAAATGCTATACCCCTTCCACGCACTTATAGGCTGGATGAAAGTATCATTATGATCCCCTTCTAGGGGAACCATTATAACGACCTGACGATGATCACACAGTCTCGATGCAAGGGGACTGGGTTGAGAGCGGATCAGTCGTTCGGTTGTTTGGTTTTCGTGCCCAGGTTTTTTCCTGGGTGACTTTTCTTAAAAAGTATCACACAGTCAGTCTTGATGTAAGATGAATGGGATTAAGAGCGGATCAGTCGGTTCGCAGTTTGGCTATTATTGGCCATGTTTCTTCCTGAGTGGCTTTTCTTACAAATCTAGCATTATGTTCTCCTTCTAGGGGAACCGTGATACACACCTGACATCGATAACCACACGGTCACAGTCTTGATGCAAGGGAACTGGGGTTGAGAGTGGATCAGTCGGTAGTTAGTTGTTTGGTGCCCAGGTTCTTTCCTGGGTGACTTTTCTTAAAAATCGAATGCTTTTTCGGCCTTCTGGCTAAGATCATGTGTAGAATCTGTGTTTACGGGAATCTGCCCAATTTGCATAAATGTCACGTCAAACGTGTACCCTAGCATTAGTTGAATTTTACTTGTTTCTCACGGTTTGTAGTAGTATTTGTTTTGTGCCTCACGATATCATTTAACAATAAATGACGTGTATACCCCGCTTCAAAGATGCGACGAACGTAGAATGAATTGTGATATGACGTAAAGTTAGAAAAGAACCTATCACGAAATAGCAATCGTTTTTTAATGAGTTAAACATGTCTTATGACGGATAACTTGTTATTTCTAAAGGTATCCTATTTAAAATTCTAACATTTATCGTAAATGTAATTATAAACCATCTCAAATATTTGAAACAACCATCTTGAGGAAGATTTTACTTACATTCAGCTATTTTTGTGGTACAATATACTGTAACGTGTTACGTGACAATACAGGCTGGATTAAAGTACTGGGTGACTGTTCTTAGCAAGCATCACGTGTAGCATCATGTTCTCCTTCTGTTCGCCTTCGTGATACACACCTGACGATGATCACATAGTCACAGTCCCGATACTGGTGGCCCCTTGTATGCTTCAGTACACTATGGTGTACCTCAGCACGCTGTGGACTGGCGGCCCCCTGTATGATTCAGTACACTGTGGTGTACCTCAGCACGCTGTGGACTGGCGCCCCCTGTATGATTCAGTACACTGTGGTGTACCTCAGGACGCTGTGGACTGGCGGCCCCCTGTGTGCTCCAGTACACTGTGGTGTACCTCAGGACGCTGTGGACTGGCGGCCCCCTGTATGCTTCAATACACTGTGGTGTTCCTCAGGACGCTGTGGACTGGCGGCCCTCTGTATGCTTCAGTACACTGTGGTGTACCTCAGCACGCTGTGATCAGTACACTGTGGTGTACCTCACCACACTGTGGTGTACCTTAGCACCCCTTAGTGCGCCGTGGACAGGGCGCCCTGTATGCCTCAGTACACCAGGGTGCACCTTAGCGCGCCGTGGACAGGTGGCCCCCTTTATGCCTCAGTACACCGGGGTGCACCTTAGCGCGCTGTGGACAGGTGGGTAGGGTAGTAGCACCTCCTGTTTAGGGTAGTAGCACCTGCTGTTTAGAGTAGTAGCGCCACCTGTAGTCCTTTTGGCGTTTCATACGTAACATAGAGCAAAACTAATTATCGAAAAAAGACAATTTTCCTCATGAAGCCCACCCCATCACATGTCTATTGTCCTCATCAAGACACTCCACCTGATTGGAGTGGGTTGGTTGGCGTGGCTGGGCTTGTGGTGGGGGTGGATGATCGGACGTCAGGGATGTGGTACGCTTAACAAAAATTCCACTTAAACCTAGGGTTTCGAAATACAACACAATTAGGTTGCAAGAAAACAAAAACAGATTCTCTTCTAGCAAAATTGGAATGGGAAACTTCCAAGTCTTGAAAAACAGAACAGATATGAGTACGGTAATTTCGCGTGTTCCCTAACTTCGCATACTGTGCTTGCAGTGTGTTACACATGTGTAGCTGCAGGCTGATAGACACTGTAGTTGCTGTGTTCGTTGGTCAAATTGTAACCATTTTTTCAATACAATAACAGTGAAATTATGAAACAGTTATTTAGATTTTGAGACTCTTTCTCGGATTACTTCACCCAAAAATAAATCGTGCCCCCAGGTATTCCCCCTCCCACAGATGCGATTTGTAGTGTTAAAAATAAATAATCAAACAAAAACTTTGTCTGCCTCAATTAAAACCATAAATATTGGACAGACTAAGCCCGAAAATTCTTGAACATCAAGTTACTTCAAGTTGCAAATAAAGCACCAGATTGCATCTAAGGACCCTTGATTAATCATAACTTTCTTTGGCGTGTCCCCCTTCCCCAGGATGGAATTCACAAATAAACATTGTGCCCCCTAATTAAGTGATGTGCCCCCCCGCACCCCTGTGCCCCCCCCCCCAAGATTGAAATGTCTGGCGACGCCACTGTCGTCGTCACCGCTATCCTGTAAAAGAACATTAATGCGCCTGCTATCACGAATTTATCGTAAAATATTACATGGTATCCATAGGTGTCATCGGTTCCAGCGACTCCGTGAATGCACAGAATGAGAGTTTCATGCGTTTATAAATAGCGCCGTATTTTATTCATCCTTGCGCGATTACACTACAGGTAGCATACACTAGTAAAAACCCATTGACTTATACATTAAATCATAAAAAATAATGTCGTTTCAAAGTCTAGATAGAAGTTCTCACTACCAATCACTGGATAATTGACAAGTTGGCCATTCTTGGCACCATCAATTTTCCGTATCTAACCATGCAGATTTTTTGCTATGAGCTGCTAAGTTTTCGTCACTTGTAAACAAACCTCTTTACTCAGTATATAGAAAACAATTTTCATACGCTGCTCCTGCAGTGGCAGACCTGAAGGTGTCTAAAATTGCCTGAATTGACCCAATTTTTGCACCACATGTACTTCCATTCATGCTCTTCAACGTGCAAGCCACAAAATCCAGACCCTGATTGTAAACATATCAAAACGGATGCACTATGTGTATGTGTTAGCTGAGCCCATCTTAAAATATTTGTACACAGGGAAAAATTGCAGATGATAAGATAGTTAACTCCACTTATCGCCAATAGCACTGAGGAAACCCATTAGAACTCGACGATATAGTTGATCGACCATGGCAACTGATTTTTTTAAGATAAACATATCCCTAAATATTTTCTTATATGCAATATAATGATCATACAAATCAGTCGGGCCAACATCAAGAAACGCACCCATGTCAAAAATTCTGTCACCGACTCCCTTTTTTCAGGTCTTCATAAATTATGGCATCTTTATGGGCGCATGAGTATTTTTTCCGGAAATCATGAAAACCTGTGTATATATATAAACTAATTAGCTTATTCCTTATTCTACATTTCCGTTCACCCCTTGTTGAATCTGGGTCCAGTGCTCACGGAAGGACCTCCCTCTCCAATCCCTTCTCTTCCTGCCTGAGTGTGCCTTAAGTTTTAATTGAATCCTACCTCGGTTTCACTTTTACATATTTTCAAGGTTGGGCCATTACGTAATCTATTTCTGGTGTTTTCTTCATGAGTCGCCGGTGATCTGTTTGTTCCTAGCCTGGTGCTACACTCTGAAAATTAGTGATGTGAGTTCGATGAGGTTCATGTGTTCAAATTTGTAGCTATAGTTCCGTGGCAGACAATATGACACATGGAAGTGAAAAGTACAGTGTTCAGCTACATGATACTGTTGCATACCGCCGCCCAGCAAATATCTTGTTCCGAAGACTAGATAGGCCCAGGGGCGTCAATCCGATTTGAAACGTGGGGGCGGGGGGGACGGAATCGATTCGAGTATTCCGGCCGTAAGTACTATCTAAGCGGAGCGCCACCATCGGTTGGCGCGCAGCGTACAAGAAAATTTTTCTTCTGGCAGACCCCTCAGATTGCAGGAAACGGCACTTCCCGTGCATTATGGCAGAAAGCAACACCCCTAAAATTGATAAAAATTTCCGGCAATTTTTTATTTTGGGAAATATTCTCGAAGGAAGTGATCGCCATTTATTCCTAAGTTTACCATTCCTCGTCTCCCAGAAGCGCCCAACATTTAAGATATCGAAACATTTTCGTGTTGGCTGATCCATGATCACCGCCCATCAAGGGCGGCGGAAGCACTTTTAATCTGGGGGGGGGGGCACCGACATCAAAGGGCACTTTGCAGCAATTCGATTGGACTGATGCAGCCTTATATTTAGTACCCTTTATAACTCTTATTGTATTATCTTATTTGTGTATACACATCACTCCATCAAGGCCCCCCCCCCCCCAGGAAAATATGCATACTAGCACTGCAATATCCAATGTGCAAATTGGGAAACAAGGAACAAGTTTTCTTTTGAGACAAAATGAGGCGAAATCATGCTAATTGCTAATGTAGGAATCTTCCGAATTAGAGTTTATTTCTTGTTAATATCTTAACAAATTTGCTTCATTCGAAATAGCTTTGAGTTTGACCCACAGAAATTCACTAAGAGTCAGAGGCGTAGCCAGGAGTTGCAAAGTTGTATGCACGACTATCTGAGCGGAGCGCCACCATCGGTTGGCGCAGAGCGTAGTAGAAAATTTTTGGTTTTACAAACTCCTCAGATGGCCGGAAAAAGGCCCTTCCCGAGTGTTCATTCTGGTTCCCTGGCCTCTTGCTAACTTGAGACACCTCAATTTTTATGTAGAAAATGGGCACATTTTTAACCTGGGGAAAAGTGGGGGCATGTGCCCCCTGTGCCCCCCGGTTCCGCCGCCCTTGCCGCCCATGCCCGTGAGAAGTGGTGACTGGGTGAAGAAAAAGCCATGCCGTTTGAAAACATGGGCAGAAAAAGTGAAAGTAGCGAAACCTAAGGTAAAACGCGCGATAACGAAGTGATTATTTTCCAGGTTAATTGAGACTGTATCAAACGCGAGCTTAGGACAAACATATTCAAAGGTAATGGCATTACTAATCCCGATATGTCGTCTTTGAGGTGTGTGGAAAATCCGCAACGACCATCAAAGAGCAATTGAATATTTAGTCTACTTTTCGATTTCGAAAACACTTTTTTTTTAAATTAGACAAAATTTTATGACACCTTTGATATTTTTTTTGGGGGGGGGGGGCCTGTGCCCCCGGGCCCCAATGGGCACGACGCCACTGACCCCAGGGCCTCAGATATAGGCCCATTGCAGGGGTGGGCAACCTTTTGAATGAATGGGCCAGATTTTAGGAGTGAAAGATTGACAGGGCCGCACCTAACCAACGGCCTGCAGCTGATTTCAAACCTTTGATTCTGAGGACGTTCAAGCAATAGGTGTGTGTACTTAATCTGTATTCACAAAACCATAATGTCAATACAGTCCTGTTGATAATTAATGGTGATAATAGACCAACCTGACAGCATCATAAGTGCAGATAAATTCTAAGCAGCTAGCTCGTTTTTGGTGATGATGCAAAATAGATTGATTTTTTTCTTTTTCTTGAGACATCTCACGGGCCGCAAAAAAATCACTGGCGGGCCGCATGTGGCCCGCAGGTTGCCCACCCCTGGTCTATAGGAACGATGTCCCAAAATTTCCCCGGACATATAGGCGAAGGAAGCTATCCGCCGCGACTGCATGTGAGTTTCTCGACTTTCTGTCCTGGGAGTCATACCACAAAATGGTGCATTTCCTCATACGCCATTATTAATAATTTAAATAACTAACTAATAAGGCACAGCCCATATCAGAGTTCGTATAGCGAGCTTAGCGCAAATTTGGCGCCAGCATGTTAAACCAGGTTGCTAGGTCTACGAGAATACATTTACATGAAATTTGAAAACAAGGATAGCAAGACAAACAACTTTTATTATGTTATCAGGACCTCACACATGTGCATGTATCGTCAGACTTAGAATAGGTCCCATGTGAGTGGTGGCTAAAGTGATGAAGGCATGAAAATAAATCAGTGGTTGTTCGTTGGAGTCCTCAAGCAAGTTACCTCGGTTGCTAGGTGGATTTGCATCTGGTTATCGGGTGAATTCTGGTCGGAGCGTACTATGTAACCACCATGTACCCAGGGACGTAGCTAAGGCCTGATGATTGGGGGGGGGGGTAGTGGCTGAAAATCGGTTTTGAAGCCAGAAAATTCCAACTGCTGCTTTGTACCCCCCACCCTCCCGCTACTCGTGAACGATACGGTCAGTGTCAGTCAGAAAACCCAATCTTTCGCGACTGCACTTCTGTTACGAACTTGTTGCGATACATTTGTACCCACTCATTTCAAAAACTTATTGCCCCCCCCCCCACCCCAACCAAATATTTTTGTAAAATTCGGGCAATATGCTGATAGCTTTTTGGATAATTTGCAATGTGTTTTTCAGTGGTTATACTGATATTATTATTACCCAACAATTATCACCAATACGGAAGGGTAATAAGACGGAAAATGATTGTATGCTATTTGCATGCGATGTAAAAACCGATGCATGCCTGTATGATATGCACATGATCATGTGTTTTGGTTATATTTTTCGGGCAAGTCGTTACAACCCCCCCCCCCCCCCCACAAAACAAATTGGGCTCCTACGCCTATGACGGTAGTTCTATTAGGCATTTTTTTGTAGTATTCAAAATCATAAGAAGTTTTGTACGGTGGAGTATAAGAATCGCGAGAAACAATTTCCCAAAGTGGCAAGGAAAACGTGGTAAATATGACAGGTTAAAGGTCAATTTTGACCGAAATTTAAAAAAAAATTTACATGAAAAGGCCTAGATAAACTACAGTGCGACAGTCGGAAATTCCGACTGTCGCACTCCAATTTTCCAACTAGCGTCAGTTTTACCATGGCTTGGGGGTGAGACACACCCACACCCCCTCTAACGACGTCCCTGCGCGGTGAATATGGAACACGATCACATGGTTCAGCCTCTGTTGAGTCATGGTGCTCCGTAGCCTTGTCTTCAAACGCCTCAAAGCACTAAAAGATCTCTCGGCTTCCGTCGAACTGGCGGAGGAGACGAGGAGCAACCGCACGAGAGCTTCGACTTCACCAAACATAGCCCATACCACTGGATTCATCAACTTGAATATTTGTCTATACCCTTCAACCGACGACGAATGGAACTGGCCTCGAAATAAAGGCAGACTAAGCTTAAGATTGTTGGAGAGCTCAGGCGGTACCAACTCACGAGATCTGGGTGGAATTCTCCATTCAGCAACATTGAGTGATATTCGAGGATATGAATCCTAAGATGTGTAAGCCGTAACCAAATAGAGCCACGACACTACTCTTTTTCCAAATGTGTGGGGGGACATTTGATATTGTTTCCCCCATCCATCGAAATGTGGGGGGGGGGGACGTGTCCCCCCGTCCCCCCCCTGGATTGACGCCCATGGATAGGCCTATATGTTAATCATTCGTAATTACTGCGTGTTTCTGCATGAATTCTCGAAGTCATGACCGACACTATGTCTTCTGCCAAAAGATATATCTAGACCGCTGTCCCTACTATAATTAGGTAGAAAAGGAAATTTCAGAGATAGTGTCCGTCTTTCTGTATTGTTGTATTGCACGTAAAATCGCCAGTAGCAAAATAGTATTGTTAAGACCCTAGAATATGACCAGCCTACTGTACCAAGTTTCTTTTTCACAAAGCTATTTTACCGTATCTATTTGCTGTACTGCCCAGAGAACGCCGCGACAACGATTTCCATTGATACTTTTTGTATCGGACAGATCCTCTGGCATGTAAAATACAGTGGGCAATTAGTGGTAGGCAGAAACGGACTCTGAGGTATGTACAGTCGCACGCGAGAAAAGCAGTATATTACAAACGACTTGGCCAAGACTAGTACTAAAACAGAATCCATAGACCCCCCACCCCCACCCGTAGTTTGTGGCTCCCGGCACTAACAGCAAACAGTGTAGTCCGATAAAACATAATCTCTCACAATGAGAACAAAATGAACACAAAGAGAAAACCCATTTTGTCTTATCTTTCGATTGTTTAAAATTTAGGCTTATTACAACGCCCCCAATAAAGAGATTCCATTTTCAGACTTTCATCTATAACAATTTCTCCGTGCAGACCTTCGGTAATCCTACAATTAATGAATGCATCTCTGTTACCTTCCTTCTATATTAAAATATAATTTTAAGTTAATTGCAGCATGTTTCAGAATAATTTATCGGATTAGATGCGGTCAGTGCAGAAAATCCGGACAATGGTCGTCCAAATGCAATTCCATGCCCGATCCGATTTATCCGTCAATTTTCCCTGGTCGAGTGAAATTTCACAACCTTTCTTACTTACGAAATAAGACGCTAGCGATCAACGCTTATTTGGTCAAGTTGTAAAGTTGTAAAGCGCACAAAGGGTCTCATTGTTTTCCATTCACAGACAATTGAAAAACTCATTGGTGTATCGGGGAAATATATGACAGGTGATTTCTTAATAAAATAGTATATGAACTACGCATGCGCTATCTTATGTTCGCTAATATGTTCACAGAGATAGGTACGGTATAAATATATCGTGAACATGGAGGCGTAGTCCTTGGTTATAGTCGTATTTTAACTCTTTTAACGGAAAATAATACACAAGCAACATGGTTCTTCAGCCACTGGAATTTACGGAGTGTTTTCTAGACAGTCCAGAGTTTCGCGACAACCTACATTCCCATGAAGCGGAATTGGAACGGACTAATAAAGCAATTAAAGAACTCATTCGGAGTGGCAAAGCGTTAGTGGAGGCAGCGAAGAGTAAGTTCTCATATTCATACAGTACAGTTGTATCAGAGGATACTGCTGTTACTACTGTAGTGACTACTATGCATTATGATCATACCAGTGTGGTCTTTAGAACTTGCAGTGCGTACACCTCTAGTGGCTAGGCTACGTAGTTTATCATTGGCACGGCAGTAGTACTAGTGAAATCACGACCACTGACTGTGATAGTTATGACCTTCTGTAGGCAGTCGGTATATAAGTTTTGTCTCATCAAGCGTAGGCTGATTTATCAGACTGGCATTTCTAACATAAACTTTACACGATCGTTTAATGACTTCTTTTAATTAATTGTTTTCTGCTAGCTGTGCTGCAGCAGGTTGTTGAATTTCGGCCAATAATAATGTGTAGGCCTAGCTTACCGGCTATATCATTATACAATATGATCATAAGGCTCAGTTTACGCAGCCCAAGAATGCGATTATATTAATTAATGTACTGCATTAAGAGGATAATGCATGCCCATAGTCAGGGATTTCAAGTTGGGCACCAATTTTTTGAAAGGGCACCATACTACTTATGTACTAGTATAGGATATTGGCTAACTTGTGAAGCTCTTGAGTCTTGTACTTGTGCACATAGTGGTGGCATAGATGTGGGAGGAGGGTGTAGTCAACCCATGAATTTTTCTTGATATTTTGGCTATAGATAAACCCAATGCTGGAAAACTACTCCATTTATTACGTGCAAAAAGTCATTCCAATCTGGACATCTAATCTCGTATAACCTTTAGGATAGTCTAACACTACAGATAATTACATAATCAAATAAGTGTAAGTTCCTTAGATTATTACATTCTAGCAATAACACTATATTAAAGATTATTATTGTTGACATATGAGTCTGACTTTAAAGATCGTTTTGTAAGGCATGCTTCTCACTCACACATCCCCGGTTAAACCACAGAATTTACAGGGTTTTACCTGTGAATTGCCTGCTGTTAATGTAACATGTGAAAACTACTTATTAGTCATACATTACCTCAACAGTGCCAACTTAGTGCAATTTTACATATGCACTCTTGTTCAATTATATTTTTTATTTGAAGAACCAAGTCTGGAAATAAAAACTTGTTGATGTAGATGATAGTACTTTGACTAGTTTCAAACTTCAAGCAAGTGCAGTACAAGCTTTCTTAACAAAATGGCTACTAAAGGCTTTCTTGCGGTCTGCCTAATTAGCGATAGGAGTTCAGATAGAACTAGTTATGTAAATTAGAGAATTGAAGAATAGTTATTACAGAGCAGATGATTCTCATCAACAGAAGCAATGGAAAGTTGAATGAATATAGCACAGTTTACATTCTTAAGTGTTTAAATGAAAGACTTAGCTTTTAGTGTTCAGCTGTAAAGTTGATTTCTTGTTGCATTATGGATTTGTTGCACACTTTTTTCTTGTGGAGTCATGCAAGGTAACAAGACGACTTTAGGTGGGCTATGAGATTAGCCGATAGGAAATATTTGAGATTAATAGGGTTGTAAAATCATCTCATGAATCTAGTGGACAAGCTCATCTATTAAGACTAGAAGTATTCTTGGCTCTCTGGTACCATAAAAGGCCTCTTCAATTGTATGCGAAGTGAATACTCTGTTTTGATGTACATACCAATGTGCTACTTTATAAAATTATATTCTTGATTTTCCTCCAAAAAATGTATTTATTGCAACAGCAGTTATTGCTGTTGCAGTCAATTGTACGCAATGGATAAAAATGCACGATATTTTGAGTTGCATGAATTGGAATGGTTCGTTGCATCTGTTTTTAAGCCTCCTATGCTCCACCTTGTATACATGTTGAGGGCTGTTCTACCATATTCAAGTAACAAATTTGTAAACATCACATATTTACCTTCCAATAAAAGACTACAGTCCCCTTTCCCAAATTCTTGCAAAGAAATTGAAAACCAAAATGTTACATTGTACAATGCAAAAGTACAGTAAAAATGTCCGGTCATTGGAAATGAACCCTGAATCCTATTGTCAACAGTGTTGTGTGATGATGAATATGTGGTTTCAATGTAAGCATTCTTGAATCATTGTTGTACAGTACTTTAAAAGAAAAATGCTTAATGAAGCCAGAAACCAAGCCATGATATCAGTATCTTTATCACATATATGCACAGCATGTATTGTATGCTGAATGTTACTGACAGCTGTAGGCTGTAGAAAATATTTTAATCAGGATAAAATGGTGAAGGGTCTGGTTTGCATCTGAATAATAGGGGCGCATCCAGCCAGTTCCAGTTTGTTTGTGGAGATTAATCACCCGCTACTCTCCTAGATCGAAAGTATGCACAATCCTGTTTATTTACTTAACAACTTGTTAAGTGCTGCTCTACATTCCATGGGGAACTTAATTGGATTTGAAAACAGGTTTATGGACATAGTTTAAATCTTTTGAAGCAGGGTCACTGAACTTTTGGACAATATTGCTGAAGTTGTTCTGCTTCATCTGCTGTACAGTACTGTACCTATTGAAGGGAGAAAAAACATTACCTTTAAATGTGTAAAAGGGAGAATCAAATTCTGCATAATTTGTAACAAAAAACAATTATTTTCTTGTCTACTAAAAGCAAAGATACAAGAGAGAGAGAGAGAGAGTAAAAATGAGACAAGCAGATCGGTCTGTTAGGTAAAAAAAATAGGAACTAACAGAGTCTTCTATGTAAGATGTACAGTATTCAGAACTTTTTAAAGCAATTGTTGGTATTGTTTTCATTATGTTCTACAGCTTTAATACATGTGTACTGCATGATAAATAATTTTTTAGCAATCGTATTAAATTGTTAGATGTTTACAATTTACTTTGTTTTAGTATCGATTTTACCTTTCTTATGTTTAAGCCATTATTTTGTATGTTTTATTTTCTTTTGTAAATTTTAAATTTTTCATGTACACACTTGACAAGCATGTACAATATTCATCCTTTCAAGGAGATAATAAAGTTGAAATCAATTCAATCAAATAATAACTCCAAATTCAGTCTGTACATATTTTTGTACAAACCCAAAATATTTGATGCTCTCTGTGAAGGAAAGATGGACGGTAGAATTTTATTTCATGGTATAGAAAAAAAGAATTTGGAATTAGATAGATTATCCAAGTTTTGGACTTAACACAGAATTGCGGATTAACGCTATTGACTCTACATACAGTTTGTACTTTCCCATAGACCTGAAGTACATAATGCGTACGTTTCAGCTCTGTTCCCCCTCCCCCCTCCCCCCTCCCCCTTCCCAACCCACTTTCTCCTTCTGTCTTAATCTACTATGCAGAAGTCAATTGTACAGGTTTTTCTATAGGCTTTTTATCCAAGAAATTTGTTTTGGATTGATTTTTGTCTGGTTTTCTTCACCAATCTTGAAGCATTGTATAAGTATCCTTTTGATTTTCCATGTTTTTTTCACAAATGAAAACTTTCCGCACATTTTAGCCCCTTACTTGCTATATTATCGTACAGGTATCTGTTTCACCATAATCGCCATTCTAGCTTGCGAGTTGGCCTTGCTACTGCGCTTGGAGACGTGGGCCTAGTCCCAACATGTTTCCAGTCATATGTACAGTAGTTTAGATCTTATAGAGAT
Source organism: Apostichopus japonicus (assembly GCF_037975245.1). NCBI lineage: Eukaryota > Metazoa > Echinodermata > Holothuroidea > Aspidochirotida > Stichopodidae > Apostichopus > Apostichopus japonicus. The sequence goes on from NC_092574.1 coordinate 18,747,486, forward strand.
AGAAAAGTGCATGTACTGTAGACTGGAGACAGGTAAGTATCGTTGCTCATAAATCCCCAAACCAGTTAGTTTTGGGGAGTGATTATTAACAATTTATGCAGCCAGAACAAAGTTTTTAGGATTACCTGCAGTGTGATTACATACTGTATTTGCGGTACAACTTTAGGGATCATACAGAAAGCATTATATTTAGCTACAGTAAGTAGACTATTAAGCCCTTGTTAAAAACAGTTTGTCAGGCATAATTGTGTCCATTTTGTTTTCTTCTATGCCATTCATTTTCATAATACTGAGATTGTCCTATTCTGTGAAGCATTGTTATACAACAATTGGTACTTAAAATGTTTTGTGTAACTGTAATGTGTTGTATATAGTTTAAAAAGATCACTAGTGAGGTGGAGTATACTGTATATATATATCTCAATGGCTCAAAGTGTATGTAATCTCTCACCATAAAGGCTCTTCATGCATGAATTGCAAATATTGTACAGTAATATTGTATTTGTTCCTATGTACTGTATCTAATACAACACTAAAACAGTACCAACAGTGTACCAAAGTCAAAGTGTGGAGGATGTTAGCTATTCAGTTAGAACTGCTAGTTTATTGTATTAGGTTGTCATTTATCTTGCTACTTTCAGTTCTAAAGATTTTGTACAAAGATTACACACATGGTTTGGAGTGTTTCAGACAAATAATATAGCAAGCACAGACTATCATTTCTTTGTTTGTTTTAAGGCATCAACATATTTGTACATTGTACTGTACTTGTGGTTACTGTATCACATTCATCAGTCGTAATGTACAAAGTTCTTTCATTTAGCAACTATGCTCTTTTAAAGTTTAAGGGCTGTGTGTATGAAAGTCTCTGTATACAGTATCTTGTTGAATCTCTAAACCTGACTGCAGATTAAAGGTTGATTTGAACACATAAAAACTAGTTTATTTAAATGCCTGCAATGGTAAGTACAAGAATATACTGTACATGCTTTTATGGTGGTGGAACCACGACTACATGGCATTTCAGTAAACCACGTATCCCAGAACCGCATAACTTTTTAAACATTGACCAGATAAGGAAAATGTGAGTGAGATGAAATTGATCTCAAACTGTTTTATTTATGTAGATGTCTGTAGTGTGAAAAGAGTAACGTGCCTTCCAAAAGCCTTAAAGGAATTGTCTGGTGGAAGATTTTTATACATTGTCCTTGTAGTTATTATTTTTCTCTTTCTAACCATGTAAAAATTGTCCCCATTCGACGTTTTCTTCTTGTAGAAATCTGGTTTTCAAATTCACCAGTTTCTCACCAAAAGTACCGTTTGTTCGAACGCTTCAATATGGTGATTGACGTAGTACTTGCAGATAGGCAAAACAGGCGACTTGAAGTTAGCACTCCCAATTCCGCAGTAAATAAACTCACGTGTAAGCACATTGGATTGCCTCATATATATAACGTACATACTCGCGAACGTATATACTACGATGCTCGGTTGGTGTACTTGTATAGCGTTACACATAGTAGACTCACACTCAAACCACAGTTCATTAACTGTTCTTCGAAATCGCTGAAATAAAATTCACGGATCAAATTAACAGTAAAAGGAAACTTGTAAAGTATTCGTTAAACCGAAAGATGAAACTTGGCGGAATCGATGTCATCGCAGAACTGTCCGATTGTAAACGTTAGAGTAGCCTATACACGCGAACATTCTTCGCGCTGGAGCTGGATACCGCGATGTATAAACAACGAAGAGCCTGCTGTTAAAACTTATCTTGTGTTACACAAAGACCACGAAACCACCGATCTACTACATATATGGCGGCTTAAGGAGTTTTTTAAATCATATATAATTTATAAGAAATTTCACCGGAAATTATTGAAGAAATTGATCGAATCGTTGTCAGAGCAGAATGTAGCACTGAGAAGCTTAGGCTTCGCAGAACTGTCCGATTGTCAACGTTTGAGTATAGCCTACATGAGAACATTTTTCGCGTTGGAGCTGGATAGCGCGATGTATAGGCTGAACAACTCAGAGTCTGCTGTTAAAATTTACCTTGTGTTACACAAAGACCACGGAACCACCGATCAAGTACATGGCGGCTTAAGGAGCTTTTGAAAACATATCTAATTTTTAAGAAATTTCACCGGAAATTAAGGAAGAAATTTATCTGTATACAAACGCTGTTTTTGTTGTGATTACCGTATAGGTACTGTGCGGAGGGTGGGTTATGACGCAATCTGCTATGGCAGAGCTGACGTCACGTGTTGTACTGTTCAAATCATATTTGAAATGTCTATCCATAACGATTAAAAAATCGTTTCTCTGTCAAACGCAACATTAGCGTTCTCATACTTTGACAACATGTTTGGAAAATTATTTACTATTTTTTAAGGTAACTTCTTTGGGCCACCAGACAATCCTTTTAAATATTCTCAAGTAAACACCATCCCACAACCACAGAAGCTTGACCAGATTAGGGAAATATGGGTGAGATGAAACATAAACTATTGTATTTAGATATATATGTAGTGCAAATCTATAGGCTCTCCTTTATAAAGGAGTTCTTGCATCCCCATGAACCATCTAGACATTTCTGTAGTTCAAACAAATATTTTTTGGTCATTCCGAATATCCCACTGGATCCTACGGCGATCGTTCTCTGCAAATTCAGTCCTGTTCATTGGAACTCGCTCCGTATATCTATTAGAAATTCAACTTCTTTTGTAAACTTTAAGTCCAAATTAAAGATGTTTCTTTTTAATCAGATCTTTTCTTAACATGAAGTAGTGTAATTGTAACTTTGTGTATTAAATCGCTTTAGATCATTGCTCTGCCAGAGTTGTATGTAGCACTATGTAAATGTATTATTATTATAAAGAAGTAATATGCTTTGATATGTCTGAAACCATTATTATATAACCTTCCAAAACCCATTTGTTTCAAGTTATGAAGAGCATTGTGGTAAGTGGTTAAGTCAGTGGACCTGTGATCTAAGGTTTGCAGGTTCGAGTCCTGGCCAGATCATTATGTTGTGTCCTTGGGCAAGGTACTTTATCTCCATTGCCTCTCCACCCAGGTGTATAAATGGGGACCAGTGAGATAAATTGTCATTTGAACACTGTAAATAGTTGCTGCCACATGGAGGGATTGTCTCTATATGTACAGTATATATGCAGAATCTTGTAAGCATGTTGACATTTATAAGAACAGAAAAAAACCCAGAACCAGTAATAAATCTGGCCCAATGTAATATGCAACAAACAAGTTTCTGTTCACTTGTATTCTTATTTGAGGGCATTAGAGGTTTAAGTTGCTAAAACTTAACTGTCAGTGGTCAGATATCAAAATGAAAATGAGCAGAGATTCAGTGATCAGAGGGCCATGAAATCCTTCCAGTTACTGTGTACAGTACTGTATGGTGCAATCACATTGTCATATTCTGATGATATTTCTTTCCTCTAACATGTGTTGAAGTCTTCATAAACTGGCAGGCTGTCAAGTGTCAAGCATTTGTGTAAAGGTCATTTACAAGGCATTGTCAAAGCTTGATGGCTTAGGTAGTCTTTAATCCTTTCACAAATTTGAAGGTCAGTAAAGCCTTACTGGGTGGTATTGTTATTCACTGAACCCAACAAGAGTTATCACAGACTAACAATATGACTGGAAGATTATTATGTTTGTCCATTCAGTTGTTTTCATATTGTTTCCTGACCAGCTGTAATGCTACATGATATATTCCAAGGTCTGAATTAGCGACCGGTACTACAGATCAGATAATTACCAGACTGAAGTAGGCTAGAAATAAGCAAAGATCTATTTCCAGTTCTTTACACATCTTGAAAGAAATGATCAAATTATTTAGAGAGTTTATTTAAACTTGCCAATATAGCAATGTGTTTTGGCTAGAACAAGATTCGACCTGTTCAGTGACCTCAGGATTTCAAATCATTATACCATGCTCTTTCAGCTTAGCATACATTAGGCCCTGTTTACATCAGACCATGAGCATGGTGTGTTGAACCCTGTGCACGGTGTTAAAATTTGTAATCTACACACAGCTCTGGGTTGACCTGGATCAGTATGAACTTTGAACTTCTGTTGTTTGTTTCGCATGTAATGTGACACAATAATAGACCCCCATATTTATAGCGGTGCATCACATAACATGGTTTATGGTTTTGCACCTTCTCTGAGAGAAACCAAGCAAGTTCCTGCTCGATGTTTGCGAGTGTGTGGCCTCATACCGAGCATGGGATCTAATGTAAACACTAAACATGCTGGTGTTCAAAATCAGTTCAATGTTGAACATGCACGGAGCGCCTGGTCTGATCTAAAATATAAGCACAGCCTTAGTAGCTATCCCTATACATCTTGACTGTAATTGATATACATATATAAATAGGGAAACTACATGTATTCCAGTCTGTCTGCATGGAATTGTTTAATTTTGTATTCAGAAAAGGTGTTTGCCACTTTCATACAGGGTACTTAACTAAACTACGTATTCACTTCACTTGTCTATGGTGAGCAAAATATCTCTCTGTTACAATCTTAACAATTCTTCAAAATACTGCACATAATATTTTCTCATTGTACAGGCATTCTACAGTACATGTGGAGATTATTTGTGATTTCATATTAAATGATGTACTTTATTCCAATAAATCGGAGCTAAGTTAAATATGTATATGCAAATTTTTAGTATTATTTAACATAAATTTGTTACACTTTTGTTGTTATAAACAAACCCCCACATGAAACTCACAAATTCAAAATTTTGCATTTTTGTCATTTAAAAGGTTGTGAAGGAAAATCATATCTGTTGTGTTCTCGAATATATCACACGACAAACCATATATATATATATGTCAGTGAGTATCGTTCTGCTCTCAAAGTAATTAGTACATCCATGCGCAGTCGAGATCCTGAGCTGCATAAACCTCTGCCACAAATCTGTGATCAATTTCTGCGAGCACACCGTGTTTCACAGTCGAATAAGACTTTATTTAACTAATGCATTACAGACTACAACATATTGCTAGATGTCTCCGAGTCATGACCTAATTAAATGCCGAACAGCTATCATGAGCGATACAAATCTGGTTTCAATTGTGGCTTTGGGTAGATACAAAGTTTATATATTGCCTTTTTCAACAAAATGTGTCCAAGAAAAAACCACCTTATTAAGAGCAATTTAATGGCAGTGGTTTGATAGAATACATTCAGTGAAAAAAATCTGACTGAGTTGCATGCAGTAGAAATATGTAAAAAAATGGAGGAAACAGAAAATTCCTGTGGCATGAACCATACAATATACATGATGTGGTAATATCCATGTCATTTGGCTTTCATTTTGTATTGAGTTATTATAACTGTTTTGAAAGTGGACACTGTACAGTGAAAGTGGATCATGTACAGTAGGCTCTTTGCCATATTTAGGCTCTGAAAGTTTTGTGAACTTCAATACTTGTGGCTTTGTTGAATTAGTGCTTAGGTTCATGTGATTGTGAGTTCTAAGGGTACATGATTGTTTACAGAACTTTACATGAAAAGAATAAATATTACTCAGTATGAATTTCAATATCAGAGAGGATGCTTACTTTGCAATATTTTAGTCTCAATAGGACATTTATATATTAGTAATTAATACATAAACTGCTAGTTTGAAAGGCACTTTGTATATATACTTGTACAGATAATGAACTATATTTTGCTGAAAGGAAACTGATAGTGGAGCCCTATGTTTAATAATAATCTGCTTGCAATAGCTATGAGTTTATCTCTTTTAGGTTTCTGTTTTTGTAGCCTTTGTTGCTGTTTTTATATCCAGTAGGCTGAATGGACAAATATTTTCTTAGTCTTGTTCTTGTACAGTATGTATTTATGTATGAGTGTGTATGTGATGGCTGGTTTGAAAACATGATATCTCAATATTAAAGTTGAATCAATGTCATGATTGGAGGATAGATGCCTCATAATGTGTAGATGTGCCCTATTGTTGCTGGTTACCACCTCATGAATATTAATGAGTGGGCAGGACTTAACATAAAATTATTAAAATGCCAATATGTCTTACTGTAAGTTCAATTTAGTTCATACTTGGTATGGTGATGTAACTACAAGTAAGTACATGTTCTTTCAACAACACCTTTACATCATTATTATTCATGAGTGAGTGGGGCTTAATGGTAAATGGTCAGAAACAGCTTTTAAGCATGATATCTCAACAAACACAAGCTGAATCAACATCATAGTGATTAGATGTGCCCTATTGTTTTTAATAATAATAATAATAATATTAATAATAATAATAAAATAAGAATTTGTAAAGCGCTTTTATCCAGTTAAAAAACTGCTCAGAAGCGCTGCAGGAGCAAAGTACCCAAAATGGACACAACAGTTATTAAACAAATGGATACCCATTCATGAATAAGAATGTCTTGAGTTCTTTCTGGAAAGTTGACACATGCTGGATTGTTTTCAAATGTAAGGGGAGACTGTTCCAGAGCTGTGGAGCTGATCTAGCAAAGCAACGTTCCCCATAGGTGGAAGTACGAACAGTAGGAACAGATAGCATATGTTTTAGTTACCATCTGTGTTCAAATTTTGTGTAGCAGTTTGAAGGCTATGAATTTTGTCTCTTGTAAAATACTATGGTTCTTGGGTATATGAAACTATACAATTTTTGTGCTTATATAAAGCAATTGGATCATTTTGCAAAGTTTTTTGTTTTGTGATACAGGATTTATTCCATGCAGACCGAGTGCTCAGTGTTAAACTTGTTATGTAAATGCAACTCAGGGTTAACCCTGGATCAATCAATGCTGACAACTTTAAATTCAAACTTACCAAAGTATGTACATAGTTCAAGTATCTCCTGGCTATAAGTTTCAGTTGGGTCACATTAATGTGTATTGAAAATGTTTACCACATCACAGAAAATTTTCCTGCAGGGCTGCATGCGGCACATGAGCTCCCCTTTGCCTAGCTGTGAGTCTTGAATCGATACCGTAAATGAGGGTATTTAGTGGGTAGTGTGCACTGAGGTTAATTGTGTATAAATGTCACAGTTTCAATGGCATAAAACGAGCTGCTACAGCAATTTTAGCTTCAGTTTATATACACATTTGACTCAGTGATGGTTGAGTCTAGCATTAGATTGTTGCTTTCATTTTGTTTCTTGCTATTATTCACTGTTTAACCTCACAAGGTAAATTTATTTAACAACTAAAATATTTCAGCTTGAATGGGTATACATTGTATGGTAAGAGTTCGTTGTTAAGGTGCTTTGCTGAACATTGTCACTGTGTTATGTGTTCAGTATAAACAAGTGACCTGACCACATTACTGTCTACCTTTTTCATTGGTGTGATGTCATTATGATGTATGCAACCCTGAAAGGGCGTTTTCATGGATGCATCACCCTCATTCTGTGTTTTTTTACATCAACTAATCAATGTCTTTTCTCGCAAATTGTCTATTTTTTTCTTGGTTCTGATATGTGAGAAACAACATTTGGCATATTGTAATCATGATGAGCTTTTTCTATTCCCAAATATTGCACATCCATCACAAAGATTGCAGTATGTTACTGTGTATCTGGACTTTGTGAACTTGTAGAGGGTTAGTCATCATGGTCGAACACATTGTCCATGGTACAGTATACTGTACAGTAGGTCTATTTCATGTATATAAAAATCTGTGCTAAGTTGCAATACCTTGAATATATCTATATATACATTTCAATATGTGTTGCACATTGAAAGACCAATCTAGTATGCATATATACTGAATATGTTTTGCATACTGCAGATCTATGATCATTGTTCACAAGGGGATTGCACTGTAAGCAATATAACTTGCAGTACTAGGAGGTTGAATGTCAAAGATGGACGGTGACTTTATTAATTAGAGTTATAATGCTATATAGTCATAAGAAGGATACTCAATACATAGCTGATGTGTAGCTTTCCCCCCTGTACTGTAGCTAGCTTTTAATAAACAGATGCAAAATCATTCTCTAACAACAGACAGGTGATCTGTCACTGAGAGAACCAAGAGGTGATTCTGTTTAATAAAGTCCACAGATTGAAATTAGTCTGATTTCAAAGGTTCTCAGATGTTCTTCCCAGACGATAATTTAGTTATGTTTCGATGCAGGCTATTGTTCATGTTGAATACCGGTCTGTAATCACTCTACAAGACACACTTGTTCAATTGTGATGTTATCATTTATGTTTTTAAATAAATTAAAATAATGTGAGTTTTCTTTAGAAATAAATTTTGACCAATATTTTATTTTTTATATTTTATATATAACTCCAAATAATAAGATCTTTTCTTTATGTTTATAAATAAATTTCAAAAATATATAAATTTTGTTGTATTGTTGGAGAGCAGATCAAAGGCTAGGGAACACCATGTATGTTCTGTAATCGTGTTTCGCATCATCCCTGGCAATTTTTGTCATGTCATGGGTTTCTTTTAACATTGCATGTCAGTATTATCGTCAGTAACTGTCACTGTATGCTAAATGTAGCCGTGTGTTCCTTGATGATTAATTCAAAGGATTTCATAATATTTTCCCCCTGTTGTTTTCTTCCTCTTTCATTTTCAGCTTCTTGGCAACGCTAAAAGTTATAATTGTTTGCCAGTTTTTGTTCTGGTATTTGGAAATAGTTTCTAAAGGCTCTTCCAAGAAGTCATACACACTGGTTATAAATGCACTGGCAGAACAACACTAATCACTCACCAAGTCCACCTGTATAGAACAATATTAACTGAAGCAAATGGGGCCAACCTGAGACAAAACATGAATAAAAAAAGGTGAAAAAGTTACTCTACGGCTGCAGTGTGTTAAGAAACTTTTTCTTCACGACAATGAGGTTTGAAAATACGGTTCAAACAGATCGTATGTGTATGATCCTTTATGATAGACATTAATACCAGCATTGATCAGAATTGACTACTATACTCTGCAAATGGTAGATTCGGAATAAAGAGGTGATAGGCGTCTACCCAGAAGAGGGTCAGTTGGGGCGCTGCAGTCAGATATTACCAGTTAATAGGCTACGTAGGTAGGCAGGAATGTGTAATAGTTGAGTCAAGACAGGTCAGTATCCTCGCATGTAAATTAGCCAAACCAGGGAGTTTTTGGTGTTCATACAGAATCAGACTAAACTAGTTGATTTACTTTGCTCCTCTCTTACCTGTCTCCCACTCCACATCTGCACTTTCTCATCTACCTAGCTACATACACCTAACTAGACTAGACTTGCATCATTAAGCAAAGGAAGTGTAACCTATTGTTTCAGATGTCATTCACTTAATATAGTTTGTATAGGCACAGTACTGATTAATTCTTCAGCATCAGGAAGCTACAGTATTGCAGATTTGATACCTGCACTTTGTGCTGGACTGTGTCCAATATGCAATCCATGATATAAAAGTGGACGGTAGCACATCCAGCACTGAATAAGCTTCCGTGCCACAGGTCTATCAATGCTGCTGCCTGTTAGAAAGTTTTACACCATAATATGTCATAGTTGTTGAGTGGAATGTTATTGAAATGCCCTTTGCATTGGGTTATAACTCCAGTTGATACTCACACATACTTTTCGTAAGGCAGAACATGTCCATCAAACTTTCAAGGAGATCTATGAGGCTCAAAAAAATGTGGCTGTTATTAATTGTACAGTTGATAATGGACACATGTTTAGTACACATGTACATGAAACTTTCTCTTGCAAAATTATAATACAATGTTTCTTGTTTGTCATCCTGAAAACATCCTTGGCGCAATAAAGAAGGTTAGAAAAAAGTGTGAAAGAGGCAGAACAAAAGAGATCATTTGAAAAGCCAATAGCCAATGGACTGGCTTAAAAATGCCCAGGATAATCTGTCAGTTATTAATATGCAAATACTTTAGTAGCCAGTGCTAGCCCTGTTGGAGCAATGAATTCTGTGCTATACTTTCATGTCCAGCTTCAGGGCACTCGTACTGGTAGTATTAGCCGGTACAGGGCGCTGTGAAATATGGTTAGGGAGGGCAGTGTCAAGTGGTATTAGCATTACAAAATGGTCCCAGTTATTGGCTTCAAAATTTTGGTATAGTAAATAATTTAGATGCTGTTCAACTCCTCTCAAAAATAATTATTATTCCTGAGTGAAAGCTGTGGATAAAGTAACTACAAATATATACATGTCTATAAATATATATTCTAGTACATAGTGATGCTATGTTTCAGTAGCAAAGTTCATCTTTTGAATTTAAATTCCAGAATTGTGTTGGTATTTTAGAATGATCGAGACATTTGACAGAATTTACACAAATAGAACAAATTTGAATAAAAGTTGCAAGTCCTTCCTTATGTAGTCAACAGTGTCCAATTCTTAATGAATTAAAAAAAACAAATATATTAAATTGTCTTCACTTCCTGGTAGTACTTTCTAGTACACACCCATATATAGTTGTGCACATGTGAAGGGACTGCATATTAAACAAGATCAATTGATAGGTCAAAGTAATGAAGGCTTGTAAAGTGATCATTTTCAGGGTATCAGTCATTCATATCCAAATTTCTGTCAATTTATTGCATGCTGCTATACTGATCTATTCACCCAGTCATTGCGTGCATTGATGACTAACATGTGATCATTTGATGACTGTGTCACTGTGTCACTATGCAGTATATCTATATGTATATATATATATATATACGTTATACGTATAGTACTCATAGCAATATTATTGTATCTCAAAAGCTTATTACATTTTGCATCCCATTATGTGCAGCAGTGTTCCTCTGATTAGCTTGTGACTTACTCTAGCTGTGGTGGAAAAAAATAAAGTAGATCTTGGGTTTGTAAGCCACTTAATATCATTTCCTGCGAGATGTGGGTCATGCATTTGATTTATCATCGGGAGGAAGACAGACCTTGCCACCACACTTAATCTTGTGACAGAAAACAAATAGCTCTTGCAAGTTTGCGTATTTGTAACTACAACAGACTAAGACCGCCAACAGAGTAAGTAATTGGTTAAAGGAGCATATTGATGAAGTCCAAGGAAGGCGAGGGACAGTATATTATAATCTCATTGGTTGACATTGTACCCTTTTTTTAAGTAAACTAGGTATAATCTGCAACATCTGGTATGCAAGAAATATGAGCACTTAACCGGTAAATCAGCTCTGACTTATTACATGGAAACCCTGGAAACGTAAATGGACGTAATTTATAATGTACAATATGGGAGGAATATCAGACAAATTTGATTGACACCCTGCGGGCCATAACTTAACTTTCTCAGCTTAAGCATATATATTGTGATCATAGAAGGGATTTCCCAAAAGCTTCAGTTTGGTAAAGTATCACCAAAGTCTTGGAAAAAAATTAATAAACTCAGTACAAAATAAATTCTTTGTTTCTAATTTTTCTGGATTATCTGTAAACTATCTGTAAGAAACGGACTTACTAACTGGAGCATAAGCCGCCAATTTCTGCGAATGTGTGTGTGTTGTTGTTGCCAGATGCCTGCATTCTCTGCTTATCAATGCTGACTGTCAGTTGCATCGGATGTCGTTAATTCTGTATCAATTGTTTGTAATATATTACTTGCGAATCGGTTAATAGACTCCTGGGCGGTACAAGTATGCCTGGCATGCAATGCTGTTGGATTTAGTTATGAATGTAACTTGGTGATAAATTGCCTTTGATATGGAATAAATTTCAAGGTGGCTATTTGTTTGGCACCCTTAGAGATAGTCCATAGCAACCACATACAGCGGGACTGACTGGATCTTCATTGCTTAAAGTGTGGATTCTTAGTATTCAAGGAGCAGACAGACTTTCAATTCGTAATGTCCGCAATCGACAAGGCTAGTAGAGTGTGCGGTATCTGTAACTTACTATCGAAAGTTAGAAGTTAAACAACCTTATTATGTCTAACTTTCATTTTTGTTTTGTCGGAAAATTGAACACAGCTCTAAGGTTAAATTGGTTCTTGCTAATCCCACACAGCAATAAAGTTTAGTTACTGGGAAGGCTTATTTGTGTTTCTATGATTTCTAACATCAATCTTTTGTAAGAAACTTTTTTAAATTATTCGTTATGGAGAATGTGTGCTCTCTTGTGTGATGTGATCAAGTTTCGTAAATTTTCTCCCTGCCTGATTAACTCAATATTTAATTAAAGCTTGAAAGCTATTGTTGAATTGATATATTATTCTCTTCCCCAGGTAGATTTGCCAGCTCTCCACTTTCCCCACCTAGCTACCCCCTCTTAATATACTGGAAGATATTTTACTGCCATAAATTGGTTTCTATATATAGGGTGGTCAGATGGTCATGACTCACAGTGTTCTTGTCTAAGTTCTGCTTTGTTGAAATCACCATTAAAAGAAAGACTTTTTAGATTTGTGAATGGGAGATTTAATTGATAGCATGTGAATATTTAGGTCATATACATACATGGTATATCAGTCACATACATATTATGTACTGGTCAGTCAAATATATATGGTGCATTAGTCACATACATATGCAGTGCCCAGTCATAAATATTGTGTTCCAGCCATATACATGTGGTGTAACAAGTCATATATATATATATATATATGGTGTACATATGCCAGAGTGCTGAGGTTGTGAGGAGACAGGTAAGCCTGTCACTCGTAAATAGCCAAACTGGATAAGTTTGAGGATAACATAACTTTTAGCGCTGCACCCCCATGACCGTCTACGATTAACCTGGTAACTTTCACACTTTCCCTTTGGTCCAGCTGAATCTATAACACTATAATTGTCCCTTTAATGGTGAAGAACAGTGTTGGCCAAAAAAAGCTAAGTACAGTAGCAGTTCAACTAATTGTCATTCAGTGTGAGTCTTCAACACTCATTTCACTGCAAACTTCTTACTGTAGCGTCTTTTCTCACTGAGACCTTTAATTAGTCTAATTGGACACTTTTGAATATCTGGAAATAATTTGGAAAGACAGAACCTCCAGGAAAAGTACAAGTTATGAAGAACTTTGAACAAATTTAAGCTTACTGAAATTGCGGGGCCAATAGGGAATCATGTACAGTAGCTGTCACACTTTGTATAGTAGTTTTGAGCCTTTGAGGATTGTGAATTTGGTTTCTGAAGTTAGTTTCTAATATAAAATGCTGGAAATACAAGATAGTTATGACTCGTACAAAACCTGCTTAACTATACATTTTTGTGTTTGTTTAGCAATTTGCGCATTTTTACGTAGCATTTTGCTGTGCGATGCCAGATTATGCACTGGGCCAAGACTGATGAAAGTAAGAACAGAACAGAGGGCTGTGCATGATATAACTTTAAAGGGCTTTTTTAATGCAGAAAACTAAATGTGGCTTCCCTCTGACAAGTTGCCCTATATGCCTCTTCAATCTATAAGACTTCTAGCCATCGCGGTCACATTTGTCATCTTGACTTCATATTACAGAGAGCGAGAAAATAGCCAAGAGAAAAGAATAGATAGTTATTTTTGTATAAATATATAAAATATATAAGAATCATCAACTCTTGTTAAGTTAAGTTGGGTAAAATGTAGCTATCCAATCAAGGAATGAAATTTGAAGAGAAAAAAAACAAATGATCATGAAAGTAACAATACAAATTTCATACTTAACATTTGCTGCGAATTGTTGCAATGATCGTTTCTGTCGGTTTGTAAATTTGCTATTATGTACAGGTTGGGAAATCAGCCTTGATTGTCGTGTAAAACCTCCAAGATTATTGATTCCGTCTGTTTATAGATTGCAACTCTGAGTACATCTATGTGTGACACTGTCTCCTGCAATATTCCCGAGAACTGAGTGTGATTTCACAAATTGAGATCCATTCTTTATCGAGAGGCCTGGTGCAAGAGTGTAATAACGAAGTTAAAAATGGTTTCGCCTGCAGTAGGCAATTACTGTGGCAGAAGAGTCTGTTTCTATGTACCCCCTAGAATGTTTGGTTTTCACTTAATTGTCAGGGGTATGATGGGGGGATTGAGTGGTTTTCTAACATTCTGCAGTTCTTCTGTGCTAATACTGTATATCTCTTTGCTTCGTAAGAAAGGTATCTACCCATTTGGCACCTCCAGAAGATCTCTGCTGTCACGGCATTGAATCAGTGGTCCACGAGGATGGACGAATTATGAGTTTTAGAAAAATTAAATAAAAATGCTAAAATTAGACAGCCTGAATGAGGCTCCCACCCAGTCAATCAGGTCATTTTTTTTCTTTGGGGGGGGGGGGTGGGTAGGGGGGATGAGAAATAACCCTTTACACAACTGACGTTCATCAATTAAACGTGACTGGACTATTTAGTCTACTAATATACAGACCATAAGTCAGTTCCTCTGATGCAACACAAAACTCAAAAGTGGGAAAAGCAAAAGACATTAATGGCCTAAAATGACATCTTTACAATGTAGTACAAATTTGTCAAGGACAATTTGAGTTGAAGGTCATTCATGGATGCTCTGTTTTAGTTTATTAAGTTAAAAAGAACATGTTTTCTTTGTTGAGTTTTATAAACTATTGATAAAACAATCACTGAGTTCCTTTTCCTTTTGTTTTTTATCTTAGAAGACTTGAAATTCTGTCTATAAGTCATCCTCTGATTTTTCCTCCTGTCATAATTCCTTGAAATGAAGCTATAAATCATTCAACATGGCAGTGTTTACCATAAAGCTTGTAATAATAACATTCATCACAACATGATATTTAGAAATCACTTTTAGCCTTGCTGCTGTTGACTCAATACGCCACGGTTTGGATTGGGGGGGAATTCTCCCGAACATCGGCTGGCTGGCTCTCGATGTGACCGTGTGTGTGTGTGTGTGTGTGTCGAAATGCCGGGTGATGCTTTGCATGCATGTAAGGTTTAACGCCACTTACATGTGACATTTCGGTGAAATATGAGCCAAATCCATGTTGGAGAGAAGTGTCCCTACTGGGAAGTACTCTGTGTATACATCTAGATATGATATGTGGTTTTTACTGAAATTAGTGACTCATTTGGGAAATGCTAATTAGGGGCAAGTTGTCAAGCAGTTCCAGGCAAAGGAGGCTGAGGAGAGGTAGGGAGGGTGTGTTTCAGTGGATATTTGACAATTAAAGGACTGCTGGATGGATGGATGGAATGAATGAAAATATGGCATTCTTGATGATTCATCAACTATAATGGATACTAAATGGAAAACAAAATGAAATAAAACTGTTAGCAAACTGCTTATCCACTAGAGAGCCTGTGTAATAGAATGTGTAAAAGTAAGTTGGCCTGACGTTTCGATCCTAGCAGGATCTTCTTCAGAGGCTAAATGACAAGTTACAGTAACAGAAGGGACAAAAACACGCACAGAATACAGACAGGTTAATGAGCACGGTGAACACAATGAGATGGATGAAAGGGGATTATAAGTAGAAAGCAACAGGAGAAGAGGAGAGGAAGGAGATAAACTGTGGAGGGACAAAAATGGGTCACATGTATGTTTATATTTTCTGATGTGACTGGGAGTTTAATATTTGATTAATCTGATGACAAAATTTAAGTAGGTTTTGAGTACTAATCAATAATGATGATCATGTAATTTTAATGGTTGAGGTAAATGAAACAGTTCTGCCAAATGCATGGTAAACTTTAGTATTCTTTGGAAATTATATAAAGTTGATAGCTCTTAACAGAGGATGGGAGGGGGGGGGGGGGGTTTGAATGTCATTTTCTCCAATGTGTGAAGTTGTTTGTGTTCATATTAATGCCTTGTGCACAAATTTGCTTCCGTAAAACACCCAAATGTATGTAAGAGCTATCAGGTAGATCTATGACTCATATTTGCTGGCACACATAAAACCTGTGGAGTGACATGTACACACACTACATTGTTATAGTGATTCGGAGTGACTTACTTCAAGCAAAACTACACAAACTCATGACTTGCTAACACCTTTTCTTTTGTCAAATCTCATTGAAAAAGAATCATTGTAACATTTTCTGGAAAGACACCTCTGTTTCTCCAAAACAGTTTCAAGGAAATCGACAGTCACCATTAAAGGGGGGGGGGGGGAACAGTGCTGTTGAAACCCGCGCTCTTAAATGGTTCACAAGCATTGTTCATTGTGAAAATTAAATAGGGAAGACTACGTCCAAAGATTGGATGAGTCTTTCTCTTTAACCCCCCCCCCCCAAGTTTGGTCGGTCGTTGAACATGAGCACAGTTAGGTCATTGGAAAAGTAACTCGCTCACAAATAATTACCCGTTTCAGACTAGGAAAGTGAAAGTCTAAGAAGTGAAACAGCAAGTTGAATTTTGGTTTTTCTGTTATGAAGCCATAGGAAGCTGAATGTGCTTCTCTCACTTCAGCTCATTGCTGTGTGGGAAAGAGCGAAAGAAATTTGATAATTGGGCAATGTTAACCTACAATCTAGTTTTCAGATTTGTGATAAACATGAATGAAGTTACTCCTCACTTACATGTCTCCTCTTGACCAGAGCACTCTCATTCCTTGTTGTCTACAGTATAGTCCAGGCCGAGAATTTCACAATCTTAGCCATGATTTTGCAGGTGCTTGAAAAATCTACTGGCTTAAAATCCTATTCCCACTAGCATCTTCCAGAGTTACAGCACAAACATCAGTTACTGAACGTACGGTTTATGCAATGTTTTATCGGCCTAAATATATTTGCTGTATTGTAGCGCTTATGTTAAGGATGGTAATCATGCCAAATTTTTGATTGTCGACTGTCAAACATTGTGCTAGAAACCACATATTTTTGTTACCCAGGTTTTTACAGTTTTTGCGAACAGTTGTCCCTCCTGGAAGAAGTTTCAGAAGTTAATAATGTCTAGAACAAAGCACATCATATTTCTGCTCAATTTAAATACCTGTTGAAGGTTGGATAAGAAGCCAATGCACAATCATTGTGGCAGCCAGTTGGGACAGTTATTTTATATATATATTGCACTTTCATGTCACGTTCCAAAGCACTTAGTATGAACAGCTTCTATTAGATATAGGTTTGGAACTGTGCATACTGCCAGTACATGTGGTTCAATGCACAGTACAAGGCACAGTATAGAGTGGTATTAGCATTAAAATGATCCCAAACTTGGGGGATCCTGCCCATGTCGTCATTGCTGCGAAGAAGATGAAAAGGAAATTTCCAAGTACCATCTTTGCCACTGGTAACTGTTTGGAGCATGTGTAACTCAAATTTGAGTCATCTATTAAATTATGAAATTGCAAGTTTAATATCTGTGAAAATTTCTAGATCATTACCATCCTGCATGCTTAGCAATCAGTATGGTAATATATTGACGATGCTGCGTTTTGCAGGGCTCCCTGTTTCCTTTTTTCAAAGCACAGTTGTTAGAGAGTGATCAGCATCACTTCCTTGCTGAGGGTATATTTTTAAGTTATGGCTGGGAAAGATTTGGCACTTTCCCTTCGGCTAGGGATGTCATTAATTTAATAATGGAAAAGCGACTAGAGTGAAAACTTGTTTCACGACAAAATGGCTGCTCAGAGAGCTTTGAAAAACTTTCAGATTTTTATTAATACATGTACAGTATAGATCAACATGCCCCATCTAATATTTGTAATTTTTTGTAGTTTTGAGTGTGTAAAAGTAAAATGTGGATTGTAGAATTTTCTCAAGTCACAGGTGTGCTGTATTCTCCTATAATATTGAAATTAAGAACACAGGGAGTGTAGGTTTGTATACGGAACAGCTGGGACTTAATACAAAGAAGATAGATATGACTATGTATGGATCATCAAGACCAAAATATAGTTGATCACTGATTCTATTTCTGTCAAACTTTTTTATTGCTCCCTAAAGGATTATATATTAAGTATATGATATATACTTTACTGTAAGATACATAAAGAGTGTCTTAGCTTAATCAGGTTAGACTATAGGGATGCAGCACAGATGTGGTAGACATTAGTTTGTAGGTATATGTAGGGAGATATATCACAGTATGTACGCTTCTCCTGTTTACACATGTCCACTCAAATCATGCTCAGTTCTGCATCCTACCCCCAACCCCAAACTTGGGAATTTTTAGCATAGTTAGGCTCTTGCTAAACCACTTCTGGGTTAATTCCCCCTTTTTCATGATTCCAAAATTTTGCTTTCACGTATCGCACAACGTACCTCACTCCTCTCTGACCTGTCCGCTATGATATATGCACTCTGTTCAACCTAGCTAACAACAGTTGGTGACATTTTTGCACTGCCCGCTCCCATCCCCATCCCCCTCCCCCACTCCCCACTCCACTGACCTCTTCCCTCATGAATCTACCATTCCGTGGCTGTAGCTACGGATTTTCATTTACTCGTATCTGCCTATAGTAACACATCATTTGTGAAGTTTCAAAGAAAGAAGTCTCAGATTTTAATAGCACATCAATTAGTCACAGCAGGACCAGATATACAGTATAAATTTGTCAGATCGAACAATGTAACTATCTCTAGCAAAACGGGTCATTTCCCATAACTCTACAAGGAAATACTGTAGGATATGTGGCAATATACATAAAGGAAGCTAATAAGTATTATTACCCCTAATAATGTATTACGTGAAACTGTTGACGCATACTTTAAAGTTAAGCTATACAGGAGTTAGAAACGTTTTCTCAGTCAGTTCTCCATATTGCTGATTTACTAAGAGAATGAAAACTAGAATGAAAACTAGTTAATACGATCACCTTAAATTGAAGCATTACATAAGTACATTTACTTCACACTCCTCTCTCACTTACTGTCTCCAAACTAAATAAATTTCCACTTTCCCATCTACCTAGCAAGCTACATGACTAATGACTAGAAGCACTAATGTACATAATATCTACAGTAACACTGGCTGACCGTTTCAGTGAGAGAAAAAAACCCCGTCTATGCTATGGTTCCCTTTAAACAGATATACAGAGCCACCTGTATACTGTGATATGTGTGACATTATGACCAACTTCCTTTGTAATATTTGGGTACATGAATTCTGATATTTTGTAGCAATCAAGATCTAGTAGCATTTCAGAAGTCAAATTTTGTGAAACATTTTAATATCTCAATCAGGGAAGAAAAAAAAGAGAAGTAAAGGGAGGGAAAAAATAAATAATTGAGGTTATGCAGCGCTGAACTTGGACTTGATGTAAATTTGTTGACTATTTTACCTTTTGGGATGATTATTAACAGTCATTTTTGAGAGCAGTGCCTATAGTATCCCCCTTCTGTACAGCCCTTTTCTCTCTAGGATTCTTGCCCCCTCTTGTTGCCGTATACTGTTCCCCTTTCACCCCCTCCCCACCCACCCCATCCCCCTTAAAGCTTTACAATTGCAACCTTCACATTACCACTGCTGCTCCTACTCATTCGCTCCCTACTGTACATGCAGGAAGAGAGAACAAGTGCGTGCAGAATTCCGCTCGTATACGGAGCTGACTCAAGTATGGATGTAATTGCGTGGAGACTGTGTGATTAGCAACCCTGAATCGTGTGTCTCACATTTGTCGAGTTCTACAGCTGTATATAGTTTGTTCCATGTATAAATAATTCCGGGACAGCTTGGTAATTCTCCCAAACGACTATCTGTTGGAGCTTACAGCTTTGATGATACATTATATAGACTAGTTGTAACTGCCCAGGCTTTAAGCTGCCGCAGATTAGAATGTATCACATTTGCTCTGCAACCAGGGGTGGTAAGCAAGTGCTGTTACACTGTATTAGTTTTAACGCTAGTGTTGAAGTATATACAGTAGTAACTGTGTGATCGTGCTTATTAGTCGCATGTAGAAAGTGGTTTCTCTTTGGAAATGGAAAATTGATTAGCATAAGTCAGACAAGGTGAGCGTTGAGGTGAAGGGCAGTATTGTTATTGGATAAAAAATATATGTGAATGGGTTTTTGATGGCACGATGACTGGTGAGAGAGACATCTTAGAGAATTGAATCCCTTGAGTATGGGTACTTTTCAAATTTGTGTAATTTATTCATATCAATATGAATGCTATCTGGAGTGTTCGTAATTATCCGATAACCACCTACTGTAGAAGGCTGCTCTCAGAAAGTCTTGTCGGACAGTTTCCTATCTGATTTAATGAAAGTTCATAAGAGATGTATGTACTCTGAAAGTTTGTTGTCTTATGAGATGCAAAATTAATATTGGAAGTATTTTATGATTTACGAATTGATTGAACATAATTGGTAAACAATAGCTGAACCAGCGGGAGTTTTTAATCTGGTTAAATATCTACTCTGTAGGTTTTATGCCATTAGTGTACTATGATGCAGTAAGTTGGTTCTTATCCTTAATTAGTTCTTCTACAGACTTAGTGCTATTAATACTAAGAAGGATAATTCCTATCCTAATTATGCTAGGCATATTTTTTGTTTGCTGGTTGCCTAGATAAAATAAAGACCAAACTCTTTACATTGTAATCAAGACTCTGATAAAGTATACTTACCAGCAACATTTTTCCTCAGAGATGCCAAAATGAGAGGAAACTTTTCTCCCAAAAAATGTATGAAATCTCTCTCTCCTGCTGTAGATCTGTTTTACATGGTGAAACTGAAACAATAAACTAATGATAGGTCTGGCACTGGCAGTAAAGAATTATTAAATAATTTCACAAAAAAGTTTCTTCCAGAAATTTGAAAATTATTGCGTGCTTTCTTGTAACTGTAAGTGTCCATCAAGTTGATTCATTCTACTTTTGCTATATTCAGTATTTGTCTGGAAAAAACCCCTAAAATCACTCCTTTCTTACGGTCTGTCTCCTGTAAATAAACGCTCCTTTCTACCCAAGCTTATGACAATTGGTGTAATTTTTGCACTGCCGTCCCCTCCTCTACCCCTCCCTCTTCTGATCACCGCCTTCTACAGAATCTACCATTCTAGAGTTTCCAAAGTAAGTCTATAGTGAGATATCTTTGTCTTAACTTAAATTCTACCATGTACTGTAACCCATCGTTTGGAAGTGTGAAGGACAAAATTCTAAATCTTCATCCTACGTAACTTTGTTTACATTATGTTTCTCTACACAGATTTGTCAAAGGCCCAAAGAGCTTTTTCTGAGACTTTGGTCAACTTCAATTTTGAATGTATAGGTACCACACAGACGGATGATGAAACAGTTATATGTAAGTATTGATCAGCGTTTATGGAGCAAATTTCGTAACAATTCATTGCAGCTTTTGCGTGTCATTCTACTATATTTTGTTTAAACTTTATTGGCGACGTTTTACGATTGGTTAATTTATATACTTCATTCCTCTCTCACCTTGCTCCTCTGCTTATCCTCTCTAGGGTCACAGCCCTCTTTCTTTGGAAACTAAATTTTAGAAGTCCTTGACATGATAGTATAAGCTAGGATGGCTTCTCTTGAATCCCTTTGGTGTTACACGGTACATAATTTGGGGGTAACGATAGTTTTTGTCAGGTGACAGACTTTCTAGATTCGGATCTGCTGATTGGTGCTCATTTCTTCACATTTCTTGATGTTTTCTGGGATGAAAATAAGGGGAATAAAATATATAGCTAAGCTCAACCTGAGTGACATCCCTTATAGAACAAAACAAAGAGAAGTATTTAATGTAAAAAGCAAGATAAGCATTGATTCCTATCCAGTATCCATTCAACATCCAAGCCTTTGATTTAGTACTACAGTATGTCAATGAGTAACAGACACATCATAAGGAGGTTATAACATACTGTAGTACACTGAACTCAACTTGACAATACAAAGTCTGTGCAACAATACAAGGAGTGAGTGATTCATCGTAGATATGTCAGTGGACTTGTCAGTGGTTGAATGTTTGGAGATTTTTCTATGGTGTTGTTGTAAGAAATAAAGAATGAGCACTAGAGTTAAGTTTGAAATTGAGAGAGCAGTCGGTATGTGCCTTGTGTGAGATCAAGCTATGATTGTACAGTGGTCTTCGGAACAGGTACCCCATGTTGACTTTGGTATGGCAACTGCTCTGGTTACTAAGCAACTAGAATAGAATTTGTTGACACAACATTGCAAGAATCCTTTGTAGTTAGAGTATTCAGA
The DNA here is from genome assembly GCF_037975245.1 of Apostichopus japonicus. Taxonomy (NCBI): domain Eukaryota; kingdom Metazoa; phylum Echinodermata; class Holothuroidea; order Aspidochirotida; family Stichopodidae; genus Apostichopus; species Apostichopus japonicus. The sequence continues at coordinate 18,769,558 of NC_092574.1, forward strand.
CTTGCTTAACCAGAACTACTAATGCATTGTTATTAATAGCAATGCAGAGACAAACGAATCTCTAAAATCTGCTTCATTGTTGGGCACAAAATTTAAAGTGAATTGACTTTCAGGAATTGGTCACACAAACACACACACACACACACACACCAGGACAACGATCATAAATATTATTGTCCAGTCTGGAAAATCGTAAGGAATGAATAAATATTAACGTCATCATTATTGCAGTTATATTTTTTATTCAAATATAGCATGAAATTCTTCCATCTTGATGTCATCAACAATGAGTGTGTTTAAAAGTGTAATATTTTGATACAAATATGTTGGCTATGTTCAGTAACTCTACAGTTGTGCGATACATTCATGAAATGTCAATGGACTTGATCTGCACGCAGTTTTCAACCAATGAATGTAAACAATAGGATTAAATATGTATAATTAGTAATAAAAGATTTCCTTTCATAGCATACCTCAAAATATGTATTTAAGTTTTCGATTTTGCTCTCATAATTTCAACAATTTTGATAAAACACAAAGTATCAGAGCATTGTTAAAGGTTTCAGTTTTAAAGTGCAGTGCATCTGATTAGTGCAAGATTGTGGACCGATTTTCTGGATTGAAAACTTCAGCGGGTCAAATTCTGTCTGTGGGGCCACCTATGTAGAACCCCTGGTGTACAGGTAACTGTATATCATGGGTCATTCGAGAAGCAAGGGTTTTAATGTTATCACAGTTATTTTGTCCCTGATGCACAAAGAAAGTATGAGGTTGACCCTGGAGATGGTCAATAGGGGGCACAATACAAGAATGTTACCACAATATTACAAGAATGCGCATGTATAGGAGACAGGTACAGTAAGTATCGTCGTTTGCAAATAACCAAGCCAGTATTAGGTTTGAGTGCCCATTTATCTAGTTTTGACTTCATTTTGAAATCCAGCAAGTTTCTACGGTATGTTATGAAGCATCTAACCATACATTAATTATACATTTTTGATATTGACATGCACATATACTTGTCTTTACCCTTGAGAGGTATTAATAAAAGATTTCAGGCTAATGCTACATTGGAAAATATCTGTGTGACTCACACAGTTAAGCAGTCACGCTCTACACTGTTGGATGGCGTGATTGATGATCAGCGAGATGCATTGTATGATATGTGACAATGTGTTACATGGTCATTTAAAGCAGTATACTACATGTCATGTTTAGTTTGAATTGCCACCAATTGGGATCATTATCTTGACTTCTGACCTTTAATAGTTTCTATTTGTCTCCTTGTCTCTACAGCGAAATCTCTCAAGGAGTTTGGTAAGCTCATCAGTCTTATCGAAGATGAACGGGACCGCATGGTAAGTCCATTATCATCTGCAAAGGATAAGACAAAGTTGATTAAAGAGATCATATTACCCACTGTAGATGTCATGGAAAATACATGCACTAATGGTCACCATTGGTCCATTTCCTTATTAGTTTCATTTAAGGACTGATTGGGTTTTAGAAGATTTGTAGGCGAAGTCAAAAATTAAAGAGCACCTACATAAAAATACAAAAGCAAACAAATATGTTGGTAAAATAAAATGATGAATATCACCAGAATTCATTCCTTGAAGTATGCCATGAGTTGATTTGGAGAGTCTTTCTCTTTAAATGGAGCTATTATTAGCCCCCTAGTTTGAGAATGTTTAGTAATTACTTATGTACACCCTCTCATTGTTGGAGGATGTGCATTCCATCTCGTTAGATAAATATCATTAACAGCTTGCCTGCTTGTGCAGCCCATGAAGTGGTTCACTGTTGATTCAACCTGATGGCTCAGTACTAACTTCTGTCATGTATGTTCTGTAATAAAATTTCAAACAAGTCGACAATTTTTTTGGTGGGTATAAATAATCAAAGGATGCAGCAAAAGGAAATAATAATTTAAAAAATAAATAAAGAAAAGAAAAGCTAGGAAAGAGTTGAGAGAATGTGATACTTCTTTTGAATCTAAAGATTTAGTCTAAAAATTTTCAGGAGTTGCAGAATTTATGAAATTTGTTGTTCCTTATACAAGCATGCTAAAAGTTCTGAAAAATTTACCAAAAGTAGCTTCCTATTGATTTGAAATAATTGACTTCATCCTTCACTTACCTGTTTCCGTTACCTATGCACACCCATCACCTAGCTTTATAACTGGTAACATTCTTGCACCGCGCCCCTGATGACCCTATCTAAGGTCACTGACCTCCTTCCGAATCTACCATCCTAAATCTTTCAAAGTACTTTGAGAAGTCAATTGGGATCAAATTTCTCAAGTGTCAGGCGTAGGTCCAAATCATAGTTACACCTCAAGAATGGGGTTGAATCGGGCACTCAGTGTGATCAGACTCGAGAAGCGAGGAACGAGAAGTGAGGAACTAGCAAATATCCAAACCAGTAAGTTTTGGAATACCTGTTCGTTGATTGCTTGCATGGGGTCTGATACCAAGCACAAGGTCTAAGATGAACAGGATGTCTAAACTAAACATGCAGGAGCTCAAAATTATTGAGGGCTCCTCTGGAAAGCAGTGCTTCTGCACCGAACAGGACTACCCTCATTAAAGATGACAATTATAAAAAATAAAAAAAAAATAAAAAAATATTAGCATATCTAATGCTGCACAACAAGTGCAAGGTCTTACTCGTAATGTAAACACAGCCATAGTTTGCAGTGAAGAGAAATTCCATGGCAGTAAAGCTAAAAAAAAAAAAAAACGTATTTAAATTAAAATCTTGGCGAACATTTGTCGTCTGTTAAACATATTTAGGTCTAATACAGAAGGTGAGGTCAGTCTGTGTACTTTTTCATTTTCATTCCTTTGCTCTGCAGTAGAAAATAATAAAGCACAGTGGATTTCAATCCATATTTAAATTATATAACAATAGTCTGTTTTCTCACCTAGTAACATTAATATGACTTTTGCTCATGGGCATGTCTCATTATTTCCCTTCTGGGTCAACCATTGTAGCTAATGATAGATTAGGTGATAGGTAACTGCAGGTCTTCCTCAACACATTTGTGGCATTCCAGCTCATATTTATTTAAATTTAAATTTTCTATCAGACTCCCATAAAAAAACCTTTTGCTTCGCTTGTACAGTATCTTGACAGCTTTTCATAATACTTTTGCTAATTTCCTGTTTTTTCCCTCTTAGCTTGATCTTGCAAAGGAACAGCTCATCGTTAGGTTGGACGAATTCAGAAAAGAACAGATTGGAAGTGCCAAGGTAAGTGTGTTTTGTTCTTTATTTTTTGGCTTTTTAAAAATGGTGATTTGGGACAGATTTTGTAAGAATTTCAAGGCCCCACTCAACAAAGGAGATATTTCAACTTTGTTTTATATCATCTTGTAAATCAAAAGGGAGGTGCTGATATCACAGTTGCATTGCATTCATCTTAATCTTTTATGCCTCCTTGCATGCGTGTATGAACTTGTTAGGCGAGTCTGAAAATGCCAGTTTCCATGGCAACTGTGGGGGAAGACTCTAAACAGCTATAGAATATTCTTATGTGTGTTCAATTAGTATAGTTGATGAGTAATAGTTAAGTGGGCGGGTAAAAAGTACAGCCTGGCTATGTGAGGCCATGCGTAGGTTTCTGTGAGGACTTATCGAAGAATGTACTTCTTTCTCGTTACGTTGTTCGAAGGAAAATTCTTTCCACTCACCGATTATCAGGTTTGTGATGTATCTGAAGGAAATAACTGTTATAAAGAGACATTTAAAATAGCAGCAAAAAAAACCTACACTTTATATGCCAGTTGTAGTAATCTAGCAAAGTAGAAGGAAAATGGAAAAAGAGGAGGGATAAAAAAGTATTTCAAAGGTATTTGACATCATTGGTATTAATTAGTATAGTATGGGCTAGTTAGAAATCAAACATTTGAATTTATTCTTTGAAGTAACATTCTTATAAATGAAACATATTCAAGTGAAAGTTTGTGATCAGATTCGCAGTCATCTGGTAGTCGGCAAAAATGCTGTGCCCAATCCATATGCTGCAACCATTAAGAAATGTACCTACCTATCCCTCCGACAAAAATGAACATGTACGAAGTTATATAAGATCAGAAAGTTCTACTTTGTTATGTTGAAAAATCCTATCACAAGTAAGAAGGGCTCAATACATACGTACAAGTTTATCAATTGGACATATTTCATGTCTTACTGGCTATAGTGAAGGTTCTGCAGACCGCATATATGATATGGTTTTTTGAAAGCATTCTCTCCACCTGTGTGTTAGATCCCGAGAATGAAAAAAAAAAAAAAAAATGGACAGCAAATTCGCTGTATGCCATTTGGAACGGGAATAAAAAAAGCTGATAGCTGCACGTAGGATTTACCAAATTTTCATTTCCTCTGAGTTTTATTGCACCCTCCTTCCTAACTGGAAATGATGGGTTAGGTTAAATTAAAGGGTCGGTGGTGTCTGCCTACAGCTGGAAAAGTCAAATACTGGTAATGCTTTATTCAAACCTCAGCTAAAAGCTTTTACTAGCTGCCCTTAAAAAGTGTTTGGCCCCCACCCAGACATTTTCCTTGTCTAATTTTAGCATTCCTCAGTATACCTGGGAAAACAACTGTAAAGGTCATAACATCTCGAAAAGTACTTTTCGATGTTTTTGTTTCTAAGCAAGGCTTAAGCACTCTGAAATTTGTGCCATTTATGCCATTTAGATATCATATTAAATGAGGTAGGTATTAATGTGTAGTTTCTATAATAGAAATGAGTACAAACAGCTTCAGATGTATCAGTGTTAGGCTGAAGTTTATGCCCTATCCTCTCAGTCGATTTGTGTTTATACAGTAGTTTACGTACCACAAGTAACATTAATCCTTGTATCAACTGCATGCTTGCCTTAAGTACAGGAATGCCCTATCATAATTAATCATTAATTAATGATTAATAATAAAACTGATCCTGAAAAAAAACACATCACCATGGAAACAGTTGTTCTGAGTTGAATATTAAAGCTATATACAGTTGGCACTAAAATGAAGGATAAAACCTTCTCTCTTTAGATATCAACAGGAAGTAGAGGGTCCATTCCAAAGATTCATTAAAATGTTATTATATAGTAAACAAACAAGTATCACATGAGTCCTTTTTCAGTGTATTTATTCCAAGGAATTCTTGGCAAAACTAATGACTAAATTTCTTCCTGCTTCCAGCCCATTTGTGATGAGAGGTGAAAAAAACAATGTTCATTGTTCTCCTTCTCAGAAAGTAAATGTTCCTGTGTACAGACCTAGAATTGAATAACTTTTAGCCACTTGTTAAAAACAAGTCACTAAATTCAAGGTCTCCAAGATGTGCATTTTCCTGAGTTACAACACACATTAGTTCACCCTACAGGCTTAATACAGGCTATTAGTGCACAATATTTTGCTGATAATAAGCAGTAAATACAGGGCTGATGTTATACAGTAGGACGGAAACCATGTTGATTATTTCACTGGCAATTGTTTGCAGTCTGACCATGTGTTTAAGTTCTTAGTGGCAGAAATTTGGCTGTGCCTTTTTGTTCTACTAGCAGGGAAACAGGAAAATCCAATGGCATTTAGCCAGAAAATAGTCCAAATTTTGATGCCTGGTATAGACAAATGTCATTACAGGTCAGACTGATATATTAATGAAGGAAGGATTGTGGTGATAGATCACCTAGAGCTACTTAAAACTTCAGTCCACATAATCTTCTGACACCTCTTCATTCCCTTCCACCCCTGCCCCCCAATCTGCCCCTTCCACCCCTACCCCCCAATCGGCTCCTTCCACCCCTATCCCCAACCTGCATCCTTTCAAATTTAAAGAGACAAATTACAAAATGAGAGGTTTTTATATTTCATCCTCCATCCTCCCAACTTGACAAGTTGCAGAATGAAGGAAGTCTGGTGATATTGTACAGTATGTGGCTGAAAGCCAAAATAGGAGAAATGGGGAAAAATGTTCTCAATTCCCATAGTTACTGTAGCCTATACGATATTCTTTGTGCCATTGTGGTCTTGTATATATATAGCTTCTGTATTTCCTTTGGGAGATATCAAAAGGAAAAATAACAGAAATGAAAATGCATCTTGATAGTCTATTGCTCACCAAGACTTCACCTAAGTTTCAATTTTTGCTTTCAAAATATTTCAAAACTGCAAACTGATGATTCTGTGATGGTACATACAAAAATACCTGCATTAGTTATATATCAAATAGAGAGAAGTAGTTCATTTCTGTACTGGCCTCTATTGAACATTGCATATATATATATATGCTGCTACATCACTGTCACTGCCTTTTTGTAATTCATGGAGAATTGCTTCTAAGCTTATTGTGCATCAATTTGTACTGAAACCTGGATATATATGAGGACTTTGTGTTGACATTTTAGACCCTGAGATCAATGTTTTATGATCTAGTATGCGACTAAACGTGAGAAAAGTGTACAGCAATAATGGTTGAAAGGAGTGAATGTAATTTATGTTAATTAAATATGTTAATGTATGTATGTACTGGTCATTAGAATCATCTCTTTAATTTTTTTTTTTAATGGAATATGTGTTGTAATTGGTTTATAACATATATAGAAAATGACAAAAAGAGACTGAAAAAGAAATAAACCGAAAAAAAGAAAAAAAAAAAAAGTCAAGTCAAGTGTAGGTGTTTTTTGGGGAAAAATTTTGTTGCTATACTTTCAAAGGTTTCAAGTGTGAGGTGAAGGGTTCTACTTTTAATTTCCTGATTAAATAAAGTATAATGAAAGGTGAAATAAATTTGGAAATGTAAACAAAACAAAAAGAGTTGATCCTCACTAAGGTCTGACTTTAACATAATTTGGTTTTGTTTGTTGGGACATCTGATGTTAACAATGAAGTCATCTAAGCCCAAAAATTGGATCTTTCCTAGAGAATTAAAATGTTTCGAAATTACTCACACAATATTAGCAGTCTTGCTCTACCACCCATAAAATGTCACAAAGCAGAAAGGATTTATAAATAGCCTATCAGAGGATAGATAGCCTATCAGGCCCATAATTACAGGTACTCTTAGACTTTATAAACCGGTGGCAGGGAATATTGTAATTTAGTGTTCAAATTTTGTGTACAAGCATTTTTGAAGGCCCTCCTCAGATTTGCATTGTTTTGTGCACTTGCAAAGCAGTCTGCCCATTTAGCGTAGCATTTTGCTGTGCGATACATGATAAATGATTCCCTGCTCAGTGGTCATCTTGAGGGAATTCAGAAAGGTAGATTAAAACTAATAATTAATGTTAAAGATCATCAGTATCATGCACCTACAAATGTAAGCTGCTAGAAAAAATGCTAAAAGTTTTTCAGAAGCACTTTCCTTGAGGTTTTGACTCTCTAAAATATTCCCAGACATTGAGGAGTGTTCACTGAGACATTTATGTATCTCAGCGAGGTAGAATGCCTTTTGAGAGTTGCAGCCAAATGTTTGTTGAAGTATTAGTGTCAGTGACCAGTAGTTGACTTTCTAGCATATTTGGGGGTGGGGTGGGGGGGGTGGGGGGAATACTGATGACCTATTAGTCCACTGAGAGAACCACTTGCAGACATATTGGATGGGAGGGTGAGAAGAAGGGTCATTAACCAACCTATACTGTGTACACGACCAGCACAGGTCGCCAGGGGTGCACAATTTTGAAAACGTTACCTAGTACACTCTTAGACAGTGTAGACCGTGAGTACTTATTGTTGTGTGACAGATAAATTGCTTGTAAATTTCCAAACCAGTTAAAGTTTGTGATGTGAACTCATGCTTTCTCTAATTAATAAACAGACTCATTTAGTCTGACTAGTGGAACTCCATCTTGTTAAGTTTAATCATAGATCTATTTGAAGTTCTAATAGTACTGGGAGGGTCATAGCAGCTACCTTCAATTTACACTATTGTATCTATGGTTAAAGCCCTTTTGAAACAGTTTGTCTTTTTCTTCTCTTCACCTATCACAGGACCACAAAAAGACATTTGACAAGCAGACAGAGAAATTTTGTAAATCTTTGGATACCCACGTCAACCTATCTACCAAGAAGAGAGACACATCACTCCAAGAGGTAGATTCTTTTCTGTAAATACTAAATATAAATATAAGCACATCAGAATGTGAAATTGGCAGGGAATACCCAAAAGGATGGCTTGGGGAAGGGTAGAAAAGATGGGTGGGGGTGCAAATGGATGGGTGGGGGTGCAAAAGGATGGGTGGGGGGGGCAAAAGGATGGGTGGGGGTGCAAAAGAATGGGTGGGGGTGCAAAAGGATGGGTGGGGATGAAAAAGGATGGGTGCAGGGTGAGTGAAGGATTGTAGCCAGTTGACAAATCAAGGGCAGTAGGTGAGGGTGGGGATGGGTGCGTGAGGGATGGGTGATGTGCATATACCTTATAACATAAGTTAGAATATTTAATCTAAAAGAACTTGAAACTGTAAGAGTTATCCTGTATGCAGAACTGATGGTAGTTTTAGTTAGAACCAAGTGTAGAAGTACATTACAAAGTTCTGAAATCGAGAAACAAAAAGGGCAGTTATAGTTAACCTACTTTTAAGTTGGGAAAACAAGGATGATTTCGTACAAAGTAAAAGTTTCAGGTTCTTGAAACTTCAATGTTATTGAAGCTATAAATAGAGAAAGTATGATTTGTGTCTTTCATTCTAGTCTCTTTAAAACATGTTTATTATGATTATAAAATTTATGAAGTGACAAAGCCATTTATCAATATTTTACTTTTGATACTGAGGGTGTACAAGATCTCTGTTTTAAGCAGATCTCTATATAGTTTGTTGAAATGATTTAAAGTTATAGAGGTGATGTACAATCAAGACCTCCATGTAAAACACAGTGTGGAACACACAAAAGTAACACGCCTTTGATTTTGGGATCATAAACACGGCCAGTTTATTCAGAATCTTTACGTGGGCAGTAAAATTACGTCTGTGAATTAGATCTTCAGAGTTTGATGAATTCTCACAAGTGTTTGCGTATGCATGTGTGTGTGTGTTTGTCAACACAAGTAGAAAATACAAATTTTGAGTCATAGGAACAAGCCACCCAATCCTCCCCGAGGGTTTTTTTTTTAGCAACACAATGACAAGACTATAGTACGGATGTATATGTTGAGAAAGACTCTTCCACGTTGCTGCATCTGCTGCCGTGGAAACCGAGACTTGACCACGTTTTAGAGTGGAATGTTGCACTGCCTCCGTGAATAATTAAATCCAGAGTCGATCCTCGAGGGAAATAAACCTTCCCGGATTTATCATTCATGCCGGTGGTGAGGAGGACTACCGAGCTGGAAGGTCAAGGTGGTTGGATTGTGTCTAGAATGAGTGTCCAAAGAAAAAGAAAAAGTAAAAATAAGCTGGAAGAGAGAGACAACTTTAGGATAACACACTGTAAAAAAAAGAAAGGGAAAGGAGGTCATAGGAGCAAAAGTTGTCAATAGTTTATACAGGTAAATATTCAAAGGTTTGAATGATTCATAGCATGTGAAACTGCCTGATGTAATGAATTAAGGCATTTTTAGAGGGTGAATGAGTTTGTTTTTGTTACTGTGTTAATGTGAAGAGGGAGGGTGAAGGGATTTGGACAGATTTTGTTTTTGTAGACTTTTGTTTGTTTTATGAAGAAATGAAAATGAAGAAGAAAGGAAAGGGCTTAAAGGTTGTTAGATTAATCAGCTTTTCAAGATCGACGATTCATTCTCTCGGTACAACTTGACTTTCATAAAGTGCTTTTGGTCATATGAAGTACTGAAGGAAAGAAGGGATTTACAACAAAAGGTTGAAACAATAATTGGCTCTTCAAGAGGATTTTCTTCTTTTGGTACATGATTCATAGAGAGCAGCATTTGATGACCATTATCCATTGCACAATAAAAATGAGATTGATAATCACAGGATGTTTCTTATTCTGTCTTTTATATAAAAACGTATCCAACAAAGCAAGAATTTAAACATGCATCGGTCGTGAGTCAACACACACACAATCGAGAAAGTCAGGAACTTGAGAACTATGAGAAACTCCTGATCAATCAGCTTATAATTTTTTTTTTAAACTAAAAGGTGTGAATTTGAAGAATTATAAAAAAAAGTAAAATTATTTTGCAAGAGACAAAAATATATTGATAGCTTTTGTGTTCCTCCTTTTTTATCTCATTTGGAAATATTTATCAGTTAATATTCATTTCTATCCTAATAAATGTACTGCATTCATAATAATATTAATTCAGTTCCAAAAATAAAATAATTGGATGTTATAAAAAAAGAAACACTTGCTTTTCATCCATAGTTGGAGAAAGATTTACTGTACTCTGTGTGCTATGTACAGTACTTGGGATTTGTTGTACATTAGATAGTGTCTATTATGTCTGCTGTCCACTCGGGCTGCAGAAGGATCAAGTATCTACTACAGTCTAGACCCCACCGTATGACACAGTGTCGAACACACAAACTCGCCGTTGATTTCGCGATCATAAACACCAGTTAAGTCAAATCTTGAAATGGATGGTAAAATGACATTTGCGGATAAATCTCCAGAGTTTTCATGAATTCTCACAAGTGCGTGTGTGTGTGTGGATCATGTGTAGCAACAGCAATTGTATGACTCATGAAACTGGGGAACTTTGGGGGGAATACAGGTATGATCAATGCAACAGGTAAGGTACATTGGAAAAATGCTCAGATTGGAAAAGATGGAAAACAGCAGTTTGTTGGACTTGGTCGAACAGTTCTGTCTCCAGTGTAGTTAACGAACCTACCCTTGTATACACACATGTTTGCTGTCATATTTCTCATGGTGGAAATGAAGCATTTCTGAAAACAGCAGAATTGTGTTAAAAGAAACTTTAAGTTGTGTGGCATTGCTTAACATATATGTAATGCTGGCAAGCCAGAAAAAAAAAAGAGAGAAAACAATGGACAAAACGAAAACGAAAAAACTTTATAATTGTAACGACCAGACCCAATCAATGTCTTTTAAAAACATTTTGCTTTTAGATGTGTTGGTAAATTTTCAGTAGACAAAATTGATTTTCATGTTTCCTGATATGCTTGTTTCTTTTTATTTTTCTTCTTTCTTGTGTAGGCGGATGCAGGCCTAGAGATGGAGAGACGGCAGTTTCACCGAGATTCACTCACTTATGTTTTCAAGCTGCAGGAAGTTCAGGAGAAGAAGAAGTTTGAGTTTGTGGAGACAGTAAGTCAACACAGAACTATGTTAGTTGTGAACTACTTTACTAACTACTTTTACAAACTACTGAGTAAAACTTAGTAATCTTAGTAATTAATTACTCCTTTTAACAGAAATTTTGAATGAAAAGTAGGTGAGGGTGTGGTCGCATGATAACCCTCCATCTGGTGCTACTTCTGTCGGCAACCATTTGTTTCACTTGATTAGCCCATACGTGACAGAGCTTTCGGTTCTTCAGAACAGGAAACTTTCCTAAAGAGGATATCACCAACCACCACATGTTACATCCACATCCCCAATTGAACAGCTTGATAAACTTGCAACTCATTTATGCCCAAACCTGAACTAATATTTAAACACATTTATATACAATTCTTAGTCTTTGTATCTTTCTCTCCACACACATAATGCATGTATATACTTGTACACAAAGCCGTTTTGTTATGTTCCCCTCGTGCAGCAGCAGCTGTTCCTACCATTTCCTTTCTCTGAATTAATTGTGACAATGAATAGGCTGCCTTCAAGCATTTTCTTCTTAAGGTTCATCATCAACCTTAAGAATGAATGAAAAGTTGCACGTGGTATCGTAAGAGACCGATTTGCATAAAACATTGATGGATAACGTTTAAGCATGCTGGCTCATTCTACACGATTTAGGAGGAAAGGGAGTACAAGTTGAAGAAAGCCAAAAAAAAAAAAAAAAACGAAGAGTTTCCAATATTTGTAGAATTTCTGCCTGCAAGTGGTCACAATGTTCTCCAATTTGATTCTGTGATTCTTTGATGTTCAGGTAAAGCATTTACTTGACAGGAATGGGAAGTGTGTCTTGGTCAGAATTGTTTGTGAGTAAGCAACAAGAAAACAAACAAAGAAAACTTGTGAAACAGAAAAAAAAATTGTGGAATTTTTTCTTGTCGTTATATGATTCACCAATTTAATTGTGTTGATATTAATGGTGTGCATTACCTGACAGAACTAGGACTTAGTGTCTTTGTTCAACTTGTTTTGCGAGGAACAACAACAAATGTAGAGTCGTAAAATAAAAGACCTACAAACTGTGTCGCTTTGTACACATGTGTAAAAAATAATCTCTTTGTGGGACTAAAGAAACCAGGTAATTGTAAGTTACTTTCTTTCATCCATTCTCGTGTAAAATGCCATGAAACTGTTTTTTATGTGTCTTTCTAGGACCTTATCTTGAAGAAAATACAGGTTAATGCATGCCTTGACTCCTCCCCACCCTAACATATTTGTCTGCCCCCCCAATGTTTTAGAAAATAGGATCGAGCAGTAATCTGGCTGCCGCCCCCCCCCAAAAAAATATTGGGCCCTAAAAAGCTATGCCCCTGGGGAGGGGGAGGTTAGCTCTGGAAGATCGCAGGAAAGATGCAGGATTGTCTTTAAATATCAGTGTTATCCTTCAGTCTATACAGACCTGGTCTTACACAAGACCTGCCACCCCTAACCCCCCTCCTCCTCCCCCATATGATAAGAATGAATAATTCCCTCTCGTATCGTATAACAATCTGTTATGCAAGTGGTCAAATTGGCACACAAGTGGAAAGCTTTATAGCAGTGTTTCTACACATCCCCTGTGAGTTTGTAGTATGTGTATGTAAAAAAAAAGGGTATTGAAAACACTTTTTATACTGGTGTTTCAAAATTTAATCTGATCTTTTTTCATTTGCAGCTTCTCGGCTTCATGTATAGCTGGCTTACGTTTTATCACCAAGGTAATTATAGTTATTTACTTTGCTCCTCACTTACCTGTCTCCCCACAAATTTCTGACTCGTTCTACCGTGCCTAGAACGAACTGGTAACCTTTTAACACTGTGTGCCCTCTATGCCCGGACCTCTCCGGTCAATGCCCTTCTCATTCTACAACCCAAAGTGCCTAGAAGTTCATTTTGTGTGTGGATTCAATCCCATCTCCAGTTCGTTTGGAACTGTGTATTTTGAGGCCTTTTTCACCTAGATGGAATAAGGAATTTGTTCTTTGTGCAGCCCAATGAAGTATCCTCTTCATCCGGGTATATTTTCTTTAATTTCTTCTCATGCTATGTACCTCTCATAATCCTGAGTGATTCTTTTCTCTTTTGTCATATTTGACATATTTTGTTGAATTTCAAAATTTACAGGACCTGTGTTTATTCACATTTGCATCAATTTGATTTACATATTGAGATAAGACATTTCTTGAGTTTTAATTATATCCGTTGATTAGGTTATTAAAATATTATCCAACACAACACAGGAAATAAGAGTGTAATTATAGAGAGAATGTTTTTCTTGTGCATAGCATAGCCAAGTATTATGTCCTGTGTTGTGTTAGTTTTGTATCATGATACTGTTTTATGACTAGCAGGACTTTTACTTTTTTAAACTTTCAACAACAACTGTCACAACCTGGTACTTTCTTGAAATCTCATAAAAAATTCTCATGCTATTAGTAAGTTATTATGATAACAGCCTGTTTTTACTATACCTGACTTAAAGTCAGACCTTGTAAACCTTGAGGTATTCTGTTCGAGAAACTCAGTGAATCAGGATTAACTTGGTTCTGCGAGCACATTGTGTAAGAGAGTCCACAGACAGGTAAAACTTGTCAAAGTTTGTAAAATATTCCACAAGGTAAGGTTTTCTTTAATGATGTATGTATTAGACTAGGACACAATGTTAAAAGTATGAAAATTAGGCACAAAATCAGTTTTAGTTTTTTTAGTTTATGTTGTAGATCATTAAAAGCCACTGCTATCATTTTGGGTTGTATTTCTATATACCCAGTTTGGATGTTTGAGAAATGACCATTTAAACATCTGGAAAACTTATGATATTTATGAAACTTATGATATTTATGAAACTTATGATATTTATGAAACTTATGATACTTATGATATTTATCAAACACTCTAGATAGACTGAGATTCAAAGTAAATCAGTCTCACTCATATGTGTTATATGTTCAAAAGAATGAGTCATTGAATGAATATGGTACTGGGGGGGGGGGGGTGTGAGGGGGTGGAATAATTGAAATTGGGAATGCATGCAGCTGCTTTAAGTAGGAGGGTGGGGTTGGGGCAGTGCAACTGTAATAAGATAATAATTCGGCAAATATTTGATACTTGAATCTCATAAGCAAGGTAGGTCGCCTCCTGATTAGCTAAGTTGACATGAAACAGAAGGAAAAATAAGCCCAGAAAGTCAACCATTGTGTTGATGAGAAGTTAAGAATTGAATAAAGTGATTACCTGCTATGTAAAATGTTTAGTGGTTGAAAAAAAAGAGAATGGTGAACGAGATGTAAATTTCAGCAATACTATAGATATTTATATAGTTTTGGTAAAATCGGTGACTGACGCGATGCTTTTGTAGTTTTGTGTTGTAATTACTACTGTTAACTTATTCCGACTCTGCATTTCCACATATTAAAGGTTCCTTTGTGTAGTATGGGTTTAATAGACAACCGGTTACATTGTTCTCCATGCCACTGAAATCCTGTCAATACAAATGCAATGACTGATTTGAATAGGAGTACCCCTTTAAAGCAGACTATTTTTTCGAAAAATTCCAGATGTCGCTATTTTTTGAGACATTGTTCCACTATTGGACTATACAACAGCATTTAAGCTTTACACAACCCAAAAACCAAACTTATTATGTGCAGACGCTGAACAATACTCTGTGTAGGCGTAACAGTACAATCCACCCCTCGTCATTGTCTATTCTACATCTACTGTACATGCAAACACTTGGTTGGCATCTGTTACTGTGTTTTTTTTTCCTTTTTTCTCCCCCCCCCCAATCTTTAAAACACATACTGTACTGCCAGTGGCAGTTGGATTGTACTCTTACTTGACGGTGTAAATGTACACTAATCAGTTTTATTATTAAAGTGTAAATGTTGACTACATAGAAGAGGACATTTCAGTATCCCTTTTCAAAACTTTTCATTGAACCAGAGTTTTGAAACCAGTGACAAACAAAGAAACAATTCATCCATCTTTATATTCATGCCCTTTGAACCTAGTTCCCATGATGTTTGTGATTCTGCTTCCAATCTGCTGAATGTCATTTCTTACAGACCATGAATGAAATTTTTCATGGGTATTTCATTGATTTTTATAATTAAGTGATTGATTAAGGTGTTGTAAAGTTCAAGATATGTTAGTTTTATTCCATTAAGGTCATAAACACGAAAAAGATGGGAGGTTGAAATGCAGCCTTGGTTGAGCTGGAGTTTGCAAGTGTCTGTCAATTTAATATATCTTTTAAACTTTAAAATTTTTTAAAAACTTTAGAAAGGATGATAACTACAGCGTTTATCAATTTAGGATGGCTTTATTGATCTAGATATGTAAGTAAGGTTAAAGGACAGCACATGCAGGTGGAACTGGTGAAGGTATACTTCTTCCTACAAGACAAGAAAACCACACACATTCTCTTGCTGAGATATTGCAGCGTTTCTAGAAATGAATTGATTGCTTGAAGAAACTGAATTCAAATTGGTTTGCTTCTGAAGTCATATTGCAAATAGTTAGGGTACACACAAACAAACAAAGAATTGAAGTCCTTGTGTGAGAAGAATACATAATTTTTTATAGGTTTAAAGCTTTGAAACTTGATGACACTAAACGGTATAAAAAACACTTTGCTCAAATTCTACAAAGCAAATTGATCAGTTAATGAAATAATGTGAATTTTGTCGACCTAAATGATGATAGCGATGTCCTATGCAGGAATCAGTTTGAATCGGTAGTACAATGGTTTTTGTGCTCTGGACTTGAAAAATAGGTAAACTACCTACAATAGGTTTAATAGGTAAAGTCTTATATTAGCGGTTCAGTCAGTCTTCATGCACTATTGAATTTAAGTTTGTATTAGGTGTTACATTACATTGATCTACTATTTAAAAACTAGTACTTTGCAAACAACAGTATCATGAAAGTACTCGTAACCTTAGTCTTGGAAACAACATGTTTGTGTTCCATCATGAGATCCGGTTTGTTATATACTCTTATTTTATTGTCTCACTTGGTTTGAAAGTAAATACACAAAGAACCCATTTGAAACTTACGTTATTTATTTATACACGCACGGATACCAGAGGAACTTGTTAAAAAAAAGAGCTCTAAAGAGACACTCTCTCTCTCTCTCTAGTGAAGCAAAGAGATAAAACACTTGCTTCCAGTAGGAATTCAGTTTAGCATTGCTTTATATACACAATCACCATGTTATCATAATTGAGTATGAAATTCTACAATAGAGAAAAGGGGTTTGATAGCTGGTGCAAGGTTCGGAAAGTTTTTGTCTCAGCAAATATTTAGCAAGCACTAGCGATTGATGATCATTTTATAATCTCTTTTGAAGCTCTAGTGTGCACTTTTTGCTGTTTTACTTTTCAAGAAAAGCAGAAATGACCCTTTAGAGAATGGGGTTAGGTCAGTTAAAGCGACAAGACTACCATAGTCTAATTGACATACCGGCCTCAGATGTAACACAAAAACTAAAATTTGAAAATGTAAAACTTTTATGGGCCTCAAATGACATGTTTACAAAGCATTGCAAATTTCTCTATGACAAATGGTGTTGAATGCCATCTAATGGTGATACTGTTGTTTATATGAAATAAAGAAGTACACAATTTGAATTATGTTAATTTCTTAAACAATGGATTAATGTTTGCACAGAGCATCTGACATTATCATCAATTGAGCATTAAAGGAGCATTCCAGAGGTTTAGCAAATTTTGAAGCTGAATACCTTTAAAATTGGTATTGGCATAATCATAGAAACATTACTACTCTAACATTCAAATGTTTTTTTTTTTGCTTTGACTTTGACATTTCAAGACTAAGAAACTGCCTACAGTCATGCTTTAACGTCATCTAATATGAAGAGCACATCTCTGTTGATGAACAGCTAATACAAGAAATGATTTATTTTTAGTTTGATTTTGTACAATATCATATAAAGATAATTTTGAAACTGTTTGTGAAAATATCACATAATGTCACAACAAGGTAGTGGGTAACTAGGATAGGATTAGCAGTGAGAGGAAAATCCTGGAGGTCTTCTTAGAACAAATCCTGTTTAGATATTGAATCCAACTATTTATAAAAAGCAGAGTCAAAAAGAAATGGCATTTGATTAAGTTTGCTATCCTTGATAGTATCAGCTCATACAAATTTAAATTATATACTAGTAAATGTGAGAGAATGTTAAACAAGTTGTCCTTTTTGATGACAAAATTGGATAAAAAAAATTTGCTTCTTCATTCTCCGTACATGCATTTCATTACTTTTTGTTGATTGTTGTTTATTTGTTTGTAGTGAATAAATTAGAAATGAAGTAAATGCTCACAATCATAGTGACCATCGTTTTCGTCATACCTATCACACTTTCAGATATATTAAATATTAAATAAACATCGTGATTTTTGTTCTCCTCAGGGCACGAAGTATCAGTAGAATTCAAACCGTACATGACAGACTTACAGTTGAAACTGCAAACGGTGAGTTATTTAACCAGAGGAAATGATATTGTCTAGTTTCGTTTTCTATCAGATTATGTTTACGTAAAAATACATATCAGGTGAGTCATGATTAGCAAACAAAAGCAAAAAAAATCAGAAAAAGAAAAGAATAGCAAAACAGAAATAAACAAATAAAAAGTCTAAAAGATACACAAGCTTGGAGATGAAGAGGTTGTTAAACTATGCCAAATTCCTGTGGTTGTCAGCCAGTAGAAATCTTTCATTTAACTACCAGCAAGTCCCTATTTTTATTTGTTTGATATGCAAATTGACGGAAAGTTTCTAAAACACAGATACACGTCCTCATAGTATGGTTGGTTGTACAAAGATACACGTTTAAAGCACGAGTCAGGATTTAATTTTACGACAACGTGGCAGGTTTTCTGCAATATTAATAAGATTTGATGCAACAAGGAACACTGGTATCGTCAGTTGTATTACATTGCTGTTTCTTTACTTGGAGGGAGGGATGGTGGAAGGGAGGGGGGGGGGCATTGGGAAATGAACCCATGTTTGGAATTTCTAAGAGTGTTATAAAAAGTATTAGTCTTGCATGAGAGCCACAAGTGATTTATTTCCAAGAACTAAGAAAAAAAGCTGTTCTTAAAATGCTTGTCAAAATGAATTATAGCCCTGGGACAGTTTCATAGCTGAGTTATGTAGAGCTATTCTTATTTTCCATGTAAAGACACTTGTTGCTCTCAATTTGTGAAGAGTTATTTATTTCTAATTGCACCAGTTTTGGTTCGGAGAAACTAGAACTAAAGTATGATGTATACTATACACACATATAATGTACTAAAGCCCTTGAGTGAAAGACTAGTGGACATGATCTAAAGTGTGCAAGCATTGCAATATTTAATCTTAAAACTGAAAATATACCAATTTTTGCTTTAAGCTGTAGAGCATTTAGGAAGGAAATGGCAGTTCCTGACCTGTTACGAATAGGTTCTAATTTAGGTCAGCTGTTGCAAAACTTTGTAGGGAAAGTTTGATTATATTTTCAGTAGCAATATTTTTCCCTCCCTGTTGTTGGCAATGATTCAACATTTTTTTAAAAGCACAGCACATGAAAGATTAACATAGAGTGTTTAACCATTGTAGGCAACATTGCGTATATTAGTTATGCATTGATTTACATAGATCCTGGTAAGAGCTTTGTCCAAATGGGGTACAACAATAATATTAATAAATATGAATTTGTATAGGGCTTTTATCCCAGTTGGAAACTGATCAGACGCACTGAGGGAGCAAGTTACACAGTAGAAAAACATAGGTTATCAAAACAGGAGTTTACAAAAAGAACTGTTTGACTTAAGAAGGTAGAAAATGGAAAGTGTGTAATATTAGAGCAGCAAGTGGGAAGGGAAGAAGAGTTTGGGAGTTGGTGGGTGAGCAGTGGCGGTGAAGGAGGGTGGGGGGGGGAAGGGAGGGAGGATAGCATTTCCAGGTGAGTGATTGCATAGGACTACACAGTGCAAAGTAACAGAGACTGACAGGGATTCAGAAACTGTTGTAAGTTCTCTCAGAAAAGTGTTTCAAGTTATCCTATTGTGTGCATTGTTTCCGATAGTTTCTGAAGATTGAGGTGAAACCGATCGTGATAGACCACCCTTATCTCTCACCTACCACTCCACCATTGTCTTTTGCACCCTTTGCCCTCTCCATGTTTCTTGTTTCTCGATGGTGACGCTCTTTTTTCCTTCCCTTTGCAGATCAGAGCCGGTTTTGAAAATACGAGAGCGGAGGGCGAAATGCTGATGCATAAGATGTTAGAGGTAAGGCACTATCAGGGATGTTAGAAGGAACTATCAGTAGTATATTCATTAATGCACTTTCCTTGTTTGTTATGCTGTTTTTGCAGTGACCATAGAATCCTTTTTTGAGGCTAAAAAGTAGTATTTTTTAAAATATCAGCCATATTTCTTGATGATTTCATGATTATAAATGTGTAAGTGGGGTCATGAACCAAACCCCCCTATCCAACCCCCCTCCCCTTCCCCTCCAAGCGCTCAATTCATATCCCTGTTTATCTTTCAGTATAATTTATTTCTAATTTCTTTCCTCCTCTTTCTTCCTTATTTTTAGAAGCCATACGAGAACAAAAAACAGAAAGACGTGCAAGAGGGCTACCTCTATGTTCAAGAAAAACGTAAGTTACTCTCAAAGGAACATGATCTTCTGCCTGTTGTAATCTCAAATCTGTGATCTCCTGGAGTCGATCTCAGTTTCCAGTGTTTTGACATATATGAGCTTGTTACAGCCAAACTGTGTTTTAACCTTGTAACTGACATTTGAAGTTTTGTGGTTAAGACTGGCATGATCTTAATAACCAAAAAAAAAGGGGACAGAATGTTGATTAAATTCCTGGAAAAGAAAACTGTTTTAGTTTATGCAAAAAGAGAAGTACTGTACACACTTATATTTAATGGTTTCTCAATTCAAGAATATTGGTTTGTATAAATACTTGCCACCCACTCTACCTTATCAAGTTCCCCTTTCAAGTAGGCTATAAAGATCGAACTGAAAAATGAATTTAAATAGTTGTCTTTATTAAATAAATATGCCTTTCAGCTACAACATGAGCATTGATTTGTATCTACGTCTGCTGGACTGCAGTTAATCTAGAGTCAACTTTTTCGGAATATGGAAAGTGACTAGAGCCTGAGGAGTTCCTCTATCTCCATCAGAAGAGATGCCAACTCATAGCCACCAGAGCCGGAGGTGACAGTGAAAGTGACTTATCGAAAGAGAAAGCCTGATATGAACAGGTGTTCATTCATGATGTTGGCAAATAAAGCACATGGCTTTCCATAGTGTGACATTCCTAATCCAGCCCATTAAATCTCTCATTGAGGACAGAATTATTGCCACTACATAGCCTCCCCATCTCCCCTCCATCTTCCCCTCCCCCAACCCACCAAACCTCTCTCTCTTGCCATCTAATACACTATAAGTTTAACTCACACAATTTTTTCTAAACATCCTACAAGAGTTGATCATGTATTGAAGTTTCCTTTTATCTGAAGATTTCAAAGGAAGATATTTGGAAAGTGTTTGAACTTATTCTTAGCTCTGTTAATTGTTCTACAGGTGCCCTTGGTTCAGCATGGACGAAATGTTACTGTCAGTACACCAAAGATACCAAAACATTAAGGATGAGTGCCTATGTACAGACACTCCCAAAGAGTGTAAGTACTTCTAGTTCATAATAATATGATTATACTGTTTGAGTTAGATGTTCTGGTGGTAACTGTTCTCTGTGTTTTAATTGATCCAGTTTGATAAGTATGAGAATCTTGTATTTCCTGTGTTGCTTGTATTGATCACTATATGTTTTCATGTTTCATGACCCGTTTTGAATGTGACTATTGATTACATTCAAACTGACTAGGTATGTGTCGTGAACTATGTCACTAAAAAGCTTGTTGTCATGTGTTAGATTATTGCTGTAGCACACACTGTTGTCTCCATTTATATATTTCCAAGGCGTTTTACCAACTTGCAATGTGTGGAATCTTGATTCAATTGTGTTTTTCTTCACATTCAAATTGTGGATATAAATTTGATATCCTCCAATACTTGAAAGTTATTCAAGAAACATGATAGCAAATAATCAGCAAATTTTAGTATTTGATGATTTGTAGTTTCTTGTAACAAGTTAATAGTTTCATTTGATATTATAATTTAACATCACTCATAATAACATCATTTAATATAATAATTTGACATCACTCATAATAACATCATTCATAACTAATAACTGACCCATCTCTGTCCGTTAAATCATCTAACATCACTCATGCACACTTTGGTAGCCACAGGTTTTCCCCTCACCCTCCCAAACACCTCCTCCCTCCTTTACACTATTCCCACATGACACTAAATGATGTCAACATCGTGGTCAAGCTGCCATTGTAAATGGCTGGCACTAGCTGCCTTCTAGTTTGGTGTTCATCTTTCTCTTCTGTGGAGCTTGTGTCATATCAGCTTTACCATATTCATGCTCAGATATCAGACCCCAATAATTCCTATGTAGAACCAAGACAAGCCCTTGTTAAATTAAACTAGAAAGGGGTTGAGAATAGAATTCTTTACAAATTTCCAGTTGAAGAGGTATGGCATATACACTAGTGAAGTGCAATTCGTGGAAGATATGTATCATTTCATGTTCACATTATATTTACATTCGCTCCTCGCTCACCTGTCTCCCCACAACCTTAGCACTGTCGTTCTACCGTGTCCAGAATGAACTGTCAACTTTTAACACTGTTCACCCTCTATGGCCGAAAACCCCTCCGGTGAATGCCCTTCCTTCTCATTCCAAATTTTCAATTGAACATGTATTGTATATTCAGTGGTGAATGTAGTTTGTGGAAGAAATGTATCATTTCCTTATGTTTTATGTTAATGACTTAATAGTTTCATTTGTGTATACACTCTTGCATGTTTCAGATTCCTGGTTTGGCCACTAGCATGAAAAAATTTGTACGTTGTTTTCTATATAACCTTTTGCACTTCAGTAGCTAGTTACTTTTCTGTTTTTTAGTGTTTGTAAATAATGGTGATTGGGAATATGTAGATGAAAGCAAATTATACTAACAATTTACTGACATCAGCCTTTGCAACACTTAAACAATGGTCTCCTTTTTTGAAAATGTATTTTCAGTTATTTACTCTGTTTAATGCTATCAAATTTTAATTTGTTTTAAAGCCGGTAAATATGGTCATTTGCTGAATTGGAAATTTTCTTATTTAATTCCATGTTTCTCTTGCAAGGACGATAAATGAGATATTTCACTTTTAAAAGCATTGTAAAGTTTGACTGAACTCTCTCCATGAAATAGAATTTTCTAAAAGAGTTCATATAACTATAAGAATGGGTCAACATATTTGAGTGTGATTAGCTATGCGGTGCTCTATGAACTTTTGATTTGATGCATGTGAACATAGTTACATTGCACTAATGCTATTAAAATGATAATTTTCTTTTCAAAAATTCAATTTTCATAGTTTTATGTTTGGTTGTTTTATTTTGTTCCTAGACTGGTGATGAACATCTTACTGTTACTTCTTGTACAAGGTATGTATAAATGTCACGTTTACTCTGTTTTACGTCTCCAGCAAAAGATTCGCATTCCCCTGAAGATTTCAGTGCGGGCATTGAATATTAAGGGAGGAGGGGGGGAGCTTGTGCAACACGAAAAGATTTTGACATGTTCAAATATAATATGTCACCCAGATTGTCCTTCAGGTTTTGTCCGTCTAGTCTGTTTAGAGTATGTTGGAAAAGTAGGTTCGATCAATCGGAAATGCAATGAAAGGCAAAGTCATACTACTCTTCAAGTCGATGTTCCATTAAACAGACTTGTACTTTTAGATAAGTTTGTAAAATTTGAGGGAAAATGTGTTAGACAAGAAGATTAGACATATATCTCAGTCATTTTATTGTTTTATCAGTGTTTATTGTGGCACTCATTCCCTGCTGCCAAGAATGTCAATTAACGTCCCTATCTAACGAGGACAAGAGTGTACCCCAGCATCTGACTGCTTTCTCAAATCTCCGAAGGAAGTTGAAGGCTCCCCCCCCCCCCCCGCCCATTCACTATCACTGTACTGCTGCTGCCATGGTGAATGAAGTAGTTTGGATGATCTGTTTCTAAATGTGCAAAGCGTACCAATTCCTCGGATGACTTATTACAGCAACACTGCGCGGCAGAAATTTTGAATAGGTCATGGGAATCTGCTTCCTGGGGAGGATTTGAAACAAGGAACCTAGGAATTGTGGGGCGGACGCTCTAACCGCTACAACTCTTTCAACTTTTATCATATGGAAATATCGACATAGTTTGAGATATTCTCTTCTCTGAATGATGTTTTTGTTCTTTCTTTCTCATCAGGAGGGTGGCAGATACTGATAAACGGTTCTGCTTTGATATCACAGTAATGGAAAAGTAAGTATTCCATATAAAAGAGATCTCTTTGTCCTCTCGAAAAACACAGCCTGAAACTATATAGGTTAAGTTTGGGCATGTGAATGTATGCTGAGTATGAAATGTTGAACCTTGCTGTTTCATCCACATCAGGAAGGAAGGAAATCATTTTGAGATGGGGTCGTTATCCCTCTCATTATAATTAACAATGTTTTTGTTAATGATGAACCTACCCATTTTCACATATTGAACGCATTATGTACGGTTGAATAAGTTGCAGTTTCTATAAATGTTTTTCGATTTGTAATTCAATAAAAAAGTTAGATAGTGAAGTGTCAGTGTTATGATATGTGAACAAACTTGACACGATTTAAAGACAAAACAGGCATGAATTGTGGGTGTGTGAGGGGGGGAGAGTGGGATTTAGGGAGGGAGGGGGATGAGGCCGTGAGATTGTGGAGGTTACAACACAATCAAGGATGTTTTGACTATTGTATAATGTGTCATTGAGTTGCATACTGTTTTTTTTCATTTTCATTTCTTTATTCCAGTATAAATTTACAGAAAAATTTATAAATAGGATAAAAATATAACAATATACAAAACATCAAAATACAGGTTAAGACATATAAAAGTTTATGAGACTAAGTTAATAGTGAAAACATAAAAAGCGTTACAAAAGTTATCAAAATTATCAAGAAGCTACAACAAAGGATCTAGGAAGCTGTCTTTACCAGTTTACAAAAAGGGCTGCTCTGTACATTTGTATCTTGTGCTACAATTTGTTGCTGTGTATTTTAATTCAGTCTGGTTTGAGTTTAACTAGACATTCTCTGTTTGATTTATGTATGTATACAGTAATGATTTCTCCATCTTGTTTGTGATAGGCCCAACGTCATCACTCTCCAGGCAATCACAGATGATGAGAGGACACAGTGGATGCTCTCCATGGGTGGAAAAGAACCTGTGAGTAGAAATACAAGTTTTATCCTGTTGAGCAAGAATGACGAAAAAAGGGAAGCGGTATTTTCCCGACATCCCAATCTGAACTCTTTTGCAGGTGATATTGAAAATGATTGGCAAATCTAAAACTGAAATATCATCTCTAGCACAATGCTCATGACCCTCCCATTCTCCCTAGCCTCTCCCATTCTCCAATCATATCCAGTTTTGCCACCACCTCCCTTTCCACCCTCTTCCCTTACCCCACCCTATCCCCACAAGTGTAATTGATCCCTATGACTGAGCTACTCATTGTGTAACAACAGGAGTACTTTATCAAGAGTACCTCAATTGAATAGGGGAATGGAATTATATATATATTCATTTGCCTTTGTCATTCACCTCCATTTCATGAACAAAGTCTGTTCAAAGTATCTCTTTCGAGATCCAGCTTTAGGAATCACAAATGATTTCGAGTTGGTTAGCATATATATACTAAATTGAAATCGTTGTGAGTTTGAAAATCCAGAACAGTGAAAAACTTCCAGCCTCCACCGGGATTCGAACCCGGGCCTCCTGCTTTATATGTGGACACCCTAACCACTAGGCTATGGACGCTGATTGTATGTTCAGAGGTTCGAAACCGGTAAGGAAGGTGGTAATATATATATATCTATATATACATATATATATTTGGTTTTTGTTCATTTATGAACATAAGAAATTAAAACATGAGATTACTATAATTGTTCTGTGTGAAAGTAGTTTGTATGATTTCATACCTTTTTGTTTTTATCATCTTTAGGTCTACCTGAACCCAGCCCAGATCAAGAAAACAGATGACAGTAAGTTTATGATGGTTTAAAAGTTGGGTTTTAACAAAGAGTCTGGGACAATTAAATAGTTCATTGTATAATGCTGACACTAGTCTATTAGTCGTCTAAGATGCGAACCAACCATGGAAGTCCCTGCAGTCCATCCTCGTTGGTAATAGCCAATAAAACAGCAAAACTTTCTGACTTGTCGATAGAAGGGTAACACTAATAAGTAATTAGGAAGATACAGGCATACATAAATTGTACCGGTAAATGGTGGATGGATCACACACTGTTGTTAATGAGGTTATTCTAATCACAAATTCAAAATGCCAGACTTTTTTGTACTTGATATGCAACATGAAAATACGTATACAAACATTTACATTGGTAGAAAGAAACACTTTGCAAATAAAAAGTTGGCTATGAATTACTGATATGTAGACTCAACTCAACTATACTTGGTTCTCTCTTGTAGGCCACTGTACTGTAGGTTGGAGTAATGAATGTACTTCCAACAGTACACATACCCCATGAGCGAAGGCAGCCACAAGATAGTGTAGTAAAATTAAACAAAATACCCCTTCTAGAGATGTTGGGAAAATAGGAAACTAACCAGCTACATATGATTCTGTGAAGAGTGTTTGTTCTCAAAAATACTTAATTTTCTATTCCAGTTTTTGTTCTTCGTTTCTTAAAGTTTTTCTCTAATTTTTAAAATTTTTAATATCCCGTCTACAGATTTACTGAACGACATTGGATTTCACTTCATTCAAAAATGCATTGAAGCAATAGAAAGTAGAGGTGAGTTTTAAACTGTGTGAGGAAAATGAAGAAAGTTCTTTTCTTCACACTCAATGCTTGCATACTCACATGACTTTTTGGTTTTGATTGTAGCTAGAGTTCATCCTATGACACAGTAAACAGTCATGCTTGTTGACAGTTTGTAAATTTCACACCATAATATAATTTGTGACTTTCGATTGCACTTTTGATTTGGTCGAAAACAAATCGTAGTTTACCCTCGCAGTGCTGTACCTGAATATGTTATATTTGCAGCTTTTATTTCCAATATGGCAATTTATGCACTTTTTCAGCGGAGCACTAGTTTGCTCATTTGCGAATCTAAGACAGAGCAGGTCCTTTAAATGTAGCTTTATATAGAAGATTACCTGTTTTTCGTATGAATTACATTTAGTGTCTTTCAAATGTTTTCTGAATTGATCAAAGAGAAAAGAGCAAATAATAGAAGAAATACAGAAAGGAAATGACACACACATGCACACACACATGATTGTATTACATTCCAACCGAGGACCCCATTGTATTTTCCATTGTTCAAATCCACGTACCCTAACCTTAACAATATCCCATACAATAGAATTCTTCCGAGGACGTGGTGATTCTTTAGAAATCACAATCGAGGACCTGGAATTCTTTCGTTCAAGTCCTTGGTCTGAATACAAAACAAACGCACACACACGCACACGAAAAAACAATAAAACAGTGTTTACCGTTCCTGAACTGAATGATCATAAAACTAAGGTTGTTCAAACAGAAATTTGGTCATCCCGGACGACCGGACTACCAATTAAAATTTGGCCCTGACAACAGAGCACCCTTCTAGGATAACGTTCAAAGACATTTGTCCTCGACAAAGTAATACTGAATTGTAAGCGTTTAATTTGAGGCCATAAAAGTCTTATGTTTCCCTCTGAGTTAAATTGCATTGCATCAGAGGAACCTAATGATCTGTGCAGTAGACTCCAGTCCAGCCACTTCAACTGAGAAACCTCAGCTATTTACAGGATCATTTCTTAAAAACTAAAAGTGTTATTAAAATATAACCTGAACAGAAAGCAGTACTATTTACTGGTCTACACCATATCAAAATTACTTATTTTTTGCCTTAAATAATGATTTGAACAGTGACAGGTATTGCCTGCATAAAGTGTGACACAATCCACTCGTTATCCCCTAGTAGAGGCCATATCAATACCGGTGGTATCATAATTAAATGGAATAATAATACCAGTATGAGGTAGTGGTGATACATTATATTCTTTTACATTTCTAACTTTTATTGTCTGGAAATAAAATATTTAAATTGCCATGACTATAATTTGTCTGTTTTAATTGAAGTTTCTGTTCTTTTATAGGTCTTGATGATCAAGGGCTCTACAGGGTGGTAGGGGTCAACTCCAAAGTGCAAAGGTTAACATCAGTTTGTTTGGGTAAGTTTTATCCTTAAAATGACCAGAAAGTGAAAGTAAGATATAGCTCAGGATGGAGAGGGATAGGGGTTCTATTAAAGGTTCTTTGGTTCTGACTGATCAGACAGTTTTAATCAGAATATATATTATTTGTGTTTATAATTTTTCTTATTATATTTTATTTATCACATAGTAAAGGCATCATGTTATTGTTTTTTATTATCTTTGCCTATAACATGTTATGCACATTATATACACGGATAGGGTCCCACTTAAGCTACTGTAAGGCTTCCTCCTGATCCTTGGGTCTCTAAACTAAACAGTGTATGATGGATTGGCAACACCACAGGAACATCTTCACTTTATGAATCCAAACCAACCCTTCATACACCTAACTTTTTTTTCCAGATTTCCTTTTCCCTACCCCTCCTTACACTTTTTTTTTTGTATTTTATGTAGTTCCTAATGTCTCATTTTTTGTCCATGATCAAACTTGATCAATTCAGACAAAAGGAAACCTCACAACGTGAACCTGTCAGACTCTGGCGAATGGGAGATCAAGACTATTACTAGTGCTCTGAAAAACTACTTCAGGTAAGTCTAAAAAATAAAAATATGTTGAACAAAGGACAAGTTGTCCATAAGAAAGGAAGTCATATGCAACATATTGGCCTGGGGTGCGGCAAGTGGTGGGGGGGGGGGAGTGGGGTGGGAAGGAGGGGGTGAAGACCTTATTTTTGTGGCGAGTGTTTTTATTGTGAAGCCATGATTGTGAATGAGAATTTCAATCTGTCAGTTTGGCAAATGGGAGATCAAGACTGCTACGAGTGATTAGAAAATCTACTTGAGGCAAGTTTGAAATTAAATGAATGTAAAAGAGGAAATGGGGCTGCTTTTGAGTGGTGCAGATGTACACATACAACTTTTGATATTTGATTCGGTCAGGGTGATGGGATGGGGGAAGGAGCTAGGGATAGGAGAGGAACATTTTATGTAAGGGATGCAGTCATGGAAAGGTTATGGTTATGACGGAAAAAGTTGAATTTTGTAACGAAAGCTATAGAACATTTCATAAGCTCACAAAAAACAATGTTTTCAGTGAATTAATTGAATGATGCTGACATTTATAGTAATGGACTTCATTAAGGTAATGATTAAAGTTATCTGCAGAATGCAAATTACTCCTTTAATAATTACTCTCACTTCTGACACAGAAATCTACCAGAACCACTGATGACCTTTGACCTCCACGATAGCTTCATAGCAGCTGCAAGTGAGTATCATCTAAGACATAATACATTCAATGTTGTGTAACTTGGTGACATGAGATTCAAGCATATGTATGGAAGGCTGTCTTTGATGAAATTATTATATTGTATGGTTAAATAGTAGTGAGTTTATATTTCTCATCACCAGTGTTATAGTTATTAAACTATGGGGTACAGGGGGACAGTCAGATACCACAGAACTTGTAATTCACATATATTCATTTTGCACAAAGATATCAAGTGTATTGTCCTGTAGGAGAGCCACATACCTCATTTCACCTAGTCATAATTGTATTTCCCTGTAAGAATTTTGAGTAGTATTTCCTCACAACCATAATGGTGCTTTTTAGCTAGTTGCTCCTATCAGGCCTGATGAGAAGGAAAGGATGGTGGTGGGGGGGGGGGAGGGGGGACATAATGTGGGCCAATTAGGGTGCCCAGGAATGTATGTGATAAAGAATAAGGTCTTCCCTAGATCATAGTATACTTAGCAACACTGTAGACTCCAAGAAGGGACCTTATGACATAGTTCGTAGCTCTTGACTCCCCAACTACCCCAGTCTGTTGACATTAGCCCAGAGCATTAAATGCAGATTAGATAAGGCCCAGGAATGTCTGACATGTGAGTACTGTATGAGGAGGCTATGTTTTGAACATCTTTTGTGACTTTTAAGTAGCAGACTATTAATATGATCATTTCCCTTTTTTTTTTCAAAGAAGAGATTATTTCTTGTAAACAATACTACCTACTTCAACAGAGGTTAAATTGATTAATGCCCCTTCATGTCAATAATTCATCCAGTTTATTTGGAAAATTAGTAACTTGAATCTTCTCACTTGAACTTGATAATCTTTTATATAAAGATCGCATTTTTGTTTCCCCTCCCCGTAGAACACGATTCAAAAACTCTGCGGATAAATGACATTCATGCCCTGGTTCATCAAATACCGGAACCGAACTTTGAGATGTTGGATATGCTAATATCTCATCTGAAGAAGTAAGAAAAATTATTTATTCATATTCTTCAGGTCACATGTGCCTTCAATGTTTCTTGTATGTTTCATTCGTATTTGTTCCAATTTTTATTTTATGTGATATATATTGCATTTTTGCAATGGTGATGTATAAATAATTAACCTCTTACCATGACCTATATGATGGCATTGGTTCCAGTGTCGTTTTAGTTTCTATACCTTTAAAATATGAAGAGAAAAACAGAGAAATTAGATAGTTTAAGATCATGGCAATATTATATCACAGATTGACCACATACAAAATGCCAGAATACTTCTGGCAAAAAGCCAGAAGTATCCATGCAAGAGTTTGCATCATTTACTATTTGATAAGTTGTAAAGGTGCTCTCCAGATTTTTTTTCCATCGACTTTCAATAATTGAATTCCGTCGTTTTCATGAATTTCTCCGAAATGAAAATCTTTCAAATAAAGTGAAATACAGCAACGATATTATTGACGATGCCATTTTTTTTGGTGCAAAAATATGGAAAACTTGGGAATTGCATGATCTCAAAACCAGTGTGAAATAAGAACTTGTCGTATCTGCATAATTATGGATAAGGAATCTTTATAAAGTAATGTGATGTTTAGTTGTGAATTTACATGTTTATTGTTCTGTATTTCATATACTCACATAACTAAAGTTAACGAGAAGTTTGTTAATTGTAATTACTCTTCACGTCTGTCGTTTCCTCTCACTTCAGAGTCTCTGAGAACTGCAATAGAAACCTGATGACAAAAGCCAACCTCGGTGTTTGCTTTGGTCCGACGTTGATAAGGCCCGAGGAGGAAACCATGCAGGCCATCTTAGATATAAAGTTCTCTAACATCGTAGTTGAGATCCTTATCGCCAATTATGATACGGTATATTCAGACAGCTTTACAAAAGTTTCTCTGTGTATCCTCTCAATGTTTTTCCAATTTTTTTATTCCAGACATTATTTTCAGTTCTTTTAATGCTGTATTTTGCATCGACTTGTTGAACTTTACCTTTGTACCTGTTGATAGCCATTAATTTGAACATAATTATATAATAAATTACCATCATTTGTCCTGCTCGTACTAAGCAATTTATTAAATGTCTCTTTGCAACGATAGAGAAAATTCTGTGCTCCACCGTTCCCGCTGCGAATAAAGCTTCAGGCATATATATAATCCATACTCCTGCTCCCCTCAAGGCCCTCCCAATCACCCCTATTCCCCCGATTCATAGTTTGTGTGCCACGATTGATCTTTCTAACATTGTGGTCTTAGTTCCTGCTTTCCTGCTTTCAACATAAGATGGTCAGACCTTGCTTTAGTCCTTTGATGATTACAGCTATAACATGTTAAAGGCAGAATGCTAGTATAAGTTGTTGACAAGAATCAAGTAAAAAGTTAAATATGGTTATTTAATGGTCGTCAAGGCACACTACTCGCATAAATTTAGGTACAAATTAATCTTTTGTCTTCATCTCCCCCTCCCTTCCCCTTCCCCTCTCCCATGTCTATTTCTTTCTATTCTCTTTTCTTTTCTTTTTTTATAGATTTTCAAAACCTGTCCTAGAGACCCTCCACCTGACATGATACCTCGACGGTCCGTCGTCCCATCAAATTCAGCCTCATCAACCACATCTTCTGCATCAAGCGTTTCTTCCTCTAAGGCTTCACCCAGGCACCATCAGAAAACCCCCGCCCCTCAACCACCCTTCTCTGACTCCACTCACCCTAGCCTCACCCAACCTTCCAAAGTGAAACCACCACCACCAACCAAAGGGGAATCTCGAGATCATTCCCCTCGTAGAGCAGGTGAGGATCTCCCCGACCTTACGGGGAGGGTGAGAACCCTCTCGCAGCATTATCTAGACCTAGCTATATCTCAGGATCATCAAACGCCCCCTTCCATCAATAGAACCTCAAACCAGGTCATGCGAAGGAATGCCAAATCTCTAAAATCAGGTCGCCGTCGGCCCATGTCACAGTTTTTCCTCCCGTCGTCTAAATCCAAAGATAGTAAAAAAGAGAACATCGATCTACACTTCCCCAAAGATTTCCCAAACTTGGAAGGGGTGAGTGTCGCGAGGCTTTCTCGTAGCTTTCACATAAACACCAACAACTGCCATGAACAGCCCAAGGTTTCCTTGAAGCAGAAGGGCAGGTCTCTCATGCAGAAATCTGCTAGAGAATTACAGAGCTTAAAGTTGAAGTTTCAAGGCGTGGATTCGAGCCCAGAAGCAAAGACTATTCCCGCGGAAGGTAACTGGCATGATTCCAGAGCTCGCCACCCACAGCTCAAAAAAAAAAAAAAAAAAACATCTCATGGCAGCTAAATTGCAGATCGATTGGCAAAGTTTGCATTTTTACGTCATTTTTACGTTCCGCCGCGTAGACTCACTTTTCTTTTGGAGATACCGTTTTGATCATTGCAGAAACTAAAACTAATTAACCCCCCCCCTTGCCCCCTTAACTTTTTGCGTTTTTGTTACTAGTGTAGAGGCTTCAATTTTCTTTTTATCCCAAATAACAAACCAGAGATGATCAGATTTTTCAGGATTAAACTCTGTAACAACTCATATTTTCTGTTTCTTCATTCAAACTTTAACCAATTTTTCCTCTTATGATTTGAATTGAAATAAAGAAGTAATTTTGTTTTCATGGCTAAATTTTGAAAAGTAAGACGATTATTTTGCTACTATATGTCCCAAATTAGGAAAGGTATTTTAGTTTGCCTCTTCAATCTATGTGAGGAAAGTTTTTTTTTTTGGGGGCAGGTAAGCATTACAGACGTACATTACAAAAGAGAGTACCATAGTTTTCTTTCTAACATCTCAGTATTAAATAAGTATAATACTGCAGCAATGAACAAATTATTTTCCAATAGTGGAACCTTGACCCTGTTTCGGAGGAGTGATATTTCTTAATAATCACCCAGACTCCTGCCCCTATCCCCTGATCATCATGCTTATCATTACCATGCAAGAAGACCATAAAGCACTATCCATTAAGATGCTACCACACAACAAAGACACTTACCTTTCACTATGCCATCTGATGAGTAGTTCAAAGCGTGCACACTCATTCGAAAGAGGCAACTTTATTACGTAGTTAAATCGAGAAGAAACTTGCAAAATCAATCATGGACTTCCATCAACCCTCACACCCTACAGTCCTCCAACTCCCCCTCCCCCCCCCCCCCACATATAACTGTAGAAAATTCAGCACGTCATTCAGGTCTCGAGTAAGTTTTTGACCAAGTGAGATATTTTTCTGTTTAATTTCTTTGGGGGCGTTATATTAGCATTTATTATTAACTTTCATGGAGATGCATTTGATATTACTTACCAATCAACAAATAACTGCATGAACTTTACAATTGGAGATCATGATTTCAAGTAAACTTCAATTCCACCTTCTTCATTATTAACACAAAATACTGGTTTATAGTCTTGTCTTGGGTTGTCACTTTTGTGGTTAAAAACATTTCAAAAATGTAACAGCTTTCACATCTATGGTCGCTGTCTTTGCTTGGGTTTATAATTTGCTTGATAATAGTATTGGTATTAGAATTTTTTGGGGCAAAAGCAAGAATTTGATGGTAGTAACATGATGTTAGGTTTCATAAGAGAATTGAAGGGTGATACCACAGAAAGGATGGCCACAACTGGTATGTGTGTTTAAGATAAAAGGCACTGTAAGAATTGAGTAACTGATGTCAAGGTAACATTCTTTCATCAGTTTCTACCTCAAGTGTAGCTGTGGGATTTGACATGATCATAGCTTGTGGTGTGAAACAAGTGGACCTTGATGGACATTACCTTATTTGTTGAGTTGAAGAAGTTGTTCAAAAAGAAAGAGAAGAAAATTAAAACCAAGCAAAAACTGACCAAAAGGTTAAACAAGAGAGAAGAGTAAAATACTGTCAAATACTTCAACAAAAGGTGAAATGCATAAAGAAAATTAAAGGGAAAATATTTTTGGTGGATGTTGGGGGGTTGATGGGGGTAAGTTGATGGTCATCCAAACATTAATTGGTAAAGGGATATGGTTTTGATTTTTTCCATCTAGTACCATGAACGATATAAACAAAACAATTATTTCTTTCGGGAGTTGTAAGTTTCAATGATTTAACTAGATTTGAAAGAAAACTTGTAACCTGCCAAAACGTATTGATGTCCAGGTTGAATTTCTTAATTTCTACTTTCATGTGAAAACTTTTTAAGAAATGCCAAAAGCTAATGAGAGGAAGAAGGAGGGGGGGGGGTGTGGTTGGGGACAGGGGGTGATATTGAAGGATAAGGAGTAGGGGAAAGAATAATAAAAAACTATTTTAAGAGTAGGTTGGTAGAGATAACCCTGTTTTACTTTCCAGTTACGGCAATCTTCTCAGCCACACGGTGCAAAAAAAAAAAAAACATGATGAATTTTGACATTTTTGAAAATTTTGAATTCCTGCAGCAGCACCTGCAGAGCCTCAATACAGTTCAAGCGACAGTCGAGAGTCGATCAGCTCAGCAACGTCAAACTCGACCCATTCATCTAGCTCCTCTCCACCTTCCAGCAAGAAGGCTAACTCGTTATCAACAGGTAGGAAATAAAATGAATTTCTGTGAGGTCGTATTTTCAGTTTTAATTGCAGTTTGAAATACTTTCTTTTGAAGCATGCAGTTACGTCAGTTTTTTGAGCTGTGCGCCTCTGGCCACTGAATATTCATTGAACAGTCACGAGGTCAATGTATGCATCTTTCAGTTTTCTCGTTGCGATCACACATTTCATTTAAATGATCGTTTGTAATTTTGTCAGGAAAATAAAAAATATAATACATAGTTATATATATAAAAAAAATGATGGTAATTTGCTTTAATTTTTCAGTTAGGCTTATCATTTCTGCATACTTTACTTTGCTTTCTTGTAAAACATAGATTCTCAAAGGTTATCAGTAGTGACTCCAAATTTTAGCATGCCAACATTCAATAAAAAGTTTTTTGATTTTCTGACCACTCAGATTTTTCCAGACATAAAAGCTCAAACTAGGCAAATAATTTCCTCTTTGTGAAGTTTTGAGGCATGAATGACCAACAGTTAATAGTTGACTTGGGGCATATTTGCAAACAATAATGCAGATATTCAGTCGTAACAAAACTCCCAATGTCCGAGATGTTTTGTTGCATGAATAATTTGTGGAATTTACCTTCTACCTGGCACTTCAGTTCATATGCTTTTAACTTTCAGGGCATGGCAGGTGTCTTCTTGTTTTCTTCAATATCTGTATTACTTATACATGCAACATACATGTTTACTTTAATGATGCTGTTGGTTTTTAATTTGCAGCTTTCCATTTTTTCTGTCACTTTCTGGATTCAAACTTTGACTAATACTTAGACAACGTACATTTGAGGGGGAGGGGTAGCCAGGCAGTCATAAACTAACTGTACAATGTACCAACACAATAGAGTACATTTTGTGTTTTAATATCTTGCCATAATCTGTTGGTACCAT
Organism: Apostichopus japonicus; assembly: GCF_037975245.1. Taxonomy (NCBI): domain Eukaryota; kingdom Metazoa; phylum Echinodermata; class Holothuroidea; order Aspidochirotida; family Stichopodidae; genus Apostichopus; species Apostichopus japonicus. Next base: position 18,804,972 of record NC_092574.1, read on the forward strand.
ACTTGAATAGTAAAGCAGAGAAAAGATACCTATAATTTCTTACCAGTTGTGTCCCAAAAATGCACCAAAGAAGTTTCAAATTAGACCAAATCTTACAAGGTTACATCCCTCGGTTGGATCAATGGGTCTGCAGTTGTGAGTAAATATCACATGGCTGGGTCCAGAGCGATACAGTGTTATAACCCATGGCAAAATATTCCTGTAGCTGTTAATCCCTGTTGAAGGGGTGGGGGGGGGGATTAAGAACTAAGAAAAGGGGAGAGTTTGGAAAATGGTAAAAAAAACAAGCTTTTATTATTTTTATTTTGTTAAAGATTATTGTTGGTTTTCATGCTTTTTCTTTCCTTTTTCTCATTTTGTCAGATTTCATATAATTTCACACATTCAGTTTGCAACTCTGCACTGGTTTATGTGTTAAAACATTCCAAGGAATTAGAAAATGTTGGATTCAAATACACAGATTTTATTCATGCGCCGTACAGCTAATGTTTCAATGTAATTGCTGTTCTTTGGTGGAATACTTAATCTGTCACTCAGCATTTAATGTCTGTTCTTGGAGTAGTAGAGAACATTTGAATCCAACCAATCATGTAATTGTACATTTTGAATCCAACCAATCATGTGTTTGTTTGTAGGAGGTCACCGTACCAATAAGCCGAAGAGGAAACCAGGTATTACATTACTCAGCAGTAACCATGTCTAATAAATGTGCCCGTTGCTAAAGAAGCATCAGTTTAGTAGGATGTGTCAATTGCCTGCAATTAATAGTTTAAATAAAATATAAAAAATTACCTGTTAATTTCTCTATACTTACTCGTCTTCCTAACGAATGTTTTAGCGCATGATCAATTTAGAAATGTTGAAGATGATGTAATCTTGAATCCTATTCAGCATTTATCCATGGCAACTCAGACTTTTAAATTTTTATAAAGTCTGTATTTTTTATTTTTTTTTATTTTTGTGCAACAAAAGCATGGTTAAATGTTTGAGTATCATCATTAAAGACACATTATTTGGGATGTTGAAGATGACATCATATGCAGATGTCTAATATTTATTCAGAGCATACAATCACTAAAAATTAAATCTCTTTGCATTCCATATTCAAATGATTTCTTTAGATGTTTCTATAATGCTCTCCACTACCAATCATAGTCATTCTATTCCTGTCAATCACTACTTTTGTATCTTGAAGAGCATTAGAGGTAACACTTGTCGAATGTGATGTTTTAGGTCATGCTCTCTTTGCCTTGAATATTTTAATCCTGCATATGATTAACATAAATTATAATCTTTTCCACATGTGTAAGGAACACGCTCATAAATTGTCCAAATTTTTTTTTCTGACGAAATGCAGTAAGCGTGTCAATTTTCCAAAAAACGTGAATGAAATAGAAATTTTTGATTAATGTCAAGAGAAAAAAAAAGGTTTTTTTCCCTGGAAATGTGTCTTTGGAGGTGATCAAATATGAACCGATGTCAACTCGGTCAATAGGTGTAGAAGTACACCAAAAAGTGGTCCTTTTTACATGGATGTGTCGAAATTTCTCGTGCATTTGCCTGGAATGATCGTGCGCTCTTTTTTGCATCGCCATCTTGGAAAGTAGTTTTGTCCGACTCTCGCCTCTCCCTAACTCAAGTAGTAGTTGAAAAAAAGAAAAGAAAAAAAAGTGAAAAAGGAAAGAATCTATTCCCAAAACACGCTGCCTGCAGGAGGAGGTCTCGGTCGTTCCCATCTTTTTTTTTGGGAGGGGACGACAGGAGATGGTTTGCCCTCCTTTGCTCTTATGTCGTCTATGATCGTTTTGTTTTCTCTTCCTACGTGCATCTTCATTGGCATCTTACAGTATTCTGGAGGTCAATACAAATGCGGAAATATCCCAAGTATCATACGTACCACGGTAACGTCTCACGCAAAAGTCTCGTCAGCTTTGAATGTTTATCCTGTAAACGCTCCTCCTCCCTATCATGTCTTAATATCCAAATTATATTTAGAGAGCATGATTTATTTATAATCAATGTTGGGGTGAAGAATCGGTTTTCTTGAGGATCCTGGAAGCGGTGTCAATGTTTAATCGTTTAGATTTGGAATGCTATGAGGTTTTGAGATAGAGGTTACGGTAAATGTCGAAAACAGAGCTGAAGTGTTGGGGGAGAAAGAGGAGCACTTGGGCAACATAACCTAAACAATCTAAATATTGAGGTCGGATTAATATATTCCAAAATCTTGGAAGGAATTGGTTTTGGTATTGCATTTAAAAGACTGAAATGCTCTAAACTTTGAATGCGATTACAAAGCTTATAATCAATGGTGGAAATAGTAGATTTAGGTCAAAACAATATACAGTAATGATTATAAAGTGGATTGCATTGTCAGATGTTAAATAATGGCAAATTAGAGATAATGTCTGGGACATATTATTGATGAAAACAAGTAGTGAACAACTATTAAAAAGGAAAAAAGTAATATTAATATATATCAGGAAGCAACCGCATTCAAGCAGATGTAAAAAATACAGCAAAAAGGAAAAAGACCAAAAAGTTGATGGTTCCTGATACAACTTAAAGAGTTCTTCATTTTAATGGTTCACTCGGTCATAAGTGTGTCTGATATGTCTTTTCATTAGAGCTTGCTACTATAATGAGATATTCAGCAATTATATAAACTATTATTAAGCAACTTCTGCATTCTTAAGGTCTTTAGTTTGGTATTTCTACACAATACAGATAGTAATATTAATATAAATAAAATCTAAAGCAAGCAGATATCATAAAAACAAGCAAGCAAAAATAATAACAAAAGTAAAATGAAAAAAAAAGAACAAACGTGTATCTTGATGTTTTGTTATAGCTTATAGCATCATAATCTGCAAATGATATGAATTTGTGTCAGATTCCTTTGAACATTTAAGAGATGACTGCATCAACAATTAAGTATCCTTGGATATTAAGAAGAGAATGAATCTAAAAGAGCTTTTATACCAGCATTTTAGGGAAAAACTTCCCTTGTCTCCTCGTAAAATCTGTCTCTTTTGTGTGTGTGCGTGAACGTAAACGATCTATTTATCATACCTCCATTCTACTATGTCTCCCCGCTCCTTTCAATGTCTTGAATGTACTTTTCTCTTTTTCATCTATGAGTGCACCGATGTCAAGATATTGTTTTCTGCCTTAATTTGCTGTTGTTAGTCTAACTGTGCTCTCTATTACAGACACTCTCTTAACTGATAACTGTCATACCGGCATACATGATCTCCTTCCAGTTCAAATAGGTAGCTTAGAGTGATATGGCGTTATCGTCATGATGTATTCTTCGTGAAAGCTTAAATATTTTAAATCAACGATCTTCCAGACCTGGGTTTTATTGAGAGGATTTTCTGGTGGCAAAACATTGTGAAACTTATATTAAAGAGAAAAATATTCCACACTGCTAATTGAAACCCTGTCTCAATATCTTGGCCCTAACTTGAGATATGGCTGATTGAAATACAACTTAGTTTGACTGGCTAAACTACATCCAACTACTCCAGGATGTTGGATCACAGTAAGGGGTATGTGATGTCATCTGGGCAAATGCTCTTCAAAAGCTTTACATAGACATTATAATCTTCTTATATATTTATCCTTGAAACCAAATACATTTGGGAATGCTTGCTTTCGATGTCAAATTTCTCTGTAATTAGAATTCCATGAAAATGTATCCCTTTTTAGATACATATTTGATTCCTCTGTGGATAAATGAATGACAACTAATCAACAAAAACAAAGGACATTTGCAGCTGAAGTGCCCTGATGACATCCATATTGCTATTGCCAGATGCATTTACAAAGTATCAAATTTGTTTTCAGGAATTTTAGCTTCGCAATACAAAGTGCTAATAGGATGTGGTTTTCGCCAACAGATTCAAAAAATATTCAGCAATTTTAACTAAGTGATCAACTTGAGTCACCAGAATATTCTTTTGAAGCATTCATAACACAATGACTTGCACAATTTGTAAACAAGAGCTTTCACAGTCAATGATTTCTGCCTTAGATGTATTATCTGTTCATTCTTCTTGTTTTTGTCCTTGTGGGAGAGGGGGCATGGGTGGAGAACCAAATGGTGGCAAAATAAATTATACCAAAATAGGATATTTATCATCATCGGAAGAGATTATTCTAGTTGACAGGATGTGTGTTTTTGTAATTACAGTGAAACTAAACCACGCTGATATTGATAATATTTCTAGGAATATGGCCAAAACTAGGTCTTTAAATAATGGTATTGAATGATCCAAATTACGTCTTCAGTCAAAGCCTTTTACAGAAAATTAGTTAATCTGTTACCAAATCCTGGAGAATCATTGAGAAAAGCGAAGCAACTTCCTACATGAAAGATGTATATTCAGAATCGTTCAAATACTTTTGTAATTATGTTCCTTTGAGATACCTCTGTAGAGAAGTCCAAGGGCACTAATGAGAAAGGGTTAACCCTTAGATCTTTACATGTGTTTCCCTGGTGTTCACAATCACATGCATTTGATGGGAACCATATCAGAATCAGTGAACAGATATTTGAAATGTCTAATGTGCATATTCTAAATGGGGCTCTTTATGTGTGACATTGCAGCTACAAGTGAGGGTCAACCCTCTCCCCTCTGCCTACCTCCGCCTGGTATGTTCAGTGGCATCCTTTATAGTCTGTGTACATATTACTGTCTGAAGGGTTACTGGGTCAGGAGATAGAGAGGCAATGAGCATTAGATGAAATTCATGAAATAGAACAGATTTTAGTCCTCTACATTCATAGCAGTAGCACATGTGTAGAAATGCAGAAAGGAGGAGGAAGGAGTCAACTTTTTAAAAAAATAAAAAACTATTTGGAAATTGTCATCTATATGTCTTTGTCATTAGTTTATTTATCTTTTGGCTGAGAATGCAAAGCAGACAATCAAAAGAATACCTGGATCATCAGCCAGTTGGGACAAGTTTGCAATGCTAATACCACCCTATACTGTCCTCTCATATCATGCTTCAAAGCACTCATACTGACAGTATGTACAGTGTCTAACCTTTATCTGATAGAAAACCAGGATGCTCATACTGCTAGCACAAGTGCTTTGAAGCATGACATGAATGTACAGTGCATAAAGAATTGTCCCAACTTGGTTGTAAAATGCCTTAGTTATAGCCAAATCAATCTAACATTATGTGAAAGTCTGTTGTATTTCATTCTTAGATGTTTATTTCAACCGTCCAAGTGGTGATTCATTCTCCTATTATCCCTCACCTGTTAGAACATTGTTTTGTGATTGGCCAGTTTTTGTCTCACCCAGTTGATACGATCTTCCTCTATACTGTTATTTTATGTTCTGCCCCAAAGCACTCGTTCCGACGGTATGAGCAGTATGGATATTGTGTTCCTATTGGGTTAGGAACTGTTCATACTGTCAGTACGAATGCTTTGAAGCATGATATGGGAGTACAGTATGGATTGTCTCAACTGGCCGTCTTGTCTGTTGCATGTCCTGCATATTTATGAGTAAGCTAATGAATATGTATATGTATGCATAGCATGTTGTAGTACACCTCCTCCAGTGTGTGTAATTTCCTTCATATACATGTGTAGCTGCCTATCACCTCTGTGCATATTCTGTGTATTCTCTATACATATACTCAGCCATTATATTTACCTTGCCTTACTGTACCTTGTACCACCTTGTCTTTACTGTACATACCCTGTACCAGGTCCACTGATGTATAGTATGTGGTCTATCAAAGAGAAGCTGCCGACATCCAAACAAGTTATCAATCTTTCATTCGAAGGAAGTGTCTGTTGACACAAAGTCGACACAATAGTTTGTTTTTCTTGGGCATTAAAATTTATAAAGACTCTTTTTGTGAAGATTTTTACGAAATTTACATGCCAGATGTGAAACCCAACTTCATCTTGTATTTTTTCAAGTTATGATTCAAACACAGCAGTTTGATGGGATCATTCCAATAAGCTTTGAATTATATTTCCTTGAAATGTACTTGGGATGTATGGGTTGACATAAATACTGACAAGTTTGAAGAGACTCAGGTAAACAAACAAACAGGTAGATAGACATACATCCCAAACAAATATACATGCATGTTGCATTAAACATTCATTGATAATGACCAAACACATACACAGCGTTTGTTTTATGAACTTTTAGCATGTTTTTTATACGTTAATAGAACATTTACCTCAGCTGCGATTTGCCGGGCTTTGACTTTGATAGTTTGCACATAAACTTAGGAATTTCACTGAGAAGCCACTTGGTTAAAATGGAAAGAAAAAGCATTTTCAATTCTGATAAATCAACCAGAAAAGAAATCCTCAATTGTTCCTTTTGTTATATTATTTCCTTACAACTGAATGATGGTTAATACTGCTGTTTTCACATTGGATACTAACTGACACCCTTTTATATTCCACAACGGAAAATAACATAGAACCCTATCAATACAAGAAACAACCCGTTTCAGTGTATACAACACTTGTATACTAAAACATCCGAAAAAAACATTTGGACAGAACAACAGATTCCGGTAACCCATGTTTTTCCTTTGCTTTTTGTTGTTCTTTTCTGGAAGTGTAAAATCCCAAAGCATCCTAGAAAAAACCCTTCATATGTAAATTGCCCTGCTGCTACTTAATCTCTTAAGCGCAATACTTGTTTGTAGAAAGAAACTAATAAATTAAATTCAATACATTTCCAGTTTTACAAGAAAAGAAAGTTGCCAAAAACCTATTCTCCTGTGAGCAGTTTTCTTCATCTTGATATGATGATGCGTATTATTAGCAATTGAGAAAGCTGTAAAATGCAAAGGAATGATATGTTGGTGCTGAAAGCAATCATGAAAACATTTTAATTTATAGTTAATAGTTCATCAAGTTATGGGTTCATTTTTCTGCTTCTTGATTTTCTTCATTGACTTTAAATGTTTGCAGATTATCGTTCTGAACCCCTGTAGAAACTTTTCTATCTGTATTACTTCCATTCGTGTAACATTCAATTCAAAATAATGAATTTAAATGATGTTTAAATGCAGAGTTTGGAGGTAATTTACCTTTCCGAATAACTACTGTTTTATTGTTGTTCTGTTCTGTTTACTAAATTTAGTTTCCTTGTTTTGTAGAAATTGAATTTGTGGCAAAAAGTGGGATATTTTCTCATGTTCAGTCAAGCAAATATTCTTACCGGGACAACAATATACCAGCCAATGATTTGGGAGTTCTGTGCAATTTACCAACAGCATAACAACATTTACCCATATGTATTTTTGGGGGGTAACTGGGAGGGGTACAAGGACTCTGGGAGGCATATACAGACCATTCCACTGTTACCCTAACTGATTTGCTTGTTTTAACATTGCTCTTAAGCTCCACTATCCATTCCTCTTCCATCTGTCACTGTTCTTTCTTCATATTTATGTTCCCATGTCTTGAACTGAGTCGGTTGAAACTACTGCTTGTAGCATGGCATCCTATCTCACTGTTGATGAATCCTTCTCTTGTACTTTCTTGAGTTCTTTGCCAAAATATTCTGTTGTCACTGCAACACCTGTCTAAAGCAAGAATAGAGAGATGTTGGCTGCCTCATGCTTTGTAGGCCTCTTAGTGGTATCATATAGAACTTATTTGTATGCTGTTTCTAGGAAAATGTTCATGTTCATGTTACGTCATCGAAACCACAATGCATTTTTGCATTCTGGTTATTCAGTGGCGTTTGTACAGTCTAGATTCTCTCTCTGTCACTGCTTATTTTCATTTCGACATTTTCCTGTTTTGTTCTCTCCATGTTGTGATTTTCTTCTCATTTCTTAAATTCTCAATGAGGACAGCTTGACATCCTTAATGGTCCACCAGTGATTCCCAGGTGTACTGTTCTCTCAGTTTAATATCAATGGCTGTCTTAAATCTTCAGACTTGTTATTGTGATTTCTCTTAAAGTCAGAAGTCACCACTAAGGGAACTCTACAGGACTGTATATCATGATCTTTAAAACTCTCCTTCTATGTCCCTACACAAGTAATGTCCAACTTTGTTGTTGAAATTGTTGAATCATGCTGAACCCTGTTGAACGATGCTTCATTCTGTTGAATGATGTTGCCTTCATTTGTCTTGTTCCATTTTGTTGAACATTGTTACACTTTTTCAACCCATTTTACTCTTTATGTTGCACTCTGCTGACAAGTTTGTTGATTCATGTTGCGTTTCTTGTTACATTTTCGTGGACGATGTATTGAGTGTTTCCAAGATACACTGTATTGATATGTGTTGGGTGTTTAGATTTATGCATTGTTCCATTAGTAGGACTCTTAAATGTTCCCTGTGTTGGCATCATCTTTGGCAATTCATGGTTCTTTTATACCAAAGATGAAACTAATTGTTAATATTCCTTTCTATCTTCTGTTGAGTTGGTTAAGTATCTAAATCAGTGATTCCATGGATTGTTGTTGAAGTGTTCTAATCTGTTGAAAGTGTGTCTGTGCTTAATGAATAATTTCTTTGGGTCACACAGGCAAAACACCTCCCCACAGTTTAGATGAAGATCTTGAGAATCCTCTGCAGTCTTATAGACCTCCAGCGGAACTTGCTCGTAAGCAGTCAGGTAAAGATTTATATCACCAAGTTCCATAGGCGATGTACATAAGAAACTTGATATTCTCGTCCCCCATGTGACGATTCAATTTCTTTACTCCTATAGTCTTTCTTCAGTAAAGTTTTTAAAAACTCAAGTACCAGGATGGATTATTTTGGTGCTCTCCTCTTTTAATCCTCTTCTTTCTCTTTTGTCTGTCTCATGTCCTGAAATGGTGCATTCTTCTGCACTGGTTACATTACATTATTATTCCAACTGATACCTTAACTATTTGGCAGTATTTTGAATGATACTGTCCTGATTACTAGTATCTCAACTGGTACAGGACTGGTTACATGTGTGTTTTACCTGATTCATAACTGGTTACAGTAACATTTCAACCGATACTTTACTGGTCATGCCAGTATTTCAATGGACACTTTATTGTTCATATTATTATTTTAAACAATACTTTACTGGTTAAAATTTATTGTTACAGCTGAACCTTCATAGGTACTGTAGCATATGGATTGATAGATTACTGGTTAAGGTAGCATTTTCACAAAATACATTACTGGTTACAATAACATTTCAACTGATATGTTACTGGTTACAGTAGAATTTCAACTGATACATTACTGGTTACAATAGCATTTCAACTGATGCGTTACTGGTTACAGTAGTATTTCAACTGATACATTACTGGTTACAGTAGCATATTAAACTGATATGTTACTGGTTACAGTAGCATTTCAACTGATATGTTACTGGTTACAGTAGTACTTCAACTGATACATTACTGGTTAAGGTAGCATTTTCACAAATACATTACTGGTTACAGTAGCATTTCAACTGATATGTTACTGGTTACAGTAGTACTTCAACTGATATGTTACAGGTTACAAGTAGCCATTTCAACTGACACTTACTAGTTACATTAACAATTTAACAGATCAACTACTTGTAACAGTATAGACTCAGTGGACACTTAACTCATTATGTTAGTATTTGAGGTGAACTGTCACTGGTAACAGTAGCATTATAACATATATTTTACTAGTTACATCAGTATTTGCATAGTTATAGATACAGTAGTTTGTCAACTGATACACTAAACTAATATTTGATTGGTTACAGCAGTATATCAAGTGATAATGCAGTACTTGTTACGCTGTTACTTCATGTCATACTTACCTGGTACCAATATCATGACAGTCAACTGAAATTAAATAACCATCTGCTATGGCAAAGAAATTTTGATTGCTTATTGTAGTAAGCGATGTCTTGTACTAACAAACAAAAACATGTACAAACAGATGATATCCCCATCTTACAACACAGTGAAGATGAAGTAAGATATGATCTGTGTTTCATCCTCTTGGAATGAATTATTAGGAAAATAGTGAAGATAGCAGTATTCTTCCATGTTCCTGTGTGTAATGACTGTTTTGACTTTTTTGAGACAAAACAATCGTTATAAACCATTGAGACAAAGGACCCGTTCATGAAACCTTTGAGACCAATGACCCTTTACACACGTTCGAGAAACAGCGACCCATAGAGAACATTAATTTCACTTCCTTGCATATTAAGCTAACAGTGAATCGTGTTAATATTACCAGTAAAATTGCATTGGCTGTAAGCAATTGCGACATTAATCTGTCATAATCTGAAAGCATTTATTACAGGAAATCTATGCTAAATTATTTCTCTGGCTTCCTGTAACTCTAGTCTGTAGATCTTCTAAACTGAAAGTAGAGTTTCTTAATTAATATATTTATGGGCAAATAAAAAACGATTGATTGGTTTTTCCTTTCTTTTTTCTTATAGGTACTACAACCTTTGCCCGGCCACCTCTAGCTAGAACGGATGAGCTGTAAGTTGGATTCTTTGTTGCAAATTCTATTGGCAAATTAGCAACTGTTTAATACTCTCTACTGCTATATTAACTGTGATGGCCTTGATCTTTTCTATCTATGCTCATCCATGCTTCGGTACTGGAAAATTTGAATATTATCTTTGAAGACAAATGACTAAACTTTACATCTATTTATCACCTTTTTTTCTTCTTCCTGCGGCAACAACATTGGTACTCAAGGGAGATTATTTATAGAACTAAGTAGTTTACCAGATAGAGTGCACTTTACATAACATATTTCTGACACTGACACCCAGTTTAGACCATACTAGTTTTTTATCGTAAAGGAAATAAAAATAGTCCGTAGCTTTGGTAGTACTAATCATAGTAGAAGAGCTCCATAAAATATCGCTTTGTCTTTTGTTCCTTTTTCTTTGCACTGAAATACCTTTTCTGTCATTCTGTCATTTTTCATTCTTCCAAGTTTCTTCCTTTTTTTTTTCAATTTTATTTTTTCAAAAAAAAATTTTCTTCAAATTTGTGGTTGTCGCCTTTCTGGTAAGTTCTCTTCATCAACCACCCAAAAACATGAAGAATCCTAACTTATAACCTTTCACCTCACAGAGATAATAACCATGAAGCGCCCGAAGTGACTCCTAGGGATAAGAGTCCATCGATTAGCTCCAGTACCTCCACTGTCTCACAGTAAGACCCCACCCAGTTTCATAATACTGCTGCATGCATTCATCTATTTCTCCTCGTCTCTCCCACCTGCATCCTCACAGTCATGTTTATTCAGTAGTTAAATCTTCTTATGAATATTCAATTCAGATTATTCCAAATTGGATGGATGCCATCTCACCATAACCTCGCTATGCAATGCTTACACAGTGTGTTCAAATAGTGTGTACATAATGTTCCCCAAAGTCAGTGACTGTCACTTACATATTTTTAGTTTGGAGTTTTTTTATTTTGTTTTGGTATGTTTTTGAGACTGTTTTCCCCAAACAAAGCAAAGAAAACATGTATTACAATAGATAATATAAATAATTTTCAATCAACCCCAATGCAAGACTGAAAAACAAAATTTTAAACTTACAGCTAACAGTGAAACAGATTTTAGCAAAGAAAAGTGTGTTCAAAGTGTGTTACACAGTGTGTTCAAATAGTGTGTACATAATGTTCCCCAAAGTCAGTGACTGTCACTTACATATTTTTTGTTTTGGGGTTTTTTTATTTTGTTTTGGTATGTTTTTGAGACTGTTTTCCCCAAACAAAGCAAAGAAAACATGTATTACAATAGATAATATAAATAATTTTCAATCAACCCAATGCAAGACTGAAAAACAAAATTTTAAACTTACAGCTAACAGTGAAACAGATTTTAGCAAAGAAAAGTGTGTTCAAAGTGTGTTACACAGTGTGTTCAAATAGTGTGTACATAATGTTCGCCAAAGTCAGTGACTGTCACTTACATTTTTTTGTTTTGGAGTTTTTTTATTTTGTTTTGGTATGTTTTTGAGACTGTTTTCCCCAAACAAAGCAAAGAAAACATGTATTACAATAGATACTATAAATAATTTTCAATCAACCCAATGCAAGACTGAAAAACAAAATTTTAAACTTACAGCTAACAGTGAAACAGATTTTAGGATGTATTAATATATTTTCCATATGCCTTGCTTGAAGTGAACATATTTTAATCTTTTCTAACTTGACTAGCAAATGCTTTGTAACTCATTAACAAGTAATATTTAAACAAATTAATAATAGCTACTGTAAAAACAGATTGCCGGATGTACACTGTCTATACAAGGTTTTCCCAGTTACACTAATTCTTGCTTCACCTAAGGATTGTCATTGGGATTCACTATTGTAATGAACCCTTCAGTGAAAAGATTGTCTTGTAGGGAACCTTGCTTTATCCAAAAATGTTTAACTCCCAAGGTTGAAAAATAAACTCTTAATGGTATGTTTTATCTGTGGAGATATTTTAATTTAAGTTGATTTGTTGTGATTGCATCTGGCAACAGCAATGTGAGCAATATCATTATAATAGGAGGGCAATAATTGTTTGTTTTCTTTCTTATATTTAAACATTATTTGGGCAAGGAGGAAGAATTCTTTAGGTGGTAGTTTCTTCACTGTCAGGATTCAAAAATCAGTATATTTTACTGGATAAATGGGATTTGTGGATTTGGTGTTTGCCAGTAGACAAAGAAGGCACTTGTACTTTCCTGCAAGTAGACATTAAAAACACATAGGTGAGGTAAAAATATGTCAATTAAAAAATTAATGATTTACCATACCAAGGATAAGCCCTGAATTGCTGCTGTTTATCAGTAAATATTATTGGGCTGTTCCCATAAACCTGTACAGTGATTAATGCGTTCTGTAATTCACGAAAATTGCCATGTGGTCACAAAAGTCTTTGTTTTCCAATTGAATCTTTTATTGCATCTGAGGAACTGGCCTAGTCTGTGTTAGACTAAAAGTAGTCCAGCCACCTGTATTCACGAGGCCCCAGAAGTTTAAATGTTTCTTTTATAAAAAAAAACTATAAGTGTTAAAGAAATAAAACATGGGTTGATAGTAGTGTTGTTTGGCTGTCTGCAACATATCAAAATTAAAGTTTATACCTTAAAGTCATCCTGTTAAGGTAGCAATGATGGGTGGGTTTGTTGCTGCTTTAATGGTTGTTTGAATTTGTAACAATTTTGTTTCAGTTTCACATAGAGTTTGGTAATTTAGGTAGATGTTTAGTTATATGTACTTGGCATGAATGTATGTAGAAAGAATAGGATAGTTGTGTGTTGGATTCAATATATCTCTGTTGAACATTTCCTTCAGTACGTGTTTTGTCGAAAATGTGGTACAATGGATACGTGTGTTTAGATAAGATGTTTTACAGTGGTGTTGTTGTCCAGTTTCTCATTTTTTGTGACAGCTTTATGATTCAAGAAATCTGGTTGCAGAGCAATCTTCAAGAACAAAGATATAATAAGCTGTTTCTTAGAAAATTAATTGTTCCTTTCTAAATGCTTGAAGCATTAACTAATATTAACTAATGATACTGTACAGATTGCAAACAGACTGGTGGCGTCAAATTAAAACATGTGAGCTCTTGCTATGTGATAATGTTTGAAAGTGATTTTGTAGTGGTATGTTCTAGAATCAACTGGTGGCCGGCCACACTATCACAGTTGGACCATGTTTCTTTGTTCATTTTTTCTCAAAACGTTTTCAAGAGATATTTAACATTTTGATTTTAATATTCTTCCATAATGCTAGTCCACCTACAGGAAATCAAGCTTTCCGCTTGATGTATGTACTTCATGGTGCTACATGCTTACTTGTTCCTCTGTAATAATTATTGTCCCTATTACACACAATGTGATGAAGATTTTTTGTCATGGGGGGAAAACAAGCTGGCTGTGTTTGTTTGTGAGATAAATGCCACTCACCAATTAAGTGCACTTCATAACAGAGCTATATAGTTACTTTGATGCATTGTACAGCATTATAAAAGATTGGTTAATTAGCATCTTTTGAGGCGAAATGAAGCACGTCATAAATGCTCCAATTGATCATTGCAGTACTTAAAATTTCAATTCAAAAATTTTCTAAACTAATGCCAAGGGAAAAAAGTTGTAGTCAATCTTATTCACAGTGCTTGGGTATATAGTATTTGAAAAGTATCGGAACTGGTTTATTTACAACAAAGTATGAAACCTGGTGTAAAGTATTTTCTTAACTTGGAAACTTTCTTTGCCATTGGCATAACAAAGGACAAGTTTGCATTTATGCAATTGTTGTAAATTGGATCATGTTTCAGTATCTTTTTCTTGTAGCTATACTTTGATCTCCTATAAGATACTCAGTTGGTCAAAGCTTTTAAAAAAAACCCCACAAAGCACAGAAAGGCTTTTAACATGGTAATTGTGATCAACCAACCATAGCTCATCACTGCTACAAAACATTTCCAAACTATATTCTTCAAAATAGTACACATTGTCGTAGTGTTTTATATGTCTGTAGAAGTACAGGAAATATAAAAGCAAAAATGGATAGCTCACATCACTTAACTTTGAAATTGTTTTAATTCCTTATACAAATGATCACCATTATTTTCAGTTTGCTTTGCTTTTGTTTCCTTTTGTAATTACTTTCATTGTTAAATGGAGGAGACAATCTTAACAATGTCCACTTTGAAACACTCCTTTCAGTGTTAATATGTGACAGAGTACCTGATGTATCCATTGATTTTAGAACACTGTTTCCTTGTACTCGTTACTGTGAAATAAAACAAAGTGAGAAATCATGCACACTAACAGTTGTCATGTTTACAGGGTTGAACATTCTCTCTTCACATCCTCATCCCTACGTCCCTTATTACCTCCTCGTCCTTGTAAACCCCCCCCCCCCCCTTTCACACGGATAATCACTTCTAGATCACCCTACTATGGTTAGAAAGGAAAGCATCTCAACAATGCTTCTTTCTTTTTTTTTCCTCGTCAGGTTAAGTAATTCATCGGCAGATACGAATGTGGCTCAGAGTGATATTGCAAAACTTCTTGAAGGTGGAAATAAAAGGTAAAGCAAAGTGTATCACATTGAACATTCGGCTTGGCATATAAAACATGCAAAATTAAAACTGCTCTGTTGTATTCGTCTGTTTATTGTTGTCTGTTTATCTTCACAATCTCTCCCAGTTTTATTGTAAGATTTTGTATTCATTTCCCAGATGAACAAAAACAATATGATAACATCATACAGACTATCAAAAGTCAAAGTAAAGTAGTTATATAAAAAGTGTTTCCATGTTGTTTGTTTTCATTCCCCAACCCTCCAAGTTTTGTTCACTTTGTACACTTTGCATGCCATGTGAGCTGAAATGTCAATAAGAAAAAAGATAAAATGAGGAGAAAAAAGACACAAAAACAAAAACACCATGTCGAGGGTAAGTTTGATTGAGATGGTTGTGCATTGTCTGCTCATATTATATACATCCTTTTAGAGGTTATAACATGGAGACTGCTATTGGTATCAACCATACTAAATGCTGTACAGGAAAATTATAGTGGAAATGATAAGCTAAGTTTTAAATGGAGACACATTTGAGACACATTTTGTGTCACGTTCCTTCAATTATACACATGCTATAACAACATTTGCAAACCGTGGAGTAATTTGACAACTCCGAAGCTGCCAATGTCATTGTTTTGGCAATTACACCAACTTTGGAGGCTGCTGAGTTTGAAGTTCAAATTGGGCAAATTATTTTTCACCCTGCTTTACTCCACCACAAAACAAGACTGGACCCCATAGACCTGTGATCGTAAATGTGCAAAAACAGGTAGAATGTTTTGTTTGATGTGAATATTAACAGAATTATGCAATTCAACACATCTGGAACATCAACTATAGGCAGAAAACTGCAGACTCAAGTTTCTTCCAGTTATTTATTCGTCTAAATCACTAAATTTTAATATCAGATTTACTGGTCACCCTCTCCACCAGGTATGGTCAAATAGTTGATTTAAACGTTGAACCGATGTAAGTTATAATTGTTTCTTGTTTCAACATTCTCCATGATCACCTACTACAGAAAATTACTGTACATAAGTTGCTGCTTTTCGGCTGCATTGGCATTCTCCATGGAATAATTCTATCTCAGAAACATGGCCGTGCATCAGTCATCTCTTCCGTAGTTCAGATACATGTGATACATCTATACACATACACATAGGAATACCCAGATGGGGTTCGGAGGGGCATCTACAGTTTAAGGAGGGGCACAATGCTTGTTACTATATCTTTTGAAGTTTTTGTATATGTTTGTATTAATGGTGGCTCTGATGGCTTGGCTCATTAATCTGCCCGGGGGGGGGGGGGGATGGGAGAGGGGAACTATCCACCTGTGTCTTGGCCTGACTACGGGCCTGATATTAGGCTTTACAAATGCTCATTGATATCATATGTGTTCCAACAGGTCCAAGGTGGTTATGTGTGAGAATATGTTTTGGTCACTGCATGAAATTAGTTTTCAACATGTTTCCTGCAGTCATAATATTCATACCTTTCTCCTTGCCACATCCCAGTCTCCTCAAACATTCATTTATACTTCATCATTCTTTTTATTGATTGTTATGATATCATTATTGTTTTGTTTCTAGGAAGTGAGTTTTGTGTGATTTTTAAGCTATATTAGCACTTCACATTTTAGATGTTAAAAATACAAATTTCTAGACTAGTAACTTTGCAGCATCTTGCTTCACAGAACATCTTCAAAATGTTGATGCTTTAGTCATAAATTACAATGATCAATCTGTCTAATTCTGTTGGGAAGTTTGCTTAAAACGAATAACAATTCAAATTCAAAACAAAAGAAAGTTTGATATTATTTATAATGAAGTAAATTGTAAAATGCTCATTCATAATTCATAGGACATGTGGAGTTTTTTTTTATTTTCATGTTTTTTTTTACTTTTCTTGAACCAACATTTTATTGGTGTTGGTTGCATATTGACTTGTGGTGGATGTGGACTAACTTTTAGAACTATTGCATTGCAAGAAGCAGTTTCATCGGTCTTTCTTTATGCATAGAGAATATATCAAATTAGATATCTGAAAAAGAAAATATAACATTGCAATCTCTTTAAGTGCTGGAAGGTTTAGGCAAAGTCCAAGGAGACTTTTAGATCACTGAAAGGTGGTAAAATACTCTGCCTATCTAATTATCACTTCAGTTCATGTTAACTGTTTTTTAACTTACTTATAGGGGATAGATTTGACTTACAAAAGATAAAACACATACTATACAAACATATTTCTTGATAGTGCAGTGTTATAACCCCAATGTTAATAATGGCAGGGTAGAAGTGCCATCAAGATAATAATATATTTACCAAATTAAGTCGATACTATTTCTCAGAAAAATGATCAGATGTCTTGTCAAGAAAACAAAAGAACAAACAAAAACAAAACAAAAAAACCCAGAAGAGGGATGAATTGTTTACAAGGGGTATCTCATCTTTTCACCTAAAGTTGTTGACTTAATCCAAGCTTGTAATTTACCATTGTCTGAAAAATGATGTAATGACAAATTATGTTACATCTCGTCATTTCAAAAATATTTTGAAAAAAGGTTAACTTTGTCAGGGTTAGATATTTTTACCTTACTGGCACTTTTAATCACAGAATAGCAAATAGAAATATATCTATGTATCATATATCTACCCGTTAGCATGGACTATATTAAACTGATTACTGTTCTTTTGGCTTCAGTCTTCTCTTGCAATACTGCTCTCAAAATGATTCAGTTTCTATCAATTTCAGTGGTCTTTCATATTGATCTTTCCATTGCAATGAATTCATTCTTTGAGGTGGTCATGTGCAAACACTACCCTGCAGCATTTCATCATACTTGTGAATTGTGGGAACCTCTTAGGTACTGGACAGGGTTTAATATCCTGATTCGCATATGCAAAATTCTGTGCAAAAATGGGCAACTTGCTATATAAACAACTGTGATTCTCGTACACAGAAACCATTTTATAAGAGACAAAAGTAAAGCCCTTCAACACTGCTACACAAAGTGTTAACACTAAATTGTTCCAAGTTGGCTTCTTGAATATGTATGTATCAACAGAGTAAGTATTTATCCTTCAATAGTTATGGAACATTCATTATCTTCCAGCTGGAAATTTGATCCTACGACAAGCCTTCACATACAACACATTTTTGCTGGATATTCTATCTGATTTTTGCAGCAAACAGCAGTTTTATTCAATTTTTTTACCCTCGCTTGCAAATATTTCTGTTCTTTCTCTGCTCCTACACAGAGGTATATGTGTCAGGACACTGTATGCTTGCGACGCTGACAATGAATCTGAGCTTTCGTTTCAACCCAACCAAATCATCGTCAATGGTCAGTGTTGCATTTCTGATTGTGTCACTGTTTACAAAGGAGGCATTCTCTAAATCAAAGCATAGGTCATTCCAATGGTTCTCTTTTGTCAAGTACACCCGAACGACTCCGAAAGATGAAAACCATCCACCATATATCGTAGCTAATGTATGTCAAGGTTTAAATCGTACTAAATTCAAAAGTTATCAGAAGTGTGAAATATAACAAGATATCCAAAGATAAGCAACCAAGTTCACTTTATCCACTATAAAATTTCAAAGCTAAAAAGGAAAGATAAACCTTTTGCAACTATTGCAGAACTACTCTATGTTTGAAAGTCACTTCCTAAAGCCATTTTGAAGGTTAATAACAAAATGCCTCCTTTGTTACTTGTAGCTACAATAAAACCTCACTTATCTGATTCAGGCATGGGCAGTCATAGATTTTGAGCTTAAAGTGACATCCCTAAAAGCCTCTATTTCACAAAAAATACAAAAAACTTTTTACCAGAGAAAAAAATAATATTCTCCCACTCTTTCTCTCACATATAAAGTTATATTTTACCCAAAATAGCACCCTTTTATTCACATAAAAGTTTGAATTGTTTGGTTGATACTCCATAACTGGAAGATCTAACTTCCTTTTTCAAATTTTCAAAACTTCCATGGAATAAAAAAAACTGTCAATAACTAAGAAACTTTTGGGTGCTAGGGAGGATTTCTCTGTGAAATTTCCATTCTTAATGCAAATTATTTTTCAAAGTGAGACCTAAAAATTTTCCCCTGAAAACTTTTCCAATATTAAAATCATCTGAAAATTTAACATTCTCTACTGTATGATGAGTATCTGTGATAAATGGATACAGACCCCACAGCATCAGATCTTCCAAGAGATGGAGAAGTCGTCTCAGATAAGTGATGGTTTGACCTAGAGTACCATTATCAAAGAGATGACACTTGTTTGTATTATCCATTGTGTCCATAATTTTCAATGTAATTTTTTATATCTTACTGATTTTTATTTATTTTTTAAAATTTTCATTGCCATATATATTTATACAGTTAAACACAGGTTTTAAAAATTAAAGTTGTCTGTCCATGCCAATTCTGTCTCATGTACCAGTCCATTGTTTTATTTGCTTGCCAAAGCTCTCATATTAAGCAAGAAAAAGAAAACACAAATTTACTTCTTATCTTGTTAAAGTGACTAAATATGCTTGCATTGGCTGTAACTTCGGCCTCCATGGTGAAACCGTTTCAGAAATACATTTCTAATTTTACTTTCTTGCATTTTTTGAATCTCAATGCCTTTGAAGCTAATGTATGGCTTTATATCAACAGTTATGTATATTCTTCACATGCTGTAATTAATCCTGGTAATAGATATTTAGATGCCCAAATCAATGCAAAGAGGAGAACCTCTATGGTATTAAAAATGTTGATATGAAAAGGAACATGAGGCAGGATCGGTTGGGTTTGGCACTCAAAAAAATGATCTACAACAAAGGACAACATATCAGTAGAGTTCAGACAAGTCACAGTAATGTATTATATTTAAATTAAATATTTCTTACTTTTATAGAACTATTTAGTTTAAGTACTGCCTACAGTATTACACTGTATACTGATATCAAAGATGTTGCAGACATTTATAAACCCTAATCAATTCTCTTACGGTTCATGGGTAGCAACTAAGCCAGCATCTTTTTCGGTATATATTTCCTGTTTGCTGCAAACATATGCATGGTGATGGGTTTTACACATATAACAATATGTCATGTATGTCTGTTATAAAGTGAAATGATTAACATCTATGAGCAAATTTCAACAATTTGACCTTTAATACAGGTGGTAAACTATGAGGACTTCAATTCTCAACTGCAGTAACAGATTTGCACTTACTCCCCCCCCCCCCCCCCCCTCCATTGTAACAAACCTGCAGTACGGAACTAAACATTTCTCATGAATGAAAGAAAAGTGATATAGAAAATAGGTGTTGAGCATTTAACTCTCAGGTTGAAGCATGTGGACATGTGGCAAACTCATAATTTATGATCATTGGGTGAACTTTGCTTTGTACATTATCAAGGAAAGGAAATTTTAGAAATGTCAACAGGATTGGATTAAAGTTAATTTTTGTAATATTGGTGTACTTTAACTTCGTGTAGATTTTATCAAGTAATCAAGGTAAAAGAAGTAAAAAGAAAAAAGAACAAAAGCTACCTTAAAAATAATGTTTTGATTCTAGAGTATCTGAAAATGCCGTGTACTTAGAAACACCTAGGTAAATATTCACAGGTAATTTATGTAGGTAAGAACTGAAATTGAGCCTGTAAGACCCAGAATTCCTTGTTGAAAGAACCTTTGATTTTGATTACAACATAATGAAATTACACATCTCATGATATGAAATGTTGCCTTAATTGAATTCACATGTTTGAGGGGTAACTTTATCGTAAGGAAGTCACCACCTGTTGGTTTTAGTTTTCATTTTGCTTCATGTCATATCAGCAAACATTATTTCATGAAAGAAGTATGAGTTCATTCATGTTTATAGTGTGCAGTGAGGTGCTAATACCATGCATGTGTCTATTGAAAAGTCACATCTCTCTGTCTTCTTTCTCTATTTCAGTCCGGGAGTCAAAGGAAAGGGGTTGGGTCCTGGGGACTCTAAACGGTAAGACGGGATTAATACCATCGAACTATGTGGAGCCGTTGACATGATAGCTGCCGCCTTCGTGCAAGGCACCATTTTTTGAATCCAGCGATGTGCACCGTCGTTTTTTCTTCTTCTTAAGGATGATGCTACATTAGCAGAAATGAGGAAATTGTGACTCATAACCCATTCTGAGGTTTAAGAGATGCTTTGGGAAAAAAGACACAAAAAAAAAACAATCAATCAATGAAATTGAAAGATGTGATCAGTTTTGCAATAGCTTACAATCTAGAACATAAGATTGATGCCTTCCGAGAAAGATGAACTTTACGAATGGTGAGACCACTGGCTGGGAGGAAATTTGGCTTTAGATGCAAAGGTCACAAAAGTAATAAGGGCAACACCGACAATCATTAATTTAGTATGCTATTAGCATTCAGTAGAATCATGTAGAATATATGTAAAAACAAAGTCAAGTGTGCTATAAATTTCCGTGAAGATGCATTTTATGATAACAGGTCCATTCGATAATTTTCTTTATGTTTGCTTATAGAGAATTCTACTCATGGAATTGCCAAAAATCTCATCAGTGAAATAGTCACGCTTAAATAGATCTCGATGCAGGGATATTTCAGTCAACTTCAAACACAATGACTCTAATTAGACTTAATTTACATTAATTCGAACATGCTGGGAAGTGAGTACCCCCTATTTCTCAAGACTGACTCTTCCAAAGTTCACATACTATCATGTTAGGCTTTGGTGTAGTTTCAATGTCACAAATTTGTTCTTATTGCAAATTGTAACTGACTAAAATATATCAAAAATAAGTCAACTGTTTTCTGTGTTTCAACTGAGTATAGAATGACTCTCTCACCTAAATTTAAATCAGATGTATATTTGGATAACCAATTTTTGAAGAATCAAAGATGCAGTATTAGAGAAACATTCCATTGATCCTCGTATCATTATACCATCAGCATGCATCCCCGTCGTTCCCCTTAAAACTCATCAAACTCATCACTGATGATTCACCATGGAATATATAAGCTTGGGTATTAAACTATGAGTGTGAGTTTCAAAATCTTGAATTGTTACTAAATATATCAAAGTTATTAGATTAGAGCATACATAGTTTTAATGATACCAAAAGCACCTTTTGTATTCTCATAATTGTGTTAAATTTATGTGAATAGATTTGAACTGTAGTGACCTTAGGTAAATCTTCACTTCCTGGTCTGCCTCGTCCCTGCTTCACTATGGCCAAGGTGCTTTCCCTTCGCAAGGTTGCTCAGAAGGTATCCTTCAAAATATGAAAAACTGAAAGGAAAGAATCATGCCTTTTCGTGCTGTAAAGCTTTTGTCAAAGCTATCATTTTATTTTTAATTGAAAAACTTGCTTAAAGTGCAGAAATAATATAATGAGCTCTTGTCTTACCGCTGGTGTTAAACAATGTTGGAAAGTTCTCCATGAATGTATCCCTGTATTTTAAAGGTAGTAGTCATTCTGTCAATATTCTCTCTGTGTATTTCTCGGTTCCAGTACATGGAGGAAGGTCTAGAACATCTGAAACTGTTGTGGTAAAGATCTGTGAATAAACACAAAATCAGAGGAAAAATCACTTTCTAATGTAAATAGCTTGATTAGTTCCATCAGTTAATGAAACCAACATGATATCAAGTAATCAAACTGCCAATTTCGTAAAAAGCTTTGCATTTGTTTATGTATTGTCGGAAAATTTCAAGAAATGGAAATTGCATTCGCACTTTGGCTCTTATTTTATAAAGAAGTTAATGGCAAGTTGTGAAAAGATTCATGATGTAATGCTATTGATATACATTGAAGCCCAATTTTAACTGTTAAAACATTTATATTTCAAAGTGAGCATGATAGTGATACATTGTACTGGTGGTTTGAAATGTTATGAGAAATTATTAGTTTCAAAAGAATTGATGGTATGAACAATAAATGTGAATGAAGGTTAAGAGTTTGTTCCTTAATATTTTGTGGCTTGTGAGAGCCTCTAAGAATCTCACTAAATTTATGAAATGGAATTGACAGTGTGTTTCATATGTAACTGATGCCTAATCCTACTATTCAACTCAGTTTCCATTGTGCCACATGTTGATCATATCCCCCCCCCCTTCCCCAAGAACAAATATTATAATCCTTTGCATTTTATCCTGGGAGAATGTACTCTTGTTGTAATCAAAAAGAAAATGTTGCATGTAGTCTATCATTGTTTTGGTATGCCCTAATGTTATAACTCTGGAAACCTCAAAAAATAGAAATTAATTTTGTTCTAGTATAGGACTGATTCTAAAGACCTTTAAAGGTGTAATTTAAACAATCTGGATATTCTTGTCAGGTAGTCCAAATGTCACAGTTAACACAGTTAAATGTCAGGTGAACTGATAATACTAATGGACAAGAAAAGGTTTGAATGAGTGCTCTTATGGTTTATCTCAATGACTGGTGGGCAACCCTGTAGCAGAATCTTTAGTTTTGCGATGTATTGGTGTGATCTCACGAGCCCTTATGTCCGCTGTGGAGATGGAGATGACTTCAGCTGCAAAACTGTTCTCCGGTTTCCTCCTCTTCGCTCACAATTTGCTCACGTAATGTGTGCTATGTACCTCGACTCGCCTCTTCTTGATGCAGCGCTGCCACTTGTGTATTCACACATGTATTGTGAGTATTTAACCTCAAGTGGCGTGACTGACCCTGGAAAACAATGCCGTTCATTAATTGGAACAAGAAGTAATACTCTTCAAAATGGGATTGCATGCTGTTAGTTAAAACACTGTCAGTCAGTCCTTACCTATAACCTGGGTTTCTGTACTTCTTCTGTGTTAATTCTAAGTGTCCTTTGATATTGAATTTGTTAGGATTCATTCCAAACTTTTCCTACATAAGAAATCCACTAAGCTCTGTTTTGTATAAAACTATTATGTAAGACTACAGTTTTGTGTACGTCTCAAATAACTTGTCTTAAAACTGTTATTAATGCTGGAAATGGTGGTATTAAAAAAAAATGCATGAATAGATATTTTAAGAAATAAATTGTGAAATACATGAAATGTACAAATGAA
This sequence comes from Apostichopus japonicus, assembly GCF_037975245.1. Lineage (NCBI taxonomy): Eukaryota > Metazoa > Echinodermata > Holothuroidea > Aspidochirotida > Stichopodidae > Apostichopus > Apostichopus japonicus. The sequence continues at coordinate 18,829,084 of NC_092574.1, forward strand.
ATGTAGCAATTCATGATGTTATTATTTTTTTTCCTTTTTTTCTTTTCCTTGTTTCTTTTATACACTTTATATGTCAATATATAAACTGTATCTCTCTACTTGTAGATATAGACTTGTTAAAAAAAACTTCAATGTAAATAGGTGTACTGATTAATTCTGGTAAATTAAGTCCATAGTAACAAGTGTATTTTAAATATTGGAATTGTGCAGTTTATTTTACCCACCCTGTTTGATAATTTGTGTGACAAGTTGAATATATTTGTTGCATGATAAAATGAATGTGTGATGAATTTGAAAAGTGATTTATGTTTCAAAAATGGCAAAAATCAATACAGCACAATACAATACAAGGAAGACATTACTTTGAAGATACAATTCATCTTCATCAGAATGCATGTCTCCTTTTGGCAAGATAATAGTAAATAAGAATGATAATTGTTTAAATGATGGTAATACATTATTAGTAACAAATGTTGCCTTCTGTCTTAGGATCTTCGAGTATTGATAACCAAAGAAATGCCATGTTTCTCCTGCAACTGGTAACATGCAACAGACACCATTAAAAAATGTTCTTTTCATTGAAATGGTGGTACCAACTGCATCATTAAAAGGGAATCAGTCTATAACCTACCAATAAGATACCAAATTGGAACCCAGAAGAATGAAAGTAGGCATAATGTCAAAGGCTTGCAAAATGCAATAGAAGGTATTAATTTGTTGGAAAACAAAGTATTCTGTATTAGACTAAGAAGTTACTAAACTTAATACCACAGACGAATGTGTGAATATTAAATGACAAGGTCAGAGTAAGATAGTTCCAACCATAATACGCAAAGTCCACATTTTCAAAAGGAAGTATTCTTTTCCAATGTATGCTTCTGGTGAAAATTTGTTCCAGCGTTTCCCCTTTTTCCTCATAACATTCTCATTCTGGAAGATCTAATGTTTGATTGAGGAAGATGATATCTAGTTCTTGCTACTACTAAAATGTTGTTAGGTGTGGTGGTAGGGGATATGGATGTCCCGTGGTGGAGGTTAAGATGGTCCAGTTTGCTGTAAACACAAAGATACTGTTAAAAAGGATTCATTGGCTTCATATGCCTTATAAGTGTGAAAATCCCCAGAATTTGTTTTAACTGTTGTAATTTGGGTAATCTCAGGCTGTGAGTTTGGTATTTCTCAATTTCCATGTTTGTCTAATTGCAATGAAAGTGTGCTGATGTATTGGAAAGGTATTGTGAAAATGGATCTGATCCGAGAAATTGGTTAACCTTTGGTAATTAATTTGTCATATAACACCATTGATTCTGTTTGTTTTTCTTATGTCTTCTTTTATTATCTCTTTAAATCACTTTTTTTTTGTATTTTATGGAAGATATGCCAAGTTTTTTTTTTCACTTTCAAATGAAGCAATAATTTTCCCTAAAATGTTTTCTGCTTTTTGTTTTCTTTACCTGGGAATATTGGTTCATCTTTTGTTAGTTTAAATTCCTTTCTCTAGCTTTTGCAGCTCTGGGTCTAAGTATGCCTTTTCATGTTTGGAATGGTGACCTGACCTTAATGACAACATGCACAGGCGACTAGCGAAGGAAATGCATTTGGTGTTGATTAAAGATATTTGTAGACAAACTTTTCTTGGAATTATATGTTAATTCCAATTTGCATGACAAATGTAAAGTTTGTTCTTTTGAAGACAGATATCAAGACAAACTTCATGTATTTTTTAAAGATTCATGTGTCTGGTTGATCTATACAGTACAATAGATTCACAGCTCAGGAATTATGCGAAAATTTCAATATGCAGAAAAGTTAAAAAAAAAAAAAAATAGAAGTAACACACCTATTGAGTTACTTGGGGATTAAAAATTTAGTTTAGCCAGCTGCATTTATCATGGATGTTAAAGCATTGGTAAAGAGTATATCAAAGTTTATGGAAGATTGTTTACCTGTATGCATATGTAGTAGGCTCTCGTCTTTATGCTCTATGTTATTACAGAGACCAGGGCTCCTGTTTAGGATGATATTTGCTATGTCGATTATCTTTTGCCAAATGTATTAGCCATTTCTCTCTTCAGTTTTCGTCTTTGTAATATGTTGGAGTAATTTATGAAAGAATGGTATCATTAAATAAACAAAACTTCCAAGTTTGATTGTCTCTTTATGTTCTTTGTTCCTACTCTCTTGTTTATTACTTTAAACAAAATTAACAATACAATTAATCTACAAAAAGTTTAGAATTGAAGAAAGTCTATATCAAACTTTGAAAGTTCAATAAATAGAAATCCTAAAGAAATATGGGCAAATTTTCAATTACATGGATGAACATATAGTTTACAGTTATAGAAAACATCAGTAACTTTTCTGTAAACTTACATATATTTTCTCTATGCAGAATCTCATAGTTTATGTACAGTATAGCAATCATAATGTAACCTGTATCTGTATGGCATCTGCAATTTGTGCTGCAGATTGGAAGGTTTCTCCCTGAGTAAATTGCTCATCTTAGCATCCAGATGAGTCAGACAATTCTAGCTTTACATCTATTTATATTTGACAGAACATTGAAATGCTACCTTGACTTTGTCATGGGCATGTAGGCCTAAGTGCCGTGTTAGTGACAAAAAACTTCATCTTTTCTTACAAAGAAACTCAGACTTTTTAAGAAATTCTTTGCTCAATATGTCATACCTGTAGTCCTTAGTGGAAATTTTGGAATAGAATGATTTACAATTTGCATGAAAACAAAAGTCCATATCAAAAAGTGATGCCTATAATGTTATTCCAGTTGCAATACTTTATCCTTACAAAGTTTGAGCTAGATTCTTATAATCTTTACAAATACTTTCTGTCATACTCAGGACTGGAAGTTAGATCACAAAACAATGTCTGCATTATAATCAAGTTGGAAATATATGTAACAACAAATTGAAGAAAAATACCTCCTGGTTGGTTTGGATTGGAATATATAAGTCTGGACCAACCAGACCACTATACTGTACCAGGCCTAACCTTGTTTAAGGAAAGTAAACCCATTATAGAACCTGGGCGAGAAAACTACTGAAGCAACACATTCTACCCTCAACCCCAGACCCATTACATCAAACTGTAGCCATACCTGTAATAGCTCTAACTAGGGCTCTAGCACTGTGACTTGGTAAATTGAGGATGAGCTGATGTTAGTCAATAGCAAAGCAAGAAGAATGGTAGTAAACCTTAAAAAGTGCTATGATAATCAACAGGTTGTTCACACATGGGTTTCGCATCCACATGCACAAACACTGCCTCTCATTCATTAGTAAACCTGGGAGCTGCTACTCTAACGCAGCTCCCTGATTAAACAATGACCCTGCATTCACCTCTAGTCTTAGCGCTCTTTGTCTACAGCCAGCTAACACCACGAAATACCTGTTTTTTGCATCTATGGCCGTCCATACATACAGCCTATTTTATGCGCATGACAATTAAAGAATTTATAGCATCCCTGGCACCCGAGTATGGTTACGTTGGGCACAAATGCAAGAAACAATGAAACTCGTGAATGCGCAAGCGCGAATGTTTCTTGGTCAAATCAGCCTATATTTTATACATGTTTAGATAACTGGAACTCTATCCACTCTGTCAATGTTTGATTTATAAATAACTTGTCACTCCTAACATCTCGTTGATGAACCTCTCATTTTTGCACTGAAATTGACCGAATACATTTGCATTCGAACACTCAAGGCTGTCTTCGTCATATTTGGCGCCAATAAGATTACCCACAATACAATGCGGTACTATGGGCGAGTGTGACGAAGAAGCCATCTATCTTTGGCAAATTAGTCGATTTCCCTTCAGTTTGTCAGAAAAATCATAGGGAAGTGGAAGATAAGGTAAAATTCATGACTCTCAACAATTTGTTTCATGTTTTAAAGGTTGTAAGGTTTGATCGAAGTTTATTTTGATTGTTAAAGCCTGTATGATGAACGCACGTACGTAGGTCACGGGCAAGCTACGATACACCACGTGCAAACAGCAATATTGCATTACGTCAATACTGTACTGTCTACTTATATCGTTGCCAACTTATACACAGTTAAGTTTAGCCTAACAGTTATTCTGTAGACTTTCCAACATAAAAGTGAAGCAAGTCATACCCCTTAACTGGAAGTATTCTGTTTTTACCACAAGCCTGCTTAGTATGGTTAAATTCAACATTATTTGCTGCATAGCAAGAGTCAGCATCTGCAGTCTTCTCAAAGCACGAAATCAGTCTGTTATCATAGCCTACAGTAGTAGGCCGATGTTTGATAGCATTCAATGAACCTCTGCAATGTGTTCATAACAATTCATATCCAGTCTCTTCAGCAAATTGAACTAGTTTTAGGCATAGTATGCTGTCCGAAACACACGTTCAAGGGTGTTTTGCATGTATTACTGTAGCCCTAGTGATTGATTTCTCTCCACTTGAAGTAAACTTGAAGGAGAAGGATACTGTTTAAGAAAAAGTCGCCCAGGAATGAACCTGGGCACGAAAACCAAACTACCGAATGACTGATCCGCTCCCAACCCCAGTCCCCTTGCATTTAGACTGACTGTGTGATCATCGTCGGGTGTGCATCTACATTCCCTTCGAAAGGGAACAGATACTACACATGTATGATCTTAGCCAAAAGGCCGAGAAGGATGAGCTTGACATACTGTATGCAGAATATGGCTTTAGGAGGTGTAAAGAGTTTCTGGACCGAATGATAGTTTCATGATATGCCATTTTTACCACCAAAACTTCATTTGATTTCAAGGAATCAATGATGCTTAAAGGTATTCCAGTTCATTGCCCCAAGTTGTCGATGCACAAAATTGAACAAATTTGGTTATTTTTTCATGGAAGCCATTGTATTATTCAAGCAGCACAACAGAGGCACTGACTTACACATCACTCTCTCCATTAGTGTAGTGATTTCCCGTGATGTAGCCTACATCATAGGCATTGTGCTCTTTCCATGTATAGGCTTATGTTCAGTAGTCCCAAACCGTTTAGCTAGTGCACCAACACAGCTCAACTTGTGTTTACATCAAGGAAAGAAAGGGTAGAGAAAATCCTAAATTCAAATGGTTTAGTAAATGACAGATTTTGTTCCCTTGAATACTTTATGAAATTATGAGACACAATATGCCATTTTATATCTGTGGATACGTTAACGCAGTTTCAACAGATTTTCTTCCATTACATCATTATGATGATGCATTTCTTTTCCACGGGAATTCTCACTTTGCAAAGAACGAGCAATGAAAGTTTGTTCATCAAAACGACAACGGACACTGGCCTTGTTTGTAACAAATGAGATTATTTCTATAGTACATGTGCCTGTAACTAATTCATAACGGGCTACCTTGCCAGAGAACTTGCTATTGTACCCAGCATGACTTCATTACCAGAGAAATGCATGTAACAATGTTTGGTTTCTGCGCAATAACAGCTTATAGATGAAGGTGTAGTTACTTGCAGTAGGCCTACACACATGCAGCTTCCATAAAGTTGTTCTTATATATATAAGGAACCAGAAAATCAAGTGATTTTAAACTTAAAATTGACTTTTGGAAAAATATGCACAGTGTTTCCTGGGACTCCAGTGCAAAAAGTTTTTCCTTGTTTGGTAACGAATGTTTCAAACACAAGGCAGTTTTCGATTTGGTTATGCTTAGTTGTCATCGCAGTTCAATGGTAGGATAGTGTTATTATAGGTAATTACCGTAAGTGACAAAGTTGATGAATGTGTTGTCACTTTTTCTGAAATGAACACTAGGGGTACTCAAAAGTGTATACAGTGTGCTATGGCCTATTCTACAGGAAATTACTTTTATTCTCCCTAAATCGTATATGATAAGAATTTCTTTTCAGAAGTTAGCTATCATTTGATCACATCTTTGTAAAGATTTTCAGCCTTCACTTAGGGTTGGGCCTTTGTGTTAAGTTTGTGAAAATGTTGTTCACATATGCTTGAAATTCTGTGATAGTTTGAAATATGTAAAATATCAGTGTGGCTGCTTTGGTTTTAAAATTTTGTTTAGATCAATACCAGTCAATTTTTTTAAATCATGATTGATTTCTTTGTTTCCACTAACCTATGCTTTGTTGTGCTCTTTGATTACAGCTTGCATAACACTGACAATGTGAAAGTCACTTCCACGGTCAAGAAATAATAGAAATTTATGAAAAAATTGAAAATAAAAATCTTGGAATCGAGTTGCACGTTTCTGTTGATTTCACAGATTAGTTAAACAATCGTTTTCAGAACCGTTGACCATTTAAATGGTTGTATCCTACACTGTCCATTAGCTGACATACATGCTTTCTGATTGGTAGGCCTATAACTACTTGTGTGAACTTCACCTTATGTGTGGCCTACACAAAATTCAGGATACCTAGTCTTAGTTTAGTAACAACAGATTGAAGCTAGAAATTTGCTTAACCTGTAAAATAACAGCATGCTTTTATCCCTTTTCTTTTCTTGTGTAAAAAACAATTCGCGCAACCAGCTTCTCCATAGGCCCAGTTAAACAACAAGGTTATCTGTCGCTACTAAGATGCAACCATCGCCTTGGCCAACAGACACCTTGGCAAGAGTCCAAGACAAGTTGTTAGATGTTTGACTTATTACTGACATGTATACTCCCCACATGAAGCAAGTGGCTTAAGCAAGCCCTATTAGTGAGTTTCCTTTGACATTTTCTACCTATATATACGAAGTACAAAGTACATAAATTTTTCCACAGTGGTCCCTAAAAGCAGTGCACTAAATGAGGAATTTATAGGTAGAGTTTTCTATAAATAATTTCCTAATTAATCACTATGGCCATAACATATTTTGGGACGAAACTATGACAAAATATCCTAACGTTATGATTTGTGTGTATCATTCATACAAAAGGCTGATCCCGGGTTGGAAAACATTTCAAAACAGGTACATGGGAAAGTCCTGATCCCTGTGGGAAGTCATTGCACAAAATACAAATAAATAGTAAAAAAAATAATGGCTTATTGTTATTAATAGGCCTATTCTAAACATCTCTGTTGTGTCCGGCTTTTCTTTCTATTGCAAAGTTACCTTTCCGGTTCAATGTGATTCTCTACAAGCATTGTTAATGACATATTAAAGCTTGTGTCGCAGGCAGCATAACAACTCAACAGTGTTTGCATCCACTCATAATAACTTGGGCATCTGCAGTTAGCCATGAAAAGGTGTGTTATAAAACTCATTTATAAAGGACAACACAATACTAGGTTATAATTACCCCAGATGGCACATGTATCAATTGGCTTGTGTTTACAGAAGCATATCAGGCCTGTAATGTGAACAAAAAACATTAAAGGGTGTGTCGCGCACAAAGAAACGTCTCATGCCGGTAATCTGACCTAGTTTTGAATAGGGTTGGGCGATATATCGAAAATTATTATTATCGCGATAATTTTTTTTCAAGACGATATTTTTTGAGGATTGAACAAATGACGATAATTTCTTGTGAAAAAAATTTGAAATAGATGTAGAAAAAAAATTCTCCGTTTTATGTGTAAATGTTATTCTAGCATTCCATGGTTAAGAAAATTGAAAAGAAATATTTTATCAACTTCATTTACTGACTTTTGAACTTCGTAAAAACCCGTTCTTTACAACATTGACTGTATAGAGAACAAAACTCTGAAAATCAGTAGAGAAATTACCAATTGTGTACGAAAAGTAAGTTGGTACACCTTTCTAATCTTACGAAAGATCGAGGAAAATACTTTCGAAAAATTAACGCGAAACTGGCATATCGTGCTAAATGCAACAAGTGTCATGTAAACAAGGCTCTAGTACACCCATTTATGAATAAACCAGAAGACCACATCTGGTTTAAAGCGGGGGAAAGAAAGTATTTTCTAGAATTTAAAAAAAAAATAATAATAATAATAATATCCTACCATAGTTAATTGTATAGTAAATAGCCTAACCACTTCGTCGGTTACGGATCTCACGTAACAACAAAAACACAACTAATTGTATTTTGCGAAGTTGACGATTTCTACAAGGACATGGAAACAATATTTAGCATTAAGTTAATCATGCCGGGTGGCCTAAAACATGGAATTACAAGGTTTACTTTCATAAAGATGGCCATACTTGTAGCTGGGGCCTTGATATCGTGCTATGTCTGTATGGTATAGACTGTGCCTCGTGTATCATGGGGAATAGATTGTTTTGTTCATGCGGAGGAGTCGGTTGGCTTGAGGTGTGTTTTACTTACCTTAATGTTACGGGGATATTTACCTACTTTCCTTGAACGTCTAAGATAATATTTCGCATAACTTTACGGATCCTTTACTGACTGACCTAATTAATTCTAGAGTGGAGCCAAAAAAGTTTACTCCATGAAAAGTTTTTGGGAACCGTGCCAAAAATGTTAACAAACAGGTGTTAGACAGGGGGCTTGTTTTGCAAGGTACCTGAGAAAATTTGAGCACATTGTAGCCTACCATGATATTTAAGTACGGTTAAACACTGCAGTTGTAAACTGATTGTTAGGCAGTCTAGAAACGGGGCTTTGCCGAACGTAGTTTGTTTCTAAATATCGACAGTTTTGTAAGTTAAACTTTATTAACATTGTAAGACATATTAATTCTCTTTTCATTTTATCACATAATATAGCTACCCTAACTTGTCATTTTAAAACTTTCATCAGTTTCGTGACAATTTAAATTCATAAAGTTAGTCAGTATTTTGAATCCTCAATTGCGAATTTTTTTGTCGCCAGACACGCAAAAATACTTAACTTTTCCGGGGGCCTTCGCCCCCGGACCACCACAAGGGGTTCCACCCCTTGAACCCAACGGGGCTCTAAGGCGGGCCTTGAACCCCACGCCATTATGCTCGGTGTGTTTGCTGCGCGAAAACCGGTGGGAAATCGGCAGTTGTTTTTAGTGTGTTCGCGAACACACTAAAAACAACAAGAAAAAATTATCGTAATTATCGAAATATCGCGATAATTTTTGAACTATTTATCGTGACATTAAAAAGAAAATATCGCCCAACCCTAGTTTCGAATAAGGTGTAACAGAAGTGTTAGACACCACCTTCGATCCCAGAAAATACATACAAAGCTTGCTAGTAATTAGACACTAGTGTACAGGTACATTCAATATATACAGCTACGGTCAATACCCACAACACAGTGTACATAGCAGCGTGGACATCTCAGGTCTAGATAAAAGATAACAAGGTATCATGTTTCATTACTGTCTACATTTTATAGCGACAAGAAGAAAACGTCATTTGCAAGCATCGGAAAGTGAACTTTTTCAGAGCGCGGCACGCGGTTTGGGGCGAGTCTTCAATGCCTTTAAATTGTTTAACCTATAACTTACATGCAACAAGAAAATTGCTTGCATACTGTGAAAGCAGGAGCTATCACTGTAGACCAGGGGTTCCCTAACTGGGGTGCATGAACCCCCAGGGGGGTGCGTGAGTCCATGCCAAATCAGATATCATATAATTTAGTAATGTACAAAGTCGTACCTATTAACAAACTCTTTTCACGTTACATACGCATATGTTGCCATAGTACTTACCGTACCGTACATGTGATAAATAACTGGATTATGAAACAGACACAGTCCGCAAGACTTTGGTGAAGTTGGTGTACGCATGACAGTACGTCGTGAAGATAAAGAGCTGATTTGATCTTGAAGTTTCAAATATATATTTGTTCATGAATCTCTTGTTTTTATTTTTTCATTACAATATTACACTATGAACTTGATCTTTTATGAAGCACTGTTATGCATATTATAGTATAATAATGTCTCAGATCGTGTCTCGAAAAGTTGGGGATTCGTGGACAACTCTAACATCCACAGGGGGTTCGTGGGAGGAAAAAGTTAGGGAAACCCTGCTGTAGACCATGTGAGGTTGACAGGTCAAGTCTGGCAACCTTTGATCAAAGTAACTCTAAGTACAACTTCGATGCACTCTTGCATTTCTTATGCTTGGTACAGTATGTGGATTCACTTTATTATGAAGCAGTATTGTACAAGAACAGCAATGATATTAGAGGAGAAAGTTTGCGACCAGTAAAAAAAGCTTGCGTCTCGAGCCAATATAGATTGTGTTTATTGGATGAGCTACTAGTGTAGTTTTAAAGATGTGATCGTATCACTACCTGTACTGTGTGAATGCTCTTCACAATTTCTAGGGCAGATGGCCCAGTGCCCTAGCTTAGCTGTTTTACAGGGGTGGCCTGCCCGGCCCCTCTTCTCACTCGCCCTTCCCCTTTCAACTGCCCTTTTACTTCCCTACTCGCCAACGCTTCAGAAGCTCCATGCTTTGACCATGCAGTGATTTCACCAACCACCAACTCTTAAAAAATCCCTGTATCCAAAGTATGCAGAAAACCTTCTGGCTCAACTCTATGCAGTTCATGACTGCATGTACATAGGACGGTTGGAACTTCAGACTTTCTATTGCACATGGGCAAATCCACAGAACCTGATCCAATATTTACCCTGGGTTCTTTTCAGTATTTGCAAATTACCAGCTCCACGAAAATAACAGCAGGCCCAAGTAAATTACTTTTACGTATAAATGTCGATAAAAAAAAATAATAATACTTCATTGGCTACTCTTGACAATGCATGAAGTACAGTAGTTTACACACGAATATTGCACAAAAATTGACTGAAGCTTGGGTCAAGGGATCCCAAAACTTTACAAGAAAGAAATTACTGTGGTATGAATGCACACTTTACATTAGCAACTCTCTCAATGAGGAGAGAACAAACAAACTTTGAGATGAAAAATCCTTTTCAGTATCAGAAATGTTAGCTTCCCACAAAATTCATAGATTGTCTCAGCTCTTAACATTTTCTGATCAAAAATGATTCAAATATTACTTGATAGACTCAAAAACAATTCAAGAGCATCTTCATTCCATCAGCACTTGTTGTCGAATTGTACCTGACAACAAGGCCTAATGTAATGATATTTGAGTGCACATAGATGATAGCTTATAGCACAAAATTTGCTATCTGTACAAGGGGAAAGTATCGGTACATTAATTGCATAGTTTGTGTTCGCTGGGCGCTACAAATGCAAGAATGTTTGCAGACAATGGGTAAGGTACTATTAGCCAATCAAAATCACAGGAAATTTGGAAATGCATTATGATGACTAAGTTTAGCATAAAAGTCTAAGTAATGAAAATGTTATTAACCCTATGCCTTGCTGTTGATTGTTATTTATTTTTTTTCAAACAAATTCAACCCTTTGTAGGATTGGAACAAATTTTGTTCTTTGAGAAGTTTTTGAAAGACAGAAAGAAAGATATATTTCATTCAAAACTTGGTTATGTTTTGCATAGGCCTACAGTAGTTGTGAGTGTGTGTACTTGGGGTTTGTTTCTCAATAAAAAAGTTGATGTCTGCGCAGATGCAAGCAATTTGAAGATTTTGCATCCCAGACACGTTCGTAACAATGCTGAAAGAACCGTGTTGGTTCATTAAATGTTCTGAAATAAATTTCGTCAGGGAATCATGCCTGTTTATTTAGGTTTCTGGTTTTATTTCAAACATGGCATGTATTATGCATCTTTAAATTATTACAAGTTTCAGTTTCAATAAAATGGTTTACAAATTTTCTCAAAATTTCTAGTTCTTTGATACATGGGCAGATTTTAAGTCTCTATTAACAGATTATCGTGATCATATGGCATAATTTGCTTTAAGAATTGTACTTTGTTTCCATTGTGCATTAATGCATTGCTTTAGTCTCTAATTTGAGACTCGTTTTCATTAGACTGCCAGCACAGGGAGCACTGTGCTTGATGTTAAATTTTTAATGTAAATGCAGATCATACAGTACCTCGCAATTTGAACCCTGAGTTAGACTAGGGTTAGAGGGAGGATCAAAGTCCGTGCTCTGTGTTAAGTTTTTAATGTAAACAGAGCTTTGGGTTAACCTGGGATCAGCTGTGACAGTTTAACTTTCCTTGTTGTTTTTAGGTTCGTAATTTAACGTAATTATAGATGGTAATACAAGCGCTGCGCATCTTCTAAAGAAACCTCAACAACCTGCTCAGTGACCATGAGAGCGTGTTCTGATATTGAGAATGGGGGTCTCATGTCAAAGTGAGTGGTTTCCAAGTTCAATTTAATGGGCGATTCCGCGCAAGCATAACATGCATTCAGGATGGAGCTGGATAAAGAAATACATAAGTGTTAACCGACTGTAATATATGAATATTTAGTGTGTTGAGGATGGAGCTAGCGCTGTAACCCCTGATCACTCCATTTGCTAGGGCTTGCCGACAACAAAATATATGAATTCTTATTACTTCTAACTCTAGAGACGTGCATCCTTGCTGCTACTGCAAGCCGAATAAGTTGTGCTGACATTAAAAGTTGAAACAAAAAGCATATTACTAGCATGAGGTCTTTAAGAGTACGCTATTATGTTGTGGTGACGGTAGGGGCATACTAATGGTGACCTGACAATTGCATTGTGCCCACTTCATTTGCCACGACATAGTTATCCCCCTCCCCGGCCAACCCAATAAAGTGTCAAAGATTTAGCTCCCCTCCTTACATGATTGACTTGTAACTCTCAGAATGTTTCTTTGAATGCTAAAGGTCAGTATAAAGAAACATTTAGCTAGTAATGTGAGCCCAGGAGCTAGAATACAGTATTGGACATGCATGCAACATAAAATACAAATTCTATTTTTAACATGTTTGTAGACATTTTTTGGGGGGCAGTTTCCTCTTTACAGTTTACGTTTTTAATAGTTTACTACAACACACATAGTAAGAATATTGGGACAAATCTTTTGCACAAGCCTTATAGTGTAAGCTTCCTACTTAAGTACTGAGAAATTTGAGCTACCTAGGCTATTTATAGTTTGTGGATGTTTACAGGAAGTGCATTTGAACATTCAAATTAGGAGGTAGTGAATGAGAAATAAAAATCCCAAATTTCACATTTTACTTTAGAAACTCTAGATGGTCTGTCCCCCCCCCCCCCCTCTTTACAACATGTGCTGTGGCTGCTCTTTAAAATTTTGTTCTGGTATGTACAGTAGTTCTGCAAAATTTCATGAATACAGTACTGTACTGGTAAGGAAGGACACCTTGTAAATGCATTTACTCCTACAGTCCTGTCCTTTCTGCCTTTTCACTTCCAAATGTGGGATGTGAGGATGGCAGATGCATCTATCTTGGAATCCATGATCACAACGTAAAAGCTACATTTAATATCAGATGATTCTAATTTGTCTTGAGCAATACATCTCTTTGGTCTAACTTCGTTTTGAGTAGTCCATGGATGTAAGAATTCATAGAATTGTCATCAAGTCCTGTCTGCATCCATATTTTCTAGTGTTTGCACAGGTTATCCGGGTACCCGCCCGACGCGATACCACCCGGTTCCTAATTTATTACCCGAATCCTATGCAAAGTGTGATTGTTTAAAAAAAAAATTGGCAAATCGACGGTTAGGCAGGTTTCCCATTGATTTAGTGTGGTGTTTGGCTACAATGTGGTCGAAGATAACAGCAATAACGAAGGTACCCGCCCTACGCGATATAACCCGGTTCCTAATTTATTACCCGAATGATCCTAAGCAAAATGTGATTGTTTTAAAAAAAAATTGCAAACCGATGGTTAGGCAGATTTCCCATTGAATTGTTATTGTTAAGCTACCATGTGGTTTAAGATAACAGCAATAACGAAAGCTTTCCATGGATATCTTATAACTGTGTCACAATTTCAGCTAATAAACAGATGGCTAGGCTAGATCACCCCCATTGACTTAGTGTGGTGTTAGGCAACCATGTGGTCGAATGTAACAGCAATAACAAAAGTATTCCATGAATGTCTTATAACTGCGTCACAACTTCAGCAAATAAACAGATGGTTAGGCTTAGCTAGATTTCTCATTGACTTAGTGTGGTATTAGGCTACCATGTGGAAGAAATTATTTATTCATTCGTTTATTTCATAGAAGGAAAGGCTGACAAGGAATTTTACGAGATGTTTATGGATTATAGACGGGATAACTCAAAAATAGTAATCGCAAGTTTTTAATAATCGTTTATTCCAAATGCGATCAAATTGCGCGAATCGCGCAATCTCGCGGCTAATGCGAACCCTGGGCCTTCATAACAGATAGTAGTAATAGTAACAACTGTTTAAGAGCTAAATTGGATATTTATATTGTTTTATCCAATAGACGTGCACGAGCAAGCATAAGCAGTGGCGGCAGTGCGATGTTAGTAGTTATGCTAATTATAATTAAATAACTAATTTATTAACAAGTTATAATGAAAGAAACAAAAGCAAATGAAAATTATTGAGGAAGGTTTTATACCTTATCTTACACCCACGTATTTGACCATGAAAACATTGTCAGTAGAGAAACATCCAATATGTAATTTCTTGAAAATCGTGATACACGAGGGTAAACAATTATTTTCTGGGTACCCGGACACCCGACGGGTAACGGCCCTGGGATACCCGGTTCCCGATTTTTGGACCCGTGTAAACACTAATATTTTCCTGTCTTCAAACGACCTAGCTAGACACATTCTTCACACAGTACATTGCAACAGTTTTTCCGTTTAAGCTGCACCTTGATGTGTGCAGTACTATGTTACAGTGTAGGCTATAGTACAGTAGTGACTGTGCAGGATAACAGCATGAACATTTAGCCTACTGTAGTTAGCTGCTGTAAGCCTTTCATTGTACACAAATGAGAGAACAATTTTTAGCCGTTCAAGCCTTAACTACTGATATGGCAAGACATAAGAAAGAGACCATAGGTGGAACATGGTTGAGTAGACTTACCACAGACAGAGCTCAGTCTGAGGCAAGAACCTGCTGTACCATGGGTCTTCAAGCTTGATACAGCCTAGGCCTATATACTGTAGTACATGTAAGCAGTGTAGGACATACAGTAGATCTAAGTTATGGTATGCAAACTTAGCCTACCTGTGCTTATACTGAAGTTGACAATTCTTTTATTACACAAAGGAAACATTCTTGGTTGGTGCATTAATTAGTACAAGTTTAGTGCAAGTGTATGCTTAGCAATGTTTTCAATCAGTTTCTCGTAACACTAACTCCCCATTCATGTGTCTGAAAAGTTTAAAATGCACTTTTAGTCCTCAAGGTCTCCTTTGATTATGGTGACAGATGTTCCCAATATCAGGGGACAGTCCTGGACTTCATGTGCTATCTCTGGATGAAAAGGGTCCTAGGAAATGTCCCCAGATTTGATGTACTGTCCCTGGAATATCCTTGGATATTGTAAAAAAGGCCTGTAATCATTTCAATTTGATCTTGTTTGGCCTCCCATTCACAGAGACAGCTTGAACCTGGCTAAGAGGCTAAGAAGTGATTGTTTACAAGTAGGCTAAGTTGTATAATGACTCACAGATAGAGGCAACCCAGATTATTGATTAATTCCATATATCCTGTAATTCATGTACCTGCAGTATTATGTTGCATGTAGTGATGAATTTGAAGGCCTACAGTGACCTTCCATGGTTTCCCATTTGATTTTTTCTTGGACAATTACTTGTTTCTGGATGAGGTGTGGTAACCATGAGCTTTCAAAACCTAGGACCACCAAAACGCTGAGGGACCCTCAAAATGCCTATCATTAAAAGTGTGGGATATTAGAAATATTTTAGTGCAAATTTACTGTGTGCTTAATTCAGTCCACTTCTCTTAACACTGAATATCCTGGTATAATATGTCAGAAAAGTTTACTGTGGAACATATTTCATCCTTTAGGAGGTTTTCAATTTAAAAGTCTCCTGCAATTTAGCTATTTAATTCCAAACAAAAATGTCATCAATTTAAAGGATCAGAGCTTGCATAGTTGCATGTGTATTGCATAATTCCTGCAAGGTACTGTAATTATTGCAGGGTACATGTAACACGTAGGTTTCATAAGAGTTTGTGTATAAAATATTTTTTTGGGTATCCATGATAGTGTGGTGCACAACATGTAAAGCTGCTCTTATTTGGCATAAATTGAACTGATATTTTTTGTGGCTGAAGTTTATTGGAAGTAGGCCAATAGCTCTTTCCGTAAGCTTATTTTTTTACTATGGATTTTCCAATAGTATCACAGCACTGTAGGCTATACAGGAGAGTCCTGGAACAGTACAGTGCAGTACTGTATGTGTACATTATATGTTGTCCAGAAGTTGATAGCCCTAATTTCGGCTTTCATGATCACATTTTTACAGTAATTTCTTTTTTTCTCATTTCTTATACTTCCATTGAGAGAAAGGAGCATATATTGGTTTTTATCAGGCTTGGGGTAATCGTAATCAGTAATCGTAATCGATTACAATCGATTACATTTTTTGAAGTAATTGTAATCGTAATCGATAACTTTTGTGAAAATTATATACAAAGTAATCGTATTACATTTATGATTACAGTGAAATTCGAATGAGAAGGGCAAAATTAGTGGAAATGATTAAAACTAATTCTTACTATTGGCTTTTAGTGTGACCAAAAAAGTGTTCCTGCTTCTAGAATTCTCTAGCACAATAAACTTATTCAGAAATTTGCCTACATTCCATTGTCCAATAACCCATCCAACTTTGCACCATTTACACCTCTTTAATTAATTTAATTAAACTTGTTGCTGAAAAAATCACTGCAAATTAAGTATTTTGGTGGATCAGAATTTGCTTTAACAGAGTTGAGCACTTTTTGATGAAATAATTTACTTTTACTTTGGCCTTCCATGTCCCATGTACTGTGGAATGCCCCATTTCAAAGCTGTTTAGTTTTATTTTGGTGTTATAATGTAAAAGAGTTTTTAGTTTTGCTGCTATGCAGAAATTATTAGTTTACAAAATATAGTGTTGCATGAAAATCTTGATTTGTTTTACTTTAGTATTTGTCTGTTTACTCTTTGTCTGTTTAAATTGTATTTTTTACTGGACTTATGGGTTACACATCTTAAACGTGTTAAGGCATAAAGTGTGTAATGCCTGGTAGGAATTGTAGATATACTTTCACAATTTTGTCCGTATATACTGTAAATGCCCTTCCTTTGCCCTATTTCATTGCCCTATTTCCTGGCAGAGAGTTATATTAAACAGATATGCAGAGGATTGTGCAAGTAACCACAATGTAATCATGATTGTAATCACGATTACATTACAATGTAATCGTAATCGATTACTTCAACTTTAGGCTGTTATTGTAATCGTAATCATACATTCTCAAGTAATCGTAATCGTAATCGATTACATTCAGATGTAATCGCCCCAAGCCTGGTTTTTATGTAGGTCAAATGTCATTTGTAGCCCAAGAGGTCAAATGTCATTTGTAGCCCAAGAAGCCAAATAGTGAGATACTGTACCTTGTGGACAAGATATCTCTAGAAGAAAAGTTTGGAAAGGTTTCAGTCTGCCAGTCAAATTAATTTTCTCTCTGGATACTAGACAATTTTAGTATTGTTAAGGCGATACGAAAGTGAGATAAGACCTAGGTCATTTCAGTTCAAACCAACACTGAGCCCAAAGTCTTCTTCCTCTTCCAAAGGAATGGAAGGGAAGTTGACCATAAACAAGCTTTCATAATTGGCAAAAGGATAAATCAATACTTACCTAAAATTGGCATATTATCTGTTGATCACACTGACAAATTAGCACAAAACAAAATGTGCAAAAAATCCTGGAATCAAGTAGTAATTTTTATGCCTGGTAAACAGAAGTTGGGTGCTACCCAGGTACTGTATGAAAATGCTATGATTGCAAACGTAAATGCACTTTTGCATTTCTGGTTCTGACAAATAATTGTACAAGATATCTGCGTATGAACAAAAATGCCATCAACATATATTACACATGAATGCAACAGTCTTGTAGTTACATAATTTTATTGGTGTAAGAAGTAATTTCGAGGACTTCATGGTTCCAATTACTATAACCCGAGTGCTTACCAGTTTCCGACTATAGTTGTTCAGAAGCCGAGTACGTGCACTTTTTCATCATTTGGCCAGCACTCAATGTTGTACAAAGTTGAAGAATGCATGAGCGCAATATATGTTAATAGTGGTGATTGGGAACGGTCCAAAAATGTGTTTATTTCAGTTGGTCCCCCCCCCCCTTTCATCCATTCATTAAGCATAAAACCCAAAGTTGGTATAGGTTTATATCTTATGTATAGAGCTCTATAGGGATTTAGAAATGTGTGTCTGAATACATGTGGGACACTCAGCATTCAAAATGTCAATCTGTATTGATCAAGATCTTGAGTCTCTAAGTTCAGTATTTGAGCAATTTTAGCTGTAGGAAGTGTATAGAAAGAAAATCCCTTAAAAACTTTGATAATGATAGCTTAAAAGTCGTTCTGATTGTTCTTTGATAGATAACTGAGACCGGTTGTCATGTACTCCAGACCAAGTCGAAGGCACATTTCCTCAGCAGCACCATCCACTAGGAGATCAAAGCATGAGAATTCAGGTGCTTCATACCAGTCCACCCAACACCAGCAGCAATCAAGAAGGAGCCAGGAGTTTGCAATGTCTTCAAAGGGAAACAAGAAAAGTCATGAGAAGAAAACAACTTTTGACAAAGGAGGAGAAGAAGTGAAGGAACTGCCAATTGTTAGAGGACCTAAATCTGATTTGAGTTCTCTTCAATGGAGGCAGACATCAGCAAGACGATCACCAAAAGATGGAGCAGTTATGAAACAAACCCATTCAGATTCCAGTACAAGTGGGTCCAAAACAAAGACACGTACAAGGCAGATTCAGTTTGATGATGATGATGATGATGATGATGGTAGTAATGCACTTGCAAGTGTGAATGAGAGGAAGCAGAGTGAAAGCAGCAAAAGTGGACCGTACAGCTTAGCAGCTCAGATCCATAAGGTCAAGGAGTCCATCAGTAGTAGTTCTCCAGAGGTGACAGCATCAGTGAGACGTAAGCGATTGTCTGCAAGGAAGTCCACCTCCGGAAGAAGTAACTTCTCTTTGCCACAAGAGACAATATGTAGTAGCCCTGGAGGCTCTCATGTCAAAAGAGAAGAAGTCATAGCAGTTGATGATGAAGTCAGTTTTAAGCTGCCAGTAGAACAATCTACCAGAAATGTTTCTAGTGACATTAAACAAAGGAGTCATGATGTATATCATGGACAAAAGGAAGAGAGGGGTAATATAGCACCATCAGATCAGCTCTCCTCTCTTAGGAGAAGGCATAAGAAGAATGTCTCACATCGAAAAGTGAAGGGAAGTAGCAGGTATCATACAACTGAAGTAAGAGAAAGTCAAACACTCTCGGGTGGTTTTGCTTCCACATCTGTAGAGTCGCCCTCATCTAATAAAGACAAAAATGTAGATAAACATAATAAGACAAACACTAGTTTGAGAACAAGTTATGAGGAAAGTGAAAAGACTACAACATCGATTGATGGAAAACACAAGTTTCAGTTTGTTACTTTGAATCAAACTCCAACAGATTTTCTGACATCTCCTGCATCACTTCCTCGTAGCAAGTATACCAGAAGTGCATTTTCAGGTAAAGCTCGATCAACATGCCAAGAATCAACTGGGTCACAGTCAGGAGAAGGTACTAGTATAAAAAATACTGACATCAGCGGCAGCAAGTATGTCACTTATTCATCTAAGCTTTCAAAAGGCCAGAATATTAAGGAGGGATGGAAAATGATGAGTGTAAGGGATGGCTCCAGAAAAAAACCCAAAAGCCAACCTCAGAGGAAACATAAAAGTCAGATGCAAAGCTGGACCACAATTTCTGGGAACGACAGTGATGAGGAAGAAGATTCTAATCTTGCATATGTCGATAATAAAAGAGACAAAGATTTTGTCCCAAAACGGTCTTTCCGATCCACAAAAGGTCCTAAAAAGGAGGTTCCAGAGATCTCAGGTAAGAATTCATCAGAGAGGAATATCTTTGATATGTTTCAGATACCTGCAAGGAATAATACCTCCACGCATCAGTCTAATACAAACACTGAACCTATTAAGTGCTGTATTGAAGCTTTAGGGTCAACACCATCAAGTGCCTTACATTTCAACGAAAGTATCAGTTCTTTACCTGAGTGTAGTCATGAAAGGATTCCTCTAGGTAAAACTTCAGTAACAGCAAGCATTGCTACTACTTCTGAAGAAGTCTCAGTTAAGGTTACAGATGTAGCAACCAATGATAGCTCAGATGGAGACAACATATTTGACAAAATTGCCAATTTAAAGTCATGGACGCCTAACCCATCTGTCGGAGGTACATCAAATCTTTCAACATCTGGAAAAGAAACTACAAAAGATATAGTGGGTAAGAAGGAACCATCTTTATTAGGAAAAGAGGAAAAGGATTCAGGCAATTTTCCTCTGGATGAAAGTAAGGGACCATTGAATGACACAGTCGACTCTAATAATGAAGAATTGTATCAACAAACAGACATGTGCAAAGGCACTACAGCATCTGACAGTTACTCTGACAAGGAATCTGAGAGGTCAAATGATAACCAAGTAGTTTTAGCAGAATGTGATGATGAGATAATAGAAAAATATAATTCTCCCAAGTTACACAAAGAGCAGCTATCTCAAAAAGGTGATGAACAACAGGAAAAGAGAATTAGAGATGACTGTTCCTCTGTAGACGACCCAGAAAAAGGAAAGCCACAAAATGTTAATAGCGTTGTCTATACAAGTTTAAGGAGGGTGACTCGTTCAGTGAGAGGCCATTCGCCTGTAACTGCTAAGAATATCGATCTTGAAAAAGAAAATGATTTAGGTCACCCGATGTTCAAACAAGCACCCAAGGACAACATTCCAAGTTCAGTCGGTGAGTCAAGTGACATAACAGTTTCTCAGGAAGAAGAGGGAGTAAGTATTGATGACAATAACCAAGAAGTGGCAACTGAGGTAAGAACAATATTGCAGGCTGTAGAAAGGAATGCAGAAGAGGATAATGAGGTCATTGAAACAGAGGGAGCTTCTGGTGGTATTGAAAGTGTAAGAGAGAAAGATCCAACTAAACAGGAGGAAACAAGGAAAGCGGTGTTACCTATGGAAGAAACAGAATATGCAAAAGATGTCAATAAAGTTGATGAGAACATCGAGACAGTTACAGCTACATCAGAAATTTCTAAGGCTAAGGAATGTAATATCGCACCAAGCACTAGTGGTTTTACACCCAGCTTAGAATTTGCAAAATCTTTGCAATCAACCAACCTTAAAGTTGATCTAAAAGCCATAGACATGGATGATGCACAAGGAAAGCAGAGAGACACAGATAGAGTTGTTGAAAATGTTAACGAGGAGCAAGAATATTTCGACAAAGAACATCACAACTTGCATAAGACGAAAACTGGAGGGGGAGAGGAATTTGACAAACTGGAAAAGCCAACATTCCTGGAGGAAGATGATGATGATGATGATGATGATGATGGAAGGAATATCTTCTCTATATTTGAAAATCCACAGCATTGTGACCTTCCTAAAATGTCAAAAGAGGATTTCACAAATAAAACAGAAGATCCTGATAATGACATCTCTGTGAAGTTAGGAGATGAGCAGAAAGATGTGGAACAAAAGGAGAAGGTGGCTGAATTTGAAGACAGGGACGAGAGTCGGAGTATATTTCAAATATTTGAAACAAATGTAGGCAAGAACCAAGAGAACATCGACCTAGGTTCTTCAACAAGCCATCAAGATGAGAAAAGCAAAGAAAGAAAAGCTGCAAAATGCAGTTTGATCGTAAATGTGAAAAGACTAGAAATTAAGGAAAAGAAAACAGTGGAAGATGTAGAATTATTGAAAAAAAATGATGGAGCACCAACTGATACCCAGGAAAAGTCTGATTTTAAGTCTGTCAGAAATGTTCAGCCCTCATGCGGATTCTCAGACCCGCAGAAAGTCCAGATGTCTGTCTCAAAAACTCCAGAAAACAAACAAGGCAGTCAACTTCAGGACACTAATCTTTATAAAGATCAATCAGAAAAGCTCTCAGCTTGTGTCTTAGAGGAAGGGATTTATGAAACCAAAATGGTAGAAGATGTGACAGTGTCAACTACCATTTGTGACTCAGGAAATGTATGCAAGGAAAATATGAATACCGCACACGTTCCTGAAGGTGATAGCAGAATTGAAGATCAGGGTCAATCAAAAGCAACTGAAACCTATGAACTGCATAATGATGATGGTAAACCACAGGATGACGGACGTACTAACAATGATGATGTTTGCCAACCTGGCGCTAAAGGGGTAACATATATTCCCTCTGTAAGTGGTTGGATCAGTGACGATCAGCCTCCAAATCTGCAACACATTGATAGCATTTGTCCAGTTTTTAGTCAAAGTAAAGGCAGCAGCGATGAATCAGAATGCATGCCTATAATTGTGTCAGTTGCAAGTGTGGAATCTGGTGATACTTTCAAAACTCCAGGCGAAGTCAGCCATAAGGAATCTCCAGGAAGCTTGGAAAAGGAAGGATTTGAATCCAAGCGCTCTGCTGAGGAATCTGAAATTTCTAGTCCAAATATTGTGCAATGTCAAGGTAGTGTTACTACTGATGTGCTTGTAGGATCATCAGCTGCTGCAGTTGGATATGATGAAGACAATATAGGTCAGAACCCCCCAATGGGTACAGCATCTGAATCGAATGGGAACTTTGGAGGAAGTGAAACAATAGCTGCCGAGGAAAGAGAAGTTGATGTAATAGATGGAATATCTTTTTTGTCATTTGCTTCCAAAGAGGATCTTATCAGATATACTGCCACTTCAAACAGGAAAGGAAAAGGCAAAAGGAAGTCCACCTCTGTGTTAGGTATCACATGGGCAATGTCAAAGAGGAAGAGAAAGCTTCTCAAGAAATCACCAAAACCTCAGAAATTGAGCATCTTCCCTGGTAACCTGAAGGAGCAATCACAAAAGCAAATTGAGGATTATCAGAACACCTTCTTACAAGATCTTAAACAACAGAAGAGAAAAGAGATTTTGCACCCTGCCCTGTTGAAAAGAGGTGTAAGTATAAAGAGAAGTCTTGACTGTGGTATACCACTTGTACTTGACTTGGAGCTTTTGGGTGTGAATCTTGACAAAGAAGATGGTCCACCCAAAAAGAAAAAGAAGAAGAAGAAACGTAAAAAGTCACACAAGTCTCATGATACGGTGTATGAAGTCTTATCTTCTGTAGTTAAGGAGGCTTCACCAAAACCCTCACTAAACACTGATGATGATGATGACAAGGAAATTAGTTACTTTGATGATATCGATGACTTTGACCAAGAAACATTGGATACATATACAACTGAGAATTCAGATGATGAAACAGGGAATGACCTGAGGCAGGACATATTTGACCAAAGCAATAGATTAGCTGATGCAAGTGGCACAGACCTACAGAAAAGAAGCGACCAGTCAACAAGGATTGAAGAACCCTTGCAAACACAAAGCTTAAGTACAATCGTCGAAGATACCTCTAAAAAAGATGGTCCTGTGTCAGGAATTTTAACCAATGAAAATGAGGTCTTCAAGCCATTTGAGAAGCCAGTCATTTCCCATACTGCTGCATTTCAAAGCTCAGAGTTAGATTTGTACCTTGATAAAGAGGTGAAGGAAAAAACAGGTACTCCAGGAACAAGAGATAAAGAGAAAAAGAAGTCATTATCAAGTAGACATATGAAAAGGTTGAACTCAGCTATTCAGGGAATTTCATTGTCTTCACTGTTTACAGGGAAAAGACCATCAGACAAGATACCAAGTTTTAGTAAGAAAGTAGCAGATCCGAACAAACTAAATGTGAGAAAAGAAGTGGCTGGCATTGATACTATCTCAGAACAGAGAGCAATGGTCACCTCAGGCGGCAGTAAAACAAGGATAGGTAACACAATTTTGAGGAAGAGTACGGCTGGTGCAGCTCGCTTTCACCGTGATCTCAAAGTTCGAGCTGCTGTTGATAAAAAGGACCATTTGGTAAGGAAAGGAGAAATACCACAACCCAAGGCCTCAAATTCTGATTTAAATTGGCAATCTGATAGAAGTTCAAAGCAGTCAACATTTCTGGATAGACTTGTTCATAATGTGAGACAAGCAACAGGGTCAGAAATGAAACCTAGCAGCAAACCAAAATCAGTAAAGTCATCATCAATGAAAGACCAGGATAGTACTGCCAAGATAGATAGACTTGTTCATAATGTGAGCCAAGCAACAGGGACGGAAATGGAAGCTAGCAGCAAACCAAAATTAGTAAAGTCAGCATTACTGAAAGACCAGGATAGTACTGCCAAGATAGATAGACTTGTTCATAATGTGAGACAAGCGACGGGGACGGAAAAGGAAGCTAGCATCAAACCAAAATTAGTAAAGTCAGCATTACTGACAGACCAGGATAGCACTGCCAAGATAGATAGACTTGTTCAAAATGTGAGCCAAGCGACAGGGACGGAAATGGAAACAAGCAGCAAACCAAAATTAGCAAAGCCATCGTCACTGAAAGACCAGGATAGCACTGCCAAAAAATTGATAGTTGAAGCACAAAAAGTAGATAGATCTGACTACACCTCCCTTAAGATAGTCCAAAATCGGATCATTCATGTAAGTACAATGGAGAATATGCGAGTAGCATCATCTGGATTTTTGCCAGTAAGAGATCCAACCTCGCCAAGTATAAAGAAACAGCTTACAAAAGTCGTTGAGAAAAAAGACGATGAACCTAGTAGTAGACCACCTGTGCGTAAATCAAAGAGGAAACAGAGTTTTAAAGTTCCTTGTATCCCTGAAGAGGGGCCTCCCATGCTGAGGGATTATGATGCTCTACCTGGAATGCCGGCAAAGTGTGGCAGTGACTTCTGTCGATTGGGCTGTATTTGTGATAGTCTTAGCTGGAAAGCAGAAGAAGATTTGCAGCATTGTCGAAAACTGGAATGCATGTTTGAATGCAGTTGCGAACGGTTCCCAAGCCTCCGTATACTAAGGGCAAGGAAAAGACCGGCCATATTTCGTGCAGACGGCATGGTATTTTACGACGAGACAGGTTTGATGTCAGACCATGACAACGGGAAAAAGAAGAGGTTAGACCCCAGTAGATCCAAAGAGAAGAGTTGTGAACCAGCCAAAGAAAGAGTTGTTGCAAAAGTTGCCAGTAAGCCAGTGCGGACTACTGCATTTTCCAAGGTCATCGAGAAGAAGAAGGAGGTTCCTATAAAAGAGACAAAGAATGTGATCACGAAACAGTTGAAGAAAGATCCAGGGTTCTCAAGGGGAAGAGTTTATATTGCCAAACATATCAGGTATGCAGCAAGGATGGAAGAACAGAAACAAGAAGACTTGAAGCGAGCAAAAAGTGCAGCTGAACAGGGTAGCAGTGGCAGTTCTGTGTCTCATGGGGAAGGTAGGTTGCCACCATTGAAGGTTGTTAGAACAAGTGCTGGATTTGCTGTTAAAACAACAGTGCCTGACGAAGAAACACAAGATGGTTTCAGGTTATTGAAAAGGGTAGACAGGATGATGTTAAATAACCAACAGTATCGTAGGCGTAAAGCAGAGGTCTTGGCCTCAGAGCAAGCTGAAGAAGAAGACAATGTTGAAAAAATGAACATGGCGAAAAGGAATGAGACAGAAGCAACTTCAAAAGCAAGTAATGGTGAAGATGAACAGGGAGACAAGTCAGACACAAATGCAACAGTTCAAAGTGAAAAGGGAAGGAATCAGGATGATGGTAAAAACACCATTGAAGAACTTGTTTGGAAATCAAGACGTAAAGATGCGGAGCAGGGAAAGCATATGACTTCAAATGTGAGCATTAAAAAACATTCCAATGCAGTAAAACCACCATCAACTAAAGATCCAGCTGTGCAAACTAGCATCGTGGCACAGCCAAGTAAACCATTTGATAAAGTTGCCCAGAGCACTGAATTAGTAACTAATAATATGACCAACCTGCAGTCAACTCCAGTCCCTGCGAAACAACTGTTGCTTTCTTTACCTGGAGTAGCTCAACATACATTTACACCAATTCTTCAACAAGGTTCAGTGAAAACTGGGATCAACCCACCAATCATTCTACAGCCTAACCTAATCCCAATTCTGCCTAAGTCAAATGTGACACCAATCCAGACTGTCTCTAAGATGTTGGTTCAAAAGAGAAAGAATAAAAACCAAACACAGAGATCCTCTATTACTGGGAAATTGCTTCCCACAGGTCCGCAGGCAGAAGGTGTTAATAAGTCTGCTGTTCAAAATGCATCTGCTAGGAACTCTCAAGGTAACACAACCATTCATGGTCAACCAGTTATTTTGGTTCCTGCAGCTGCATCAGATGGTTCCAAAGCCAAGAACATCCAGGCCTTTTTGGTACATAATCCTGATGGAAAAGCTGTGTTGCTGGTTCCCACCCAGACACCAGACAAGAATCCTGAATTGGCAATTCCAGGCGTATCGGGTGCTGTGCCAAGGGCTGAGAACAGGAAAGCAACCTCAGTAAAGGAGTCTTTGAGTGCTCTTCGTCAACCACAAAGAGTTAAAAGGTTGTGTGATATTGCTGGTCATGCAACAAGTTTGGTTCACCTGAAGCAGAAGCATCCATTCAAGAATCTAAGGTCTGTCTTTGTACCAAACAATCATCCCTGCAACACCAATAGGGCATTTCATTTATTGGTAGATGTTTTTTCAAACTGCTCATGGGAGCAAGATGCTGCAAACTTGAATCAACCGATCTTTAACTTGGCGGCCAAGGCCGGCACTGTGCCACATCTGAAGATAGCAAAGTACACAGTGCAAAGAATTGGTTTCAAAAAGCACTCCCAGGCTGCAAGATGCATAAATGTATCAAGCTCTGTGGCAGGAAATTGCAGAGAGAAAATAAGAATTATTGGTTTATTTGAATCTAAATTTTTCATAACAGATGGTAGAGAGCCACTGCTTCAAATCACTGAACTTGCTCCTATACCATGTCAAAGCAAGGCAACAAAAGTTGATGCTCCTAATAAAGGAGAGCCTATAGGAACAGGTGAGAAAAGCCAACAGTCAGGTGTGGAAATACATGGAAGTGAAAGAAAATATGAGACTGAACTTAAGAGTGAAGCAGATGTTGGCAAGGAGAAAGCTATAGAAGGAAGGATTAAAGATCTGACAGCAAATGTTGAAGTTGTTCATACCATCGACGATAGCAGCGAGGAAGGAAACAGCAATTCACTAGAGTCTGTTGGTAGTCAACTTCAACCAGGGAAAGGTTCACAACCTCAGGATGACATATCAACTGGAGAAAATTTGAAATTACAACCTGCCTTAGTGTCCAGAGATTCAGAAAGTGCGGTGTGCAGAAGGGATCAGACATTTTCAGAGAAAGATCTTGTCAAGTTATCTTCCCAGCCTTTGGGTGAATCTGCTGATGACAGAAGTATATCGGGCCCAGATAAAATAGAGATTGGCAACAATGAATCGGCACAAGGGATGAAATCCTTCAGAGCAGTTGAATCATTTCCAGCAACAAATGTATCGTTAGAAAAAAGAGATACCAGTGCTAATAAATCTAAAGAGCAGCATGACCGCCACAGTTGTCATGATGAACAGGTGGCAACAACAACAACAACAAGCAGGCAAAAGGAAGATTGCAAAGTGGTTAGAAATGATGATGCAAGAAGCCTTACTCCCGAACAATCTGTTGACCGTCCATGCATAACTGCTGATTCATCAGGTCAATCTTCAATGAGGGATACGTTTGCACCAGAAGGAAGGGCAAATGAAGGGAAGCCTCCTTCATCGCCCACTAAGAGTGATGGTCAGTGTAGTGAAGATCATACAGAAGTTTGCAGCAGTCCAGGTTTCACATTGGATGGTGATCGTGTGAGCATTTGTGATGATGGGGGAAACATGTTGCATTGTAGTGAAAAGGAATCAAACATTGAAACAGCGCAGAATTTGAATGATGAAAAAGAAAAGGACACAGAGCTTGACACATTCCCCACTCCTGATATCGTAAATGTGCTGGTTACTAAGGAAGATGATCTTTGTTTGTCTTCCAGTTCAACATCTCATAAAAGTCATTCAGAAGAAGTAGACCAGATCGAAGGTTCCAAAGAAGATGCTGTTAATGAGGATAAAGAAGATGCTGTTACTGAGGATCAAGAAGAAATTGTCAAAGAATTAATACAAAACCTAAATGTTGTTCGTAGCAAACAGAACGCCGGTCGAACTGGTGATTGTACACAAGGAGAAGAGCTTGCTGTGGCAACATCGAAAGATGATTCAGAGTTCGTAGTAACAAGTTCGAAACTCCAGACAACGAGAACAGGAGTTGAAGATGGTACTTGCCTGAACATCCAAGCAGAAAATGAGAACATTGACAAGAAATTATCATGCAAAGAAAGTACTTTATGGGAGGGAGACGACAAAGAACAGACAGAGAAACAAAATGAAGAATCGCAAGGAGATAATACAGTGGCAGTACCTCATGAGTCTGATATATCAGTAACTGATGGAAAATCTCTTTCACTGGAAACGGAAGAAATAGGTGAAAGCCTGCTTGTCAAAGAAGAAAATAGTAAAGGAGATAATGAACAAAAAGCAGATGAATTATTGATTGCTTCAACGGACAGCAAGCAAACAGAAGACCAAAATGCAGAACCAAAAGGAGACAGTGATTTTGTAAAACAGTTGGATGTGCCAGCAACTGGTGCAAAATCTCCATTGACTGATAAAACTGACGAAATAGACGGAGACCTCCCTGCGACGGATGGCATTGATGAAAAAGATGCAAAAGATGAAGAGTCCCGTTCATCAAGTGACCGTCATCAGCAGAGAGAAGAGCAGACTGATAGTTTAAAAGGAGAAGCTGATGCTGCGTTAGTATCCCAGACAGAGTCTGTTGTACCAGTGACTGATGCAGAGTCGCATTCAATCGATGAAACTATAGAAAATAAAGAGGACAATTTGCCTGTCACAGAAGGAATTGATAAGAGTGATTATGAGGAACAAGAACAAGTGGCTAATGAATCAGCACTGACTTTAAATGATGGAGATGATAAGCAGGCAGAACACCAGACAGATGATGATGATGATGATGATAATGATGATGATGATGATGATGATGATAATAATGATTCTAAAAGAGAAGAAACGACTGCAACCAAATATGAGGATTCGAGTGTATCGGATGCAAAAGAGTCTGACCAAGACCCGTCACGGACACTCCATAATTTAGTGGAGAACTTGTCCAGCCGAGTAACAGATACTAGTACAGTTGAAAAGGTGGCTGCTGAAGCCGGTGACAAAGAGCAACAACGACAGGAAACCGATGCTGAAAATGACACTTCAGAAGATGTCTCGTCAGAGGACGACGATGATGACACTTCATCTGACTCTGACAGTGATCTTGAAGAAGTAGAGTTTGTTCCAGAGAGGAAACCATTTTTCGTTGGGGCCACCACTTGCACTATACCTCTGTCCACTTTGGTAGAGAAAGCCTTTGCTGGGGAAAA
The DNA here is from genome assembly GCF_037975245.1 of Apostichopus japonicus. Lineage (NCBI taxonomy): Eukaryota > Metazoa > Echinodermata > Holothuroidea > Aspidochirotida > Stichopodidae > Apostichopus > Apostichopus japonicus. Next base: position 18,858,563 of record NC_092574.1, read on the forward strand.
CTTGTTTACTGCTTGCTGGCCGGAGGGTTATTTAAATACATCAGAACAATCAGGAGGCACCCCAAAGGCAAAGTTGTTTAAAAGTTCCTTCCTTAAAGGAAGCTTGTCTGGAAATGGTGCTGCATGGCCTCTTAAACCGAGAAGAAAGGAAGTGAAGTTTATGTCGCCTGATGCACTGTCTAGTTTGTTGGAGAAGAGACAAGTTCAGAGAGAAGCTGATAGAGAGAAGGCCAGAAAGTTGGCAAATTTAAGGAAAAAAATATCCTTCAGGAATCTTCCACCCTCACAGCGACTCCCAAAAAGAGATAAAGTCAGATCCTTGGAGTATTGTGTGGTTGAGAAGAAAGTAGTGGTATCAGACGAAGATATTGACATCCTTGCATTGGCCGACGACGACGATGATCTCTCATCTGACGAGGACAGCATCTACACCACTTCAAGCTACGAAGATGAGCAACGATCGAAAAATGAAGCTCTTTTCAGAATAGCAGAGCTTGATATTCAGATCAAAATGGAGAATTTGGAAGGAGCCAGCAGGGATCAAGGCTGTAGCATGTCAGAACAGGGTGAGCTCTTATCACAAGATACTGACCAACCAAGTAGTGATGCAGAATCCGTAGACAGTACCGATGGTGGGAAGTCCTCAGATTCTCAGATTGGTGAGAGGCGGAGGAGCAAAGTAGACGACACGAATAAGAAAGTAGCAGAATTAGAGAAAGAACTGTATCGCAGTTCCCTCGCAAGATTTGGATCTGATGATGAGGAGCAACAGTTTCTCTCTGGAGATGATGATAAGATTTCTGGAGGCAGGAGAGCGGTAAGTTGCTGCAGCAGAAGTGTTATTTATTCAAACCACTCTTTAGTGCAAGCAAAACACATGCTGATGACCATGACAATGGCTATATGTCTTCCTGATAGATAATTCCACTATTGCTTTATGAGAAAAATATTTTAAATGTGCTTGCATGTAGGTGTAGTCATACTACGCAAACAACAATGGTCAAATTGAACTCGGTAAATTTTGGCATGATTGGCGTGGTACCTATACCAGAGAATGTAGGAAAATGCATTTCAGTTTTGTTGTACCAAAGAAAAAATAATAAATGGTGTGTGGAAGATAAAAGTATCGCTAGATAAAAAGAAATGCTGCACATGATAAAAGCATAAGTATTTAGACTTCATTTCAAGTTCTGTATTTATCTGAGTGTCTGTTGCCAATAGGTGGTTTTAGTCATTACAATAATTTTTGTGCCAGGGCTAGTTGAGTGTGTACATGACACCTAACTTGTACACAATACAGTATTTAAAGATGGGCTTGGTACTGTATCTAGAGATCTCACACCTTGTAGAATTCTATAGCTTTTCATGGAATTGTCAGCAGATGTAAAATGTGAAAATCTAGTAAATAGGCAACTTGAATGGGTGGGTCACATACGAGTAAGTGGTTGCCCCACACTGTGCAAGTATGTCTTTGTTTTATGCAGAGCTCAATTGTACGCAAGACTGCGATTACATATGAAATTGTTGCAACTGCCATTTAAAAATGCAAAAAGGATATCGATGAGTGTATATATGTAGTGAGTTGAAAATTCAAGGACACTTCTGTATTGGGAGGTGATGCATATGATAACGACTGAAACTAAAAAGAAAAGGAACCCAAATCACTCCGATGAGATAAAAAAATATAAACAAAATAGTTAATTGTCAGCCTGTTCTGAACTTCTTTCTTTTAGCAGCTTCATATACACATCTTAAAGGAGAGACAGAGACGAGCAAATCAGCGTCGCCAATTTACAAAGTTATCCAAGCTTGTGTTCCATGAGGAAACTGTATGGGAGAACAGACCCAAGATTGCCATATTGCAAAAGGTTTGTTTTGGCCCCCTTGTTATGTTTTGTGAGTGTGTACTTTACACATATTCCAGCATGATTACTTGTACAAGCCCTTGTCGATTTGTACCCATACTCGTGCTTGGAGCATTTTGGAAATCAAGTACAGATCATAGTGCAATATTTAAGTAATAGTACTCTTGCTTAGCCCCTTGTATCTATGCTTATACTATGAGTGTTCTCAAGGAGAATCCTGTTAGTACTCATACTCAAAGCTGTTGTACTCATACTTTTATAGGTCTTATGTGAGGTATCAAAATCCAGTTAAATGTCTGTCATTCATGTAACTTATCAAAGTCCCTGTACTGTTATCATGTAAAAGTTAATTTTTTTTAGGTATAATTCCAGTTTGATGAAAAATCAAGCATGCATCTTTGAGTTTAATCAATCACATTAATCTGTATTTTGAGTAATAATTGTTAGGTTTGGTAATATTGCCTACCAAAGCAGAAACCCGTTTTATTGTGTTGAATCTAATATATATGCAATTTTGGCGATAACATACTAAGCCATGAAAAACCAAAACATAATGGCAATTGAAAATAAAGGTAGTAACTTAAGTCCACCAAAATTCCCACGTGAAGCGTTGAAATCTACAAACTTCATAAAGTTTCAAATAAACAAAGACATAGAGGAAGTGGTGATGGGGGTTGGTGATAAAATTGCAAACTGCATTCTTTCACTGTAGGTAAAATATTGTGAAAAACAAACTTTCCTTGAAGGAAACTCAAAAGTTAATTGAGTCACATCAGACAATTGGACAAACCTGTTAAAAGTCAATTGTGCTTAACACATATCAATCATGGACAAGGTCACAAGTGATGCACGATTTTACATTGCACACTGTTAATACACTTTGGAGAACCTACAGATATTGTGGCTTCGGTTTTGTCAGGTGAGCAGATGCTCTATTTTGACTTTCCCCAAACTATGGAGTGCAACCCAAAAGTGGATCTTGAAACTTTTTCAGACGTCAGAAACTTAGCTACAGTTTTCAGAGACGGATCGATTCAGTAATTTTTAAACACCAAGTTCATAAGTTCATAGTAGAAGCTAGCTCCCATGCAATCTGAGTATTAATCTGAGTCCTAATGGAAGATGCCGGGTCATGGGGCCTCCTAATTTTTTGCAGATGGTGAAGGTGATGATAATTGCTGATGTAATATCTGACGTATATGTCTCTTATTCAGAAGTCTTTTGAAATTATGAAATTTGTCCTGTTTTTTTTTCTTTTGCATGAGACTAAAAATCCAACATGAACAATTACAAAAAATGTTTTAGGATTTTTACCTGTTATAGTTTATTAAATGAGATGGCTTTGTTCCATTTTCAATTAACTCCTTCCAACCTTTCATCAGCACACACAATAATATGATTTATGAGGTTCCTCTGTCATCAACAATTTGCAATGTTTTCATTTATGAATTATGTCTCTGCCTGGTTTAATCACCTAATAAATCAGATGTATTTACCTTCGATATGTTACATTTAGGAAATAACTAGACATTTTTCTTTCTATCAATAAGGCTCTGGAAGCGGTGAAGGATTTGAGGGATCAGGCCAAAATATTGGATGAGCAGTTGTCAGCCCAGAGATATCGTCACTACTGCCTTAGGAATAAAGTTAAAGCAATGCTCCGTAAGTTTGATATTTCTCTTGCAATTAATTTAGTCACAACTGCTGAAAACAGGTCAACTTTAATAGTCTTAATGTTGTTGTATTTTTGTAATATCCTAACCAGGGTAGCAACTGAATAAATGAAAGAAGTCAGAGGTTTACATATTCCTCTCAAAAGGCAAATTGATGATGAACGGTTAATCTATTATTAACCAATCAGTCATAAGTTTTACTTTAAAGTGATATACGAAACAATTGGACATCAAGCAGTGTGGCTATTGCTGTTTTATTTAATTATAGCCCTTTTTATACTCATTTGGAAAGCATTACAAAACACTGCATATAAAGCAGACCCATGGATAAACTGCACAATTGACAAAATGAAATGTAGTTAGTTTACCATGAAAGCCACAGCTGTTTTATTCTTGCTTTCCTCTTTCCGCACAGAAAAAAATCCTCACTTGAGTCAATTGCTGTGTCAGCCGATGGAGGGGCCACCCAACGGAGAAAGTAAAACAGCGCAAGAAGAAGAAGCTGAGATGCCAAATTTAGAGCAGATTGGGTTTGGACTGCGGAATCTTATCCCGGAACAGAACCAGCAGCCAATTAGAGATGTAGCCAAAACTGCCCAGCAGCTTCTCATGGCCATGCAGGTCTACATGAAAAGATCAGGGTGTACCAAGGATAGTATTTGTCATTGGACCATTGAGAGCATGTTAGACAACGGCATAGATAAACTACCAAGTCACCTGAAGACCAAAGAAATCCTGCAGAAAGCCCCAGTCGAGTTTGATTGGGATGATGTTGATTATTTCCAGCGTGCTCGATTGGAGAAGGCGGAGAGATGGCGCAAGAAGAAGGCAGCAGCACTCATGAAGAATGAAGCAGATTTTAGTAACGATACTTCTCCCGTGGGTTCCGACCCTTCAGCTGTAGATAATCCAGCCATAGAGAAAGTTGAAGACGATGATGGAGAAACAGATCCGCAGCAATTCCCTGTCAACAGCTTACCTATGTCCGCACTAAGTTCCCCGTTGAAAGGAAAAGAGACAAATTATGACTCAGACGAAAGTTCATCGGACAGTGCTTCAGCTGTTGTTACATACAAGGAAGATGCATTCAAGTATGTTAAACTTCGAAAGGTGAAAAGAAAACGAAAATCTAAAAAATCTAAGAAATCAAAGCGAAAGAGGAGGAAGTACAGTTTCTCAGAGGATGAGGGCATTTCGCCGTTTGGAAATATTGGCCCAGATTCGGATGGGGAGGAAGATGGTTGGATAGATGATGAGGATCACCATGGTGATGATGGTTGGGAGGAAGAAGATGTGAATGTGGTGGATGACATTGGAGACGATCAACAAACGACGGATATAGAAGCGAGACCAACTGCTGCTGTCAGCGACCAACAAGTCGCTGCTGCATCATCATCATCCTCTCATAGCAATGAGGAAAGTGAAAAGTTTAGAAAAGAAATAGTTACTACAGGTTTAGGATGGACATTGAGTGAAAATTCTCCAAATATACTAACTACTAAACAAGGTAATCAAAAGGATGATGTAGCTGACATTAACATTGATGAAAAGAAGATCATTCCTTGTTTGCAGGTGGAAGAGAAGGATGATGGTACGTTGGATGTGGTTCTCCAGGGAGAATTTTCAGATGAGAGGCTGGACGAACTGTTTGCTCGTCCAGGGGTTATGGATTACTTGAAAAAAGTGGCTGCTTCGAAAAAGAGGGCAAAATCACAGTCTGCTGGTCCAAGTAGGTGATAGAGGGTCAACTCCTGTTGATAGTAAGAACCCAAGACATCTCAGTTTGATTATAGGAAAGACATTTGTTACCTCATGGAACTAATTTGTTTAGGGAAGCTAGCTTAAAATTGCTGACAATTATTTACCATGTGCTAATGTGGACTGGAATAAAAGCCAAAGAGGTTCATTTTTTTTTTTTTTTCGATTTTGAAGTAATAGTATGTTAAGTATAGTATACAAATATTCAGGGTTTTAAGTGCACTTTCTGATAAGATGATTATTCTGCAATTTAAATAAAATGAACTGTTAGCAAACTGCTTATCCACTAGAGAGCCTGTGTACGAGAATGTGTAAAAGTAAGTTGGCCTGACGTTTCGATCCTAGCAGGATCTTCTTCAAAGGCTAAATGACAAGCAACAGTATTAACAGAAGGGACAAAAACAATTTAATTATGCTAAAAGGGAGAAAGAAGTTCATTTGACTTTGATTTTTTTTCACTGAGGTCTGGTTGTTGAATTAAACAATTGTTTGAAGTTTGGCTGGCCCTGAAAAAGAAATAAACGAAAATGTATATGCAACTTATTTGCTAGGTGTCTATTGATGGATTACGTCACATGAACTTTTTTATATAGTCCATATTTGCAGTGGTTTCTTAACAGAATTATGGAGCTAATTGGAACCCTGAATAATGTTTGAAATGAGTCTTCCAGTTTCTGTTTGAGAATAATTTAAAATGTAAACTTTGATTGCTAAATGTTTGTCATTTTCTTGCATGGAGTTTGAGGCAGTTAGATATTTTTGAGGGTGTTTTACTTAATTTTCCCTTTGTCTTTTTTTGATGAATTAAGAAATCATTAAAGAGGAATGGAAGTCTTAAATGAAAAATATATAATACAGAAAATGTAAAACAAAAATTAGTTTGCCATACTTATAGCTTATTCCATTGCCTAGATGTAAAAGAGTGACGCAATTGGACAACTTCAGGTGTGCATGTATGGTGTAACAACTACCTTGTAAACATGACACCTCAAGAAGAGACAAATATTTATGATGTATTTAGTACAGATGCTTGCTTAGGTGGAATGTCTACAGATGTCAAATGTGAAAAACTTATAAACCTGACTTATACAACAGGTTGTCAAGATTAAATTGATGTCAGTAGAGATCAAACTTTGAATAACCTTTGAAAAACACATCTCATCAAAGGAAATTATAACAGACCTCTTAGCTATGATATTTGGTTGAAGTGAAGAGCCATTTGAGGTTAGCATTTTTTTAAATGGGGAAAACAATTGTGAGAGAAAGTTTGCATGTAAACAGATTTTCGCACCTGACGTGTGGATGACACCCCCCCCCCCTTAGGTCGGAGGTAATTGTATGTTTGGTTTGTATTCTAGTATTTTTTGGGGGAAACCAATGTACACATCTGATTGTAATGTTTTACTTACTTGACATTTGTATCTGATCAGTTACAAGTTCAAAAATGAATGATTGTCTGCATTCTTGAGCAGTGGGATTAAGTCTTAAAGCTGGTAATTGTTTTAAACATTTTCTGTATTACTTATTCGACTTGGAAGCTGAGAATTTCTTTCCCCTTTGGTGTAAACTCGACATAGATAAATTTTGAGGATTGAAGTTTCATTTACATGATTATGCTAGGGATTTGTGAAAGCATTGCTCTGCAAATCAGTACTGTTACAAGTTCAAGCATGTGTAATATCCTTTCTCTCTAAGAAAGGATTATTTGTTTAATTATATGGATTGTGGGTTAGATTAAGAGAAGGAAATATTAAGACTATGATTGTCATTTGCTACCTCAATAAGTGTATGATAAGAAACCACTCAATAAACATTTCATGTAAGTGAAGTAATTGATTTAACAAGACCATCTGTAATTTTACCAATTAGGTAGCAACATTTTGATGCTAGAATTTCTATGCTATATTGACACTGCTTTACTAAATACAAAAAAAAACTGAAGCAGTCATTGAACAGTGGAGAACAGACTAGGAATTTCACATACAAACTAGAAACAAATTCTTTACTCTTTCTACGTTTATTTAAGCAAATCTCGATAGTAAAAGCAGTTGTAATCTGCTTTCCACATGCTATCAGATCTGGTTGATGTCTTCAGTGAGTGACTAAGGTGACTTGATTCATTCAGCAGCAATGGAAAGTTTCACTCAGATATCAGCTGCACTTTCTAGAATTTTGGAAATGAGTGGGTTGGGCCCTGAGGTTGTTGAAGTTGACTCCCATGTAGGGGTGTCCGGGGGATATGCCCCCCCCCCTCAAAAATATAAATATATGTGAAATAGTGTGTTCTGGGCCGTATTAAGGCTGTATATTAGGTCTAAATGCAGCGTTATGGTAATAACTACTTTTATATTTGTTGTCTTTGGGGTTGAAATGGGGGAGGAAATATTCATCCCCCTCCCCTCCCCCAGATCTGCATCTGGCTATTGAAAGTACATGTAGATGGAACCAGTTGTGAGGGAATTCTTTGAAGGTATTCACTATTAATGTAACATTAACATTGATGTTATGACCTCACAAATAGAGTTTTGATCAAATATTGTTAATATTTCCCTTTCTTCTTCCCTAGTCACCTCCCAAGTTTTTTGTTGTTTTTTGTACAAAACTTTATCAAGAATTCTAATTAGGGGGGGTATATATGACCTGCCATCACCCTTAAATAAACTATTTCATGTTAATATTAGTCTCCTCCTTTTCACTTTACTGGATACTAAACATGGTTCCGTATGTTGCTGTCATTCTGGCAATCGTCTACCATTACTTCATATTATAGGTAGTTCACTTCACGATGTAATCAAAGTTATTAATTGGTATTATTTATTACAGGTTATTTCTAATGAAGTTGAAAATATTTTCATTATTTTGTATTGATGATAAATTTGACAATTTTTTCTTGGCAGTACTGATGAAAAAACTTCATGTACAGTGTAAAGAAATAAAAATAGCCATATTAAATAATTACTTTTGTTTTTAATATTTTCTGTTGTCTTTTTAAATGGTCTGTACCTTAAACTGTAATTGGTTTTTGGTAATGTTGATGATATGATAGTGAAGACAAATGCCCAGGGAGTAGTTATTCTTGGTCTTTTCTTTATAGAGTGCTTATTTTTTAATGATTTCAAGTATGTCAGTGAAGGGAAACGGTATTGGCCCAACATGCTAAAAGCGATACATGTGGTAATATGGGTTGCCAATAATTGATAGTCTGTTGCATGCAAAAAAATAATTCCATTCTTAAAGAGCCCACTTTTGCCAACTACAGTATCATATGAAGCTAATATCATTGACCATTTTAAGTCATAAACTTGAGCCCTAAACACTCCACCCGCCCTTCCAAATCCAACATTTAAAGATATGAATTCACACATGTGGATCCAGTCACATGTCCCTGAATCTGTTACATAGAAATAGTTCTTTGGTCTGTTATTAATTAACATAGTGGTGTGAATGGTTCTGGCGACGGGCGTACGGACTAGCCTTTTCACATCGGCAATTTAGTTTAGTTTAGTAGGGGAAAAAAGGGTCAGGAGGGACACTCAAGTCCCCATCAAGGACCCTATAGGAAAATATCTAAATACACGCCTTTTCTTTCTCAAATTGTTACTGTGCGCCATCATTTGTTTCAAGAAGTGGAAGTGAGCCGCCAACTTCAGAAGTTCATGCTCCCCCCTGTTGTGCCATATGGAAATTCGAATAGCTAATTGCGATCCCTATAATATTGAACTTCCATTCTTATTTTAATAATTTCTTGACCAGCTGGGGATTTTTCCGGTCACAGAATACTTTCATGTAACAACTATCGTCAAAGAAAGGTTCTCATTTGACAGTTATTGATTTCAGTGACTGATGCCGTCGACTGCTTTGTTCCGTCTGCAGTATGTTGCTAGGCATCTCATTATCATTGCTAATGTAACCTATTCGCTCGCCCATGTGTTCCATACCCTGTGCAGTACTAATCCATACATATCAACACTGTAGGATCGGGAGTAGCAATTAACATCAACAAGGAGTGTGCATTTACGGTACTATAGCCTATGCTCAAAACATTGTAAGACTCATTGAAGAGACCACTGTACTCCGAGGTAGCGGACAGGCTACTCGGTCTCGCTTACCTGTATTTTACGTTGTTGAAGTAGGAGGCTGTAACCGTTGAAGCTGGGAGCGTTAGGATTGATAAGATAGGTTTATTGTAAACGTAGGTGTACTGTACAGCTGTGGGATTGCATCAAACGGTCATTTCTTTGGAGGTGAGTCAGATTTCAAAATCAGATTCAGCATATACTAAGCACTGTAACTGCATGTACTTCAGACGAGCTGACTGTAGGCGTAACGGCTACTGTAGGTCTGATATAAAAAACTTACAATCAATCATTTTGTCACACTCACAGATTATTCATAGGCTTTGTATTAGGCAAGCCGACAGAACTTACAATGTTTACACTTGTTCCTGTGTAACGGTAGGAAATGTTTTATTCTTGACCACATGTTTGATAAGTACTCAACTAATCCTCTTACAAAATTACATCTATCTCTTTTGTGTTCACCATGCTCACTAACCTATCTCATCTGTATTCTAGGCTTGTATTTTCCCCCTTGTACCTTCTGTTACTTGTCATTGAGCCCCTGAAGAAGATCCTGCTAGGATCGAAACGTCAGGCCAACTTACTTTTACACATTTGATAAATTATGTTAGAAAATAGAAAACAAAAGAGCATTGGTTCTACTGTACTACTCAAGTCTCTAGTCTGAAGCTTGAACCGATCCAGCTGAATGACATAACACCATGTGTACGTGTTGAGTGCATCCCTAGTTGAAAAAAGAAGGGAACAGACACTGTACATGTAAACTCCCCCCCCCCCCACCCAAAGAAAAACCCACTCTGTCTTTAATGTTAGTGCCATAATGTACTTGAATCATAACAGTCTGAACTACTGTAGTAGTACAGTAGTAGCCTAATCAGAATAAGGTTGACTGTGAAACTTTCAATCTATTCTTAACTTAAACTCAACAGCATCAGGCATGGCCAACCCAGCCTTATCAGAACTATCAGAGCATTTTCGTTCTTCTGCGGAAAAGAGAAGATTGAGAAGCTTGAGGGGTAGTGGGACAGTGCCGAGCCCTTCACAAAGTGCCCATGGAGTACTTATTCGGACTTCTTTACAGAGAAGAACAAGTGAGCTCAGGGCGAAGAAAGTAAGGTTTTATAGAAATGGTGACCGCTTTTTCAGAGGCATCATGTATGCCGTCTCGGCAGACCGTTTCCGAACATTTGAATCACTCCTAGCCGATCTGACCAGAACTCTCTCGGACAAGTCTCATTTGCCCCACGGAGTTAGGAACATATTCACGGTCGATGGAGCTCGGAAAATCACACACGTTACACAATTAATTCCTGGGGAAAGTTACGTGTGTGCCTCGCAGGGGATCTTTAAGAAGCTAGATTATGACAGAAACAGTGATAGACCATGGAATCCAGCAAATACAATCAAGAGCCAAGATAGAGATAGCGACTCTCCAACACCTAAAGTGGCTCAATGTGCTCAACCCGAAGATAATCGCAGCTTCATTAAACCAAGACTTGTGACCATAATCAAGAGCGGTGCTAAACCGAGAAAAGCTGTTAGGGTGCTGCTGAACAAAAAGACGGTGCATACATTTGATCAAGTATTGACCGACATTACCCAAGCCATTAAACTAGACTCCGGAATGGTGAAGCGATTATACACCTTAGATGGACGTCAGGTAAGTCAGGCAACGTTTTAATGCCAGGTTGAATCTTTACAAGTGAGTGTTACTATAGAGACCTGTACAATTTGTGAGCTCAATACTTAATTATTATAATAACTGTAAGCAAACAGTGTTATTCCTCAAAATTGACCCAGAATCTTGTACCTGTACACTGTACCTGTACTTGGGTATGCAGGCTTTAACATTTATGTGCAATAATAGAGCTAGAAATATGGTTTTGCCTTTTTTGTACATAGCGAACATCCATTTTCCCAACCCCTTTTCTCTACCCACTTTTCCCTACCCCCTTTCTCTCATATTGATCCCAACCACCACCTTTTCCCCTTACCCCAACCACCACCTTTTCAATGCCTGCTCCATCTGAGAGATGAGTGTTTCCCACATTCTCATTCAGATCTCGATTTGAAACTTGAGGGCTTTGAAGTGAACACATTTAGAAATTTACAAATTTATATTACTGAACTGTAATGTTCTTGGTTCATCAGTCTACTCATCTATTGAAGTGTGGCTTGTTTTACCCCAACCATCACCTTTTCAGTGCCTGCTCCATCAGAGAGTTGAGTGGCCCCACATTCTCATTCAGATCTCGATTTGAAACTTGAGGGCTTTGAAGTGAACACATTTAGAAATTTACAAATTTATATTACTGAACTGTAATGTTCTTGGTTCATCAGTCTACTCATCTATGGAAGTGTGGCTTGTTTTGACATACAGTATACATGTGCTGCCTATTTGTATCTAAGGAAAAGGTCATACTGCAGTAGAAGTATAATTCATATCACTGATGATCGTTGATAGCAGGTCTTCTGAAAGGGAGAATTTAGTTAAAAATACCATTCAATACTTTAAAGGATCTTCTGGTGGCTAAACCCGATCACTTAGTAAAATTGATGGAGATTTTCTTCATGTGTACAGTACGTCAAAACCACATCCATGAATTAGCATTTTGTAAATTTGCAATGATAAATAATGTTCAGATATTTTGTGAATGAATAGATCTGGTAAAATCTTGACCGTGAATGATGTCATCAGGGCGATTGAGTTAAAAACGCTTAAATTGTAATTCTTTATAAAAATTTAAATATTAATCCAAAGGAAAGTAATATTTCTACAAAACTTAACAATTTGATGAAATTCTAAATACAGGGAACACACAGCTAAGCTTAATAACTCACAGGTCAACATTCCAAATGTATCAGATTTCAAGCATTTAAATCAAAGTGAAGGTTATAATAGGATATGTAAACCAGTGGTCTAAATAGGTTACATTCAGTCAGTGATATCTTGAGTTGGGAACCAGATTTTGTGATGGTTTGAACTAACTGTGTACAATATTTCTCTCTTCAATTCCCCCACCCAAATATTTCTGTAAGAAAAATGTTTGGATTATTTAGATATATAATTCAGACTCATATCAATTTCCAATTTTTTTTTTTTTTTTTGCATTCATTCAAGGTTCCATATGGATAATTTTATTCTGTTTTTCATTTGTTCAGACTTTCACTTGAAATACAGTATGTTATAATAATTAAATGCACATATGTTTCCCTGCAATGTACATAACATAGAATAATGGAAATTGGCCTTCTAAACTAATAGATCTCTATAAAACACCATTGATGCAGAAAGATTTCATCAAATGTTAGGGTCACCATCTGGTCTCTAGGGATGATATTTAACTAAAATTGTGTTTGTAGTGTTCCTTGAAATCTGTTCATAAATATTGCCATAATTATCAAAAATCAAAGTTTTACATTTAAAAGCTTTCTCTTGGTCTGCTACATCTACTGATTTGAAGGAAACCCCCCAAAAAATAACAAAATAACAAAAATAAAAATTTAATAGTCTAAGACCGTTAATTAATACAGACTGTACCATGTGCAATATTACAAAGTGTACCAGTCACTGCTTTAAATCTATGTTAAAATAGTGGGATATTCAATATATTTATATAATATATTTTATAATTAATGTTTGGCATGCTTCCAAGGGATAACATTGCAAAGGAGTTGACTTTAATAATAATGACGGTCACTCACTGAGGGATGACCAGTGCAGTATATATTAAATAAATGTAGACTGTATTGACCATGATTCTTGATACGCTAGTCCTCAGTAAATTATCCTCTGGCACAGTTCATACAGAATGATTTCCCTAGATACAGTTGGTAGTTTAAATGTCATCTTCAGATTTAAAGGTTTTTAGACTGCAGAACAAGCAATTTCATCTCTCCCTTTGGTAATTATGGATTTGGCTGTGAATTTCCATTATTATTTAAATTAACATTTATGTTCTTCTGATACAAACATGTACATGAAAGCTTAATTGTACTGGATTTATTTTATTTTGTTGTTCTGACATAGCGCAAAATTTCAGATTGTTTCGAATTGAAAAACTTAAAATTCAATATGTGACAGTAAGCAATCTCTCTCATCTATTGTTTTTCACTTACACACTTATACAAATTAATTCTTGAGCATCTGATAGAATAGCTAATTAGCAAAGTGTATGTGGGAAATTTGTTGCTGTCCCCTTAATTGGACTTGATATAAATTTCTAGTGAAAGGTTTAGTCAACCTACTGTACAGTGTTCAATTCCTTTGAGAGCCTCTTACCCTCCTATACATACTGTACAGTACACTGCATAATATCTGTCAGTACTCAGTATTGATCTAAATCAATTCTCTGATCTAGATACATTTTGATCAAGTCAAGAATCTGGTCTGAACCTTCATAATCTCATTTTTTTTTCATCTCTTTCTAAAATAGACACTAGACAAAATATAAAATAAAGTCAATTAAATTGACTTGTTTTCAAATGCCGTTCATGCAAGCGATGTAAATTGAAGTAGTGTTACTCTGTATGCTGACTAATTAATGAATGCCCCACGACCTAAACTCGTTCTCCACTTGTCTCTCGTTCCGGATCACATATTTGGAAGATGTCACTTTTTTCCTCCGATGAATTCTGACTCATCGTTGCCATAGAAACTCTGATGTAGTCTGCCTGCCTGTGTGTAGCTATCATAGCATTTTACATGTATGCACATACATTGCCTGTGTGCATGCACTCTCCAAGGGCACAAATTTTGTTTCTCCATCAGCTGGTGCATTGAACGTTTTAGTTTGGCATCCCAGACGTGTTTGTCGTAGAGTTTGGCAAATTAATTAAAATAGATCTCAAGAAATATAGATGCTGGATATGAGTTACTCTTGCACTTATATATTTTTTTTTTGTATTCTACTGTGATAATTATATAGACTCTAGGCACCCAGTGATGTAAACTTTGCAGTTTATGAATGATTAGCAAACAGAATTAAACTCGCTCTATTTGGTTGAAAATTGTTACTGGATCGACACTGGTGTGACTCACAGCTCCAGAAATGGTGTCATTCATTAACAAGGTTGTCATTGAGTTGGAAACAAAAAATAAAGAGGAAAAAGAGACATTTGAACAATTTCAATGCTTGAAGCCTTCCAAATGACTACAGTACGCATGAAGAGAGATAATGGTGATTAAAAAGTACACAGAGTGTATTAAAGATACAGTACTTAGTGGAGTACAGTTCATACACAAAACAGAATATGGTAGAGCAATATTACAAGGATGAATGTCTTGAACTTTCTCCATCTGTGACCCTAATAGATAGTTTGTGTAGGACTCCCTAGTTGATTCCCTATTAAAACTATATTATCTAATTAAACGAGGTATAAAGTTAATGTTTCAATGGCAATAGGTTTATTGCTGAAGATGGTAATTATAATTACAGCTATGTAGTCAAGCAACAAGAAATATCACTTAAAACAGTAATAGACTTACCAAAATTCTCTAAAATTTTAATTTTGATATTGTAAAATATATGTTTATGTTTTGATATGATTAACTGTGCAAGCCAGTTTTCAAAGGATTCTGATAACATCAAATGATGCTTCTTTATGCTTGAACACTTTAATAAGTCCCATTTTAAAAGCAAAACCAACAGTAATTTGTGATCAAAGAATTTAGGTCTATGCATGTACAGGTATACTGTACAGAATTAAATGCTATTAAGTGGAACTGATAAGACCCATTTTCAAAATAAATAGCAGATGGTAACACTCAGGCAATGAACTCAGGCTTTTCAATTTATTGACATTTTATTAATCACCTACAGTAGGTGACCTGGTAGACCTATAGATTAACTTGTTTATTTCCTTTTAAATTATTACCAATGACTCAGAGTATTGCACAGCTTGAATGAAGTGGTTTCCGTCATCTTTTCTCCTCCTTCTCAGGTGTCAGGTCTTCCGGACTTTTTCCAAGATGACGACGTCTTCATTGCCTATGGTCAGGAACGGCTGTCTCACGATGATTTCGATATCGCAGCAAACGGTAGGGAGCCTCCCCGATAAGTTTGAATTTATAATTGAAGATGAGAACATTTTTGTAAGCCAATTGGATTACATGATTAAAAGCCAATATGTGGAACTGTATTTAATGATTCTTCAGTGAAGTCCAGGCCGGGGGGGGGGGTGGGGAATATATAGATGAAAAGGTCAGATACAGCCCCATTGTATAATCACAGCTACCATGTTGCACAAATTCTCAAAGTAAATGACTATTTAGTATACAAACACATATCTGTGTATTATGTTGTCATGTTTCCGCAGATCATTTTCTGTCTTACAGTCAATGCAGTTTTGTATGATAATGATGCAAATCATTTCACTGTGAAGAGGAATATTCTCAGTAATAATTGATACTTTGTGACCAGTTTGGACAACTACTTTTATCCAGTTGATCATTATTGATATATTTTATTTGCCATATCATTTGTCAGAAAACTAGTCTTGAGCAGCCATTTTCATATTGTCTATTAAGAAATTGAGTGAATTGTGGATAGTTGAGGTAATTAAACTTCACTTCCATGCTAAAAAAAAACAACCAAAACTTGCACACTTTGACTAATTATGTACCAAGTGACTGATATGACAGAAATGTTTTTAAGAACAGGCATCTGTCAGATTATATTTCTGTTGTCTGTAGTAAGGAGTAGTGCATTGCTGAAAAAGACAGCTACTGACCCAAATAATGCTATTAAGAATTGCTGTGAAGCTATGGCCTGAGACCCTCTAGCCTCCACCTTTCCCCTCCCCCCCCCGTCTTCCCCATAGACAGAACAAATTGTTCTTTATTCCAAATATTAAAAGCTATTCTCACCACTACTTACATATTCAATAGGACGAGGTGTGAAATGGCAGTTTTAGTTTGACAGTTTTATGCACTCATGACATGTGCCATAATGGAGGTGTCCTTCTTGAACATTTCAAAACATATCAGTGTTTGTCAATTATGTTCTTCCATGATCACTATAATATTCCAGCAACCTTTCCCTTCTCATCCTATTCCCTCCAACCATGCATGCATGCATCATGCTGCAAGTTGACAGTACTAGTCTGATATTTACCCAGCCTTATCGATAGTTACCGTACATGTTTATAGTGTGGCATCTAAATCTATTATTGACATTTATTGCTTACTTCAGCCTTCTGCCCTGAACTCATATCCAGATTACTACTGATTTTATTTAATCAAAAGCTGATCTTCATGGTAATCCCAGCCCTTCTAAAGATAATAATCAAATTTTGTAAAACTCAGATGCAGAAGAAAAACTCATTAGGTATGCCAGAGGCTCCAAACAGATGGACTAGCATCTCAAAGTCTCGGGGTGATTCATTTAGAAAGATAACAAACTGTGAGAGATTTGTTGGACTGAAATATAGCAGATTTAGATCAGGGAAAACTGGTCTATCATGTTTCCTGTCTAATGATAAATTCATTAAGGTGCTTGATATTAAAGGTATCATATTTGCATTGAAAACAAAAGAGTGTGATAATACAAATTAACAATGTGTGATCTTATTTGAAATTGTTTAATTACATTGTAACTTATTTTTCCTGTCTCTATTAAACTATACCGTAGCCATCATTTTCCATCACATCATGGTTGTCATATTTAACCTAGTATTGAAACCATAAAACTTATTCCTCAAAGCATTACTGGACCCACTCATAACTCATTGCCTAGCAAATGCTATGGAGTAGCAGCTTGAATTTCATAAAAAATAGAATGAAATGAATTGAAATAATAAATTATTAAATAAGAGACTAATTTAACTGTACATAATGTGCAGTATACTGTAAAATGCATGCTGAGGTCATACTGCAGACCAATTGATCAAAACCAACCTTGTTATAAGTTTTCTAGTTTGATGATGTTTGCATACAGTAGCTGATTCAAATTTATTGTCGCATAGTGGACAAATTGTCTCTCAGTATACTGTACATTTTATATCTGCCATTTAACCTTTACCAAAGCATATTCATACCTCTTTAAGTTACATTCTTCATAACTTATTTGTTTTGTTTTGTTTTCTGTATTAATATTTTTTTTAAAACATATTTGGTTACATTTACTGTACTTGTGTTACTATTTGCATAAAGTTTTAGAAGTAGAATATACCTCTTTACAATTCTGAGAAATGTTAGATGTAGCTTTTCCACACTTTCATTTTATTCTTTGAGGTACAGTATTGATTCCATCTGATGGATGTTAAATTTGACTCATATCTAAATAAAAGTCTTATAGTTGTTAATAGCTCAAACTATGACATTCATAAATAAAAGTCTTATACTTGTTAATATCTCAAACTATGACATTCATGTTTCAATTGACATACAGTACCATCCATGAATCTTTTGTTTACAGTGGAACGTTTGCTGAGAGGTTTGAATGTCTGTTTTTGATTCTCAAGGAGCTAGATTCATTTTCCCTAGACATGCATTAGTCATCTGTTGGTACTTTGTATGTGCACTCCCTGTCAGAGAATGAATCTGAATCAAGACTGAATCAGACGAGAAGAAGCTTAGAATGTTATGTCAGAGTGATCATTAGCTAAACATTGCATTACATACCTCAGAGCTTGTGGGGGTCTCAACGGGAACAGAAATGAAATAAGACGTGATAAATCAGAAGAATCTAGGCTGAAATCCCAATGAAATACAAATATGGTGAAGCTATGGCACAGAGCTACAGAACAAAGGCTTGAGAAATAGTATGTTTGTAATTAGGTTGGCCCTTCAGCGGAGATATACAGTAGTATGTTTGTAAGTCATGGTTGGCCCTTCAGCGGAGGCAAACGCAGTCGTCAAGAAAAAAACGTTGAATTACTGATGATGAAAGCTGAAATGGGTTCAACCAATCCAAGTTGTCTTATAAAAATATGTCATCATTAAACACAGACCTCAAACAGATGTACATAAAACAACCAAATAAATAATTTGTCGTCAAAATTACACATTGGACAAAAACTTTCAGTTGATTATATCAAGTAAATTAAGTATCAATTAAGGAACCTTGTATATTATGCAGTAAATCTTAAATAAATATTACTCTATAAAGTAAATCAATAAGTCTTGATACTGTACTCTATAGCCTTGTTCACATTTGAGAATGCATGGAGGATCGTGAAAACTCACACGGGTTGTCATGCAACTTTATAATTGGAAAGTTTCTGTCCTCGAGATCAGGCCCCGCAATCGTGATCTCCCTTGCTGAGAGGTTCCTGACCCAGCATTGGAGTCATCAAGATTGAATGCTGAGGGGGGGGGGGGGGGAATTATGCGACCCACGTTTCCCATAAACACTTGCCCTCCTCATTTCAGCATTAATTTGCAGAACGGTTTGATTCTAAAGGCAGGCACACTGCAGTGCTATAATTAAGTAGCTAATTCATATGTGAACTTGTAATCATTTTGACCGTTTGAGGCTTTTGTATTGGTTTTATGTTCGACGTTGATCCTTGGTACGTTCTCATCTATGGACTCATCTGGGGTCTGCTTTATAAGCTCCCATAGAGAACACAAGATTCTAATCTTGCTTGTGTTCTCAAATGTGACCAAGTGAATGCTAATGATCTGTGTATCTAGCAATTATAATTTGATTCATAACATGTTCCATCCAGACACACACTCCATGTTAATGCAATCCCATTCAAAAAATGTAAACTTACTAACATACAAATTTATCAGAAAACATAATTATTCCAATTTGCTTACATTGTCTTCATTACTTGAAAAGCAAACTTGAGTAGCCAACCGAATATAATACATTTTTATTGGATGGTAAAATATCCCATAGACCCATATTGAATCCAAAATTTTACAGAAAATGAACCCAAGAAGCTTCTTTAATGAACCAGATCTGATGAACTGTTCAGTTCTTGTCTGTTGTCTGCAAAACCAATTATAAATTCAACTCCTTGTCCAATATGCTGACACCACAGTACTTACAGTACAGACGTTGTACAAGTCCTGATAAGACATGGTAATGTTATATGTCTGGCCTCTGGGACTCTCCATGTCCACAATTACTCTACATGAGTCCATGATTTTAAGTAATCTGGTAGTCTCAGCCTATTATACCCACAATCAGTAAAAAAGTCTCAATAGTTAGCAAGAATGTGACAAATTCTGTTTCATAGATGTGTTGTTTCTGGTAAATTGCACTCGTAATGTCATTACCATTGACTCAGTTCTGATTAAGTGCACATCACTGCAACTCACTATGACTCATGATATTTCAACGAAACGTACCGAGAAGACGATCAATTTGGCGACGTCGTCTGTGGAATATACTCCGCTCTGATACGAAAAGGAAAAATAACACTTGGCAGGTTTTTAGGACTTCCCAAGGTTTGAAAGTATTTGTTTACAATAACCAGCATTAGAGGGAAAGGGAATCTGGTCCCCTTGATCAAGCAAAAACAGACATATTCCTTTCTAAATAGTGGCATTTTTTTGCGGGGGGGGGGGGGGGGGACTCTTTATGTCTACATTCATGGCCACTTATCAACTGAAGGCATCTACATATCTCTGGCTAAAATCTCGGGTATTACAAGGACACTCTTCTCGTAATGGTGATGAAGAATTGAGAATGTCCTTAGCTATTGTAATAACTATCTAATAAAGGCCTTATTGAAGAGTACATCATGACTTTATTAAAGTGAAGAGATGTACATGCAGTCCAAGAATGATTCAGAAAATGAAATATTCAGTAGTTGATAGTTTGTGGTGTGATTTATTAGATTATTGATGTTTGAACAAGAGAATGATATTAGAAATTGGTTTGTCTGTTTCAAGGACTATTATCCTGACATTGTGCACACTTTACAAGGTATACTGTATTGACTTACTGTATAGACAAGCAGCAGTTAAGATAATTACTATTGAAAAGATGATATGTAGTGCAGTAAGAAAGAAATTCTAAGCAAACATTGTCCTTCAGTGTAAATAAATTAAAATACAAATCAACCTTGTTATCATGAACATGCATTATACTCTTTACTATAAAGCAGTTTATAAATTGGAGACTTTTAATGGAGGCTCTTTACTTCGAAACAGTTTCTAAATAAATAAAGTTGTTTATGCACATTCGTGTCTTTAACCAAGAAGTCGGTTGCAGGCTGGGGGAGGAAAAGTCGCCAAAATTGTTTGTACATTAGCTCACAAATTGTATTGCTTTGTTACATTGATATATGTAAGTTTGTAACAGGACTAATAAACAACAAATACAGAAAGGAAAGATTGTGGGTTGAAGAAGTTGCCCATGTTTTCCATGCGCTTGGGTTTTGTTTAATGGGCAATTCCGTAAAGCCGGACATACATTTCGGACAGTTTGTTGATCTTTATCTCAATGGCTATATATAGAAGATAACATAAACTTGTGCATAGGGTGTGCATTTGCATTGAAATGTTAGGTTGATAAAAGGGTTGACTGATACATTAAAATATATTTATCTGTGCAACTGTTTATCAATCTACAGTAGTATTATTTATAAATATTATAGCAATAGAGGAACTGTTATGAGTTTTTTTTGTCAGCATTTATTAAGTAGGAAGCAAATATAAATAGTGAGCTATATATCAGCTTTTTGAATATGCATATCTATTGAGCAGATTTACAGTAGAATGCTTGGGAATATGAGATTCATAGCTTTTAGCCTTTTGCTATCCGTGGCAGAGCAATGTATGCAGAATGTATGAGATTCATGTACCAGCTTTACATATAATATTTGCATATATCTTAGTGTAGTATTATCGATATGTTAGTATATAGAAAAGATAATGACAGATTCCGTACTAAAACACAACAGGAATTTCATATTTTTGGTCGGTTCATTTGTCCTTTCATCGGTTCAATGATTTATTCCAAATTGGGTGAGTTCAAACTGACTTAAAAAAGTAATGTAAATGTTGAACCGAATTAGACTCTAAAAGATTAATTAAAATGTGACTTCAAATGTAACAAAGTTACTGTATGTTTTACCAACATGACTTATGTTCAATTTCAACTTTGCTTTAGGGCAGACTAACATGAGGAGAAAAAATATATTGTAACCTCATTTCAAATATTGTCAGTGATGGATTCTTTGGCTTACCTCAAAACCAATAAGATAATAAGATTATGATATGATGATGATGATATTATCTCAGACTCACGGCAGATGTTACTTTCTTTTAAAAAAAAAAAACAGATGTGACTGAGAAAGTGACAGAATTAGACAGAAAAATGGATAGAAATAATTATTCAGGAGCAGTCAAGGGTGACAAGTAATAAAACTCATTAAGTTTTTGTAATGCGTAAATATACACATGTATGCACTTATGGAAATGAAAACTTAATAATAGTTAGTGTATTTGTGTGCAAGCTGATGGTTACTGTATTAGTCACTGTTTTACTTGCAGATATTGTGTAACCATGACGTTATAGTGTACTGTATTTAAATTTATTTAAATTAGTTTTGTCTTTTTTTTTTGTCTTGAGCACATGGACTACAAGATTGAAACATTTGTGTTTGTTTGATTTTACAGTTTTTTTGTTTGATTTTACAAGTTTTTGTTGTTGTATTTGAAGCATATGTAGGAACTTGATAATGTTTACATTACTCTTTCTTTCTTTCCTTTTCTCTCTCTTAGAATGTCGATTTGTTGCATCATACAAGAAAGGTCCTCAAAAGGATCGAGTTCTGCTCAGCAGTCCAAGATTGCCCAGGAGAGGTTCACCGACCAGTCGACCGAATCAAAATGGTAAATGCTGCAACTAATTTAAATGCAGAGGATCTATTTTAATGTTTAACATAAACATCTTTTGGTGGTGTACATTGCACACTTATTTGATAAACTGGAAAATAATCAATTTTGTACAAAGGGAAAACAACAGGAATAATATCAATTTATTATCAAAAATTATTTAATATCAAAAAATAATATCTATTTATATATGTACTATTAAAGTCTGTACTTGAAGTAACTTTTTGTCAAGCAGAGGACACATTTCAGTCTTGTTAGCAGCAGGCCTTTCAAACCAATTATTCTTTCAAATTCTTTACTCTCAAGGAAACTACTATACATAGGTCGTGTTCCAAGTACATCACTCACAATAGGTCAAGTATTAATCAACAACCATCCCCCTTTATGATGTCTTTCATAGATAAAAAGACAAGAGCATGTGTCTACAGTTGTGAGCGATAATAAATCTCACTGAACGTTGGTTGCACACTTTACATACTGTACAGGCTATTGGCCTGACCAATAATCCAATCATTTAGTAAATGCAATGGCTTTGTGGTACAGTATTAAACCTCACGGCGGCCCTTATTATAATTTTAAATTAAGTGTCGCTGATTCTTCATTTAGTGTGTTCTTTGAGCTTGAAATTGAGATTGGATATGTTATCTGATGAGCTGTTTGGAAATGTGCTTGCTGAAAATTGATGGTTTTTATTTTTACAGAGTATAAGAAATGACTGTATCAGAATTAAAGGAGTAGGTTCAAGATTTCAGTTCAAAGAAAGCCTATCTGAAAAGTTTGATATTTATGGAATTCATAAAGATGAACTGTTTAAAACAACTATTGGAAAAGAGGGAAAAAAAATTTGGCTGGAAAAGAAGTCCAGCCTTTTGCAAACCAAGCTACAGTATCCAGCCATTGATGGCAATCCCTTCAGTATGTGGCTATAGGAATCACCACCAACTATTAAAGGGCTGAATAGCTCTGCTGGTTGAGCGCTGTGCTTGGATCACCACCAGCTACTGTATTAAATGGGCTGTATAGCTCTGCTGTTCCAATCCCGATCCAGCCAACAATTTCATTGCTCTGTGCGAGCCCTAGTTGGATAAGTAAGGTGTTCCCGTCTGAAATGGTGAAATAAATCTAAAAACAGCAAAACAAATCTTACTAGATTCAAAAATTGGATATCCCCCATATGTGAAGTTTAAGCTACTGTAGATTATTCACTTGCATATGTGTTTGCTTAGTGTCATAAAGTAAGATCCTTCCAGGCTTATTATCATATATGTATTTGTTCTTCCAGGCTCTGCCAGTTCATCTCATCAAAGTAGACCCAATTCAGCTAGCAATGGGAGGCCCAATGGATCCGTTAGAACAAAGGTTAGTGTTTGCTTTAAGGTCTCTGCTAATATTTCGATTTTAAATATTAAGTTTGAAAAAACACTTGGTTTCATCCTCTCTATCGCTATATGTTGGAAGGCTTTAGCTAGCGACCATTGGATAGCTGCAATGGATGTCCAATAAGTTGTCTTCAAACATAACTAAATAAATAAATATGAAACCAATGGGAAGGGTCACCCTCCACCAGGCCATGAATAGGACTCTCTACTCCTATCTTTGAGTAAAGTCTTGCTACAGTAGGTCCAGGTAAAGATTGCAATTGTGTTATTGTCCCATGGATGGGCCTGGGTTGGGCTTCTCAAACTGGCTGCATCCAATTGTAGTGTGATATTTGAGCCTAGGAATCTCCAGTCCTAATATGCTTTATTAAAACGTTTAATCCCTTTTGGTTGAACACGAAGGGACCTTTGACACTCTATTCCATCACAACACAGCTCAGTTCTGCTTTCCATTTATGAAAAACCCAATTCTCTGATTTGTTGTTGAGTAAGACGACAAAGAGCTGAGCAGAAACTAATTGAACATAGCAATCAGACTATTCTCATTGAAGAATAAGTTCATAGCTTTTCTATGCTATTGTCTGAATTTTACTGTATTTTACTTGTCTTTATCTCCACTGCCACTTCTAAATGAAACCAAACGGACCTAACACTTCATTCAGTGTCCTTTTCATATAAGTATCCTTTTCCATTTAAGAAAAATCCTAATTTAACTAGTCTGGGAATAGCTCTGATCAAAATGCTTAATTCATTCTTGCTTTCATTGTCCTTAAAGGGCGAGAATGATTCATATCCTAAGGGAGAGCAAAACCTTTGGAATTATTTGACACAGAAAGTGAGGTTATCACTCTGCATCTCCGAGTCTCTCATTAACGGACTCTATAATCCAATTTATTAGTGTTCGTCTATTTGTCCTTCAATCATCCATCAGATGCAGAGACCGTTGGAGTCGATGCTCTGGTCAATAAAATAGTTCATGGAATAATTACTGACCACTGAAGGCTGAGACAGCTAGGGAATAATTTATCCAGTAGTGCATTGCAAACATAGTGTGTGAGAAATAGTCAAATTGCTATAAAAGTCTAAAGATTTAAACAGACAAAATTCAGTGCCTTCAAAACTGCTACACAAACTTTGAACAATAAATTTTCCCCTAATTTTGACATCACTATAGACTCTTCAGCATTACAGACTTGTCATCTTTAGATTAGCAGGACTTCTAACAGAGGGTCTATATTGAAGTATGATATTCATATTGTTCTTCCACAGAGAACGTTTCTGTGCTATATGATGTTAGTATTCTATATTTTCCGTAGTGAAGATTGTAAACAGAAATAGGTATCTGTGTTTAAATTGGTTCTTTGTAAAGCCCAAAAGATCGTCAACTTCTTTGTAGGAAATCACACCCTATTACCATGCCGATCTTTGATAATAATTGTTTGTTTTCTTTGTGTTTGTCCATACAATATTAAGCTTTTTCACTTCTATGCTGCTGTATTTCCCTTCAGCAGTAACTTGAAGCTCGGTAGTCAATGTCTTTCCTTATTACTAAATCTTCAGTACCCTATTCAATAAACAACATAAGAATATATAATAAACAGTGAATCATACTGACCACAGTTGCTTGTTTTCTGTGGAAATATTAGCACATTGTTTGGTGGTAGTATTAATGTTTGCATTGTGGAGTATACATAATGCAAGTGTTGGAAAATAATATTCCTTTTCTTTTCTTATTGTTCAGAGCAAGGATGCCATAAGGTCTGGTTCTGGTTTCAAGGGAGGAGAAATGTGTAAGTAAGAAATAGTCAGAGCCTGAGATATGAGCTTGGCTAGAATGTTCTCGCCTAGACCCACCATATGCGACCCATATAAAAGATGACAAACACATCGTAAGTGATGTAGATCAAGTGCTTCAATAGATGGACACGTTGCTATACTGTAATTGTTTGCTGTGAATTTCAAATGAACCAATTTGGAAACAAACAGAGTCACTTTCATTTTGTTTATTTTCTCCTCTTTATATTTTAAAGCTGCCGTACCAATAGACATAGCCCAAACAGATGATAACCCAGAGCCACCAATCGATTTGCAAGAAAAGTATGAAATCAAGCAACTCATCGGCAATGGTAATTTTGCTGTAGTCAGACAGTGCACTAACAGGTAAGTAGCTATTAATTACTCCTACCTGTTATAATGTTGCATGAGCTTACTAAATAAATATCCTGGTCTGTACAACCAGCTTTGAGAGGGTAGAAATGCTGGCAACAAGGTTTTATGATTAAAATAATAAACTTTTATCGTCGATAATGCAATTTTTTACTTGAAAACGTAGACAATGACAGGTTGCAGGTACTTTTCCAATTGATTTGCAAAGGATAAACAATTGATTGGGTATGGCCTTGGTTGAAAGTGCACTTGTGAGGTTATATGATTGTCCACTAGTCTGCTAAGAAGTGATCGATAACAAGTATGTATGGTCTCAGGTAAACATTGGATATTAGGTAAGGTGAGTGGACACATTACTTGTATTCCTGAAAGCTGCAGCAGTATTCCAACACTTTAAGAATGGAGCAAAATTGGAAACAGTAATAAAAAAAAATTAAACAACAGGAAAGTTTATTTCCAACAAGTTTGATATTGCAATAATTTGAATAAGACCAACATAATCTGGCCCCTATTAGGTTTAAATAAAAAAATATATTGATTATTCACCAAACAAGACACTTGTCCATACATTCTGGACTCCTCCGAGTGTTTCATTCATTGTCAATACTACACTCATCAGATTTACTTCGCAACCTTGCTTACCTGTCTCCCCACAACCTTAGCACTCTCATTCTACCGTGTCTAGAATTAACTGGTAACCATTTACCAGTGTGCACTCTCTATGATCGGAACCCTCCGGTCAATGGCCTTCCTTCTCATTCTACCACCAAAAGTGTCTACATCGTTCATTTTTTGTGTGGATTCATATTCTACTTAATTCGGTTTCCTAGGATCCTTGTTTTATATTTACTGGAAGTAAGAATACTATTACTCTTCATGCCCAGGTTGTGGGGAGACAGGTAAGCTCATCACTTGTAAATATCCAAACCAGTAAGTTTTGGAATAACAATAATCTCTCTTACTTTATTTTTTAGAAATACTGGTGAAGAGTTTGCTCTGAAAATAATCAACAAGGCCAAGTGCAAAGGAAAGGTAAGATCATTTTTGTTCATCACTTTCACTAACTCTACATATAATACCACTTTGTATGTTTAAATCGGGTACGTGCAACCCCCTTCCGCCCGCCTGCCCCCTCAAGGTGTGTCAGTTAAGTATGGTAAGTTATCTCAGCTATGTTGTGTTCTGTAAGTCGAATTGAAGATGAGTAAACTTTTGTGAACCTTTAATATCATTTCTCTTATTTATTATTTATGGCTGGACTGTTCCCTTTCTTTTCATTTTGTAGACAGAGAATCATTGCATTTGAAGTATGTCAGGCAAAATAGAATTCATAACCATTGTATAAGTTAAGTTTAAGTTTTTAAGTTTCTACAAATATTTCGGTCTCCTATTTTCAGTACTTATAAATTTACAGTGCGCATAACACACACAAAATATGAAGAGTGAATTATTCCCTGGTCACTCTGATCTTCATAGCTTTACAAACACTTGTAAGTGATATAGTACCATTGGTTAAATACACAAACCGGTAACTTCTCTGATGTTGATTCTTTTCTCCTCGCTGAATAATAACCAATCTCAAAGATTCCTTTCATTCTTGCCCTCTCTTTACAGGAACAAATGATTGAGAATGAGGTCAGTATTCTGCGTCGAGTACACCACGTTAACATCATCCTCCTCGTAGAAGAATTTGATGGACCAAATGAACTTTATCTTGTGATGGAGCTGGTCAAGGTACGTCTCTCTGCGATTGTAGAGTTTTATCTTAAACGTAATTTGGTAAGAAATGCTTCTCACTTTAACAAGTGCGTTGCATTTGACTTGTCTGCATGCTGAATACTTTAAATTTAAAATTCAAAATTGTATTTCTGCGGTGTGATAGTCATATCATGTTCAATTGTTAAAGCAGCATTTTGCGTCCTTTTCTATGATATTTCTCAACCTCACTGACTCCACTATGCAATAACGACATACATAACTAGCTTATCTATATAAATCTTACTTCAAATGGTGGCATAAAAGTCGAAAAATTTGCAACTTTCAACTTTGTTTTTCTCCAAGATATTTTCCGTTGGGATCCCAATAAACCTCGCCCATAATATGAATATTTAAACACTACGAACGTCATTGACCAATACGTAATCCAACACCAAGCTTGATTTGTGTACAGTCTATATGGCAGTTGTACCAGGGAGTTCCATTGCAACTCCCTGGTTGTGCCAACGCAAAGTTTTGAATCTATTTTTAGCAACGGCTCATAACTAAACCTGCATCTCTGATTGGTTGAATTCAAACTAGTGGATTTGGGGTACTGTATGCGATTAATTTTAAATGTGGAATTTTGTCGTGGATACTTTTCTCATTCTCTGCAAATATCCTTAATTACTCGCCAATTAACGATGTTGGCAGGAAAAACTTGGCTGATACCTTAGTTTGCTGTTTTGTGATTGATATATGTAAAAAACTCGATGGACATGTCAAAAAAATAGAAAACGGCGACCAAACGCAAAATGCTGCTTTAAGACATGTTATTTGATAACAATAAACATCTAAAACATGGAGATTCTTCTACAAACGAGGCAATTAGGTCTATAGAAACATTTTATAATATAGACCTGTAGGAAGTGCTTAATTTGATCTTTGGGGGGGGGGGGGAGGAGTGCAGCAGGATTTCTTGATGTACCAGAAAGTTAACAGTGTAGTTGAAGGTTCACTTACATGTTAATTTATGTCATTGCTAATGCTTTGATGCAGCATTTTGAGTTCAACATTTTAAAGTTTTTTGACAATCAAATTCTGTAACAGTGTCAGTGTTTTGCTGGAAGAGTTAACTTTCATTACAAAATAATGAACTAAAAAGGTGCTACATGTTTGAAAAACTTCCAGTATTCATTTTGAATACAGTCACACTCCTATGAAAAGTGTACAGCCATGCAAATGTCGATGATGGCTGCTTTAAGCTTAGATGAAGTAATAATAGACAAGTGCAATGATGACATGGAATTGACCCATTGACCCTGGAATAAGTTGTTACCATGGTGACATTATCATCTCATAGTTCACTGCTCATAGTTACTCAGAAAATACATCTTCTCACGGTTGTTATTATAAGACAACCAGTGCATATCAACTTGATACCTTTGTAGCAACCTCCAAGGAATGATGAGAGTTACTTAAACAGGAAATTAAAAAGGAAGTACACTTTCTCCATTTTCATTAATTCTGAGCAGTGTGTCTTTATTGTGAGTTTTTTTTTCATTTTCAATTTGGTTTGTATACATTAAGAGTATATTGACATTTAAAATATGTGAGTTTTGAAAGTTTGAAGAACCAAACATCATTTTTTCTTAGAAGAGTTTGCAAAATTTGATTCTATGAAGCATTTTCAGTTTTTATATCCTTGTAACCCTATTTACATGTCAAATTTAAAAATTATTCTACATTTTACATATAGTGAGGATTACATGGAATTACGGAGATTGACGGTGATGCCTTCATCACATTGTGGGTAATAAATGGGATTAGGTGGTTAGCACCAGATAGGATAGTCTCTT
Organism: Apostichopus japonicus; assembly: GCF_037975245.1. Classification (NCBI taxonomy): domain Eukaryota; kingdom Metazoa; phylum Echinodermata; class Holothuroidea; order Aspidochirotida; family Stichopodidae; genus Apostichopus; species Apostichopus japonicus. The sequence continues at coordinate 18,887,836 of NC_092574.1, forward strand.
TAACCCAGTGCAAGAGATTCAATATAGTTCTTAAAGGTCTACCACTGCATAACTTAATCAGTGGTCAAAGTCTTACAAACATACCTGACAAAACTGCCACCTGCATCACCAGCTATGCAGCTTGCCACCTGATCTGTCTACACAAAACAGACCTTACTCATTAAGGAACTACAAAGCTTCAACACACAGCTGTAAAGCAGACTGTTCCTAATACCTTCAACAACTCTATTTATTAGATGGTTCTTATGATCACAAGATTTGCAAACATTGCAGTGAATGAGAACTGAGAAAAGTAGATCAACCCCTAGAGTAGGACACGCTCTACCAACATCTTGCCGGCAAAAGTTCTCCAAAGGTTTTCTAGTTCTTAGGCCCATTACCACAGATTCTCTTATTGCAAGCCAGCCTTTCAGACCTTAGTCTCTCAGGTATCGAAAAATCTTTTCTTGAAAAGGAGTAGGAGTCTTTCATTGCTGGCTTGTTTGCACTCTACCTAAGAACTTCAAGCTTGCTAACTTGATCCTTAACACTGATGTTAATGCTGGTTCTAGGACCATTTGGATATGTCTAATACTTCCAAATTGTTAAGCCTCCTAGTATACCAACCATCACTGGTATAGGGACCCTTACTGAAGGATTTCCAGTGATAATGATTCTATACATTGTCCTTTACTGCCTCAAACTTTCAGGATACCATCCATTTCTCAGAATCATAAACAGGGTTGCCAGTCTACCTAGTGAAGAGTTACTTGTCACCCTAGATGTGACCTATCAGTACAATTTAATACATACTTCAATGATGAAGGTGAACTAGCATGTTAAGAATGTTTGCTTATTGGATCCTGACAAGCTTTGACTCTCATTAGACTTACCAGTCATCCACTCAACCTTGGCAAACCATTCACAAGATCACATTTTGGAGACAGTGCATGTTTATATTATTATCAATTATTTTGACATTGTCCTTTCTTCTACTGCAGGGTGGAGATCTATTTGATGCCATTTCTTCTGCTACCAAGTACACAGAGAGAGATGCCAGCTGCATGATACACAACCTCTTCAGTGCTCTGCAGTACCTCCACAACCTGAACATTGTCCATCGGGACATAAAACCAGAGAATCTGCTCGTCTTCGAGCACCAGGACGGCTCCAAATCACTCAAACTGGGAGATTTTGGTCTTGCCACAGAGGCCACTGGACCACTCTTCACTGTGTGTGGCACACCTACCTATGTGGCCCCAGAAATAATCTTGGAAACAGGGTGAGGCAATAAGATGCAAAGAAATAAAGGATAGGTAGAAAAACTTCAGTGTCTGCTTTAACACCTTCCAGTCGTCATGGTCTCAGCATGAGATTTGATATTTTCACACATTAGAAACAGAGAAGCTCACTGTGAGTTGACCATGTATTTCCCTAAGGCACAGTGTCAAAAGTTAGATGCTGAGGGGGCTGCAGCATCCTGCAGCCAGGTTGCATAGCACATAATCCTTTGTACCCTACAGTGTCACACAATAGGCACTCCAGGTCACCACAGATATTATGTATCATTTGATATTGACTCAGCCTTGCTGCAATGGATCTTGCAGCAGCTGCAGCTTTTCTTTTTGACAACATGCTGAAACTGCTTTGCCAAAAAACAGCCCCAATTTTACCATTGTAAAATTTTGTGTGAGTCAAGTAAGTTCCTCTCCTGACAAACTTGAAGGTAAAGATATTGATGATACATTCTTCAATGCAGTAAAGATGTATACTAGCTTGTAATTATTATCAGTTTGATATGTTATTATGATATTTGTTACATAATGTGTTAATATGTTGTGTCCGTGTAATATTGCCCGCAATACCGTTCTAGTGTGTATCGTAGCTCCTTTGCTATCAGTGGAGTAGTTATCTATCATGTTATTATCTTAACATTTTACTCCTTCTCTCTTTTCAGATACGGTCTAAAGGTAGACATCTGGGCAGCCGGAGTGATTACTTACGTTCTTCTTTGTGGTTTCCCACCGTTTAGAAGGTAAACATATATCAAAGAACACCGACAGAGAAATGTAGTAATGAGCTAAAAAAATCCTTGAAATGTTCCTCTTCCAAGGGAATGGTATAAGTCGTTGACAAAAGCTTCTTCCATAATTTGCAAGAGGATCAAGCAAAGATGAACAAGAGTATCTGAAATTGATTTATTATATGTTAGACACACAGACCACATGCAAAGGTTAAATTCTTTCATGGTGTGTGAACATAGGCGTAGTAGCCTAATTTGATTTGGGGGGCTGTAACGACTTGCCCGGAAAATATAACAAACATTTTTCACGTGCTCCGCTCGCGTTCAACAAGTTAATGTGCATATCATATAGGCATTCATGGGTTATTACATCACATGCCAATAACATACAATCATTTTCACAAAAAGCCCCCCCGCCTCCTACGCCTATGTGTGTGAACTATGAACCATGATACAAGTCAAGGTGGCCTTGGCAATGTTCGGTATAAAAAATATACCAGATTTATGTACTGAATATAATGACATTACATTTTGAAAAATAGTGAAAGTAAAACCGATGATGAGGAAAGTATGGGCTATTAGACATTGTCAAAAGTCAATTGAGCTCCATCAAGATGGAATTTTCAAAGGTTCTAGAGAAAATCCTTACAAGCATGCATAAATAAAGCATTGAACCTTCCAGGGGGTATCATTTTCCTAAAGGATGCATCAAATCCGTGATGTAATTTCGCTTTTCTGGCTTTCACAAAGGCTTAATTTTCAAACCAGGATTTGAGATGTGTTGTTCTATTCTCCCGTGGTCTACAGATATTAAGTTATTTTGTTCACTGCCTATGTTATCTCAACTTTTACACAGCACAAACAATAACCAGGATGAGGTCTTTGACAAAATCGTCGCCTGTGATTTCACGTTCTTGTCTCCTTTCTGGGATGGTATCTCGGAATCTGCCAAGGAGCTCATCAGCTGCATGTTGACCATCGACGTCGAGCAGAGGTACTCAGCTGACGATGTCTTAGCTCATCCCTGGATGGCGGTAAGTGTGGTCTCCATGGCAACAATGATTTTAATGCAGCCATTTGGTCGGTTATCTATCAAAGTATTTCCTCCAAATAAGTTTGAAATTCGTGAATACGTAAGACACCCCTCCTAGATCAGCCAGTTTGGACAATTTTCAAATCTTAATACCGCTCTAGACTTTACCTCTCAAAGCAAAAGCTCTCAAACGGACAGTGTGAACAGTTCCTAACTTTTATCTAATATAAACAGGATGCTCATACTGTCAGTTCAAGTGTTTTGCAGCTGGACATTGAGATACAGTATTTCAAAGGTTGTCTATTGGCTTTCTCAAGAGGTAAATGTAAATCAGTGACTTCATGACTTTGTCTGCTTATCCAATCAAAGAAGGACGTTTCCAATTTTCAAAAATTTTCCCTCCAATCTTTACAATTTGCAAAGTTTTACTGGTCAGTCAACACAATGAAGTAAATTTGTATGGGCTGTATAATAGTGAATAATTTTGACAAATTACCAAAATCAGAAGGAGACCTGATTTTAATGGAGCTTATAGAGTATTGCTAATATTGCCATATTGTTTTTCTAGCATGATTTTGGCCATGCCCATAAAATGTCAGACATTTTATGCCATTGATCAAACTCAGAGATGTACAGAGCTTGAGCACTGTTTTCATGTTGCAAAAATCATTGAGTCAAAACTATAATTCTTTACATCAAGTACCCAACCCTCAATTTATATTTCTTTTAATATACCACAGCACTCTTGACTTGATCTGGATAATTTCTGTTTCTAGAGATATTATCCGATTCAAAAGTCTTAAGCCCTTTTAGCTATCGTGTACACTGCGGGTGGTATTAATGAAGGAAGTAGTGATTTTCTGAGTTTTCTTACATTTGTCTTTTTTTGGCAGGATGAGGAAGGCGTTGATGGCGACGCTCCTCTTGATGTTTCTGAGCTCTCTACAAACTTTCAGATAAAACCCAAACCATCGGAAAATGCAGCTGGAATTGCCCTCATCGCTGTAAGTATCTCTTAGAGTTAGAAATTACAAAGAGATCAACCTGATAAAAATGATTTGTTCCTCAGAAAGGTAAAATATCTGGGTGGCATGTCACAGCTAGTACATGATATTAAAGGTGAAAGTTAATTTAAAATGTGAGTCAGAGTAAGTTATAATTATGAGAGGGAAATCTTAATTTAGAAAGTACATGTTCAATCTGTAATTATTTCTTGTCATTAACTTGGAAGTTTGGTAAGAAACTTAAACAACAGACATGTTTATGCATGAGCATTTACTTATAATCTCTTCCCCTCCCATGTAAACCTTAACTTCAAACCTTTTCCAAATAACATTGCAGCTTAAATCCATAACATATACTAATGGCCTCAAGTTGTAACAGTTTATCGTCTTCCAGTGTCACTGTGAATTGGTACAAAAAAAAAACATTTTCATTGTAACTACTGTACTTTCGTTACAAAGTGTGATGCAAGTCAATATGTGTCATAATGGCATACCCTGAATTAAAGTGTAGGTAATTCTTATCTTTAAACACACTTAGCTCTGTGTATGAAGCAAGGACACAAGCAGTGGACCAAAGTTGTAGATAATATTGATGGAATGTTGCTTTTATTGGTTTACACTTATGGATACCATGTAGGCTATGATGAATAGGTAGTGAGTAACATCGGTCAAGGTAGCTTCATGAAATGTGTATAAGTGGGGTTTGAGTCACCAAGTAATGATGAAGTTGCACTGTGAGTTGCAAAACAAAGTCAAGTTATGGATTGTCACCTTGACAACACCACTTCAACCTCCCTTGCTCCCTCTGTAATACTGATTTTACGGTCATAATATCTTCCTCCTCCGTTTCCCAGGCTGCGGTCTGACTTTTGGCATCATAACACCCAGATTGAGAAGTATAGTTTATTATGTATGTCACTGTCTTAGTCTATATCTTTCTGAAAGCATGGATATGATCATGGATTGCATGCTCCTATAGCTAGTTAGCCCTCCCTCTATGCATACATATAAACTCTCAGGGAGGGGTCTGTAATGTAGTATCTATGGTTCTTTCTTCAGTTACTTTGTAACCAGTCTATAGGTAATTATTTATGTAATTCATATGTATAGTCAGTGTTTATATAGAGCTCTGGGAAAAAAAACTTTCATCTGGTTCTCTAAATCTGCTGTATTTACGTCTTAAACGTAACAAAATAGAAAACTCCTGCTGATGTAATTATTCATGGTTGTCATGACAATCTGTCAAAAAAAAAAAAAAATTTTTGGGAAGACTCTTTTGAAAGAAATCTTATTCGTCTGTATTGTGTGACTGTAACTAAATTGACATCAAGTAAAGGAGAAAATTACACAACATTTTGTTTTCTTTCTGTCTTGTTTCTGGACTGTAAATGTTCCTTTCACGACAAAATGGTTTAGCTTTTACTGACCGAAAAATGTCTAGCGTTTGGTTTCAATTGATGTTATTGTTCATAGAAACATGTCAAATAGTTTGTGGACATGAGCTATGTAAACAAAGTTTGATAGAAAAGTAGGTCTTCTTTGCATGATGTTGAAAGTGTTTGCATATCTTTTGGTTACAATCTCTTGGATTCCATGATACTTATTATTATACCTTGTTTTTATAATTCATTGCTTACAATATTTCCATATCAATATCATATTCAGCTATAGCTTGAAAGGTAGAGGAATTACAAGTATAGATAGGAAAGAAATAGAAATTGCAATTTCAGCTATGTGAAGCAAAATATTTTTTTTGATAGAATGTAATTTTTAAACTTTACAAACCATTGTGCAGTCTTTATGGAAACTAGTGCTGCATCTTCTTATTTAACCAAATGTATCACTTTACTACCTTACCACCTTACCACTTACCACCAGTAATTCTTGCATTGGCAAACACATGAAGACATTTACAGAGTATATGCACAGGATAATCCTAAGCAGTGAAATTAAATTCAATATCGGTTAACTGTGAAAATTCCTTGAATTTTACAAATCAGATCTTCCAGATCAAGAGATTTCAAGTAACCAGTCTACTCCCTCCCTATTATATTATAAACTACAATGTAATGATTACATGGATTTTATTCTGTGCAAGGATTTGCTGGCAAAAGCACATCCCACATGAAATGCAAACTGATGGACCAGTGTGGTAGGAGGTGTTTAAAGTGTTGTCTTGAATTCAGTGCCTGCTGTATGATTTCATGTCGTCGTGTATTATTTTTATCTCACAGTCTACGGCGCTGGATAACAATGGTCGTTACTTCCAGGGCCTGAGGAACCGAGAGACTGCAGATGGTGCTGACTCCACACCGGATGATGAGTACTAGATGATGAGTACTAGATGATGTGTATCAGATGATGAGTACCAGATGAGGTGGTGATCCTGAGCTAATTCAGAAAGAGACAGCTGGAAAGGCAAATGGTAGTTACTTCATCAATAGAAATACACCAACATCAATAGAATACCTCAGAGTGATATGTGTACGACCATCTGAAGGGTCACCATTGCTGCATTGAGAACAACTTACTAGGCCCATCCCATCATATTAACCCTCCTCCCCTTCCCTCATACCTACAGTTTTTCCTCCTTAGCATTCCTAAAGACTGATTGACAATATAAGTAGTTCATGCTCTTTATCAATACAACATGCAAGACAACTGATTATGGATTTACAAAGAGTTATTTACACGTCAAAATATAGTGGGGTTTTTTTTGCCCCAAAAGGAGCAGGGTATTAGGAAAACTGGGTTCATATTACAATTGCAGTGTCTAATTTTGATCTACAACTTTTCACTCTCCACAACAAAGTAGAGGTTAATAATATATCATGAAAAGTTCAGTGAATTAACCCAAAAATATGGGTACCAATGTTTTGAAAGGGAAAGGAAATTTGAAAAATACTTTACTGTTTAAATAAACAAATAAATGTAAATGATAATCTATATGTTACGAAATTGTGGAGCCAGCTGTACTTATAAGGCAATACTTTTGGTTGACAATTTGTCCACCTGCATAAGGGTTCAAATTAACTATAAAACAAGTAATTATTACTTGATTTATCTTGTTTTGGTTAAATTAAAACTATGATCTCTTTGACTTTCCTCCCGTAGGATGAAGTTATGTGTTAAAGGAATTGCTTTATTGTTTAAAAGCAATTGAGTTAATTCTCTGATCTGTCATGTTTAAAAAGGATTCCAGAGATAACTATAAATTAGAAACTTTAAGCATTCTGAAAGCATCTATGAAGATCTTTAAAAAATACAGACATCATGAAAACAAATACTAATTATCAAAGGGAAAATATGGTCCTTAAAAGACAGATTTCTTTGTAATTTTCTCATGTGGAACAATGTAATAATGCTGTTTGTAAACAATGGATCAAAGAAGTGATTATTCATGATACAAGCTATTTTCAAAGGGGGGGGGGGGGGGTTAGGGGAAGGTTGGACAGTCAACATGGCTTTGAATTAGCTTCAATTTAAGGTTCCATTTTATTCTTGATTTCTGATTGCTAACATTCAGTGGCATTACTTTGACCAAGAAAGGTTTTTTCTTCTCACTTTTTCTGTTTTTGCTGCTTATAAGTTGTATTTTATTGTTCTTGAAAATTGTTGGTTTGTAACATATCATATATAAACATTTCTCAAGATAACAAGTAACTCAAGAATGTTTATTCAATCATCAAGGAAAGAACAGTGCTCATTTATTTTGTTTCTCCAAGAGATAAAAATTTTCCGCCTGAAAAATAAAATTTGAATGGCAATGTAAGGTGACCTAGACGTTTCCCTCATAAAGTCCAATTTTCAAAATTATCAGGATTGATTTCATAGGACATCTTTTTGTATCTTTTGTAAATAATACCAAAAAAAAATTATGTGTGCTGTGTAATATCAACTTGAATGTATTCTTTCTAGTATGGTATCATAATTATTTATGTCAAGCATAACATTCCCTCTGTGTGCAATTTATACCCTTTATGCAAATTGTTTATTGTGATTATTATTATATATTTATGTATTTGTGTCATTCTTGGCCAGTCAAACTAAAAAAAGTGTTTAAAACCCAAACAAATTAAATGCATTACAAAAAGGCAATTATATATGAAACATGTTTTAAAGTTATTTCAACGCTGCCAGTTAATTTAATGAGTGTGCATAATTGGTCTATGCAGTTTCTTTATTTGACATTCTTTTTCACATTTTCCATGTAATAATCATGCCTGCAACATTCACAATCATTAATCTTTTCAAGTTTTATTAAAGCAGCATTTTGCGTTGGGTCGCTTTTTTCCACCTTTTTAACATGTGCATCGATTTTTTTAGATGTATCAATCATAAAACAGCAAACTAAGATACCATCCAAGTTTCACCCTGCCAAGAGCGTTAATTAGCGAGTAATTAACGATTTATGTCGATAACGAGTAAAAGTGTCCTCGACAAAGTTTTCATATCTCCAAATCCACTAGTTTGAATTCCACCAATCAGTGAATAGTATGTTTATTCATGAGCATTTTGCGTTTGATCACCGTTTTCTATTTTTTGACATGTCCATCGAGTTTTTTACATGCATCAAATCACAAAACAGCAAATTAAGATATTAGCCAAGTTTTTCCCTGCCAAAAACGTTAATTGGCGAGTATTCCACATACAAAATTAATCGCATTCAGTTCCCAAACCCACTAGTTTGAATTCAACCAATCAGATATGCAGGTTTAGTTATGAGCCGTTGCTAAAAATAGATTCAAGACTTTGCCTTGGTACAACCAAGGAGTTGTTATGCAACTCCCTGGTACAACTGCCATATAGACTGTACACAAATCAAGCGTGGTGTTATATTACGTATCTGTCAATGACGTTCATAGTGTTTAAATATTCATATTATGGGCGAAATTTATTGGGTTCCCAACGGAAAATATCTTGGAGAACAACAAAGTTGAGAGTTGCAATTTTTTTGACTTTTATGCCACCATTTGAAGTAAAATATAAATAGATAAGCTACTTATGTATGTCGTTATGGCATAGTGGATTCAGTGAGGTTGAGAAAAATCATAGAAAAGGATGCAAAATGCTGCTTTAAGTTTTGGTGAAAAGTGCATGGTAAGAGAGCTGTGGAGGATATTGGAAGCTTTGATATATCATGTAAAAGACAAGCAGCCATTACTTGAACCAATGATGTGTATGACGTGTAAATAAAATATGAAAAGAGCGATTGAAAGAATGATACTGGGTGAAGAGCGTTGGTGGGTGAGAGAGGTCATGACATTATGGGGGGAGGGGGTCAAAGAATACTGATGGTGTAGAAAAGGAGTTAGTCAACTGGAGATATGGGTTGAGCCACCATCATCCGAGTGCCGTGTGAATTTTGTGTCAGAGGTTTTCGAAATTATGTTGTACAATGAAATACTGTTACAGGTTAACTACACTTTATACATATAGTTATATTTCATGTATTTTCTTGCCATCAACCTTACCCAAAGTTAAACATTCCCATTTTTAGTTCTAGGAAAGTATGGGGAGGATGTGCTTACAGGGTGTAGGAGAACTAAACTCAAACCTTGATATGATCATTTCCACCTTTTAATTGTTTTGTTTCGGGGAATTGCTTTGCAATTTCGAGTTCCTCTTTTTTCAGTGCAACAAGACTTAAGTGTGTTACACTATTAAAGAAATGGTGTATTGTTATTATTCATTATTATCTTTTTCACTAAATTTTTACGATTGAAATAAATCTATGAAAGTGATTGATTGACACAGAAAACTATGTTACTGTGGGTACAAGGGAAAAACTATTTGTTATTAGCCGTTTTAAGGCAGAGTATAAAACTAAGCAGAGAAACCAATTGTAGTTTATGTCGGTTATGCAGCATTTACATCATTATGACTTTGTGCATAAAGGTTACAGTTTGCCATAAGAAATGGGCATTGAAGCAACTATGTGGTTTTGAATTGAAAGGTACAGTAGGCACTTCTGGAAATATTCTTACAATAAGGCAACTATGGTGAGATGGAGTTGGGGGTGGGGGGTGGGGTGAGGTGTGTCCACTTTATACCTGTAAATGTTCTAGTTGGAAGATGCAAACTCGCTCTTTAGAGATATTGGATTAAGTTACAACTTGCAAAATCCACCCACCCTCTTCCAAAGAATTTGCTACCTACATGTTTGTTCTTCTCCAGTAGTTTGTGACGGTCAGTTTTCAGATAACATATGGATAAACACAAGTACAAGTTCAGTACAACAAAATAACATCCTCAAACAGGACAATGAATTGAAGACTTTGGATTGGATTGTTTGCTAATAATGTATTTCATGTGTATCTAATATTCATCTTTGACTCTTTTTGCTTAACTTTATCAATAAGTTTATTTTGTGTCATATTTTGTTAAACTGTAGCACTTATTTTTCCATATCAAAAATTATAAATGCTGAATGTGAATTGTGCAAAATATCTGGGCTGAATGCAATATACGTTTGCTTTGTATGTTTGATGTGAATGTTTAATATATTAACAGTTGTGAACTGACCAAAGAATTGAAGAGTCTGGGCTTTTCTTAAAAGAAGTTTAAGAAATTGACATTTATCTGAAGGAATTTTATGATTTCCTCTACAGTTACTTTCAATTGCATCCTCCTTTGGCCCCCCCCCCTTCCCCCTCCACTCTTAACCACAAGAAAAAAGAACAAGGTGAGCAATTATTCAGATTAAATCTGCTTTGTTGAAATGACTGGATTACAAAGAATTTTTTTTTGTAAACTAACAGAAGATGGTTTACATTCCACATAACACAGTATAACATAATATAACATAATAGCAGTGAAAGGAGTATCATCACAAGCTGTAGGGAGAAATGTTAATATCGTAAAAGTATACACAGGACTTCAACAATTTCAAACCTTATTGTTCATGACAAATTGGTAAATAATGTCGACAAAGAAGCACAATTACTTACAGATGTAAATATAAGGTTGAAAAATGTAATTCATTTAAAGATGATACTTGGACTTTTTGTTTCTCTTGGTGGGAAAGGGCTGCACCTTGCTTTTAGGACCTGGAATTAACTCACGGAGACAAACATACTTTACGACAGAAAATGTGGAAAGATGGTTAACTTCTTCCCTGAAGGTTTCCTATTTCTCTGAAAAGTGGTCCCAGTTTCATTAGTTTTTTTGGTGGAACCAGGACCCACTTGAGTGTAACCATGGGCCATTTTTTTTTATTTTCTATTCTATCATGTCTACACATTCCTTTTGAGCTACTGAACTAGCAACTAGGTGGCAAGCACTCATCTGAAAATTTATTTTATGCTGTCAAAACAAAAAGAAAGGAAAAATGTTCCTGATACTGACATTTCTGCTCAGTGGTCTGAGGGGCCACTTGGTCCCTTCCTCAACCCCCTCCCCACCGCTACTAATTTTACCCTTGGAGTTTTGATTTTATTTCAAGGCAGAGCAATAATTACTATACTGTTTCATGATATTCACTGGATATGTGTGTTTCAAGCAATACACAGAACACAATTGAAATGTGGGGAACATGCTGATGAAATTTCTTGTAGAAAAAAAGTCATTTCTGCAAAACTGCTGATGATAACTCTAACTAAAGTCGTAAATACAAAGTTTGAAAACAGACGCATTGAATGGTCTTGCTTGATATGTTCTGAGTAAGCTTAATGCATATACATTCTGAGTAATGCATATGCATATTGGATGAGTCCGATAAAGACATCGATGAGGGAATTGGAAGAAGGAAATTGTATCATTAAAAATAGCATTACTGACAAACATTCTGATAAAAGGGTCAGATCAGGGAACAGGGGCCTGCAAGACCTTTGTTAAAAAGAAGGTACCATACAGTGGATAAATGTATAGAATAATTCATGTGTGGTCTTTCCTTATTCTACCAATGTTTCCTTATACGCTGCTACTTTCAGGAGTAATTTTGTTACCTACCAATTAATATTAATAATTATTACTGGTCTCCAGGGCCTCTCTTCCGAGAAACCCTGGATCGATCATTGGATCTTACGCAAATTATATCATAAACACTTCTGTACATTCCTAATCTAATGCTTGTCCCTTATTGACATAACTGGTTGAAAATAAAATGTAATGTGACACATTCTTCCCCCTACTAAACAAGCATAAGCACACACACACACTCATGCATACAAACTGACTGAAATAATAATTATGTCAAAAAAAAGTATTAAACTTAATAGTACCATTATAGGAAACAAAACTTCTGTAAGCAATATCTAAAAGTAGCAATTACCATGACAATAATAAATTTAGCCCTGAATTATTCAATTTAGCCACAAAATTTGCATAACACTCTTCAGCATTTCATTGTTTCTTGAACACTTATTTACATGGTATACGTTTTTGACAAATTTTTGTAACGTTTTTTTCTCACAAGGTTTTATGAGTAAGCAAATCTTCACTGAATCTTGGATGCCTCAGTTTATAGTCATATTAACTGAATGCAATCACAACAAGCTCCTACCCTGTACTTCATACTTGGGTAGGGAGAGGATGCATATATTTTAGATTAGATTAGTTTTAGTATTTCCCAAGAGTTAGGAAGCTGACAGAAGTTTCTTTGAGACCATATATGCTTGAGATGACCCTGGATTAAAACATGTTTATATCAAACCGTCTCTTTCCAATAAGTGTCAGACAATTAGGATGTACCCACCCATTTCCTGCTCCCCACCCATTCCTGGACCACCACTTAAAGCCCATCCAATGGACGAGAGTGCACCTAAGCATCTGACAAGTTGCTCAAACACTGTGGGCGTTGAAAGGCAGCCCATCCATTATCACCTGCAGCGCAGCTATGGTGAACAATGTTGTTTCAAAAACCGATTGAAAATATGCAACCACCAATCCCAGTTTTCAATTCACAAAGCAGAAGTACCACATCCACTTAAGCTTCTGAAGCGCAACAACACTGCAAAGCAGCAGGTTTGATCATGTCAAGAGATCCAGGGAAGCTTTTGAACTGTATGCAACCTAATGGTTGTGGGTCAGACACTCTGACCCAACACAATGCAGCCCTCACCTTACACCTCAAGATCAGATCTAGATGTAAAGTGGTGGAAACAGTTAGTGGTCTTCACAATACTGTTGGATACACTGAAGGTTATAGTGTGGTAGTAGTTATTAGGAGATAAATGAGAATGAGTGATTCACATCCCATTACAAAGTATAAAGGGACATTGTCTGGTCTATAATTCTTACTTCTTTTGGAACATCAAAAAGTATTTAGAATGCAAAATGTTTATGATTAAAATCAGACGATAGACTGGCAAATTATCGATAGTTTCGATAGAAGAACAAGACCAGTGACTACCACAGGATTCAAACCGGTGATCTTAGGAGAGTATTAATTACTCCTGCTCTCCACCCTACGTAGTTATCTTGCCCTACAACTATAATGTGATCTAAAACTAAACTGACACCACTGTTCCCTACTAAATTAATGCGTATTAGATGATGAATAAAAAGCTTGATTAACACATGAATTCACTCTTCTGATTAAATACAGGGAAACCGTTTTAGTAATACGTAAGAGAAATCATTGCTTGTCAATTTCAAAAAAGATAGAAAATTATGCCCTAATAGGTCATTCCTTAATAGATGTTCAGAGTCGCAAAATTGTCTTCGGGACCATAAGCCATTCTCTGCACAGTGGAAATGATAATCGATAAATCAATCAATCAATCAATCAAAGAGTTATGTGGAAATAATGCTGATCATGAAACCAATTGCTCAACCCAAGAATGATACAAACCCTCTCCACTAGCTCAAGAATCAATGATATGATTTTGCAGTTGAGCTATTTCATCCAAACTGTATCCACACTTAGAAGGTGAGGGACCTTTGTAAGGTTAATCAAGGCCCATATCTGTGGGCCCAGATGGTGGTGGATCATCCTGTGGTGGATCCTGTGATGGATCTGTATCAGGAGGAGGGCCACCTGCTGGACCTGGACCAAAACTGCTCTGAAGTTTCTCCATCACCTTCTTAATTTTAGGATTGTCCTGATATTTCAAGATGTTACTCCGGTTAGAGCTGATGTCAGCAAAGGCCATCTGAACTTCTGGATCCTGAGAAACAAGACAAGGATAAGCTTTTGTAAACCAGAGTATGTAAACTGGGGGTCTCGACCCTATTTAGGGTCACCAACATGTTTAGAGGGTCGCCACAAATTTGGGACAAAAAAAAAAACATGGCCCATATCTGTAGAAAATCTTGAACATAAATTACTTTTGTCAGACGTTGTAAAATATAACGCCATTTTGCAACTAAGCACCCAATAATCATATAAAAGCGTTTCAAATGTGAAGGAGACACATCCCATCCCCCCCCCCATCCCAATTGGGCCCCCTTTCCCAGGCCACAACATTTGATACTGGAGGGTCGCTAAGATGATCAAGGTGAATGTTGGGGTCACCAAGCAAAGAATACGTTTGCAATACCAGGACTTTGTAGGTATACCTCAAGCCACTCAGTATTTACACATAAATGGATGCTCAGCAATCAAATTATTAAGAGATATATATGTGATATGATCATTTAGATGCAACTCAATAGAAATATATCACAAGGAATAAATTCCTATTTCAAATTTTCTCTAGCAGTTTCGAAGGTTCTGACTTTTGTGCCTTCCTTGTTCTTAGGACTAGTATATAGTAAATGGACCATTTAAAGTCTACTTAAGACACATCTTTTCACTTGTTCTTTTGTAAATTAATTTGCTTTCTTTGTAAAGCGGATTGAGCAGTGACTTTTGTCTACTGATTTGGCGCAATATAAGTCTCATTTATTATTATTATTATTATTTCGCACACAGTGTTTTGCGATTGGAATACTGGATAAATAATTCCCTGCATCATAATGGAAAGTGAATTGGAAATGTCTCTGTTTTTTTTTCTTTGCAATATGCATAATTATTTTAAAATAAAATTGCATATAAAAGAAAAAACAATGAACATAATGATGATTCTTTGAATCTTAAGTTCATTTTCATCTAAGAGAACATTTAAATTGTAACGTATAATGCACGAGTTTCGGTAGGCAAAAAAATTGTCAAACAGTCATATCTTCTTACTAGGGAACAAGATTTTGGGATTTTCAGCAATAAATAAGGATAAGTTTCATACATGTTCCTGTCACATTATGGGCCTGGAATATTCTTTGAGAAATCGGCATAATTCTTTAATTCACCATTACTACAGAAAGGACTTGGTATGATGTAACTCACTTAATCAATTTCTTCACATAAATCATCTCAAGAATAGAAATTTGATGTTAACTTTGTTTGTACCAATGTTTCAGCTATTACTGTAAGTGACATAGTAACATTAAAGACAACTCTTTAAGATTGGAAAACAGAAGATATTTTAAGTGTTCCTACAATACTTACCTGATCTCATCATATCCTTCAAATTTTTGTTCAATCAAACCAAACTTGGTTAAAACAATATTCATGTAGAGATTCCAACAACTGTCCCAATTTCCTAATGCTAGTACCACTCTATACTGCCCTCTCATACCATGCTTCAAAGCACTTGCACTAACAGTATGAACAGTTCTGGACCTTGATCTTACAGAAACAGGATATTCATACGGCTCATACTGTCATATGACAAGTCTTTTGAAGCATGCCATGAAAGTACAAGTATACAAAATACTGGATGAAAGTAAATAAATCTTAACTCACTTGGAATGCTTCTAGGAGCTCTGGGTCTGACATGAGGCTCCCCAAATCAATGCCTCCTGGAGCTCCACCTCCAGCACCAGGGAATCCCCCAGCACCTCCTGGACCACCAGGGAATCCCCCAGAACCTCCTGGACCACCAGGGAACCCTCCAGCACCACCTGGAAATCCACCAGCACCACCAGGAAATCCTCCGGCACCACCAGGGAATCCTCCAGCACCACCTGGAAATCCTCCTGGAAAACCACCAGGGAACCCTCCTGGAAATCCACCTGGGAAACTTTGAGATGAACCAGACTTCTTGGCTTCCTCCTGAAGAGAAATTGGTTAAAGTCGGTTTAAGATATTACTCACCATGAAATTGCTAATTATGTTCTTATTTACCAAAGAGTAACAAGTTGTCATCGTCGTCATCATATGTGAAACAACACTCAAAATATTTCCTGCTTTGAAATGCACTGGGATGAGGAGAGTGGGGGTGGGAAGAGAACTTCATGATATGGAAACTTAACACATGTCTATTTCCTTCCCATTTTCTTATTTCAAACTTAGCACATTTTAACTTTCATAGCCAAAACTCAGTCCCAGTACCCATTGCCAAAAGATTTCTCATAAAATTCATAGAGATGAGAAACACCCACTCCATAACGAGCTGAAGTCACTTCTTCAACAGACTAATTATAATTTGAGAAATAGGACAATCACGCCAACATTTCGATCTGTACGTTTTAAAAATTCTTTCATTTACCTGTATAGGGCTGCCATATTTATTCAGGTTGTTGTTCCACAAAACTTACTTTAATTCATTTATTAACTGATTTATTATTTGTACATACAGTACATGCTATTTTAAGCTTTATAACTCTTTAAACTGTTTTTCATATCCTATTTATAAATATGTACTTTCATGTAGTTATACTGGATTTTTAGTAAACTTGAAACTTGAATGTGATTCTGCCCTTCATTGTTCCTTTACAATGCATTCATGGTAAAGCATTAAGATAGGAAACTGATATAACATTGAAGTCTGCAATCACCACAGACATAATATGATATATAATATATGATATGATATATGATATATGATAATATATGATATATAACATGAACATCATTTGTGAAATAGAACAGTCGAGTACTCTAAGTGTTTGCACTACACTCCTGAAAAGTTTCATGTAACGAGTTGAAGGTATAAGCCAAGGAAATACAATGTATTTGATGATTTTGCACTTCTAAAGACAACTCACACATAGCTGTTCACCACAATAGACCAAAGTGGCTACATTGAATTATCAAAATAACTGGTCCATGTAAATTGTTGTATTCATGTCCTCTAAAGGCATTCTTCTACTATTTCCTTATATCTGTGTACCTGTCATACACTGTAAAATCTTTCTCTTTGCAGAGATCTCAGACTAGGTGGAATTGTAAACACCTACCCTTGCTTTTTCCTGAGCTTCCCTTGCTTTGCGAATCCTTTCTTTCTTTTCCTTCAGTTCTTTCTCTTCCCTTTTACGTTCATACTTTCTTCTGTGCTCAGCAATTCTCTTGGCCTAAAAAGATAAAAAGGAAATTATTTATCAATTTCATAACAATAAAATATTCTCCTTTTAGCCACTGTTAATAGCATAGAATAACAAGAATGTAATAAGGAAACAATGTCCATGTCATAAAAAAATGGGTATACACAGCACAACATCACACAGCTAGTGAACTTTTTAATACATCTATGCACCCTGAATGATGTTGCAACAACTACACTGAATGGGGATTCCCAGAGTGCTATACTACCTCACAACCATCAAAAACAAGAGGTCAAAGGTCAATACTGCCATTTTGAATAGCCAATACTGCATGCAACGGAGTGGTAAGGATAATGTAGTAGCACACAGTACACAGTACAGTTCTGCACATTGTGTCACAATGGAGCAAACAGCATCATACATAATTAGGGATGACTAGCTTAGTGAATACAACTCCAATTCATGTTAACAGTGCTGGGAAGATAAGGCTTGTGAAATACTAGCACACAGACAAAGACCTTTCTTTATAATACAAAAAAAAAGGAAGGAAAAAAGGACTACACTCAGAAAGATGAAGGTGCATTGCATAAGAGCCGTTATCTGTGTGATGCTCACACAGACAATTTCTACTGGTAAGTATTACATTCAGTTCTTTTTTTACCACCAATTATTTTTATAAAGGAATCAAATTGAATTCATAGTTAAGGTTCTGTGTTAAGATTTTTTTTCTATTCGGACAAATAACTTGAAAACTACAGTACTGTAGGAAGTGCTTCTCTCTATGTTAGTAATGTTTATAGCAAAATTTGGACAATTTGTTCAACAAGATATAAATAATGCTTTCCTACTATTAAATGAATAATGTTCACTATACAGTGCAAGGTTCAAACACAGGAAATGAATAAGTTTTCATGGGATGTACGGTATAGACATACTGCAGTGTAAAATCAGGCCTACATGTTAAAACAAGACTAATTCCGGTCGTATACTTTAATGCATCCTATGGTGTGATGCTGTATGATCTCTCTGCATATAAACCCTATGTACACATTGATGCGTAATTTCCAAGCAGAAAAAACACAGAGCTCATTGACAAAAAGAATAAAGTAATAAAAGAAGAAGACGACAAAGAAAACAGACCTCACAAAAGGGAAGTCTTAACTGAACAATGAGATGTATCTTGACATAAGAGTGATCAAACAACTGGGCTTAAATTAGTAGATCTATCCTTTTCAACCATTGCTGGGGGTACATTCTAAGCATCCCAAATATATTCAATGGATTCTGAAAGCATGTATATAACAGAATGTCTTGTTGTCATGCCACGAAAGTGTCCATTAGCTATAGGTTGCATCCAAAAAAAAACGTTTGTACTGAAAGGCAGGTTTTTTCCAGTTGGTTAGCTAAGTGATCAGTCCCATATTTCGCACCTTTAGTTGAGCTGCCTATTCGTCTATTATGCGACTCATCACACAGCTAGTAGCCAAATCAGTATCAGATCAAGGCAGACATGGCAAGGTGTGAACAAATCAACTCTTCCACACTCACCAGTCTGTTTGCAGGATAGATAAAATTTCAGTAAGTTGAGGTCAAGAGAGCTCAAAAATGCAACCTATGGTTACTGGACTAATTCTCGTCATGGTAATTTGCTGTTTATTTCCCTCCATATTACAGTGACAGGAGCTAATGAAGACGGCACTAGATCTCGAAGCCACATAGATGAGATACTGCGGTTACAGGAGGAAGAGTCGGGCCCGTACAAGCAGCTTCTACCCGAATTCACACGGCAACTCAAAAAGATCTACCACGACGATATCAAGCCGTTGGAAGATGTTTACAAATTCAATAACTTTAAAGATACAGGATACTCGGCAATATCAAGTGAGAAACTGTGACATATGTTGGCTGATAAAAAATTATCTTATGATATTATTCTATTTGTATCCTGTAAAAGTTCTCTATCTTAATCTTAGAAGGCTGAATCAAGACAGTAGGTCTAACATGTATATTAGATGGATGCTAGAATAATCTGTCTTTAGTGCAATCCAGTAGTAAAGTGCTACATCCAACAGTGTATACAGTATATACAATATGAAATATAAGATGAGATATAGATGGCTGAGTCATTGCAAGGAGGGGTATAAGAAGTTATTAAGTTGAAAATCTTTCTGCTTATAGATGTACACTATTAATAGCTTCTGTTGCTATGAAGCTGGTCTATAAAATTATTACACAATACACGTCAGGGAATTATTTCAAATTTCAAATTTTGTGTTGCATTTACTTAGGCTCTGAAATTTGTTCTTTTATTGAATACTACATTTCCTACGTAGAAAAACTGCTGTACATCTTTACATTTGTATAGCAACTTGACCATTTGCAATGTGGTACTAGATAAAATTATTCCATGCATGTGTGTTTATATGCTGTCCTGGTACTCAGAATCTCTTTGGTGACTTGGCAGAGGTACTTGTGTGACTAATGTGAAATACATTTGCCACAAGAACTCAAAGTCCCAATACTACTGGAAAATATCATGTTGATACACACCATGGTAATTACACCTTTCAGTGTAAGTGTAAGTGCTGCATAAAATTGATATGAAATAAATTTACTTCAGGGTTTGCTGGCTGGTGTGACATTTAATGTAAAGGTACATGCAACAGGAACTCAAATTTAACAATACAACAATAGGAGCCCGTAGTGATTATCGTTGTCATGAGAATCAAAGTATGTTGATCATGTGAAAGCACTCACAAGCATTGCTCAGACACACCCTGCATGAACTTACAGATCACAGGTACTAAGAGATTGACTAGTTCCATGATTCCAGTTGTGCAGTTTAGCCAAACGTCAAACATGAGTTAAGTCGCTTCGAACAAGTAGTTTGACTTGAAAATATGTTTCAAAGACCTCTACTTCAATAACTACTATTATGAATGAAATGTATATCCTGCTTGTGATCAACTCATAGTACCCCTAATGATCACTTGTCAATTTACGCGGAACTATTGATTTTAGGCGTGGCAAGAGAGCTGCATTGTTAATTAACCTTTCCTTAATTAGCTCAAGTAATTGCAACAAGAATGACTCACCAACTTTTCTATCTCTATGTAACACAATCATTTGAATTGGCTCACTGAATATTATGCCAGTGAAAAATACCTCAAGTACACAGTATTAGTAAAAGTTTTCACACTTTCTCACACTGTTTTTTTTTTGTCTTGTGCCATTTTTATCCCTTAGATGCCGAATTGGATTCCAAACCTCTGATTCTTCTCCTGGGTCCGTGGAGTGGAGGTAAAACCAGCATTATCAATTACTTTGTGGGAGCAGACAAATCTCAGCAATTGCTAACAGGTATACGTATGTTACAACCCCTTTAAACTACTGAATATTTAAATTTGACTCTCTACAATGTTGACATATACTTGTTGTTGCTGTTGTTGTTGTTATAACTGAGGAGCAGCGGTTCCTAGCCCTGCATAACCGGCTGTTAATCACATCATGCAACACTGAACTTCTGCAGTGACGGTGGTTTCTTATATTTCTATATATTCATTGGTGATCTTAGATACACTGTTCTTACATGATACTATCAGGCAACCTGTGGGTCTTCTTCTGATTGAATTACAGTAGGTGCGGGTATGTGTCTATTAGGTGTAGTCTCCCAATCCACCCTAACTACCGTGGCATACTCAAGATTGTTTCACTACTGTTAGTATTTTACTACATTTATTACATGCACAGTAGTTACATCCTACCTGACGGTTAGATGTTTTGACTCTTTAACTGTATGTGAGTAATGGAGAAAGCATTTTTATTTTCCAAATTCTTTTTGATGGAAAAATGGCATTCCTTAAGGGGGGGGGGTGTCCAGGTAGGGGAGTGGAATGTCATTTTGTATGGGGAGGGTGAGAGGAACAATAGGGAAAGTCATGATTGATGATACTTCACAGATGTAATATGAACAGTTTTCTTTACACATGTATGTATCTTAATTAATTTCTCCCTGAAGGTGCTGAACCTGTCACGTCAGAGTTTACAGTTCTGATGTACGGTGAAGAATACCGTAAGGTCGAGGGACTCGTCCTTGCCACGGACAGCCATAAACCCTTCGCCAGTTTAGAAAAATATGGCAAAGGCTTCATGGAGCACTTCACTGGCATCCAGTTCCCGTCCAAAATTCTTGAAAAACTGACGTTTATAGACACACCGGGAATTATAGAGAACCGGAAACAGCAAGAGAGGGGCTACCCCTTCAACGAGGTCTGTGATTGGTTCATCCAAAGAGCTGATCTCATACTCGTGGTATTCGATCCGACGAAACTTGACATCGGTACCGAGCTGGAAAGCATCTTTGACAGATTAAAGGGCCACGAGTCTCAGATAAGAATCATCTTCAACAAGGCAGATAACATCAGACCACAACAGCTGATGCGAGTCTATGGGGCTCTCTTCTGGAGTCTTGCACCCCTCATACAGGTCACTGAGCCACCAAAGGTCTATGTGGGGTCTTTCTGGGATAAACAGTTTAAACCAGGAACATACGAAGAACTATTCTTGGAGGAAGAAAAAGCACTTCTGACCGATATCAATAACGTGATCAAAAACAGTATGGAGCACAAAGTTGCGGCTATGAGAAAGAGGGCCATCTCTGGTCGCATACATGCCTTGCTCCTGGACCGGTATTTAAGGGCCTGGAATGACAACAAGCCTAGTAGACTATTTGGAGGAGAAAAAGAAGTTTGGAAAGAGATCCTACTGCATCCTGAAAATTACGACGTGATACAATCCGTTCGGTCTCATCCAAACGTTAGCGGGTACGACATTCCAGATGCGACTGTTTACCAAAAGTTTTTTGAAATTCACGATATAAATTCTTTCGCGCCCTTGACCAGTCAATGTTCATTCTTACGAGGATGTTTATTAGATAAGATGGAAGATGCCATTTTTGACAAGTTACCCAGATTGTTATCTTCCATCAAGCAGAAGCCGGATCAAATTTGTGCTGCAAGTGGGATATGTTCGGATACCACAGGACACAACAAGTGGTCCAAACCTTAATACTGGCTGAAATTTAGGGCTTAGAAATACTTTAGTTCATAACTATAATAACTTGTCAACTTAATTATAATTAACTTAACTTAATTATAGTTAAGTTAACTCATTTATAGTTAATTAAGTTAAGTTTAAAGCTGCAATATAGTTACAGTCAACTTATTATAGTTTTAAATTAACTTAATTATAGTTAACTTGTTAAAACATTATTTAAAGGATGACCTTAGGCATAAAATTAATCTTAATATGTTGTAGGCTACCAAAAAAGAAAAACAGGAAAAGAAAACAGGAAAACACTATAACCAGTTCATTCGGGTTGTTCTCCTAGATACTACTTTTACCTTTCCGAGATATGTTCCTTTAAACATCTTAGGCTCATCTATTGAAGTGGATGAACTTCTTAGTTTAATACACAGACCACTATATCAGTTCCTCATAAGAAACATAAAAGTCATTAGAAAGAAACATGTTAGCAAATGTGTCACAATTCTGTCAGAAACAAATGATTTTGAACGTTAACCCAGGGTATAGTCGGGACACTTTCTGGTTGATTTTCTAAAATTTACCAAACCAAGAGATTGATAATTAACATTTACACCTGCGCAATTCTGCCTAACGTCATCCTTTAATTTATTATCAATTAAATGAAACAACAATACTCTCTGAAAATGAAAAGAACAATGTCAATTAACATTTTACTTCAAATGAAACACTTTAGCACGGACTATGACTAGACATCTTCGACCAGATTTGAGAGAAAACATTCTAAAAATTCATATGTAAATGCATAGAACAATGAGGGAATCTTACATAATTTGCACTTGTACTACTTAGCAATGGATATCTTTAGCAATGAAAAGAAGGTAGTTGATTCAAGACTGATATTACTGGAAAATGACACTGATTATTTAGCCGACTTTGCAAGGCAATGAATAAGTTTGATAATTCAAAGGAAATTAAGTTTCAAAATTTTAAACAACTGGAATGGAAAGTAACTGTACCACAAAAAAAAAACCTATTAATGTAAAGGGATGAGCAAACATCACAGATAAACAAAAAATTGAATGCAGATTTATCTAAGTAAAATAATTGAGGCTTGATCCTCTAAAGTTGGTGAGCTGTAAGATAACAACTGCTGTCGGGTTTACAGACAAGTTAATGAGACGAGAATACACAGCATAAATGTAACCTAGTTGCAATATTAATTATGTATTTGTATCATATAAATAATAGCAGAAAGCTCTTTCAACATGCAGTTGTCTTGATTAATTTTTATGTTTAAAGCTTTTTTTGTTTTCCACCAACTACAAGAGAACATGATAGATTATGTTTTGTTCATTGCTTTTATTTTTTAGAAAGTCTTACATTTCCCCTTGATGCTACTCTCACCGATGAGACTAACAACTTAGCAAATATTTAGGTTTCATCATTTCCAAAAGAGTGAAAATGTAACAAACAAGACGAATGGGATGGGTTTAAAATCTTTCATAATCTTTTTAGCAAGATAGTTAATCATTTGATTGTAGATTCGAACTAATACAAACATCTACAACTTCACCTTTCAAGATTAATTGATGCTGCTTTTGTAAAGGGTGGTGGGTCACAAGATGCACCCAACTGGTGGTGCTTCACTCTTCCAGTAAAATACAGCATCTATTACCCACACTCCAATAATGTGTGAACAAGATATCATATTCCATCTCCAAATATTTCAGACATCTTCTGTTCCTATGTAGTAATTTTCAAGGTCAAAAATCAATGTTACACAAAGAGGGAAAACATAAATGGTAGCACACAAATTCCTTACTACCTTCTCCTATATATTTCTGTCAAATTTAATGTGCGATTTAGTTCATACCTGGTATGGTGATGTGACTACATAGTAAGTACATATTCTTTGCAAGAACAATTTTTACCTCATTAATATTTGTGAGCGAGTGGGGTCTGAAAACCTTTTAAACATGATTACTCCAAAATTAAAGCTACAATTAATTCTGCAAATTCTCCAATGCCAATTTTCTTTTGATGAACATAGTTTGGTCAAATTCAGTTCAGTTTTGTGAAGGGGCTCTATAGGACTTCAACAAAACATAGTCATCCAGGAAATGAAATCTGCTTCAGAGAGTACTTGCTTTAAATGTGAGTTTAAATATGAAGAGTTTAAATTTGCAATCAAACTGCTATTATTAGTTTTCACCCTCAGAGCTGAAAGGGGTGAACATGTTTTCTCAAAAAGTGTATTAATTGGCTCAATGGGTCAACGGGTTATCTCAAATGGTCTCAAAATTGGCCATTTTCTCTATGATGTATACTAGATGACTTTTGCTGTGGCAGTAAGTGGTGAAAAAAATATTTCACAGTGTATAAACAATGTCATGTAGAGCTTTCATTCATTAATAACAATTATTGCAGGGATGGTTGCAAGGTGGCAGAGCTAATTTGGTCTCTCAATATTGGTAAAAGATCATGTTCCATTTATTCATACATGTTATGCATCTATATTTCATAAAGGCAGACTGCTTTTCTGGATATTGAAACATTGTGGAATAAATATTGTGTACTGTAAAATCCTTACCAGTGAATGAAATGGTTGATGCCCAAAAGGAAGTGCTACAAATAAGAGCTGGAAATCTTGATCTTTTCTAGTTTTCACTTAATTCTTGGATAAATTTAACTCACTTGCTCTACATTAGTCAGATAGTTATTTTGAAGTTTGAGCACATTGTATGGCAAGGATTCACAAAGCCAACTGGCTTTCTGGTTATACTGTATCACTAAACAGACTTTGTTAACATTATACCTGATTCCTGGTACCTTTCTTTATACATTGCCACATTAGTCAATAAATAATCCCTCTTTATTTTGGTGTGCACAAAGGTCATGAATATTAACATGTATGGCTTACCACACTATGAATATGTTGGGCATCGGAACCACAAGACGATATCGTTTTCTGGTTAAACATATCACTGGTCTACTTAATAACCAGAAAAGGAAACACATACTGTGAAAGTCATTCCTTAATAAAAAGTTTTAATAATTTTTTGAGACTGATATGTTGTTACTACCTTTCTTTCATTTGGATTTAGCCTGTATAACTGGTGTCAATGGTTGAAATGAAATGAAATGGAATGAAATGGTTGATGCCCAAAAGGAAGTGCTACAAATAAGAGCTGGAAATCTTGATCTTTTCTAGTTTTCACTTAATTCTTGGATAAATTTAACTCACTTGCTCTACATTAGTCAGATAGTTATTTTGAAGTTTGAGCACATTGTATGGCAAGGATTCACAAAGCCAACTGGCTTTCTGGTTATACTGTATCACTAAACAGACTTTGTTAACATTATACCTGATTCCTGGTACCTTTCTTTATACATTGCCACATTAGTCAATAAATAATCCCTCTTTATTTTGGTGTGCACAAAGGTCATGAATATTAACATGTATGGCTTACCACACTATGAATATGTTGGGCATCGGAACCACAAGACGATATCGTTTTCTGGTTAAACATATCACTGGTCTACTTAATAACCAGAAAAGGAAACACATACTGTGAAAGTCATTCCTTAATAAAAAGTTTTAATAATTTTTTGAGACTGATATGTTGTTACTACCTTTCTTTCATTTGGATTTAGCCTGTATAACTGGTGTCAAAACAACTAGCTTTAAGATACAAAGTTGCTACAGCTGTGGGTGGGTCAATTTGGGTGCCAAGTGAATAATTTTTGGTGTGACATGCTAAGGCCTCATCAGAGTTCAAGAAAAATATAAGATTTACCTTACTAATTAATTGTTTTGTTTGGATTATTATCCAAAGTTATGCTTACCATAGCGCTTTGAAAAGTTATTTTGAATGCTTTCTTTGCCTACCAACATGCCAGAGTGACAGGTGGTGATGAGGGGGGAGGGGGGGGTGAAGGGTTCATGTCCACAGGCACCTTTCACATAGCTGCCAATGATGACATGCTAATCAACTTATCAAAAACTTCTAAGCTTTACACAATTGCGGTATTCCCAAAACATAAATTTTGTTGTTATTCTGTAGCTTGATCAAGAGGTGGAAACTTACTATTGGTTCAACTTCCTTGAGCATTTCGTAAGCCGTATCATCGTAGTCTAGCTTGCATGCCATCTGGAGGTCGTGTGCTGCACTCTCCCAATTGCCCAGTAATCTATGGGCTTTACCCCTCCACTTGTAACCCTGAGCAGAGTCAGGGTTGAGTTTTATTGCTCTGTCACAGTCCCTGATGGCAGCATTAGGTTTCTTCTGTTTGATGTAGATACTGTATGAGTAGTAAACAGAAGACAACACAATCTTGTACACATTTGGTGACAACACTCCATTAAGGAAATTCAGTAGAGTAACTAACTTTATATTTCATAAAGGTAATGTGGGGGGTTCATTTACCAGTAAGGACTGAAGGAATACTGGAATAGTACTTGTGTAAGTTCTTGTGAGTTTGTCAGTGCAATAATATAAAACTGTGTGAAATTTCACAAATTTGTTTGCTAACATCAAGGTTGGCAGAAATGTCTACGTAAAACTTGTAACTGTAATAATAATCATAAAAATAAATAGTCAGTCGTTATTTTTACGACGCTTAAGCAACTACAAATGTGGGAGAAACCGGCAAGGGCTTATGTATTACAACTTACACTTCAGGTGGCTTCCAATTCAGCATTTTAACTAAAATTTGGAATCTTTTCAATTTAGAAAGTCACTTCAGATGAGAAAACTATAGATTGCTTTTTGGAGGAAAAACCAACTTGCTATGACCCAGCACAACCAGAAAATTTGGTCTTCCGCTAAAGTGTAGCAAAATAACAAGGAATTACCGATATGTTAACTGCAGAAGATTTGGTGGATAGAACACTAACTTTGGCAAGTAAAACCTCCATTTGGGTGGATCATAGGCCTACAACTATCTCCAAAGTGACAGGAGGTCTACTACAATTTATCATTTTACCCATGAGGGAGTATTTAGTTACAACAAAGTTACTATGCAATCTGAACTTGATCTACACAACCAGCCATCCGACATACTACCTCCAAAGCAGATTTTGGTTGCCCAAACAGAAATTTGGTCACCTCGGATGATCCGCCAACCGTTAGGGCTTTGCCTGTATTAATTTAACTGAATCACTTAGAATTGAGGACCAAATGACATAAATGTTTGTTCGTTGTCTGTAAGGGTCTGAGCTTAATAACAGATGTTTCGTTCACACACCTAGATACCTTACATCGTAATAATCATTTCTCACCTGGCACGCTTTGCATATAATAATGCCGAATGTGGATTTATTTTAATAGCATCTGTGAAAAGTCCCACAGCTTCTTCAAGATTTCCATCGCTCATAGCAACCATCGCTTCTGATCTCTTGGCATTTGCTTGCTCCATCATATCATCTGTTACTTCCATTGTGTCATCTCCCATTGGTTGAGGTTCATCTGTGTCACCCTCAATCACACCATCCATTTGAATTTCTGAGCAGAAAAAAAAAAAAAATCATGATATGCAATGCTAGATTTTTCTATTAACATTATGAATGCATCTAGGCCTGTTTTATATCACCAAAACTAGTGAAATTATTGGCACAAAGTAAAAAAGATCTGGTAAAAAAGAGATAACATGGGTTCCTCAAATGTAATCTTACATCCTATTATCTTTAAACCTTATCATGCCTAATATTGTGTTTTCTGGTGGTACTCTTGTAGGCTTAAGTAATAGAGATTGCTAGTTGTACCTATCATTCAAGTACAGAGATTAGTGTTGCACCTATAATCAACATGCATCCTCTGTATTGGCCGATATCAGTGACATGGGTCTGATATCATTATTGGTAAAATTTGCTCATCAAAAGTTTCTTCAATAGTGTTACGGGATAAATATTGTTTGGCCTTTCAAAACACTAGTAAATAGAGAATATTCTGTTGACAGCAGCAACACTGACAGCAGTCCACTTCCCAACAAAACAACAGTCAAATTGTACTTATAAATTGGATCAAATTAAAAGCAATTATTGATCTTCCCATAAGTTTCACTTTCACAGAACCTTCCTTGCGATTTCCATTGACATGGAATGACCTTTGATCTCTACAGGCACAACAGAATTCGTGAACTCCCTAGGGTGGATGTGCAACGTTTCAAAGTCATACAGGCTTCAGTTTTTTTTTGCTTATTGTGTTGATGAGATTATTCAGACTGTAACATACATATGGACCTAAAATGACCTCTGACCTCATTTCCATAGCATGATCATGCTTTGAACAAGTGTACACACAGACTTACCTAGATCACTCTCCTCACTTTCAGGTTCAGGTTCGGGTTCAGGTTTAGGTTCAGGTTTCTGTTCCTCTTTGCTGGAACCAGCAGTGGTAGAATCTGCCTTTTGGCTAGTATCCTATTAAGAAACAAGAAAATCATTTCATTTCCTTTTAAATGACCATCAAAATGTTTAAGTACAAACTTGAAAGGTGAAAAAAAAATATTATTTTGCTATTTATCAATAATTATTATCTTATGGAAGGGACTCCTGTAAAATTATATAGAGAGACCAAAAGGAACAAAATTTATTAGTAAACAATATAGCCTACACTACAGGTATATTGAAATCAATAATGCACATTTGATGTAAATAACCTACTATCTAGCACACTTGCATATCTACTCTAGAATTCTAACCTTGCAATCCCAAAAGTGACCACTGTTCACAAAATGTCTAAAATTGCAAGCATTGGAATAAATAATATATGAAATATTATTATATGAAAAATCTCTGTACCTTTAGATACTGTTGTAATCACTGGAATGTCATGTGATATTTATGGAGTATATTTAATTTATTGTAAGCTCCTTTAGTTCCCCCCTAACAGCTCTTAAGGTAGTCCCCAGATTTATTGCACACCTGGGAGTGTGTCTACTTGTCTGTTCTCACACTCAGTTACAACCCTTGCAATCCTGGAATCAGTATTATACGTAGAATGAATGTCTACCCTTGAGTATTGTACATAAAATGAATGCTTACCCTTGCAATCCTTGCAATGAGTCGTAAATACTCATTCATTAATGATTAATCCTTCTGTGCTTGTTTGCTATAGTGCTCATAAAACATAACATGCTTAAGCAGATGGTAATTTAAAGAAAAAAACAGGATATGTCAGTTCTTCACTGCCCCCCTTCCGTACCCCACCACCCCCTCCTTATAATACAGATGTCATTGGGGCAATGGTGCAAAAAAGACTGAACTAATTATATATTTGTATCCTCATGGAAATTACCCCCTTTGCTTCTTCATCTTCTGCTGGTGTTTCTTGCTTTTTTAGTGGTGGTGGTGGTGGGAGTTTGGCTCCAATACTGAGAAGAGAGAAAAATCATCATAAATGGGACATCATTTAAAACTTATTAACACTTGTAAATCATTTTGTAGACCCTTGGTTAGTTGATTAAGCCCTTATTTTGAGCGTAATGATGATTACCATTGATTTTGATCAGAGTTTCATAATCAGTTTTCTAATTTAGTGAAAGTACTGTAAATTTAACATGCTTTTCAAACCACACTAGTGTATTCATAGGCCAAAGGCTATAGACACCTACATGCTGGTTTGTTTACGATGCTGGTAATTTTCCTTGCAAGAGACTTGGGGAGGATGTATTTACATGTATCTTATACTTTCTTTTAGATACGACACACGTCCAAGATTAGATTAAAAAAAGGTAATAACAGGACTGAGGATTGTTCATGTTGAAACACCAAAGTTGGTTGTCATCAGTACCAATTTTAAGAATTGTTGGACATAAAGAATGTCTCATTCTGTTATTGTCCATGTACCATAAGTATACTGTATTTGTGTGGATCATGGCTTGACCATATTGTACTCCCTTTTCTTATTTACAGGTAGGTCAATGAAGTGCAACCATTGAATATTCTGTTTTCTTAGCATTTGAAATTTGTTAAACAGTAGTACTGTGTAATGCATAACAGCTGAGCAGAGGATTCAATGTATTGTTTATCAAGAACAAACCACACATTCAATTTCACAAATTTCAACCTAATTAAGTGACTTTGTTTAAGATTTTTGGCATCTGAAAGATGAAAGTTATTCCTTTTCGTGGAATTTGTTATTTAAGGAATTATTTAGTGGTAGTCTATTGGGTATATGAAAAAACTCCACTGAAGCGAGGAAAGTTCAAATTTCTGAGAGTAAAACAGCGATTTGGATGGAAATTTCTTGGTGAAGTTTCAAGTAAGCAATCCTTTGAAGAGTTAAAAAAATGTTACATACTTCCCTAACTCAGTTTTCTTCATGATACAGTACACTGTATATTGTTCAGATATTTCTTATTTGAATGATTTTTTGAATCACAGCCGAACATGAAGTCTGTACACATTGGTGTGTATCATATCAAGGCCAAGCTTAAAGTGAGATCTGATCGATTCTGACCAATGTGCCACTGATGTCAAGTCTTGACGTAAGTTAGTCAGTGTTAGATTCAAATTTTCTGGCAGGACGAGCCAACATTACAAGCACATTATCACAGACACTAAAATTCATCATAGGGCAAGGCTTAGGGCGATTAGGAAAAAATGTTATGACTAAAAGGACTGGATCCCAGTTTTCACTAAAAATTCCTTACAGGTAATTTAGCCTTGCTACCACATATTTAAACTAACAAACATATAACCTTTTTCTTAAATGTAAATTGATACTTGGGCTAAGCTAAGTCCCAAAATGTGTACCATTTAGATCATTTCTTCTTAGAATTTTATTGTTTGATGACTTTTCCACAAAGTTCTACCTCTTGTTTTGAACATCACCTACAATAAGATGTATATGAAAATAAAGAAGGCAGTTTTACAGCAAAGCACAGGCTGGAATTGCTCTCAATGTACACCAGGTCTACTTGGCCATGGCAGCCCCTGTACTGTCAGAACTCTAGCATGTTTCATCAAAAATTTATGAGGACTCGAAAATTGGTGCTTGCAATGGAGGAATGCTCGGTCACAGCAAAAGTGGGTGTGGCAAGCCTTTGGTTGATTTTGACCCAAAAATGACCCAAAAATCTCTTTTATGGATACTACGCAGCGAACACCCATAATTAATATCTAATTTAAACAGACAAATTACTTTTGGGCGACTTATGCATTAACATAGCCTACGTTAGGTTTTTTTTTTAGTCCTTTGTTTCAATGCTAACTCAGGCATAACATATGACAGTAAGGTCTAATGTTAGACTATGGTCCAAAAACTCAGTCTGACCTAGTTTGCGGAAGCTAAAGTGCCCTACTGTGTTGATTTTTTTGGCAGATACTGAGTCATCACCATTCTTTTTGATGCTTGGATGTTGAAGAGGATGAAATAAACTACTGATGCAGTGATGGTCTAAAAATCTGGAGGATTGAAGGTGATTTTGGGTATTTTAAAAAATCTTGGCTGAAACAAGAAGATTCTGGAGCGACAACTGGCAGATGGGAAGGAGAGCACTATGATTAACTTTGGGCTCTTCAAGCTCAATATCTTAATGGTACTGGTAGGAAAAGTTGAATATTTTTGATAACCCAAGCCATCAGCTATAATATGGTGGGTATGTATGTCAGTTGAAAACTTCTATTATCAATCAGCCTTGGAAAGTGACAAGTTGAGTGTGTACAAGTCCATGGGAGCAATTAATTGTGGTGGGGTACCTGTATTCTATTTATGAAATTGAAACTGATGTAGGCTAACTCCACCAAACTTTAAGTTAGGCAAAATTAGGGTGCGTCAGTATAGGCAAAAACAGATAACAAATTTTTGAAGGCGAAAACACTATGAATCATATAAGTTTGCCCTTTCATTGACCTTTTGTCCAGTACAGAACAAGCATCAAGCAGCAAGAATGTTTACAGTGGGGACTTCAGGGACTTATAAGTTATACAAGATAAACAATAGCAGCAGAAATGTCCTTGCGTTCGGGTGTATTATTATGGGTCAGTATTTTTAATGGGTTTTCAATGTTTGTTCCGTGGTATATCCATGTACAGCTCCCTATGTGCTTAATTGTTTAGCCCTAGCTTAGCGTTTGCCTATGGTACTAATAAGTACTATTAGTATAAGTAATTACTTGTTAGGCCTAGGCCACAATATCATGCCTAGGGCCTAGGCTGTAATAGTAGTTTTGCTAATGTTACTAATGTTAGGCCTCACTTTGTCTTTATTTTAGGCTAACGTTAGGCCGAGACTTAAGTTAGTCCTTAGTTACAATTGAAACGTTTGGACTTGCTTTCGGAAAATACAAGACGTTTGACCCATTGTAACATCTCAGTGAAGTGTGGGCTAAAATGGGAAGGCTTTAGGCCTAGGCCATGTGGATTTTAGTTAGACATACAGTAGCTTACAATACATAGGCTAGCCTAGGCCTACTTCGAAGCAGTTGCAATGGCTCAGAAAAGATGTTTACCTCTCCAACCAGTCTTTGTAAAATTTCAACTCTGGTATATGCACAATCGTTGGAGTTTCCTTGCAAAGTTCCACAAAATCTTTCAGTAAAGAAAACTGATCTTTTTCCATCTTGAGGTAACCTCGTTGTCTGCTGTGATAAAAAAAAGCCTAATCGTCTGGTAGACTAAGCGTGCGTTTATCGATAACAACAGCCTAACGTTAGGATATAAGAACTACAGTCAGGTGAAATATCTTTGCTACAGTACGCCACCAGAGTAAGCCTATGTTTTAAAAAGCCCCTAGTACCACAGTACAAGGTAGTTATTTCGTGTAAATATGCCAGTTACATGTAAATGTAGAAAGGTCAGGGCGCCACAGTTCACGTGCTCATCGTCTGCTAGCCTTGTATAGCAGACTTACATTTCGCGTCACGTTGCACTCTTTGTAACGATGTTCACCCGAATAAAACACTCACAATTAAGACAACCCTATCTTAAGTTAAAGCTAGTAACTACTAGACTTACTCTTCGGTTTGAAGGGGTGTGGGGAAGGGCGAAAATTGTTACTAGTGGCGAAGGAAGCTATCAAAAAAGTGGGAGGTGCAACAACAACAAAACTGAGGTGTGTCCGGATATTCCCCTAAAGAATGTTCGTTATGTAGTACAGTAATCTAAATGTGAAATTCCAACATTTTCATTTCCAGTGGTTTACTATGTTATCTCATAAGTTCAAAACTTTTGTCATTATCTCGTGCTTCTTTTCAAACCGGTATTAACACTTTTTATACCAAAATTCCGACTTTTATTATCTTGCTTTGACTATGTGCTTGCATTTTTGGAATATAAATAGTGGATATAGTTTTTACTTATTTGCTCTACTGCAGGGGATAATATCAATTTATCTTTAACTTTCGCCTTTAGTATCTCAAAGTTTCAACTTTTTCATTGACATTTCGACTTATTTAATTTTGACACTCTGTATCAAAATTCCACGTTTCATCGTAGTGTTTCCACTGTTTTGGTTTTTTTTTCTTTGACAACAACTTTAAACTTTTCTATTTCAAAACCAATGCTATTTTTTTCTGCAAATTTCGCCTATTTTATCTCGAAATTTTCATTCTACTTAAAGGGTGTGAAGACTCGCGCACAAAGAAACGTCTCATGTCGGTAATCTTACCCAGTTTCGAATGAGGTGTCACAGAAGTGTTACACACCACCATCGATCCCAGAATATACACACACAGCTTGCTACCGTCGGTAATTAGACACTAGTGTACAGTCAATACATACAGCTATGGTCAATACCCACACCACAGTGTACATAGCAGCGATGGACATCTCAGGTGTAGATAAAAGATAACAAGGTATCACGTTTCATTACTGTCTGCATTTTGTAGCGACAAGAAGAAAAATTCACTCGCAAGCAACGGAAAGTTAACTTTTTCAGAGCGCGGCACGCGATTTGGGGCGAGTCTTCAATGCCTTTAAGGCTACTCTCTAAATTTCGATCTTTCAAATTGTTGTCTTTTTATATCGAAGGTTCCATTATTTTATCGCAAAATATCGACTTTTCTTAATTTTTCGAAATGTTAATATAAAATGTTGACTTTTTATCTTGACATATCAAAATTTATTTCGGCTACGTGTGAAATTTTATGAAGAAACTTCCACATGAAGTGAAGAGACGTCGGCACTCGGTCCACGATTTATTTTACCAGCCAGAAATCCGCTTTAAAATCCCTGGTAGTGTTCTTCAAGTACATATTTAGGCCCGTGTGTGGGGCCACGTTTGATTGTTTCTGTAGGGGTGTAGATTATTAAAAAAAGAAACATTGAGACG
The DNA here is from genome assembly GCF_037975245.1 of Apostichopus japonicus. Lineage (NCBI taxonomy): Eukaryota > Metazoa > Echinodermata > Holothuroidea > Aspidochirotida > Stichopodidae > Apostichopus > Apostichopus japonicus. Next base: position 18,922,441 of record NC_092574.1, read on the forward strand.
AGCAAGAGACATGGGAAAAATTGTTTCATGATCTCCCATTAATGCAAACCACAAAATAATTGAAAGGTGGAGAAATGCATCGATGCCCACCGCCCTCCCCCTCCTATTATAAATATTAAAAGAAAGAATGACACATCCTCCTACCAGGGAGTTGTTATGTAACAACTCCCTGCTCCTACAGCTACACAAACTATACGCAGTATATAGATACGTATAATCAACGGACAGACCTGCAGTGCGTAATCGAACCACGGTATAACACATCCTTGGCTCAAAGCAATGGTGTACGCACTGAGGTAATTCAGGAACACCATTTTCGTTGAAAGTTCAATTTGGTGACTGATTCCACTAATGAACAATGTATTGAGCTGTTCCGTTTCAATTTGTAAGGGGAAAAAAGAAAGAATTGTATTATATGAGAATGTTTTATAAGAATATCCCCGACTGATTAAGGTAGGGGCTTGAACCTTTATGTGAGGGCGAATGAAGGATTTTTATAATGGAGTGGTGCTGCCCTGGGGTCATTAGAGGCGTCTACCATTAAGGGGAATTTGGGGGTCTCCCCCAGAAGAAAAGACGTAACATATAGTGCATACTGAGCCATATTTAGACTATATAAATTGTGCACGTCACTCGTCTGTTACATGGGCGGCAATCATGGGGGGGCGGGGGGGGGGGGGCATGTCCCCCAATATTTTAGGTGGGGGATATAGTATCTAATACCCCCCCCCCAATATTTGGTGGCATAGTCTTTTTGTGTGGCTATAAATAGAAAATAATGCGTGAGATTATTTATCCAAATCATATTTGGCGGTGGCTAAAACTTCATCCAACACTTGCTGCATGAGGTAAATGACTCTTCGTGGTCGTTTCTGTGACCGTATAGCATGTTGTCACTCATGATTATTATCATAATGTCTGTACATCTCATGTGTATGAGTGTAAGTATGTACAATCATATATAGGATCCACATCGATACGGGTTCCCTGGGTTTCCATTTGGCCTGTTTCCTACAAGATTTCTAACCGCAGGCGCGTAGCTAGGGAGACTAAGGGGGAGACCGCCCCCCCCCCCTCTCGAGCATATTTTTTTGTATTTTTTATGACATCGAAGTTTTATAGTAGCCGTTATAAGAGGTTTTAATATTTGTACACCAATAAATTAACTGTGTCTGAATTTTCGAAAATTCCCTGACCAACATTCTTCATCATGCTTCCCTCTACTCGTGCAATTTTGACCGGTCTGTTAGGGGTTGAAGGTTTTTTCTTTCTATATTGGTTGTCCATAGATGATATTTTGTGCAACATTGGCGTACGTTTTGAAGTGATCTTTTTATTCAAATTCTGAACAAATAATGGGCTTAAAACCTTGAAAGTGGGGCTGACGGGTATTGTGGGGCGTTACGTAGAATTACCTACAAAAGCAATGGTCCACAGGAGATGCGATGAGGTCGAACATGATGTGTGACTGATGTCAATCTTGAAAAAGGTTATGAATGAAAAAAAAATATTGGGAAAAACTTGGTTCTCAGGCAAAGGTGTACATCTGGTTGATCATTTTCAAGCCCGAGGAGTGCCATTTCCGGTGATCTGGGGGGCTATCAAAACCAGAAATTTTCTTGTACGCTGCGCCCCAGCTGATGGTGGCGCTCCGCTTAGATAGTATATAAGGCTCTGATAGTAATCAGAGCTGTATACGGCTCTGATAGTAATATACAAAATATCACGAAGCGCGCGAACAATTTGGGGGATGAAAGTTGCACCGCGCCTGCACCCAAGCAAATGCCCCCCCCCCAATATTTGAAACAAATCGCCGCCCCTGCGTCTGTATATATACGTATAATCTCCCCTTCTGTATTTCAAACGAGCACAGCTTGAGAGTGAACGATCCATTTCGGAGTATTTAATCTGATCGAACGGGCGGAAGGGGTGACTGAACCATCATACGACTTTCTCTTAAGTCTAAATTCTAAGCCTCTCTCAATGCACACGGAAAAGGGAGGTTCTCCAATATTGTAGCATCTCCCCTCCCTAAGTTCCCTAACCCCCACCCTTCTTTAAAGGACAAGCCATAACATTACTTTATAACTTTCCATAGCGACTCGAGTTTTTCTTCGCAATGGGGCTTTTATTATATATCAAAGGTGGCACTTAGAGGTGTTTTAAAAATACTGGAGGGCAGTGGCGTGCGTCCCTCTAAAGGTTGTATACCACTCCAATAGCATCTTTCAAAGATCCTCATTGGCGTGACAGTTATCCCATTGTCATTTTGTCAAACTTTGTTTGTTTTTTTTAATTTTTTATTGCCCTAAGTATGTAAACATTAAACAAGGATAAAGAATCAATACACCACAGAAAATTAATACAAAATATGGTGAACTCTGACTTTATGATTAAATTAAATATACACAAGGGAGCCAGTATTCCTCCCAAATAATCTCAGTCATATTTCTTCCGAAAAATCTACTTTTGTATTTTAAAGTAATTCATGAAGTAATTACTGCTGTCGTTCACTAAATAAATGCCTCTAATTTGTTGGCAATTAAAAATATAACATTGTATAAAAATAAGGATTAAATTTAGCACCCGAGCAAAATCACCACCGAACGGTTCAATTGAAATATCCAACTATATATTAATATTAGCATAATTACTAAAAATTACTGATATACTGATTAAATTAAATACACACAAGGTGTTCAGTATTTCTCCCAAATTTTCTCAGTCGTATTTCTTCCGAAAAATCAAGTTTTGTATTTTAAAGTAATTCATTATGTTATTACTGCTGTCGTACACTGAAGAAATGCCTTTAATTTGTTGGCAATTAAAAATATAACATTGTATCAAAATAAGGATTAAATTTAGCACCCGAGCAAAATCACCACCGAACGGTTCAATTGAAATATCCAACTTTATATTAATATTAGCATAATTACTAAAAATTGTATAAAAATAATTCCAAATCCTTTGGGCAAAATCACAATGCCATAATTAATTCTGAATAGTCTCAGAATATATGAACCAGACAGAATGTACACATTTTATGTAAATATTGGTTGGTTAAAATGATTCTATAGAAATATGGTACTTAAACCAGTGAATGTATAAACGTCGCTGGAAGAGTGGAAACTGGAACCACACAGTACAAAGTCCAGTCTGTGCTTGAAATACTTAGAGACGACTAACATGGACGATATAAAAACTGAAGCAACTGCTTGTAAAAAAATTTACATTCGAAATTGTTTCCACGTATAACCGGGACTATACGTAAATGCAGTGTCAGTAACCTGAGCTGCAAAAATTTAGCTGAAGTAATTAGGTTATAGTATTAAAAAATGGTATTTTATGAAATACTGCTTGAGGAAGTGAGCAAAAGAAAGAAAACTTCCATTATCACCAAGCAGATTATTAACAAAAAGAAGCCCAAATTTCGATAATTGATGGGACGTTTGGCGATCTGCAAGACAATATTATTCCATATTGGCAAACAACCAAATAAAGAGCTGCCAGGGAGTGAGGAATTGACAAAATAATTCAAATAAAGGTTGACAGAATTGAAAACATCCTTCCAGAAAGGATACCGTACACACAAACTTGCTATGAAAGTCGTTAACAATTATGGTATATTTCATGAAGAGTAGTACGTACTAGCAGGGATATTGTCTGGTTTCCGAGCAACCTTTGAAATATAGAAACTTTCAAAGAAGAGCAGTGAATAGAAAAATTCACCGTCCTAACTTGGGAACACCCCCCCCCCCCTCCCTGTCAGAATAAAACTGACATATCTGATTACGAAAGTTATATCCGGTTGTCAAACTCCATCTCAGCAAAGAAGTTGAGATCACATGATAAGGCTTGACAAATCATTCATCGACATAATTTCCGAATAGAAAACGTCAACGCAGAGGACCCCGACTGGAGACTGTGTCGTGTTTTCAGTTTTCCCCATCCGCATACTTACATCAATGGACCCGAACCATAAAAACTTTCGTAGGACACGACATTGCTGGAATTTCGCAAAACTGATATGTCAGTCCGATGAGTGAAGTCCGTTTTGATTAAATTTGAAGTACAATTGGATTGTTGACATGGGAACCATTCTAGTAGTCATTGTAATAGTCGTCACAATCATTATCACACCAATCAAAACTGACAATCACCACGCTGTCCGTCTTACGACCAATCGGCAGGAATAAAGACACGTCACGATCGTTGAGTGAACCATTGCACGCAAAGCAATCTTCACCAATGAATTGTCCCAGGCATGAAAGAACATTGCTTTTATCATCGTATTCAATTTCGCAATCGTTCATATTCAATTCTAGTTCATGACTTACGATATACACAAACGAAGAGAAGACGTTGAGTAATGTTTTGATTCCCTTTGGACGCAGTCCTGGTCTTCGTATTTCTAGTAATGGGATATGTAATGAAGGAATAACTTCAACACCGATAAGGTAATTGTCAGGAATATTACTTGCATCTTCCATAAGTCCCTCGTAAGCCGACGGACGCAGAAAGATACGGTCAATACGATAACATGATTGGTCTTCAGCTCTTTTCAAAAAGCGCAGTGTTCGGTTGGCGAACCGTTTCATTTTCTCGAGATATCTAACAACCTTCGGAATGAGAAGGTTGTTAAAGGGATTCGTGGGGTCCATTAAATATGGAGCTTCTTGCAGGAAATCAGAAGGAATCATTTCCTCTCGGTAGTACCATTCCCAAAAGGCTTTTTGTTCGCTAATTTTTCTAACCATGAAAAGAAATTTGCGGAATCCCTCTAAGATGTTTTGTCCACATTCTAAATCTGCGGTCTGGTCGGCAGCTCTAACTGCAAGCAATTCTATAATATAGGAGCGCCCACGACAGTAGCCTTCGATCGGAACAGTCATTACCCAATATTTGGCGAGCCGACAAAGCGCGTGAGTGAACGAATCTTGTGATTTTAAAAAATCTACAGCAGCTTCAGACAAACACGTACTGAAGTCGTCCGGTCTCAGATTAGGATGAAATGATAAGTACCTCAACGTGTTCTCAACTTGAACCTTGGCAACGTCATCCCTTTTACTTCGGTGTGGGATGAAATTCGTTGCAGGTAGCAAGTCGACATGAAACTCTTTGTATTTGAACTTAATCCCATGATTAGTAGCGAAGTAATTCTGACCATACTCTGACCTCACCAAGTCTTCCAATTTGTTGATGACGTCATAGAAAGGAGGTGTGACGCTATTAAAATAAATAACAATATCGATATCCATCTTAATCCACAATGACGTTTTCTTGCCGATGCTACCCAATAATTCAATGCGATTGATTGTAGGACCGTCCTCAAAATATTCTTCTAGATCCCTTCTAATCTGATCAGTATACTTTTGGACTCTCTTTCGAGTTTGTTGACTTGGAGCAAGTCCATCTGCAACTTCTCTCAGTCTAGCCGGTAAAGACATCACTGATAACCCTCTATTCATTTTAAAAGAAAGAAAAAAGTAATGTCGTAATGTATGTTACGTAATACATTAAAATGTATGCATAGTCTACATGCTGAAAATTGTTACGACAGAAATATCGACCTTTGAGATCATCACGGGTGGATCCATTATGCGGCGTTGCAACCCGAGGGTAGAGTCTATATGGTGTTATGAACAGGAAAATATAAGTGTTAGTTGAACTTACACCACGAAGACTTGATAGGTAATGCAGCGTTAATAATTTCTTTCAATTGACTTTTTGTCTGAGATTGAAGGAGGGAGGTGGGTGTACACTAATCTTACTCCCACCTCAATTTCGGGATCACCCGACTATTCCGGGAAGTAATAGGAAGCGCACAAAGAATAAAGCATGAAATATATATTCCACAATGTATAGACATGTTGAACCTACGCAGCTTGCGATGACTCAACTACTGTGCTACTATACTGCCTGTGGTATATATAGCTCACGTGATCTGTGAGTGTATGTAGTTCTCCAAAAATGCGGTTAGTTAATATTATATAGGCATATACAGTATTATGCGTATCTATATTCAACTATATTTGAACTATACTGTTCAAGCAGGGAGAATGTTACCGAGGTGTAATATCTTTGTGTGTGTTTCATCCTCCTTTTGCTAATTGCAATTGAGAAGGTTATTTCGCCCACTTAAGTTCATAAAACACATAAGACGCTCGCATGCGGGAACGTGAGCCTAGGGAATAATCCTGGCTATAAATACTGGTTAAATTATGGTATATGCAAACTGTGACAATATCACAAATATTTGGATATGGATTGAATGCAAATTCAAGTTTACTGGAAAGCTTAGAATGTGTTCCTCTTTCATAACTCAAATATTATTTTTTAACATGGATGATCCGGCTTTAGAGTATGATATACTATTACATACACTTTACTATGCTATTACATACCATTATACGACAAAATATGAGGGGGGGGGGACCTATGAAGAAGGAGGTGGGGAAGAAAGTAGGATATGAATTTTGACAAATAAACGGGAAGTTTAATGCTAATTTAAATATGATATTATACTTCGGCAACAATCAAGGAACCTGCATCAGTGTCGCCACAAATGCTCGTCTCTGCAAATGTACTTGGCACCTATTGTGCTTTCCTCGCTTCACCTCACAACCCCCCCCCCCCCTCACCAACCTCCAACCACCCACCCTCTTCCCTCCTCTATTATTCCTCTATTCTTGATGAGCCTATAGTCATACCGTCATGCAGAGACGAAATATCTTTGATACATATGAAAGTATAACAATAATCATTACAGAACATACCTTAGCATAGCTGTAATATATATACCTTGAGCCTTTTAACCTCTCCCGCCCTCCCCTTCCAACCCTCACCCTCACCGCAACCCCCTCCACCTTTCTCTGTCTACCTACCCCTCACTCCACCCCTCTCTCTCTCCACCTCTCTCTCTCTCTCCACCCCACTTGACCAACCTTAAAGTTCAGCAATCTCTGACAGAAGAGTTACTCCATTGGTAAGCTTGATTGCGAGCAGAATTTAACAAGAAGTAGATATTCGTTCCGTGCACATATATACGTTTGTTATGCTGACGTGTTGTTATCACAGCAAACGCAACTTAAAAATCCCCACCAATCCAAATATTTCGCAATGTTGTTCAGATACTCCAAATAACGGCCATTATGCATATTAAAATGTTTTAAGATTTCTGTTGAAGGAGGCTGGGAATTCATGTGCTTAATTTGGGTTCATGGATGTAGATGTGGAAAGGAAAGGAAACAAAGTGCTTTCATTAATTCCATCCCTAAAAGGCGTAGGACTAGTGGCGTGAGTCAAACGGGAGGGCAGCGAGGCGGGGGGGGGGGGGGGGGGGTTTAGCGGCGCCCCATTCGACCATCAGTCGGGAGAAATGGTTCAGTCAGGGAAAGAACTGGACCATTACTACCCTATTTTTCCATCTCACACAACGTATTTATTAGCAAACCCCGGAGTTTCTTTGCCTGATTTATTAGACATAAATATGTCAGGGGTGTCTGAGGTTCCTTCCTCCCCCACACCCACACTCACCCTCGCACCCCCCCCCCCCACAACGATGCATTCTGAGGCTTATTTCTACTACAAATTAGCCTATAGTTGGATCTAACCACAAGGTTATGCTAATAAAAAGTCGGATGGTTAGTCTAACCCCCCACCCCCCACCTTGGCCCGGCCTGAATATAAAAACCCCGACTGCCGATGGAGGAGAGGGAAATTACCTCCATACCCCCATTTCCATTTGCGCATGCTACTGCATGGATGTATGTATTCTTATTCTAGGACTGGTCAACTAATGCAAACACACGCAAATATCACAGTTACATATAAACGTGCTCAAATGTTTATTGAAACTAACAACTGATAGGGTTTTCTTTCAATATCTCCAGTTTCGCTTCACTGATATTTTCCTTAACTTCATCTCATCATAAGTCAGCGGAGATTTCGAAGGCACTTTAAGCAAGGCTGAAGGTAGTGGACGATCCAGACTATAATAATAACTTTCCATAACGTTTTGTTTAGGTTCATGCCCCTACCTAAGTCAAGTCGGTGAAACTAAAAACCTGCCCCCCCCCCGTCACATATCAAATCATGGGCGCGCCACTGTAGATTATATAGCTAACTTAACTACATACACGGCGCATGCTCCTTTCAAATGCAAGACAACACAGAGAGTCATTTTAGTTTAGCTATATCTCTTTTCTGAGAATAATATCAAGCCTACGTCAAAATGACAATTATGCAAGAGTATAGCGAAAAAATTTATACATGTATGCAGTGTAACAAATTTCACGAGTATTTTCATTTAACGTTATCTTTTCCGAAACATATATGAAAGTTTCGTTCAGTAATATTTGTTTGTTTTTAGGCCTATGAACTCACCAGTGATGGTCCAGATCATAAAATCTTGAAGATGATAACGTTGGTTGGAGTAGTCGTGGACCAATATACACTACGCTTTTACACCTGTCACAGTTGTCTAACAATATAATGGTAGTATTCACATTTGGCTTACTGATTCGTTGAATGCGGTTATTCCTACAGTACATCACCTCACGCATGGGAGAAATAATAACAAGAGAAAAATCAATGCACATAAGTGAGTAATATGATATATTATGGGGATAAACTTATGTTTTATTTTTATTATTTGAACAAGGTACAATGACTGGGAATTCCCTGTGTTAAATTAAGATATGACCTTTGACTGATTCATCGTCAGTGTTTGCAAACAGAAATCAAGGATTCCCATTACGTGATTAAACGTCATTACATCACAGAGGGAAATTCCAACATTGACATTATTGCGAAATTACTCTGTTTGTACAGAGGCTTGCAAAATCGAGTATGAGTTAAAAATAGCACACACTTCTGTACTAACCGCGTGTGTCGATCCTTATTTTAACACTGCATTTGTACTGCAAATACTGGCATCGAAGCATCGTGGTATGATATAGATTTGCTAGATATTCGTATCATACTGTTAACTGTAAATCACACTCACGGTCAGCCTGTACGGTCAACCTGTATAACAAAAACAGAGATGAGCAGACGAGTCGATCAGCTTGGGTCGCATTTGTGTACCGCTCAGTGGTTATAATTAATCAATAACCAATCAATTAAATATTCAATAATCAGGGAGAACATTTAAAGACGCTTAAGCTCCCACGAATGTGGGAGAAGCCCGCAAGAGATTATGGTTTACAACTTTCACGTCCAGGGGCGTAAATCATGGGACACCCCCCCCCCTCCGCGCTTTATGAAGGGTGAAGGACACAATATCAAATGTCCCCCAGGTTTATTGACCGACTCGTGTAGGCGCTTTGCTATCAGGCTCATAATGACTCTTGTATTTCATAAAGGGAGCTCAAATATTGTGCTACGTACTTGAGACTTGTAACTGTTAATGTTTTATTCTCATCTGATCAGCACCCCGACGAGAAACAGAACTTTTCACCTGGGTTGGATTAAGACATGATTACGGAATACATTTATGGCGTAAATTAACTGAGGAAACGCTCCCATACACCGCTGAGGCTATCTGCTAAGCCACCAGATAAAACCCACAGCATTCGCTAACCTCCTATCCGGTATATTATTTTTCATATTTTATAGTATGTTGCATTTCACGTATACAAGCAATATAACACTATGAGTAACTTATACTGTATGCAATATATAATATGGTTAGCACCCATGATAGTTTTTAAGTGTTTTTGAGATAATTATATATTTCAGTGGAGTTTTAAGACATACATATATGGTGCTAAGCCCGGGTGCTAAGCTGCTATTCATGTTGTTGTTATAACCATGTTACCCACTATACCTCAAGTTCTAATTTAGTAGTTATGTACATATTATGTTATGTACACATGGCACTAGTCTGCATAGCGATCACTTGAGAACGTAATTTCAATGTTACCATTGGCCAGTAACCAATCGAGCAGGAAACTGCAGTAAATAATATAAACGTAACTGGTTTCACCGGTTTCAATTAATACATATGTGTTGCTACGTAAGGTCGGTGCATGTCTTAATTGTTCGTTGAATGGGAAAGGGAGAGAGGGAAGGGGAGTATTCGATCTATACGCTATTTGGGCAGGGTGCCCGGGATTAAGCTTGGTCAGGTTTCTATATGAGAATATACGTATGTACTAAATGTGTAATTATAGTTTCAGGTCAGATAAAGTGATATCAACACTAGCTTTAGCACCACCCTACCAAGCTTACCCTTCCCCTAGCCCCTCCCCCCCCCAATTTCTGACATATATGGGACATTGTCGCCCGTTATTAATGCATTACACTTATATAAATTATAACATAATTTCGTGCAATTTGGCATTGATATTTATTGAGGCAGCGGAGATACGTTACCGAGTGAGATTGTCAATTCTCAGTACAGGAAATCATAACTCTTCTGCACTGACGTCTATTTAAATGAACCATTGGTATCTCCCTAACCTTCTAAATTATTCTTATCAAAGAAAATTTCCATATGGTGATTATAATAATTACAATTCAGCGTGTACTGTATGCCTTACACGTTGGCATGAGGGTTTTTGAAAGTTTGATATGATTCCCCTGTTAGGAATATGTTGTTGCGTCCATTGTTACTTGAACAACTTGTGTAAAGCGCCCTATTTATAAGATACCTTCTTATTTTAGCATATTGTGCAATCATGACTGTGTCTTGACTGTTGCGCTAATTGAAAACATTGAAATGAAAATTTTACATGACGTGTTGTTCACGTTTCAATTATGTTAACGGCTGTTTAGTTTCCAACGAATCTTTGTACTGTTTTGTACAGGGTCAATGCCAACGACAAAGTTTTGCAGTGGCGACGTATTCTTGTGGCTGGTAATCTCCGACCCTATAAAGCCCAGTCCCGAAGCTGCTGTTGTATTGTAGTACATTCCTCCCCACTGGTGGATCCCGCTCTTCTGTTGCCGCCTGCTACATTGCTGCACGAAAATACAGAGGGAGGAAGCGAAACTCAAAGAACATCGGCAAGACCACTCTCTAAAATTGGCTAACTGACTTGAATTAATTCATTTATTTGTTTTATCGCCAATTGTGTACAAAGGGAAAGGAAGTCTCCTAAAAAGTCATAAAAGACTTAACAAGGTAGGAGACTCCCTGGGAGAAAAGAAAAGAAAAATGAACAAATATTTATAATACAGAATATACGCAATGATTAAATATACAGTAATAATATCCTAGTGACGCTGAGATGGATACGTGAAAAGATTAAATATTACTAGTACGAGTTAATGAACTCCTTTTTCAAATGCCTGGTGAATGTGGGTTTTGAAGTAATGAACTTCAAATTTTTTGATAAATCATTCCAAATTTGTATTGCTCTGTTTCGAAGACCGAATTTCCCTATGTTACTATGGTAAAAATTGCAATGAGCGATTTGCAATGAGCAATTGCAATGAGCAATTGCAATGAATTGACTTTATTCATGATTGGAATTATTCTTACGTCATTAAACGGTTATGTTCTTCACTTTATTTTGTCTTTTAGACAGCACTGTGTACGTGTGCCTTACTTAAACGAAGACTCTCGTAGATCTTGGTTTTTCCTTTAGACACAACCTGATTCTTGAAGCTTAATCATGATTTTCGGTCTTTTATTCCATCGTTATTAATCATACATTAAGAAAAATGACGAGATTTAATTAGATATCATGAATGGATATTAATCCTTACTAATCAGATGATATAAGGAACACGATTGGACTGAATAAGATATCATATATGGATATTGATCACGTGAACTCTATAACTGGATTCAATAAACATAATATCCAGTATAGGATTATGAACTGCTCGGATCGGTTTCTTATCTGCTGGTATTGGAAGCAAATTGTTGAAACAATAGGTGTCATATGCCAACAAAGATGAGAAATGTTGACATGCCATGTATACTTAATTGATGTGAACTTCGTTGTTTAGGTGTCGTTCTTTGTTTGGTTACTGTAATTCAATGTAAATTGACTCAATGACATTGTTGTCTCACGCATCAAGTTTCAACAAAAGACAAGTTCTTTTCATAAGTCATTTGGAAATACCCAGTTGCTAAAGAAATTGTTAGTGCAAAGTGCGAAGTTAAATGATAGCAATGAGTTAAATGATAGCAAGCAAAACACACCGCTGTCTATGTATCTGCCAATAATACCTCTATTCATCAAACAAAATGTTTAATTAGCTTGTTTTGTTCAATATCTGGCTACAGGGCTGCAAAAGGAGAGCATGATATAAAATAATGCTTTTGTCATTTTGATTCAAGTTATGCACAACTTATGAATAGGGAAGCAATATCTAATAATTTTGCAGTGAGCTTCTTCAAATGTTCAAAGATTAGTCATAAAGATTTCCCATTCATGGTGTGAACATCGTAGAACTGCTACCTCATAAACATAGATCTAGACCCCTGTTGGTTGGTGACCCTAACTTTAACTTTGATAATCCTTGGGACCTTCCACCCCCCCCCCCCCAAAGGGGTTGATGTTTTAGTCTGGAGAAGGGGCAACCCGGCCCCTCCTATTTAAACATTAATATATATTTAAAAGTTTTTATTTACAGAAAACGGTGTAATATTTTGCAACTTTTGAGCTAATTATGTTGAATTTTTTGTCCATATCACCTCATCAAATTGGGCCAAATATATCTCTAACAGCCTACGAAGGAGAGGGTGGGCGAAAACAATGGCCGTACCGCACCACTTAGACAATGAAGTACGACGCCCTCCTCCGCTTACGCCGTCCCACCCGCCCCCTTTCTTCTCTTTCTCTCTCTCTTTCTACAAACGGAAAACAGAAGATCACATTATGACAACGAACTGTCTAGCTGCATCATTAATTTTAAAAATTTAGGCATAAATATTATAATGCAGTACTTAATTTATCACACAATTAACACATGCGCCCGAAGCTAAAGGTAAACAAACTTGAACCTGTAAATTAACTGAAAATGCCATCAAAATGTAGCAGGAATGGTCGATGTTGCCCTTCTATATATCCATCCCGAGTTACCACTAACAGGAGTTTGTTCGAGTTATTAGTTCATCACTTTGTATTAACTTGTACAATATGCACGATAATTTCACACTTGACGTGTTTTTAAGCAATATATGCATGAAGGATACGAAAACTTATATACTGTTCTAATATACGTTGTGGAAGTACCCTTTCACTTGCTAAAAATCAATAATAAACCAAACATCAATTTTCTTGCAGGTTGCCCAAGCAATGTACGACGTCGTAGGAGTGAACTTACACAATACGTCGACTCTTTAGTAGGTTAGATTATAACTATTTGAAGTTAGACATATCAGGAAGCAGAAGCATGATTCTGTATCTATCTCTATCAGACAAAATGCTTGCTGTTTATATTACTTTGTATTTACTTGAAAGATGAAAAAGCGCAGGTTACATGGCATATGAAAACATATCTTCAAGTTCCAAATGACCTTTAAACCCAGTTGCAACTGATTTTAATGACGTCAGTCGCATCTTTGCCAATGGGAATCGTGAAAGTCGTGTGTCTGTCCTCATGTCGTTCACTCGTTGGTGTCCACGTGCCAGGGTCTATGAACTGCTCGAGCGCCGACTGGACCCTTTTTACAATATCTTCTCGCTGCCCAAAGCCCCTGTCTCCGTCGATTTTAGCAGCTGCTGCCACGATGTCAGTAAATGAAAAGAGATAGCTCGAAGCAATACTCGGATCTACTCCTCTTGCTCCAGATCGCTTCTCGATCTTCGGCCGTAAGAGCCGCTTTCGTTCGGTGCCTACCAAGAAATGTTGAGGTGTCTTGACTTTTGGAGATTTAAACATAACCCTCCACGTTGGTTGAGGCTCGAATATCATCTTAAGACTGAAGCCCCCGTTTCTCTCTGACTTGTCTAATCGGGATAAAGTCTCTGTCGCGTATGTACTCATTTGCCTCAGGTTATCACCAAGAGCTCCTTGTAACATGTTGTTATACGGGTTGGTAGGGTCAAGCAGCAGTGGACGCTGGTGTAAAATGTCCGCTGGGATGTCGGTCCTTCGATAGTATCTTGTCCAAACTATGTTTAAGTTGTGCGACTGTTTTACCATCGTCAGGAATCGACGAAACCCTTGCAGGATATCCCTACTTCCACGACGTTCCTCTTCCTCAGCAGCCCATGCACCAAGGTACTCCATGATAGAGGAGCGACCAAAGGAAAATCCAGGAATCCCAATTGTGGTACTCCAAAACTTGGCGAGCCTCGACAAGGAATGGGAAAATGCTGAATGATTTCGCTCGAAAGCTACTGCTCCTTCGGACAGTGACGTGCTGAAATCCATATGGTTTCCTCGTCTGTTGTTCCTCAGATGTTGCAGCGTGTTGGCAACCTGCACGCCTATCTCATCAGTTTCCCCAGAGTAGCCGTTTGAATACAAGAAGTTTCTAGCAGGTAACAAATCCACGTCGAATCCTTTCACGGTCAGAGACAACCCCAGAGGACTCTGTTTGCAATCTTCATCAATATTCATGGTTATGACGTCATCAAGCTTTTGCTTGAATTTACTAAACGGTGGCATCTCGTCATTGAGATAAATGATGACATCGATATCCATTTTGAACCAGAGTGATGTCTTTTTGGTCAAGCTACCGAGTGGTCGAATACGATCGATGGAGAACTTAGATCCCAAGTGTCGATGTAAAACATCTTGGATGTGTTTCGTGGCTGCTCCTGCTTTCTCCAAGATATCAGAGGACGGAGCTAGTGAATCAGCGTACTGCTTAAGTTGAATGCTCAAAGACATATCTGTTTGATACGAAAACAAAAATAAAGCAAACAATAAATCAATCGTAAATTTAATACTTTGCCAAGACTCCCATCGATCTTACAGGGTCTATAGATATTTCTCTATTATTCATACTATGGAAGGAAACATTCATGACAGAGAAAAGAAGCACAATATTAATAACTTCAAAACCTGTCAATCATATGTTTGAAACTGAAAAGTGTTATAGGCCTACATGCAGTCTTTTAAATTGTGATAGAAAAGGTAGAGTTTCACATAAATATCCCAGATTGAAATTATTTTTCGGCCTCTAGCGTTGATCGTATTCTTTTTTTTTTACACTTTCAGATCCTACAGTTTCAACAAATTCAACTCTGATTAATAAAGAAAAATATCAGTATTTAAATAGTGATGAAAAACGACATGAACACTCGTTCCATGACAAAGCCTTGAGGGAATGCTTTAGTTTGATCGATTATCATGTTATTTGATGAATATTGAAAAAGTGCCGAAAATACACTACACGTGTTAAGCTTTTTTCCTTGAAATTTATGTTTACAAAGGTTTCCATCGCAAACATGACTATCGGGTACCAAACGTGAAGTATGTCTGTACTCGTATGCATGCTTGCATGTACTCGCTCTCGTCCAAAATTTGTACTCATACTACCGACAATAAATAAATTTATTATAAATGCTTGTGCGAAATTAAGTTCCCCGATTTGTACTCTGACTGACGAATTGCTCTCGTAAACAGAGTATTCATCCAGTTTCGATTGCCTGTGGTAGATGCATATGACAGACATGAACTAAATAAATTAAGAATAAAGTAAGTCAACTTACCGAGTTCAATCTTTAATTATCACGTCCGAATAATTTTCAGGTAAAAGGAAAATTCCTCTCCAATTTCTCGTGTCCCTTTAAATGGTTGTTTTACTGGGGGTAAGAATTTATCGTTTATGTTATTCGATACAACCCAATTGCTTGCCAAAGAACCAATGACGATATTCTCACCGAACTCTCTTAATTAATAGTCATATATTTGATTACATCACGCGAAGATTATCATTGTCTCATCCATAGCAAATAACAAAGAAACGAACAGGGACTGTACGCATTGCGACACTCTGGGAATACCCAATTTTGAAATCGCACTGCATGTGCAAAGTTCAATCATTTAATTTGTGAATAACTGCAGACATAATGTTTTCTATAAACAGTCGACCGAAAGACTGCCACCCTTCGACGGGACCGTTGCCTATGCTTCGGGAAGGTATGTAATTAAAACAAGTTTGAAAATACACATTTGAAGCCGTTAAATTCGTCATTTTCATACAATCTTCTGCATAGTGATCTAACTGATCAAATATGACATGACAATTGCACAATGGTATAACGACCTATCAGCTTAACAGAGAAGTCTTTTCCTTTGATGAAAACCATGTTTGTGTATGTTTGTGTATATATCATTTTTGAGGTTTCCTCCAAATATTTCTCAGTTTATACTAAATAGGCAGGACGACTCTTATGTTCAGCACAATATTTGACATGCATATAGACCATTTTGAAGGTTATGACAAAGTTTAGCAAAAATAGACTTGAAAAGAATTTACATTTAAAAGATCTGCATTACAGGGTGAAAAATTATAGTCTGATACGTACACAGTAGATGTTTGTTCATGTTTCTTGTACACGTCTTTAAACATGTCCATGTTCCTCAGAAGTTGAGAAGTTTGTTGAAATACTAAGAAAGATTGCAAATAAAATGTGCATTTCATCTTGAAGGGAAAAAAGACATCCAAATAATGGATTTTGTGGAGCAGAATGTTCAGATGATCCATTTTGCTCGAAAGTTTTGAGGTAACGTTTTGGTTTTCGCCTTCAAAAAATGTCCCACCGCCCAATGGAAGTTTGTGCATCCCGTCCCCTTCTCTCTAGAATGAGGCCTCTAAAAGCGCTTCTGGTTTAGTCAACCGCATACATCATCTTTGTTGAAATAAGTATATGCTAAAATCAATTAATAAAACACAATGTACTGTTATTTATTAGTCCAAGGCAGGTTTATTTTGACGGACAAGAATGCAAATCGAGATATCCACATATCATGTTAGCAATGTATGACAAGCTTCACCAAATAATTTCGCATATAAAATCAATGGCGGAATTTAACACAAACTAAATACACAAACGAAAGAAACCTAAAAATAACCAATTACTGGAAACTTCAGTATGCAAAGTTCAGTGATAGCAAAAATAACTGATAAATTGTCTTTGTCTGTCAAGAATGATAAGGAGGTTAAACAAACTCTGCTTAACATCCCACTGACAGAGATCATTATAACAACATGCTTGGGGATGTGGATTCAAAGAAGGACAACGACTCAAGACAATAAATGAGTCATATGTTCAGGTATCTGTCAACCCACCACACCGCAAAACACGACACCATCCCTCAGGCAGAAGTTCGTTCAGAGTTCGTTTAGCAAAGTGACTCAACAGGTGGTATTAGTCTTGTGAAACTCCTTGGAAGAAGTTATCATGCGGATTAGAATGGTCGAGCAGTAGTGGTCTCTGCTTCATTATTTTCTGTGCAATGTCGGCTATAGAGTATGAAATCATCCCAATAGACGCAAATACTATGTTAAGGAATCTTCTAAACGCGTTGAGAAGATCCTGACTTCCATGAGACTCTTCATTTTCCGCAGCATGTGCTCCGAGGTATTCCATGATTGAGGATTTTCCTTTCAAATTGAATGGATGTTGATTTCCCCAGTACTTTGCCGCTAAGCGAGATGATAGCGTGTGAAAAGGCACTGTGTTTCTTTTCAAACGCAACCGCACACTTCGAGACAGAAGTACTGAAGTCCCGTTTCTTTTCTACGTTTGGACCTGCAATGTGTTTCGAATAATAAAGGACATTTGGCAGTTGGTTTTCCGCCACTGTGTTACCTTCTCTGACGTATTCATTGACCATATTCACTGTTGAGATTACATCAACGTCAACCCCGTTCGCTTTTAGCTTAAAGGCATGCGAACCCTCTAAAACGCTACTGTACGATCTTCCCAACGCGTTCACTATTCTTCTCTTAGCGTTTGTAAATGGAGGCATTTCATCGTTTAAGAAAACATGTTACATGTAAATCTACATCCATCTTTAATCCAAGAGAAGTTTTCTTGGCATAACTTCCCAGAGGTACTACGCGGGCAACAGAGAGACCATGCGTGTCTTGAAGCACACGTTGTATCATATCAGTTGCTTGACCAGCTTTGTCGAACATATCTTGGTTTGGCGCCAAGCCGTCCGCAAACTTACGTAAATACTTGCTCAATGATATGATGATCGGAACATATCCTAAGGAGACAACGGAGATATTTTACTTTATTTTATTTAAGAACTTATGCATGTAATTTTTTCGAGTTATATTCGGTACGTGATAATTTACAAACTGTTCACACTTTCCGTGGTGTCTGAAGCCTTTTCCCACCAGGGTTAACGTCTCTTTTCCCCCAACATATTCACCAGGGGAGGGGAGGGAAGGGAAGGGAAGGAGAATGGGATAGGGAAGGGAAGGCTTGGGCTTGTCCGGAGAAGCAATTCGTCACCCTCTCCTTTCGCCTGTTTCCCCGAAGAAAAGGAATTTATTTTACATAAGAGGATAATTCTGATTTATATACTACAACATAACGACACTATGTCAAAAACTCATTATCTATTTACCCGAATTTTTTTATGTCTTAGACCGCCATATTAATATATGATATATTCACCAACATGTGTTGTTCTCGGAATTATCCATCCCTTGATGGAGGCAAATCGCCCTCTTTATCTGAGAAAATAAGTCAACAAATTTAGCAAACGTACATGAAGTTACGTAAATTCAGCGATAACACTTATATCGCTAAGAGTGCAATTTCCAATTAAGAAGGATAAACTTCAAACCTGTAACATAAATGTAAAGATATTTTGTGAAAAGTTTCTTTTGGTATGACTGTTTGGAATAACACTGGTAAAAAACACTACCTCCACGTCTTTATACTAACTTTGATTAGCTCTTTTCACTCCTTTGGTCCAATGAGGTCAAAATTGCAACAGCAGTGACGAAGAAAGTGATCAAAAACTGTGGGATGTGATTTGGGAGGCGTTGATTGCCCTGACGAATTATAAGCTATACAGTTATCCAAGTCAGAAGTTGCAACAACAAAAAAATCATAGTACTACTAGCTTATCTTCAAATTTTACCTTTTCAAAAGTTCAAAATTTCAACTTTTTCTAACACAATTCTGAAAGTTTTAAATAAAAGGTTCGACTTGTTCTTCATTTTTATCTTCAAATTGCGACGTTCAACTTTATCTGACCCTTTTCCTCAGACTTTTGACATTTTCAGACATTTTGGAATCAAAATTTTAACTCTTAACGCAAACGTCTGTACTGTTAGTTTTTGTAATTTAGTCATTTCTCGAGCTGCTTCGATATGAAAATTCGAAAAAGTAGAGACAAGTCGAAATTTCGTCATATTATTCCGAAGGTTTAGACTATTTTGTTTCAAACTTCTCCTGACATTGAGATTTTACCGACGTTTATTTCAACATTTCGACGGAGTATATATCTTTCTCTTTTTAAAACGTCGACATTTTATTGTGAAAACTAAATTTTCCATTTTGGATTTTGTGGAAACCAAATTTTAACATAAACTGTCGATTTTTAACTTTCAAACTCTTTTTAAACTGGTTTGCGTCACAGTTAATGCAGCGATATTGTATCACCTTCAATCAGGTTTAGCCTGCAATCCACTAGTTTAACAAGTGATAAAATGGCTAAATGTATTCAATATTAGCTATTAAGTATATCAATTTAATGCCCATAATAATAGTTCTATGGGTTTATGAAGTTTACCTGAAACATATAGAAAGCTACAAGAAAATTTTATGATGGCTAGACCTCAATGGCTATGCATGTGGAGCTTCTCCTAACGAGAATAATGCAATCTTTTAAAGTTCATTTACTTTCTTGTGATGCTTACTTTTCTTCTTATTTGCTCGATTTCTCATGATCGGACAAGAAACAATCAAGGGAGAAGATTCAGGCTGGCTTTCGATATCCATACCACAGAGTTTACTTATAATGTACTTATATGCTTTAGTAATACAACATTCTTCATCGTCATACGTAAAAACCTCCTCAGCACTGTCAGTCTCATCGTCACTGGCACATTCACCAATGGTCTCACTTGCCTGATGGAGACACCAATCGAAACTAACAACAATTACATCTTCCGTGCAACCCCGTGAAATTGGTATGTAGATTGAAACATCACGTTCGTCGTGCTCGTCCGCCGAATCAAACCAATCACCACCAATGAAGTCTTCCATGTTCGATAGCATAAACCGCGTATCCGATTGATCGTTACAATGGCTGATTTTTTTACCTCTCTCTTTGACCTGATCAGAAATTGCACACATGAAGGACGTGAGCATGCGGAAGAATGGTTTGACTTTTGTTTTTACTTTCGTCGGTTCTGCAGTCTGAGAATGGATCTTTATCGATGGCATGTGCAAGTCCATTTTCTTGAAGCCGAGAATAAAGAAATCAGGATATATCCCTCCTTCGTCAAAAAGATATTGAAATCTTGATAAAGGAAAGAATATCTCTTTAACGGTAAACGACTGGTCTACTTGGTCCCCGTTGTATTCTGCTTTCTTCAAATGACGAAGTGTATTATTAGCAAACCGTTTAATTTGTTCGAGGTATTGAACGACCTTCGGGCTGAGTAGGTTGTTAAATGGATTGGTGGGATCAATTAAATATGGAAGTTTGTTCAGAATATCAAGAGGGATCCTTTTCTTTCTGTAGTATCGTTCCCAAAAAATTTCTTGTTCATTGATTTTTCTAACTATGAAAAGAAATGTGCGAAATCCCTGTATGATATTTTGTCTTGGTTCTAGTTTAGTCTCTTCGGCGGCTTTAACTGCAAGTAACTCCATAATTGTAGAACGACCCGGACAGAATCCCTTTAGCGGAACAGTCATTACCCAATATTTGGCTAGCCGACAAAGTGAATGTGTGAAGGAATCCTGCTCTTTGAGAAAACCTACAGCCGCTTCTGATAAACTAGAACTGAATTCTTTATGTCGCAGCTTACTGTTAGAGTTTAAACACTCCAAGGCATTATTAACCTGAATCTGTGTTCCTTCTCTATCATTATAATCACAATAATAATTATAACAATTTGGAACAAAATTCGTCGCTGGAAGCAAGTCGATAGAGAACTCACCGTATTCAAACATTACAGCGTGCTCGGTCTCTTTGCAATTCGGATTGTAATTTGACTTTACAAAACACTTTAGTGTTTCGATGATGTTATCGAAAGGAGGGATGACGTCATCGAAATATACAACAATATCAATGTCCATATCAATCCATACGGACGTTTTCTTGCCAATACTACCCAAGACTTTAATCCGATTAAATGTCGACCTGCCGTTAAAGTAATCTTCCAGTCCCTTTCGTATTTGACTTGTGCACATGTCTACTCTTTTTTTAGTAGATTCACTCGGTGCAAGCTCTTGGGCAAAATTCCTTAATCTCGTCTGTAGATCCATTGACAAATATCTACATAAACAAATGCAAAAGTAAATTTTAAAATAGACGTTTTGTATTCGTACTTGGTGTTTCACGCATCGACATTAAGTTTGCTCTTTGACGATATGATTATGCATTATATAGATTCAGGCCCGTAGCAATGTTGGACACGGGGATGTAACCCGGATCCCATGCAGACTTATGTTCGCCCCTACCCATATAACTTGTTATTGCCCGTTGATATCATAATTCCTGGTTACTGACCTATGCTTACTCGATTTCCAGAAACTGTCAAATGTATGATGCAAACTATAATAGTTACTAACGTTCCATAACGTTTTTTTTTAGGTTCATGCCCCTACCTCACCCCAAGCCGGGATATTAAGAACCTGCGCCACACCTCCCCCCCCCCCGGTCACATTTCAAATCATGTGCACGCCACTGTAGAATATAGCTTACTTAACTACATGTACGGCATATGCTCCTTATAGCCGGGATATTAAGAACCTGCGCCACCCTCAATATTACGTCAAGATGACAATTATGAAAGAGTATAGCCAAACTTATTCACGCATGTATGCAGTGTAACAAATTTCACGAGTATTTTCATTTTACGTTATCTTTTCAGAAAGGTATATATGAAAGTTTCGTTCAGTAATATTTATTTGTTTGTTTTTAAGCAGATGAACTCACCAGTGATGGTCCAGATCATGAAATCTTGAAGATGATAACGTTGGTTGTAGTCTTGGGCCAATATACACAACGCTGGCTTTTATTCCTGTCACAGTTGTCTAACAATATAATGGTACTACCATTATATTGTTAGACAACTTTGTTCAACTTTGTTTGACTGATTCGACTAATGCGGTTAAGTCTACATCAACTCACATCTGCATGGGAGACGTAAACAAAGAAAAATCAATGTATATTAGTGACTAAATATGATATATGGTGGCGATAAACTTGTGTTTCATATTTTATTATTCGAGCAAGGTACAATGGCTGGGAATTCCATGTGTTAAATTAAGAAATGACCTTTGACTGATCTCGTCAGTGTTAGCAAACAGGCTTGGATTTATGATTCCCTTATTGTTTGTATAAAACCTACAAAATATTGACAGTGCTCTCCAAGCTGGTCGTATATTAGAGAGTGAATAGTAGTCACAGGAGACTAAAACGAAATGATAACGCATATAGTTCATATTCACATCATAGCCGAATGTGGGTCTGTATAGGGTTGTTGATATTAGGTAAACTATGATCACACGAGTTCACACGAGATGGGGAGCTTTCATCAAAAATACAAAAAGCAATATAATTCCTTTTTAGTTTTATTTCCATTCAATAACTCTATAGTTACAGTTGAGCAACACGCAGGAATCTAAACTGCTATAGCCATTGCTGGAAGTTATGAACACTTACAATATATTTCTGCTTCCTATTCATATCACATTTTCTGTGAGAATCGATCGGCTTCGAGATGAATACCTTTGTTGATTTCTGCTTCCTAGCTCCCCCTCATACACCCCGTCAGGGATATATAACATTTTCTGTGAGAGTCGATCGGCTTCGAGATGAGTACATTTGTTGAGACCCAGTGACATGCGCTCAGGGGGTGGCGGGTGGGGTTATCCCGACACCCGGTCGTCAGTCGGGGGTGATGCTTCAGTTGGAGAAGGTTTGAGCCAATACTACGGTTGTACCCATCCCCACCCCTCCTTACCCCAACGCACCATTATTTCAACCACACAAAGTATTTGCTGGCAAAACCTTGCGTTAGGAGCTACTTGTACATACCAAAAGTTTGTTTTAAATATGATGTATCACGATGCACCAATTGACTTCTACCCCGTACAACCCTGTACATAGGTGTCGGCTCCAGTGAACACGGCAGCACCCAATCTTTATATAATTAAAAAAATTCATTCGCATCTGGTCCTCCCATAAGGAAAGAGTTAGCACAGAGTTAGAGTTATATATATCTGAGAATAACTCAGACCACACCATTCAATTGGGGTTCTTTTTTCTCTTGAGGAGGACCCCCAGCCCTTCCTACAAAGGATATTTGCGAATTTCAATTTAAAGTCGGCTTGGTATTGATTGCTTCAAGAACTTCTGGTTTCCCCTTTCCTGCCCACCACCCGTCCCTCCCCATTCCCTCCCTTCCAATTTCTATCAGAAGAAACGATAAATGAATAACAATAAGTATTTATAAATAAATAAAAATTGCAGCACGTATACTGCGTGTTGCCGTACGGCGCAATAGAAATCGAGGATTCCCCATTACGTGAGTAAACGTCATTGCATTACAGAGGGAAAGTCCAACATTGAGATCATTGCAAAATTCCTCTGTTTGAACAGATGCTTGCAAAATCGATTATGGATAACAACATCACACACTTCTGTACTAACTACGTGTGTCCTCATGTTTAACACTGGCTTTATACTGCAAATACTGGCATCGAAGCCTCGCAGTATGAAATGTATTTGCTAGATATTCGTATCATACTGTTAACTGTAAATCACACTCACGGTCAGCCTGTACAGTCAACCTGTATAACAAAAACAGAGATTAGCACACGAGTCGATCAGCTTGGGTCGCATTTGTGTACCGCCCAATCAATAACCAACCAAATATTCAATAATCAGGCAGAACATTTTAAAGACGCTTGAGCGACCACGGATGTGGGAGAAGCCCGCAAGAGTTATGGCTTACAAATTTCAACTTACAACTTTCCCCACGCTTTATGAAGGGTAAAGGACACAATATCAAATGTCCCCAGGTTTGTGACCGACTCGTGTAGGCGCTTGGCCTATCAGGCTCATAATGACTCGTGTATTTCATAAAGGGAGCTCAAATGTTGTGCTACATAAGACTTGTAGTTTTTAATGTTTCATTCTCATCTGATCAACCCCTCGACGAGAAACAGAACTTTTCACCTGGGTTGTAATAAGCCATGATTATAGATTACGCTTATAGCGTAAATTAAATAAGGACCGCTCCCATACACCGCTGAGGCTATCTGCTAAGCCACCAGATAAAGCACGCAGCATTCGCTAACCTCCTTTCCAGTATATTGCATTTGATACTTTTATAGTATATTGCATTTCACGTATATAAGTAATATAACACTATGAGTAACTTATACTGTGTATTCAATATATAATATGGTTAGCAATGGCATACGTGATAGTTTTCAAGTGTTTTTGTGATAATTATATATTTCATAGGAGTTTTGAAACATACATATATGGTGCTAAGCCTGTGTGCTAAGCTGCTATTCATGTTGTTGTTATAACCATGTTACCCATTATACCTCAAGTTCTAGTTGGATTGGGTTGGGTTTCTATATGAGTATACGTATGTACTAAATGTATAATTATAGTTCCAGGTCAGATTAAGTGATATAAACACTAGCTTCAGGACCACTCTACCAAGCTAACCCCTCCCCTAGCACCCAGCCCCCCCCCAATTGCTGACATATATGGGACATTATCGCCCGTTATTAATGCATTGTACTTATAGAAATTATAACATAATTTCGTGCCATTTGGCATCGATATTTATTGAGGCAGAGGAGTTACGTTACTGAGTGAAATTGTCGAATTTCAGTACAAGCGATTATAACTGATGTCTTCTGCACTGTCGTCTATTTAAATGAACTATTGGTATCTTCCTAAATTCTAAACTATTCTTATCGAACAACATTCTCCATAAGGTGATTATAATAATTATAATTCAGCGTGCACTGCATGCCTTATAAATTGGCATAAAGGTAATAAAAGGCTTTGTTTTGAAAGTTAGATGTGA
This sequence comes from Apostichopus japonicus, assembly GCF_037975245.1. Lineage (NCBI taxonomy): Eukaryota > Metazoa > Echinodermata > Holothuroidea > Aspidochirotida > Stichopodidae > Apostichopus > Apostichopus japonicus. Next base: position 18,947,612 of record NC_092574.1, read on the forward strand.
TTCCCCTGTTAGGAATATGTTGTTGCGTCCATTGTTACTTGAACAACTCATATAAAACGCCCTATTTATAAGAAACCTTATTTTTAGCATAATTGTGATATCATGAATGTGTCTTTACTATTGCGCTATTTGAGAACATTGAAATGAACATTTCACTTGACGTGTTGATCACCTTTCTTTTATGTAATAGCTGTTTCCAGTGAATCTTTATTACACAAGGTCAATGCCAACACGACAAAGTTTTGCAGTGGCGACGTATTCTTGTGGCTGGCAAGACTCCGACCCTATATAAAGCCCAGTCCCGAAGCTGCTGTTGTATTGTAGTACTGACATTACTCCCCACTGGTGGATCCCGCTCCTCTATTGCTATGGCTGTTTAGTTTCCAAAGAATCTTTATAACACAAGGTTAATGCCAACACGACAAAGTTTTGCAGTGGCGACGTATTCTTGTGGCTGGCAAGACTCCGACCCTATATAAAGCCCAGTCCCGAAGCTGCTGTTGTATTGTAGTACTGACATTACTCCCCACTGGTGGATCCCGCTCCTCTATTGCCGCCCGCTACATTGTTGCATGAAAACACAGAGGGAAGAAGCGAAACTCAAAGAACGTCGGCAAGACCACTCTCTAAAATTGACTAACCGACTTGAATTGACTTTATTCGTGATTGGATTTATTCTTACGTCATTAAACGGTAATGTTCTTCACTTGTTTTTGTCTTTTAGACAGCACTGTGTTCGTGTGCCTAAAACGACGAAGATTTCTGAACCAAAGGTTAAGATTAGACACAACCTGATTCTTTAAGCTAAATCATTATATTCGGTCAATTATTTCCATCGTTATTAATCAGACGAAATAAGAAACATGAGGAGATTCAATCAGATATCATGGATGAATATTAATCCTTTTTTAATCAGATGATATAAGAAACACGATTGGATCGAATAAGATATCATATGTGGATATTGATCACATGAACTTTATAACTGGATTCAATAAACATAATATCCAGTATAGGATTATGAATATTTGTGGTCGGTTTCTTATCTGCTGGTCTTGGAAACAAATTGTTGAAACAATAGGTGTCATATGCGAACAAAGATTACAAATTATGACATGCCATGTATACTTAAAGTTCGCTGCTTAGGTGTCGTTCTTTGTTTGGTTACTGTAATTCAATGTAAATTGACTCAATGACATTCTTGTCTCACGCATAAAGTTTCCTACCAAAGACAAGATATTTTTATAAGTCATTTGGAAATAGTTGCTAAAACAATTGTTAGTGCAAAAGTGCAAAGTTAAATGATAGCAATGAGTTAAATGATAGCAAGCAAACCCATCGCTGTCTATCTACCAATTATATCTCTATTCATCAAACAAAATGTTTTACTTAGCGTGTTTTGTTTAACATCTGGCTACAGGGTTGTAAAAAGGAAATCATGATATAAAATGATGCTTTTGACATTTTGACTCAACTTATGCACAACTTTTGAAGAGGGAAGCAATATCTTATGATTTTGCAGAGCGCTTCTTCAAATGTTCAAGATTACTCATAAGGATTTCCCATTCATGATGTGAACATCCTAGTATTGCTACCTCATTAACATAGATTTATACCCCTGTTGGTTGGTGACCCTAACTTTCACCTTCATCATCCTGGGGACCTTCCAACCCCCCCCCAGGGGTGGATGTTTTAGTCTGGAGAAGGGGTAACCCCCTCCTATTTAAAAATTAATATATATTTAAGAGTGCTTTATTTACAAAAAAACGGTGTTATATTTTGCAACTTTTGAGCTAATTATGTTGAATTTTTTTGTCCATATCACCTCATCAAATTGGACCAAATATATCTCTAACAGCCTACGAGGGAAAGGGTCGGAGAAATCAATGGCTGTACCGCACCACTTAGACAATGAAGTACGACGTCTTCCTTCGCTTACGCCGTCCCACCCCGCCCCCTCTCCTCTCTCTTTCTACAAACGGAAAACAGAAGATCACATCATGACAACGCACTGTCTAGTTGCATCATTAATTTTAAAACTTTAGGCATGAATATTATAATGCAGTGATTAATTTATCACACAATTGACACATGCCCCGAAGCTAAAGATAAACAAACTTGAACCTATATATTCGCTGCAAATGCCATCAAAATGAAGCAGGAATGGTCGATGTTGCACCTCCTATATATCCATCCCGAGTTACCACTACCAGCGGTTTGTTCGAGTTAGTAGCTCATCACTTCATATTTAGTTGTACATTGCACGATGAGTTTACACTTAACGCGTTTTGTAAACAATATAAACATTAAGATTACGAAAACTAGACTGTTCTCATATACGTTGTGGAGGTACCATTTCACCTGCCGAAAATCAGTAGTAAACTAAGCATCAATTTTCTTGCAGTTTGCCCAAGCAATTTGCAACGTCATAGGAGTAAACTTACACAATACGTCGACTCTTTAGTAGGTTAGATGTTAAATATTTGAAGTTAGACATATTAGGAAGCAGAAGCATGATTCTGTATCTATCTCTATCAGACGAAATGCTTGCTGTTTATATTACTTTGTATTTACTTGAAAGATGAAAAAGCGCAGGTTATATGGCATATGAAAACATATCTACAAGTTCCAATTCGCCTTTAAACCCAGTTGCAACTAATTGTAATGACATCAGTCGCATCTTTGCCAATGGGAATCGTGAAAGTCGTGTGTTTGTCCTCATGTCGTTCACTCGATGATGACCATGTACCAGAGGATATGAACTGCGCGAGCTCCCACTTGACCTTTTCTGCAATATCTTCTCCTTGCCCGTGGCCCATGTCTCCATCGATTTTAGCAGCTGCTGCCACGATGTCAGTAAATGAAAAGAGATAACTCGAAGCAATATTCGAATCTACTCCTCTTTCTCCAGATCGCTTCTCGATCTTCGGTAGTAAGAGCCGCTCTCCAATTTCCAATTTCTTGGTGCTTACCAAGATATTTTGAGGTGTCTTGACTTTTGGAGATTTAAACATAACCCCCCACGTTGGTTGAGGTTCGAATAGCATCTTAAGACTAAACCCTTCGTTCCTCTCTGACTTGCCTAATCGGGATAAAGTCTCCGTTGCGTATGCACTCATTTGCCTCAGGTTATCACCAAGAGCTCCTTGTAACATGTTGTTATACGGGTTGGTAGGGTCAAGCAGCAGTGGACGCTGGTGTAAAATGTCCGCTGGGATGTCGGTCCTTCGATAGTATCTCGTCCAAACTATGTTTAAGTTGTGCGACTGTTTTATCATCGTCAGGAATCGACGAAACCCTTGCAGAATATCCCTACTTCCACGACGTTCCTCTTCCTCAGCAGCCCATGCACCAAGGTACTCCATGATAGAGGAGCGACCAAAGGAAAATCCAGGAATCCCAATTGTAGTACTCCAAAGCTTGGCGAGCCTCGACAAGGAGTGGGAAAATGCTGAATGATTTCGCTCGAAAGCTACAGCTCCTTCGGACAGTGACGTGCTGAAATCCATATAGTTTCCTCGTCTGTTGTTCCTCAGATGTTCTAGCGTGTTGGCAACCTGCACGCCTATCTCATCAGTTTCCCCAGAGTAGCCGTTTGAATACAAGAAATTTCTAGCAGGTAACAAATCCACGTCGAATCCTTTCACGGTCAGAGACAACCCCAGAGGACTCTGTTTGCAATCTTCATCAATATTCATGGTTATGACGTCATCAAGCTTTTGCTTGAATTCACTGAACGGTGGCATCTCGTTATTGAGATAAATGATGACATCGATATCCATTTTGAACCAGAGTGATGTCTTTTTGGTCAAGCTACCGAGTGGTCGAATACGATCGATGGAGAACTTAGATCCCAAGTGTCGATGTAAAACATCTTGGATGAGCTTCGTGGCTTCTCCTGCTTTCTCCAAGATACCAGAGGACGGAGCCAGCGAATCAGCGTACTGCTTGAGTTGAATGCTCAAAGACATATCTGTTTGATACGAAAACAAAAACAAAGCAAACAATAAATTAATAGTAAATTGAAAACATTGCCAAGACTCCCATCGATCTTACAGGATCTATAGATATTTTTTTTATTATTCATACTATGGAAGGAAACATCCATGACAGAGAAAAGAAGCACAATATTAATAACTTCAAAACATGTCAATCATATGTTTGAAACTGAAAAGGTTTATAGGCCTACATGCAGTCTTTTAAATTGTGATCGGATAAGGTAGAGTTTCACATAAATATCCCAGATTGAAATTATTTTTCGGCCTCTAGCGTTAATCTTGTTCATTTGTTTACAATTTTAGATCCTACAGTTAACAAATTCAACTCCGATTAATAACGAAAAAATTATCAGTATTTAAAAATTGATGAAAAAATGGAAGGCATAATGCAATCACCGATTTATTGTTTTATTGTGAATCAATTGGCTTTATTGAGAATACTAAAACGACATAAGAACACTCGTTCAATGACAACGCCTTGAGGGAATGCTTTAGTTTGATCGATTGTCATGTTATTTGATGAATATTGAAAAAGTGCCTAAAATACACTACACTTTTTAAGCTGTTTTACTTCAAATATATGTTTACAAATGTTTCCTTTGCGAACATAACTATCGGGTACCAAACGTGAAATATGTCCGTACTCTATTCCGTATGCATGCTTGCAATTTGTACTCATACTACCGACACGAAAGAAATTTTTTATAAATGCTTGTGCACATTAAGTCCTCCGATTTGTACTCTGACTGCTGCAATTGCTCTCGTACACAGAGTGCTCATCCAGTTTGTATTGCCTGTTGTAGATTCATATGACAGACATGAAATGAATAAATTAAGAATAAAGAGAGTCAACTTACCGAGTTCAATCGTTAAATATCACGCCCGAATAATTTCAGATGAAGGAAATTCCTCTCCTAGTTCTCGTGCCCCTTTAAGTTTTTAACAGGTTGTTTTAATGGGGTAAGAATTTATCGTTTTGTTATTCGATACAACCCAATTGATTGTCAAAGAACCAGTGATGATATTCCCACCGAACTCTCTTAATTAATTGTCATAAATTTGATTACAACCAGCGAAGATTATCATTGTCTCATCCATAGCAAATCATAACAAACAGGGACTATACGCATTGCGACATTTGGGAATACCCAATTTTGAAATCGCACTATGCAAAGTTCAATCATTTAATTTTGTGAATAACTGCAGACATAATGTTTTTCTATAAACAGTGCGATCGAAGGATTGTCACACTTCACGGGGGCGTTGCCCATGCTTCGGGACGGTGATGTAAAAAAAGGTTTGCAAATACACATTTGAACCCGTAAAATTCGTCATTTTCATAATATCTTTTGCATAGTGATCTAACTGATCAAATATGCGATGACAATTACACAATGGTATAACGAAATGGTCTGAATCGAAACCTATCCGCTAATAGTGAATGCAAAGTCTTTTCCTTTCAAGAAATCCATGTTTGTGTATGAAGGGGACGTGAATCAAGACCTCTTCCTCTCGCTATTTCTATATAATTATTGAGTTTTCCCCCAAATATTTCGCAGTTTTACGAAATGGGCAGGACGACTCTTATGTTCAACACAATATTGAGCATGCACATAGACCATTTTGAAGGTTATGACAAAGTTTAGCAGAAATAGACTTGAAAAGAATTTACATTTAAAAGATCTGCATTACAGTGTGAAAATTATATGATACGTACACAGTAGATGTTTGTTCATGTTTCTTGTACACGTCTTTGTACATGTCCATGCTCCTCAGAAGTTGAGAAGTTTGTTGAAATACTAAGAAAGATTGCAATTAAAATGTGTATTTCATCTTGAAGGGAAAAAGACATTCAAATAATGAATTTTGTGGAACAGAATGTTCAGATGATCCATTTTGTCGGAAAGTTTTGAGGTAACTTAAAAAATGTCCCACTGCCTAATGGAAGTTTGTGCATCCCGTCCCCTTCTCGCTCGAATGAGGCCTCTTCAATCGCATCTGGTTTAGTCAAACCGCATACATCATTTTTGTTGAAATAATTATATATGGTAAAATCAATTAATAAAACACAATGTACTGTTATATATTAGTCCAAGGCAGGTTTATTTTGACGGACAAGAAAGCAATTCGTGATATCGACATAGCATAATAGGTTGGGAGGTAAGGCCATACGTCAAGTTTTAATAGGTCAGAGATACAAATGGTCGGAGAATTAGTATACAACCCGTCAATTTAATGATTGGTACTACCAAAATATGGACAGTGTATGCATTTTACTATTCAAGCACTGTATATATATATATATATATATATATATATATATATATATATATATACATACATACATACATATTATTATGCTAATTTGTAAACGTAGAGCACAATCAGTGCAGTTCTAAGCTACGGTCGAGTAACCTCACCGAATGTCATATAAATTAGTTTTCAAGGAGCGGCTTGGTCTCTTCTCCCAGTGGCACCAACCTGTACGTCACGCCACGTAAAACAACTATGTCTGCCTAGCATTTACAAAACCCACCTTTTCCGTTCCGGCCTTTCTTCACCATGCCATCCACGCTGTGTGTGACTTTCTCTTAACTCTCTTTTGGATACCATTCTTCTGGACTTATCATTTACCTTACCTGGTCCTGTTCTCTTCCGGAACTGTTATTTACGTAAAGCGCTTTCCGGAAGCTTCCAGCCACACCCGCACTACGGTTACTTAATCAACACCGACTACCCTGGGATTTGACACCCCGACGGAGAGCCCAGCGGTAGCCGAGGTACCTTGCGTGCGCGCTAAGTTAACTTTAAGTATTAAGGTATGTAATATATTTATGCTAAGTTATGTATTTTTGTTACCAAGAGACACGTATTAGATTCATTTTAGAAACAAAACCTCTCTATCCTACTTTATTATGTTCGTTTCCCAAACCATGATATCTGAACTTCGTAACAATATATAACTGAACATAAACGCCAACGGTCGCGTATTCTTACTTCTTCCAGGCGAAGTTGGGCGGTTCGTTATCGCAAAGGTTGCACTGGCCCGATTCTTGATTGTGTTCTTCCAGCTTATATTTTGACAGTCGCTTATTCCCCTTCTTTTCAGGTTCCATGCTTATTTTAAAAAAAATTGTTTCTTTTTGGTACTTATCGTGTCTGAGAAATTTTGAGTAAGTTGTTGAATCGATGTTTAATTATCACGAGACGTATTCAATACTGCCGATCGCGTGTACGACGAATCCTTGAAATCTAGTGGATGCACGGAATACATATAGTACACTCAACCCAAACAGGGTAGCGAACAACCAGCGCAAAAAAAAAAAACGCATCATGAATATCATCTGGTTCACCCCACCCCCCCCCCCCATATACGGACGTGAAAACCAATGTAGGGTACCTTCCCCAAGCTAATAACAAAGGCTTTCTAGTCACTTCGCCCAACAACCATTTCGCCCAACTGCCATTTCGCCCAACCAGCATGGTCATTTCGCCCAACCGTGTTGGTCATTTCGCCCAACCTTATTTTTACTAATATTCAGTCAGAATAATATTACTTTTTCTATTCCACTAGTTCAATTTGATTTATTTGGGGTTAGGTTACTTCGTAATAGGTAAATAAAAAAGTGAAGTCCGCTCGATATCGATCGGAGGCTGAGCAGTTATTTCGGGTATAATGGGAGGATTACACTACTTTAGGCGTTTACGCATACAATGGAAGTTATATTATTATACAAACACAGGGGAATCGGTCTTCATAAAAACCTATCAAACCTAACCCCTAAAACACTGATCCATCCTACTGACTAACAATTATTAAATTTAAAAAAATATATAAAACCCGTCCGTAATATTGAATTACTATATTTAATCAATGTAACCACTTTATCAATGTAACCACATATGTAATCACATATGTAATCAATTTAACCAAGACTTCAAGTTTCCTTAATGCTCGGTTCGTATCCCGTAACGTTAACAATTCCCGAACGTTTACTATATCAAACCTATCAAACCTAACCCCTAAAACACTGATCCAACCTCAAGATTCCTTAATGTTCGGTTCGTATCCTGTAACGTTAAAAATTCCCGAACGTTTCCTTACAAAAGTTATACAAAGTAAAGGACTTCAAGTTTCCTTAATATTCCTTAATATTCGAACCTTTTACTATCAAACCTAACCCCTAACACACTGACCAATCCTCAAGTTTCCTTAACATTCGGTTCGTATCTGTAACGTTAACAATTCCCGAACGTTCCTTTTGAAATATCATATTTAATTAAGGTTGGGCGAAATGACCAGGCTGGTTGGGCGAAATGACCAGGCTGGTTGGGCGAAATGACCAGGCTGGTTGGGCAAAATGGTAAGGTTGGGCGAAATAGCAGTTGGGCGAAATGGTTGTTGGGCGAAGTGTCCTGCTTCCTAACAAAGCACTTCCCTCGGCGCCACAGGCCTCACAAAATATTTAACAGAAACACCGTGATAGTCAGTTACAACTGTACGAAAAATTTAAAGTCTATAATAAAATCCCATAATTCAAAGATCACCAAGCAGACTAGCAATTCGACCCCACTGCAATATGGGACCGACAGTAGCGAATCCTTTCATTTAAAAAGATGGCTTGTGACCCTGCAGTCGTTGAAACTGATTCCCAAGTAAAAGGTGTCTGAGGTTCCTCACTACAACATTACGACACTATGTCAAAAACTCACTATTTACCCGATTTTGTTTAAGTCTTAGACCGCCATCTTCATATATAATATATTCACCAACATGTCTTGTTTTCGAAATTATCCATCCTTTGATGAAGGCAAATCGCCCTCTTTATAGGAGAAAATAAGTCAACAAATTTAGCAAACGTACATGAAGTTACGTCAATTCAGAGATAACACTTACATCGCAAGAGTGCGATATCCAATTAAGAAGAATCAACTTCAAACCTGTAACATAAATGGAAAGATATTTTGTGAAAAGTTTCTTGTGGTTTGACTGTTTGGAATAACACTGGTAAAAAACACTACCTCCACTTCTTTATGCTCTTTGATTAGCTATTGTCACTCCTTTGGTCCAGTGAGGTCAAAATTGCAACAGCAGTGACGAAGAAAGTGATCAAAATGTGTGGGATGTGATTTGGGAGGCGTTGATTGCCCTGACGAATTATTAGTTATTATATATAAGCTATATATATTATTATTATAAGTTATACAGTTAGCCAAATCAGAAGTTGCAAAAAAGATTTCATCATGTTACTACTATCTTATCTTCGAATTTTACCTTTCAAAAGTTCAAAATTTCAACTATTTCCTGACAAAATTCTGAAAGTTTTAAATAAAAGGTTCGACTTGTTCTTCATTTTTATCTTCAAATTTGGACTTTCAACTTTATCTGACCTTTTTTCTCAGACTTTTATTCTGTACTGTTAGTTTTTTTAATTTAGTAATTTCTCGAGCTGCTTCGATATGAAAATTCGAATAAATAGAGGCAAGTCGAAATTTCGTAATATTATTCCGAAGTTTTAAGACTATTTTGTCTCAAACCTTCAACTTCTCCTGACATTGAGATTTTACCGACGTTTATTTCAACATTTCGACGGAGTATATATCTTTCTCTTTTTAAAATGTCGACATTTTATTGTGAAAACTAAATTTTTCATTTTGAATTTTGTTGAAACCAAATTTTAACATAAACTGTCGATATTTTAACTTTTCACACTCGTTAATTTCTAAACTGGTCTGAGTCACATATAATGTAGCGATATTGTATCACCTCCAATCAGGTTTAGCCTGCAAACCAAGAGTTTAACAAGTGATAAAATGGCCAAAATGTATTCAATATTAGCTATTAAGTATCATACCAATTTAATGCCCATAATAATAGTTCTATGGGTTTATGAAGTTTACCTGACACATATAGAAAGCTACAAGAAAACTTACGATGGCTAGACCTAAATGCCTTTGCATGTGGAACTTCTCCTAACGAGAATAATGCAATCTTTTAAAGTTCATTTACTTCGTTGTGATGCTTATTTTTCTTCTTATTTGCTCGATTTCTCATGATCGGACAAGAAACAATCAAGGGAGAAGATTCAGGCTGAGTTTCGATATCCATACCACAAAGTTTACGTATAATGTACTTGTATGCTTTAGTAATACAACATTCTTCATCGTCATACGTAAAAACCCCCTCAGCACTGTCAGTCTCATCGTCACTGGCACATTCACCAATGGTCTCACTTGCCTGTTGGAGACACCAATCGAAACTAACAACAATTACATCTGCGGTGTAACTCCGTGAAATTGGTATGTAGATTGAAACATCACGTTCGTCGTGCTCATCCGCCGAATCAAACCAATCACCACCAATGAAGTCTTCCATGTTCGATAGCATAACACTCTTAACCGATTGAACGTTGCGACAGCTGATTGCCTCTTTGACCTGATCAGAAATCGCACACATGAAGGACGTGAGCATGCGGAAGAACGGCTTGACTTTTGTTTTTACTTTTGTTTGTTCTGCAGTCTGAGAATGGATCTTTATCGATGGCATGTGCAATTCCATTTCCTTGAAGCCGAGAACAAAGAAATCAGGATATTTCTCTCCTTCGTCAACAAGTTTTTGAAATCTTGATAAAGGAAAGAATATCTTTTTAACGGCAAGAGACTGGTCTACTTGGTCCCAGTTGCATTCTGCTTTCTCCAAACGGCAAAGTGTATTATTAGCAAACCGTTTCAATTGTTCGAGGTATTGAACGGCCCTCGGACTGAGTAGGTTGTTAAATGGATTGGTGGGGTCCATTAAATATGGAGGTTCGTCCAGAATTTCAAGAGGGATCCAATCCTGTGTGTAGCAGTGTTCCCAAAAAATTTCTAGTTCATTGATTTTTCTAACCTTGAACAGAAATGTGCGAAATCCCTGTATGATATTTTGTCTTTGTTCTATTTTGGTCTCTTCGGCGGCTTTAACTGCAAGTAACTCCATAATTGTAGAACGACCCGGACAGAATCCTTTTAGCGGAACGGTCATTGCCCAATATTTGGCTAGCCGACAAAGTGAATGTGTGAAGGAATCTTGCTCTTTGAGAAAACCTACAGCCGCTCCTGATAAACTAGAACTGAATTCTTTATGTCGCAGATTACTATTAGATTTTAAACACTTCAACACATTATTAACCTGAATCTGTGTTCTTCCTCTATAATTGTTATAATTTGGAACAAAATTGGTCGCTGGAAGCAAGTCGACAAAGAACTCACCGTATTTAAACATTACAGCGTGCTTGGTCACTTGGCAATTCGGATCGTAATTTGACTTTACAAAACACTTTAGTGTTTCGATGATGTTATCGAAAGGAGGGACGACGTCATCGAAATATACAACAATATCAATGTCCATAGAGATCCATAAGGACGTTTTCTTGCCGATACTACCCACGACTTCAAGTCGATTAAATGTCGACTTGCCGTTACAGTAATCTTCAAGTCCCTGTCGTATTTGATTTGTGCACCTCTCTACTTCTTTTCCAGAAGATTCACTGGGTGCAAGCTCTTGAGCAAAATTCCTTAATCTCGTCTGTAGATCCATTGATAAAGATCTGCATGAACAAAGGCAAAATATAACTTTAAACTAAACGTTTTGTATTCGTACTTGGTGTGTCACGCATTGACTTAAAGTTTGCTCTTTGACGATATGGTTATGCATGATATAGATTCAGGCCCGTAACAATGTTGGACACGGGGACGTTATCCGGATCCCATGCAGACTTATGTTCGCCCCTACCCATATAAATTGTTATTGACAGTTCATATCATGATTTCTGGCTACTTGCCTATGCATATTTGATTCCCAGAAACTGTAAAGTTTTGATGCAAACTTTAAATAGTTACTAGGGTCATATAATGTTCTCTTTACATTAAAGGCCCCTACCTTAATCTCGCCGGGAAATTAAGAACAATGCCATTTCTTGCCGATGCTAACCAATAATTCAATGCGATTGATTGTAGGACCGTCCTAAAAATATTCTTCTAGATCCCTTCTAATCTGATCGGTATAAGTTTGGACTCTCTTTTCAGTGTGTTGACTTGGAGCAAGTCCATCGGCAATTTCTCTCAGTCTAGCCGTTAAAGACATCACTGATAACTCTCTGTTCATGTTAAGAGAAAGAAAAAAGTAATGTCGTAATGTATGTTACGTAATACAATAAAATATATGCATAGTCTAGATGCTGAAAATCGTCATGACAGAAATATTGAGCTTTGAGATCATAAGGGGCGGATCCATTATGCAGCGTTACAACCTGAGGGTAGAGTCTATATTGTGTCATGAACAGGAAAATATAAGAGATATTGTAGTTTAACTTACACCACGAAGACTGGATAGGTAATGCTGCGTTAATAATTTTTTTAATTTCTTTTTGTCTGAGATTAAAGAGGGTGCAGTAATCATACTCACACCTCCATTTCTGGTTCACCCGAATATTCCAGGAAGTTATAGGAAGCGCACAAAGAATAATGCATGAAATATATATTCCACATATGTATAGACATGTAGAGCCTGCGCAGCTTGCAATGACTCAAATACTGTGCTACTATACTGCCTGTGGTATATATAGCTCACGTGATATGTGAGTGTATATAGTTCTCAAGAATGCGGTTATTTATTAAAGGCCTATACAGTATTATGCATATCTCTGTTCAACTATATTTGAGTTTACTGTTGAAGCAGGGAGAATGTTACACTCTGTGACAATTTCAATTATCAATATCCACAAATATTTGGATAAAGATTGAATGCAAATTCAAGTTTACCAGAAAGCTTAGAATGTGTTCCTCTTTCATCACTCAAATATTATTTTGTAACATGGAGGATCCGGCTTTAGAGTATTATATACTATTACATACACCTTACTATGCTATTACATACCATTATACGACAAAATATGAGGGGGGTTGGAACCTATGAAGAAGGAGGTGGGGAAGAAAGTAGGATATGAAATTTGAAAAATAAACGGGAAGTTTAATGCTAAGTTAAATATGATATTATACTTCGGCAACAATCAATGAACCTGCATTAGTGTCGCCACAAATACTCGTCTCTGCTAATTACTTCTGCTCAAGAACTTTCCTCGAAAAAACTAAGCTGTTCCCGATAATGTATGTACAAATAAATGACATGAACTTAGCCGTCCGTCGATAATAACTAAATTAATTATTAAATATGATCTTTCTGTTTTTAGTGTGTAAATGTACTTGGTACCTATTGTGCTTTCCTCGCTTTACCTCACAACCCCCCCCCCTCACTTACCTCCCCCACCCACCCTCTTCCCTCCTCTATTTATTCCTGTATTCTTGATGAGCCTAGAGTCATACCGTCATGGAGAGAAGAAATATCTTTGATACATATGAAAGTATAACAATAATCATTACAGAACATACCTTAGCATAGCAGTAATATATATACCTTCAGCCTTTATCCTCTCCCGCCCTCCCCTTCCAACCCTCACCCTCACCCGCAACCCCCTTCCCTTTCTCTGTTCACCTACCCCTCACTCTCTCTCTCTCTACCCCACTCGACCAACCTTAAAGTTCAGAAATCCCTGACAGAGGAGTTACTCCACTGGTAGGCTTGATTGCGAGCAGAATTTAACAAGTAGATATTCGTTCCGTGCACATATATACGTTTCTTACGCTGACGTGTTGTTATCAGTGCAAACGCAACTTAAAAATCCCCACCAATCCAAATATTTCGCAATGTTGTTCAGATACTCCAAATAACGGCCATTATGCATATTAAAATGTTTTAAGATTTCTGTTGAAGGAGGCTGGGAATTCTTGTGCTTAATTTGGGTGCATGAATGTCGATGTGGAAAGGAAAGGAAACAAAGTGCTTTCATTAATTCCATCCCTAAAGGCGTAGGGCTAGTGGCGTGCGTCAAACGGGAGGGCAGCGAGGCGGGGGGGGGGGGGGGTGAGCGGCGCCCCATCCGACCATCAGTCGGGAGAAATGGTTCAGTCAGGGAAAGAACTGGACCATTACTACCCTATTTTTCCATCTCACACAACGTATTTATTAGCAAACCCCGGAGTTTCTTTGCCTAAATTATTAGACATAAATATGTCAGGGGTGTCTGAGGTTCCTTCCTCCCACACACCCACACTCACCCTCGCACCCCCCCCCCCATAACGATACATTCTGAGGCTTATTTCTACTACAAATTAGCCTATAGTTGGATCTAACCTCAAGGTTATGCTAATAAAAAGTCGGATGGTTAGTCTAAACCCCCACCCCCCCCCCCGCCTTGGCCCGGCCTGAATATAAAAACCCCGACTGCCGATGGAGGAGGGGGAAATTACCTCCATACCCCCATTTCCATTTGCGCATGCCACTGCATGGATGTATGTATTCTTATTCTAGGACTGGTCAACTGATGCAAACACACGCAAATATCACAGTTACATATAAACGTGCTCAAATGTTTATTGAAACTAACAACTGATAGGGTTTTCTTTCAATATCTCCAGTTTCGCTTCACTGATATTTTCCTTAACTTCATCTCATCATAAGTCAGCGGAGATTTCGAAGGCACTTTAAGCAAGGCTGAAGGTAGTGGACTATCCAGACTATAATAATAACTTCGATAACGTTTTGTTTAGGTTCATGCCCCTACCTAAGTCAAGTCGGTGAAACTAAAAACCTGCCCCCCCCCCCCCCGTCACATATCAAATCATGGGCGCGCCACTGTAGATTATAACCATATAGCTAACTTAACTACATACACGGCGCATGCTCCTTTCAAATGCAAGACAACACAGAGAGTCATTTTAGTTTAGCTATATCTCTTTTCTGAGAATAATATCAAGCCTACGTCAAAATGACAATTATGCAAGAGTATAGCCAAATATTTATACATGTATGCAGTGTAACAAATTTCACGAGTATTTTCATTTAACGTTATCTTTTCCGAAACATATATGAAAGTTTCGTTCAGTAATATTTGTTTGTTTTTAAGCCTATGAACTCACCAGTAATGGTCCAGATCATAAATTCTTGAAGATGATAACGTTGGTTGATGGAGTAGTCGTGGACCAATATTCACTACGCTTTTATACCTGTCACAGTTGTCTAACAATATAATGGTAGTATTCATCTTTGGCTTACTGATTCGTTGAATGCGGATATTTCTACAGTACATCACCTCACGCATGGGAGAAATAATACAAAGAGAAAAATCAATGCATATAAGTGACTAAATATGATATATTATGGCGATAAACTTATGTTTTATTTTTATTATTTGAACAAGGTACAATGACTGGGAATTCCCTGTGTTAAATTAAGATATGACCTTTGACTGATTCATCGTCAGTGTTTGCAAACAGAAATCAAGGATTCCCATTACGTGATTAAACGTCATTACATCACAGAGGGAAATTCCAACATTGACATTATTGCGAAATTGCTCTGTTTGTACATAGGCTTGCAAAATTGAGTATGAGTTAAAAATAGCACACACTTCTGTACTAACCGCGTGTGTCGGTCCTTATTTTTAACACTGCATTTGTACTGCAAATACTGCCATCGAAGCATCGTTGTATGATATAGATTTGCTAGATATTCGTATCATACTGCTAACTGTAAACCACACTCACGTCAGTCTGTACGGTCAACCTGTATAACAAAAACAGAGATTAGCACATGAGTCGATCAGCTTGGGTCGCATTTGTGTACCGCTCAGTTGTTAATTAATCAATAACCAATCAAATATTCAATAATCAGGGAGAACATTTAAAGACGCTTAAGCTCCCACGAATGTGGGAGAAGCCCGCAAGAGATTATGGTTTACAACTTTCACGTCCAGGGGCGTAAATCATGGGACACCCCCCCCCCCCTCCGCGCTTTATGAAGGGTGAAGGATACAATATCAAATGTCCCCCAGGTTTATTGACCGACTCGTGTAGGCGCTTTGCTATCAGGCTCATAATGACTCGTGTATTTCATAAAGGGAGCTCAAATATTGTGCTACGTACATGAGACTTGTTGCTTTTAATGTTTTATTCTCATCTGATCAGAACCCCGACGAGAAACAGAACTTTTCACCTGGGTTGGATTAAGACATGATTACGGAATACATTTATAGCGTAAATTAACTGAGGAAACGCTCCCATACACCGCTGAGGCTATCTGCTAAGCCACCAGATAAAACCCACAGCATTCGCTAACCTCCTATCCGGTATATTATTTTTCATATTTTATAGTATGTTGCATTTCACGTATACAAGCAATATAACACTATGAGTAACTTATACTGTATGCAATATATAATATGGTTAGCACCCATGATAGTTTTTAAGTGTTTTTGAGATAATTATATATTTCAGTGGAGTTTTAAGACATACATATATGGTGCTAAGCCCGTGTGCTAAGCTGCTATTCATGTTGTTGTTATAACCATGTTACCCACTATACCTCAAGTTCTAATTTAGTAGTTATGTACATATTATGTTATGTACACAACACTAGTCTGCATAGCGATCACTTGAGAACGTAATTTCAATGTTACCATTGGCCCGTAACCAATCGAGCAGGAAACTGCAGTAAATACTATAAACGAAACTGGTTTTCAAACGGTTTCAATTAATTATCAGGTTCATATGTGTTGCTACGTAAGGTTGGTGCATGTCTTAATTGCTCGTTGAATGGGTAAGGGAGAGAAGGATGGGGAGTATTCGCTCTATACGCTATTTGGGCAGGGTGCCCGGGATTAAGCTGGATTGGGTTATGTTTCTATATGAGAATATAAGTATGTACTAAATGTATACTAGTTCCAGGTCAGATTAAGTGATATAAACACTAGCTTGAGCACCACTCTACCAAGCTAACCCCACCCCTAGCCCCCTCCAATTGCTGACATATATGGGACATTATCGCCCGTTATTAATGCATCGCACTTATATAAATTATAACATAATTTCGTGCAATTTGGCATCGATATTTATTGAGGCAGCGGAGTTACGTTACTGAGTGAGATTGTCAATTCTCAGTACAGGCGATTATAACTGATGTCTTCTGCACTGTCGTCTATTTAAATGACCTATTGGTATCTCCCTAAACTTCTAAACTATTCTTATCAAAGAACATTCTCCATAATGTGATTATAATAATTAGAATTCAGCGTGCACTGCATGCCTTATACGTTGGCATAAAGGTAATAAAAGGCTTTGTTTTGAAAGTTTGATGTGATTCCCCTGTTAGGAATATGTAGTTGCGTCCATTGTTACTTGAACAACGCCCTATTTATAAGAAACCTTCTTATTTTAGCATATTGTGAAATCATGACTGTGTCTTCACTATTGCGCTATTTGAAAACATTGAAATGAACATTTCACTTGACGTGTTGATTACCTTTCTTTTATATTAATGGCTGTTTAGTTTCCAACGAATCTTCATAACACAGGGTCAATGCCAACGACAAAGTTTTGCAGCGGCGATGTATTCTTGTGGCTGGTAATCTCCGACCCTATAAAGCTCAGTCCCGAAGCTGCTGTTGTATTGTAGTACTGACATTACCCCCCACTGGTGGATCCCGCTCCTCTATTGCGGCCCATGGGCAGCGATCATGGGGGGACAGGGGAACATGTCCCCCCCCCCCCCAATAATTTAGGTGGGGGATATAGTATCTAATATCCCCCAATATTTGGGGGCATAGTTTTTTGTGTTGCTATAAATAGAAAATAATGCGTGAGATTATTTATCCAAATCATATTTGGCGGGGGCTAAACCTTCATCCAACACATGCTGCATGAGGTAAATGACTCTTCGTGGTCGTTTCTGTGACCTGTGACCGTATAGCAGTTGTCACTCATGATTGTTATCATAATGTCTGTACATCTCTTGTGTATGAGTGTAAGTACGTACAATCGTATACAGCGACGTAGCCAGAAATTTGAATGGGGGGAAACATTTTGCGATTGATATGGGGGGAGGGGTCATTTAAATTCTGAACAAATAATGGGCTTAAAACCTTGAAAAGTGGGGCTGACGGGTATTGCGTGCCGTTGCGTAGTATTACCTACGAAAGCAATGATCCACAGGAGATGCGATCAGGTCGAACATGATGTGTGACTGGTGACACTCTTGAAAAAGGTTATGGATGAAAAAACTATTGGGAAAAACTTGGTTCTCAGGCAAAAGTGTACATCTGATTGGTCATTTTCAAGTCCGAGAAGTGCCATTTCCGGTGATCTGGGGGGGGGGGGGGCTATCAAACCAGAGATTTTCTTGTACGCTGCGCGCCAACCAATGGTGGCGCTCCGCTTTGATAGTAATTCGCGCCCCCCGGTTAGAAAATCCTGGATACGCGCCTGTACCAAAGCAATGTCCCCCCCCCCAATATTTTAAACAAATCGCCGCCCCTGTTGCCGCCTGCTACATTGTTGCATGAAAATACAGAGGGAGGAAGCGAAACTCAAAGAACATCGGCAAGACCACTCTCTAAAATTGGCTAACCGACTTTAATTGATTTTTTTCGTGATTGGATTTATTCTTACGTCATTAAACGGTAATGGTCTTCACTTTATTTTGTCTTTTAGACAGCACTGTATACGTGTGCCTAAAACGAAGATTTCTGAACCAAAGGCAAAGACCCTCGTAGATATTAGCTTTTTCTTTAGACACAACCTGATTCTTGAAGCTAAATTATTATATTCGGTCTTTTATTTCCATCGTTATTAATAAGACGAAATAAGAAACGATCTTCAATAATATATCATGAATGGATATTAATCCTTTATTAATCAGATGATATAAGAAACACGATTGGATAAGATATCATATGTGGATATTGATCACGTGAACTTTATAACTGGATTCAATAAACATAATATCCAGTATAGGATCATGAATTGCTCGGATCGGTTTCTTATCTGCTGGTCTTGGAAACAAATTAATGAAACAATAGGTGTCATATGCCAACAGAGATTAGAAATTATGACATGCCATGTATACTTAATTTATGTTCGCTGCTTAGGTGTCGTTCTCTGTTGGGTTACTGTAATTCAATGTAAATTGACTCAATGACATTGTTGTCTCACGCATAAAGTTTCAACAAAGGACAAGTTCTATTTATAAGTCATTTGGAAATACCCAGTTGCTAAAACAATTGTTAGTGCAAAAGTGCAAAGTTAAATGATAGCAATGAGTTAAATGATAGCAAGCAAAACACATCGCTGTCTATCTACCATTATATCTCATTCATCAAACAAAATGTTTACTTAGCGTGTTTTGTTTAATATCTGGCTATAGGGTTGTAAAAAGGAATGCATGATATTAAATAATGCTTTTGACATTTTGACTCAACTAATGCACAACTTATGAATAGGGAAGCAATATCTTATAATTTTGAAGAGCGCTTCTCTCAAATGTTCAAGATTACTCATAAAGATTTCCCATTCATGGTGTGAACACCTTAGTACTGCTACGGTACCTCATTAACATAGATCTAAACCCCTGTTGGTTGGTGACCCCAACTTTCACCTTGATAATCCTGGGGACCTTCCACCCCCCAAGGGGTGGATGTTTTAGTCTGGAGAAGGGGTAACCCCCTCCTATTTAAAAATTAATATATTTTTAAGAGTGCTTATTTACAACAAAAAAACGGTGTTATATTTTGCAACTTTGAGCTAATTATGTTGAATTTTTTTGTCCATATCACCTCATCAAATTGGACCAAATATATCTCTAACAGCCTACGAGGGAGAGGGTGGGAGAAAACAATGGCCGTACCACACCACTTAGACAATGAAGTACGACGTCCTCCTCCGCTTACGCCGTCCCACCCCGCCCCTCTCCTCTCTCTTTCTACAAACGGAAACCAGAAGATCACATTATGACAACGCACTGTCTAGTTGCATCATTAATTTTAAAACTTTATGAATGAATATGATAATGCAGTGATTAATTTATCACACAATTGACACATGCCCCCGAAGCTAAAGATAAACAAACTTGAACCTATATATTCGCTGCAAATGCCATCAAAATGAAGCAGGAATGGTCGATGTTGCACCTCCTATATATCCATCCCGAGTTACCACTACCAGCGGTTTGGTCGAGTTAGTAGCTCATCACTTCGTATTAACTTGTACAATGCACGATAATTTCACACTTAACGTGTTTTTTAAGCAATATATGCACGAAGGATACGAAACTAGACTGTTCTAATAGACGTTGTGGAGGTACCCTCTCACCTGTCGAAAATCAGTAGTAAACCAAGCATCAATTTTCTTGCAGGTTGCCAATCAATGTGCGACGTCGTAGGTCGTAAACTTACACAATGCGTCGACTCTTTAGTATGTTAGATGTTAAATATTTCAAGTTAGACATATCAGGAAGCAGAAGCATACTTCTGTATCTATCTCTATCAGACAAAATGCTTGCTGTTTATATTACTATGTATTTACTTGAAAGATGAAAAAGCGCAGGTTATATGGCATATGAAAACATATCTTCAAGTTCCAAATGACCTTTAAACCCAGTTGCAACTGATTTTAATGACGTCAGTCGCATCTTTCCCAATGGGAACCGTGAAAGTCGTGTGTCTGTCCTCATGTCGTTCACTCGTTGGTGTCCACGTGCCAGGGTATATGAACTGCTCGAGCGCCGACTTGACCATTTTTACAATATCTTCTCGCTGCCCAAAGCCCCTGTCTCCATCAATTTTAGCAGCTGCTGCCACGATGTCAGTAAATGAAAAGAGATAACTCGAAGCAATACTAGGATCTACTCCTCTTGCTCCAGATCGCTTCTCGATCTTCGTCCGTGAGAGCCGCTTTCGTTCGGTGCCTACCAAGAAATGTTGAGGTGTCTTGACTTTTGGAGATTTAAACATAACCCCCCACGTTGGTTGAGGCTCGAATAGCATCTGAAGACTGAACCCCCCGTTTCTCCCTGGCTTGTCTAATCGGGATAAAGTCTCTGTCGCGTATGCACTCATTTTCCTCAGGTTATCACCAAGAGCTCCTTGTAACATGTTGTTATACGGGTTGGTAGGGTCAAGCAGCAGTGGACGCTGGTGTAAAATGTCCGCTGGGATGTCGGTCCTTCGATAGTATCTCGTCCAAACTATGTTTAAGTTGTGCGACTGTTTTACCATCGTCAGGAATTGACGAAACCCTTGCAGGATATCCCTACTTCCACGACGTTCCTCTTCCTCAGCAGCCCATGCACCAAGGTACTCCATGATAGAGGAGCGACCAAAGGAAAACCCAGGAATCCCAATTGTGATACTCCAAAACTTGGCGAGCCTCGACAAGGAATGGGAAAATGCTGAATGATTTCGCTCGAAAGCTACAGCTCCTTCGGACAGTGACGTGCTGAAATCCATATAGTTTCCTCGTCTGTTGTTCCTCAGATGTTGCAGCGTGTTGGCAACCTGCACGCCTATCTCATCAGTTTCCCCAGAGTAGCCGTTTGAATACAAGAAATTTCTAGCAGGTAACAAATCCACGTCGAATCCTTTCACGGTCAGAGACAACCCCAGAGGACTCTGTTTGCAATCTTCATCAATATTCATGGTTATGACGTCATCAAGCTTTTGTTTGAATTCACTAAACGGTGGCATCTCGTCATTGAGATAAATGATGACATCGATATCCATTTTGAACCAGAGTGATGTCTTTTTGGTCAAGCTACCGAGTGGTCGGATACGATCGATGGAGAACTGAGATCCCAAGTGTCGATGTAAAACATCTTGGATGAGTTTCGTGGCTTCTCCTGCTTTCTCCAAGATACCAGAGGACGGAGCCAGCGAATCAGCGTACTGCTTAAGTTGAATGCTCAAAGACATATCTGTTTGATACGAAAACAAAAACAAAGCAAACAATAAATTAATAGTAAATTGAAAACATTGCCAAGACTCCCATCGATCTTACAGGATCTATAGATATGTTTTTATTATTCATACTATGGAAGGAAACATCCATGACAGAGAAAAGAAGCACAATATTAATAACTTCAAAACATGTCAATCATATGTTTGAAACTGAAAAGGTTTATAGGCCTACATGCAGTCTTTTAAATTCTGATCGATGAGGTAGAGTTTCACATAAATATCCCAGACTGAAATAATATTTTGGCCTCTAGCTTTGATCTTGTTCATATTTTTACACTTTCAGATCCTACAGTTAACAAATTCAACTCCGATTAATAACGAAAAAATATCAGTATTTAAAAATTGATGAAAACGACATGAACACTCGTTCCATGACAAAGCCTTGAGGGAATGCTTTAGTTTGATTGATTGTCATGTTATTGGATGAATATTGAAAAAGTGCCTAAAATGCACTACACGTTATAAGCTCTTTTCATTCAAATTTATGTTTACAGAGATTTCCATCGCGAACATGAGTATCGGGTACCAAACGTGAAATATGTCCGTACTCGTATGCATGCTTGCATGTACTCGCCCTAGTCAAAAATTTGTACTAATACTACCGACAGTTAAGAAATTTATTATAAATGCTTGTGCAAAATTAAGTCCTCCGATTTGTACTCTGCAATAGCTCTCGTAGACAGGGTACTCATCCAGTTTCGATTGCCTGTTGTAGATTCATATGACAGACATGAACTGAATGAATTAAGAATAAAGAAAGTCAACTCACCGAGTTCAATCGTTAAATATCACGCCCGAATAATTTTCAGCTAAAGGAAATTCCTTTTCAATTTCTCGTGTCCCTGTAAATTTCTAGACAACTTGTTTTAATGGCGTAAGAATGTAATCGTTTATGTTACTCGATACAATCCAATTGCTTGCCAAAAAAACAATGATGATATCCTCACCGAACTGCCTTAATTAATTGTCATAAAATTTGATTACATCCCGCGAAGATTATCATTGTCTCATCCATATCAAATCATAACAAACAGGGACTGTACGCATTGCGACATTTAGGAATACCCAATTTTGAAATAGAACTGCACGTGCAAAGTTCAATCATTTAATTTTGTGAATAATTGCAGACATAAGTTTTTCTATAAACAGTGCGATCGAAAGATTGTCACACTTCATCGGGGGCGTTGCCTATGCTTCGGGACGGTGATGCAAAAAAAGGTCTGAAAATACACATTTGAACCCGTTAAATTCGTCATTTTCATAATATCTTTTGCATAGTGATCTAACTGATCAAATATGAGATGACAATTACACAATGTTATAACGAAATGGTCTGACAAGAAACCTATCCGCTGACAGTGAATGCAAAGTCTTTTTTTTTTTTTTTTTTTATGAAAACCATGTTTGTGTAGGAAGGGGACGTGAATCTATACCTCTCCCTCTCGCTATTTCTATATAATTATTGTTTTCCTCCAAATATTTTTCAGTTTATACTAAATGGCCAGGACGACTCTTATGTTCAACACAATATTGAGCATGCACATAAACCATTTTGAAGGTTATGACAAAGTTTAGCAGAAATAGACTTGAAAAGAATTTACATTTCAAAGATCTGCATTACATGGTGAAAAATTATAGTCTGATATGTACACAATAGATGTTTGTTCACATTTCTTGTACACGTCTTTGTACATGTCCATGTTCCTCAGAAGTTGAAAAGTTTGTTGAAATACTAAGAAAGATTGCAAGTAAAATGTGCATTTCATCTTGAAGGGAAAAAAGACATTCAAATAATGCATTTTGTGGAACAGAATGTCCAGATGATCCATTTTGCTCGAAAGTTTTGAGGTAACGTTTCGGTTTTCGCCTTCAAAAAATGTCCCACCGCCCAATGGAAGTTTGTGCATCCCTTCCCCTTCTCGCTAGAATGAGGCCTCTTCAATCGATTCTGGTCTAGTCAACCGCATACATCATCTTTGTTGAAATAAGTATATGATAAAATCATTTAATAAAACACAATGTTCTGTTATTTATTAGTCCAAGGCAGGTTTATTTGACGGACAAAAAAACTAATCGTGATATCCACATATCATGATAGCAATATATGACAAGCTTCACCAAATAATTTCGCATATTAAACCAATGGCGGAAATTTAACACAATCTTAATACACCAACGAAGGAAACCTAAAAATAACCAATTACTGAAACTTCAGTATGCAAAGTTCAGTGATAGCAAAAATAACTGATAAATTGTCTTTGTCTGTTAAGAATGATAAGGAGGTTACAAGAAACACGACACCATTCCTTAGGCAGGAACAAACAGGGTAAATACGGACACATCGATCCACATTCGTCAATATGAACAATATTATTTATATATAAAAACTACAAAGCATGAATATTTAGCAGATCCGAAAGGTTAATCGATCCTTCAGATTGGCTTAGAGTGTGCAACGTCATTGTTATATCACTCTGCAGTAGGGGAGTTGCTGCTATTCTCAAAATAGAAGAGTAGTTGCTCTTTTCAGTACATTAGCATACACAATACATTGACTCAACATCTATCCTCAATAACTTCAATCACAAAACTCAACATTTTAAGTCTAAGCGTAACATCATCATATGAGTTCCAATTTCTATGGTTTTACTTTATACAATTACGAAGATTATTTACCTTCTTTGTATTGGCTTTGAAAATGCTTGGTTTCTGTGGGAAATGTTCAATCTAAGAATATGGAAGTTTTAAACACGACTTCATACTGTCGTTGGATTCAGTGTTATCACTGTAGGCTTACATTCATTTTGAAAATATTACAAGACAGAAAAGAGAAAGTGCAACTAACGCCTAGTACTTATATCATGGCCATTGGGATTTTACGATGGACCTTTGATTTTACATTAAAGAGTTTGGGAGATGGATGAGTGGTAGGGTGATGTTAGAGTGACAGGAAAGATATCAATTCGGCGATTTGGGCCCAATAGAAATCCTGGTCATGATGTTTTTAATCGAGAAATTCTCATGAGATCACCACCTTGCACTAAAATATGACAAAAATTGATACAATAGGCATTTGAACGAAAAGTAATCTACTGTACTGAAAATAACCAGAAACTGGAGGAACGGTTATCAACACACTTTCCACTCTCCTCTACGGCAATCACCATCACTGGCATTTTATTTGACTTTGCTAAAAAGTTAGAACAAAATATATAATTGAACGTCTGACTTTCATGCTTGAGGTTTTTCGCTACTTTACAAAACGATTCGAATAGACAAGTGCAAGTTAGGAATGTTATTTAAAGATAAATGAGTAAAATAATTTTCTTTCACTAAAATTAACAAGGAACACTTGTTGACGAATCATAATTCGACATCTACGGCTGTATTATCACAAACCTTTTGCCACATTCCGTTTTAATATATTCAAAAGCAAACTTAGCAAATTCTTTATATCGATTTAGGCCAAAATATGGTGATATTTTCGGACCTGGAAGCTCCATCAACCTTAAACATCGCAGGAACACTTCCATTGCGTTCAGCTTCATTCAGTTCTGTCAAAGTTCGTTTAGCAGAGTGACTCAACAGGTGGTATTGGTCGTGTGAAACTCCTTTGAAGAAGTTATCGTGCGGGTTAGAAGGGTCAAGCAGTAGTGGTCGCTGCTTTATTATTTTCTGTGGAATGTCGGCTATAGAGTAGAAATCATCCCAATAGACGCAAATACTCTGTGGTTGTTCAACCATGTTAAGGAATCTTCTAAACGCGTTGAGAAGATCCTGACTTCCATGAGACTCTTCATTTTCCGCAGCACGTGCCCCGAGATATTCCATGATGGAGGATTTTCCTTTCAAATTGAACGGATGTTGATTTCCCCAGTACTTTGCTAAGCGAGACATAGCGTGTGAAAAGGCACTGTGTTTCTTCTCAAAGGCAACTGCACACTCTGACACAGAAGTACTGAAGTCCCGTTTCTTATCTACGTTTGGACCTGCAATGTGTTTCAGATAATAAAGGACATTTGCCAGTTGGTTTTCCGCCACCGTGTTACCTTCCCTGACGTATTTATTGACCATATTCACTGTTGGGATTACATCAACGTCAACCCCGTTCACTTTTAGCTTAAAGGCATGCGAACCCTCTTGAACGTTACTGTACGATCTTCTCAAAGTCTGTACCATTTTTCTCTTGGCACTTGTAAATGGAGGCATTTCATCATTTAAGAAAACATGCAAATCTACATCCATCTTTAATCCAAGAGAAGTTTTCTTGGCATAACTTCCCAGAGGTACTACGCGGGCAACAGAGAGACCATGCGTGTCTTGAAGCACACGTTGTATCATATCAGTTGCTTGACCAGCTTTGTCAAGCATATCTTGGTTTGGCGCCAAGCCGTCCGCAAACTTACGTAAATACTTGCTCAATGACATGATGATTGGAGTATATCCTACGGAGACAACGCAGATAGAATTATTTTATTTTATTTTATTTAAGGACTCATGCATGTGATTTTGCCGGTTTATATTCTGTATCCACTGATATTAATGAGTACGTGATAATTTACAAACTGTTCACACTTTCCGCTGCGGCGTCTGAAGTCTGTTCCCACCAGGGTTATGGGATAAACGCATGTAGGATTTATATAAATATAAAATGATAATTACCATACGGCTTAAAACAGACATGAACTGAATAAATAAAGAAGAAAAAAGAAAGTCAACTTACTGAATTAAATCATTAAATATTTAAGCTGTTTTCCTTCAAATTTATGTTTACAGAGGTTTCCATCGCAAACATGACTATCGGGTACCAAACGTGAAATATGTTCGTACTCGTATGCATGCTTGCATGTACTCGCTCTCGTCCAAAATTTGTACTCATACTACCGACAATAAATAAATTTATTATAAATGCTTGTGCGAAATTAAGTTCCCCGATTTGTACTCTGACTGACGAATTGCTCTCGTAAACAGAGTATTCATCCAGTTTCGATTGCCTGTGGTAGATGCATATGACAGACATGAACTAAATAAATTAAGAATAAAGTAAGTCAACTTACCGAGTTCAATCTTTAATTATCAAGTCCGAATAATTTTCAGGTAAAAGGAAAATTCCTCTCCAATTTCTCGTGTCCTTTTAAATGGTTGTTTTAATGTGGGTAAGAATTTATCGTTTATGTTATTCAATACAACCCAATTGCTTGCCAAAGAACCAATGATGATATTCTCACCGAACTCTCTTAATTAATAGTCATAAATTTGATTACAACCAGCGAAGATTATCATTGTCTCATCCATAGCAAATCATAACAAACAGGGACTATACGCATTGCGACATTTGGGAATACCCAATTTTGAAATCGCACTATGCAAAGTTCAATCATTTAATTTGTGAATAACTGCAGACATAATTTTTTTCTATAAACAGTGCGATCGAAGGATTGTCACACTTCATCGGGGGCGTTGCCCATGCTTCGGGACGGTGATGTAAAAAAAGGTTTGCAAATACACATTTAAACCCGTAAAATTCGTCATTTTCATAATATCTTTTGCATAGTGATCTAACTGATCAAATATGCGATGACAATTACACAATGGTATAACGAAATGGTCTGAATCGAAACCTATCCGCTAATAGTGAATGCAAAGTCTTTTCCTTTCATGAAATCCATGTTTGTGTATGAAGGGGACGTGAATCAAGACCTCTTCCTCTCGCTATTTCTATATAATTATTGAGTTTTCCCCCAAATATTTCGCAGTTTTTACGAAATGGGCAGGACGACTCTTATGTTCAACACAATATTGAGCATGCACATAGACCATTTTGAAGGTTATGACAAAGTTTAGCAGAAATAGACTTGAAAAGAATTTACATTTAAAAGATCTGCATTACAGTGTGAAAATTATATGATACGTACACAGTAGATGTTTGTTCATGTTTCTTGTACACGTCTTTGTACATGTCCATGCTCCTCAGAAGTTGAGAAGTTTGTTGAAATACTAAGAAAGATTGCAATTAAAATGTGTATTCCATCTTGAAGGGAAAAAGACATTCAAATAATGAATTTTGTGGAACAGAATGTTCAGATGATCCATTTTGTCGGAAAGTTTTGAGGTAACTTAAAAAATGTCCCACTGCCTAATGGAAGTTTGTGCATCCCGTCCCCTTCTCGCTCGAATGAGGCCTCTTCAATCGCATCTGGTTTAGTCAAACCGCATACATCATTTTTGTTGAAATAATTATATATGGTAAAATCAATTAATAAAACACAATGTACTGTTATATATTAGTCCAAGGCAGGTTTATTTTGACGGACAAGAAAGCAATTCGTGATATCGACATAGCATAATAGGTTGGGAGGTAAGGCCATACGTCAAGTTTTAATAGGTCAGAGTTAGAGATACAAATGGTCGGAGAATTAGTATACAACCCGTCAATTTAATGATTGGTACTACCAAAATATGGACAGTGTATGCATTTTACTATTCAAGCACTATATATATATATATATATATATATATATATATATATATATATATATATACATACATATTATTATGCTAATTTGTAAACGTAGAGCACAATCAGTGCAGTTCTAAGCTACGGTCGAGTAACCTCACCGAATGTCATATAAATTAGTTTTCAAGGAGCGGCTCGGTCTCTTCTCCCAGTGGCACCAACCTGTACGTCACGCCACGTAAAACAACTATGTCTGCCTAACATTTACAAAACCCACCTTTTCCGTTCCGGCCTTTCTTCACCATGCCATCCACGCTGTGTGTGACTTTCTCTTAACTCTCTTTTGGATACCATTCTTCTGGACTTGTCATTTACCTTACCTGGTCCTGTTCTCTTCCGGAACTGTTATTTACGTAAAGCGCCTTCCGGAAGCTTCCAGCCACACCCGCACTACGGTTACTTAATCAACACCGACTACCCTGGGATTTGACACCCCGACGGAGAGCCCAGCGGTAGCCGAGTTACCTTGCGTGCGCGCTAAGTTAACTTTAAGTATTAAGGTATGTAATGTATTTATGCTAAGTTATGTATTTTTGTTACCAAGAGACACGTATTAGATTCATTTTAGAAACAAAACCTCTCTATCCTACTTTATTATGTTCGTTTCCCAAACGGAAGCAGGACACTTCGCCCAACAACCATTTCGCCCAACTGCCATTTCGCCCAACCTTACCATTTCGCCCAACCAGCCTGGTCATTTCGCCCAACCAGCCTGGTCATTTCGCCCAACCAGCCTGGTCATTTCGCCCAACCAGCCTGGTCATTTCGCCCAACCAGTCTGGTCATTTCGCCCAACCTTGATTAAATATGATATTTCAAAAGGAAACGTTCGGGAATTGTTAACGTTACAGGATACGAACCGAATATTAAGGAATCTTGAGGATGGATCAGTGTTTTAGGGGTTAGGTTTGATAGGTTTGATATAGTAAACGTTCGGGAATTGTTAACGTTACGGGATACGAACCGAGCATTAAGGAAACTTGAAGTCTTGGTTAAATTGATTACATATGTGATTACATATGTGGTTACATTGATAAAGTGGTTACATTGATTAAATATAGTAATTCAATATTACGGACGGGTTTTATATATTTTTTTTTAAATTTAATAATTGTTAGTCAGTGGGATGGATCAGTGTTTTAGGGGTTAGGTTTCCTAACAAAGCACTTCCCTCGGCGCCACAGGCCTCACAAAATATTTAACAGAAACACCGTGATAGTCAGTTACAGCTGTACGAAAAATTTAAAGTCTATAATAAAATCCCATAATTCAAAGATCACCAAGCAGACTAGCAATTCGACCCACTCCAATATGGGACCGACAGTAGCGAATCCTTTCATTTAAAAAGATGGCTTGTGACCCTGCAGTCGTTGAAACTGATTCCCAAGTAAAAGGTGTCTGAGGTTCCTCACTACAACATTACGACACTATGTCAAAAACTCACTATTTACCCGATTTTGTTTAAGTCTTAGACCGCCATTTTCATATATAATATATTCACCAACATGTCTTGTTTTCGAAATTATCCATCCTTTGATGAAGGCAAATCGCTCTCTTTATAGGAGAAAATAAGTCAACAAATTTAGCAAACGTACATGAAGTTACGTCAATTCAGAGATAACACTTATATCGCAAGAGTGCGATATCCAATTAAGAAGAATCAACTTCAAACCTGTAACATAAATGGAAAGATATTTTGTGAAAAGTTTCTTGTGGTTTGACTGTTTGGAATAACACTGGTAAAAAACACTACCTCCACTTCTTTATACTCTTTGATTAGCTATTGTCACTCCTTTGGTCCAGTGAGGTCAAAATTGCTACAGCAGTGACGAAGAAAGTGATCAAAAAGTGTGGGATGTGATTTGGGAGGCGTTGATTGCCCTGACGAATTATAAGTTATTATATATAAGCTATATATATATTATTATTATAAGTTATACAGTTATCCAAATCAGAAGTTGCTTTCATCATATAACTACTAGCTTATCTTCGAATTTTACCTTTCGAAAGTTCAAAATATCAACTTTTTCCTAACAAAATTCTGAAAGTTTTAAATAAAAGGTTCGACTTGTTCTTCATTTTTATCTTCAAATTTGGACTTTCAACTTTATCTGACCTTTTTCCTCAGACTTTTGACCTTTCAGACATTTTGGAATCAAAATTTCAACTCTTAACGCAAACGTCTGTACTGTTAGTTTTTATAATTTAGTAATTTCTCGAGCTGCTTCGATATGAAAATTCGAAAAATAGAGACAAGTCGAAAATTCGTCATATTATTCCGAAGTTTTGTCAATTTTGTCTCAAACTTCTCCTGACATTGAGATTTTACCGACGTTTCAACATTTTGACGGAGTATATATCTTTCTCTTTTTAAAACGTCGACATTTTATTGTGAAAACTAAATTTTCCATTTTGGATTTTGTTTAAACCAAATTTTAACATAAACTGTCGATATTTTAACTTTTCAAACTCATTAATTTCTAAACTGGTCTGAGTCACAGTTAATGCAGCGATATTGTATCACCTCCAATCAGGTTTCGCCTGCAAACCACGAGTTTAACAAGTGATAAAATGGCCAAAATGTATTTAATATTAACTATTAAGTTTATCAATTTAATGCCCATAATAATAGTTCTATGGGTTTGTGAAGTTTACCTTAAACATATAGAAAGCTACAAGAAAACGTATGATGGCTAGACCTAAATGCCTATGCATGTGGAGCTTCTTGTAACGAGAATAATGCAATCTTTTAAAGTTCATTTACTTCGTTGTGGTGCTTATTTTTCTTCTTATTTGCTCGATTTCTCATGATCGGAAAAGAAACAATCAAGGGAGAAGATTCAGGCTGGCTTTCGATATCCATACCACAGAGTTTACTTATAATGTACTTATATGCTTTAGTAATACAACATTCTTCATCGTCATACGTAAAAACCTCCTCAGCACTGTCAGTCTCATCGTCACTGGCACATTCACCAATGGTCTCACTTGCCTGATGGAGACACCAATCGAAACTAACAACAATTACATCTTCCGTGCAACCCCGTGAAATTGGTATGTAGATTGAAACATCACGTTCGTCGTGCTC
Source organism: Apostichopus japonicus (assembly GCF_037975245.1). NCBI lineage: Eukaryota > Metazoa > Echinodermata > Holothuroidea > Aspidochirotida > Stichopodidae > Apostichopus > Apostichopus japonicus. The sequence goes on from NC_092574.1 coordinate 18,979,097, forward strand.
GTCCGCCGAATCAAACCAATCACCACCAATGAAGTCTTCCATGTTCGATAGCATAAACCGCGTATCCGATTGATCGTTACAATGGCTGATTTTTTTACCTCTCTCTTTGACCTGATCAGAAATCGCACACATGAAGGACGTGAGCATGCGGAAGAATGGTTTGACTTTTGTTTTTACTTTCGTCGGTTCTGCAGTCTGAGAATGGATCTTTATCGATGGCATGTGCAAGTCCATTTTCTTGAAGCCGAGAACAAAGAAATCAGGATTTTTCTTTCCTTCGTCAAAAAGATATTGAAATCTTGATAAAGGAAAGAATATCTCTTTAACGGTAAACGACTGGTCTACTTGGTCCCCGTTGTATTCTGCTTTCTTCAAATGACGAAGTGTATTATTAGCAAACAGTTTAATTTGTTCGAGGTATTGAACGACCTTCGGGCTGAGTAGGTTGTTAAATGGATTGGTGGGATCAATTAAATATGGAAGTTTGTTCAGAATATCAAGAGGGATCCTTTTCTTTCTGTAGTATCGTTCCCAAAAAATTTCTTGTTCATTGATTTTTCTAACTATGAAAAGAAATGTGCGAAATCCCTGTATGATATTTTGTCTTGGTTCTAGTTTAGTCTCTTCGGCGGCTTTAACTGCAAGTAACTCCATAATTGTAGAACGACCCGGACAGAATCCCTTTAGCGGAACAGTCATTACCCAATATTTGGCTAGCCGACAAAGTGAATGTGTGAAGGAATCCTGCTCTTTAAGAAAACCTACAGCCGCTTCTGATAAACTAGAACTGAATTCTTTATGTCGCAGCTTACTGTTAGAGTTTAAACACTCCAAGGCATTATTAACCTGAATCTTTGTTCCTTCTCTATCATTATAATCACAATAATAATTATAACAATTTGGAACAAAATTCGTCGCTGGAAGCAAGTCGATAGAGAACTCACCGTATTCAAACATTACAGCGTGCTCGGTCACTTTGCAATTCTTATTGTAATTTGACTTTACAAAACACTTTAGTGTTTCGATGATGTTATCGAAAGGAGGGATGACGTCATCGAAATATACAACAATATCAATGTCCATATCAATCCATACGGACGTTTTCTTGCCAATACTACCCAAGACTTCAAGTCGATTAAATGTCGACCTGCCGTTAAAGTAATCTTCCAGTCCCTTTCGTATTTGACTTGTGCACATGTCTACTCTTTTTTTAGTAGATTCACTCGGTGCAAGCTCTTGGGCAAAATTCCTTAATCTCGTCTGTAGATCCATTGACAAATATCTACATAAACAAATGCAAAAGTAAATTTTAAAATAGACGTTTTGTATTCGTACTTGGTGTTTCACGCATCGACATTAAGTTTGCTCTTTGACGATATGATTATGCATTATATAGATTCAGGCCCGTAGCAATGTTGGACACGGGGATGTAACCCGGATCCCATGCAGACTTATGTTCGCCCCTACCCATATAACTTGTTATTGCCCGTTGATATCATAATTCCTGGTTACTGATTTCCAGAAACTGTCAAATGTATGATGCAAACTATAATAGTTACTAACGTTCCATAACGTTTTTTTTTAGGTTCATGCCCCTACCTCACCCCAAGCCGGGATATTAAGAACCTGCGCCACACCTCCCCCCCCCCCGGTCACATTTCAAATCATGTGCACGCCACTGTAGAATATAGCTTACTTAACTACATGTACGGCATATGCTCCTTATAGCCGGGATATTAAGAACCTGCGCCACCCTCAATATTACGTCAAGATGACAATTATGAAAGAGTATAGCCAAACTTATTCACGCATGTATGCAGTGTAACAAATTTCACGAGTATTTTCATTTTACGTTATCTTTTCAGAAAGGTATATATGAAAGTTTCGTTCAGTAATATTTATTTGTTTGTTTTTAAGCAGATGAACTCACCAGTGATGGTCCAGATCATGAAATCTTGAAGATGATAACGTTGGTTGTAGTCTTGGGCCAATATACACAACGCTGGCTTTTATTCCTGCCACAGTTGTCTAACAATATAATAGTACTACCATTATATTGTTAGACAACTTTGTTCAACTTTGTTTGACTGATTCGACTAATGCGGTTAAGTCTACATCAACTCACATCTGCATGGGAGACGTAAACAAAGAAAAATCAATGTATATTAGTGACTAAATATGATATATGGTGGCGATAAACTTGTGTTTCATATTTTATTATTCGAGCAAGGTACAATGGCTGGGAATTCCATGTGTTAAATTAAGAAATGACCTTTGACTGATTTCGTCAGTGTTAGCAAACAGGCTTGGATTTATGATTCCCTTATTGTTTGTATAAAACCTACAAAATATTGACAGTGCTCTCCAAGCTGGTCGTATATTAGAGAGTGAATAGTAGTCACAGGAGACTAAAACGAAATGATAACGCATATAGTTCATATTCACATCATAGCCGAATGTGGGTCTGTATAGGGTTGTTGATATTAGGTAAACTATGATCACACGAGTTCACACGAGATGGGGAGCTTTCATCAAAAATACAAAAAGCAATATAATTCCTTTTTAGTTTTATTTCCATTCAATAACTCTATAGTTACAGTTGAGCAACACGCAGGAGTCTAAACTGCTATAGCCATCGCTGGAAGTTATGAACACTTACAATATATTTCTGCTTCCTATTCATATCACATTTTCTGTGAGAATCGATCGGCTTCGAGATGAATACCTTTGTTGATTTCTGCTTCCTAGCTCCCCTCATACACCCCGTCAGGGATATATAACATTTTCTGTGAGAGTCGATCGGCTTCGAGATGAGTACATTTGTTGAGACCCAGTGACATGCGCTCAGGGGGTGGCGGGTGGGGTTATCCCGACACCCGGTCGTCAGTCGGGGGTGATGCTTCAGTTGGAGAAGGTTTGAGCCAATACTACGGTTGTACCCATCCCCACCCCTCCTTACCCCAACGCACCATTATTTCAACCACACAAAGTATTTGCTGGCAAAACCTTGCGTTAGGAGCTACTTGTACATACCAAAAGTTTGTTTTAAATATGATGTATCACGATGCACCAATTGACTTCTACCCCGTACAACCCTGTACATAGGTGTCGGCTCCAGTGAACACGGCAGCACCCAATCTTTATATAATTAAAAAAATTCATTCGCATCTGGTCCTCCCATAAGGAAAGAGTTAGCACAGAGTTAGAGTTATATATATCTGAGAATAACTCAGACCACACCATTCAATTGGGGTTCTTTTTTCTCTTGAGGAGGACCCCCAGCCCTTCCTACAAAGGATATTTGCGAATTTCAATTTAAAGTCGGCTTGGTATTGATTGCTTCAAGAACTTCTGGTTTCCCCTTTCCTGCCCACCACCCGTCCCTCCCCATTCCCTCCCTTCCAATTTCTATCAGAAGAAACGATAAATGAATAACAATAAGTATTTATAAATAAATAAAAATTGCAGCACGTATACTGTGTGTTGCCGTACGGCGCAATAGAAATCGAGGATTCCCCATTACGTGAGTAAACGTCATTGCATTACAGAGGGAATGTCCAACATTGAGATCATTGCAAAATTCCTCTGTTTGAACAGATGCTTGCAAAATCGATTATGGATAACAACATTACACACTTCTGTACTAACTACGTGTGTCCTCATGTTTAACACTGGCTTTATACTGCAAATACTGGCATCGAAGCCTCGCAGTATGAAATGTATTTGCTAGATATTCGTATCATACTGTTAACTGTAAATCACACTCACGGTCAGCCTGTACAGTCAACCTGTATAACAAAGACAGAGATTAGCACACGAGTCGATCAGCTTGGGTCGCATTTGTGTACCGCCCAATCAATAACCAACCAAATATTCAATAATCAGGCAGAACATTTTAAAGACGCTTGAGCGACCACGGATGTGGGAGAAGCCCGCAAGAGTTATGGCTTACAAATTTCAACTTACAACTTTCCCCACGCTTTATGAAGGGTAAAGGACACAATATCAAATGTCCCCAGGTTTGTGACCGACTCGTGTAGGCGCTTGGCCTATCAGGCTCATAATGACTCGTGTATTTCATAAAGGGAGCTCAAATGTTGTGCTACATGAGACTTGTAGTTTTTAATGTTTCATTCTCATCTGATCAACCCCTCGACGAGAAACAGAACTTTTCACCTGGGTTGTAATAAGCCATGATTATAGATTACGCTTATAGCGTAAATTAAATAAGGACCGCTCCCATACACCGCTGAGGCTATCTGCTAAGCCACCAGATAAAGCACGCAGCATTCGCTAACCTCCTTTCCAGTATATTGCATTTGATACTTTTATAGTATATTGCATTTCACGTATATAAGTAATATAACACTATGAGTAACTTATACTGTGTATTCAATATATAATATGGTTAGCAATGGCATACATGATAGTTTTCAAGTGTTTTTGTGATAATTATATATTTCATAGGAGTTTTGAAACATACATATATGGTGCTAAGCCTGTGTGCTAAGCTGCTATTCATGTTGTTGTTATAACCATGTTACCCATTATACCTCAAGTTCTAGTTGGATTGGGTTGGGTTTCTATATGAGTATACGTATGTACTAAATGTATAATTATAGTTCCAGGTCAGATTAAGTGATATAAACACTAGCTTCAGGACCACTCTACCAAGCTAACCCCTCCCCTAGCACCCAGCCCCCCCCCCCCAATTGCTGACATATATGAGACATTATCGCCCGTTATTAATGCATTGTACTTATAGAAATTATGACATAATTTCGTGCCATTTGGCATCGATATTTATTGAGGCAGAGGAGTTACGTTACTGAGTGAAATTGTCGATTCTCAGTACAAGCGATTATAACTGATGTCTTCTGCACTGTCGTCTATTTAAATGAACTATTGGTATCTTCCTAAATTCTAAACTATTCTTATCGAACAACATTCTCCATAAGGTGATTATAATAATTATAATTCAGCGTGCACTGCATGCCTTATAAATTGGCATAAAGGTAATAAAAGGCTTTGTTTTGAAAGTTAGATGTGATTCCCCTGTTAGGAATATGTTGTTGCGTCCATTGTTACTTGAACAACTCATATAAAACGCCCTATTTATAAGAAACCTTATTTTTAGCATAATTGTGATATCATGAATGTGTCTTTACTATTGCGCTATTTGAGAACATTGAAATGAACATTTCACTTGACGTGTTGATCACCTTTCTTTTATGTAATAGCTGTTTCCAGTGAATCTTTATTACACAAGGTCAATGCCAACACGACAAAGTTTTGCAGTGGCGACGTATTCTTGTGGCTGGCAAGACTCCGACCCTATATAAAGCCCAGTCCCGAAGCTGCTGTTGTATTGTAGTACTGACATTACTCCCCACTGGTGGATCCCGCTCCTCTATTGCTATGGCTGTTTAGTTTCCAAAGAATCTTTATAACACAAGGTTAATGCCAACACGACAAAGTTTTGCAGTGGCGACGTATTCTTGTGGCTGGCAAGACTCCGACCCTATATAAAGCCCAGTCCCGAAGCTGCTGTTGTATTGTAGTACTGACATTACTCCCCACTGGTGGATCCCGCTCCTCTATTGCCGCCCGCTACATTGTTGCATGAAAACACAGAGGGAAGAAGCGAAACTCAAAGAACGTCGGCAAGACCACTCTCTAAAATTGACTAACCGACTTGAATTGACTTTATTCGTGATTGGATTTATTCTTACGTCATTAAACGGTAATGTTCTTCACTTGTTTTTGTCTTTTAGACAGCACTGTGTTCGTGTGCCTAAAACGACGAAGATTTCTGAACCAAAGGTTAAGATTAGACACAACCTGATTCTTTAAGCTAAATCATTATATTCGGTCAATTATTTCCATCGTTATTAATCAGACGAAATAAGAAACATGAGGAGATTCAATCAGATATCATGGATGAATATTAATCCTTTTTTAATCAGATGATATAAGAAACACGATTGGATTGAATAAGATATCATATGTGGATATTGATCACATGAACTTTATAACTGGATTCAATAAACATAATATCCAGTATAGGATTATGAATATTTGTGGTCGGTTTCTTATCTGCTGGTCTTGGAAACAAATTGTTGAAACAATAGGTGTCATATGCGAACAAAGATTACAAATTATGACATGCCATGTATACTTAATGTTCGCTGCTTAGGTGTCGTTCTTTGTTTGGTTACTGTAATTCAATGTAAATTGACTCAATGACATTCTTGTCTCACGCATAAAGTTTCCTACCAAAGACAAGATATTTTTATAAGTCATTTGGAAATAGTTGCTAAAACAATTGTTAGTGCAAAAGTGCAAAGTTAAATGATAGCAATGAGTTAAATGATAGCAAGCAAACCCATCGCTGTCTATCTACCAATTATATCTCTATTCATCAAACAAAATGTTTTACTTAGCGTGTTTTGTTTAACATCTGGCTACAGGGTTGTAAAAAGGAAATCATGATATAAAATGATGCTTTAGACATTTTGACTCAACTTATGCACAACTTATGAATAGGGAAGCAATATCTTATGATTTTGCAGAGCGCTTCTTCAAATGTTCAAGATTACTCATAAGGATTTCCCATTCATGATGTGAACATCCTAGTATTGCTACCTCATTAACATAGATTTATACCCCTGTTGGTTGGTGACCCTAACTTTCACCTTCATCATCCTGGGGACCTTCCAACCCCCCCCCCATGGGTGGATGTTTTAGTCTGGAGAAGGGGTAACCCCCTCCTATTTAAAAATTAATATATATTAAAGAGTGCTTATTTACAAAAAAACGGTGTTATATTTTGCAACTTTTGAGTTAATTATGTTGAATTTTTTTGTCCATATCACCTCATTAAATTGGACCAAATATATCTCTAACAGCCCACGAGGGAGAGGGTGGGAGAAAACAATAGCCGTACCGCACCACTTAGACAATGAAGTACGACGCCCTCCTCCGCTTACGCCGTCCCACCCCGCCCCTCTCCTTTCTCTCTTTCTACAAACGGAAACCAGAAGATCACATTATGACAACGCACTGTCTAGTTGCATCATTAATTTTAAAACTTTAGGCATGAATATTACAATGCAGTGATTAATTGATCACACAATTAACACATGCCCCCGAAGCTAAAGATAAACAAACTTGAACCTATATATTCGCTGCAAATGCCATCAAAATGAAGCAGGAATGGTCGATGTTGCACCTCCTATATATCCATCCCGAGTTACCACTACCAGCGGTTTGTTCGAGTTAGCAGCTCATCACTTCATATTAAGTTGTACATTGCACGATGAGTTTACACTTAACGCGTTTTGTAAACAATATAAACATTAAGGTTACGAAAACTAGACTGTTCTCATATACGTTGTGGAGGTACCATTTCACCTGCCGAAAATCAGTAGTAAACTAAGCATCAATTTTCTTGCAGTTTGCCCAAGCAATTTGCAACGTCATAGGAGTAAACTTACACAATACGTCGACTCTTTAGTAGGTTAGATTTTAAATATTTGAAGTTAGACATATCAGGAAGCAGAAGCATACTTCTGTATCTATCTCTATCAGACGAAATGCTTGCTCTCCATATTACTTTGTATTTACTTGAAAGATAAAAAAGCGCAGGTTATATGGCATATGAAAACATATCTTCATGTTCCAAACGACCTTTAAACCCAGTTGCAACTGATTTTAATGACGTCATTCGCATCTTTGCCAATGGGAATCGTGAAAGTCGTGTGTTTGTCCTCATGTCGTTCACTCGATGATGACCATGTACCAGAGGATATGAACTGCGCGAGCTCCGACTTGACCTTTTCTGCAATATCTTCTCCTTGCCCGTGGCCCCTGTCTCCATCGATTTTAGCAGCTGCTGCAACGATGTCAGTAAATGAAAAGAGATAACTCGAAGCAATATTCGAATCTACTCCTCTTGCTCCAGATCGGTTGTCGATCTTCGGCCATGAGAGCCGCTCTCGCTCAGTGCCTACCAAGAAATTTTGAGGTGTCTTGACTTTCGGCCGAGATTTAAACATAACCTCCCACGTTGGTTGAGGTTCGAATAGCATCTTAAGACTAAACCCTTCGTTCCTCTCTGACTTGCCTAATCGGGATAAAGTCTCCGTTGCGTATGCACTCATTTGCCTCAGGTTATCACCAAGAGCTCCTTGTAACATGTTGTTATACGGGTTGGTAGGGTCAAGCAGCAGTGGACGCTGGTGTAAAATGTCCGCTGGGATGTCGGTCCTTCGATAGTATCTCGTCCAAACTATGTTTAAGTTGTGCGACTGTTTTATCATCGTCAGGAATCGACGAAACCCTTGCAGAATATCCCTACTTCCACGACGTTCCTCTTCCTCAGCAGCCCACGCACCAAGGTACTCCATGATAGAGGAGCGACCAAAGGAAAATCCAGGAATCCCAATTGTAGTACTCCAAAGCTTGGCGAGCCTCGACAAGGAATGGGAAAATGCTGAATGATCTCGCTCGAAAGCTACAGCTCCTTCGGACAGTGACGTGCTGAAATCCATACAGTTTAGTGATCTGTTGTTCCTCAGATGTTCTAGCGTGTTGGCAACCTGCACGCCTATCTCATCAGTTTCCCCAGAGTAGCCGTTTGAATACAAGAAATTTCTAGCAGGTAACAAATCCACGTCGAATCTTTTCACGGTCAGAGACAACCCCAGAGGACTCTGTTTGCAATCTTCATCAATAATCATGGTTATGACGTCATCAAGCTTTTGCTTGAATTCACTAAACGGTGGCATCTCGTTATTGAGATAAATGATGACATCGATATCCATTTTGAACCAGAGTGATGTCTTTTTTGTCAAGCTACCGAGTGGTCGGATACGATCGATGGAGAACTGAGATCCCAAGTGTCGATGTAAAACATCTTGGATGAGCTTCGTGGCTTCTCCTGCCTTCTCCAAGATATCAGAGGACGGAGCCAGCGAATCAGCGTACTGCTTAAGTTGAATGCTCAAAGACATATCTGTTTGATACGAAAACAAAAACAAAGCAAACAATAAATCAATCGTATATTGAATACTTTGCCAAGACTCCATTGATCTTACAGGATCTATAGATACCTCTCTATAATTCATATTATGGAAGGAACATCCATGACAGAGAAAAGAAACACAATGTTAATAACTTCAAAACCTGTCAATCCTATGTTTAAAAATGAAAAGGGTTACAGGCCTACATGCAGTCTTTTAAATTGTGATCGAAACGGTAGAAATAAATATCCCAGATTGAAATAATTTTTCGGCCTCTAGCGTTGATCTTGTTCATATTTTTACACTTTCAGATCCTACAGTAAACAAATTCAACTCCGTTTGTTAAAGAAAAAATATCAGTATTTAAAAATTGATGAAAACGACACAATGAACACTCGTTCCATGACAAAGCCTTGATGGAATGCTTCAGTTTGATCAATTGTCATGTTATTTGATGAATATTGAAAAAGTGCCTAAAATACACTACACGATTTAAGCTGTTTTCATTCAAATTTATGTTTACAGAGGTTTCCATCGCAAACATGACTATCGGGTACCAAACGTGAAATATGTTCGTACTCGTATGCATGCTTGCATGTACTCGCTCTCGTCCAAAATTTGTACTCATACTACCGACAATAAATAAATTTATTATAAATGCTTGTGCGAAATTAAGTTCCCCGATTTGTACTCTGACTGACGAATTGCTCTCGTAAACAGAGTATTCATCCAGTTTCGATTGCCTGTGGTAGATGCATATGACAGACATGAACTAAATAAATTAAGAATAAAGTAAGTCAACTTACCGAGTTCAATCTTTAATTATCAAGTCCGAATAATATTCAGGTAAAAGGAAAATTCCTCTCCAATTTCTCGTGTCCTTTTAAATGGTTGTTTTAATGGGGGTAAGAATTTATCGTTTATGTTATTCAATACAACCCAATTGCTTGCCAAAGAACCAATGATGATATTCTCACCGAACTCTCTTAATTAATAGTCATATATTTGATTACATCACGCGAAGATTATCATTGTCTCATCCATAGCAAATAACAAAGAAACGAACAGGGGCTGTACGCATTGCGACACGCTGGGAATACCCAATTTTGAAATCGCACTGCATGTGCATAGTTCAATCATTTAATTTGTGAATAACTGCAGACATAATGTTTTCTATAAACAGTGCGACCGAAAGACTGCCACACTTCGACGGGACCGTTGCCTATGCTTCGGGAAGGTATGTAATAAAAACAAGTTTGAAAATACACATTTGAAGCCGTTAAATTCGTCATTTTCATACGATCTTCTGCATAGTGATCTAACTGATCAAATATGACATGACAATTGCACAATGGTATAACGACCTATCAGCTTAATAGTGAATGCAAAGTCTTTTCCTTTGATGAAAACCATGTTTGTGTATGTTTGTGTATATATCATTTTTGAGTTTTCCTCCAAATATTTCGCAGTTTATACGAAATAGGCAGGACGACTCTTATGTTCAGCACAATATTTGACATGCATATAGACCATTTTGAAGGTTATGACAAAGTTTAGCAAAAATAGACTTGAAAAGAATTTACATTTCAAAGATCTGCATTACATGGTGAAAAATTATAGTCTGATACGTACACAGTAGATGTTTGTTCATGTTTCTTGTACACGTCTTTGTACATGTCCATGCTCCTCAGAAGTTGGGAAGTTTGTTGAAATACTAAGAAAGATTGCAAGTAAAATGTGTATTCCATCTTGAAGGAAAAAAAGACATTCAAATAATGGATTTTGTGGAACAGAATGTTCAGATGATCCATTTTGTCGGAAAGTTTTGAGGTAACTTAAAAAATGTCCCACTGCCTAATGGAAGTTTGTGCATCCCGTCCCCTTCTCGCTCGAATGAGGCCTCTTCAATCGCTTCTGGTTTAGTCAAACCGCATACATCATCTTTGTTGAAATCAGTATATGACAAAATCATTTAATAAAACACAATCTTTTGTTATTTATTCGTCTAAGGCAGATTTATTTTGACAGACAAGAAAGCAAACCGTGATATCCACATATCATGAGAGCAATATATGACAAGCTTCACCAAATAATTTCGCATATTCAACCAATGGAGGAAATTTAACACAAGCTTAATACACCAACGAAAGAAACCTAAAAATAACCAATTACTGAAACTGCAGTATGCAAAGTTCAGTGATAGCAAACGTAACTGTTAAATTGTCTTTGTCTGTTTAGAATGATAACGAGATTACCAAAACAAAACACGACACCATCCCTCAGGCAGGAACAAACAGGGTAAATACGGACACATCGATCCACATTCGCCAATATGAACAATATTATTTTAAAAACTACAAAGCATGAATATTTAGCGGATCCGAAAGGTTAATCGATCCTTCAGATTGGCTTAGAGTGTGCAACGTCATTTGTTTGGGAGATAACACTCTGCAGTAGGGGAGTTGCTGCTATTCTCAAAATAGAGGAGTAGTTGCTCTTTTCAATACATTAGCATACACAATACATTGACTCAACATCTATCCTCAATAACTTCAATCACAAAACTCAACATTTTAAGTCTAAGCGTAACATCATCATATGAGTTCCAATTTCTATGGTTTTACTTTGTACAATTACGAAGATTATTTACCTTCTTTGTATTGGCTTTGAAAATGCTTGGTTTCTGTGGGAAATGTTCAATCTAAGAATATGGAAGTTATAAACACGACTTCATACTGTCGTTGGTTTCAGTGTTATCACTGCAGGCTTACATTCATTTTGAAAATATCACAAGACAGAAAGGAGAAAGTGCAACTAACGCCTAATACTTATATCATGGCCATTGGGATTTTACGATGGACCTTTGATTTTACATCAAAGAGTTTGGGAGATGGATGAGTGGTAGGGTAAGGTTAGAGTGATAGGAAAGATATCAATTCGGCGATTTGGGCCCAATAGAAATCCTGGTCATGATGTTTTTAATCGAGAAATTCTCATGAGATCACCACCTTGCACTTAAATATGACAAAATTTATACAATAGGCATTTGAACGAAAAATAATCGACTGTACTGAAAATTGTCAGAAACTGGAGGAACGGTTATCAACACACTCCCCACTCTCCAAGGGCGGCGGAAGCACTTTTAATCTGGGGGGGGGGGCACCGACATCAAAGGGCACTTTGCAGAAATTCGATTGGACTGAGGCAGCCTTATATTTAGTACCCTTTATAACTCTTATTGTATTATCTTATTTGTGTATACACATCACTCCATCAACGCCCCCCCCCCCCCTCTCAAGGAAAATATGCATACTAGCACTGCAATATCCAATGTGCAAATTGGGAAACAAGGAACAAGTTTTCTTTTGAGACAAAATGAGGTGAAATCATGCTAGTTGCTAATGTAGGAATCTTCCGAATTAGAGTATATTTCTTGTTAATATCTTAACAATTTTTTTCCATTCGAAATAGCTTTGAGTTTGACCCACAGAAATTCATTAAAAGTCAGGGGCGTAGCCAGGATTTGCAAAGTTGTATGCACGACTATCTGAGCGGAGCGCCACCATCGGTTGGCGCGAAGCGTACTAGAAAATTTTTGGTTTTACAAACCCTCAGATGGCCGGAAACGGCCCTTCCCGAGTGTTCATTCTGGTTCCCTGGCCTCTTGCTAACTTGAGACACCTCAATTTTTATGTAGAAAATGGGCACATTTTTAACGTGGGGAAAAGTGGGGGGCACGTGCCCTCTGTGCCCCCCGGTTCCGCCGCCCTTGCCACTCTCCTCTACGGCAATCACCATCACTGGCATTTTATTCGACTTTGCTAAAAAGTTAAACAAACTTTGATAATTGAACGTCTGACTTTCATGCTTGAGGTTTTTCGCTACTTTACAAAACGATTCGAATAGCAAGTGCAAGATTGGAATGTTATTAAAAGGTTAATTTAGTAAAATTATTTTCTTTCCCTAAAATTAACAAGGACACATGTTGACGAAGCATTATTTGACATCGACGGCTGTATTATCACACACCTTTTGCCACATTCCGTTTTAATATATTCAAAAGCAAACTTAGCAAATTCTTCATATCGATTTAGGCCAAAATATGGTGATCTTTTCGTACCCGGAAGCTCCACCGTCCATAAACATCGCAGGAATACTTCCATTGCGTTCAGCTGCATCCAGCTCTGCCAGAGTTCGTTTAGCAAAGTGACTCAACAGGTGGTATTGCTCTTGTGAAACACCTTGGAAGAAGTTATCGTGCGGGTTAGAAGGGTCAAGCAGTAGTGGTCGCTGTTTCCTTATTTTCTGTGGAATATCGGCTAAAGAGTAGAAATCATCCCAATAGACGCAAATACTCTGTGGTTGTTCAACCATGTTAAGGAATCTTCTAAACGCGTTGAGAAGATCCTGACTTCCATAACTTGACTCTTCATCTTCCGCAGCACGTGCCCCGAGGTATTCCATGATGGAGGATTTTCCTTTCAAATTTATAGAATGTTGAATTCCCCAGTACTTTGCTAAGCGAGACATAGCGTGTGAAAAGGCACTGTGTTTCTTCTCAAAGGCAACTGCACACTCCGAGACAGAAGTACTGAAGTCCTCTTTCTTATCTACGTTTGGACCAGCAATATGTTTCAGATAGTAAAGGACATTTGCCAGTTGGTTTTCCGCCACCGTGTTATAACCTTCTCTGAAGTATTTATTGACCATATTGACGGTTGCGATTAAATCAACGTCAACCCCGTTCACTTTCAGTTTAATGGCATGCGAACCCTCTTGAACGTTACTGTCCAATCTAACCAACGCGTTCACTATTCTTCTTTTGGCGTTTGTAAATGGAGGCATTTCATCGTTTAAGAAAACATGTAAATCTAAATCCATCTTTAATCCAAGAGACGTTTTCTTGGCATAACTTCCCAGAGGTACTACGCGTTCAACAGAGAGACCATGCGTGGCTTGAAGGACACGTTGTATCATATCAGTTGCTTGACCAGCTTTGTCCAGCAAATTTTGGTTTGGCGCCAAGCCGTCCGCAAACTTACGTAAATACTTGCTCAATGACATGATGATTGGAATATATCCTACGGAGACAACGCAGATAGAATTACTTTATTTTATTTTATTTAAGGACTCATGGATGTGCTTTTGCCGGGTTGTATTCTGTATCCACTGATATCTGTGAGTACATGATAATTAACAAACTGTACACATTTTTTCGTGGCGTTCGTAAAGTCTGTACCCACCACGGGTATGGTATAACCATGTCGGTGTTATGTAACTATAAAATAGTAATTACCATATGGCTTCAAAAATGAAATGAGCTGAGTAAACTAAGTATAAAAAAAGGCAACCTACCGATTTAAGTTATGAAATATCACGTTCGAATAATATTCAGCTGAAGGGAGTTCCTCTCTAACTTCTTGTGTCCCTTAAATGTCTCAGCAGGTTATTTCAATGGAGTAAAAATTTATCGTTAAAGTACATGTTATCGATACAACCCAATTGCTTGCCAAAGAACCAATGATGATGTTCCTTCCACACTCTCTTCATTACATGTCATAAATTAGAATACATCACGCGTAGATTATCATAATCTCATCATATCAGATTATAAGCAACAAAAACGGACTGTACTTGGGACACTGGGAATACCCAATTTTGAAACCGCACTGTACAAAGTTCAATCATTTAATTATGTGAATAACTGCAGACTCAACTTTGTATAAACAGTACGATCGAAAGATTGCCACCCTTCGCTGGGGCCGTTGCCTACGTGACCGGACAAATACCCCCCAGACAAATACCCCCCGGACGATTACCCCCAGACAATAACCCCCCGGACGATTACCACCCGGACAGATACCCCCGGGACAAATACCATCCCGGACAACTACCCCCCAGGACAACTACCACCCGGACAGAAACCCCCCGGACAATTACCCCCGAGGACAAAAACCCCCCGGACAAGTACCCACCCGGACAACTACCCCCTCGGACGAATACCCCCTAGACAATTACCCCCCTAGACAATTACCCCCCCCGGATGAATAACCCCCGGACGAATATACCCCTGGACATATGCCGTTAACTTTAGGAGACGGATACAGCGACGGATACGCCCGTCTTTTTTCGAGTTTAGTTTCCCGCGGGCCTCAACATATACACTGGTCCCTCGGGCAACTCCGAGAGCATATTTACAATTGGGTCAGGGTGACGGTTAAACTGGCACCACTAGGTCGTCGTGTGCCCTGGCCCTTATAACCTCCTCCCGATTTTTAAAAAGATTCGAGCTTTTCATATATAAGCCCCCAAAACTCCTGGATAGGGTTTGACAATGGACCGAGGCCCGGGGGTTGGGTTGGGAATTGCTCACTGCTGGTAGTA
This sequence comes from Apostichopus japonicus, assembly GCF_037975245.1. Taxonomy (NCBI): domain Eukaryota; kingdom Metazoa; phylum Echinodermata; class Holothuroidea; order Aspidochirotida; family Stichopodidae; genus Apostichopus; species Apostichopus japonicus. Next base: position 18,994,504 of record NC_092574.1, read on the forward strand.
ACCAGGGGCGTATCCAGGATTTTCTAACCCGGGGGGGCGCGAATTACTATCTAAGCGGAGCGCCACCATCGGTTGGCGCGGAGCGTAAAAGAAAATTTCAGGTTTTGATACCCCCTAGATCACCGGAAATGGCACTTCTCGGGCTTGAAAATGAGCAACCAGATGTACACTTTTGCCTGAGAACCAAGTATTTCCCAATATTTTTTTTTCCATCCATAACCTTTTTGAAGATTGTAACCAGTCACACATCATGTTCGACCTCATTGCATGTCCTGTTGATCATTGCTTTTGTAGGTGATTCTACGTCACGGCCCACAATATCCGAAAGCCCCACTTTTCAAAGTTTAAAGCCCATTATTTGTTCAGAATTTGAAAATTCACATTTCTCGTGAAGAAAATCATATCAAAACATATCCATAATGTTGCACAAAATTCAATCTATGGATAACCAATATAGAAAAACCTCCTTCAACCCCTAACAGACCGGTCAAAATTGCTACGAGTAGAGGGAAGTATGATGAAGAATGTTGGTCAGGAAGTTTTCGAAAATTCAGACACAGTTAATTTATTGGTGTACAAATATTACAACCTCTTATAACGGCAATTATAAAACTTCGTTGAAGGAAATGAAAAATAGCAGATATTTCCGATATCAGATATTTCGAAACCGAACACTACACACATAGGCGTAGGAGGCGGGGCTGCAGCCCCCCCCCCCCCAACCAAACTTGTTCCCCTGAAAATTCGGGCAATATGCTGAGAATAAATGAATAGTTTAAAAATGATCTCCTTGGTAATTAAAATAAAGTTCTAGGCTTGGCAGACTAATTCGCCATTACTACTGTAAAAGAGAGTTTTGACATAATTGGACCTGTATGCTTTTTCTCCATCTACATAAGACATTTCGTTGTTTACATTAGCATCCTGCGGATGACTGCGCAACTTTCACGGACCGTACGGTACACGATGCCATGCGATGTAATGACCTATGCTTGCTTATATGATATTGTATGTATGTATGTATGTATGTATGTATGTATGTATGTGTGTATGTATGTATGTATGTATGTATGTATGTATATGTGATCTTCCCGCAAGCAGGAACTCGCGAAAGAAGCCATGGAGGCTTATAGACTCGCAAGCTGACCGAAGCCAATCTCTCCGCACACATCCATTTAACGTCCATGTCGGGAAGTTGTTATTGAACAACACTCTTGCCAGACGACACACCTTGCTGTCGGCGGGGAATCGAACCGGGGATCTCATGACTGGGAGACGCCGGCGTTAACCACTAGGCTATACACTCCGCCTATTGACATTAACATGTTGAACGCGCGCTGCGCGCGCGAAAAATTTTGGTTATATTTTTCGGGCAAGTCGTTACAGCCCCCAAATCCAATTGGCTCCTACGCCTTTGACTACACACATAGACAGTTTTGAGGCTGTTCATTCTTGAACATGCATTTTCATGCTCACTGATATTATGTGATGTTTGCTCTTTGCTTTACAAATTCGAACAGGCGTGTAGCGAGTAATTTGCCAACGGAAGGGCGAAGCCTGTAGGCAAACTATCTAAGCGAAGCGCCACCATGGTTTGGCGCGAAGCGTACAAGAAAATTTTGGCCGAAAAAGCCTCCCAGATCGCTGGAAATGACACTTCCCAGGCCTTGTAAGTTGCATTTAAGCATTGTCTATTTTTAAATTACTAGCGATATCATAGGGAAAATTTTCTCGGGGGGGGGGGGGCGGTCGCCCCTTCCCGAAATGCGTCATGTTCCCCGACGACTCGGTCGAGTTCAAGACCAGCCACAGTTGGTTCCATTGCACAATTGAACAATTGTTCAAGGCGTCCATACACACACACGCGTTATGCTAGACCATATATAGTATATATATATAGATACATTAGTGAGAGAGGAAAAATGGAAACGTCAACTAGAGCACCAATGGTGCAGAAGCTCATACCTTTTCGAGCTTAAAAATGTAGGGCCTACAAAACTTTATGGCCCACCAAATTTCCGGCCATTTTTCAGATTCCACCAATTTTGGGCGCATGAGGGATACCCCCCCCCCCTCCGTTAGCAGAATACTGGCCACACCACTGGCTATAATTCCTATTTTCCCCCTTTAAATCCTGTTTTACCCACTCTCTCAAACAATACCACTGACCTACCCTATTAAACTTTCTCCCCTCTACCTGAGCAGACTTGAAGTATGGAACGCGAAAAGGGCAACCGTATTTCGTTGCCTAAACTAAGTTTGTTTCGTTGCCTAAACTAAGTTTGTTGCTGTCTAAACTAAAGCTGTTGCTGCTAGTTTACCATGTTGCTGTTGTTCGTTGATGTCTAAACTTACGTTGATGTCTAAAGTCACGTTGACGACTAAACGCGCCTTAATGTCTAAACTCACGTTGATTTATAAACCTTACGGTTGATGTCTAAACTCACGTTGATGTCTAAAACTTTCGTTGCTAATTTAACTTACGGTTGATGTCTAAACTCACGTTGATGTCTACACTTTCGTTGCTATCTAAAGTTCCGTTGTGAACACATTGTGAACGAACATCATTCTTTCTTTTCAAAAAAATTATAACAATCAACCGCAAGTTGCTTCCGTGCAGTGCTAACAACATATCTATTACAGAGATTTTCATGCTAAATACAGCCAATGATGTTTTCTCAAATTTCCCGAGATTTGTTTGGTTAATAGTCCCTTACCCATTGTCTGCAAACATGCTTGCATCTTCAGTGCTCAATGAACGCAAAGTATGATGGTTTAACTATGTAACGCGAAAAAGGGGGGGGGGGGGGGTAATCGTTAATGTCATGCCGGATTTGTAGCAACAGCCATGTAAATATCCTTAACAACCTGATTTGTCGAAAAAAATCACGTTGTTAACGATATTTACATGATAGTTGATACAACTCCGAGGACGTTATTTACATTTATATTGTTAATGTCATATTTGAATAATTGTTTTATCACAGAAAGTTATGAGTTGAGACAATCTATGAATTTTGCAGGAAGCTACCACAACATCTCTGATACTGAAAAGGAATTTAAATCTCACAGTATGTTTTGTTCTCTCCATATTGAGAGTTGATAATGTAAAATGTGCATTTATACCACAGTTATTTCTTCGTTGCAAACTTGCGTTAAGTTTTCCGGTCCCTTTGACCACGTGCTTCAAGTCATGATTCTGGTGCAACACTAATTTGTGTGCATAAACTACTGCAGTCATACATCGTCAAAAGTAGTCATTGAAGTTTCGACATTGCGTAAAAATGTTATTTAAATACTATAATTTTCGTGGAGTTGGTTGTTTCCAAATACTGAAAAGCATCCAGGGTAAATGTTGGATCAGTTGCTCTATGGTTGGATGTAGTCTGCGCTTCGTGAGTAACAAGAGGGGCACAGTATTGAAGTACGAAACCCGCCAAGCAAGTTCATTTTGTAACACCAATCCAGTTCGGAGTTTCGATTTGCGAAATGGATTGTGTTGTAAATGGAATATACACAAACCTCGCTCAGCATTGTTAAGAATTTTAGACCAAAAAACCCGCTAACATGTTATGCAAGAAACGAATCATCCAAGATACACTCGAGTTTTGACTAAGGCTATGTGTTGTAGGTAAGGTGATATGATCTTTTCTCCACAAATTTTCAGGATATGCGCATGTGCAGTTGAAACTCCGAGGTTTGAACAGGCCTAATACAAATTGCGTGGAATTTAGCGAGATATGCACACTACATTTGCGGGGATATTTGAAGAGTTGGGGTAGCTGGTGAAATCGCTGCAGGTCAAAGCATCGAGGTACTATATGGCACTGGATGGCATCCGCCATATATATATATATTGTGTAGAGAATTCACAAAGTACAGGCAGTGATAAGATCGAATCTTCTCAACTATAAACACTAGTAAAAGTATAGGTCATATAATAAACGCAATTGGTGTTCGATCGGGACGAAAAGATTTGTCTTTAGTAATATTACTGTCATTCGTTTTACTTGATTGCCGACATTCACAACATATCCAGACATCATGTAATGGTTCAATAATTCAATTTTAAGTACAGTATTTTATGCTGGCATTTTGTCTCGACACTCGTTTTACTTGATTACCGACATTCCCAGATTATCTCTACACATTGTTGGTGGCGCTCAATGAAATCAGTTTAAAAATGCAGTATTTTTATGCTGGTACTTTGTCTAGACACTCGACGTTTTACTTGATTGCCAACATTCACAACATATCCAGACATCATGTAATGGTTCAATAATTCAATTTTAAGTACAGTATTTTATGCTGGCATTTTGTCTCGACACTCGTTTTACTTGATTACCCGACGACATTCCCAGATTATCTCTACACATTGTTGGAGGGGCTCAATGAAATCAGTTTAAAAATGCAGTATTTTTATGCTGGTACTTTGTCTAGACACTCGACGTTGTACTTGATTTCCGACATTCACAGCGTATATGCATAGCCTATAAGTATAACATTATAACATTTTAAAAGTTGTTTACCGTGCAGCCTCCTATTCGTATGAGTTGTACTAACGCACATGTTATCTGATAGGCTGGCTGTGGGAGATACGGTAGCTTATAAAACAAGGTTTCCACAAGTTTGCGTTTGGTGACTCCAAATGGACTTGGACCTCCAAGACCCCTATTGTTTTTGGTGCAGGTGTGTATAGCCACGTACAATAGACTGACCTGTGTTTATTTAATGTATCAAAATGGTGGTTCGGGCCATTTCTATAGTAACAGCTAGTTCTGCTTATACTAACACCCTTCTAGTGTACTGAAGTCATCGAAACCTCAATGCATTTTGCATTCTGGTTTACATTACGCGGTTGAGCAATTTTGAACAGCGCCGATAGCAACAACGTAAGTTTAGACAATGACGTATGTTTAGACAACGGAAGTTAAAATAACAACGTGAGTTTGAGCAACAACGTGGTAAAACAGCAGCAACAACTTTAGTTTAGACTGCAACAAACTTAGTTTAGACAACGAAATATGGTTGCCCTTTTCGCGTTCCATACTGAAGCACTCCTTGCCAAATTTTTTGGCTGGCTGCCTATGTGACAGGGAATAGTGTCCGGGCGTCTCACGGACACTATTCCACGGGAATTATGTCCGTAGGACAACTTTCTCGGGGGGAATTGTGTCCGGCGGACAGTATTATCTGTCCGGACAGACACTATTAACTAGGAAAAAACGTCCGTGTGTGGTGATTTTCTGTCCGCGCGGACAGGATGAGAGAATAGCACGGATAAATGTGTCCTACAAGCTCTTCTGTATGGAAACGTAGTGCAAAAACATCAGGACAGCAAGGCTTCTTTGGAGTATGCCTTTTCATCTTAATTGCATTTCTTAATGGCAGGATTTATAGAGGAACTTTAGACCAATTTCGCTACATGATGAACGGCTGAAATATATGGTCATTAATGATTTCTTGCATGATACTATTTGGACAGGCACAAATGAATGGAAATATCAATTTAATTTAAAATTTATTGCAAATTTAATTCTCCTTCATGTTCTCTGCTGCATAAGATAAAACCATTTCTAAAAAATGACAAAAGTGCTGCAAGACTCGTGCAACATCCTACGTCTATTGTGACATAGAACAACTGTATCTGTTTCTTTATTTTTAGTACAAGCTGTTTCAAATACTTTGTTTTATAAAAATCATCCAATTTCCCTTCTACTTTTAATACTAATGCTTGACAACCATTGACAATAACAGATAGCCTCACATCTAGTAACTTTTGAAATCTTGGGGATCTCAAAACAAAATGACATTCACATGGGAAAAAAAGGTTACATAAATCAAAGTAAACCATGCTTTGGCGTCCACAGTTGTAGCCTAGCAGTATTTGTTGGTCAGGCAATCAATTAAAGGAAGACTATTGTTAATCCAATTATCGACAGGCTGTGAATGTTAACTATGGTGAAAATACTTGGGAATTCCTTTTCATGTGATATATTTTAAGATTGGGCAATGCCTAGCTGGTTGGAAATGGTACTTGGGAAGCAATATAAAATCATATGGTATAGGAGCAGAGGGTTTCTGTAGGGTGTTTTCGTGTGTTCATGACATGTCAACCATCGAACCATGATATATTGCCTGCACAGTCAGGCAGTGCATTATTCATTAGAAGGTATTTCCAAACGAATATCTCACCATGCACAACTGGTATTGATAAACACCAAAAACGTTTGTTGCTACTATGTATTGTTAATGGGCATAAAGGCCTCTAAGCTATATCAATTATTTTCAACAAAAATCAGCTGAAAGTTATGTTGCATTGGCTTCAAATATGCCAGATACTAAAATATGGTCACCTATGGTCAAAATTATTAAACTGTTTTTGTACCACCTGTAGGAAATTTACCTCACTGGGACATTCTGTCCTTTTGCATGTTCTTTTAAAATGTCTGAGAAAAATTTGGAGATTATAAAGACCTCAAGGAAAGTACTTCTTGATGTCACAATACAACTTTGTGGCCTATACAGACTACCTTCAAATGACATGCTGCTGGTCATACTAAGTATCAGGCTTAACATAAATACTGGGAAAGGAGGCTGTGTGAGAACCAGTTCTACTACACTCAGATTGTTTAGTGTTAGTCAAAGTATCTCAATGACTATTGTTCAAATGTTGGAAAAGAAAAAAAATCAATTAGGGCTAATTGGGAAATGCAAGCTGAAGCCAGTAAAATCATATTTGTACACAATTCACACAACTTGGTATCAGTTAACATTTCTCTTGCTTTTGTCTACATATTTGGCCCACCTTTTCCTTTGACATTAAATAAATATTCTTTGCACTAAAAGTTTGGTCTTGACACAGTCAACAGTATAATCACCTGAATCCTTTACTGGGGAGCATCCAAGGCCAGTCAACACTGAAAATAAAAATACACATACATACACATACATACATATACATATATACACACATATACACACACACATACATACATATACACACATATATATATACAAAACGTACAAGTGCAGCTGTCTACAATAAATTATCCAGATTACCATTTTGTAAATAAAATAGCAGCACGATAAATAAACTATAATACTATCTATACACATTAATTCTGAATTTTGGTGTTATTGCTTTGTGTCTCAGATTATACCTAGTAGTTTCTCGAAGTAGAGAGTTAAGTTCGGTATGCAAAGAATGTCTGTCATTTCTCTGTATGCAATTTACACTTCTAATGAACTCATTTTTAGCAGCATTGTTTACAGTACTCATAAGAAAGTTAAAATCTATATTAAAAATTCTAGAACAATACTTTAAAAAAAAAAAAAAATTCTCTTATTATCTTTAATTAGTAAAAAGTGATACCAAGCAGAAACAGCATATATTAGGTGTGGTAAGATATTGGCAGTAAAAACTCTTTTGCTTACATCAACATGAAAATATGGAACTATATACGATAGAGTTGAGACTATGAAGTACACCCGTTTAAGTATTCTGCTTATATGACCAGTGAAACTTAGTTTGTCATCAATACAAACACCTAGATATACTGTATGATGAGTGCGTTCTACTTCTGCATCTGTAATTGAGATTTTAGTTAACTTACATGATAAAAGACCTTTTCTACGAAAACGCTTATTCAGTTGCAACAACTACATAATGCATCACAGATAAAGAAACTATATCCCAGTTGTTACTTGCCTTGATATACTTGAATGGCATATGAGGACAGCTGTCAAGTAGCATGTATGCATAAACCAGACTGTGGTTTCTATGATCCAACATGAGTATCCTTTCATATGAATGGGACATACTGACACACTTGATCTTTAGTAATACAGCAAGAAGTGACAAACAGTATATTCACAATGACAGATGCTGACACAAATGACCACTGATAGCCTGCTTGTACTCACTCAATGTGATACATACTACAGTAAATATGAGATTTCTTCCAGCTTCCTCATCTTGAGATATCAAGTTTTAAAGGTTTACAAAATTTGACCACTGTTAATCTCCACAATAACAAAGGCCTCTTTTAGCCATGTGGTATACTTACAGACTAAATATGATATCTGTTCAGCTTCCTTTCTTGAACTTATAATTTTTACAAGGTTTTCACAACTTGAACCCTGTTTACCCTTTGACATCCACCCCAAAAATATAGGATATAATCAATATGATTCACATACATGCCAAATCTTACATTTTCCAAGCTTCCCTTCTAGAGATAGCGTGTTTGAAGCCAGGTTTCATACCGCACACACAAGTATTAACGCATAGGTTTATTAAATCAGCAAACAAATTAAGCATTGATATTGAGATGACGCAATATGACAAATCATTTTTTTCTAACCCATACCGTCACGACTCTAAGTTTATGCTTAGAACTAACAATGAATGTATGCTATATCAAGTGAGCTGGCTTCCCTCATCTTGGAAAGATAATTGTTCTGCTTGTTTTAGCCAGTTTTCTGTTAATTAGTACCTATTCGTGTGACCAAAGCAAAGCATAGCAGAGCAGAATTTAAAAAATTAGATGGTGAATGTAAAAATTCCATTTACCTGAAGAAAGACGAACTAACTGCCATTTACTGTCCTGGATGTGACACATGAGTTTATAGATTACAACTACCAATAGAACAACTTCATTTCTACGTGTGGTAAAATATATGCTTGTTATGTGAGACTTTTGTTAGAATTTTGTCACCTTAGAGTCCTTTGAACTTCACAATCAACAAAAACAATCCCAGGATTTACTTATACCATCATTCTGACTGGAGTTCTCTGGGAACATTGCTCTTGATTCAACCTTACAATGCCATTACTAAATGCATTATAAGATAATAGAAATACTAATTCTATTCAGTATACTAATTGTGTGCACATTTTCCTCCTTGCCAGGGGGAGAAAAACAGACCCTTTGATATATATGGAGGGGGAGGAAGTGTGTGTGTGAGGGGGGGGGGTTATGAATTGAATTGAAACCAATCTAGTGTGGTTTGAACAGAGGGAATGTGTGAATTAAATATTGCTTAATATAAGGACACTTATTGCCGGTTCCAAAAAGTGCTATCTGACGGCATTTATGCTTTGTTTTTCTTGTTGCTTGCTGTTTTTATTCTATCTTGCACATATAAACATACTTAAACTTTAAGCGGGATTTTTTTTTCTGGAATTGTCTATCAGTGGGGGTGGGGGGACAAACAATAACGATATGCATGAAAGAAAGAAACCTTTTTATCATAAATTATCAAGTTCTTGTCTTAACCACTGGTTGTTATACTCAAACACCTGATCATCTCCAACCTCATCATATTCAGCTTGGATAGCCTCCCTTCCTATCCTGGTGAAATGCTCTGACCCTTGGTACCAACCTATACCTATACATAAAAGTTTAAAATTATTGACTGAATAGAGAAGTTAATAAGTAACCACATTCAAGCTAATAAAATGCATGTTTACACCACACATCATATTGAAAAGATAATTGTGCATCAGGATCATTACTTTGGTAAGCTTTTGCGCAGTTGACTACAGGCTGCTTCAGCTTCTGTTTCGGTGCAACATGTGACAAGGTGGTAGAGATGGTCCACAGCATGAGAGACAAGAACGTCATTGAGGTAATTCAGCCTGCAGAAAAGGACGCATGAATAGTAAGCATTGCTTCAAAGTTACAGAAATTAAGTAGAAAGTAAATATTACTGTGAAAACATGATTTCAGCAATCATTACGAATGGGTACTTCAAATTAATGTATGTTGCAGCATTCGGTAATAACAAGGTGAAGCATTCAGACTAGCAATATTGTTTATTGCCACAAATGCAGATCTGATCCTCCATGAGCATGCGAGCATTCAGACTGTAGCAAATTGATCCCCCAATTGTGGGTCTGATCCACCGTGAGCATGTATGGAGTATATTCAGACTAGCATGTTGTTCGCCCTTGTGGGTCTGATCCTCCTTAACCATGCAATAATTTATACTATAGGACGTTGATCACCCAAATTGTAGGGTCTGATCATCCTTGAGCATGCGAGAATGCAAACTATAGCAAGTTGATCGCCCTTGTACGTCTCGTCCTACTTGAGCATGTGAGATTCAGACTAGATCACCTCATTTGTGGGGTCTGCTTGATCCTCCTTAAGCATGCGATTATTCAGAGTATAGCAACTTGAATCCCCAAGTGTGGGATCTGATCCTCCTTGAGCATGCGAGCATTCAGATATACAGTATGGCAAGTTGATAGCCTATTGAAGTCTGTACGCATTCCTGTGTATTGTATCAAGGCCAAGCTTAGAGTGAGATCTGATCAAGTGTGACCTATGTGCAGCACTAAGGTCACGTCTCGACGTAAGTCAGTGTTAGATTCAAATTTTCTGGCAGGACGGGCCAACAGTTCAAGCACTCAATCACAGAAAGTAAAATTCATGACAAGGCAAGGCTTAGGGCGATAAACTTACAAACAATGATATGACCAGAAGGACTGGATCCCATTTTTCAATAAAAAGTTCCTTTAAATGCAGTGCTTAACCATTGAAAGTATACATATCATTACTATATAGCACAATAAAAGTTTGCAACAAGTAGCGAAACATCTAAAAGCGTTTGGCCGAGCGATGATGATAGGTAACAGGTAGAGCACCTTTATCATTAATATTAATCAATATTTGTTTCTGCTTGAATTTTGAGAGTTGCTTAAGCACTACAAAATTTTGCTTGTAACTGCCAATGTATACCACTTAGGTTGGCATCAGTAACTGCATGATTATGGAGTGCATATAATCCCACTTTAATGAAATATTTAACACTTACTGTACTTCAAACTTTTTGAGTTTCTTCAATTGGTCATACAACTGCTTCTTGGAACTTGAAGAAAAACTGTTGCAAACAGATCTCTGTTGAATCAAAGCAAAGAACACAATCATAGCACACTGGAAACTTACTTAACCATGAATTGTAAAAATAGGCCTGGGGGAGGGGGGTCTTAAAAAACAAATTTCCAGAGGACAAGAAATTCGGGCAAAAGTCCTGAAAAATTCGGGCAGCCTAAGAGGAGAAACTATATATATATATATATATATATATATATATATATATATATATATATAAATATATATATATATATATATATATATATATAAATATGCAGTAGCTTGCCCAAATCTTTTTCAAATTTTTGCCCGACAATTCATTGATTTTCTTTATTTAGCATCATGATGCCCGAATATTTCCGTGTAACACCACCGTAAGCACAGCTCACCTGGGCTACCACACTTCTTGCGCGATCAATTTTTTTTCTAACTAGTCAACTGTATATCTGGACATCTCCGACATGAGTGTATATAAGAAACATTTTCTTTTTGATGGAATGGATGGTGGGTGGGGGGGGGGAGTGCCTACAAGCCTAGAAGTACAGGTTTATCATATTCTTTGTTACATTTTATACTGTTTTGTGAGACAAATTGCAGTCTCACCCGACACAGCGACATTATCCCGCCTACGTGTCATTGAACAATGTATGTTTTTCTGGAGGAAGCTGAGTACTGTGATAAAATAATAAATACGGTAACTAAATATGAGCTTAAAAAATATACTGTCCTATTTTTCCTCTTCAAAGTGATGTAACCATTTTTTCTTCTTCTAATTTGCCAAATTTTTGGGGAAGTGTCAATTTCTAAAATGTGAGATTATAAAATAAAGAATGTTTATATGCAACTTGCAAGGCCTCAGATGTGCCGTTTCCGGCAATCTGAGAGGCTTTTTTTGCCAACAATTTTCTTGTACGCTACGCGCCAACCGATGGTGGCGCTCCGCTTAGATAGTGTCACAGGAACTTTCGGGCACAAAACTTATATATGAGCTTAAAAAATATACTGTCCTATTTTTCCTCTTCAAAGTGATGTAACCATTTTTTCTTCTTCTAATTTGCCAAATTTTTGGGGAAGTGTCAATTTCTAAAATGTGAGATTATAAAATAAAGAATGTTTATATGCAACTTGCAAGGCCTCAGATGTGCCGTTTCCGGCAATCTGAGAGGCTTTTTTTGCCAACAATTTTCTTGTACGCTACGCGCCAACCGATGGTGGCGCTCCGCTTAGATAGTGTCACAGGAACTTTCGGGCACAAAACTTTCTGCCCCCCGAATTAAAATGGTCCCGTATGCCTATGACCTCGGCCCACAACATTAGGCTTCTGTACTCAATGTGGTACAATTACATACCATATGCGCAATCGTTCCAAGCTTCTGAGATATTATGTTTAGGAAGGTGCGTTAGTGTAGGGACAGGTTAGAGGGGAGTGAGGTAACTGTTTGGCATTTTTTGACTTCAAATGACCTTTATGACCTCCGACAAAATCAAACAGTTTCTTTTACTCAATGTTATGCACTATCTTACCAAGTACGAGATCTGCCCAAGCGTCCAATATTGAGATACCATGTTTACAAGGTTTCACAATTTGACCCGAATGACCTTTGACCTCAAACAATACAATACGCTTCTTGTACTCAACAATGTACTCTTTTGCACAAACTATGGGATCAATCTAAGCTTCGATTTTTACAATGTGGGCGGTACAAAGACACGCACACACACGCCAGCATGAATAAATAGGTTACGATTATTATCAAAGCCAGGAAAGCTGCTCTTCAGAAGTTGAACATTAAATTGCAGAGTTTCAAACTGACATCACATAAAATTATCTTCTCAAAACTAAAACAAATGAAATTTAATTTCTGAAAACAATTGTCAGGAAACTGAAGTTTTCTTCTAATTAACTTATTCCCCTCTTTATTATTGTTGGCAATAATGGTTAATTTGTTAGGCCATTAAGTCGAAACTGATTTATTGTGTAAAGACAGCTACAGCACTTTACCCTCACATAAGCCAGCAAATACTCAGAACTGATTAAGTTGCTGATTATTTTTAAGGAAATTCTGGAGGAATTATGCCAATCCTCCTCCTCCCCCACCCCCCCCCAAAAAAAAAAATACTGCAAAGAAATCTTACTTGTGCAAAATTCTTTAAGTAAAATTGAATTGAATTTCTTCTTCTGAGGAAGGCCTGTGGTACTGTTAATAAGTGTGTACAGTACTTTCTCATTCACAGCCTTCACTTCATACGGCCCAATTAGCCAATAGTTTTCGAGCTTCCCTCCTCTTCGGGCATCCTTTCTAGCATTCCGTACGAGAACACTGGAACCAACTTCGAAGCTCTGAATAAAATAAAATCCAGCAGATATACGTAAACATCATAATACAATGCATATGTTGCCATTCATTTAATTACAACTTCAATGTACAACATAGCATTATATAATTACCTTTTATGGTGCCTATTATCCAAATTCTTTTTTTGCCGTTCTTGGGCTTTGCCAATATTTTCTTTCACAACACCTTTGATTATGTCCCGCGACTGTGACATGAGTTGAAAAACCCTCTCCCGCTGTGCATCGCTGCAGTCTGTAGTAGGAGCTTCTGGTTGGACAATGGAGTCTTCAATGTCGACTGGTCGCAATGGCTCTCTGGATATATGAAGATAAATTAACATTCAATTATTCACAACACTTTCTTGACTGAAGAATAAATAAATTTTTATATATTTTATTTTCACTATTAAGACCATTGAACCAGAAATTTGAGTCACATCACATACTCAAACCAGCACAAATATAAAACCCTTATATATATTCTGTGCTGTTATAGGTCCAACTTGCATACCAGTCAATTATGATAAATATATAGTATATGAAAAACAAAACCAATGTCAGTGGCATTAATTGCATGTATCTTTTAAATTAATGGGCATGCATTTACAGTTTAATGAATGTTCATATTTTGTACTTGCTGCAGAGTGTACCATATACAGGGTTAATATTTATTTGTTTAGATATTATAACTTAAATTGGGTTATTGATGGTCCTCTATTTAGCGTTTTTTCCCAGGACCTGGGATGTGTCAAATTAGATTTTATCGTACAGAGGACTGGTGTAGCTATGCAAGATTTGTCCAAACTCTCTTATCCCTGATTGCTTTTTCTCTGTATATGGCCTTAGCAAATGTAAATCTCTATTCAGCAATGGCAGGTTTAAATTATTACAAACCTTCCAAACATCACAGCAAAAGGTGAAAGACCTATTGAACCATGTCTGGCTGTATGGTACCCCATGAGAATTGAAGACAGCATTTCATCTCAGTCATGTTGGTTTTCATTGACAACCTTGATGAGTGACCTTTGCAGAGTTTGGTTGAATCTTTCATCAAGCCCATTGGTCTGTGGGTGGTAGCTAGAGGATTCTCTGTGGTCTACCCCTATCATGTCAAACAGGGACTTGTTCAGAGCATTAACAAATTCTCCTCTCTGGTCTGAGATGACAATTTTCATGCACCCAAATCTAAATAAATGGAAACATTTAAATAACTATTGTTAAAGTATTGATTACGAGTAATGTAATGAACTACTGGCATCTGCAGAATGGCTACATGGTTTAATCAGGAAATCATTTCAGCACTGATTTAAAAAAAAAAGTAAGTTAAAAGCACTGACCATATCCCACTAACATTTCATTGACATTAACTTAAGAAACAACTTCTATAAATTCCTGTAACCATTTGGCCGCTTTCTGGGTCACAGTTAAAACAGTGCAAATGCAGGTCTGCATAACTAATTCCATGTAAAGTAGAAACAAAAGTAGATGGATATTTACCTGGCCATGGTTTCAAACAGAAAGTTTGCAACAGTTTTTGCTGTTTTGTTTCTGTACAGCAACAGCCTCTGGCCATTTGAAAAATAGTCACATAGGGTTTATATGATGTACTTATTTCCATTGATGGTCTCTGGAAGGGGTCCAATCATATCCACACCCATCTAAAAAAAGAAGTAAAATGGCATTCAGAACCATACACAATCTAATCATACGAACTGATGTTCAAGTGATTTTTATCTGAGTTTTGTAAAATGCTAAACATTCAATTGTTTTTTTTACTTTTTATTGTAACTCACACTGGAAGACTCTGTTACCAATTTTTTTCTTCATTACCAAACCTATTAGTTACTGACTAGTCAAACACAGCTGTTATATGGAAGTCCAATGGGAAATCTCTGAAGTAAGATGCAAGTCACATACATTGATCTAGCTGACAACCTAGATGGTAATTGTCACTAGGGACTATCATAGGCCTGGTAACCATTTTCATCACCTTTGAATGTGGGGTGGGGGGGGAACAGATGTATAAGTACCTGGATGAGTGATTGATAGTTAGTCAGAAAATTGCCTTGGAATCTGTCAGTGAGATGACAGGGTTACACCTAACTGATGTAGGAAGCATACATTGGTAGTATAGGTACCTATACTTTGGTATCTATATATTGTAAGCATTTAGAAATGTTACAAATTAATCTTTGAAGGGAATTTGCAGAATTTTTTATATTAATGACAGAAATTCACACTGTAGAGTTACAGTATGGAAGGAAAGACTTCTTGGTTATTAACCAAGTAGCAAATTTTACTTAAATAGATGTTGAAATAAGCACATGGGTTCATTGGGGATGAATTTTGGACAAAAGGCTATGGCTCTGTTGGTACTTTAGTTATGAACTGCATATGAATGTACGTACCTAGGACATTTTCTCGGATACTTCTTTATGACAACAATTCAAGTACTGAACTCTGTTATGTTCATGTGTCATTCTTGCTTCATATCACAATTCAGTTTTCTTTTCATTTTGAAATTCATATCAGATAATTATGAAGTCCTATGTAAAGGTTTTCCTGTTGCTTTAATTATACGCAGCTAAAAAAAAATACCAAAATGTGTTCTTAGCGAAATTTGTGTGTATGGCTGCAGTACATGAAAATTCCCGACAGTACTGCGAGTCATTAAGTCTACTGAATGTACCACCATCATGATCATCTTTAATATATGCTTAGTAAATTATAACTTTAAGAACAAATGAATGAGCTAGATCTTTCATTCTCTGGACAATCTCCACACATACTCCTTATACTCTTGCACTGGCCAACAAAGGGATGCAAACTTTAAGCATCGGTTGATAACTTGGTACAGTATGCATATGGTGAATGACTTTGCAGTTACAATCATGCAAACAAATATTGCTTTTAGATGACAAAAAACAAAGTGATTTAGTGATAACTGTGCTGCTTGTGAAAAAAGTTGTGAACAGTATTTTCGACCCAGGCCTAGCATTAATAAGCTGAACGCATAAGGTGGTCCATATGTATTCCATTAACATGTAAGGCCTATGAGCTAGGATAGGTATTTGAAAAAAAAAACATGTTACACAACTTCCATTGCAGATTCCATCAAAATCAGGTGTACATGTGCCTCCTGCTGAAATGCAGATGAAAATAATACTAAGGTGGTGAAATTGTCACCACTCGTGTCCTACAAGGACTCTTACAGAAATTGAAATGAACCTGATATTTCTATTGATTTAGCCACCTTCTCAGATCCCTTTCTTTCAAATTAGGGTCTTATACCAAAATACTCCTATCATTTGGTCAAATAAGTTCATGATAACATGTGGGATAAAACGAAAGCAAATTGTTGTGCATTTTTATTTGCTCTTTTTTCAATTGTTTCTCTCAACAACCAGCTATCCTCCTGAATAGAAATTTATTCACCCACCCTCAAATTTGTCAAAGAGATTACACTATAGGCCTATATTAGTTTTTTAGGTCCATTCTGGTCACTATTCTAGCAATACTACAGTATATCACCAAGCAGTGTCTACATGTGATAATACATTGCAAATTTAATATAAATGATATAAACTTGGTCCATGGAGCTATAATCCCAGGTTTATAGCTCCATGGTTTAACCTGCACTAATTTAATTGCAACATTGTTTTGTGCATATATTAACAACCTTAATTACTGTGGAAGAATGTTTAATGAATATTCATACCATAACCATGTACATGTTTGCATAATTAAAATATCACCAGCAAAGAGGCCCATTAAACTTATTAAAAATTATTAGCCAACACAGCTAACCTTCTGACAATGAAGTGATGGGCAGGTGGCCAACTGATTACCTATAGCATATATTCGACCTGCTGCAGTGTCTGTGCACATCCCGGCACCAATATATTAAAAAAATATGGGAAAACCTCTAAAAAGAAAGAGATAATAAAGTAACACTCATTAATTTAATTGATCCTCCAAATGGACAAGACAGGGACCCCCCCCCCTCTCCCTTGCTACCTTGTGTTTTAACTAGTAAGGGGACTAATCCCAGGACATATCTTTCAGAAAATCTGAAAAGTCCTATCCTGAAGATTTTTTTTTTTTAACCTAGCAATTTCAAACACATAATCATTATTGAAATTAAAGGAATTGTCTGGTGGAAGATTTTGATACATTGTCCTTGTAGTTATTATTTTTCTCTTTCTAACCATGTAAAAATTGTCCCCATTCGACATTTTCTTCTTGTAGAAATCTGGTTTTCAAATTCATCAGTTTCTCACCAAAAGTACCGTTTGTTCGAACGCTTCAATATGGTGTTTGACGTAGTGCTTGCAGATAGGCAAAACAGGCGACTTGAAGTTAGCACTCCCAATTCCGCAGCAAATTAACTCACGTGTAAGCACATTGAATTGCCTCATATATATAACGTACATACTCGCGAACGTATATACTACGATGCTCAGTTGGTGTACTTGTATAGCGTTACACATAGTACACTCACACTCAAACCACAGTTCATTAACTGTTCTTCGAACTCGCTGAAATAAAATTCACGGATCAAATTAACAGTAAAAGGAAACTTATAAAGTATTCGTTAAACCGAAAGATGAAACTTGGCGGGATCGATGTCATCGCAGAACTGTCCGATTGTAAACGTTATAGTAGCCTATACACGCGAACATTCTTCGCGCTGGAGCTGGATACCGCGATGTATAAACAACGAAGAGCCTGCTGTTAAAACTTATCTTGTGTTACACAAAGACCACGAAACCACCGATCTACTAAATATATTGCGGCTTAAGGAGTTTTTTAAATTATATCTAATTTATAAGAAATTTCACCGGAAATTATTGAAGAAATTGATCTAATCGTTGTCAGAGCAGAATATAGCGCTGAAAAGCTTAGGCTTCGCAGAACTGTCCGATTGTCAGCGTTTGAGTACAGCCTACATGCGAACATTTTTCGCGTTGGAGCTGGATAGAGCGATGTATAGCCTGAACAACTCAGAGTCTGCTGTTAAAATTTACCTTGTGTTACACAAAGACCACGGAACCACCGCTCAAGTACATGGTGGCTTAAGGAGTTTTTGAAAACATATCAAATTTTTAAGAAATTTCACCGGAAATTAAGGAAGAAATTTATCTGTATACACACGCTGTTTTTGTTGTGATTACCGTATAGGTACTGTGCGGAGGGTGGGTTATGACGCAATCTGCTATGGCAGAGCTGACGTCACGTATTGTACTGTTCAAATCATATTTGAAATGTCTATCCATAACGATTAAAAAATCGTTTCTCTGTCAAACGCAACATTAGCGTTCTCATACTTTGACAACATATTTGGAAAATTATTTACTATTTTTTAAGGTAACTTCTTTGGGCCACCAGACAATCCTTTTAAACTCATGGTAGCATGGGTACACAATACACAGCTGATATGTAACTGACAGCTGATCTGGGAGTTTTGGCAGTTACCAGAGTAACAAAAATTATACCAAGTAGGCTTTATTTCAGAGATTGCCAATCGGAGTGGCTTGAATTTGAATAAAGCAAATTATTTGCAAATATAGGGTTAACTCTCGAAGTCCTACTCCTAGGCTACAGTAGGCTAGCCTATAGTAGCCTA
This sequence comes from Apostichopus japonicus, assembly GCF_037975245.1. NCBI lineage: Eukaryota > Metazoa > Echinodermata > Holothuroidea > Aspidochirotida > Stichopodidae > Apostichopus > Apostichopus japonicus. The sequence continues at coordinate 19,013,348 of NC_092574.1, forward strand.
ATACTATTCGTGTCTTGCCGACTAATTATGCATCACGATATTCTCTAACACTAATAAAGTTTAGACTTTTCAGTTCTACTCTTAGGTGATTACAAATAATAAAATATACCTATAATCTGCAAGGCCCAAATGGCCAATGCACTTAGTTCAAGTTATATGCATATCTATGGAATCATTTTCTTCAGTGGAAATAATTCCTAAAAGTTTTATACAAATAAACAAATAATACACTTACCGCCAAACCCTTCTTGTAAGCTTTAATTTTGTGGGCTTTGGCCAAGGGCCTATCTTCGTTGCCATGTGGGCCGACGTAAACTAGATCGGCATCTCCCGTCAGTCTAAAACTCTTCGATCTTCCCCTTATCGATCTTTCTAGATTTATCGTAGACTTTTCAGGGTACAGTCCTGACGAAAGATATTTTCCAATGATAATGTAGGCCTACTCGTCATCGGTATCCAGGTCAGGAGAAGTCATCTTGTAATATCAGATCGGGCTAAGTAAGTTAACGGTCTCAACTCTTAATGCAATTACTGTGCGTGCATATATGCAGCTACTAAGAAATTTTGGGCCTGCGACATGTAACGACGTAGACGGCACATTCGGCTTACTTCACTGAGTAAACAGCAGTATACATTTTACAGTAGAATCCAAATACGCATGTCACACCTAGAACGTAGAGCGGGAGATTTCCACATTTCCCGCGTACTGAATAAAATATATTGACTGTGACCAGGGAGTTTTTCCATAACAACTCCCTGCTCTGACCCCGGATTTGACCTCCATACTCCGGATGGCGGGGAACTATCACCGCCGCGTATCGGTTAAAATACATTTACCTTCGACCTACATGGTTGATCTTTCTCCAACGTTTAGAAATTCCGACCTTCCAAACAACTACCCTAATGGTAGTAACGATTGATAAGCAGCAGAGTCAGACAGACATGACTAATTAGTTCGGAAGATAAGTTTAACATTCATTATGCAGCCTTCTGACAGTCGACGATCGAAATAGAGCGGACAGCGTCCCTCTGGAGTGTAGTCTCCATGATAATAATAACATTTTGCCGCCTCTTCCCACAACAGTCGACACTCGAAGTATTAGTTATACCCCAGTAAACATTTTGACGTCGGATCGACGTTGGGTTTGGGTCGCGTGAAATGGTCGGACCGACGTCTCCCACGTTTCCGTTTGCAAAGTGGGGCAACGTCGATTCGACGTCGATTCAGACGTCCAATATTCGTTGGTCCGACGTTTGGCCGACTCTTCGGTATACCGTTCAAACGACGTTCATTGGACGTCTTTCCAACAATTAATGTCGACGTCAATTCGACGTCGATGAAACCGTCCAATATTCGTTGATCCGACGTTTGGCCGACTCTTCGGTATACGTTGAAACGACGTTAACTGGACGTCTTCCCAACATTCAATGTCGACGTCGAAACGACGTCGATAAAACCGTCCAATAATCGTCGGTCCGACGTTTGGCCGACTCTACGTTATACCGTTCAAACGACGTTCATTGCACGTCTTTCCAACATTTAATGTCGACGTCGAATCGACGTCGATGAAACCGTCCAAAATTCGTTGGTCCGACCTTTGGCCGACTCTTTGGTATACCTTTCAAACGACGTTCATTTGACGTCTTTCCAACATTTAATGTCGACGTCGAATCGACGTCGATGAAACCGTCCAATATTCGTTGGTCCGACGTTTGGCCGACTCTTCGGTATACCGTTCAAACGACGTTTTTCCAACATTTAATGTCGACGTTGATTTGACGTCGATGAAACCGTCCATTAATCGTTGGTCCGACGTTTGGCCGACTCTTCGGTATACAGTTAAAACGACGTTCATTGGACGTCTTTCCAACAATTAATGTCGACGTCGATGAAACCGTCCAATAATCGTTGGTCCGACGTTTGGTCGACTCTTCGGTATACGTTGAAACGACGTTAACTGGACGTCTTCCCAACATTCAATGTCGACGTCGAAACGACGTCGATAAAACCGTCCAATAATCGTCGGTCCGACGTTTGGCCGACTCTACGTTATACCGTTCAAACGACGTTCATTGCACGTCTTTCCAACATTTAATGTCGACGTCGAATCGACGTCGATGAAACCGTCCAATATTCGTTGGTCCGACGTTTGGCCGACTCTTCGGTATACCGTTCAAACGACGTTCATTTGACGTTTTTCCAACATTTAATGTCGACGTTGATTTGACGTCGATGAAACCGTCCATTATTCGTTGGTCCGACGTTTGGCCGACTCTTCGATATACCAAACGACGTTAAGTGGACGTCTTTGTAACACATCATTTTAACGTCGGATTGACTCTGGCTTGGTTTATAGTTTACTAACAAATTACACAATGTATGGTAAGTTTGTTTTAAATCGAAAAATGAAAAACATGAGTTGATTGAAATATTTCGTTTTAAAAGAAAACGGCCCTTTTATATTTGATTACAATAATATGATAAAGTCACAAGAAAAGTCTACTATAAATTTAATAGAGAGGAAATGCGCTACATAGCACAGACTATATGTTACTACAGCTGCATGTTTATTAGTTTCCAGTTAAAAGGCAATAGAAGTTGTTGACTGTTGTTCCAAACTTGTCAACATAAACCGTTGTGGTAAAAAGGAGCGCTCTACATGTACATTGTCGTACGAGTTACACCCCACCGCCGGTGAAATGCCATATGTTAAAGTCCCATTCAGAGTTTCCTCATGAATTTCAGAAAACAAACTTCCGAATTAGATTCCAACGTTTCTTAACCTAAATACACTCTGACCAGGTGGGTTTTATGGAGAAAAGCTGTCGCAATCGAAAGAAAGAAAAAATTTTTTTTCTGTCGTCCTTATGGCGGTAACGATTTACCGTAATATCACTGCAACCGCCTACGGTTCATTACACAAATGTAAAGAAAATAGTCCATGCAGTCCTATTGGTATCGCATTTTACAAGTAGAATATGTTTGACACCGCTAGGTCACGGTACTAATCTCCCACCAAAATATGCCTTCTCGCATTCACTACACTAGAGGTAGGGAAAATCCCGAAAACACTCGAGAAGTACAAAAAGGAAAATTACCAACAAAATAAAACAATGTAAAATATAAATATTGAAAGCCACGAGCATTTTCCCATAACAGCAATCCAAAACAAGTAGTGATTGCCTAGTCTGTAATACAACTGAAATTTCGAAATATATAATCTACAAGATGTAAGGTCATTAATCTCGTTGCACTTTTGACCTTCCCTTGGTTCCCACGATCCCTTAAAAAGAAAAACATAAGAAATTGCTTGACCCGCTATTTCAGACGTCTAGTCAATTCAGAAAAAAACAATAAAAAGATAAACAGCACGTGACGTTTCTTTCTCACTCTTGGTTGGTCCTTTCAATGACAGATTTGATGAATTAGGTAACATTGAACCAATCAGTGACCAGATGCCCGAACATGAGTGAGCCCAATTGCGGAGTTGTTATTTCAGAGGCATGTCAGTAGGGAAAAGTTAGTCGAAACAATCGCTCTTAGCTAGTGATCGTTGTTTGCGGACGTACAGGCTATTTAAGTAAACATGGTTTCTTATCAGTATCTTGAAGTAACTTAACAACGCTAATTGGACTTTAATTTAGAGACGGGAGAGGTAATCTTATAATCAACGGAATATTTGACTCATTTACTTGAGCAAGGGCGAGAAATCGAGATACCAGTTACACCGAGCTCACAAGGCGTCGTCACACTCGCAGCAGTAAACCACCTCATAACACTTGTTACGGATCGCCATTCCAGCCTAATAACTTTTTTTCCAATTAATACGAGAATAAACGCAATAATATAGATATCGTGCTACCAAAAACACGGAATGAGCAGTATCGATAGAGTTGATAGGTAAGTACATATTTATCCCATCAGTTGTTTAATCATCATGTTACTCGTTCTCAGTTGCTTAGTCAATAACTGCAGAGTAGAAATAAGATACCGAATTGATCATGCCCTGGATAACACTACAGTCTGTACAGGAAGGGCATATGCCGTGGACCTATCAAGTATCAACCGATGTTTTCAATAGCAGTTGGTATATAGTTGCAGTACAATATTTGTATATACTATTTTTATTTGTAGCTTATTTGGCTAATGCCTGAATCCCAACACCCTCTAACTTAGATTAAAGTTCAGGCCAGGATTTCCTTTGTAAGAATTTTTTTTTTGTAAAGTCGGCCTGCGTATCGACCAGCATGTAGCAGTGCTAATTTTAAAGGTATGCAGTATTTCCGCGAAATATGCCAGAAATTTAAATATGGTCACCTTTGGTCATAATTCTTAAATTGTTTTTATTACCGCCTTCGAAGAAATTTACCCCACTGAGAAATTCTTTCATCTTGGGTGTTCATTAAGAAAATGTCCGAGAACAATTTGGAGAATAACGACCTCCAGGAAAATACTTTTTGAAAATGTCTAGCAATTATAAAGTGCTATAATTTGGGGCCTATGCAGACTACTTTTAAACTGGGGGTGGTAACTTGATAATAGTCACCAAAAATATGGTGGGATAAGAAAATTGCCAGAATGGCTTCTGGTCACTACCAATCTTATATAATAACTCACCATTTTGTATTTAAGCACTCTTAATTTGTAAGAAAAAAGTAGCACCATCCTCTGGGAAAGGCACTGGAGGAGCCAGGAAGCAAACAGAATACCACCAGCATGTAGTTTATAGGTCATGCAGGCACTTTGGGCTGATATGAGGCTAAGGACTACTTTGAATTGTAATAAAAAATCTTTCACTAGGAGAATGGAATTGCATTTGATGCAAGGATGTAGACCCTGCAAGATTTTTTACTGATTACTTTTACTGCATAGTCTTCAAAATGTGTTAGAAGACTATAATATAGCCATTACTATTTACAAGGCATGTTTAGTGAAAGGAACAGTTTAATGACAGTTCAAAAGTGTCACACTAAAGTTAAACAATGTGAAAGCAGTCTTGATATTGATAATGGAAAGATGATCTAGGCTTATGTTGAAGTTAAAGTATCGACTTTAATCAAGCTGACAATCTGGCTGTTGTGCCTGCCTGTCCTTGCGGGCACCAGTCCGGTCTGCAGCATGTTTTAGCCATAATTTAATGACTGCTTCCACCTGTGACTGGGTTGCTGTTTTTGTCAAAGGGTTTCTTGAGATGGCCCCTAGGGACAATAGGAAAAAACAAAGAGCAATTATAAGTATAATCACATGAATAAACCAAGAGAAAATGTAATCTAATGACTGACCGCATGACTTTATTGATATTATGTTGTTTATTTCAGGCAAGTCTCATCCCAAATGATTGGAGGGCATTGATGATACTTATCAACTTGGTCCAATTTTACTGCTCTGCTCAGCGCTTTGCAAAGATGAGTACATTATCTTATATGAATTACAGTCACACATTGCAGTCTGACAAAACCATTAAATCTACACAAAGTTGCTTGATGGTTAAAATATGGGCCTTGGCCTTTTGGGAAGATGTATACAGTGCATAATGTTTGTGTGATGCATCATTGGAGCACTGTTAGTTTGTCACAGTATATATACCATTTGAACAACTGGGACGATTTTGTAATTATAGGCATTTGTATACTTACTAAAAATCAAATCTTTCAGAAGAAGGGTAGAAAAGGCTTTCTTTTCGGCACTCCCCCTGCCTAACCAGTTGAATTCTGTGGCCAAGGCACTGCTCATTAGGAAGGATAAAATCCTTCTTACACTACTATCCAAGTTAGTCCCACCTATCATAGACAGCTTCTGGACCTATATAAGGAGGTGATGGCGAAAAAAGATGAAATTTATTAAGGAACAAAGTTTATGTTATCCAGTTGTAATAAGTTATGAATTGTTTACTTGTTATTTACCACCACACTACTATTAGTATTACATTAGTTGTAATTAATTTATTTGCTAAAAATATGTATTTGGTAAACATTACTACAAGAAGTATAATTAAAAAGTAATATATTTCAGAATGTATGTAGTTAACAGAGATACAATTTTTTCAAAAACATAATGCAAATATATCTCAGATAGAGGTATGACTTATGACATACCACGTATGACAGGAGTGGGGTCACTGGGTGCATAAGTATCTAAGAGTTTGGCAAGATTGTTTAAAACTGTACGACTCCTACCACTCCCAGTTGAAGAAAAAAAAGTAGGGCAATTTTTAAAGCAATATGAAATTATAAGGCTCAAAGAGCAAATTTTAAACTGTGCCATCTACACTTATAACTTGGGTTGAAATATGAGACTTATAGACCACATAGCATCATATGTCTATTTAATATGGCTGTGAAAAGGTTTTCATTAACTTTATATTACAAATTGATGGAGCACGAAATTACAGCAAGTTACATTTAGTCTAAAACTCAATCATAGAACGCTTACACTACTGGTTTCTTTAAAAACTTGCAATCAAAAACACACAAAAAACATTTCTTACCAGTTTTTTCCTTGATCCTGTGTCATTTTTAAGTTTTTCCTCCAAAGAAGTTATACCTTCAAGGGACTTTAGAGGAAATTCATTTAGCCAATCGTCTTCTTCACTCTCTGGTAGGACGTTTGCCTCAGTCAGTGTTTTTAGCAACTCCTTGTTGTGCTGAACCTCCGCCTTAATCTCCGTCAGCATCGAGATTACCCTTTTTTCAAAATCTAATAAAAGTTGACAACAACAAAATAAACTTAGTTACATTCCTATAAACTCCATGTGTCATAGTAAAACTGTGTTCCCTTAAAAATTATACTGTACATTAGGTCTTTCATTTTTTGTTGTTGCATATTTAGCATCAATTTAATAATAAATAACAATTCACAAGAATATAAATAATATTAAATAGTAACAAATATTACTTCGTCTTCATACCTTAGCATTTTTTGTTTCGATGATAATCATAACATTTGCAATCATGCGTGTGTGTGTGTGTGCGTGCGTTTGTGACGCCCAGCTTGTAAACACGATATCTCAAGAAGGGAAGCTTGGACGGTTCTCATATGTGGTACATAGGAGTACCTTATTGAGTACAAGAAGCCTATTGTTTTTGGTGTAGGTCAGAGGTCATTTAAGGTCACCAGGGGTCAAATAGTGATAAGCTTGTAAACATGATATCTCAAGAAGCAAAGCTTGGATTGATTTCATATTTGGTATGTAGGTTGACCACATTAAGTACAAAAAGCCTATCGTTTTTGGTGGATGTCGAAGGTCATTTAGGGTCACCAGGGGTCAACTTGTAAAAACCTTTTCATAATATATAGGTATCTCCCATCGTCCAGCCTATAAGTAGATGACATGGGCGATTCGCCTCATAAGAATAGGAGAGCCTATTGACAATTGCAAATGATCTTACGGGCATCCGTAGATTTGAATCTGAACTCGCGACAATATCCCCATTGACGTAAGTGTGTCGCTAGAAGTCCTGAATTGCTATGTACATAGCTACATACCTGTGTGTGTGTAACAGTGTCTTCCAAGGCTTGCTTGCAGACCATAGATATATATAAAAGTGCTAGAGCTACTGCAACACTTGTCACTCATCCGTATGGATATTTTGCTAAAGAGTTGATGGATTTCGATGGAATAGTGCATTTGAATGGCGAAGCATGCCTTCTCTAGAAAATATTTGTAGATCATTGGTAGTTCTGGTTGGATGTAAGTTGCACAGGTACCACGAATTTCAAAACATTTCTTGGCCAGCTGCCAATGAGAAACTGGGTCAGGCACCTGTGAACTTGAGATTTGTTTTCACTTCATGGAGTTGGCTGTAATGTTGGCCTAGTTTTTCTCAACTTGTGAAACTACCATTGACAGGTTCCAACAAGGTTGATATTTTGGGACTAGTTGTGAATGGGGGTAAGGGATTGTTTCAAAACATAACAGTCATGTGATCCAATGTCAACAAAGGTCAATCAGTGGTCAAAAACTAGTATTTTTGCAATAACTTGAGAACCAAATGTCCATCAAGGTTGGGAGTTACGCTATTGTAATATAATAGTCGACCTGCATTTGGGTGACCTTTGACCTCAGGTTCACCTCCAGTGACCTGTGTTAGCTTCTTTCAAGTTGATTCTTTGAAGTTTCGTGGGCATATTCCAATCTAAATTGTCCATAAGTGGACTCCTCTGCAACCTTAATGTGCGAAGTTATTAGCGATTTGGTTTGGTTTGTAATACTTGGTGTGCGGATTCATAACATTGAGTACAAGAACCCTACTGTTTTTGATGGAGGTGTGTATAACCACGTACAGACTGACCTGTGTTAGAATGCCATAGTGTTATTGTAACAGCTAGTTCTGGTTATATACTAACAAGCAGAAGTCTAGTGCATTGAAGTCATCGAAACCTCAATGCATTTTGCATTCTGGTTTTAATTGAAACAATTCAAACATGTGTCAATTGCTTTAATTTAATGAAGCTGAATGTTCTGTAAACCAATAGAGCTAATGTACAATGCTTATAAATAATTGAAAAGAGTTAAAAGAAAATTACCAGGGAAATGGAAAGAAGAGGCTGCACTATTGTCCAAAGTTTGGTTGGGGAAGCAAGGTGGGGTTGGAGAGCGTGGTGGGGCAGGAGATAGAGCAAGCGGAGTTACTGGTGTTGAAGTTAATGGAAATGATGGTGGTCTGGGTCGCTTTGGTGAGGCAGGAAACTCCTCATCACTCGAGCTTTCAACCATATAACGTTGATTAGGTCTGCAATAAAAAAAAAATAAAAAAAAATAAAAAAATTACCATAATACAATAATGATAACCGAAAATCTATCTTACTTTGACCACTTTTACGCTAACAAATCACCCTCCCACCCCAGTTGAAAAGAGAAACTTGGTGATAATTATACTTTGGTGCTTCACTGCTTTGTATACATGTGTGACTCTATCAGTCTTTTTGCTGTGTTGGGACTTACTTTCGTTTTCTTCCTATGGTTACTTCCTCATCTCCTGTCTGTAGGTCTGACTCATCTTCAGCCTGCCTTAGTTTGGAAACTGCCTTGTCATATGAATCTGTATGGAATAATATAAAATATGCCCCATGTATTTGAATACCTTTACTTTGAATTTGTGAAGTTACATTTTTATTTTATTCCTTGGTAAATTGAAAAATATCAGGAAACAGTTGGATAACCCAGCCAAAATGAGAAGGATAAACAAAGGGCATGAGACAGGGTGGGGGGGGGGGGCCTTATAGATTAGGTAACCACTGGACAGAGCACTTGTGAGTTCATAGCCCATCGTGGTGAAACAGTGCGTTCAATGGTAGTTACTGCATTAATTTATTTACTGTTCTCCAACATTTCATCTCAAACTTCTGGGCTGGGCTGTGTAGCATATTAGCAACAAGTATTAAAACCAGTACTTAGAAATGGGGGCAAATAGAGAGTATGAAGACACACCCTTCAATTATATTTAACATAATTTTTACTTACTTGTTGCATATAGTTTTCTTATTTTAAAAGCCTTCCAACTTGTCTCGGGCTCTGTGGTAGTCTTCAGAGCCTTTGCCAAACTTGCTGAAGATTTGAAGGGGGGCCACAAACAAGTACCCTCAGAAACCATCCATTTCTCATTGATGATGGCTATCTCCTTAGAGTCCGTAAACTCCACAATGTGATACAATGGGTCCATGCTAAGATTGAGTAATATAATTTTTCTAATTTATGTTAAAGTGATGATCATATATGTAAGTAAATGAAGTGTTAAAATGTATTTAACATTAAACTTAAACTAACAGTAACTGGCCTCAAGTCTCCTTAATATAAACTTGCTCTTTAATGTAGGATAGGCATAGCAATAAACCAATTTCTATGCGGTAAAAGTGCATATTTTTTGAAAATTTCCCTTGAATGTGATACCTGTAGATTTTCACTTATACTGTCAACTTGTAAAATTCCTATACACATTGATTCACAAGGATAGCTAAAATAATTTTCCTTGTGAGTGAATGATCGATAAACCACATACAAATCATCATTGGTAACAAAAAAGTTTTGCACTAGGCACACATCATTCCCTATTTGAACACAATTGTCCCCAGTGCAAAGAGTTATATGGACATTCAAATCTTTGTGATAAAAGTAGGCATACTGTGACATAGCTAAATGTCCTTCTGGCACTGGCCCATTTGAATGTTCTTGTTTGAGGATAGTGCACTCATTGTTCTTCATGCTTTTCTGAATTTCCCCCTTTCTCAACAGATGCCCAACTACTTGCCGCAGTGGCAGTGATGGCTTTTTCACCATTTTCTTCAATGTGCCCAAATAACTTTCAAATGGAAATGCAGAAACATTATCTAGTGGACCATATTTACGTGCATCATCAGCAAGATGAAGCAAACAATGTACATTGTACACTACCATTTCCTTGCCATACAATTTGGAGAAATGTGCAACAAACAGTTTTAATAATTCTTCAGAATAATCAATCAATGATGATTGGTTACAAAGCCTTGGTGACAACAGAATTTGAACTGCAACGGAAAGCAGCATGAAGTTGTGGTAAAGGTTCACTGGTATTTGGCTAGAAAGGACTAATGGACCAGTGTAGACTAAGAATTGACGGAACTCCGTAGCCTTCCATCTATCAACTTCTCGGAGTGATCTAGGTTTTCTTGAAAACTCTCTTGGCATGAACTCTCTAAGTGAAATCATCTTCTCAGAAATTGCATTGATCACTCTGGTTGGCATTCTAGTTTTGAGCGGACCTTTCATCCACAAACCCAGCAGTTTACGTGTAACACCCAAACACACCAGATGCATATAATCTAATGGAAATTGGGAAACTAATCCTATAGAAGTAGATGAAAATGGAGATTGTTCAAGGTGGTGATCTTCGTCAAGCATTTGTTGGAAACTTTCGTCAGTTCTTAAACTATCTGCACTTTCTTTGTACACCATTTTTCCCATCCAAGTTCCAGTTTGTATGCACCGATCACAGCCTTTGTAGGAGGAATGCCCTTTTACACGCTTTATTAAGGCACGAGCCGGGGCATCACAAATAACAGCAGATATTGAAAATTGGTATTTTGCCCCACAATGCTCAATACCATGTTCTTCGAGACTTTTAACCTCGTCAATTAATGGTTTTAAGAATTCATTAACTGGAGATGGTTTCGACATTCCAGAAAATATTCCAATTGGAAATGGTGTACTGTCAAAAATTTGATCAGTGATCCCCAAAATTGGCCAGAACTGCATATTTGAACTGCGAAACAGGGGTAGACCATCAGTGTTAATTTTAATTGAGATAGATTCTTTACATGGCTGTGATAACTGCATTTTTTATTTAATGTAGTTAGCAATGCCAAAGTGATAGTACTTGCCCCCTGCTATGTTTTCAAAAGAAATGTCTTTAATGGGCTTCAGAAGTGATCTTGGATCCTTTGGCAAATCTATGTGGTATGGTTTTAAAATGTTTAACAAACTAGATACTGCTGTTTGTGATATGTTGTTTGATGTAGCCCATCCCCCAACTGATCAGAGAGGCTCATTTCATCAACATCTGACTGGCTACTACAACATGGTGAAAGCTCTTCAAATTCACTTTCAGAATTACTGCTAGGCCTGTGGGTAACTCCAGGATTGTTTAATGTATTGTTGAAGAGGTGTTTGCTTTCAGAAGGCCTAGTGCTAAGCCTAACATTGTCATGGCCTGTTTGTGATACTGTGGGGCTAGAAGTAAAATTTAGTGCAGTATTTGTGACTGGAATGTCTAAGTTGCTGGGCTCTTGAACCTGTTTAGGAACTTTACTCTTATCTATTTTGAGATAGGGGTGGTGCTTTAGTTGAAATTGTACATTACGTCTTGTTTTCCAATACGATATTGGTTTTACATAAGCCATAGCAAAGAACAAATGTTGAAAATTCGAGACTTGAGCTAGCTACGGGCAGTTGTGCTCAACTGGCCTAAAATATCCTCTTAGTCTCAGAGGGAACTATATTGAGTATTCAAGACAGGTGTGGGGATTTTGTCTTTCCTAAACTGTTATTGTTAAATTAATATCCCAGTGTCCCTGGGCATTCTCTTCTTTGGGATTGTGAACTAGCCTCTAGTCTAGGATAGTATCGAATATGGTAAAAAACACTTTTGCTGCCGTTTTTGGTAATGTTTAAGAATACGATATAGGAGGGGGGGGGGGTGATCCTAGCTTGGGGCAGTTTGAAACTGGGAGTGGGACGAAAATTGTAGCAACCCCTGGGCCTAAGCTCAATTATTTACCTTTATTGTTATACCGTTCGAAGAATAGACCTAGCCTTTTAATGTTTGAAAAAATAAAATTGACCCCTACGTCTAGGCCTTGTCCGACTTCATAAAGAGGAACACAATGAGGACGTTATCATTTCAGTTTCTGCTATACTCCAGTATAGGGTATAACTTAATTCGAGGAATCAACAAAAAACACAAGGCCTAGGCTATAACATCCTACCGCCTGTGCAGTATATACAACAGCATACACTAGGTTGGCCCATAAATAAATCTGAGCCTATAGGCTATACATAGTATAGTATAACAATATAAGTATACAGAGCAATGTCCTTATTTCCACAAATTATATCGAATCCTTGGCAGTTTTGTTTTTTTGAGACCGCTGCCACTAGTTTTGCATTTATTATATAAAAACCTTGTACTCCGAAAAATCTCGTAACCGCAAATCCCTGTTTGATGCTGATCAATTTGTTATAGCTATAACGGCCGGTTAATGTATGTTAGACGTGGAATGTTTGTCATATATACAATGTATAATCCATGCCTCGCAAGCTGCGAGATCAAACACGTGCATGTAAAACGTGTATGAGTACAGCAACCAGCCGGTCATTGTGTAGGAGAGTGATTATTTATGTTAATATTTACGCGGGAAACTTTCAATGTGAGGGCGTGTGTTTGCACTAAAGGGAATATATAACTTATCTAACGTGTGGGATTCATATCAGTTATACGAGCAAGGGATGATACACGTAGCATATTTGGTCCCCGTTTCCGGAAACTGAATAAATTAGAATTAACTAAAGATCTGATACTGTAGTCTATTGTAATATGGAAAGTTGCAGGTGTGAAATATTGTCGAATGAAACCTTTTGTTTGACTTTTTGCTTGCACACATTTTGCAAGTCGAAGAGGCACTCCCCCCATGTAATCGCTATACTCCCCCCCCCCCCCCCGTCAAGGAAAATTTAATTTGCCTCAAGTAATCAACAGTAACAGCTCTACAGAATCGTGCTATTAAGGCTTAGATCTTTATCAAATTTTAGTGTGATATAGCTCACACTATTTGCACAAGAAATATTTGGAAGTAATTTATTCTAAATTAGTTTGGATCCTTTTGTCAACAGCCTTTAATTCACCGAATGTCCGAACGTTATATGTAGGCTTTATTTTGCATGTTTACAGTTTTGTAATGACGTACTTTGTGCAAGAAAATGTAATCTTTTGTATTTTCAATTGTCCGAATGGTTGACTCATTAAAAGACCGTTTTGAACGAGAAGTCAATTTTGTTTCTATTTCTTAAGCCAGGTTCGGCATTTGCACGATCGTATTTAAGAATAAAATACGGTAGTGTTTTATAACCGCGAAAATAGATCGCATTCTGGCGCAGGAGCTATGTTTGATCTACCTAAGTTAGCAAATAACCAGTAGCTATAAAGGAGGTCCCACACTAGAAGTTTCAGCCTCGGCAACACTTAAAAGATGGGCCTGACCTATACTAAAGCATTAAAAACTTGACCCTTTGTTTATTTGCACGTGATTATTGGGCCTATATGACCAATTATCATGGGTCATGGCCAATCATACATTACATGACCCAGCCTATACATGAGATTTAATGCAGAGTTTTGGGGAGGGTGGGGGTAGTCTGCTGTGCTGTGAAAATATAAAACGGTATGAAAGAGTCGTACTGTTTTTATGTTGTTTACATTAATTCCAATTTAAAATTGAGTTGCCGTGGCAACAGCCCTAGCGCCCACACCAAATTAACAAACAGATTGTGACCGGAAATGGCGGATGAAACTCCCTATAAATGAGTGTTTCTGTGTGTGTGTTGGGGGGGGGGGGGGGCACTACATGGCTAAACCATGGCCCAGAGTCTACCTAGAATTAAACCAATGGTATAAGCTTTTTGACAGACATGTCAAGAAAGCGTCGGTACCCGACAGAACCACGATTTTTGGCAAGAAGTTGAGTTATTCTATAATGTGTGAGACATGTCCCCTTATGACCACCGTTAAAGTGTCGTGTTGCACAATTACAACTCGTAAATATTAAAAAACTGAACAAGCAACAACACTGAATTCCACTAAGGAGCAACCAAAATTCAACGCAATTATATAATGCTATGTTCGCGAGATTAGTATAGTGCAATTCGTCAAATCATTGAAGAGTAATTTTCTTTTTAATTTCCCGACTTTCTTTGAAAAAGTTTGGCACTCTTCAAATTACAGAAAATTAATCCGTTGACGAGATCCGTCGGTTGTACGGTCAAAACGGCAATTTCTAGAATAACGTTACCATCTCAACATTTTTCAGATATTTGTAGTTTTGTTAAAGTTGGTAACCTGCCAATTTGCAGAAACTTGAAGGAGATACTTTATCTCGTCAACATTTTCCGATTTCTGTCATTTTTGAGATAGTAGCAACTCAGTGTGCGACTCAGCAAATTACAGAAAATTAATAAATTAACAACATTCAATACCAAGTTTGTGAATTTTATGAGGTTATCGTCTCGTCAACTCGACAATTTACCGTTGTTTGTGGTTTAGAAAAGTCGGTAACTGTTCAATGCAATGTCCCTTCTGCGCTACCATAGTCTTGGACAGCGCATAAAAAGAAACTGACATTCCTCTTTCACGTTCGCTCAGCAGAAGATGAAAGCGCTGCCGACGCACATTTGTCTACGGAAGTGTTATAAAAGCGTAGTCGGGGATGTGTTTGTGAGGATATGGGATGGGGTATAACGAGGTATGCTCTAGTGCATCAAACGATTACTTGATTCATTGTTATATGGAGATGCCATGACCGAATCAATTAGTTAAGTTAAACGTTACCTCAATATTACTGCACCAGATATGGTTCTTTCTTTCACTCGCAGTGCAAGTGTTATGGAAGAAAACGAGTGTAGATTTGCAATATACTTGTTAAAATGTTTAACATTGCTCTATAGCTTCATTTTACTGAATATATGTCTCCTTTTATTGGATTCATTTAAGTTTTACTTACCTTAATAATGGCATGATAAGCGAGAAGTTGTTGTATATACTGACGGTACTTTCACAGCTTTCGTCTGAGTCGCATATGATTGCCAGTGTTAAGTTGGATGTCACGGATACACGTATTTCGAAATGTTTATTTTACGTTATATTAATAAACTGTATTAAACGTCGAAGGTATACGTATTCACGTAAGCGCCCGCTGTGGCAAAATTGATTCGACACCGATCCAACGAACTGTTTATGATATAGTATATTTCTAGATAGTCATTGGAGCGTATAAAGAGGGAAGCTTATATATTTCTACCGCCAATGCCGTTCCAACACCGAACTAGTTCAGCCGACGTCGATCCAACGAATCGTTTATGATTAGTCTATTTTGAATTGTTGTTTTAACGTCGTTTAATATGGCGTCTCTTCTCGACACTTCATTCGACGTCGATCCAACCAACTATATCAATGATTAAGTCGGAGAGACATTTACCGTGCGACGTCACCTGTCCGTAGTTGAACGGACGTCGATCCAACGAACCGCTTATGATTAGTCTATTCTTTCTGGTCGTTTGAGCGTCGATGGGACGTCCTCAGTGCGACGTCGCCTGTCCGTTGTTGAACGAACGTCATTCTAACGAACCGTTTATGATTAGTCTATTCTTTGTGGTCGTTTGAGCGTCGATGGGACGTTCTCAGTGCGACGTCGCCTGTCCGTAGTTGAGCGGACGTAGATCCAACGAATCGTTTATGATTAGTCTATTCTTTCTGGTCGTTTGAGCGTCGATGGGACGTTCTCAGTGCGACGTCGCCTGTCCGTAGTTGAGCGGACGTCGATCCAACGAATCGTTTATGATTAGTCTATTCTTTCTGGTCGTTTGAGCGTCGATGGGACGTTCTCAGTGCGACGTCGCCTGTCCGTAGTTGAGCGGACGTGGATCCAACGAACCGTTTATGATTAATCTATTCTGACTGGTCGTTTGAGCGTCGGAGGGACGTTCTCAATGCGACGTCGCCTGTCCGTAGTTGAGCGGACGTCGATCCAACGAACCGTTTATGACTAATCTATTCTGACTGGTCGTTTGAGCGTCGGAGGGACGTTTTCAGTGCGACGTCGCCTGTCTGTAGTTGAACCGACGTGGATCCAAAACCGTTTATGATTAATCTATTCTGAGTGGTCGTTTGAGCGTCGGAGGGACGTTTTCAGTGCGACGTCGCCTGTCCGTAGTTAAACCGACGTCGATACAACGAACCGTTTATGATTAGTCTATTCTGACTGGTCGTTTGAGCGTCGGAGGGACGTTTTCAGTGCGACGTCGCCTGTCCGTAGTTAAACCGACGTCGATCCAACGAACAGTTTATGATTAGTCTATTCTGTCTGGTCGTTTGAGCGTCGGAGGGACGTTTTCAGTGCGACGTCGCCTGTCCGTAGTTAAACCGACGTCGATCCAACGAACCGTTTATGATTAGTCTATTCTTTCTGGTCGTTTGAGCGTCGATGGGACGTTCTCAATGCGACGTCGCCTGTCCGTAGTTAAACCGACGTCGATCTAACGAACCGTTTATGGCTAATCTATTCTTTCTGGTCGCTTGAGCGTCGGAGGGACGTTTTCAGTGCGACGTCGCCTGTCCGTAGTTAAACCGACGTCGATCCAACGAACCGTTTATGATTAGTCTATTCTGACTGGTCGTTTGAGCGTCGGAGGGACGTTTTCAGTGCGACGTCGCCTGTCCGTAGTTAAACCGACGTCGATACAACGAACCGTTTATGATTAGTCTATTCTGACTGGTCGTTTGAGCGTCGGAGGGACGTTTTCAGTGCGACGTTTCCTGTCCGTAGTTAAACCGACGTCGATCCAACGAACCGTTTATGATTAGTCTATTCTGTCTGGTCGTTTGAGCGTCGGAGGGACGTTTTCAGTGCGACGTCGCCTGTCCGTAGTTAAACCGACGTCGATCCAACGATCCGTTTATGATTAGTCTATTCTGACTGGTCGTTTGAGCGTCGGAGGGACGTTTTCAGTGCGACGTTTCCTGTCCGTAGTTAAACCGACGTCGATCCAACGAACCGTTTATGATTAGTCTATTCTGTCTGGTCGTTTGAGCGTCGGAGGGACGTTTTCAGTGCGACGTCGCCTGTCCGTAGTTAAACCGACGTCGATCCAACGATCCGTTTATGATTAGTCTATTCTGACTGGTCGTTTGAGCGTCGGAGGGACGTTTTCATTGCGACGTCGCCTGTCCGTAGTTAAACCGACGTCGATCCAACGATCCGTTTATGATTAGTCTATTCTGACTGGTCGTTTGAGCGTCGGAGGGACGTTTTCATTGCGACGTCGCCTGTCCGTTGTTAAACCGACGTCGATCCAACGAACCGTTTATGATTAGTCTATTCTGACTGGTCGTTTGAGCGTCGGAGGGACGTTTTCAGTGCGACGTCGCCTGTCCGTTGTTAAACCGACGTCGATCCAACGAACCGTTTATGATTAGTCTATTCTGACTGGTCGTTTGAGCGTCGGAGGGACGTTTTCAGTGCGACGTCGCCTGTCCGTTGTTAAACCGACGTCGATCCAACGAACCGTTTATGATTAGTCTATTCTTTCTGGTCGTTTGAGCGTCGGAGGGACGTTTTCAGTGCGACGTCGCCTGTCCGTAGTTGAACCGACGTCGATCCAACGAACCGTTTATGATTAGTCTATTCTTTCTGGTCGTTTGAGCGTCGATGGGACGTTCTCAATGCGACGTCGCCTGTCCGTAGTTAAACCGACGTCGATCCAACGAACCGTTTATGACTAATCTATTCTGACTGGTCGTTTGAGCGTCGGAGGGACGTTTTCAGTGCGACGTCGCCTGTCCGTAGTTAAACCGACGTCGATCCAACGAACCGTTTATGATTAGTCTATTCTGACTGGTCGTTTGAGCGTCGGAGGGACGTTTTCAGTGCGACGTCGCCTGTCCGTAGTTAAACCGACGTCGATACAACGAACCGTTTATGATTAGTCTATTCTGACTGGTCGTTTGAGCGTCGGAGGGACGTTTTCAGTGCGACGTCGCCTGTCCGTAGTTAAACCGACGTCGATACAACGAACCGTTTATGATTAGTCTATTCTGACTGGTCGTTTGAGAGTCGGAGGCACGTTTTCAGTGCGACGTCTCCTGTCCGTAGTTAAACCGACGTCGATACAACGAACCGTTTATGATTAGTCTATTCTGACTGGTCGTTTGAGCGTCGGAGGGACGTTTTCATTGCGACGTCTCCTGTCCGTAGTTGAACCGACGTCGATACAACGAACCGTTTATGATTAGTCTATTCTGACTGGTCGTTTGAGCGTCGGAGGGACGTTCTCATTGCGACGTCGCCTGTCCGTAGTTCATCCGACGTCGATCCAACGAACCTTTTATTATAGGTCTATTATAATAGGTCATTTCGGCGTCGGATGGACCATTGAAACGCGACGTATATTAAAGGGCTGTCATCCGACGTCGGAAAGACTACCTTTATATAACTACGATATTAACAAACGTCCATCCGCCGTCGTTAGGACGTCTAAAATTGAAAGGATTTATTTGTGACGTCAATCCGACGTCTGAACTACTACTTATGTTGGACACCGACGTTTAACCGACCATCTGGACCTAAACCCGACGTCGATCCGACGTCAAAATGTTTACTGGGACTTTAACCGAGTTTTGAGGGTGCATGCTGACCGATATATAACATTGTCAACCTGGTCTTCGCTAGTAAATTACCTCCTTTTAAGTAATAAGGGAACGTAGATAGGGCCAGAAATGTTTGTCACTCAACAGAACCACGTTAAATCTCTTTGAAGAGAACCCGGACACTTTCCACGGTGGCGTAGAAAGCAAGGGAAAGTGTCCCTGAGACACTATTCACGCAAATGAGACACTATTTCCTAGTAATACGTGTCCTACGGACGCCCGGACACTCATTACTGCCACACCTACATACCTCAGGCTCAAAGACTTCTAAGAATCGGCAAGTGCTGATTGGCTATAGGGCTCTCATGCTTACAGTTCAACAGTTAATAACAACTCCCAGTCCTGCTTTAATTCCACTAACAGCCTCTGCAGAGCTTAACCACAAATGTCAACAAACACTGCAGAAACTGGGAGACAAATTAAAGGAGCTTTGGCAAAAGGTGAAGGCTCAGATTTTTTTAAACAATGGGGATTCATTGTAATTAATTAACTTTTGACCAAAAATTATTAGGCATCATCTTATTCATACACAATCCAACTCATCAGTTCAACTTTGAATATGATCCATCAAAATCTTGAGGAGATTGAGATATTTGAAAATATTACAAAGAATGACCCCTGATGACCCCCTAAATGACATTTGACCTCAATTTTCCGAACACCCCTCATAACCCTCATCCCGAGGAACGTTGTGACCAAGTTTCATTATAACTGGCCATACACTGTACGAACAGGAGCAATTTGAAAATATAGGGCGGCGGCCCGGGCCACAAAAGACCCCTAGTTGATCTTTGATCTCAAATTCATGAACACACTGAAGGTAAAACTTCCATAGTACTATCGTGACAAACCCTCAACATTGTACCATGGAATCTGTAGGAGAAGAAGCATTTTGCGTATTTCCACAAAATGGCCCATTACGGCCCACGGGTGACCATTGACCCCAATTTCGGACCATCTCTGATGGCCCTATACCCTATGGTCCTTGTGTCCAAGTTTCATGAAATTCCATTAAATACTGTGTGAGTGGGAGCGGTTTTACCAATTGTTGACGGATAGAGTGATAGACGCCGCACTGTAACAATAGCTCACACCAGCATGCTGGTATGAGCTAAAAATGGAGTTGTCGGTGTAAGGGGTAGGGTGAGGCGCACGTCCCCTCTGTAATCTTCGATCTGTCACTGGCTACCCTGTGTATATAATAGGGATCAGCGCTGTAATTATGACTGTTCCTCTTTCTCTTCCCGAGGTCTTGGCGTTAATCTTCTACTTCCTCCTTTTCTCTTTTTTCTCTCTTTCTTCTTTTTCTTTTCCCTTCCTTCCTCTCCTCCTTTTCTTTTTTCTCCCTCTTTTTCCCTTTTTTCTTCTCTTTTTTTCTCTCCTCTTTTCCTTACCCGGGGGGCGCGCGCCCCCAACACCCCCCCTGGATACGCGCCTGGTAACTATTAATTTACTATTTGTTATAGTGACACTATTCTGTATTATTAATCTCCGAACAATTCAGGCTTATTGCGGCTTACCATTTTCAAGTTTTCTTCTGAGTAATTTTACTTGATGATTTGTTATGTTATGTTAGTTTTTGTATAGCGCTTTATATGGCACAGCCATCTCATAGCACTTTGAATCCCTGGTCATCAGGCTGGCTGCTGAGAATCCAGCGCACACAGCTTAGTTACCTCACAGGTACCCATTTATACACCTGAATGGATAGGGGCAGTCGAGATAAAAGTGCCTTGCCCAAGGACACAACATAACAGGATTATATATAAAACAAAAGCATTAGCCACTCGGCCTCCACGCTCCTCTTGTTTTGCTTATTCTAAGCTATTTTTTCCTGTAAGTGCACGCCATTTTAGGATGGGAGGAGCAGAAGGGAGGGGCGGGGCAAGCACAACCACGGTCCACCCCTCTAGTTTAGTGTGCATGATCATCATCCATACCCCCATGCATTGTTTCATGGACCGCTGGGCTATCATAGTCAAACCCGGTTACGGTGTAGCCCGTTACACCAACAGAATTGCCTGTAAGGTTTCATAATAGTATGTGCGATTGTATGAAACATAAGAAAAAAAAGAAAGAGGCTTGAGACCACGACGTCAGTACCATTTGAAAAAACCTATTCTCTGGTCATTCTGTTTGCAAAAAGAATGATGATAATCTAAGAAATCAATTTAATTTTCCCTAGTTATAAACACGTTTCATATCAGAATAATAATCTGATATATCAGAAAAATAATCTGATATACCAGATTAAGAAAATTGTCTTTCATGGCCCTAATGGGCTTTCGTACTACGTAGTTCACCAGCTAAAGGTCCGCTTGGTTAACGGGCTCGTAGAGGGGGGGGGGGGGTGGACGTATTCTGGTTTAGTTCGGGTAGTAACCTGGGTGAGGAATCTGTGCTGGTGTATTTGTGCGGGAAGAGTTTTCCCGGAGGTAATTGCTAGGGGTGGGGTTAATTGTCCTCGGGGGTATTTGTCCTCGTTGATGTATGTCCGGGGGTAGTTGTCCCGGGGGTAGTTGTCTGGGGGGTACTTATCCTCGGGGGTATTTGTCATCGGTGGTGTATGTCCGGGGGGTATTTGTCCGGGGGGTAGTTGTCCTCGGAGGTATGCGTCCTCGGGGGTTTTTGTCCGGGGGGTGATTGTCCGGGGGGTACTTGTCCCGGGGGTATGAGTCCGGGGGTATATGTCCGGGGGGTATTTGTCCGGGGGGTATTTGTCCGGCAACCGTTGCCTAAGCTTCGGGAAGGTGCTGTAAAGAAAAAAAAATTGAAAATACACATTTGAAGCCGTTAAATTCGTCATTTTCATACAATCTTTGAGTTCACAGTGATCTAGCTTATCAAATATGAGATGACAAATACACAATGTTTTAACGAAATGGTCTGACAAGAAACCTATCTGCTGATGGTGAATGCAATGCCGTTTTCTTTTATCAAAATCTTGTGTGGTGAGGAGACATGACTCAATACAGGAAAAACTAAAACGAAAGACAGCGAATGACAATTGACTTTTTACAGGGTTAATTATCATTCGCGAACGACAGCGAATGACAACGAAGGACAACGAAGGACGGTGGTGAGTGGAGATAGAATTATTAACGGAGTGGAGAAATGCGGTTATTGGTTTTCTGCGCAAAAATGATTAGAGGAAAATCGCATGCTCAAGAATTTCCGAAAACACCGGTTACAGTCGCAAAAATGTCAACTGGCATTTGTGCTTACTATAAGGTGCGTTTGTTTCTTGTCCGTACTTTACTAGATCTGTAAGCCACGCACTTCGCGTCAACTCGGTTTTGCGTGGCTTTAATATACCCACGCAGTCTGAAGCAGGCGCGTAGCCAGGAATTTGCCAAGGGAGGGGCGAAACTGTAGATTCGGCATTGCAAACTATCTAAGCGTAGCGCCACCATGATTGGCGCGAAGCGTACAAGAAAATTTTGGCTGAAAATGCCTCCCAGATCGCTAGAAATGGCGCTTCCCAAACTTGTAAGTTGCATCTTAGCATTTTCTCTTTTGAAAATACTAGCGATATCATAAAAACATTAGAATTTTTTTTAAATATGCTCAAGGGGGGCGGCTGCCCCCTTCGCCCCCCCCCCCCCTTGGCTACGCGCCTGGTCTGAAGTGTGATATCCGGTTTAGGCAAATGTTTGTGCTGTCATTCACTGTCATTCGTTTTAGTCAACGGAATTTTTAAGGTGTACAACATATTGTCATTCGCTTTGTGTAACGCAACTGTCATTCGTTTTAGTAACACACCTCAATACCTCTCCCTCCCGCTATTCGTATATATTACAAGCTCCAGTTGAACAAAATGTCAAGTTACCCATCACTTTACAACATTGCAATTTATTACAGGTATCCCTCGAGGGATAAAGTCTTCCCAGCACTCTTTCCTGTCTACAGAGGAGCATCATCCTATAAGTAACCTCATTTAGTCTGTTGTAATAACAACGACGGTAAACATTCAAATAACTCGTAATTATTGCCAGTAAAGATATGACGAAGTAGCTTCTATATTAATGTATTTGTAAAGTAAAATATACGCCATAAGTTTTCTAGCATATTGAATGTCATGTGATTAGCCGAAATCTGTATCACATATTGGCCTGTCGAGCTATCAAATATGATAAAAAAAACGACTGACTTGAAGCTAGCAGCCACTAAGAACAGCCAATAACTTCAACCACTTACAGCAGGCAATAAAGCAGCCATTAGCGTTGCTCACTGTTGGCACTGTGGTTAGTACGCTTATAATGGGCAATGGCCTTACAAATCCTTACTGGATTAGCATCCCTAGCAAATATTAAGAGCAGACAATGGTAGCAGACAAAAAGAAGGAGATCGGCAGTATTATGTCTAATTTAAATGTTTATAATTCGAATATGTATAGGATGCAGAACTCATAACATTACCGACTTCTATCGAGCTAATTACATTATGATTTCGTGTGGTATAGATTCAGCAAAGATAAACAAATTTACTTTAGACCAACCACAATCTACAATAATTAACCGATAAACTTACATGTAGTTAAGCGCATTAAAATCGTCTGAAAATATGATACCTTTATGAAAAAGTTAATCACTCAAGTTGTGGAACGATTTTAGTGCCCCTATGATATTATCGTCGTAAAGTTGACAAATTTCTCTCTCCCGTGTAATAAGTCAATTATCAGTGTCACAGTTAGACTAAGCGAGAAATCACACATAGAACAAGTTATCCACTATCTAGTTAGTGTGGAAAAAGCACAAGATAATCTCCGTTAATTGGAATTCATAGCTTCCAACAACATAAAGTTTTTTCTTTGAGTTTTACATATCAAACATAAAGTTATGGTGTGATTTGTGACTCAGAAGAACTACCACAGCAAAAAGTATAATCATTTTTATAATTATTTGAAATCGTTAAATACCGTTACATTCAAGGGCGTAGGAACCGGGAGCTGGGGGCGTCAGCCCCCCCCCCCCCCCCGCTTCGCAATTATCAGTTAATTATCAGTGTCACAGTTAGACTAAGCGAGAAATCACACATAGAACAAGTTATCCACTATCTAGTTAGTGTGGAAAAAGCACAAGATAATCTCCGTTAATTGGAATTCATAGCTTCCAACAACATAAAGTTTTTTCTTTGAGTTTTACATATCAAACATAAAGTTATGGTGTGATTTGTGACTCAGAAGAACTACCACAGCAAAAAGTATAATCATTTTTATAATTATTTGAAATCGTTAAATACCGTTACATTCAAGGGCGTAGGAACCGGGAGCTGGGGGCGTCAGCCCCCCCCCCCCGCTTCGCTAGTCAGAAAACCCCCTTTTCATTTCCAAATGAGAAAAAAAATCTCATTTGGAGCACCAAATTGCATCTAAGGCCAGGTGAAAATGCAAACTTATTTACAAAATGGAGTGGGTGTTCAAGTGTGCTATATTGCACCAAATTGCATCTGAGGCCACTTGGAATGCAAAAAAATCCAAGGGGGAGGGGAGACCCCCTCCCCATTTCGTTGGGAAAACAGTATAAAAATATGGATTTATCCCAAACTAAATCATTCGAGTTATGGAGGTATCTGAAAGGCCGGAATAATACTAAGTGTGCCCTGCTCTTTTGTTGCACTGCTACTACATTCCCTACTACTGTGTGCCCTGATAAAAACCAACAGCTTCTTGCGTGATACTAAGTTGCCATTTGTCCGTGTGGTTGCTGTCTTGGTAACCCGTTGGTGTGTTATAGTGTCCTTTTTGTTTTTGTCCGATGTTAGTGGCTGCTAACTTCCAATAGGCAAAAAAAGTTAATCTTTCGGGCGGAACCTTACCTGGATGTTTTCGCTGTCCGTGGAACACTGAACAAGAATTTAGTGCATTGAACTAGCACTCAGAAAATAGTCATGGAAGAAGTTGATAAAATTATTATTCATACATGTCGACAAATTGGATGGTATGATGGGACCTTCCCTGTATCACTTTGTAACTTCTAAGTAAATCAGACCTCGAGTGTAGCCAAGTCAGTAGATACAGTGCAGTCGACTTTATAATGAATGAGACAGGCCTAGTTCTGCGAAACTTTTAGGGTCTAATGGCATGACTGAGACTGCGATAGTAAACCGACAGGTCTAGGCTAGGCCAGGTGGTAACATTTGGTGTTTGTTTTGACATTTGTAGTATGGTGGTTAACGTTAACTTTGCATTCCCTATAAATTTCAGTCATTTAAAAAATATAAACAATAACAGCTAATTATTATATCTTACTGAACACTGATGAATTACTTTAGTGACTTGATGAAACATAGTATTGATGTACATTGGACACATTTGGTCATTTTCTTCTGATACTTTATTCCAGTAATCTTGACGATGATGTTTCAAGTTTACGAGAGTTCTCTACAAGTCTAATCATTGAAGCTGTTGTTAGATGCCTCCGTGTGATCGACCATTCCATCAACCTCTCTCACCAATTACCTCCTGGGATGTCAGCAAGATATCGCCTTGGAACAGACCTTGCAAATGCTTGCGTGGTAAGATTTAGGAATCTTAGGCTCACATCCCAATGTAAAAAGGAGTCGCAACTCGATAATATTTATTAACAAGTTCAGACTTCAAAGAGAAACCACATAGTTGATATAGGGCTATGTAGAACAAATATGATATAAGGGCTACTGTAATGTGAAACCTTATCATATATACATCATTTTCATTGGCCTTAAATAGCTTAAAGGTATGCTAAAACTTGTTTGAAGAAACAAGAAACTGCTTGTTGCTTATTTTGCAATCAGTATCAAGATTCACGATTGGGATAATGACTTCTTTGTTGGCCAATAAGATAATGATTTTAAAGCTGTTCGAAAAGGTACATAGATTGGAGAACATCCACAAGAAAGTATTTTATTATTGTGTGGCACTGTTCTGGCAGGGGTGTATGACTCTTAAAAGTACTCTTTGATGCAAAAAGAAAAATGCAGGTAGTACTTTAATCCTTATGTGATACAACATTGTGGAGTTTTCTTGCAAGTTCATTATCTCAGTTGTGGACTTTGTCTTCCATTGTGGATGAAGAATGCAAGAAAATTTGGTGTGGTGAATGCTGGGTGTATATGAATGTATACTCATGTGTTTCAAGAGTATGTACATTTCCTTAACATTGAGATTGTATGTCTCACATCAATATGTTATGTCTCAAACATAATGTTAATTATGTCTGTAAAAAAAAAATTCTCTAAGATCTTTCTTTTTATTTTTGATCTTTCTTTCTCATCAAATTACTTATCACACCTTGTATATATGAACTGGCAGAATCTTGGATGGAGAGGAGAGATTGGTTACCAAACTTTTCTATATTCCAACGATGTTGAAATCCGACGGATCTTGATGTTCTTAATTGAGAAGCTCCCAAAAGAGACAGAAACAATAAGTGATGAACCATTAGGTAAGATTTAACCACATGTCTTGAAATGGGAGATGTGAATAACATTGAAAACATAAACCGTAATTAATCATGAAATCTTGATTTTCTTAATTGAAAAGCTCCCAAAGAGACAGAACAATAAGTGATGAACCATTAGGTAAGATTTAACCAAATGTCTTGAAATGGGAGATGTGAATAACATTGAAAATATAAACCCTATTAATTAAACATGAAATTCTGTTAATCCTGTTGCACCATTGTTTCTTCGTAACAAGCAAATAGAATGCAGCTAATATTTTCATTCCTTCATTTCTTTTCCACGACATGCAAGTTGCATATAGATGAAAGTACCAGGAATATAGTATCATAAGAATATGCAGGTACACATGTAGAGAAAAAGTGAACTTAAAATCCCTTCTACACCTGAAATAAATCTCATTACCTTGAAAAGATCAATACTTCTAAGTTATAATAATGCTTAGTGTACTTATATGGAATGGATGATACAAAAGAATTTGCAGAACAGACAGTAAAGAGGAACTAAACAAGAAAATGAAATAACATTAACTTGTTCCCACTTGAGTATGTGGACCCCTAGCCCTGACTTAAGTACTCTATATATTTACACTGCTGTAAAAGAGCTTTTAGTAAAAAATGAAAAGAAAACACAAAGCATTGTACTCTTTCATGTAGACCTAAGTCAGTGTAATTTATCAAGTAAAGCTTGAGAGATTTGCTTGAATGAATTCAAATTGATTTCAGGAACAGGTGAATACAGATAACACAGATCACAAAGTTATATTACAAGCCCTAAAACATTGGCCTGCTTACAACTTAAGTTCATCATTAGTAAAGGTTTACAGGTAGAGAGTTTCCCAATCTGAACAAACGCTATGTAGAATGCTGGTGTGTACTATGTAGAATACGGTTGTGTACTATTGTGTACTTTGTAGAATAATGTTGTGTACTATGTAGAATACTGTTGTGTACTATGTAGAATATTGTTGTGTACTATGTTGAATAATGTTGTGTACTCTGTAGAATACCATTGTGTACTATGTAGAATATTGTTGTGTACTATGTAGAATGCTGTTGTGTACTTTGCATAATACTGGTGTTTGAGTAAAGTCTGTGTATCAATTAGAGTATTTCAATCCTAGTTTTGAGATGTCACATGACATGAGTCTTTGTGATGATCATATATATATACTGTATGTTATGATGATGTTTCATTGTTACATAATTCATATGGAATGGAAGTTCTGGTGTGAATCTCTGTTATTCTACATCCCAAATATATGTATCAAAGCAAATGTGCTTCGAAGAAAACTTTGAAAGTAAGTTTGTACTGACATTATTCCATGTTCAGTAGAAGATGCTAAAATGTTGATTAAATTCTCCAGGTAAAAATGCCCTATTGAAGAGAAAGCTTTCTGCAGAGTTATCAAGATGCTTGAACCAGCCTTGGCTTCCTCCGGTCTGTAAAAAAAAGGGCTTAAGATGGGATTCTAAAGGGACCTGGCAAAGAGAGGTTAGTTGTAGTTCTAACATTATCCACTGAGTGAAGAATTAATTAATTGCAGAATTATGGCAAAACTTGCACTAAATATACTGTACCATCATTAGAGCTTTGTAAAGCAACTAATTATGTTTTAATGAATTAATTATCCACCCTGCTGGAAGAAGGAAGAGAACTGTGTTGGTATTAAAAGGTATAAACTGCAACAGTACCTCAAACAGATACATAATCACTCCAGAAAGATTGTTACCTTTCAGTGATGACGCTGGCACCTAACATGAAATATATACATATATATTACACTGTCATGAGCAGATGTGCTTACAGTGGGCATAGTGTGCTAGGTATACAGTAGAAGAAGTAAGTTGGATGTTATACTTGTCATTCTGCAACCAGTTGCATCTTTGAAAATTATATGATACTTGTGGGAGTGGTACATTGCACTTGCCAATATGCATATATAGCCTCACTGCTTAATGTCTGAATTGGTGATGTAAGCATCCATTTTACGCTGAAGCCTTCAAATATGGATATATTTATGGAATAATTTATCCAGTATCATATCGCAAAATGGGCAAATCACTATGCACCTACAAAGATGTATGGCAGTTTTTGTACATAGGAACCAACGCATTTGATGTGAAACAATAATCGGCACCTCTTGAAAACTGGTACACAAAATTTGATCTCACTTTCAATAGTTTGCTAGCATCAAGTCTTCGTTCGATAGATCATACTTCAATCATTGAACTCATTCATCATAGATTGGTTGCTAACTTCAAGTCAGCTGTACCGTACACTATACTGTATTCATAAGTATATCATCTTCATAGTTGATGAATATTTATGTTAGTTTAACCATGCTGTATGATGTATGCAGATGATCATCCATTTCTGAGGGTGAAGATAGCAGCACATCAAGCAATATTTGGCTCACTGATTTTTCACTCGACAACAGACTGAAGAAACGCAAAGGACACCTTCTCCGTTTGGATAATAATGTCCTAGGTACTGTACTTTAGTGAATGTGTTGTGAAAGAAAATTACAGTTACACAATGAGGAGGCTCATGGGTTGAACTATTTACTATCAGAAAGCTGAAATATAACTAAAAAAATTCTTGAGTTACTGAATTAGTTCAGTCCAAGAATTATCATTGAAGAAAAGTGAAACACACATGTTTAATTATTTTGTGGAATTCTAGGGCACTGTTGGGAATCACAGCTATCGTAGTGAAATTCTGACCATTCCAGAAGGCCTTGGAGATATAAACAGAGAAATAAAGAAAGGTAAGAGATACTTTTAAGCTACTGTCATCTCAATCAAGGACTGATCATTGATTTTGATGATTTAATGAAGGAACCGGTTATTACATTTTCATAAACATTGAATATTTTGTTTGTTCATTCTACAATTGATGTTGTTTCTTATCACGTTTTAATTATCATCACGAAAAATAGGATCCTCGTGAGTTGCATTCTTGGAAGGAGGACAGTCCTCACAGAAAAGTTCCCAAACATGATTATTTTTCATCGTTATCAATCATCATATTCATTTATCATTCCCTCAAAGTCAAAAGTTTATTGAAATGGTTTTTTATCAAGAGATCATCAGAATTGGCCTCAACTTTTTAAGCATTCTAAAACTAGTTAGAAGTCGTCAAAACTGTTTGATGGTTTGACCTTCAAAACCATTCCTTAATTAAGCAACTCTGAAAATCATTGAAGAGGACAACTTAAGCAGCCACTGTGGATGAACATTTAAATTTTTGGTGGGCCCTTAGTTTTGCTTTCTTGGATATGTGAAATCAATGCTAATCACAGTTATCTTGTAAAGATAAAGTTTGGTTTCAGGACTTATTTACAATACTACAGTAAATTGTTCTCTGAATTAGCAACTCATTTCCGTCTGTAGATCTGAAGGATTATTACACCCGCCACCTGCCAGTGGTGAACCTCCAGCCCAGTCAATCAAAGCACGCAGCTCCGTCGCTATTAGAGAGGAACGCAGAACTGGTGACAGCCGCCCAGGAATGGGAAACAGAGTGGAATACGTTAGGTCTCCAGTCACGTCTGACAGAAAAGGTAAAAAATATTTAAGAAAGAGTAAAGTTATAAACGATTAATGTAGTTGGATCTACATTCTTCAAGAAGCTGGTGACATTTTTCACATAGAATCCTCTCAGAACTTGTCTTATTGTGAAATACCAAATCATGGAATGTTCAAAATTTGGTAAAAAAAAAACTCATATAGGCTTGCATGGATTAACCAGACAAAACTCTTTTTCTATTGTTGAATACCTCATGTATTAGTAGTGTAAAACAAGGACCTAAATGCTCAACAAAAACCCTAAACTTTGTATGTAGAATCAAGAGAATAGTCTCTTCTCAACATTCCATCAAAACCACTGATTGTGTAATAAGGAGGATATGTGCTTGACTTTCAAGATCTCACCATTCACAAATTTGATGATGTTTGTGGTCAGTCTTTAGAAGTATCAAATTCAAATCTAAATTAATCATGTTTCATATCATTTGATTTGATCACACATGGAAGCTGTGTTCCATTTCCAGTTTTGAAAATCAACCTCACCGTAGAATGTTTCATCTTGAATCCCTCGCAGGATTACAGGGCACGGAAGGCCGAGCGTCTCAAGAAGAGAATTTCTGCCCAGATTCAAGAAAGCTTGAAGCAATCTGAATCCAATACCTCAGCTGTATCGGACTTGCTGCAAGTCATCGGCGCCCCATCGGAAAAGAGAGAGTCTGGAAAAGGCTCAAGATTCACTCACGCGGAGAAGCTACAGTTTGCAAAGGTTTGTTTCATTCTTCTCCTAAAGCTCAGTTCTGTCAAGCAGTAATATTTAACAGTCAGCTGCAGAACGGGGGGAAAAAATCTTTGCTTTCTCAAGTTTTGTTTATAATTTTCCAGTGTGGTTTCCTTTGTTGTGGTTGGTGTTCTTGTTGTTCTTGTTTTGTATTTTCTCGCTAAGCTGAGGTTTACAGTGCCTTGTGCTTCTCCTTAATAGTGTTTTATGCCATGCTTTATATACAGTCTATTTTTGCAATAAGGTATGTGATATGATATGAACTTTATAAAAACATATGCTTGATTTGTAGCAAACGAATATTTATTAAAAGTATGGCGAAGAGTGACGACACATCAATTTGATGTAATTTGACATATTTGAAGGTTTACCCTTGATCATACTACACCATGTTGCTAATAACCTCCTGCATGTAGTTGCTGAATGAGAATCCCTCAGTGACTAAAAAGTTCCCATTCATCGTAGCACCTGTAGAGACTCATTAAAAGCAATACCGTAATAATTAATCACAAAAACATAATTAATCACAAAGACAGGGTGCTACTCCTTCAAAAAGTCATCTGGGTGTGAGATATTTGTGTGATCTGTAAAGAAATGACAGAAAAAAGGACATTCTTTAAAACTGTTCTAAAAATAATCAAATTTTGATATTTTTTTCCGGCTCATATAGGATGATGACAAGCTTGCTTCTGAGATGGCTCTCGGTGAAGGACCTAAAGTCTCATCTGAGGAGGTTAGTGTCTTTCAAACCATCATCAAATTGTCATTTTAAACTTTTCTTTTATAAAAAGTTGTTCATATTTATGACCTGTTTGTAAACCAACCAAGCAAATTGTTTTGTAGTGATGTGTGAGAATAAACAGGCAATATTTTTCCACGAGATCCTTTCCACGTTTTTCACTCTGATTTTCAGCCATTTTTTTTATATGTACCGAAATAAAAGGTAAGGTGTTTGAGAGAAGGTATGCATAATCAGTTTAAATACTTGAGATTGTTATTACTAAGATGGTGCCCATTTGGGTCAAAAGTTTGCTGACTCAGTTGAAGTTTATTTGCCCTTAATAAGTCTTGCATTTTTTGCATTGAAAGTTGTCACAATCCGATAGTACTATAATGATCTATGCTAAAGAAAAGTTCAGATACAAGCTAAAAACTAATGTGTGACTTTGTACTGTCAGATTTGCACCAGGAACGATGGCATTAGGCAACTGCATATCAAACGATGCAACTTAACATTGAATATATTGCACACAAACACTTAAAGGTAGTTAGTAAACTCACTTATAGGTGGTGGCCAATCTGTTGTAACCAAACAGATCTCTAAGTTTGATTGCGGAGCATCCAATCATTTGGAGAGGTTAGTTTGTGTTTTGTCGGAATGGTGTAAGGTTTCTGGAAAGTAGAACTGTTACATTGTTTGGTCGGAATGGTGTTGGTTTCAATATCTGGAAAGTGGCAATGTTTTATTGTTTGGTCAGAATGGTGTAAGGTTTCAATATCTGGAAAGTGGAAATGTTACATTGTTTGGTCAGAATGGTGTTAATTTACATTGCAATACAAAGTGCAGCTTTCATTTACGAACCAACTAAGGGTCAACAATCGTTGCAGTAGTTATTTTTTGCTAGCATTTGGTTTAGTTGATAATGTGATGTGTCTAAAATGGCTTTTTTGTTTTGTTTCATACATTATTAATTTCAAGAGCTGTAAAGAGTAAATAAAAAATGTCAGAAGGAAGTAAAAGTGCCAAAAGGTGGCATTAATTTAATTTAATTCTATCAATGTGGATTTAACGGTTTTCAGTATTTTATCAAATGAAATTGTCAGGTTAAAGGCAATTTTGAAACGGTGATTATTTATAATGCTGATGCCTTTTTTTTTGACAGGAAATCAAACAACAGCAAGAAGAGGAAGCAAATTCTCTAAGAGAACAACTCCGAGAACTCACCAGTCAACTGGAAAAGATGGAAATAGATATGAAGAATTATAAAGCAGGAATTACAGAGGTATAGTAACTGTTGGTGTTTTATAAAAACTGTTATCAGTATCAGTAACTAAAAGCAAAAGGCAGGCATCACTGAGGTGCAGTAGGTAAAGGAGTATCAGTAACTAAAAGCAAAAGGCAGGCATCACTGAGCTGCAGTAGATAAAGGAGTATCAGTAACTAAAAGCAAAAGGCAGGCATCACTGAGGTGCAGTAGATAAAGGAGTATCAGTAACTAAAAGCAAAAGGCAGGCATCACTGAGCTGCAGTAGATAAAGGAGTATCAGTAACTTAAAGCAAAAAGCAGGCATCACTGAGGTGCAGTAGATAAAGGAGTATCAGTAACTTAAAGCAAAAGGCAGCCATCACTGAGGTGCAGTAGATAAAGGAGTATCAGTAACTTAAAGCAAAAGGCAGGCATCACTGAAGTGCAGTAGATAAAGGAGTATCAGTAACTTAAAGCAAAAGGCAGGCATC
This sequence comes from Apostichopus japonicus, assembly GCF_037975245.1. Taxonomy (NCBI): domain Eukaryota; kingdom Metazoa; phylum Echinodermata; class Holothuroidea; order Aspidochirotida; family Stichopodidae; genus Apostichopus; species Apostichopus japonicus. The sequence continues at coordinate 19,046,502 of NC_092574.1, forward strand.
ACTGAGGTGCAGTAGATAAAGGAGTATCAGTAACTTAAAGCAAAAGGCAGGCATCACTGAGGTGCAGTAGATAAAGGAGTATCAGTAACTTAAAGCAAAAGGCAGGCATCACTGAGGTGCAGTAGATAAAGGAGTATCAGTAACTTAAAGCAAAAGGCAGGCATCACTGAGGTGCAGTAGATAAAGGAGTATCAGTAACTTAAAGCAAAAGGCAGGCATCACTGAGGTGCAGTAGATAAAGGAGTATCAGAAACTTAAAGCAAAAGGCAGGCATCACTGAGCTGCAGTAGATAAAGGAGTATCAGTAACTTAAAGCAAAAAGCAGGCATCACTGAGGTGCAGTAGATAAATGAGTATCAGAAACTTAAAGCAAAAGGCAGGCATCACTGAGCTGCAGTAGATAAAGGAGTATCAGTAACTTAAAGCAAAAGGCAGGCATCACTGAGCTGCAGTAGATAAAGGAGTATCAGTAACTTAAAGCAAAAGGCAGGCATCACTGAGGTGCAGTAGATAAAGGAGTATCAGTAACTTAAAGCAAAAAGCAGGCATCACTGAGGTGCAGTAGATAAATGAGTATCAGAAACTTGAAGCAAAAGGCAGGCATCACTGAGCTGCAGTAGATAAAGGAGTATCAGTAACTTAAAGCAAAAGGCAGGCATCACTGAGCTGCAGTAGATAAAGGAGTATCAGTAACTTAAAGCAAAAGGCAGGCATCACTGAGGTGCAGTAGATAAAGGAGTATCAGTAACTTAAAGCAAAAGGCAGGCATCACTGAGGTGCAGTAGATAAAGGAGTATCGGTAACTTAAAGCAAAAGGCAGGCATCACTGAGGTGCAGTAGATAAAGGAGTATCGGTAACTTAAAGCAAAAGGCAGGCATCACTGAGGTGCAGTAGATAAAGGAGTATCGGTAACTTAAAGCAAAAGGCAGGCATCACTGAGGTGCAGTAGATAAAGGAGTATCGGTAACTTAAAGCAAAAGGCAGGCATCACTGAGGTGCAGTAGATAAAGGAGTATCGGTAACTTAAAGCAAAAGGCACTCATCACTGAGGTGCAGTAGATAAAGGAGTATCGGTAACTTAAAGCAAAAGGCAGGCATCACTGAGGTGCAGTAGATAAAGGAGTATCGGTAACTTAAAGCAAAAGGCAGGCATCACTGAGGTGCAGTAGATAAAGGAGTATCGGTAACTTAAAGCAAAAGGCAGGCATCACTGAGGTGCAGTAGATAAAGGAGTATCGGTAACTTAAAGCAAAAGGCAGGCATCACTGAGGTGCAGTAGATAAAGGAGTATCGGTAACTTAAAGCAAAAGGCAGGCATCACTGAGGTGCAGTAGATAAAGGAGTATCGGTAACTTAAAGCAAAAGGCAGGCATCACTGAGGTGCAGTAGATAAAGGAGTATCGGTAACTTAAAGCAAAAGGCAGGCATCACTGAGGTGCAGTAGATAAAGGAGTATCGGTAACTTAAAGCAAAAGGCAGGCATCACTGAGGTGCAGTAGATAAAGGAGTATCGGTAACTTAAAGCAAAAGGCAGGCATCACTGAGGTGCAGTAGATAAAGGAGTATCGGTAACTTAAAGCAAAAGGCAGGCATCACTGAGGTGCAGTAGATAAAGGAGTATCGGTAACTTAAAGCAAAAAGCAGGCATCACTGAGGTGCAGTAGATAAAGGAGTATCGGTAACTTAAAGCAAAAGGCAGGCATCACTGAGGTGCAGTAGATAAAGGAGTATCGGTAACTTAAAGCAAAAAGCAGGCATCACTGAGGTGCAGTAGATAAAGGAGTATCGGTAACTTAAAGCAAAAGGCAGGCATCACTGAGGTGCAGTAGATAAAGGAGTATCGGTAACTTAAAGCAAAAAGCAGGCATCACTGAGGTGCAGTAGATAAAGGAGTATCGGTAACTTAAAGCAAAAGACAGGCATCACTGAGGTGCAGTAGATAAAGGAGTATCAGTAACTTAAAGCAAAAGACAGGCATCACTGAGGTGCAGTAGATAAAGGAGTATCAGTAACTTAAAGCAAAAGACAGGCATCACTGAGGTGCAGTAGATAAAGGAGTATAGGTAACTTAAAGCAAAAGACAGGCATCACTGAGGTGCAGTAGATAAAGGAGTATCGGTAACTTAAAGCAAAAGGCAGGCATCACTGAGGTGCAGTAGATAAAGGAGTATCGGTAACTTAAAGCAAAAGGCAGGCATCACTGAGGTGCAGTAGATAAAGGAGTATCGGTAACTTAAAGCAAAAAGCAGGCATCACTGAGGTGCAGTAGATAAAGGAGTATCGGTAACTTAAAGCAAAAGGCAGGCATCACTGAGGTGCAGTAGATAAAGGAGTATCAGTAACTTAAAGCAAAAGACAGGCATCACTGAGGTGCAGTAGATAAAGGAGTATAGGTAACTTAAAGCAAAAGACAGGCATCACTGAGGTGCAGTAGATAAAGGAGTATAGGTAACTTAAAGCAAAAGGCAGGCATCACTGAGGTGCAGTAGATAAAGGAGTATCAGTAACTTAAAGCAAAAGGCAGGCATCACTGAGGTGCAGTAGATAAAGGAGTATCAGTAACTTAAAGCAAAAGGCAGGCATCACTGAGGTGCAGTAGATAAAGGAGTATCAGTAACTTAAAGCAAAAGGCAGGCATCTATGAGGTGCAGTAGATAAAGGAGTGTCAGTAACATAAAGCAAAAGGCAGGCATCACTGAGGTGCAGTAGATAAAGGAGTATCAGTAACTTAAAGCAAAAGGCAGGCATCTATGAGGTGCAGTAGATAAAGGAGTGTCAGTAACATAAAGCAAAAGGCAGGCATCACTGAGGTGCAGTAGATAAAGGAGTGTCAGTAACTTAAAGCAAAAGGCAGGCATCACTGAGGTGCAGTAGATAAAGGAGTATCAGTAACTTAAAGCAAAAGGCAGGCATCACTGAGGTGCAGTAGATAAAGGAGTATCAGTAACTTAAAGCAAAAGGCAGGCATCTATGAGGTGCAGTAGATAAAGGAGTGTCAGTAACATAAAGCAAAAGGCAGGCATCACTGAGGTGCAGTAGATAAAGGAGTATCAGTAACTTAAAGCAAAAGGCAAGCATCTATGAGGTGCAGTAGATAAAGGAGTGTCAGTAACATAAAGCAAAAGGCAGGCATCACTGAGGTGCAGTAGATAAAGGAGTATCATTAACTTAAAGCAAAAGGCAGGCATCACTGAGCTGCAGTAGATAAAAGGTGTTTATAACTATTATGAATAGTAAAAGCAGGAATCAAAGAGGAATGGTTGATGGAGGTGTTGAGAACTGTTATCAATACTGAAAGCAAGAACCAATGAGGAATGGTAGATACAGGCTTTTGTAGATGTTATCAAAGCAGGAATCACCAAGGTATATAGTAGATAAAGGTGTTTTTAACTTTTATCAATATTGAAAGCAGGAATCACAGAGGTATTGCAAAATTCTAATTTGTGAAAAATTAAGAATGAAAATAGAAAACTACTGACCCTTGTTAATAATAATAATTTAAGTTATCCAACAGGGGCAGGGGGACCTGAGTTATTGGGCAGGGGGAGGGAGGGATAGTCAGGAGCCACAGTGCCTTTCATAAGGTATAAAGGAGGGATTTTACTGCTATTTACTATGGTACAACCCATAAGGTGTCCAGCAGAGAAGAAAATGAGAAATTCGACTTTATAATGACTATTACTTATGCATATTTAGTAGACCATAAAGAGAAAGCTCACTGGGAAATTGTAAATAAATTTGGAGACAAACCATTTGTGGCTAGAATGGGCAAAATGTTAAAATTTAAAAAATGCTTTATCTCCAAAACATGAACATCAAAGGAGGTCATATATGCATGGTACAATAGCCTTATTTTGTGTAAAGTTTTTACACAATTTGGTGTCGGTCAGAGTTCATAAGGTCACCAGGGGTCAGAAATTGAAATCCTTTGGAACACAATATCTCCAGATAGGTAACCTCTGCAATTGGCATGTGGCTTCCCCATAATTAGTGCAAGAACCTTATTGTTTTTGGTAGCAGTCAAAGCTATATATTTTTGAAGGTCTATTGACACCTAACCAATTTGCCCCAAATTCAGTGCATTTGTCGTCTGTGATAATCTCATTCAAAATCTGTTGAAAATTTTCAATACCTCTTTACGTTTCCAATATATACACATTTGAAGGTTTGATAAATCTGGGTAACTCATTAAATATGTGTAAACTATGACATAGAGTGTTGCACTCATCAAAATTTCTTATTTTAGCCCTTAATAAGCCTAACCTTTAATTACAGGGCCACCTATATCATTTGAATAATGTGATTTGCCTTAGGCTTCAAACCTGTGTTCAGCATTCTTGAAACGAAGGTTATAAAAACAAAGGATTAACATAACAGAAAAGTAGGCAGTCACTCCCTTTACATCATCAGTGTGCATAATTAGCTAATGTTTATTCATAAATGAAACTCGCATAAGTAAAACACTTGTAAAATGGTCAATCTTTGATTGATTTTGAGTTGCAGCTATTTTCATGATATCTTATGCCTGTTAGAGTGATTTGGACATTGTCGCTCCTAGGTGTCTGTAGACCTCTTAAGATTTCATTCCTTTTTGCTTTGCTGATCATCTGAAAAGGATTCCTTCTGTTGGATTGTTAAAGGTTCCAAGAAATTCCTTCTCTTTTGTGTATGCTAGATTTTGTAGATTTCAAAGATTACCTGTTGTTGCATGGTTATCCACATGAGGTGTTTTAGAATTGTCATGAATGTTTATTCATTAGGTGAATACTGTACATGTATCCTATTGTTTTGTGATGAACAGCTGCATCTTAGCAGGGATGAAGTGTCTTTCTTTGAAGTCAGTTCTGTAGAACCTTGCCTGCTTTAGAATGTGAAGGAGAATAGATGTACAGTTGGCTGTACCAGGAGAACAGTTGTACAGTTGGCTGTGCCAGGAGAACAATTGTACAGTTGGCTGTACCAAGTGAACAGTTGTACAATTGGCTGTACCAAGTGAACAGTTGTATAGTTGGCTTGTACCAGAACAGTTGTACAGTTGGCTTGTACCAGGAGAACAGTTGTACAGTTGGCTGTACCAGGAGAACAGTTGTACAGTTGGCTGTACCAAGTGAACAGTTGTACAGTTGGCTGTACCAAGTGAACAGTTGTACAGTTGGCTGTACCAGGAGAACACAGTTGTACAGTTTGCTGTACCAGGAGAACAGTTGTACAATTGGCTGTACCAAGTGAACAGTTGTACAGTTTGCTGTACCAGGAGAACAGTTGTACAGTTGGCTGTACCAGGAGAACAGTTGTACAGTTGGCTGTACCAAGTGAACAGTTGTACAGTTGGCTGTACCAAGTGAACAGTTGTACAGTTTGCTGTACCAGGAGAACACAGTTGTACAGTTGGCTTGTACCAGGAGAACAGTTGTACAATTGGCTGTACCAAGTGAACAGTTGTACAGTTGGCTGTACCAAGTGAACAGTTGTACAGTTGGCTGTACCAGGAGAACAGTTGTACAGTTGGCTGTACCAAGTGAACAGTTGTACAGTTGGCTGTACCAGGAGAACAGTTTCCCTTTCTAAGAGAGTGGCAATGACAATGACTGTAGTCTCGGTGCAAGGGGAATGGGCTTTGAGAATGGAATGGTTGAGGGAGTTTTACTGTTTGTTAGAGATGATATTGTTAGTGTTGAGAAATCTCAGTTGCAAGGTTCTTTTGTAAATTCTGTCGCGTGCTAGTTGTCCACAGACAACTCCAAGAGGCCCAGTGATGTTATAACTATTGGTGTTGTTTGCCGTTCTCCTAACAGCAACGAAGATAACGATGTCTTGCTGTTTGATTCAATTAGAAAGGCTGCTAAAGGTAATGTGGTGGAGTCCATGACACATTGAGATGGCTGTCATTTGTTGGTAGAGGATATACTCCCCAACAAGTGAATTCAAATTTTTTTCCAGCAAATAAACCCATTCAATGTTATGTACAAGTAGCAATATGCCAATATGCCTTTTTCTTTATTAACTTTTTCTTTCTCTCACTGAAATTCTTTTGACAGTTGGAGGAAGAACAAAAGGATTTAGAGAAACAGTATGAAGCTAACCAAGACTTGTACAAAGTAAAAAAGAAGACCATGGATCTACTACCAGATGCAGACAACAATATTGCCAAACTCCAGGTAAAGAAAAAAAGATATTTCTTCAGCCTATACCGGATCGTGGTACAAAACAAACCAGGTCGAAACAAAACTAGGAAATGCTCATTTAGAAAAGTGCCGTCATGTTTTTTGTGAGTTTAACTCCTTTTTCTCAGAATTTTTGTACACAGGACCTCCTCCAACTACAAATTAAAGTAGTATAATATTTCAAGTATTATCCATAGCACCATTCACTGATGTGTAACAGAGGTTAAAATTAAGTTGCTAGAAAATATTCCAACGAGTAATCATTTGCTCTTTGTTGCTATTGATAATAATTTTTATATGAAAATCAAAGAAAGTCCAGATTTTTTTATGGTGTTCCATTTATTGATCATGAAATAGCTGTCTCCAACTGCAGAATAATGTTGTACTCCCTAGCTTCTGTCCATTTGTTTTTTCCAACTTGAGATGTACCTCGTTCTTCCTGCAGATCATACTCTTAGCAACCTTTACAGCTTTGAATACTGTTCTAGGTGTTTCTGAGAATATTTGCGGGTTTTTTCCATGATCTCTTGTACAGACTTGACAAGTCTGTTGATGGCACTCATTAATACAGGCTTTGCCGTCAACAGGTTAATATCAAACAGTCGGAGTATGACTATATGAATTGGAATATGATAACTATTAAACCATCGCAACATTTCATTACACCAAGCGAGTAGACATTTTGCAGTGGAGCCATAAAGGTCGTTGAGAGGAACTTGTCCAACACAGGGTGTCTGATCTTTACACACTTATGCCATCTTTACACCTATTAAGTAATTTTCTTTGCCCTTAAAATCAAATACCTTTGAAATTATACTGGAAATATCAATACCACTGTATGCAAAACAGAACAAAAATCTTGTCTGCAACTAGAATGTTTGGCTTGACAATGATCGAGTTAGAGACTGTGCTAAGTTTGTTCGGGAGGAAGATATGACTGTGAAATTTGACAGTAAACCAATTAATGAGACACTAACTTGGCACTCTAACCTCTCCAGACCTCTCCCCATCCTCCTCCCACCCCAAAAAGGTTAAGCACAGATGTGAACTTGGATGATAAGACTCGGAGACATATTTTTTCGTGTTCTTAATTCTTCACTGATCATCTCTCTCATCAGAGTGTGGTGGATGCTAGCATACAGAGACTACAAAGTCTACACAAACAGTGGGAGGAACACAGAACACCGTTGATTGCAGAGTGCGAGAAACTCCAGCAGGAAAACGATACACAAGCAGTGAGTCTTGACAAAAAAAAAAACATGAAATGTATTTTAATGTTTCCAGATACAACTGTCAGTTACCAGTTTGTCTTTGAAGTTGTGTTGTTGGGTCTGTTGTTGCTAAGCTGCATGAAGCCATTGAATTGTTGTTGTGTAGGTCTGTCAAATCACCTGATTGTCATAGTACAGTAAGTATTTATCCATTCTGCTCATATATCCTCCATAAACAACATTGCAGATGGATATATCCTTGTGAGGGTGTGGGTGGTGTAGTGTGCTGGCTGTTTTAATATGGATAGAATGGTATTTTAGATGTAAATGATTACACGAATGTGTAGTGTAATGCTACATTTATTTGTCGAATATACATGTATGTATCTATGTGGATAGAAAGGCTTGTAGATTCGTCAACTGCGTATTTATCAAATACAACATTTGTCATATCAACAGTATGTTGATCTGAGTCATTCTGGGTGAATTGAATGAACTAATGTTCAGATTTAAAGGAATATTCGATGCAGACTGTATCTCAACCTAGATAGTTTTGGATTCAAAGGTCTGTGTATCTAATGTCTCAATAGATACCCAAGTGCCTAGAGTTATAGTTCGTTTTGAAAGCAAGTTGCAAGTGTAGATCTGCGTATATGTTAATAGCCGCCTATAGTAAAGAATGTTTGTTTTGTTTCAATTCTTTTGTGAATTTAATGGTCTCACAGATGGTTAATGATTATAGAGGTCATACTCAGCCAGCTTTTACTGTACAATGTTCTTGTATTGAGGCTGTGAAGACATTTCAATAAATATCTAGTTTGTATAAAGCTACATTCTGTTGTTTAAACCCAGGGCATTAAATGAATAGGTCTATGAATACATTTTGTCCCCCTCACCCTGAACAGAATGAGTCCTTGAAAAAGGTTGAAGATATCCGAGCCCTCAGAGAGAAGATGAAGGAGGTCGCTGAAGAAACGAAAGGCAAAGAAGAGTCTTACAAACAACTGGTAAGTGACGGGAAAGGCTTCAGAATTCCAAACTGTTAAATATTGATAGGGAACCAGAAGGTATTTAGATTTAGATTGCATGTTTTTCCAAATTTATTACTGGAAGAGAACCATATTCTCAGGATTCTATGCAGCGCCTTCATCGTGAAAAGAATCAAAAAGTTTTTTGTCAACTTTGAGTCCTTCATGCACACTTTGACCTATGTTATCCAAATGCCCATCAGTAAGCTTAGTTCTAAGTATTTATCAAGTTTTAAGTGCACCATCTCTATGGAATTTTCCACTGAAGACATTCATCGCTATGGAATTTTCTATTGAAGACATTGCCGTCCCTCCAAACAAGTATGAAAAACTTCTAAGCTAACATCCAGAGTGTTGTCACCCTTTAGGTACAAGAGAACAATTAGTTCATGCTCGTTGCCAGGGACATCACTGTGGATTGTATCCATATGAGGCCCTGAAGGGAATTTGAAATCTTTACCAGATTCATTAATCTGGGTATGAGAGAGATCTGTCAGAGGTTTATAACATGTTTATGTGTGAAGTTTGCTCTAGACTGTACCTTGGGTTTGTGTTATGTTTCTAATTGTTGGATAAATTTTTTAAATTGCTGAACGAGTCTCATTCACTGGGTTGAATCGGAATGGAATTCCCATCCCTCTCGGGTTCCTTCTCTGGAAGATTAAAATTGATCTCTGAAAGTTGTCTTTTGCTATCGATGCCAGCCAAGTGTCCTGGTGGAAGCAAAGTTTCTTTAGGAAGTAGTCATGTCTTCTTCTTCTCTTATACCCTTTGCAGGTGTATGTCTTAGCAATGTCTAGTTTTAGAGAACTACAAACTTTGCTGTGTTTTAATTTCTAGAATTTCTACTGGAACTGAAATTTTCCTTTTCTCATATACTTGGAATGTTTCTTTGGCAGGTTGAAGACTACAAGACCTTGACCAGAGATTTAAATCGTTCGGCTTACACTCGAAGAATTATGGAAATTGTTGGCAACATTAGAAAACAAAAAGAGGATATAGAAAAGGTGAGCTGATACTTTTAATCTTGGACCTGGGGCAGTTTTTTTTACGTCAAGCAATACAGTGGCAGAATAACATTTATGATAGCTACAGATACCAAATGTCATAAATGTAAAAAAAAAAAAGATTTTAATTCATTATTTGTAGTCTTAACTATCGGATTACAGTAAAATGCAACTTTCATATTAGTATCACTTGATACAAGCAAATTGCAGGACCCTTAAGAATTTTCATTTTTTTAATTATTTGAAATGGAAAGTATTATTTTGCAAAAGGGCTTTTAGTATCAAAAAAGGATCATCATCCTACGTTAAGAAGACCGAAGGCTTGAACACGAATAATATATGATGTAAAAGTATTATATTTTATTAAACTTTCGATACTATCTGGTACTTGTCTTTTAAGAGAATGCTGCCTAGCTTTACCTCTTGTAAGCTCACTAAGAATCTGTAGCACTATGACACAACAACAAAATATTAAACCACAAGATAATATTTGGTCTGCCTCAACTGGAGCTGCGGGGTTTTTGCAAGTGGATTCATGAAGTATTTTTGGTTGCTAGTATTACATGATAAGAATCTGCATTTTTATAATTCTACCCTTAAAATCTTCCAGATTCTCATCGAAACAAGAAGTTTACAGAAGGAAATCAACCAAGCATCGGGTAAACTGAATAGAACCTTTACCGCTACTGATGAAATGATCTTTAAGGTATGTATCTGTTTATATGTATTGATCTTATAAATAAAAGAGTAAATTGGCAACCTTGTATCAAGTATCTAGCATATATGTAATTAAAGAGAATAAAAGATTAAATTGGCAACATTGTCAAGTATCTGGCACCAATTTAATTAAAGGTAAATAAATGATTAAATTGGCCACCTTGTATCAAGTATCTGGCAACAATGTAATTAAGAGTAAATTAAAGATTAAATTAGCAACCTTGTATCAAGTATCTTGCAACAATGTAATTAAGGTTAAATAAGGGGTTAATCAACGGTCTAGCGTGCGTTACTCACAGGATTAATGCACGATTGGGGGATAATGCAAGCGATGCACGAGGGCGGAGCACGAGTGCATCCAGCGATAGCATTAACACCCGGAGTGCATTAATTATGTGAGTAACGCACGCTAGACCGTTGATTAACCCCGTTCATTCATACACTACCATTTGTGTGGGTGAAAAATCATAAAACAAAACATTTTTGGTTACATATAACCAAAGATTTATTAAAGTGATGCCCCGTAATTTTACAGTGTAATTTTACTCACAGGATTAACCACGGTCAGCTGACCTGAATGGACCAATAGGATTTAGGAATCTTTACTAAGTATGAATGAATAATAGATTAAATTGGCAACCTTGTATTAATTTCATATCTTTGATGCGGGAAAGATTGCCAGGCCTATAGTACAAATTGACATATATCTAGCTACGATGTGGGACACGAAGAAGAGATTTAAAAGACAAGAGCGCGATTCTGAATTATCATCGAACTGGATTTAATGAACTAAATGTCATGGGTATTGAATGAAGTCTGTGTACATATTTAATGAATGACCTGTGGGGATTGAATGTTAGTGATACAATTTATGTTTTATATAGCACATACCATACGTTGCCATTAAAGGAGATACAGTGCCAAAGGATATATGAACTGCATTGGTTTGCAAATAATTAATCATAGATTTAAATTAGCACAAACTATTTGAAATAACGTTCATTTTCATCTTCCCAGGATGCCAAGAAAGATGAATCTGTCAGAAAAGCTTACAAGTTCTTAGCGAGCTTACACGAGGTAAGGTTCAGCAGTATTTTCAAATTAGACAATATCAGACAAGGATTAGTAATGCCTCTTCCCTACTCGTGCAATATTAGACAAGGATTAGTAATGCCTCTTCCCTACTTCTGCAATTTAGACGAGGATTAGTAATGCCTCTTCCCTACTCGTGCAATATTAGACAAGGATTAGAAATTCCTCTTCCCTACTCGTGCAATATTAGACAAGGATTAGTAATGCCTCTTCCCTACTCTTGCAATATTAGGCGAGGATTAGTAATGCCTCTTCCCTACAGGTGCAATATAAGACAAGGATTAGAAAAGCCTCTTCCCTACTCGTGCAATATAAGACGAGGATTAGTAATGCCTCTTCCCTACTGGTGCAATATTAGACAAGGATTAGTAATGCCTCTTCCCTACTGGTGCAATATAAGACGAGGATTAGTAATGCCTCTTCCCTACTCGTGCAATATTAGACGAGGATTAGTAATGCCTCTTCCCTACTCGTGCAATATTAGACAAAGATTAGTGCCTCTTCCCTACTCGTGCAATATTAGACAAGGATTAGAAATGCATCTTCCTTACTCGTGCAATATTAGACAAGGATTAGTAATGCCTCTTCCCTTCTAGTGCAATATTAGACAAGGATTAGAAATGCCTCTTCCCTACTCGTGCAATATTAGACAAGGATTAGTAATGCCTCTTCCTTACACGTGCAATATTAGACAAGGATTAGAAAAGCCTCTTCCCAACTGGTGCAATATTAGACAAGGATTAGAAATGCCTCTTCCCTACTCGTGCAATATTAGACAAGGATTAGTAATGCCTCTTCCTTACATGTGCAATATAAGACGAGGATTAGTAATGCCTCTTCCTTACTCGTGCAATATTAGACAAGGATTAGTAATGCCTCTTCCCTTCTAGTGCAATATTAGACAAGGATTAGAAATGCCTCTTCCCTACTCGTGCAATATTAGACAAGGATTAGTAATGCCTCTTCCTTACACGTGCAATATTAGACAAGGATTAGAAAAGCCTCTTCCCTACTTGTGCAATATTAGACAAGGATTAGTAATGCCTCTTCCCTACTCGTGCAATATTAGACGAGGATTAGTAATGCCTCTTTCCTACTCGTGCAATATTAGTTATTGATCATGACGAGTCGCTACTAAAAAGCTACTTTTCATTCATATGTCAAGTCATCTATCAAATAACAGAAAATAAATATATGATATATAACCGTTTCTATTCCATAGAGTTTTGACCAGCTTATCAAGACAGTTGAAGATACAGGCAGTATTATGAGAGAGATCAGAGATTTGGAAGACCAGGTATGTTATCCATTCCTCGACAAAAGAACAAAAGTAACAAATTGTGTGTAACTTCTTCCGTGACAGAAATGGTTAGGATCGTGATATCTTGCTATTTGCCAAGAGTAAATTATATGTAGTCTCATGTTTGACACCCAAACTTGTCATTTGTCATTATTTATATAGAATATCAGCTCTCGGGTCCTACCAAGTACTTAATGTGCATCATGAGTAGAACTTTATTTATCTCACTTTGGACTAGTCGCTTACATTCGCTCTTGGTATGTAATTTTACACTGGGGAATGATAAAATGTCTTTCCTGTATGCAAGGAACCTCCGACCCCTACCGTACCCCCTGAATGTGTAAAGGAATATCTCAAGGGCAAGTGAGTAGTTTATGTTAAAGTCGTCACTCTGATGATCTCAATAGTAAATATTACAGGACATTCTGATAGTTTTTCGGTGACCATTTCTGCACCTTATAAGATAAGTAACCTGTATTTCAAAGTACACCACTTTTTCTAAAGACACTGAAGCCTGTATGCATTGTTGACTTTTAAAGGGAAACAAGTTTTAAATCCCCATATATCCAGTGATCTTGTCAGGTACGTAATGTTGCCATTCCTACTTGTTCGAGCCATCTGGTATTGCACAAATATTGACAGTAAATGGGAAAATTCCATGTATGGGGTCTTAAACCTCATTTTTGGTGGCTGTTCCTCCCAGACCTTGAAGCATAGGATGTGGGATTTTATGCCACCATATATTAAATGTACTCTTTATGTACATGTGAGTCACTTCACTCAAACTAGCTGGAAGTAACAGCAAGATTGATTTTGCCGACTCGTACATCTTCTAACATCTTCTAAAAAATCAGCTTTATAAATTGTACTAGGTTGTTTTCTCAAAGTTGAACCTAACCGTAGAGCTCTCATCTTCAAGATTGTCTGCTCCTAACAAAAAAGCTGTACATTTTTCACTTTTGGTAAAATAATGCCTCTTTTGTTGCTATTACTAATGCTTTCATCTTGGGTTGGTCTTTTCTTTATTTTAATGATGAATTTAAATTTTACATTCCGAATTTCAGCTCAGCTTTGCTGCATTTAGATGTTAAAAGTCAACCTACCTATAAGTGTTGTTATAATCATGAATATTTTAATATCTCATTTGTCAGGTGGATAAAGAACTAGGAAAGAAGACTGGGGCCAACTTGGAAAAAATATCTTCCGATCTGAAACAGATGAAGCAGGAGAACCAGGGGCTAATAGCCAAGGTTAAAGGGAAATAACTAGCAGTACTTTATAATCTTTCAAAAATTTGTTCAAATATTATTTTTTCACAGTTCTGTCAAGTCATTCGATTACGATTTTTTTTTCTTTTTCAAATCTTGCCAATTAAAGATAATGAACCGTGGATACCTTCTCTCAATTTTGTATTACTTAATTACTCAATATTAATAATTTGATCATTATCATGGACTCACATTTATCGGCTGTGAACCCCGTTTCCGAACTGAGAGGAACGTTCTTGTATTCCAGCAACCCGGAGCATTTTTCTTTATCATGGCTTATCATGGCTTTATCGGTAGTTGAGACTACAGTCATTTGCTCATATTAATAAAGTTTCTTTTCTGAACTAACTACCAACTAAATACCAAGGGAAAGTCAGGGACATCACAGTAGTTGTACATTATATCAAGTCTCAAAAAATGTAAGAAATGGGTAAAATGGAAAAGTGCAAATTTTGGGATTTTTGATGTTTTTTTTCGAGAAAAATTTCATCTTACTTTTGGTCTGGAAAATGGTTAAATGATGACACTCAATGGCTGGTATCGCTTCTCTGCCTCTTGGTTAAGATCATGTGATCACGTGTGAACCATACACAGTAGATCTCTCACCGACCTTTGATCTCTGATCATGGGTAGTATCTACCAATGGACTTGTTGATGCTGACTTGATTTAAGGGGACTTGGTTTAAGAGTGTATCAAGTTTAGTTTTCAAGCCCATGTTCTATCTGGGGTGATATTTCTTCAGAAGGAGTATCAAGTCAGAACAATGGCTTGAAGCTTGTAACTCGTGTTCGGTGCAACACACTCATCAGATTGGGCTAAACATTGTCGCTGGGAAATTGTTTCAAGAAAAACTGGAGCAATGATGCCACAAGATTGCTGGACCTTTACAAAGCTGTTGGAAACAATTCGTTTTCTATGCAGCATGCATGCGGACTACACTATAACCTCTCGCTGAATGTTCTCATTATTCTTGTTGATGCTCGCCTAAAGTCGAAGATTTTGATACAGCATAATTATCTGCAATGCTCACTTTGCATAAAATTTGCCTTATATTTTTGTGCACAATCTATGATATAACCTGCCAATAATAAAAAATGAATGTTTATACAAACAGATTTACATAGTTTGTTTTGGAGACAATAAATATAGAGGAATTCAAACTTAAACTTTGGCTCCTTCTGTTTCATTGTTTTGCAGTATTGTTTTCTGACAATCATGATGGTGTGGGTATTCGAATATGTGTTTTTGCTTTCTATTCACCAAACTTGGATAAGAGTTTAATATTTTGTATGTGGATGCCCGCAGAGAGAGAGGCATATGTTGTTTTTGGCCTCTCCTTGAGACCCCATCACCGCTTCACCCCCCCCCCCCTCCTAAGTTTAATTTGATTTATTTTTATGGTAATCTAAGAAATGGCTCAGGTTTCGGCCTCGATTCGGTTAGACCACTTAAGAAATCTCTGATTCTGCATGGGCAACATTGGATTTTCCACATAATTACATTATACTGATTTCAACATCGCTCAACAGACCACTGATTGTGCTATGCTAATCATGTATGGGATGCATATTCTAACAAAATTTCTTAATCCAGGATACTGTACCATCACCACATTTAATCAACTCTCTTCTCTTATCTCAAAAATAGTAATGATAACTTGACTATAATATTTTGTATGCACAGCACCATAGGCCCATTCATTGGCAAGAGTAATTTAATTGTGACTGCTTGCCAGGGGAAACCTCTTTATGTGATAGGCAATTCGGAAGTTAGAATTTAATGTTAAGGCAATAGCCAGTTGGTGTGTATACTTCCCAGTCATTGCTATTGTTTCAAGAAACTTCAGCAAGTAACGATCTGAGGGGGTGGGGTGGTTATTTCTGAGGGGAACCAGTAAAAAAAATAAAAATATCTCGTGAGATCAGAACAGTTGAAGAACTGTTAACATTGTTTGGAAAATGTGCTAGTATAGGAGAAGCTAGATGGCCAAATCAACGCAAAGTACATTTTTTCAATTTCCATTGCATATATTTTATTTCTACAAGTATTTCGGAACTACTGACTTGTTTTTGGTTTCGATGATTATCGTTATAACCTTTGCATTCATGATGGCGTTTGTACGTGTGTGAGTGCGTTTGAGACGCCAAGCTTGCAATCACGATATCTCAAGAAGGGAATGGTAGACCAATTTCATATTTGATGTGTAGAAGTACCACGTTGAGTACAAGAAGTCTTTTATTTTTAGTGGAGATCAAAGGTCATTTGGGGTCACCAGGGGTCAAATTGTGAAAACCTTGTAAATATGTACACCCTCACTATACGTTACGTCAGATTCATGAAGAAAACTGCTCATGTTACATCAACGAAACCACAACGCATTTTGCATTCTGGTTAGAAACTTAACATTCCACCCGGAATACATCTGAACACCGCTAAACCCGAGACAGTAACTGCCAATACGAAAAACTTTTAAATTAAGACCAAGCACAGTAGGCTTACTTACTGGAAACCATTCCTATGTTACTTTATAACGTAATGGAATTGGTGTAAGGAAAATAAAAAACTGAACAGAAAACTCCAATTTGACTCTGTAACAGGTTTATTTTTACAAATTATTAAATTTAATTGAACATCTTTCTAAGAAGAATGTGAAAGATCAAGTCTTTTAATAGTTTAATGGAAATACCTTCAAAACCTTGTAAGCTGTAAAAAATTTAATCGAGATCGGAAAGGTAATTTGATTCTAAAGCAAAGAATACCGTTTCTCTCTAACATTCATTTTTGATTCAGAGGCGAAACCACAAATTTTGTTCTGGAAGGGCTAAGGTATTATACTGCGAAGGGTGAAAGGGGGAGGGCGACCCGTCCCATTGGAGAAGGTTTGGTAAAGTACAGGGTGCTAAGATGCATGGTGCTATAGTTGACAGGTTGTGAATCGATGTTGAAGATTTTACTACTGTTATGGTGTGCCGCAGATACGTGTCATTTATGGGCTGAACACAAGGATATTATGTAATATTGTTAGCCATGGGGGGCTTTCCCTGTCTTTATGCCTACCCCCGTCCCCCCCCCCCACCACCACCAGAAATATGCATGGCTTTGCCCCTGTTTATATTGTTTCATAGTTTTTTTAATAATAATTCATAAAGTATTATCAACTAAGATTATGTGTTGACAATTTTTTTTATTCATTTTAACATCCCGACCAAAAACAAGAAGAAAAAAATAAGAAAGCAAGCAGTTCAAAGGATTAAATAAATGGAAACGCCCTCCAATTGTTCCAAGGGTCATTAGTTATGCCTCCAAACATGCTAGGAAGTGAAATAGTGATACTTCTATCGGCAACCCTCGGAGCATTTCATATATAAAGATATTTAATTATCTAATGGAAAGCGATTATTAATATCTGAGGATAATAAGTACCTTTGAAAACAGAGCAAGTTTAGCTTGTTAATAATAACAACTTGAGGTACATACTTTAATGTGATGTTGTTATTAAGTGAAACATGTTTTTAATTACAGACTTGATAGTAATCTCCATCTTTATCTCTTCCTGCTGGTAGGTGTCATTTCTCTTCTACTCGTCCAATGTCAGAAACTTTTCCTGACGCAAGCTTTCTAGCAGTCTTTCATTGATCCGGTTGCAGTACATCACTTGCGTGCGAAATTCTGCTCCTGCTATTGATCGATTCCCGATTTGCACTTGTACGTTAGCATATGTGACATTATTTCGAGTGTAGGTGCCTTGTAAATCTACTCTTACCGTCACTTTACCATATGTCTGTTGAATAATTGTACGCTGCCTTGCATTGTTTTCAAATTCAGTAATGTTCAATTCCGATATGATTTGTTTTGCTGCCTTGCGTTCACTGTTGTTGCCGTAAGGCGTTATACCTCTGTCGGCTTCATCGAAAACTGCCATGATGAGTTTGGACTGGACAGGATTCTGTTTTCAGAGGTAGGAGGAACTTTTTAGGGAGATACTTGAATCGTTGTGTCCAAATGATAACTTTGTAGAGTTTTCTTATCAGCTGAAGAGTTATAAAGAGTCACCAGTGTGAAACATTTGTGTTACAAACCTAGTAAAAAAAGAGATAGAGAGAAAGAAATAAAAACGAAGAAACTACGCTGTCACTGCCAAACCAAATTCCATCCCCTTTACATCAGAACTGCTGATTTGTGGTTACATCCTGGGGTGGCAGGCAGGTCTCCAGGGGGTGTGAAGATATAGGCATAAGAAAAGTAAAATTGGACCGAGTGGTAAAGGTTTAGGTGCTGATTGCAGGCTTATACTTTAGATCGGAATATGCGTTTTGGAAACCATCTTTTACTTCAGTTTGTGAGATCAATGAATAATAACTAATCACATATAGACATGCTGGTTGCAAACAAATGTTCCGTCAATAAAAGAGTTTTGACCACCCACTTCCAAGAAATGTTTAGTCCATCCCATATTTTTGTGTTACCCCTATGCATGGTTACCTCCTCCTTGCCCCCTATATCCCATATTTCCACGGGCCCTCTTATAGTCCAGGGCCCCCAGGAGTAAGTATAGTAACATATAAACTAGTTTGCGAAGACAGTAAAGCATCTGAAAAGACGGTTCATAAATGCATATGCTATATGTCACATTGAGAACGCAATGTAGTTTATGCTTCCTCTTTTACAATAGTAAGGCAGTACTGTAATTGAGAGTGATATGACGCCACAAGCAAAACGGGGATGACAAAAGATGAATGTGCAGCCGTTAATTTTCGTTACGCCTGCATCTGTAGTATAGCGTAATAAGTTGCTGTTATGTGTGACCTGTGACTTGACCTGTAATAAAATGAAACGAATTCTTACTTGACTAGTCTTGCGGTAACTAAAAAAAAAACTACGCGCCTGCTAAAAGAGCTAACTTTGGTAGAATTCGCATTTGAGGAGAAGACTGCAATCACTGTTCGAAAGAGATTAGGCCTATGATGATTTTGGACCCTTCGAAGAGTAAATTATGACTCTTTTAATTAATAATAAAGTTTAATACATTACATGATTATTTCAACCAGAAATACTTACGAAATGAGAGTGATAAAAGTTTGATGTGTATTCACAAAAGATATGAAAAAACGTGAAGAACCATTACGTTTGGATTTGCAAATGGCGACATCTGTCATTAGCTAGGTGACTTATACTACTTGAAACGTAATACAACATGACAATGCTAATACAACAAGGAAACTAATTACTGTGCACAAGTTGAATGCTATATTCTTCTATCGTATTGTATTGTATCAAGTGGGCGTTGTTTGCAATATGAAACCATCTATCCGTTTCCCGGTATGAAACGAAACTGTAAGGAGAACAAACACTTAAATGTGAACTTTACCCCAGTACAAAATTTGCATATTATTTTACATAACAAAACACAGCATTTAGCCTTCTATAAAACTGCAAACTACAAATAAGCTATACAATATATAAGTGCCCTTCATATGACCCACCTCTTGATGTAATAGGGACTGGGTTGAAGCTACATGGGCATGATCATACGGTTATAGTCTTGATGTGGTGTAATGGAGACTGGGTTTAATTCATTTGTTTGTTTTATCGCCAATTGTGTACAATGATAAAAGGAAGTCTCCTATAAAGTCTTAAAAAGACAAAGTAGGAGACTCCCTGGAAGAAAAGAAGAAAAAATATGTACAAATATAAATATTACAGTTTATACGTAAGGAGTGGGTTGAAGCGACATGGGCATGATCATATATACGGTTATAGTCTTGATGTAATGGGGTCTGGGTTGAAGCGACATGTGCATGATCATAGGTTATAGTCCTGATGTAATGGGGACTCAGTTGAAGCGACAGGGACATGATCATAGGTTATAGTCTTCATGTAATGGAGACTGGGTTGAAGCGACATGGGCATGGTCATACGGTTAAAGTCTTGATGTAATCGGGACTGGGTTGAAGTGACGTGGGTATGATCATAGGTTATAGTCCTGATGTAATGGGGACTCAGTTGAAGCGACAGGGACATGATCATAGGTTAAAGTCTTGATGTAATTGGGACTGGGCTGAAGCAACATGGGCATGATCATACGGTTAAAGTCATGATGTAATGGGGACTGGGTTGAAGCGACATGGGCATGGTCATACGGTTAAAGTCTTGATGTAATCGGGACTGGGTTGAAGTGACGTGGGTATGATCATAGGTTATAGTCCTGATGTAATGGGGACTCAGTTGAAGCGACAGGGACATGATCATAGGTTAAAGTCTTGATGTAATGGGGACTGGGTTGAAGCAACATGGGCATGATCATACGGTTAAAGTCTTGATGTAATGGGGACTGGGTTGAAGCGACATGGGCATGGTCATACGATTACAGTCTTGGAGTAATGGGGACTGGGTTGAAGTGACGTGGGCATGGTCATACGGTTACAGTCTTGGAGTAATGGGGACTGGGTTGAAGTGACATGGGCATGGTCATACGGTTACAGTCTTGATGTAATGGGGACTGGGTTAAAGCGACATGGACATGATCATAGTTTATAGTCTTGAGGTAATGGGGACTGGGTTTAAGAGTGTATCAAGTTGTTTGGTTTTCAAGCCCAGGTTCTATCTTGGGTGACATTTCTTCAGAAGGAGTGTGAAGTTAGAACAATGGCTTGAAGCTTGTATCTCGTGTGGGGTACAACACACCCGTCAGATTGGGCTTAACCTTGTTGCTGGGAAATTGTTTCAAGAATAACTGGAACAAATGGTGCCACAAGATTACTGGACCTTTACAAAGCTGTTGGAAACAATTCGTCTTCTATGCAGCACGCATGCGGACTACACTATAACCCCTCGCTGAATGTTCTCATTATTCTTATTGATGCTCGCCTAAAGTCCAAGATTTTGGTATAGCATAATTTTCTACAATGCTCTTTTTGCACAAAATCAGACTTTTTTGTGTGCACATTCTACGATATACCTGCCAATAATAAAATATGAATGTTTATACAAACAGACTTACATATATTTTTTGGAGACAATAAATATAGAGGAATTCAAACTTAAACTTTGGCTCCTTTTCTTTCATTGTTTAACAATCGTGATGGTGTGGGTGTATATGTGTTTTGCTGTCAATTCACCAAACTTAGCTGACATTTCTTATTTTGTATGTGGATGACCCAGAAAGGCCTATACTTACTGGAAGTCATTCATATGTAACTTTATAACGTAATTAAATTGGGGCTTTATGTTTGAAGGGAAAGGGGAAAAAACAGAACAGAAAACTCCAGTTTGGCTCTGTAACATGTTTATTTTCACAAAGTATTAAATTTGCTTGAACATCTTTTTAGGAAGAATGCGAAAGATCAAGTCTTTTAATAGTTTAATGAAAATATCTTCAACACCTTTTATGCTGTAAAAAATGTAATCGAGATTGGAAAAGTAACTTCATTCTAAGGCAAAGAATACCGTTTCTCTCTAACATTCATTTTTGGTTCAGAGGCGAAATCACAACTTTTGTTCTGGAAGGGCTAAGGTATTATGCTGTCAAGGGGGAAGGGTGAAGGGGGAGGGGCGACCCGTCCCATTCGAGAAGTCTTGATAAAGTAGAGGGTGCTAAGATGCAATATGAATGGTGCTATAGTTTACAGGTTGTGAATCGATGTTGAAGATTTTACTACTGTAATGGTGTACCGCAGATTCGTGTCATTTATGGGCTGAACACAAAGATATTTTGGAATATTGTCTGCCATGGGGGGTCTCTCCCTGTCTTTATGCCTACCCCCCCCCCCCACCACCCTCCGCAGATTATGAATGGCTTCGCCCCTGTTTATATTGTTTCATACTTTTAAAAATAGAAATTCATTAAGTATTTTCAACTAAGATGATGTGTTAATTTTAAATCCTGACCAAAAACAAGAAGAGAAAGCAAAAAGTGCAAAGAAATAAATGTAAACGCCCTCCAATTGTTCCAAGGTCATTAGTTATGCCTCCAAACACGCTAGGCAGTGTAATAGTGATCATAGTGATGCGTCTATCGGCAACCCTCGCAGCATTTCATATATAAAGATATTTAATTATCTAATCGAACAATTATTAATATCTGAGTACCATAAGTTCTTTTGAAAATAAAGCAAGTTTAGCTTGGTAATAATAACAACTTGAGGTACATACTTTAATGTGGTGTTGTTATTAAGTGAAACATGTTTTTAATTACATTAAGTTGGTAGTAATCACCATATTTATCATTTCCTGTTTGTAGGTGCCATTTTTCTTCTACTCGTCCAACAACAGGAAATCAGTCTTATCCAAGCTTTCTCGCAGTATAGCATTGATCCTTTTGTTGAATTTCACTTTCGTGCGAATTAATGCTCCTGCCACTGATCGCGTCTCGATTTGCACCTGTACGTTAGCAAATGTCTTGTTATCTCGTTTGATGATGCCTTGTAAATCTACCCTTACCGTCACTTTACCATATGTCCGTTCAATAATTTTACGCGGTTTTGCATTGCTTTCAAAGTCAATAATGTTCAATTCCGATATGATTTCTTCTGCTGCCTCGCGTTCCTTGTTGTTTTTGGGCGGCGTTAGACCTCTTTTAAGCTCTATTAGAGTAAGCTCCAATGTAGTCAATGATGCCATGATGTGTTGGACTGGTCAGGATCCTGTTTTCAACTTTTTACTGAGATACTTGAATCGTTGTGTCCAACTGATAACTTGGAAGAGTTTTCTAATAAGCTGCAGAGTTACAAAGAGTCACCAGTGTGAAACATCTGTGTTACAAACCTAGTTAAAATAGAGAGAGAGAGAAATAAATAAAAACGAAGAAACTACGCTGTCACCGCCAACCCAAATGCCATCCTTCTATAGGCAGAGTCCAGCCCCTTTACATCAGAACTGCTGATATGTGGTTACTCTATGGGGTGGCAGGCAGGTCTCCGGGGGGGGGGGGTGAAGATATAGGCATAAAACAAATTAAATTAAAGGTTTAAGTGCTGATCTCAGGCCTATACTATAGATCGGAATATGCGCTTTGGAAACCGATGAATAATAAACTAATAACATAGACATGCTGGTTGCAAACAAATGTTTCGTCAATAATATGTTAAAAGAGATGTGACCCCACCTCCAAGAAATGTTCCGTCCACCCCACATTATTGTGTTACCCTATGCATGGTTACCTCCTCCTTGCACCCTTCATCCCATATTTCCACGGGCCCCCTTATATAGTCCAGGGCCCCAGGATGTTCCCCCTCTGATCCCCTCCCTCGTCAGAACTATAGTAACATATACACTAGTTTGCGAAGACAGTACAGCATCTGACAAGACGGTTCATAAATTCATATATGTCACATTGAGAACGCAATGTAGTTTATGCTTCCTCTTTTACAATAGTAAGGCAGTACTGTAATTGAGTGTGATATGACGTCACAAGCAAAACGGGGACGACAAAAGACGAATGTGCAGCCGTATGGCAAGCCATTTTATTTTTTATTCAGTATTTATTGATATCAACAATTATTTAATGATATCAACAATTATTTAATGATATCATGAATTATTTCATGATATCTGAAATTGTTTTAATGATATGTACGTCATATTTGATGATATCATTAATTGGTGCAAGGAAATTATTGATATCATTATTTTATTTGATGATATCATAATTAAACTTTCTGATATCAAGAATTGAATTTGTGATATCTTAAAATAGATGAACTATTATAGATATGAATAATTCAATTCAAGATATCGTAAATTCAATTTCAGATATCTGTATTTAAATTAATGATATCAAAAAGTATATGACGTACATATCACGAATTCGGCCATATTTAATGATATCATAAATTCCAATTATTGATATCATCAAATATGGCGTACAAATCACGAATTCGGCCATATTTAATGATATCATTAATTCGAATTTTTGATATCATAAATTCCAATTAATGATATCATCAAATATGACGTACATATCACGAATTCGGCCATATTTAATGATATCATTAAATATGGCCGAATTCTTGATATGTAAGTCATATTTGTTGATATCATTAAATCGAATTAGTGATATGTACATATCATTAATTCGAATTAGTGATATCAGTAAATATGACGTCATATTTGATGATATCAGTAATTCGAATTAATGATATGTACATATCGCTAATTCGAATTAGTGATATGTACATATCAATAATTCGAATTAGTGATATGTACATATCACTAATTCGAATTATTGATATGTACATATCACTAATTCGAATTAGTGATATCATCAAATATGACGTCATGTTTACTGATATCACTAATTCGAATTAATGATATGTACATATCATTAATTCGAATTAATGATATGTACATATCACTAATTCGAATTAGTGATATCAGTAAATATGACGTCATATTTGATGTTATCACTTATTCGAATTAGTGATATGTACATATCACAAATACATTTAAAGATATCTTTAAATCATTTCTTGATATCACTAATTCATTTAATGATATCATTAAATGAATTATTGATATCAAGAAATGAATTGAATTAATGATATCATTAATTGATTTAATGATATCAACAATTCGAATTCTTGATATCAACAATTGATTTAATGATATCATCAAATAATTAAAGATATCATTAAATATTGAATAAAAAGTAAAACGGCTTGCCATACAGCCGTTAATTTTCGTTATGCCTGCATCTGTATTATAGCGTTATAAGTTGCTGTTATGTGCCTTCGTGAAAATATAATAGCGTTAGGTGAGAGACGTGGAAGGGGAGGGGGTGGTGTTGGGGCACGCGCCAACATCAGGGAGATGACCAAAAATTTGAAAAAGTACATTAAATGCATGCAATTCACCCCCGTTGTGGCGTACTGACAAATATGCATAAAAAGAGTTTTGAGAAACAGGCTCTAAGGATTTTGAACTTATTGACTTCTGTGTTTCTCTACATTACTACAAAGAGTTTATTCGTATGTATTGTAAACAAAATTTCAACTCATGTTTTGCCTATCAGTCATTGTGAGTACCAGCAATAACTGGATTCCGTCATATTATTATTGACTACTTAAGATAAATAAAAGTTCCAGTTTCTGCTAAATTTTCATGTGAAAGTCTGTGACCTAGAACAGGTAGATATATAACCATGGAGCATTTCGCTCCATGGGATAAATAGGCCAGATTGAGGTAGTTGTAATCTGGGCTACATTATTATAGGAAAAGCATGAAACCCAAACAGTATTACTGGTCTACGTCTAAGTGATGCTTGTGATGAGCAACGTGCCAACAGCTATAGAGAAATCATATTTCATTAGGGAGATGTTACATGTTTAATGTTTCTTCATATACGAAACTAAAGACTGGAGCAAGTCTAAACGGAAAGAGCTTCTATGGTTAATGTTGTAACTTATCATACTATAGGTGTTGGTTTATTAGACTGTTTACTTTCACACTGAAAGGGTGACATGTGAGTCCCCCCCCCCCCTTCCCATGTGGCCGTATGAATTCACAAACTGTTCTAACTGACGGTATAGGCCTGCTTTTTAAGAATAGTCACCCAGCAAAGAACCTGGGTTTGAAACACCAACCAACGAAGCGACTGGTCCGCTCTCAACCCCAGTCCCCTGGCATCGAGACTGTGAATGTGTGGTCATCGATTCCCCTACAAGAGGAACATAATGCTACACATGATCTTAGCCAGAAGGCCGAGAAGCGACCTCGGGTCTCCTAATTGATATAGTCGGTCAAGATTTATATATACGTCAATGATAATACAAAAACGCATGTACCTAACGCTATAGACAGGTTTTGTTACTGAGGGGTTATAACGAAGAATGTATTATTCGTCGGTAAGTGAAAATGAGAATGGATCTTAGGTGGATATTCGTCAAAACCAGTCTGAAATATCCAAAAAGAAAGAGCATTTTAAAACTTCTGACCCGGCTCAATCGATTTTTAACTCAATCTGTCCCAACTTGCATATTCGTCACTAGGCCTACGCCAGAACGGGGGTGGGTTGGGGGAAGAATTATGATGACGTCGTGGAAAGTCATTACAAGCGTTAATTAAACTTAATTAATGAGGACAAAAATGCGTCTCAGTGTCCCAAACAGCACGAGGCTGGCTATGCGCCTGCTATAAGAGTTAGCCTAGGTAGAGTTCACATTTGAGGAGAAGACTGCAATCACTGTTCGAAAGAGATTAGGCCTATGATGATTTTGGACCCTTCGAAGAGTAAATTATGACTCTTTTAATTAATAATATAGTTTAATACATTACATGATTATTTCAACCAGAAATACTTACGAAATGAGAGTGATAAAAGTTTGATGTGTATTCACAAAAGATATGAAAAAACGTGAAGAACCATTACGTTTGGATTTGCAAATGGCGACATCTGTCATTAGCTAGGTGACTTATACTACTTGAAACGTAATACAACATGACAATGCTAATACAACAAGGAAACGAATGACTGTGCACAAGTGCGCGTTATTTGCAATATGAAACCATCTATCCGTTTCCCGGTATGAAACGAAAATGTAAGGAGGAACAAACACTTAAATGTGAACTTTACCCCAGTACAAAATTTGCATATTATTTTACATAACAAAACACAACAATTAGCCTTCTTTAAAAATGCAAACTACAAATAAGCTATACAATATAGAAGTGCCCTTCATATGACCCACCTCTTGATGTAATAGGGACTGGGTTGAAGCTACATGGGCATGATCATACGGTTATAGTCTTGATGTGGTGTAATGGAGACTGGGTGTAATTCATTTGTTTGTTTTATCGCCAATTGTGTACAATGATAAAAGGAAGTCTCCTATAAAGTCTTAAAAAGACAAAGTAGGAGACTCCCTGGAAGAAAAGAAGAAAAAAAAATGTACAAATATTTATACGTAAGGAGTGGGTTGAAGCTACATGGGCATGATCATACGGTTATAGTTTTGATGTGGTGTAATGGAGACTGGATTTAATTCATTTGTTTGTTTTATCGCCAATTGTGTACAATGATAAAAGGAAGTCTCCTATAAAGTCTTAAAAAGACAAAGTAGGAGACTCCCTGGAAGAAAAGAAGAAAAAAAATGTACAAATATAAATAATATAGTTTATACGTAAGGAGTGGGTTGAAGCGACATGGGCATGATCATATATACGGTTATAGTCTTGATGTAATGGGGTCTGGGTTGAAGCGACATGTGCATGATCATAGGTTATAGTCCTGATGTAATGGGGACTCAGTTGAAGCGACAGGGACATGATCATAGGTTATAGTCTTGATGTAATGGGGACTAGGTTGAAGCGACATGGGCATGATCATACGGTTATAGTCTTGATGTAATGGGGACTGGGTTGAAGTGACGTGGGTATGATCATAGGTTATAGTCCTGATGTAATGGGGACTCAGGTAGTTGAAGCGACAGGGACATGATCATAGGTTATAGTCTTGATGTAATGGGGACTGGGTTAAAGCGACATGGGCATGGTCATACGGTTAAAGTCATGATGTAATGGGGACTGGGTTGAAGCGACAGGGACATGATCATAAGTTATAGTCCTGATGTAATGGGGACTCAGTTGAAGCGACAGGGACATGATCATAGGTTAAAGTCTTGATGTAATGGGGACTGGGTTGAAGCAACATGGGCATGATCATACGGTTAAAGTCCTGATGTAATGGGGACTGGGTTGAAGCGACATGGGCATGGTCATACGGTTACAGTCTTGGAGTAATGGGGACTGGGTTGAAGTGACATGGGCATGGTCATACGGTTACAGTCTTGATGTAATGGGGACTGGGTTAAAGCGACATGGACATGATCATAGTTTATAGTCTTGAGGTAATGGGGACTGGGTTTAAGAGTGTATCAAGTTGTTTGGTTTTCAAGCCCAGGTTCTATCTTGGGTGACATTTCTTCAGAAGGAGTGTGAAGTTAGAACAATGGCTATAAGCTTGTATCTCGTGTGGGGTACAACACACCCGTCAGATTGGGCTTAACCTTGTTGCTGGGAAATTGTTTCAAGAATAACTGGAACAAATGGTGCCACAAGATTACTGGACCTTTACAAAGCTGTTGGAAACAATTCGTCTTCTATGCAGCACGCATGCGAACTACACTATAACCCTCTCTGAATGTTCTCATTTTTCTTGTTGATGCTCGCCTAAAGTCAAAGATTTTGATACAGCATAATTTTCTACAATGCTCACTATGCACAAAATCCGACTTTTTTGTGTGCGCATTCTATGTTATACCTGCCAATAATAAAAAATGAATGTTTATACAAACAGATTTACATTTTTTTTTGAGACAATAAATATAGAGGAATTCAAACTTAAACTTTGGCTCCTTCTCTTTCATTGTTTAACAATCGTGATGGTGTGGTGTATATGTGTTTTGCTGTCAATTCACCAAACTTAGCTGACATTTCTTATTTTGTATGTGGATGACCCAGAAAGGCCTATACTTACTGGAAGTCATTCATATGTAACTTTATAACGTAATTAAATTGGGGCTTTATGCTTTAAGGGAAAGGGGGAAAGAACAGAAAACTCCAGTTTGGCTCTGTAACATGTTTATTTTCACAAAGTATTAAATTTGCTTGAACATCTTTTTTAGGAAGAATGTGAAAGATCAAGTCTTTTAATAGTTTAATGAAAATATCTTCAAAACCTTATAAGCTGTAAAAAATGTAATCGAGATTGGAAAAGTAACTTCATTCTAAGGCAAAGAATACCGTTTCTCTCTAACATTCATTTTTGGTTCAGAGGCGAAACCACAACTTTTGTTCTGGAAGGGCTAAGGTATTATGCTGTCAAGGGGGAAGGGTGAAGGGGGAGGGGCGACCCGTCCCATTCGAGAAGGCTTGGTAAAGTAGAGGGTGCTAAGATGCAAAATGCATGGTGCTATAGTTTACAGGTTGTGAATTTACTAATGTTATGGTGTACCGCAGATACGTGTCATTTATGGGCTGAACACAAAGATATCTTGTAATATTGTCTGCCATGGGGGGTCTCTCCCTGTCTTTATGCCTTCCCACCTCCCCTCCCTAGATTATGAATGGCTTCGCCCCTGTTTATATTGTTTCATATTTTTAAAAATAGAAATTTATTAAGTATTATCAACTAAGATGATGTGTTGACAATTTTTGTATTCAATTTTAAACCCCGACCAAAAACAAGAAATAAAATAAAATAAGAAAGCAAAAAGTGCAAAGAAATACATGTAAACGCCCTCCAATTGTTCCAAGGTCATTTGTTATTCCTCGAAACACGCTAGGCAGTGTAATGGTGATCATAGTGATACTTCTATCGGCAACCCTCGCAGCATTTCATATATAAAGATATTTCATTATTTAATTGAACACTTATTAATATCTGAGTATAATAAGTTCTTTTGAAAATAAAGCAAGTTTAGCTTGGTAATAATAACAACTTGAGGTACATACTTTAATGTGATGTTGTTATGAAGTGAAACATGTTTTTAATTACAGACTTGATAGTAATCACCATCTTTATCTCTTCCTGCTGGTAGGTGTCATTTCTCTTCTACTCGTCCAATGTCAGAAACTTTTCCTGACGCAAGCTTTCTAGCAGTCTTTCATTGATCCGGTTGCAGTACATCACTTGCGTGCGAAATTCTGCTCCTGCTATTGATCGATTCCCGATTTGCACTTGTACGTTAGCATATGTGACATTATTTCGAGTGTAGGTGCCTTGTAAATCTACTCTTACCGTCACTTTACCATATGTCTGTTGAATAATTGTACGCTGCCTTGCATTGTTTTCAAATTCAGTAATGTTCAATTCCGATATGATTTGTTTTGCTGCCTTGCGTTCACTGTTGTTGCCGTAAGGCGTTATACCTCTGTCGGCTTCATCGAAAACTGCCATGATGAGTTTGGACTGGACAGGATTCTGTTTTCAGAGGTAGGAGGAACTTTTTAGGGAGATACTTGAATCGTTGTGTCCAAATGATAACTTTGTAGAGTTTTCTTATCAGCTGAAGAGTTATAAAGAGTCACCAGTGTGAAACATCTGTGTTACAAACCTAGTAAAAAAAGAGAGATAGAAATAAAAACGAAGAAACTACGCTGTCACTGCCAAACCAAATTCCATCCCCTTTACATCAGAACTGCTGATTTGTGGTTACATCCTGGGGTGGCAGGCAGGTCTCCAGGGGGTGTGAAGATATAGGCATAAGAAAAGTAAAATTGGACCGAGTGGTAAAGGTTTAAGTGCTGATTGCAGGCTTATACTTTATATCGGAATATTCGTTTTGGAAACCATCTTTTACTTCAGTTTGTGAGATCAATGAATAATAACTAATCACATATAGACATGCTGGTTGCAAACAAATGTTCCGTCAATAAAAGAGTTTTGACCACCCCACTTCCAAGAAATGTTTAGTCCATCCCATATTTTTGTGTTACCCCTATGCATGGTTACCTCCTCCTTGCCCCCTATATCCCATATTTCCACGGGCCCTCGTATAGTACAGGGCCCCCAGGAGTAAGTATAGTAACATATACACTAGTTTGCAAAGACAGTAAAGCATCTGACAAGACGGTTCATAAATTCATTGGCTATTTGTCACATTGAGAACGCAATGTGTTTACGCTTCCTCTTTTACATTAAGTCAGTACTGTAATAATTGAGAGTGATATGACGCCACAAGCAAAACGGGGATGACAAAAGACGAATATGCAGCCGTTATTTTTCGTTACGCCTGCATCTGTAGTATAGCGTTATAAGTTGCTGTTATGTGTGACCTGTGACTTGACCTGTAATAAAATGAAACGAATTCTGACTTGACTAGTCTTGCGGTAACTAAAAAAAAACTACGCGCCTGCTAAAAGAGCTAACTTTGGTAGAATTCGCATTTGAGGAGAAGACTGCAATCACTGTTCGAAAGAGATTAGGCCTATGATGATTTTGGACCCTTCGAAGAGTAAATTATGACTCTTTTAATTAATAATAAAGTTTAATACATTACATGATTATTTCAACCAGAAATACTTACGAAATGAGAGTGATAAAAGTTTGATGTGTATTCACAAAAGATATGAAAAAACGTGAAGAACCATTACGTTTGGATTTGCAAATGGCGACATCTGTCATTAGCTAGGTGACTTATACTACTTGAAACGTAATACAACATGACAATGCTAATACAACAAGGAAACGAATGACTGTGCACAAGTGCGCGTTATTTGCAATATGAAACCATCTATCCATTTCCCGGTATGAAACGAAAATGTAAGGAGGAACAAACACTTAAATGTGAACTTTACCCCAGTACAAAATTTGCATATTATTTTACATAACAAAACACAACAATTAGCCTTCTTTAAAAATGCAAACTACAAATAAGCTATACAATATAGAAGTGCCCCTCATATGACCCACCTCTTGATGTAATAGGGACTGGGTTGAAGCTACATGGGCATGATCATACGGTTATAGTCTTGATGAGGTGTAATGGAGACTGGGTTTAATTCATTTGTTTGTTTTATCGCCAATTGTGTACAATGATAAAAGGAAGTCTCCTATAAAGTCTTAAAAAGACAAAGTAGGAGACTCCCTGGAAGAAAAGAAGAAGAAAAAATGCACAAATATAAATAATACAGTTTATACGTAAGGAGTGGGTTGAAGCGACATGGACATGATCATATATACGGTTATAGTCTTGATGTAATGGGGACTGGGTTGAAGCGACATGTGCATGATCATAGGTTATAGTCCTGATGTAATGGGGACTCAGTTGAAGCGACAGGGACATGATCATAGGTTATAGTCTTGATGTAATGGGGACTGGGTTGAAGCGACAGGGACATGATCATAGGTTATAGTCCTGATGTAATGGGGACTCAGTTGAAGCGACAGGGACATGATCATAGGTTATAGTCTTGATGTAATGGGGACTGGGTTGAAGCGACATGGGCATGATCATACGGTTATAGTCTTGATGTAATGGGGACTGGGTTGAAGCGACATGGGCATGGTCATACGGTTAAAGTCTTGATGTAATGGGGACTGGGTTGAAGCGACATTGGCATGATCATAGGTTATAGTCTTGATGTAATGGGGACTGGGTTGAAGCGACATGGGCATGGTCATACGGTTAAAGTCTTGATGTAATGGAGACTGGGTTGAAGCGACATGGGCATGGTCATACGGTTAAAGTCTTGATGTAATGGGGACTCAGTTGAAGCGACATGGGTATGATCATAGGTTATATAGTCTTGATGTAATGGGGACTGGGTTGAAGCGACAGGGACATGATCATATAGGTTATAGTCTTGATGTAATGGGGACTGGGTTGAAGCGACATGGGCATGGTCGTACGGTTATAGCCTTGATGTAATGGGGTCTGGGTTGAAGCGACATGGGCATGGTCATACGGTTATAGTCTTGATGTAATGGCGACTGGGTTGAAGCGACATGGGCATGGTCATACGGTTAAAGTCTTGATGTAATGGGGACTGGGTTGAAGCGACATGGACATGATCATAGGTTATATACCGGCATTCTTGATGTAATGGAGACTGGGTTGAAGCGACATGGGCATGATTATACGGTTATAGTCTTCATGTAACAGGGACTGGGTTTTGGAGTGTATCAAGTTGTTTGGTTTTCAAGGCCAGGTTCTATTTTGGGTGACAATTCTTCAGAAGGAGTATGAAGTTAGAACAATGGCTTGAAGCTTGTAACTCGTGTGGGGTACAACACACTAATCAGATTGGGCTTAACCTTGTCGCTGGGAAATTGTTTCAAGAAAAACTGGAACAAGGGTGCCACAAGATTGCTGGTCCTTTATAAAGCTGTTGGAAACAATTCGTTTTCTATGCAGCACGCATGCCGACTTCCCTATAACCCCTCGCTGAATGTTCTCATTATTCTTGTTGATGCTCGCCTAAAATCGAAGATTTTTATACAGCATAATTTTCTACAATGCTCATTTTGCACAAAATCAGATTTTTTTGTGTGCACATTCTACGATATACCTGCCAATAATAAAAAATGAATGTTTATACAAACAGACTTACATATATTTTTTGGAGACAATAAATATAGAGGAATTCAAACTTAAACTTTGGCTCCTTCTCTTTCATTGTTTAGCAATCGTGATGGTGTGGGTGAATTCACCAAACTTGGCTGACAGTTCATATTTTGTATGTGGATGCCCCAGGAAGGCCTACTGACTGGAAGTCATTCATATGTAACTTTATAACGTAATTAAATTGGGGCTTTATGTTTTAAGAGATAGGGGAAAAACAGAACAGAAAACTCCAGTTTGGCTCTGTAACATGTTTATTTTTACAAAGTATTAAATTTGCTTGAACATCTTTTTAGGAAGAATGCGAAAGATCAAGTCTTTTTATAGTTTAATGAAAATACCTTCAAAACCTTGTAAGCTGTAAAAAATTTAATCGAGATCGGAAAAGTAATTTGATTCTAAAGCAAAGAATACCGTTTCTCTCTAACATTCATTTTTGATTCAGAGGCGAAACCACAAATTTTGTTCTGGAAGGGCTAAGGTATTATGCTGCGAAGGGTGAAAGGGGGAGGGCGACCCGACCCGTCCCATTGGAGAAGGTTTGGTAAAGTACAGGGTGCTAAGATGCAAAATGCATGGTGCTATAGTTGACAGGTTGTGAATCGATGTTGAAGATTTTACTACTGTTATGGTGTGCCGCAGATACGTGTCATTTATGGGCTGAATACAAGGATATTATGTAATATTGTCAGCCATTGGGGGCTTTCCCTGTCTTTATGCCTACCCCCGTTGCCCCCCCCCCCACCACCACCACCAGAAATATGCATGGCTTTGCCCCTGTTTATATTGTTTCACAGTTTTTTTAATAATCATTCATAAAGTATTATCAACTAAGATTATGTGTTGGCAATTTTTTTTTATTCATTTTAACATCCCGACCAAAAACAAGAAGAAAAAATCAGAAAGCAAGCAGTTCAAAGGATTAAATAAATGGAAACGCCCTCCAATTGTTCCAAGATCATTAGTTATGCCATCAAACATGCTAGGAAGTGAAATAGTGATCATAGTGATACTTCTATCGGCAACCCTCGGAGCATTTCATATATAAAGATATTTAATTATCCAATTGAAAAGTGATTATTAATATCTGAGGATAATAAGTACCTTTGAAAACAGAGCAAGTTTAGCTTGTTAATAATAACAACTTGAGGTACATTTATACATATATTGTTTCATATTTTTAAAAATAGAAATTTATTAAGTATTATCAACTAAGATGATGTGTTGACAATTTTTGTATTCAATTTTAAACCCCGACCAAAAACAAGAAATAAAATAAAATAAGAAAGCAAAAAGTGCAAAGAAATACATGTAAACGCCCTCCAATTGTTCCAAGGTCATTTGTTATTCCTCGAAACACGCTAGGCAGTGTAATGGTGATCATAGTGATACTTCTATCGGCAACCCTCGCAGCATTTCATATATAAAGATATTTCATTATTTAATTGAACACTTATTAATATCTGAGTATAATAAGTTCTTTTGAAAATAAAGCAAGTTTAGCTTGGTAATAATAACAACTTGAGGTACATACTTTAATGTGATGTTGTTATGAAGTGAAACATGTTTTTAATTACAGACTTGATAGTAATCACCATCTTTATCTCTTCCTGCTGGTAGGTGTCATTTCTCTTCTACTCGTCCAATGTCAGAAACTTTTCCTGACGCAAGCTTTCTAGCAGTCTTTCATTGATCCGGTTGCAGTACATCACTTGCGTGCGAAATTCTGCTCCTGCTATTGATCGATTCCCGATTTGCACTTGTACGTTAGCATATGTGACATTATTTCGAGTGTAGGTGCCTTGTAAATCTACTCTTACCGTCACTTTACCATATGTCTGTTGAATAATTGTACCCCGCATTGCATTGTTTTCAAATTCAGTAATGT
Source organism: Apostichopus japonicus (assembly GCF_037975245.1). Lineage (NCBI taxonomy): Eukaryota > Metazoa > Echinodermata > Holothuroidea > Aspidochirotida > Stichopodidae > Apostichopus > Apostichopus japonicus. Next base: position 19,081,237 of record NC_092574.1, read on the forward strand.
TCAATTCCGATATGATTTGTTCTGCTGCCTTGCGTTCACTGTTGTTGCCGTAAGGCGTTATACCTCTGTCGGCTTCATAGACAAATGCCATGATGAGTTGGACTGGACAGGATTCTGTTTTCAGAGGTGGGAGGAACTTTTTAGGGAGATACTTCAATCGTTGTGTCCAAATGATAACTTGGTAGAATTTTCTAATAAGCTGAGGAGTCACCAGTGTGAAACATCTGTTTCAAACCTAGTTAAAAAAAAGAGAGAAAGAAATAAAAACGAAGAAACTATACGCTGTCACCGCCAACCCAAATTCCATCCTTCTATAGGCAAAGCCCAGCCCCTTTACATCAGAACTGCTGATATGTGGTTACAAACTGGGGTGGCAGGCAGGTCTCCAGGGTGTGAAGATATAGGCATAAGAAAAGTAAAATTGGACCGAGTGGTAAAGGTTTAAGTGCTGATTGCAGACCTATACTATAGATCGGAATATGCGTTTTATAAACCGACGAATAATAAACTAATAACATAGACATGCTGGTTGCAAACATATATGTTTCGTCAATAATATGTTAAATGAGTTTTGACCCCACCTCCAAAAATGGTTTAGTCCACCCCTCATTATTGTTTAACCCTATGCATGGTTACCTCCTCCTTGCCCCCTTTATCCCATATTTCCACGGGCTCTCTTATAATCCAGGGCCCCCAGGATGTTCCCTCTCTGATCCCCTCCCTCGTCAGAACACATATACACTAGTTTGCGAAGACAGTAAAGCATCTGACAAGACGGTTCATAAATTCATATATGTCACATTGAGAACGCAATGTGTTTACGCTTCCTCTTTTACATTAAGTCAGTACTGTAATTGAGTGTGATATGACGTCACAAGCACAACGGAGATGACAAAAGACGAATGTGTTGCCGTTAATTTTCTTTAGGCCTACATCTGTAGTATAGCGTTATAAGTTGCTGTTATGTGTGGCCTGTAACTTGACCTGTAATAAAATGATATGATTTCTGACTTGACTAGTCTTGCGATAACTAAAATGACTTGTCTTGCGATAACTAAAATGACTTGTGAGAGATGACCAAAAATTGCAAAAGTACATTAAATGCATGCTTAATAATTCGCCCCCGTTGTGGCGTAATGACAAATATGAATAAAAAGAGTTTTGAGAAACAGGGTCTAAGGATTTTTAACTTATTGACTTCACTGTTTCGCTACATTTCTACAAAGACTTTATTCATAAGTATTTCAATCCAAATTTCAACTCATGTTTTGCCTATCAGTCATTTTGAGTACCAGCACTAACTGGATGCCGTCGTACTATTATTGAATACTGAATATAGAAAACAGTTCCACTTTCTTCTAAATTTTCATGTGAAAAGACTGTGACCTTGAACAGGTAGGTATATAAACATGGCGCATTTCCGTTATGTTAATAGCTACATGGGATAAATAGGCCAGATTGAGGTAGTTGTGATATGGGCTACATTACTATAGGAAAAGCATGAAATCCAAACAGCATTACTGGTCTACGTCTAAGTGATGCCTGTGATGAGCAACGTGCAAACTGCGACTATAAGGTAATCATATTTCATTAGGGAGATGTTACATGTTTAATGTTTCTTCATATCAAAACTGAAGACTGGAGCAAGTCTAAACGGAAAAGAGCTTGTATGTTGTAACTTATCATAATACAGGTATTGGTTTATTAGACTGTTTACGTTCACACTGAAGTGGTGAAATGTGAGCCCGCCCCCCCCCCTCCTATGTGGCCGAATTCACAAACTGCTCCAACTGACGGTATAGGCCTACTTTTTTAAGAATAGTCACCCAGCAAAGAACCTGGGTTTGAAACACCAACCAACGAACCGACTGGTCCGCTCTCAACCCCAGTCCCCTCGCATCGAGACTGTGAATGTGTGATCATCGATTCCCCTACAAGAGGAATATAATGCTACACATGATCTTAGCCAGAAGGCCGAGAAGCGATCTCGCGTCTCCTAATTGATATAGTCGGTCAAGATTTATATATACGTCAATGATAATGTTAAAACCCATAACGCTAGTGTAGACAGGTTTTGTTACTGAGGGGTTATAAAGACGAATGTAGTATTCGTCGGTAAGTAAAAACGAGAATGAAGCTTATGTGGACATTCGTCAAAAACCAGTCTGTAATATCTAGTATATAAAATGAAAGAGTGCTTTAAAACTTCTGACGCGGCTCAATCGATTTTAACTCAATTTGGCCCAAATTGTTAATTCTTCAATAAGCCTACGCCAGAACGGGTGGGTGGGGTGGGGGAGAATTATGATGACGTCATGGAAAGTCATTACTGTCGTTAATTAAACTTAGTTGCTCTGTTTATAAACAGGCTGAGGAAATAATGCGTCTCTGCAGTGCCCCAAAAAGCACAAGGGCTGGTTATACGCGTCTGCTATAACAGCTAACTCATATAGAATTCGCATTTGAGGAGCCTAGACTGCGATCACTGTTCGAAAGAGATTAGGCTTATGATGATTTTGGACCCTTCGAAGAGTAAATTATGACTCTTTTAATTGACTATATGGTTTAATATATTACATAATAATTTTAACAAGATATACTTACGAAATGAGAGTGATGAAAGTATGATGTGTATTCACCAAAGGGATGGAAGATTATGAATAACCATTACGTCTGGATTTGCAAATGGCGGCATCTGTCACTAGCTAGGTGACTTATACTACTTGAAACGTAATTCAACATGACAATGCTAATACAACAAGGTAACGAATTACTGTGCACAAGTTGAATGCTATATTCTTCTATCGTATTGTATTGTATCAAGTGGGCGTTATTTGCCATCTATCCGTTTCCCGGTATGAACCGAAAATGAAGAAAGAAACAAACACTTTAATGTGAACTTTAACTAAGTATATAATTATTGTAGTGCGCATGCGCACTACAATATTGGCATTTGTTGCCTGACTGATCAACCTGCAGGGCTGGTTTCAGATATTGTTTAACTGGATGCTTTGTGTACATACACATTGGCGCTCTAAACAGATTTCAATTTCACAAGTCCGCCGCGCTGGAAAAACACACTTTTCCAAATTTGCAAATCTTTGTTTGCTGGGGCGGATAACTGTCCGATTTTGCGCGTAAACAAAAAGTAGTGCTCCAGGAGATTCATACTAGTACAAAAAACTATGCAAGAAATAACAAATTCTACAAGAATTCAACGAATTATTCAATAAACATAACTAACATTCATTAAAGCATGTTGGATATGAAACATATTCAAAAGCCAAAGTCGATACTATTGCAAATTAATCCGCAAGATCAAGGTGTGACTGATCTCGAGAACTGAGTTTCGTCATCTTGTAATTATTGCCCTGGGAAGAAAGTACTGTTGTGTATGTTATGTACGTGCATGGGCCGCGTCCACGGACCTTGTGTGACTGACTACAGTATTGGCCTACGTGCATATCGTGTACGTGCTTACGCGGTTGTACGTCGAGAAGTGTACGTTTGAATGAACTGGTGTTACAGATTGCAGACATCACGGATGGCAGAATTGGAGACAAGTAAAGGTGAATTATATAATTATTCTTTTATGAATAGTTAGTATCATGCCTAGAGTACAACAGGTTGGACGATAAGAACTGTTGTTCCGTATACTTTGAACAAATTTAGGGGGCCTAGGCTAGTTTCTTAATTCTTTGATGCCTAACGTTAGGCTTTGTTGGCGTACATATCGGTAGCCTACCTTAGAACAGTAGGCCTATTCTACAACAAGTTGCAGTCCGAACAGTTACATAGTATTAAACTGACACTGATAGGGGTACTCGGTTTAGTCGTTGTACAACTCGTGTATATATGTAAAGGGTTGTACTACAGCCTTAATTCGTAACTAACTGTGTAGGCATGTGCTGCAGATAGTATTCACTATTTCAGTAGCCTCTAACAAGGCAAATTAAATATTTAATTTTAAATATTACCAGGTTCCAATTTATAACAGTTGTTTCGTTATAGTACTCTTTAAATGGTCCTTTTTTCATTCAGCATAGCCTACCTAGATTGGCTTACCGGTATTAACTACTTTTTTTCAGATTAGGTATAGGCCTACTTTTGATTGGCCCCCAGTTTAATGATTGAATTGTTTGATATTGCTGATTCTTAAAGTTGTTGTCTGAATTATTATTTCGTTTTATTCTTTTTTCAATGATTGTTTCCCCAAGTATTTTTCCACCCAAAACTGTTCTACAATTATCGGTTCAGCCAATACTGCTTCCTTAATTATCAGTTTAGCCAATACGATTTCCTCAATTATCTTGTCGTTTCAGGTGCTCATTCTTGGTATGTAGATCCATCATGGTGAGAACTCGGAGCCTATTGTTTTTGGTGATGTTGTCATGCATATTAATGAGTGGGAGGGGCTTAATGTAAAATGCTTCAAATGTTAGTATCTCGGCCACCGTAAGTCCGATTTTCTTCAAACTTGCTGTGATGGAGTCAGTAGAGGATTGTACATATCCATGTACTAATATGTAATTTGATCTCATTAATATTCATGAGTCAGCGGGGCTAAGAGCAATTTTGTTAGTCTTAGGTCATAATCACGATATCTCAAGTAGGTTAACTCTGATTGAGCTCATAATTGGTATGTAGATCCATCATGGGGAGAACTTGGAGCCTAGTGTTTTTTGTGATGATGTCATGCATATTAATGAGCAGGCGGGGCTTAAAGTAAAATCCTTTAAATGTCAATATCTTCGCAACCGTAAGTCTGATTTTCTTACTGTGATGGAGTCGGTAAGGAATGGTACATATCCATGTACTATATGAAATTTGATCTCATTAATATTCATGAATGTGCGGGGCTAACAGCGATTTTGTTAACTGGTATTAGCTTGTAATCGCGATATCTCGAGATGGTTAACTTTGATTGAGCTGATACTTGGTATGTGGATTGGTCATGGTGAGTACCCGGAGCCTATTGTTTTTGGTGATGATGTCATGCATATTAATGAGTGGGCGGGGCTTAATGTAAAATCCTTCAAATGTCAATATCTCTGCAACCGTAAGTCCGATTTTCTTCAAACTTGCTGTGATGGAGTCAGTAGGGGATGGTAGATATCCATATAATTTGATCTCAGTAATATTCATCAGTGGGTGGGACTAACAACGATTTTGTTAGTATTAGCTCGTAATCATGATATCTCAAGGAGGTTAACTCTGATTGACCTCGTACTTGGTATATGGATTGGTCATGGGACTTAGACTACCCGCAGCCTATTGTTTTTGGTGATAATGTCATGCATATTAATGAGTGGGCGGGGCTTTATGTAAAATCCTTCAAATGCTAATATTTATTTAATCGTAAGTCCGATTTTCTTCAAGTTTACTTTGATGGATTCAGTAGGAGATGGTTCATGCCATTGATTAACATGGTGATATTGTCAAGAAGTCTTAAGAATTGATTGCACAGTATTTGCCAACAGAATCATGCATTAAATTCAGGAAAGGCTTAAAGTTAGATGGCAAGGAATCACGTAGCCCTCGGCTCTTGTTTATTAAATTATTGGGATCATCGGATATGAGGACACAGTATCTGTATTGTATCGGTATTTTGTGAATACCATTTGTGTATGAATTTTTTAATTTTATTTGTGGAAACAGCTATCTTCAAAAAAAACAGATCTTCTTAAGGTGTCACTTGACCTAATTTAGAGCAATTTACATATTTTTCAAATTTGACACTTATTTCACACTTTATGCCCCAACCTCATGGCATTACCCATTGGGAGATGAACTTTATACAGAAAGTTGACATTAGACATCATCTGAGATCATTAAGCTCAGATTCTTTTCATAAAACTTTGCCTTTTTTATTTGGCTTTATTGAGTAGATGTAGCATATTGATTGTGTTAGATGTAAAATGTTGTTCATAGAGGTCAAGTTGTGGACATCATTTCATGGTTCCTTGTCTTTTTCTTGAAAATCCCAAATTGATGATATCAAGTTTGGTATTCATCAAAGTTGCCACTAACAAGTTATTACAAGGTTTTCAGTTCTTTTCCCCTATTGACTTGAAAAAATGTTCGACCTTGAAAGCAACGCTTAAAAATTCCACTCCTACCACATAAAAGCATCCTGAATTTGCATTGTCAATTAACACTCATTACAATGTTTTCAATGTTTGATCTGTTGACCTCATATAACCTTTCACCTTCACTACAATTAATAGGGTTCATCCACTTATTATGGGAATCTACATACCAAGATTCAGATTCAGTGAAGTTGACACTATTGAGTTTGCCAAATTAAGGGATAGTGTCACACACATTCGCAAATGCATACACGTCACCATCATGATTGTAGGTTCCTTGAGACTTTGGCAAAGAACCAAAAAAATTATGATGGGATTCAATAGGTCAGGAATCACAACAAGTTTTTGCATTTTTGGCTTCGTTAAAATGTTTTTAAAATCTTTCCTACAAACAGGATGTCTTTCTGCATTTTTTGCATAGTTAAAATGTTTTTAAAATGTTTCCTACAAACGGGATGAGGTACCTAAACAAGTACATGTGCGAGGAGAACAGGTTCCAGTGCGGACTATTGTACTCAAGGATAGGGAATCCAAAGTTAAGATTGCACTGTGGAGAAAAGATTCAGCAGCACCAGTACAGTCGGGAGATTTCATCTCGGTGCAAAATGTAGTTGTCCAAAGCTACAAGGGTGAAAACCAACTTTCTACCACTAGTAGAACAGTTATCAAGGTATTACATATTTTACTCTACTTTTATTTAAGAGAAAAGTTGATGTGAATCAAGCAATTTAGTCTCATACCCATTCTACACACAGGACAGGAAACACAGTCACTTTTACTGTTATAAAATTACGAAGTTAGTGCTCATGTGAGTTCACATAAGCTCCAATTGACACCTGCAATTGTCTAGCTTTATAGAGGCATTTGTATTGGGTTTAATGTTCAAGCACACCAAACAAAAGCACTATACTATTTTGAGGACCAACGAAATATCAGAAACATATAATTTTGAAATCATTGCAGAAATTTATTAAATAAATCACATTAGTGTCAACACTATAAATTGGAATTCATAATAAATTTGAGAACACAATTGAACCCATTTGCAAAAAGTTTCTGTAAAATCAAATCTAAAACATTTTTATTATTGATAAAAAAATCTCATTTAGCATGAATACAAAACTCTGTACAGTTCATGTTAAACATGTCCAATGGTTACTAAAATTGTATTCCATACAATCATGTGCATATATGTATTGATATTTTAGGTTCTGGGTATTTTCGGCAAAAATCACATTTCAATATCAATACATTCAGATCAAACATCACCAACCCAGACATGTAGACAAAGAGGTGGTGAACAAAGCAACACCTCTCTCTTGACCATTTTTTTCTAATATTTATATAACACTAGTGTTACCCCGGGGATTCGGGTGACCTAGGTATGAGCCAATATATAGGCCACCTGAGGGGTAGAAAGGAACAAAACTCAGAGCAAAATGAATAGTACAGCAACACAATGTCATATGGTATATCAATGTGTATTTACAACCCTTTAATCTAGAACATAATTGTCCTTTACAGCTCTCTGTTATATCATATCAACCTCAGTGCAACATCATGAATTTATTGATAACAGATAAACCTAATCAGTCTACAGATAAACGCACTCACGCATAGACCAACAAACATATCCACCAAACTAACTGACATGACCCACACAGCTGCACACAGAAGTGCTAATATTTATTCTAACATCTTAATCCTCTGTGCACCCCTAGACTAGCAACATTTCCCTGCATGAACTAGGGAGCTAGCTTACGACTTATTATTAAACAAAGGTTTCAATATAGTTGTACCCACACACTACCACTGCACAGGCAGCGTGATTTTTTTTCCCAGGATGGTTGTGGGTAATTAACATAAAGTAGGCGTGTTCAATGCATTCCTGTACAGTGTATACAAACCAGACAGGGTTTGGAGCAGGCATGGTTTGATCGCATTTAAGTATAGTATCACGTAGATGATGTGGTCTGCCGTACGTGTGTCTTGTACAGGTAGGGATATCCATGGCACAAGCTTGAGAGGACCAAACTCCCTGGCCTTGGCCCTGCGTGGGTGTATTGATTCTGTGCACAAGTCCGTAATACGTAGATGATATGGTCTGCCGTACGTGTGTCTTGTAGGGGTCACGAAATTTGGTACCACCTATAGACTACAGTATTACTACTGGCCTATTACTAGTTTGTAACTTTTACGAGGGTGAGTAAGTGAGCGAACTAGGACTAGGAACTAACAAAAACCGATGCCCATATCCAGTCGACGTACGTGTGATTCGCACTAGCCTTATAATACGTCATAAAGGCTAGGCTAGTACAGTGCATGCGCGCGATATCCAAGTTGTTGTGTGATGGTACGGTATTTGTAACAATAGCAGTATAGTACAGTGCATATGGTCATACCAAACTTTCCTAAAGTAGGCCTACTGCACATTAGCACTGATTGAGACACGCCTCCTTTATGTTAATTACCCACAACCATCCTGGGAAAAAAAATCACGCGCACAGGCAGTATACAGCTAATAAGAACAATATCTCTACCTGGTATAGGATTGCCATGGTAACCTAAACAATTCCACCAATCCTGTGCACCCAGACCTCTGTAGGGGGTCTACCCTATGCAGCTTGCTGTGTAGCTACTTTAATCAACCCCTCTTCCAATAGAACAATCCATCTAATTAGCCTATGCAGCACAGGTTATACCTGCTAAGTAATTTGACACCATGGAACCACATCGTTCCTGGGCGTAGCTGCAGTGGCTTCACCATATCAAATAACAATGTACCATACAGGTAACATACAGCTTAAGGCTATAACATATAAAACTACTAGCATTGATAAAAAGGTGCACTTCAATATCTTGACATTTCTATTGAATGTTACCATGAATAATAATAAGAATACATCAGTTAGATCCTTTAACTATTAAAGATAAGAGTAATAAGTACAATAAAGTAAAAAGAACATACCTGAGGGGTAGAAAGGAACAAAACTCAGAGCAAAATGAATAGTACAGCAACACAATGTCATATGGTATATCAATGTGCCACTGACAGGTCATTTTCCCCTAACCTCTGAATGGCTGTACCACTATCTGTGAAGGTAACTTAATAAAAATTTATAGGGGCCTCTGTTTTGTTCAAATCATGTTCCTAACACTAGCAATTCCCCTATTTTTATGTGTGAAGTTCTACAGCCTATATTTAATTGCTTGGATAAAGTTGCACATTCTCTTAGAATTTGAAAATACAACTAATACAGCAGCCTACAGTGCTACACTCCTTCCAGGCATGTGTATAAACATAACGAAAAACTACAATAGAGATTGTTTTAATCTTTGAACTACTTGTTTTGTTTTCAATGGTTAAAATTATTGAAGTCAATCTTTCGACCACTAACTACAGTTGCTACACATTGTATCCTAGGATTAGCCTGTATCATCTCTAATAAAGTTAGACCTTGCTTAGATGCTAGAGCCTCAGTGACCAGTATTTTACGGATCGGCCCGTATTTCGGTCATTTGTCCCACACTCACTCGTCCTGCATATGTGACATTACTCAATTTTTAGAACCTATTTCAAAACAGAAAATGTTTACATGCAGTTTTAAGGCCTAGGAGGTGCCAATTCCAGCAATGTAGGAGACATTTTCAGCCAAAGTTTTCTTTTACAATCCTCATCAACCTATCGTGGTGCTGTGCCTAGATACTTTGCTTACAGGCTTTGCCTCTCCCTTAGCAAATTTGTGGCTATGCACCTGTCACCAACATCAAAACTTGCCATGGAAGCTTTGTAAACACGATTGATATCCATATTTGTTGTCATATTTCATGCTTCCTTTAATGGAACTATCATTATCTTTCCCTTTCATGCAACAGAAAACTGAGCCACCTACTGAAACACTAACTAAAGAAGTAGTTGCATACAACGAGGAAGAGAACAGCATTCAGCTGTTACTTGCAGATGATGAGACAGTCACTATAAATGTCAACATACTAAAGACAATGCTTAACACTGACGAGGATGACTGGCAAGCAGTTCTTTCAACTCTTTTGCCCTTCACTGCTCAAATGACTGTCAAGGACAACGAAGCAATCACCTGTGTGATTCAAAATGTCACCAACTTGGATAGTGATTCTGAGTAGGATGAGCAAATCCCTAACAGGAACTTTGACTTACCATGAACATTACATTTCATGATTTATATTGATTACCTAAAAAAATGAAACCAAATCATGCCCAAAATCTTGGCAACAATGATATTACCTGTATCGTGATTAATGACATGTTTAATAATGTGTAACATATAGAATATCACACTGTTGATAGTTCACTTCATACACTCTAAAAGCACAATTGTGTAATTATTTAACCAGGATTTAGATCACATTGCCCAACACATCTCCTGGTCATTTGGACCAGAGAAATGTTTGAAATTTGACTTTCATCTGCAGTTATGTTGACCTTTTTCAGGTCAAATTAAACAGTAAAAGACAAATTTCAAAATAATTTTGTGATAAAAAATAACCAGGAAATGTGTTGATATATGACCAAAATCCTGGTTTATAGGTTGCTTCATAAGTAAGTGACATTACCATTTGAAAGATATTTCTTTTATGCTTTTGGAGTGTAACAGTAAAAAAAAGTTGCCTTTCACCATGGACATCTATACCTTTAGCAAAACCAACATTAAAGAGGAGCAGGATACAAAGAAATCAATTTCAGGATTACAGTATTGGAGAAAAGAACTTTGCCACACATGACATTACTTTTGTAACTAGCAGATATGTAACTTGTAATAATTATTATGTACAAAAGTGCACTCTTCAATTATCTTTGTGTAACCTTTACATCTGAGGCTGATATAAAAAATAATCATAGGTGATCTTCATAATAAAAGTAGTAAGTGATTTCATACAGTATAAGAGACTTTATAGGTTGCTTCATAAGTAAGTGACAAAATACCATGTTCCTTTTGTTTAGTGTGCCTTCCTTTATATTTCATGCGATGTTTGGCATTTATTTTGTTACACCAGAGACTTGTATTTCCATATTTATGATGTTATACTTTTTTACCGAGGAAAGGGTGCTGTATTCTGGTATTGTGAAGTATGAATGACATGATGAAGTTATTTAATTTGTTTTCTACATAGTGTTAAGTATTTGACTGTTCCTGCCTTATCCATCTGTTATCATCATTGCTAGTGTGATCACTTGTTTAGTACAGCAGTACACATTTGATTTAATCATATTTTGAAAACTAAAACTACATCATTTGTAATGCATTCCATTTTCTTCCATTTTGATTCTTTGCCATTTCAAAAAGAGTCTATACAGTCACTTAAGGATAGTATATCAAAGGTATTGTATCAATAGTGAATACACACTTTTCAGGCTAGCTAAGTTCAAAAATTCTTTTCAGATTTGGCAAACTCTTTCCTCAGCAGCTTCCAGTGTCTTCCTGATATAAATTCAGTGTGTTTTTTTTTGTAAGCTTTATAAATATATTACAAAACTGATCTGGCTCACCTTTGTTATGTACCCCTAAGTGTGTGCCAACCTGCTCATATCTAAAATGGAAAAAAGTTAGTTACATTAACATGGCACTAGATATGTACGTTTGATTTTGATGGTAATTTCATAAGGATTATTGAATGTTGAGTAGGCAGGGCTGAATGTAAAATCTTTTAAAAGGTGATAATATTGCACCCAGGAGCCTAATTTTCTTCACACCTGCACTAATAGAGATGACTAAAGGTGCATTATGTCATGAAGTATAGGTAGACCCACTAATAAACATGTTTTATTCCTTTGCTGAACGAATCTATGCAACCATGTGTGTACATGTGTGGGTGGTTCACACCTGCCCTTTAACAGCAAAACCTCACCAATAGTAATACAGATTGTCTTTTTATTTGGCACTATGGAGTAATTTAAATGAACCTTATTAATTGTATAGGAGGTCATTTTCAGATCAACACTTTTGGTAACTTTGGACAATTCATAATTGGTAGGTTGGTTAGTCCTACCAGGTACATTATAATTACCTAATAATCATATTAGATCAAGGATGTCAATATCATATTCTAGATAAGTGGGGTCAACATGGGTCATTTAGTTAAAACTAAGATTGTTTTCACAATTGGTATGTATATTGGGTTAATGAATCCTATTAATCAACACTGGCCCAACTTAAACCGAGTTAAAACCTGGACCGCAAAACCTCATCTACCTACCTATTAATCAACAAGACAGAGGTCATTTGCAAAGAGTGAAACCTATAACTTACCAATGCTAGCTCAGATTCATTTCAAATGTGTAATACAGGTTAGGACAATTGAATAGATGTTCATCAGAAATGACGTCTTTTTTTCTTTTTTGGAGGGGGAGAGACTAGTTAAATAGAAAACACCCTGCAATATCAGTAAATGGGCAATGTTAGTTTGGATTCTTTACAGTTAATCTGAACATTGAGCCTGAGAGCTATAGGCTATGCACTATATTGGTATTTTAAGAGACCAAAGATCATTGTAGACCAGAAGAAATCAAACAATAAAGATTTTGCAATATAGAAATTTACTTTGTAAATTTAATCAACTCCAAACAGTCATGATGTATCCTTGTTTATGATACTTCCTTATCAAACAGTAAGGGATCTTATGCCATCTTCATTCAACCTTGTATTTTATCTTTGGTTTTCTTGTTTTCTTAGTATTTCATAGTTCTTTGCTAACAAAAACACTTGCTACTCTACCTGAGAAATAAAGACTTTTGGAAAACAACAATTCACTGTCAATTTATGCTTTGGTGTGGACCAGTAAATGACTTATGCCAACCTTATACCAACTGAGAAACTTATGGAATGTAAATACTTGTCACGGGGAACCTCAGCAGCAAACCTCATTAAAAGTGGTGTGACAAATTTTGCAATAATGCAATGCATCCAGAAATATTCAATTTATCAGCCTACTAAAAACCATGTTCAAAATTTAATTTGAATCTCATATCACATGTCACTCCATACTTCTCTTTTTGGGAATTTGTCAATTTGAGTAACAAATTGTACATGAAGTAACAGTACATGCCATTCTCCTACCTTTATGTTTGTAGAGTTCATGTGTTTGGGCTACCTGTACTGCAATATTTGATCTGCATAATATCAAACACTGAAATGTTTCCAACCAGGGATTCGAATCCTGTTCGTGTCCTACCAAAGACATTAAAAATAGAACCTACTTCCATTGTACTTGGTGCTCGGCATAAGCAATCGAGTAGGGAAAACAAGCCAGTAAACGACAACTGGAAAAAAGGCTGTCGCTGCCTCAACTTAAACCAATGAATTAGAAACTGGACTGTAAAACCTCATCCAAATCTAAATCGAACCAGCACTCAACAAATCAACCAACTGAAAACCACATTTCAAATGTATGCATTCTTTGAAGTAGCCCAAACTTCCTCTTGCCCTTGTTGATGTGTGTGTGACACCCCCTTGTAGCAGCGATATCTTGGCACTCCCAACTTGGATTGTTTTCATAGTTGGAATGTAGGTTGGGCATATTGAGCAGATGATTCCTATTGATTGCAGTAGCGTAGCTATGGGGGAGTTTCCCCAGGTGCGACCTCTAGGGGACGGCAAATCGAAATCAGCAGGGGCAAAAAGCAAAAAAGAAATGTCTGCAGTTTCTCTTGCACCCCAAAATGCCTTTTGAAAAGGGCGAAAAGCAAAAAAAGGTTTTCAGTTTCTCCCGCACCAAAAATGTGGGTTTTTTGCCATAACGGGCGCAAATTTTCGAGCAAAACAATTAGAAGGGGCGCCAATATTAGAACGGGTGCCAATTTGGTTTCTTGCCCCGGGCGCCACAAACCCTCACTACGCTAAAGATTGATTGTGTTTAAGGTCAAAAGAGGTCATATAGTGAAACCCTTGTAAGAGTGATAACTTACCCGAAGTAGCTTGAATTGTTTTCATAGTTGGTATGTAGATTGGGCACATTGAGAACATGGTCCCTATTGATTATGTTAAGAGATCAAAGGTCAAAGTCAAAACCTTGTAACATCGATAACTTAGTCAAAATAACTTGGATTGTTTTCATAGTTAGTATGTACGTTGGGTATATTGACTAGATGGTTCCAATTGATGTTGTTAGTGAAAACTGTAATGCCCATAGCTTCATAATGTCTGCTTGAATTGATTCTATACATGATGTAAGGGTTGGGCCTTTTGAGTAGATGGACTATATTGATTGTATTGGGTATCAAGAAGGGTTAAATAGTGAAAACCTTGTAGGCCTAATGGCCATAACCTTGTAATGTGAACTTCATAACAGAATTTCATTGTTGTGAACTAATTGAAATATCCCTTTGCATTGCAAGTAAATTTATCCCAAGAGTTTTGTCAGAGTTGATCAAGTTGTACTCTGTGAGTGGTTCATGAAATATTTGCCAAAAAAAACAAGGGAAAGCAAGGGAACACGACGCATCTTTGCATTTCTGGTATTGGCTTGCTATCAGAAAACCTACTTTCATTCTTGTCCAATAAATTTAAGCCAGCAAAAATTACAACTTAAAATTCATTTAAATGTATCTTCACTGTGCACTACAATAACATGTATTTGCATGCAAATTCAGTTGTTCTAGTTTGCATCTTATCATCTTATCATACATAACAAAACACAACAGTTAGCCTTCTACAAATATGCAAACTACAAATGAGCTATACAAAATAGGAGTGCCCTTCATATGACCCACCTCAATGATTCGTAACTTGTTGTTTGTATTACCCAATATATGCTCAATCAATTTCTATGTTCAATTTTCTATGGTTTCGTACACACCACTGAACTACCCATATACTAGAGCCGTATATAGCCGGCTCTAACCCATATACATGGATGCTGCCATCTATTTTATCGGATAAACAACTGTATGCTACTGCATCAACGATTATTATGAAAAATTAAACAGTTTATAGCACTGAATTCGTTCTGTTTCTTCCACTTGTGTTGTGCGTGCAGCTTTTTGTGACAAGAATATCCTTGTCCAAAAATATATGAAACAAGAGAAGGGAAACCAGATGGCCTTTTTTTGTTCTTCAGGAGCTAAGACATAATGTCTAAAAGTAACAGCTTCTGATACCATAGGCCTATTTTTAACCCATATGTTATCTCACTAATGAAAACCTTTGTTGTTTCTTAAACCTGTATCGAAAAGTAAAAACATTTTAAGTATTATGTTTGAACTTTCTCTTCCTTTATTATTTAAATCCCAGAAACTGGTGAGTTAGTTGGAAGTCGTCTGCGAAACTGAACCAAATTTATACTCAACTCGTATACGTAATCTTGCTGAGCGCGTCGTGGCCAGGCCTCCACTTGAAACCTATTAAACCAAGTCTTTTGTAATCTATCGGGGTTTCATGTAACAAAGAAATAACTCCCTTGAGCTATATGGAGGACCAGCATGCACCTGTCTTCGTGGTAGATATTGTCTTGGGAGTGTCTGGAAAAGAACAAAAGAACTTTGCTAGGGTGAACCCCCGGGGATAGTTAATACTCAATTACGATCTTTTCATTGTCATGTGGTTAAACGGTGATTCCCTGGAAGCTCAAGACTTTTCTTCCGGAGACACCCGTGAGTGCAAGCGGCTTCTCTGACTTAGTTGAAAGGACTGAGGCAAACGTGATGTGACTATTTCGGATCTAATGGATGAAAGTGCAATAACTGTGTAAGAGATACGCATGTTCAACTTAGAATTTCTGAGAAATTGAAAACTAAGATTCAATATGATCTCTTATTGAATGTGATTTTTTTTTATTACCAGGTTTAGTACAATAAATGAAGATATATCGTATGAACCGGAAAAAAATATTTTCTCGGAATGTTCTTTCTTCTGAATCATGAGTTATTCATTTTAGTTTGACACCTCACCCCACCCCCATGCAAAGTTTCTATTATAAACTACTTGAGTAGAGACGTCTCAAGCATTTCATCCCCTAACCTTCCCCATTCCGACCCTTCCCCATTCCTACCCTTTCCCATTCACACCCTTCCCCAATCCTACCCTTCCCATTCCTGTATTTCTCCAACCCTATACCTTCTCCATTTCTACCCTTCCCCATCCCTACCCTTCCCCCATTCCTACCCTTGCCCGTTCCTACCCTTCACCATTCCTGTACTTACTCATTCCTACCATTTCCCATTTCTACCCTTCCCAATTCCTGCATTATCCAATCCTATACCTTCTCCATTTCTATCCTTCCCCATTCCTACCCTCCCCGTTCTCACCCTTCCCCATTCCTTCACTCCCCCCCCCATTCCTACCATTCTTCATTCCTACCCTTCCCCATTCCTGTACTACCCCCATTCCTAACCTTCCCTCAATTCCTACCCTTCCTAATTCCTACCTTTCCCCCATTCTCACCCTTCTCCATTCCTACCTTCCCCCCATTCCTACCCTTCCTCATTTCTACCCTTCCCTATTCCTGAACTACCCCCATTTCTAACCTTCCCCCAATTCCTACCCTTCTTAATTCCTACCTTCCCCCATTCTCACCCTTCCCCATTCCTGCGCTTCACCTTCCTCAGTTCTCCTTTTCCAGCTACCCTCTTCTACCTACATGATTCTCCCAAGTATCCATTGTTGGTGATTTTTCACAAGGTTCATTTGTTATTGTTTGGCTAACTCTCTCTCCGTCCACACACTCCCACATCACACCCACACCCCACGATTCCCTTCCTTCACCTCCACATGCACATACAGCCTGAAATCAAATCAAGATGTACCAAACTATTACGTTCTCGTTCAAATGACATGTATGTACTACAGCAGTGGCTGACCTTGGTTCTTATATTATAGGAGGGTTGTGGGTCCTGGGCTCGTTGGAGCCGATTATCACGTAGTGGGCGAAAGAGAATGTATCACGGAACGTCCAATAGTGCATACTTAGGAATACTTGACTATTCCGTCTATAATAAGGTCTTAACACATTTGGTTGTGCTAATATCTTTCTTTTTTATTTGTTTGACGTTTAAAAGCTACCCTCCCCCCCCCCTTCCCCTCTCCTCCTCCACATCCGTACCCTGGATATGACTCAACATAGCTGTTTGTCATTGATATTACCTTCTAGTATAATGGTATGTAAACTTTCCTGAATTTCACTCCCAAAAAAAACCCGAACCGACAGACCTATACAGCATGACGTCCCTGTCGTCAAACATGGTATTTTGCACCCCTATTCTCCTATATTATTACCCGTGACTAAGTGACCTGACCGGGAGAAGAACCCAGGCTGCAGTGTACCACCTTTGGAGATGACACTGACTGAAATCATTAGAGAAATTATATTCTTACAATAATGAAAGTCAACGCTAACTGAGCAGTCTTCAGGTGCAAACCATTGTTTTATCTGACAGAATCTGAATGACCAACCTTATTTCAGTAAAACGAAATATATTTGAAGTGATCGACTGGTAACCTATATTAATGTTGACCTCTCTTTATCATGAGCTGTACCCCTTTGATGTTAATCAGTTTTGTCAAACTTCTAGTGATTCTAATGAGATATCCCAATGGGTAGTCTATGCCATTTTCGAACAATTATTTTTCGAGGTCAGTGCTTTTAACCTTTTTCATTATTTTATAAAGATTTGTCCTTGATATATTCTACAGTTTGAACAGGAGGGGTGAATAGAACAGGCTCCAATGTTGTAAAGGGAAAATTCGATGACCTTTTTCTTTCTTTTTTTGTGTATAGTTTTGATAAAGTTTAAGTTCACTTTTGTGAAAAACACATTGAGAGACATAATTAATTGGAACCGTTTTATAATCGGTTCCTCGACTACACACAACTTTGTTCTGATGTAATCCATTTTGCAGACAGTATGAGTGTACTTTGACCCTCTCCCCGACCTATATATAGAGGGCATCATCCGTGGAACTTGTTTCTACTATTAGGTATTCTCGCAAAGTTGTACTAATCATATTTTTTATGTTTTTGGGAGGAGGGCGATAGTGATTGTGAAGGGAAAGAGTATACACCCCCCCCCCCACCCACCCACCCCCCTTTGGATCAGCAATTACAATGTGACTGCTTTCATTACGAGTCTTGTAACTGAATGTAAAACATAGAAGTATCTAACCCCAATTACTGCTCAACGTTTGAGACCCTGTTCCAGTATTTGACCTACGTTATAAACCGTTGTGTTATCCTAAGGAATTAATAACTAATAAATTTATTAAAACAGTTATATCGAGAAGCTACCATACCACAAAAAATTACAACGTTTAATGATAAGCCTTGGATTACCCCCTGGAATTGAGAATTCAATTTCTCATAACAATAAATTATATCGTTAGTATATGAATAATCCTACTCATAATCATAAGATCAATCTTACGTCATATAGAAATGTTTTCAATCGTATTATCCGATCTGCTCAATCATCAAATTACCACAATATGTTAGCTTCAAGACAATCTACCTCTAAGCATACATAGCCAGTAATCAACTCTACAAATTAAAGGTTAACAAAAGCCTCACTTCAAGTGTTAGCTTGATTAGACTCATAATGGTATCACGTGTTCTGGCAATCTGGCTGTAGCTGACGCTGTCAGTAATTTCTTTTCATCTGTAGAGTATAATCTCAGTGAAAAAAAATTAAATCCGTCATTTTGCCCATCCCATCATACAATCAATATTCCTTTCTCCTGTTTCTTATGGTGAATTTCTCAAGCTTCTTGGTGGATTAAAGATTGGTAAAGCTCCATGTATTGACGGTATTCGTGTTAAGCTTATTAAATCCGTTTCCCATGTGATATAAGCCCCTTGTATCGGTTCATAATCATCTTTGTCATTTTATCTGTGATTTACCCTAATGCTCTCAAACTATATAGCAAGAGTTATTCCATTATTCAAAAACAGTGATAATACAACTTTGCCAACAAATTATTGACCGATTATTTTCCTTCCATTAATTAGCTTCTTGAGAATGTCATAGAGAAAAGGTTTCGTACTTTGATCAAGGGCGTAGGAACCGGGGGGCGCCAGCCCCCCAGTGAAAAATGTGGAGGGGCGGAAGTATCATTCCGCCCTCCCGCTTCGCAAGTCAGAAAACCCCTTTTTCATTTCCAAATGAGAAAAAAAATCTCATTTGGAGCACCAAATTGCATCTAAGGCCTGGTGAAAATACAAAACTAAGGTTACAAAATGGAGTGGGTGTTGAAGTGTGCTATATTGCACCAAATTGCATCTGAGGCTACCTGGAAATGCAAAAAAATCCAAAGGGGAGGGGACATGTGCATAGTTACATTTATAGTTATCGTGTATGAACCTATTTTTTCTTTTCTTTACGCACCATCTGGTCACTAGCTTTGATGAACAGCATTGTATTTTTCTAGTGTCCATCATATATCTTCATTCCTCAGTTAAATTAAGTACTACTTGTACTTCAGCTTTGTATGCCATATGAAAAATAAATTTGAACTTCAACTATACAGGGATATTTTGTAATTGAATATTATGTTAGCTAGAGACGTTGGGTAGCAATCACCATCAAATTCAAATCGTACATTACTTTTCGTTTTATTAATTATTATTAATATTTTCTGTAATCATTATATTTTTTATTTTAATATTTGATATAGGGAAGGTAATCTTTTCCTCCACCGTTCACTACTATAGTTGACAATGCAGTCATATAGCAACGAATGGAAGAAACGAAAATTTCGTAAGGCACATGTTTTTTCGCTTAGACGTGACAATTACCAAACATGCAGTAGCTATAAATCCACAGGGAGAAATCTTCCCGGAATTGCGCCCTCGGCTGTCTTACTGCGGTCTCACTGTATACCGGTTATCGGTTATATAACGGACCGTAGATAGTACAATGGTTTAATTTTCTACGAAAATGAATATCGTGGCTATTAAATGTTATATGTTTCCTATTTCTAAGAGATGGGGGCGCGGGAGATTCGTTATTTAATATAATGTGTACAAAAACACAATGATTTTGAATAACTTCAAAGTTCCGTACAACCTGGTGAATACAGAAAACAATCACGTCACATAATTCTGTCGGATAGACACTTCTGAAAACAAAATACAACAATGGGTTTTCTATGACACAATCGAGAACTTTAGAAGATATTAGAACTTATATACAAGAAGGAACGTCATGGTTCCACAAACTCTTGTGAATGTTTACGACCTTTTCGTAATTAATTGTCAGCTGTATTCTTCTCCATAGCTCTCGATGTATACCTTCTCATTCCCGCAAGGACGTAAAGTAGTTCTTTATTGGCCCAGCTTGAACCTTTTGATGGTCATGCACCAACAAAGAAGTACATATATTGTGTGTCTCATTGCTTATTGCCCTTTGATCTCAATGATTACAGATATAACTTGTTACTGTATGATAGTTGAGTTTGGGACTCGGGATATAATGCACTGTTTGATAGTTTGTCATGAAAGCAGCCACATCATGGAATAAGAAAAGGAAAGAATTTAAACAGAAGCAGCACTGTCAGATATATGAAATACATTCAATCAAGTTTTATTGTAGAATTAAGGAGAAATAAACCTCACCTACCTCATCCTTTTTCTTCCAGGGGCGTCGAAAGTCAGGTTCGGACTCCGTGGAAAATTATATCACGGGCGGTCTCTTTTTGAATGCTTAATTTGTCCTTCAGTATATAATTAAACCAATGAGAATACATGTTTCTTCATCACATATACTTCCCCGGGCACCCTGATCCTTAGGGATTTGTCCCCTACACCCCTTCTTAAGCCCTTCTGCCTTTTCCTCATCCTCCCACTCCCGCTCCCGCCCACCCCAACTCCCACCCATTGGTCACTTTCTGCCCCACTCCATGCGATTGTTTTACGTATCACTCTTCGTCATTGCAGTCTATATAGTTGTACATCTTTTTGGGAAACTAAAGTGACTAGAATGAAATCAAACAAGCCCTTTTCGCAAGAAATAAATAACAAGTTAAAAATATATAAATGGTAAAGGTCTTCGAAGTCGAAGTTATTTTTAATGACAAAGGGATACCAAACAACGAGGAATTGACTCAAACGAGGGGAGTCTTGAATAATTTCGTCTTGAATAGCAGCTGATGGCGATGAATGAAACTGACAGACTCAAACTCACAGAAGAGAGAGAGAGAGAGAGGGGAGACATTTCTCGAAGAATTCTGCTCAAACTGCAGTTGACTTTCTTCGAAAAGATCTATTTTAAGGACACAACGTGATGCCCCCTGTTGAGGGCTTATCCTCCTCCCGGATACACAGACATAATAGTCAAATTATAGTCAGTTCTGTTCGAAATGATTCTAAAATAGGAATAAAGTCATTTCTCATCCAAGTAGGAGTCGTCCTCACTGAAGACCCCAACTGATAGATCATTTTTGTCATACCAAGAAAAATGATATTCGCCGAAATTTCGTTGATAAAAATATCCACCCTTCGTCCTAACTTATAAAGGTTGATGATCCCTGAAAATGAAACGAAAAGAAAAGTAAAAAAATTCTGCAGCGTTTTTCAGCTCTGAACTGATAGTGTTTGTGTTTTGTTTTTGTTTTTGTTTTTTAAATGTCGGTTTACCAACGGTGAATAAGAAATTGAAAATTTTCCAAATTATTAGTAATGGGGTATTTCAGACTGGGTGGGAGGGAGGACGGATGACATACTATTATTGGCGGGCTGACCAGGTGGCCGCAAAGGGACATGGCGGTACTGAGGTCCTGAGATAAACTATGATAGGGGCGTATTGTTTGCTCAAATTTGAACATGGTTGACTATTCTTTATCAAACTGTCAGAGGGTGGGCAGGAATCACGAATCTACCGGACTGACGGTGATGTAGGCCACATGGCAGAACGATATTTAACCCCCCCCCCACCCCACCCGCAGTAGTGGGATAACCAGCAGTAAAAGGGGTACTCGATCCCCCTCACTCACCACTTCCCATGTAGAATGTAATTAATTCAAAGATGTTTATGCTTCAACGTTAATGAAAATAACAAAACAAGTGTTACATTAGATGGGAAATACAACACCAAAAAGTTCTACATGAAAGTCGATCCATCTGTTTGTGTAACTGTCCTATCACAAGAATACCTTAGATACAAACAACCGAAAATTTAATTTGTTTCTTGTTTTTTCCTTTGGTCACAGCATTAATTGAAATTAAAAGTTTAATAGACAAAGGTGCTCCGATATTATAAGGAACAGAGTGCATGCCGCATTTTATTCGTGGGGGCTGAGGGGCGTGGTTAAAGCTTTTAGTTCCTGGATCTTCGATGAGGAACTTGATGAGCCACAACCCATCAGACACCCCCCCCCCTCTCCCCCATTCCAAAATAGTTTGATCAATCTCCGTCGGCAAGCAATGAAACGTGTATATTAATTTGTCGACGTCTCCACAAAATTTCGCAAATTTTTGGACAACCCACTTGTGGGTCGGGTCCCGTAGTTTGCAAACCGTCGTTCTACAGCATCAATGTCATATTATTTTATGACTTTATGCACAACATTAAGTTTGATATTTTGTAGACCGTTAAATATCACTGATATAAGCCCATGTTGTATTTCTATACCACTTTTATGTTTTTTGAGAAATGACCCTTTAAAGATTTATGGTTCATCAATGAAAGTGACTGGATAACAAAGTCTAACACAGAGACCACATCAGGTCAGTTCCTCAGATGCAGCACAAAACATAAGACTTTTAGAGGATCAAATGATATATTTACGAATGTAAGGTAAATATGCCAATGATAAATGATGTTGAATATCATCCAATGTTGCTCTACTGTTCATATATGAAGTTGAAAACTTACAAAGAACATATTTTGGTCAAGTTATTAGAAGTTATAAAACCATGGATAACATTAACATTTAAAGTTGTTGTTCTGAAAAGCTGACGTCAGCATTAATGTAGCATTAAAGGAGCATTCCAGACTTTGAGCATATATATTTTCA
Source organism: Apostichopus japonicus (assembly GCF_037975245.1). Classification (NCBI taxonomy): domain Eukaryota; kingdom Metazoa; phylum Echinodermata; class Holothuroidea; order Aspidochirotida; family Stichopodidae; genus Apostichopus; species Apostichopus japonicus. Next base: position 19,104,302 of record NC_092574.1, read on the forward strand.
AGGTGGATCTCTTGAAAACCAGAAAATCTGTGAAAATATTACTGGTACTAAAAAACAAATTCTTCGACTATGATACATCAAGACTAAAATTCTGTAGAAATTCATCATTTAACGAAAAATATCTTTACAAGAAGTATAGACTTTCTATACATAAGACAATAGAAGTCATAACAAGTATATGCATACTATACACCAATTGGAGAAAACTCGGTCAAACCGCACAAGTTCGACTGGTGAACAGTATAGAATGGAAGACATCCCGGTGATTAATCCATGCACTCTTTAAGTATGTCAACGTATTGTTTTGTGTGCCACACGACAAATAGAACAACCCACAAAGGTCAACTACTATATAGAAGGAATGCACTGTGATACCGTATATCGACCTAGCTTTAAAATAGCCGGTGTACGCATGATCTATATATATATTTACATATGTATATATATATATATATATATATATATATATATATATATATATATATATATATATATATATATATATATATATATATATATATACATGTTGAATATATGTGTAGAGAGATTGTAGTAAGGTATTCCAAACCTATATACGTTAAGAAATGAAAGTTTCGAGGGTTTAAGAAATGCAATCATTATTGAAATATTTTTGTTTCGTCTTTCCCCTTGAGAAAAGATTAGCCTTTAGCTTTCTCACTAATTGACTAGTAAACTTACTGGATGACTGTAGATAGCATTTTGTGAGAAACACAATTATTACCATCCTAGCAAATATGATTAACATTACTCGAGTAACTCAAGCAACTATTTTCCATTTTTATCTGTTTTTTCTTTATATAAAAAAAGCAGCAGCATCAACAACAACTTCCGCTCAGTCTTATATACAAAGTTGGTTAGGCTAATTACATCTTCTATAACAATGTGATAGGCTAGGTCTATAGTATAAGGTTGATTGATACTTGTCTCAAGATGTCATCGACCTTTTCAAGACATCTGCTATCAGTTAGTTGACTACAACAAAACTATTCTAAAGCTGTTGAAGGCTAACTTGCTGATTTGCGCAACCAAAAGTTTCAATGTCGTTGCAAAAGCTGGCAGTGGATGGTATGCAACTAATGTGGGCAAAGTGTGGTTTGTGTGCCACATGCGGCCCATCGGAAAATCTTCGGCGGAGGGTTTACAAATATATATATATATATATATATATATATAACGGTCCGTGCATGGGCCCTTGTTGCGTACTTTAAGAATTAATTCATCTAGGGTCGTTTGTACACTGTTCTGTGGGTATTGACCGCAGCTGTATATACTGACTGTACACTAGTGTCTAATTACCGAAGGTAGCAAGCTGTGTGCGTATTTTCTGGGATCGATGGTGGTGTCTAACACTTCTGTTACACCTCATTCGAAACTAGGTCAGATTACCGGCATTAGACGTTTCTTTTTTGCGTGAGTCTTCACACCCTTTAAATCCAAATACATTTATTAAAGAACGATTTAAGGCAATACGTTAATTTTGAGTATATGTTGTAGATCGTTAAAAACAACTGCTTTCATTCCAGGTTGTATTTTTTATTTATATACCATTTTTAGTTTATGAGAAATGACACTTTTAAGCAAGACTGATTCATCAATTAAATTGACTGGACTATTTAGTATAATACGCAGATCGTTAGATCAGTACCTCAGCCCGCAACACACAATTCGATGGGAAAACATAAGAGTTGTTTTTGCCCTCACATGACATGTTTACAATGTAGAACAAATGCATGAAGGACAATTGGAGTTGAATGTCATTCAAGGATGCTTTGTTGTTTATAAAAAAGGAATTAAAAGAACATTAACATGGATTAACATGAGCATTGTGAACTGCTCTGAGGAGCTGACGTCATCATTAGTTTAACTTTACATGAGCATTCCAGACATTTAGCATATCTTAAAGGAACATACTCTCCCTGCACTGCAAATTTTTCAAATGGAGGGGATAGCTGTCCCGTCTGACCCCCCCCCCCCCCCCCGCCTCCACCCCCTGGCCTGCTCGTACAGTTATGTTCTGATTACTACCTTATCGTTATATGGACATCTGGCAATATGATGATATTCTGTTTTTCCTTCCGACAAAGCCTGTGTATGCAGGTATAGCAACATCTGGGAGCACTTTCTGGGTCTGCTATGACTAGATAGGCAAGGCAGGCTTTTTACATTGTTTATAACTTAATCAGCATCATGGACAATACACCCACCCCCAAAGTGACGTTACGTGCGGTCAGGAGGCCCGAGTGAATATATGATGATTTCAGAGTGAGTCAGTGTAACGCGAATGGTCCGTGATGCGAAAGTGCAAACAAATGCATGTTCAATCATGTTCTAGTTAAACAACATTATATAACCTGTAATGTGCACTTTGCATTCGTCGAAAGAACCCGTGTCTTGTGTTTTTTTCGCACCAACAATGTATGCATAATTACACTTGTGAATGTTTTCTTTCCAAAATAGATGTACCGTTGCTTTTAGAAAGTTGAAAACCAGTTAAAACTATAATAAGTTCCATGAAAACAAAATCTGTCTGAAAAAAACCGCAACAGCAACAATCGGAAATTATAACCGAGCCTTGAACGGTCTGTGAAGATCAAGTGGAGGTCATTGTATAGGCCTATGCTATTAGCATTAATATGCTAAAAAGTTCAATAATGGTCACTGATTATTCAAATTTCAATAAAACATTTGACTATTATACGCTCAAGTAATCGCGAATTACGGTATCTCTATCTATACGGTTTATCTACTATTTTGGAACAATTTGGATGATCAGAACTTCCAGGAAATGAATGTGTATATATACTGTTTGGAAACTTTTGAGTAATTTTCGTCTGCTGAAATGTTGGACGAAAATTTTTAATCTTTGGAATTGCGTTATAACAATTGGAAAGGTTTCTACATTGGAATGAACCGTTTATAGCTCATTTATCGTGAAATATCCAAAACGAAATTTCACATGGTTGATCTATAGTTATGATTGGGTAAGGGTGTGGGTGGAAAGCGGATGAGAGGGAAGGGTAGGGTAGGGGGTCTAGCAATGTGTTTTGTATAGCGAGGGAAAGGGGTATGTGGGAAGGATGTATCCCCCGCCCCCCCTCCCCCATTTGAGAAATGTTATATGATTAAGGTGACATGTCAAGTAAGCTATATAGTTGCAAACATTGCGATATTTTGTGTACTTTGGGTTCATTTCTGTTCAAGATTTTTTCCCACTTTTTCAATAAATATCAACATATTATTTTTTGTTTGTGAACCTTTTGGCGACCCTGCAAAATAGAAAAGAAGGGATAATTAAAAACCGGCCATACTTGGTGAATTGGCCGTGACACAGTGTACACCGCACCCACGCAGTGCCCATATTGTTCTCAATACTATTATTAGAACGCATTCAATGGACTTATATGACCTGCTTATTTGCAACCCTTGGAACCACACGACTTTAAATTACTTTATCAACAAAAGATCAAGATTTTGACAAAAGCTCAGAAAACGCAGTTCTTAAAAACAGAAAAAAAGAAGTAAATACTGAAAAACGAAAAACTTTATTGTCAAATAATTTCCCTCAAAAATGTGGAATTTAAGTAACAATATATTTAGTAATTGACAAGTATTAAAATTGAATAAGACAAGAGGGATGCATAGACCAACTGTATATTGCTAAGCCATGTGAAAGTCTAGTGAAGTCATTTTGCCCGTGTCTGCAGGAACTAATCTGTCGTCGGTTTTGACTGTTTGGGATTTTATCGTAATTCGATACCTTGAGATCCTTTTTTTCTAAACATGCTTTCCGTGAGGTGAAAACGAAAAATTGAGGTTTCACGGGGGTAGGTGGATTGAGGTCCTTAACAGCCGAAGTGTTGCGTTCAACACTTTACTGGCCCCTGAAATGATGTCAAGACAGTTAGAACAGAGTGTCATCTACAGGCCCGAAGTCAGAATGGGTGGGGCCCTCCTCCTTTCCCCCTCTCTCCCTCTCACCTCTCACACTTTCTCCCTCTCACCTCCCACACTCTCTCCCTCTCCCCGGAATTGATTAGTTAACGAATGGATTAATTCCTTATAATGATTTATAACTGAGACATTTTTGGCTTGCAAGATGATCACAAATGAATTTTCACTTTTGAAACAAATTTGATCTAATTTAAACAAAGTTATAGACATAAACCAATTTATAATATAAAGATGACAGGGAAAGCCAACTATAAAGTAGAAGGAAAGTTTCATTTGAGTAAAAAATATTTATATATTTCGTTACCAAAGCATGATAAGACTAGAGACGATTAATCGATCGAGGTGGTCGAACACATTCAATATAAAATGAAAATGAAAAGGTTTTCATTTCGTCTATTTGTTTTTTCTACACAACACAAAATAGAACAAGTTGCACAAAATAAGAAAATTAATGTGAACAGAAATGAATTAAAGAGAGGTAAACTAAAAACAACAGAGGAGCTTGTGGAAGAGTTTCAACTCCCTAAAAACTGAAGGGAAAAAAAAAGAAGTCAAATCAGAGATAAAAAGAGCACAAAACAAAACAACAACAATGAACAGAGACATTCAAGAGAAAGTAAACAAAGCAAAATAAAACTTATTAAATAATACGGCGGTAGCCTCGGTCTTCCTATTCCACAGCTAGAGTATATATACCATGCATGTCTATATACACCCTGAAGTAAAGGGATGTGAATTCATTTTCATGCCGGGGGCATAGCCACTTTTTTTTGTACTGGGGGAAGGGAGGGGGTAAGACGTGAAGCGGTCCAGAAGAGTGGTGTGCCCGCCCCTTTGAAAAAGATTGTTAAAAAGGAGGGTACTGAGATGCAAAATGGTGCTATATCTTTTGTCAACTTTTGAAACAACGTTGAACAGTTTTCGACTGTTTAGGTTTTTTTTACCGCATATGCATGTTATAAATGTATGTAATGTACACTATAGGACTTTTGATAATAGGCTAGTATAACTGCCAGCGGGGGGGGGGGGGGTTGGCGGAGGTGGGGAGGTGTGGAGGTGTGGAGGTGTGGAGGTGGGGAGGTGGGGAGGTGGGGAGGCGAATTCGGCCACCTTGATTTAACTCCCCCCCCCCCCGCGGAAGCATATACGTTGTTGCGCCCCTAGTTTCATAGCAAGCGCGATAGGTGCCACATGTGTCATTGTTCTTTAACATATCAAAGTAGTGTCAATTGTTTCTGAATTAATGGTGCAGGATCGACGAAAAAAGGGAAAGATTATTTCGGTGGAGAAATAGTTCTCCATTAGGATCCATGACCGCCGTGGGGATAAGAGTAACATTTTTCTCGGTAACTTGCTTTTTGTCGTTATCTGTCAAAACATATATTTTTCACCTCAAAGTGGACCGATTCGTAAATCTTGTTTTAAACTTTATATAGGCTATTATGATGTTTACCTCAACCACAGCACCATCTGGTCTCCGATTTTGTCTACTCTTAGATATTCAAACTAAAGTTTCCTTACCATTGAGACACACAGATTTGGTTACTATGGTAACAAATATCACAAAAATATTAACAACTGTAAATTATGGACGAGGAAATTTTGCGCATAAGCATCTCGATATAACCAAAATCATTGAAGTAAACCAAAATTCATAACTGCATGACTTTGAAATTCCAATAACGCACCTGCATGGGAAAAATACAAGAAGTAAGACTCATTAAACCTGTCCGTATGAAGGATTAAATGCAGACGACAGCTTTGTTCTTACCGCGCAAGAACACTAAAAAACAACGACGTTTAAACAAAAGCAAAAAACACTTTATGATAACAAAGTTAAAATCTCGAGTCAAAACCTCGCCAAATGTTTGCAATAAACCCCGCTCACATAAACCTCGTACACTATCTGAAAATTAGACCCCAGAAATGTAATAGTTAGTACTGATTTTTTTCTGAACTGGAAAATGAAGGAAAATGTAAACTGTTACTTTATTCCAGCAAGGAAGCTCTCTTCTAACTTCCTGTTCAACAAAGTTATTCCATTATGACCAAATTTAAGAGTCAGAGAATCTAGGTTTCACTTAATCTCGTACTGCTATAACTTTTCATGACATCAGATAGGCATATACCCTTTATTAGATGTGGAATTTGAGGGAAGGGGTACATAACTTTGGCGGACGTCCGATCTAGGGAGGAGTCTTATTGGGTGGTGGTGCACAATATGACTGACGCCCGTTTTGGGAAGGACTAAGGGGGCTTCTCCTTCTGCTTCTCCTTTTGAGAAAATTTTGTATTGGTAAGGGGACGAACGAGCAACATGGTGCTAGCATTTCCATTGTTTGACTCCGTTTGTGTAGAACAATTTTAAATTTGTGTAAGTGTAATCGAATTTACATGAGTGTTGTGAAATGTTAGCCGTGGGAGTGGGTTTGGGTGGGGGTGGGGGAAGGGAGGAGGAACGTTCCCGTAGTTGCTAAGGCCCTGTATATATTTAATGATATCAAACATTTACACATTATAATGCGTATCGGTATATAGGTACACGCAGGAATCTCGTATCTCACATAGATCACATTGTTGTGTCGTTATTATTAGGGACGATAACCAAGTTCCGTACGACACACGGAACTTTTGAGTTAAAGTGTCAATCACTGAATCAAGGTGTACTCTGATATAAACCATAAATTTGGTAGCCCGTAAAAAATATAATTTATTCGCGAATGAAATTTAATAGAACGTCAAAAAGCAGTCATATTCCTCACATTCAAACATGACATTATATTTTACTTATAAAATAACATGTCTTGAAGTCATCAAGTTATCAAAAGTCCAGATGATTTCATCAAAATCATTTCAAGTGGGCAAAGCAAATTACAATGTATCTATTAAGACCACATTTACATATTTGCATATTCGCATATGTAATTAGCTCAATTATACAATAAAAAAAATTGGGAAACCTCATTTCAATACCTTTCCAACAATGCATAGGTTCCTATTGCCAAGAGTGACTGGATTTTGATAAATTGAAATTTGTAAATAATTTCCCCCAGGGACCTTTGATAATGGCATTGACCTTGATACGTTAAGGGGTAACTTGTTGAAAGATATCTCGTTCTATAACTTATGAAGAAAACCTTCTGAGATCCTTCTCAGATCACGTGCACGGTGCATGTAAAACAGATCAGCTTATCCAGGATAATATGTATCATGCAGCTATTTATTTTCCCATTGCAATTTTTTTAAAGACAATTTTGTCGTCGACGCACCCCCCCAACCCCGCAACCCCCCAACCCCCCAACCCCCCCCCCCCCACCATTAATTTGACTCTAAATTCGCTTTACACACTTTAAGAACCATTTTAAAGCTGACTATCTTGGACAATGTAGCGATAGAGCCATTACCTGCGTTTCTGTTCTATTAAAAACAAGAAAGGAGCTCAACTTATCATGCCATTCAGTCGTCTGCGTTAGTCTATAGAGTCGGTGATAACTTTGGGGTACACCCCTCAGTCCGACAAGTTTTCAGTCCGACAAGTTTTCAGTCCGAAAATAAAATACACGTTTTCAGTCCGAAAATGAAATACACGTTTTCAGTCCGAAAATAAAATACACGTTTTCAGTCCGAAATGAAATACACGTTTTCAGTCCGAAAATGTTTTCAGTTGGGGAATGAAAGCAGTTTTAATGCCATAATATCACCAATAAACTTTGACAGCCCGAACTGATAGTAAAGAAATCGATTGAATATTTCGTATATACTCATAATTGACAAATAAGGAGTAAAGTTTTAGAAAATATATTGGAATTTTCGGTCCCCCTGGGACCTTCGTCAGCAATATTGGCAGTCGAATGAAAAGTACAAAATGTAACACAATGAAAGTATGACGCTAGGTTTAAAGTGTAAATTGCATTGATGGAATTAGAACCAAACAAACCATGACTATACAGGAAGCTGATTAAGGAGCGAAGAACAGATTACATATGTTTGTAGAACTGATAGTTGTTAAGGGGTCCCAAGTCTTTGTTGAGGCCGATGATGTGAGACTTAATACAAAAGATTCAATCGATTTTTTTACTATCAGTTCGGGCTGTAACCGTTTATTGGTGATATTATGGCATTAAAACTGCTTTCATTCCCTAACTGAAAACGTGTATCTCATTTTCGGACTCAGGAAAACGAATATTTCATTTTCGGACTGAAAACGTGTATTTCATTTTCGGACTGAAAACGTGTATTTCATTTTCGGACTAAAAACTCGTTTTTTCGGACTGAAAACGTGTATTTTATTTTCGGACTGAAAACGTGTCGGACTGAAAACTCGTTTTTTCGGACTAAAAACGTGTATTTTATTTTCGGACTGAAAACGTGTCGGACTGACAACGTGTACCCATAACTTTATGTAGACCCTGCAGTTGATGAAAGGTAAGAACTGTTGATATATATAACATAACGCCGAAAGTATAACTATATTCCATTCAAACTTCCTGGAAAAAGCAAGCCCGTGAGATGAAAGTCGCCTAGGCTATAACTATATAGACTATATATATACATATATATATATATATATATATATATATATATAGACTGTATGTATATAGGCTATATATATAGGCTATACATAGGCTATATATAGGCTGTATAGGCTATACATATAGGCTATATATAGGCTATATATATAGCCTATATCAGGCGCGGCGGAACGGAAAAATTATTGGGGGGGCTAATGTGTGCATGGATACTATCTAAGCGGAGCGCCACCATCGGTTGGCGCGGAGCGTACAAGAAAATTTGGGTTTTTTTCAAATCCCCAGATGGCCGGAAACGGCACTTGCCGAGTGTTTTATGCTGCGAATACCTAGCCCTAAAATATGGGTCTCACGCCTGCAATTTCTCATATTGCACGTAAAAGTCTGTAAAAACATTGTAATTTGTATATTCGATGGTGTTTTAAGAGAGTAGCAATTACTCGTAGTGTACTCGCAAAGACGTTTTTGAGTGTAGTAAGGGCAGTGGCGGAGCTAGGGGTATTGGTCAGGGGGGCAAGAATGGTCTGTAGGGGCGCTTTCGACACTATCTAAGCGGAGCGCCACCACAGGTTGGCACGGAGCGTACAGAAATTTTTTGAATAAAGATACTCCCTAGATTGCAGGTAATGACCCCAAGGGCGGCGGAAGCACTTTTAATCTGGGGGGGGGGGGGGCACCGACATCGAAGGGCACTTTGCAGAAATTCGATGGGAATGATACAGCCTTATATTTAGTACCCTTTATAACTCTTATTGTATTATCTTATTTGCGTATACACATCACTCCATCAACGCTCCCCCCCCCCCCACCCTCAAGGAAAATATGCATATTAGCACTGCAATATCCAATGCGCAAATTGGGAAACAAGGAACAAGTTTTGTTTTGAGTAAAAACGAGGTGAAATCATGCTAGTTGCTAATGTAGGAATCTTCCGAATAAGAGTTTATTTCTTGATAATATCTTAACAATTTTTTTCCATTCGAAATAGCTTTGAGTTTGACCCACAGAAATTCATTAGAAGTCAGGGGCGTAGCCAGGATTTGAAAGTTGTATACACGACTATCTGAGCGGAGCGCCACCATCGGTTGGCGCGGAGCGTACAAGAAAATTTTTGGTTTTACAAACCCCTCAGATGGCCGGAAACGGCCCTTCCCGAGTGTTCATTCTGGTTCCCTGGCCTCTTGCTAACTTGAGACACCTCAATTTTTATGTAGAAAAAGGGCACATTTTTAACCTGAGGAAAAGTGGGGGGCACGTGCCCCTGTGCCTCCCCGGTTCCGCCGCCCTTAAATGACCCTTTCCGGGCCCTGCTAATTTGCAGATAAACGGAGAATAAATAGGTGTCGTCGCCATTGTGTCGGAAAATTACACCAACAGAATATGACAAATGTCAATAGGTATATGAGAGCGCAATAAAATAGTCAATAATCGCGAATAAGTGAAAAGTAGTGAAAAGCTGAAAAGGGCGCCAGCAGTCCATTTGAGTCCGTCAGGGGGGGGGGGGGCATCCGCCCTGACTGTATATATGAACGCTCCGCCACTAAGAAAGGGGATGTTGGAGAACTGGCTGAAATGAGGCAAGTCATTGGCCTAAGACGAAGTTGTGTTACGCTTACCGGTACTCACACTCACTGCTTCCACTTTTCACGGGGCGTGAAGACGCGGTTGGGGTGACAATGTGGTCTGTAGCCAGGGGACGGGCCGAGGGTCCCCCAGCAATTACTAAAATTATTACACCTATATAATATACGTGTGCATTGGACAGATCGACAAGTATGCATTGAAAAATGGGCAGATGCACGTTTCGGAGCCTTGGTAAATATTGGGGGGGCTTATCATGCATTTGCCCCCTCAACTTTTTCATTGGGGGGGCTGAGCCCCCCCAAGCCCCCCCGGTTCCGCCGCCACTGGCCTATATATATATATAAATTCTGATTTCTTGAACAATAATGACTATGGTAATTATTAATTCTTATTATCATATAATTATAGTAATTTAATAATAATATTAATGGAAACAATCGATGTTCTGTTATCGTCTTCTTCTTCGTCTTCTACATTTGAAGTCGCACGTGTTTGTTTGAAGTCGTCAACATTTATCACAAGTTGATTTATGTGCCTCATACATGTGTCAGATATAGTCTGGTAAAGGTGCAATAAATCATGACAGGTGTTGATGTTGTTGATCAGCTGAATTTTGATGTAAGTCAAAGTTTGTTCCGTTTCCAACCCCCTTCTCCTATTTCTATAGTCTCTTTCTTGTCTTTTTCTTTTTTTATCTTGTTGCTTTGACATGAAAAGAAAAACGATAGTTACATCGATGTTTACTGCAATATTTGATTATCATTAATCCAAAGAGAAATAAAGAATTTGAATCACTTAAAATCTCAATAGTGCTTTGGAAGGTTATTCGCTTCTGACACGGATTCCCCGAGGGGTAGAGGTAGAAGAGTCGCAACCACTTTGTACTGAGGAGTGGAAGAAATATCAACTGTTTTTTAATCGATTTTTTTAAAGGTTACAAATATATAGATCACCCCTTATTATATTTGGAATCGATCATAAAACACTTCGAGACTACTTTATTTATCTTTTGTTAATTAAAAATTACCCAGAAAGATGACAGGACTCGACTCGGGGAGCTATGAAATGCTGGGCTACACATGCTTCTGCACGTAGGCCTACAAAAAAAACCAAGCTTTGTCCCCGATGATTTGAACACGTAAACATCGTGTTAAGCTAATAAATTATTACCAAACTTCCATTGAATATCCTATAGAAAATGAATTCACAACGTTTGTATAGGCTACGTGATGCAGATCTGTGGATTTGGTACATGTGCCGGATGCTGAGTCACTGCTACTCTTAGGAATTACCTCTGATAGACGTAGTTTTATCTCACCTATTAAGAAATAAAGCACGCACCCCTCGCCCCCCCCCCACCGCCCGCCCTCACCCTTACATCCAACCCACCTCAAACTCACCTCTTTTGTTTATGTGGTTACATCCCGGTGCATGTTCGCAGAATGCACTTAGAAATTATCAGAAAATCAAGTAATTCCGAGTACTTAATGTTCCAAGTATCGAGTATCAGGGCTCGAGTACCATATTTGGTGATCTGGGTACCGCGAGTATATAATCTAAAAACACTGGAGTGATCACTCACTACACTCTCAAAAAGAGTGAAAATTCACTCCAAATGAGTGAAAATTCACTGCAAAAGAGTGAAAATTCACTCTTTTGTTTTTTGAGTGTACCATATCCGACTATACATCTTTTAAATTCGAGTACCGAGGACGAGTACTTTGTCATCGAAGTACTTTTGGAGTACTCGAGTGGGTTTGGTTTATTCAATTTACAGTACCCTTTCGATTATAAATGTCCCTTGTTTGTCGTTCTTATAGTCGACTGTCCACAGACTATGGGGCGAGACCCAAGATTATAGGTACCGGGATTTTTCCAGACGCCGAAAAATGTATCTGCAGTTTTCGGAGCCTCACCATATTAGATCGATGAAGTTATTTTATCACGTCCTTAACCTAAATTCAGGCTATCCTCTATGATTCAGAGCATATATTCCGAGGAGTGGTGGTATGGACGGTGGGGCGTGGTTATGTCCTCGTAGAAGATACTTGGTCGTTCCAACCCTTAAAGTTTGCTGACCGCTGTTCTAAGCAAATGATATATAACATGTGAACTTCACGACACTGCTCGGTACTTGTTACTGCTCGAAAAATTCAAAATTTACATTTTTCCTACCCCAGATATCCTCAGCGAAAAGACCATTACATGGAACGCAGAGGTGTATTGATCCATCGATTGATCGACGCTGAACCGGTGCGTCGTTGGGTCCAAGGCATAGATAAATTACAAACTATAGATACCAACTTTGGCGATTTTCATGACTATACGCAAGGAGCCAAATTCGACGGGCAAAGCAGATTAACTCAGCTGGTCAGTCGTTTTGACTTTCTTAATGGACCAACTCGGGCTGACGTCATTACACGTTTCTAGGGAGTCTCGATCTGAATTCATTCGGAATTATTCCAATGCAATTGATATATTGTCCTATCAGAATGGTAAAAGATAACATTAAACCTAACTGTGATTTTCCAGTTTTTTTTTTTACTTTACGAGTATATGCCTATACTGAGGAGCAAATGGTGTGAACTTGTCATTAACTGTTAATGGTTTACCAATTAAAACAATCACTTTTATGTGTATGTGTGTGTGTGCCGTCTTATTCAAATCGCCATTAGTTTCAAGTTCACTTGTAGACGTAGGCTACGTTTGACACATGATGAGGAGATAATTAACACGTGCCGGAAATTCTTCCATCTTTATACTTTCTTTTTTTGCCACCAGAGACTATAACGGATATTAATCTGATGGGTCCCGAGGTGCCAGTATAGTCCTGATTGTGGGTTACGGCAAGTATTTGGTTCAAACCACATTTAGCGCAGACACCTCGCGTGAGAAGTTAACTGCTTAAAATAATATATGTGAACCGATCGGGGCGCCCTAGAACCAATGCAGACGAATTTCGCAATTTTAGTCTTGCGCAATTTCGCTTGAGCACGTGATAAACCGTCTGAAACCATGTGGAACATTTAACCAACTTTGACAGCTTCGGCGAAGAGAAGGTTTGAAGATATGTCATGTATGTTTTTCTAAATAAACCAAACGAATAAACAAAAAGGACCTTTTTGATGTTCATTTTGTCTTGTTTCCTCCTTGTCGCCGTTTTGTTTTTACCTTTGAAGTGCCTTGTTGACTTCAATGAACCCTTTTACTAATGATCCCTACATAGTGCGGTTCAATATGATGACAGCAGTGTTCGTCGCTATACATTCCACGCCAAATGTTGTAAATGAAAACGACTGTAATTTCCATTTTAGAAGTGTGGATCTAAATGCACACAGTTCTGTACAACACAAAATGAGTTTTACATTAAGCTGTGAATTTATCAAGAAAATACATTTTGATTGATTGATTGATTTGTAATGACTTGGGTTATATCATTCAATGTATTCATGAATAATAAACTATAAAATTGTATTGGCATATTTCTCATTAATTAACTGGCGATTGTGTCTCCGATCTCATTAATAGCTAATTAAGACACCAATAGCTATGTCTTCTCTTTGTATTAAAAGCATAACAAACTTCCTGTCCTCTCGATGTTTCATGTTAATGAATGAAGTGAACAACAACAAAATCGGAAATGCTTAACATTTATGATTTCAAAATTTCCATTTGACTTATTTATACCTATATGAACAATACAACTTATTTATAATGAAATTGAATAATTAATACCTTTCCAGACGTTCAAGTGATAGGCATACCTTCCGGAAAGATATATTTCAGTACTTATATTACAAAATATAATTGAAAAAACGATCTCCATATCTTTTCAACGCTATAAAATACTCGGTTGAGGTTGTCTCTTCACCCTACCCGTCATATGATCAGAAATGAATAGGTAGCCTCTTATATCATCTTAGTACCTGTTCTTAGAAAGCCATATACCTTCACATTACTTGTTTTCTACCTCCGCTAAATTCAATGAATCGTTTCCTATGTATTCTCACTTCAAGGCTTCGTCAAAATAAACGATGGAAAACAAAATGAGAGAAATGTCGATTTTATTCTCTTGATGGATTTAACAGACAACACTCTCAAACAAATATATATATATATATATATATATATATATATATATATATATATATATATATATATATATATATATATATATATATATATATATATATATACATATACATATACATATATATATATATATATATATATATATATATATATATATATATATATATATATATATATATATATATATATATATATGTATATATATTTTTTTATATGTAAATTATGTGTGCGTGTATATTGCGGCGTAGCAATCGCTTTAGTCAAAGTTTCCACGAGGGACAAATGCCAAACCGATTAAAAACGTATCATACGACAAATCATCAAAACATACATGACTTTATGAAACAAGAATTTTTTCCTTTAGAATTTTCAGATTGTATAATTTAGTAATTCTTAAACCTCAACAATATCAACATCCTCTTCTTGTTACTGAGTAGAATGCCAGTCTCTTTATTAATAATTTTTTAATTTTTTTTTTTTTAGAGTATACAAACAGATTGCTTACGTCATTTCTTAGAGACATCGTTCATCGATTCAGGGTGACGTCAATTTTGAACCTGTTAAAAGAAACTTAATATGAAGAATGTGAAATATTATTATGATGTGTGAGTTGAAAGGTAATTTCCTGATTTATTGAGCAGTTTTATCCCTAAAGCAAACAAACCGTCTCGTGCAAGTTTCTGAGTTATGAGTGAAAGTTGAAAAAACAACAAAGAGAGATTTAAATGATGTTAGCAAATCTTAAACGATTACTTCACACATGTATGTTTGACTTGGACAGGTACATTTACAACATATTGATTAGTGGTTACGGTTTTACCAGTAAAAACATTTGGTTTTAATTTTGAAAATAAATTTTGGATATATAAGATCATAAATCAATGAAACCTATGATAATACTATAAGTCTTCCAAAATCCATACTATATGCCACAATGTGTCACCTTTCACCTGAGGAAATAGACTCGTTGAAATACATCCATTGCTTACGTCATATAGTCCTATAGGTGGCTTCATTATGACGTCATTATCCACACTTAAAAAAATTATTGCAACATAACGTTACAAAGGGGAAATATGTATGTAAGTGCATGAGGTTTTGGTCACTTGTTAATCTGAAGCTGATTTATAAGTTCGAAAATCAGTAAAACATGACTTCTTTTTTTTACTGGCGTGAGATTAACGATGACGTCACATAGTACGACGTGCAAGTATGTTGTAAACATGGTGAACTTTCCCACACGTTTCATGTTATAGTCTCTCTATTACTCATTGTACAATGCTGTTATAATGGAGATAAACTTGTTCCACAACAAGTGCAGTAAGCTTAAAATCATATTTCGTATATTCATTATTTATCATCCATACCGCTTCCGGTAATGTATCTACTCGTACATCACCCGCGCACGCCTGTATTGTGGCGTACAATAATCTGATTCCTATAGTAAGAATACAATGTTTCGAACCATGAGTTAAGCGACAACAAAATAAGTCCCTTTCATCGATTATTTGTATGTTTCTGGTCATGTCACATCACCGAACCCTGTGTTTTAGTTAATTAAGCGGAAATTAAAGATACAACATACAGTAATGAGTACGAATACATATACTAGTACATTGTATTCAATTTACTGATGACGACCGTATGAGTATATAAAGCTATAGTACACATGCGAGTACAGAACGTGAATGTACTCGAGAGTAGTAGGAGCATGGGTATTAACAGTCCATTCTCTTGTTCAGGGATTGATCAGCTTCTCATGCTCAAACCTTCATTTTAGTTCAATTGATTGTAGTCCGTGTTTCTACGATACTGTGCTGGTGATATAATATGTGAAAAAATAATAATAATAATAAACTGAATTGAACAATGTGGATACAACTGCATGTTTGCTCGCTCCTAATTGTCGAGTCATTAATAGGTCAAAATAATAAACTTTTGTCCCACGAAATTGATAGTTTTTCATATCCAAATCTTAATTTGAAGTTTTGCTGTAAGTTTATCGTACTTATTGCCAGTTTCGTTTTTTTCTGTTTTGTAGACTAAAAAAAAAAGAAGAGCATTATACTTTCATGTACTTCATCTTTCCTTTCGTGTTCAAGAATTTCTACGACCAGAAAATAGCAAACTTAATAGAATATGATTTTTCTGCTCTCATACATTGTGAGTGAGGATGGTTACATAGACGATTCAGTTGAGTATGAAACAAAATGATTTGAAGGTTGAGAGTTGAGAAATTGACAGAATTTTCGAAAATGTTCCATTCTCATCCGATTAGTTTGACAGTAAGCGACGGTAACTATACAGTAATGATTGACTGCATTGTAAGACATTTTATTGGTCCTTTACTTCCCTGAAACTTACACGCGCTGGTTTAATTCTCTCGTCTATTGTCAAAGGAATACGAAAATATGCCCCGAATGTCACCCTCTGTAACCAAGAAGTTCTCTTTTTGAGGTAAACGGCTTTCATCATTAACTTTGCAAAATACCGCGAGCGACAAATATACATATGATGCAATGTGCAGGGATTATGGTGCGTATGGGTTGGGGGGGGGGGGTTAAGTCCTGAAATCAACGTATGTCGAATTAAATTGATGTATGTCGGTTTGTCGTGCTGTCATTGGAAGACCAGTGTCACATGTTGTTTTCTAGCGCTCTGATTGGAAGAAATCGACATATGTCAAATTAAATTGACATATGTCGATTTCAGGACTTATGGCACACTAGGCGTACCATAGTATGTAGACCTGCTCCTTGTACATACCGTTCGTCGGACGTCGTTAAGAAAATTCCTCCAAGTTGGAATGTTCTGGAAGGGTTCGTAAACTGTTTGTGCCTTACCAGGGAGTTTCCATGGCAACAGCTCAATCCTGCAGTCTGGTTCACCCGTACCTATCTGCCTATATCAGTATTTATGAATCAGAATGTGTCTTAATGGGTAGAGTTTATCGGAATACCATTTTTTTGTTATTTATCACGTACAGTACAATGGGCAACAAAAACTATACAATGCGTGACAAGAACATCAGTTCTCCTTCCGGCCCGCCTTAGCTCAGTGGCGTGCGCAAAGATGCAGACGCGGGGCACCGCGCCGTCAGTCAGTGGAGGGGACCCTACCTAGGTCAATCGGAAGAAATTAAGAATTTGACCAAACACCCCCCCCCCCCCTCCCTCCCCACATTGTAATCCTGGGCACGACACCGCCCTTAATCATCCTAAGTTGTGTATATAATTATGCATTATTCCAAAGTTATAAAGACATATATGAAACCATGTGGACACCATATTTTATCTTAACTGTGCTAGAAATATCAACTAAATCTCCCAACATCACCCCCCCCCCCCCCCGCTTATTCCGTGGCACAGGATTTGAGAGAAATTATTTGGACTTCAATATATCCATCAAGTTGACGAATATGTTGGCTATACAAGGGTCAAGAAATTCCTCACTCGAGACGAATAAACTGAGGAACATTTCCTCCTCAGAATTATCTTAAGCGGCAAAGTCACCATATTTCATGGTGTCCTACCACAACTAATTGCTCCGTTGACCTACACACTAAATTGGTCACTTTTCTTAAGAATAAAGATATGTTTTCAACTGACATGACCTTCCCACCATAGGATACTAGCTCTCTCTCTCTCTCTCTCTCTCTGCGGAATCTTCTTGTTTCACTCAGGATTTTCTAAACTGCCTTAAATCACCTTCAGTCCTCCATATTTTTAGACCATCTGTATTGTATTTCATCCTCTCCAATATCCAAGCATGAAACAAAATGATGATGTCTCAGAAAATGCCAACCCCCCCCCCCAAAAAAAAAGAAAATTAAAACAGTGGGTCACGTTTGGACTATTTTCCTTGCAGGCGGACGTGCACTATACTCTAATAGTGGTACGGTACTTGTACGTACCAATACATGTTGTTATCGCACGATTTAACACGGAAGCACAGGTGCAAAACACACACATCATGAAACAGATCAGTATATTGGGAAAACCTTTTCTACCCAACGCTTTGCTTACGCAGGCAGGCCTATAGAGAGAGAGAGAGAAAGCAAGAGAGGGTGAGGGGGGCTCATTTCCGGGGGTCGGGGCAAATTATGCTTTTACGACAAAAAAATAATACTTCAAAAAGAGGGCGCCAGGTGACATATTGTCCCTGTGGCCGGATCTGGTTCTTTACCGTCTCTGTACGCAGGGAATTCTAAACAGGAAATAGATTTAGGGAATCTTTAGTTCCGGTTCGATCTGAGCACTGCCTTATACAATGGCGCCTGCACACTGCACCACGTATGTCTGTTCTAATCATATATATATCCATATATAGGGGCAACCTACAGCTTCCACTTGCATCATGCAGAAAGCTGAACTTTTTATCATACATGTAAACAATTTTATTTTTCATAATAAGAAAAAAATAGGTAGCAATATCCAACTACCCGGATGATGGGTCACCTGTTTTCTTCCGAGCGCTAACCAAACTTTGTTCCGCGGTTCGAATCACCACCCATGTAGTAGCTGAAAAGTAGAGAGTACCCACAATGAAAGTGAGAGAAAATTGTCAATTTATATGCTAAATGAAATGTGAATAACATAATAATCAATATATATATATATATATATGTATATATATATATATATATATATATATATTGGCTGGAACGAGATACAATTCAGCATTTACAAGAGTTTCTTCATATGGTTTACATAATTTTACTTTTAATATGTCCCAGGAATGTCAGTGTGGTATGGGACATGTTTCGAGCATACCCTGTTGTTGTTTTTAAAAATGACTATACTACTGACTAATTCAGTGATAAAGTTTATTATGGCCTATAAACGTGTCCGCCATCAATACGGGTGAGGCCTACATGTATATTCGCTAAACGGTTAGGAAAGGCTTATCCTAGATTACGCCACCGGGTATGTAAACATTTCCTACATTGAGAAACCGCGCCATATTAATAGTGCAAAAAACCTCGTATCATTTATCGATCTGGCTAGGATATCAAAACTTCATAGTACCTAACTATTAGATCAGACACTTTATGCCTACAGTTTTATCGCGGAAGTTGGAGTATGTACCTATAACCGCACTGAGTCTACTAGGCAAACGTTTACACGCCAGGAAACCGCATATTGTCCTTGTTTAGACGGCGGTACTGATAAAGATAGAACAAGGGCATGGATGCTACCATCATACATCATACAATCTCTATTTAAATACCGCCTTTCTCTTCTACGGGCAGCAACCCCAAATATATATTCTCATTTAACCAGACCTCCCAAGTTTCAAATGTGCAGAAATACTTTTTTTTCGTTTTACGTTATATTGGTCAATAACCCGGAAATAATTATGAAGCATGATTGAAATCGATAGGCTTATAACGTTTATGAATAGTTATCATCACCTTACAGTGTGTGAAGGGTGAATGATCTCATTTATTTGCGATAGTCATAACGACACATCAAGTCATGACTTGAATGCTTACACAAACAACCAATATCAAGTTAAAAAAAACAAAAACAGGTACGAAAGTACGAATGTGTCAGAACCCCTCCACCTCCCACCTCCCACCCCCCTCATGGAAATTTTTCAAAACTATTTCAATATCCAGCCATGTAAAGTCGAAATGACTTACTCAATGTGTGGGAATTGTTTGTGAAAGGAAATCATTTTACCGAAGATATTGATGAGGTTTTAAGTCAAATCTTTCCGATTTGTGTGTTATTCAAATGATAATGGTGAACCGGAAATATGATTACAAATATAACGACAGCAGGTGCGTATCCAGGGGGGCGTTGGGGGCGCGCGCCCCCCGGGTAAGGAAAAGAGGAGAGAAAAAAAAGAGAAGAAAAAAGGGGAAAGGAGGGGAAAAAAGAAAAGGAGGAGAGGAAGGAAGGGAAAAGAAAAAGAAAAAAAGAGAGAAAAAGGAGAAAAGGAAGGAGTGGAAGATAGCCAAGACCTCGGGAAGAGAAAGATCCCTATTATATACACAGGGTAGCCAGTGACAGATCAAGGATTACCCCGACAACTCCATTTTTGACGTTTCCGTTTTTCCTCTCTCACTAATGTACTTGAACTCGACCGAGTCGTCGGGAAACATAACGCATTTCGGGAAGGGGGCGACCGCCCCCCCCCCCCGAGCAAATTTTCTTTATGACATTGCTAGTAATTTCAAAATAGACAATGCTTAGATGCAACTTACAAGGCCTGGGAAGTGTCATTTCCAGCGATCTGGGAGGCATTTCGGCCAAAATTTTTCTTGTACGCTTCGCGCCAACTCATGGTGGCGCTTCGCTTAGATAGTTTGCCTACAGGCTTCGCCCTCCCTTGGCAATTACTCGCTACACGCCTGTTCGAATTTGTAAAGCAAAGAGCAGATATTTCATCATATCAATGAGCATTGAAATGCATGTTCCACGATGAACAGCCTCAAAAATTGTCAATGTGTGTAGTCAAAGGCGTAGGAGCCAGATTGGATTTGGGGGCTGTAATGACTTGCCCGAAAAAAAAGCCAAAATTTTTCGCGCAAGTCGCGCGCATTCAACATGTCGATGCCAATATCATATAGGCAAGATCGGTCATTACATTGTATGGCATCGTGTACCGCACGGTCCGTCAAAGTTGCAGTATACCGCCGGATGCTAATGTAAAGAACCAAATGTCTTATGTAGATGGAGAAAAACCATACAGATCCATTTATGTCAAAACTCTCTTTTACAGTAGTAATGTCGGCCAAGCTTACAACTTTATTTCAATTACCAAGGAGATCATTTTAAGCTATTCATTGCTATTTATTTTTCTTTCAGTAGGTGCCCAAAAAAGATGGGAAAACAATTGGGGGGGGGGGGCTGCAGCCCCCGCCTCCTACGGGACCTACGCCTATGAGTGAAGTGTTCGGTTTCGATATACATGATATCGGAAATATCTGCTATTTTTCTGTTCCTTCAACCAAGTTTTGTAAAAGCCATTATAAGAGGTTGCAATATTTCTACACCAATAAATTAACTGTGTCGGAATTTTCCAAAATTTCCTCACCAACATTCTTCATCATACTTTCCTCTACTCGTTCAATTTTGACCTGTCTGTTAGGGGTTCAAGGAGGTTTTTCTATATTGGTTGTCTATAGATTGAATTTTCTGCAACATTATGGGTATGTTTTCAAGTGATTTTATTCAAAAAAGTGAATTTTCAAATTCTCAACAAGTAATGGGCTTAAAACCTTGAAAAGTGGGGCTTTCGGATATTGTGGGCCGTGACGTAGAATAACCTACAAAAGCAATGATCCATAGGACATGCAATCAGGTCGAACATGATGTGTGACTAATGACAATCTTCAAAAAGTTTATGGATGGAAAAAACTTTTGGGAAATACTTGGTTCTCAGGCAAAAGTGTACATCTGGTTGCTCATTTTCAAGCCCGAGAAGTGCCATTTCCGGTGATCTGGGGGGTATCAAAACCAGAAATTTTCTTGTACGCTCCGCGCCAACTGATGGTGGCGCTCCGCTTAGATAGTAATTCGCGCCCCCGGGTTAGAAAATCCTGGATACGCGCCTGGACAGGTTTTTACACGTACAATGAATCGTCATTACGTAATCAACCCAATCACTAAGCCCATTTCTCACTTAAACATTAAGCCTACCCGAAAACTGCTAAGAAACATTAGACCCGGCGTGAAATCATGGCAGAAATAAATACTTGGAATACTTTGCTCTCCCATCAATCAAAAGCCAGTTCTTCGCTGGACTAGGCATTTAAGTTTCGAAAACACCAACATTTGTTTATTTTACTCCTTACCCCCTCCCTCCCCCCCCCCCTCCCGACTCGATCCCCTGCAAGTATAGCCTTTCAATTTCCTTCTATTCGATTACTTCTACTCTTACTTACGCTGTTGTAATCTAATCGTTCTATAAGTCTACAATGTCAAAAGCATAACATTTATATTCTGTCCCAGGGGCTTCTGGAAAACGGTTGTTGCGATGAAAATGGGAAGAGGAGGGGGAATTAAAATGCCCCGCGTACAAGTGAAACTGAAGCAAACTCATATACAAAGTGCATGGACAGGTAAAAACTAGTTAATCCTTTATAGAAGCTACAGAGAGTAGTTCAACTTGATCTTTACGAGTCCAAATTCATACGACTGAATACGCACGAATACAGGGATCGTCAATGATATCAGCATACGAGTACACTCATGGACTCAGTACGAATCTGTTTGAAATTGCTGCAAATAACTTTGTCTTCGCAATTTGATATTCAATGAAAACGAAGCACTTCATAAGCTTGACTATACAGTCAAGTTTTATTTGAAATATTCATGGAATAAAAGCCCGAAATATTGATATTTGTCGGATGGTTTTGTATATGTGATTAACACAATGTGTGTGAGAAGTGTCTGGGCGACGATCTATTGAGAAAAGAATCGAATTTATAAATTACATTGAACTATCTTTGGTGGACAAAATGGAGCTATGGTATTTTCATGATCCGGTAAGTATAGGTATCATTTTTGAGTCACATTCTGTGAATTAAACGCAAAACAAAAAGAACAGACCAAATGCAATAAGTTACTTTAATGTCATTTCTGGTGTATGATCTCAAATTTGCTAATACAATTTTGTAGCTTTCTTTCTAGACGGCTAAAATTGGCATATCGAATTTAGATTTCGTCGAAAAACCTTTACGATGTTGCCCTTTGGTGTGCAAAGGTTCAGTACTTAAAGACAATTTAGTGTACTTAAAGGTCTCCCGTGGTGTTGGGTAGAACTGTTTAACAAAATCGAATTAGCAGGTGTGAAGCCAAATATTATAACACGTCATGAGTCACTTTCGTGACCTTCCATAGGCTACAGCTACAAAAAATATCCTGTATAAATGATGACGTCATTATAGTCGAAATATGTTCATAATTATAGATGCCCATACAACAGTTGATAACTGAGAAAGTGTTATCGCAACATATGCATAAATGGTGATTGCAAAGGATAGAGGGGTGGGGTAGGGGGGGAGGGGAGGGGAGGGGAAGGGAAGGGATGAATGAACCAGATCGTGCCAATATAATTATTGTATACGATGGTCATTGAATAAGTCTGTATGGTAGTAACCCGATCTTCCCCTCATGCACTTACTCCCTAACCCTCTCTCTTCCGTTAAAATGAAAAAGCCGGAGGTGCCATTTTTGTCATGCAGTAATAGCGACATTTTAAGCAGAAGCGTCGGAAGACGGATCAATGTCGAGGGAGGAGGTGCGGAGTGGGGAAGCACAAACTTAGAGGGCGTGAGACAAGAAACTTTGATTTGAGGAACAAACACCATAAAATTACCTCAAAAACTTTCTGTCAGATTCATTCTTTGGACATTTCGAAATTTAATGTTTTTTTCAATACGAGGCACTTATAATGCTGTGATTTCAACACGATAGTACTTTTAATTACACCTTTTCTTTATTTC
Organism: Apostichopus japonicus; assembly: GCF_037975245.1. NCBI lineage: Eukaryota > Metazoa > Echinodermata > Holothuroidea > Aspidochirotida > Stichopodidae > Apostichopus > Apostichopus japonicus. Next base: position 19,127,936 of record NC_092574.1, read on the forward strand.
TCAACAAACTCGAGAGCACGTGAAACAATCTAACCAAAAGTGTCTTAGTTTGATCATCGTAGTAAATATTTTGAAAAGCACTGATTTTTTTTTTAAGAACTAGAGCTGATGCAAAAGTAACGAATCAATGCAAAATGATTTTATTTGACCTGAACCATTGTCAATAACTCTTATACCTGAGAAAAATGTGAGCTTGGCAATTTTCAGGACAGTTTCATAGCAGGCTCGAGGGTGGGGATGTACACAAGGGAAGTACTAAATATATATGTTATATATAAACAAAGTAAACGAAATTTATCTGACATATTGATGTGGAGAATAAAAATAGCTACAGAATATTAATCAATCTCGAATAGCTCGTTGGCTATACCGGCAGGTTCCATATAACGGTTAGAATAAGTTGCATTCTTGCATGTAGACCTATTTTTGCAAGTCAAGGCGTCACATGGAAGGGCTTGATAGCCTTACCAGGTCATTCAGCCACTAAGCCACTATCTGGCATGTGGAAGGAAGGAATGTGTGGCATTTGTCGCTTACAAATCAAACTTGTGCGTCAGATTGTCGCGATGTTGAGCACGCACCGGTTGAAGCGGTTTTTAATTAAGAACCGTAAAGGAAACAATGATTACATCCCTGAGTCTCTTCTATTGAGGTGGAATACAAAATAAGGCTGGTTAACCTTTTTTTTACCTTTTCAATTTCCATATATACTCAATATTGAAACGTCAGTTTTAGCCTCCATTTATCTGATAACTCATAAGATGATACTCAACAGAATACGTAAAGGAAATAAAAAAGTGATGGAACAATTACATAATGAAACAATTAACATGTAATTATCATCATTATTATCACTATCATATCACTATCATACCATTATCATATCACTATCATATCACTATCATATAATTATCATACCACTGTCATATCATGATCACTATCATACCACTATCATACCATAAATTGTCATATCAGTATCATATTTTTTATTTATTTTTTATTATTGTCATATTTATTGAGGGTAGTCCTGCTCAGTGCAGAAGCACTGCTTTTCAGAGGTGCCCTAAATACAAGAAAACATATACAATATTATGCAGTAGAAAAACGGTAAACATCCAAAAGCACAAAAAGGACGGCAAAAAGATAAACAAACAAGTATCAGACATCTAAACAAAATATATAAGTCATTATCATAGCAGTATCATATCACTATCATACATTGTCATATCACTATCATTTATTTCCATATCACTCTAATATCAGTATCAACATAAGCATATCATTAGCATATCATTAGCATACCAATAGCATGTATTTCCATATCACTAGCATATCATTATGGAACTTTTATAACATCACTACGATATCATCATCATATCATTATCATCATTAGCATATCATTAGCAAAGCACTAGCATATTATTTTCATATTGTAAGTCGTATCATATCGTATCATGACCATGATGATATATTATATTATATTATATCATACATATAATCACCATGTCATCGTCCTATGATTGGTATGCCTAATTATCATTAATTAAAGGCCTTTGATATTGTTTCTTTCTAACAATCGGCCAAGAGGAACGGTGGATGAAGACGAGGTTTTTAGCAATTATTGATTTAAATATAAATTTCTAAAACGAATGCTACGATATTCATTGTCTCAGCTATCACCATTAACATGTAACGGCTAAGTTTCTGATCAATTGAACTGGGTCATTCAAGCTTACTGTCACAATAAAACCTGTTTTATGACATGACCATTAAGTTCTAATCTATTAGTACTCCAATTGTACTTTTGTGGGGTGAAGGAGTCCCCTAAATAACACTCTAAACGCCTTCAGTTTGAAGTACCATACAAAATTTAAAAAAAGCATTTTAAGAGAAGGTAAAAAGGACAAAGATGACAAATACACGATAAACGGAAACACTGTTGAGTATTGTTCCGGTTGTCGTACAGAAGTAAATGCCTACAGATGCATAAAAATAACGCCGCGAACACATCTATATCGCTCTGAAAAAAATGTTATTTAAAGTTTCGACCTTCGGACTAGATATGTATACATATATATATTGGTTTTTGAATTGGTAGTGAGATGGAAAATCCAGAACTGCCAGCCGCCACCGGGGTTCGAACCCGGGCCTCCCGCTTTCTTTGCGGACACCGTAATCACCTAGGCTATATGGACACTGATTGTTTGTCTAAAAGTTCGAACCGGTAAGGCTTTTGCCACCTGTATCGAACAATGCTAGTCCTGTTTGTGACGTATTTTGCCTTACACTAGAGATCAATCATGATTCTATAACGAACTCGAAATCATTTGTGAATCCTAAGGCTGGATCTCTATATAGATATGTTTTCAGAAATGGGGGCTGGAAGTCTTTCCACTGTTCTGGATTTCCAACTCACTGCAATTTCTATTATATATATATATATATATATATATATATATATATATATATATATATATATATATATATATATATATATATATATATATATATATAAACATATACATATACATATATATATATATATATATATATATATATATATATACATATACATATACATACATATATATATATATATATATATATATATATATATATATATATATATATATATATATATATATATATATATAAAGAAGGGAGTCAACTTCACCCAAAGGCAGCCCCTCCAATATAACATTTATCATTCGCCTCTGGCCAACCCATAAACGTTCAGGTAGAGGGAAATTTTGAATTTGGCTTCCCCAGACCTCTGTGCCCCTCCACTTTTGGAATCCTGCATGTGCATCCCATTGTCCCGTGAATATATATATACGTGTGTGTAAATATCCATTGTTCAGACATGGGTTTGCCTCTATACCCGCGAAAGTAGAGAAGCGTTTCCAACAAATTTATCGCACCTATAGCTGTTGGAATACTTAATAAGGCTTTAAATAATCTTACTCGTATAAGAAAAACATGTGTTTATTGTGAGAATTTTGAATAACTTACTTTACCACTGTTATTTCCTTGCTTCGATAGAAATGGGGAAGGAAACCTTCCGCCTTAAAATATTCCACAGAGATTACCAACGTATTAAAGCTACCCTGGATTTTGGTGGGTGTACACTGCATGGGCGGTTATTCCGCAATTTGTAACAATGAATCAGTTTTCTGCAATTCCTCTCTCTGTTCAATTTATCATTAGATAAACTCAGTTCTAAATAAACAAATTATTTAAAAAAAAAAAGTTAGAACATATGAATTAACATATTTTCGAGGAAAAAAAAAGCACCAAATATTGTTTGCTTGTTTCTGTTTATATATATATATATATATATATATATATATATAAAGAAGGGAGTCAACTTCACCCAAAGGCAGCCCCTCCAATATAACATTTATCATTCGCCTCTGGCCAACCCATAAACGTTCAGGTAGAGGGAAATTTTGAATTTGTCTTCCCCAGACCTCTGTGCCCCTCCACTTTTGGAATCCTGCATGTGCATCCCATTGTCCCGTGAATATATATATACGTGTGTGTAAATATCCATTGTTCAGACATGGGTTTGCCTCTATACCCGCGAAAGTAGAGAAGCGTTTCCAACAAATTTATCGCACCTATAGCTGTTGGAATACTTAATAAGGCTTTAAATAATCTTACTCGTATAAGAAAAACATGTGTTTATTGTGAGAATTTTGAATAACTTACTTTACCACTGTTATTTCCTTGCTTCGATAGAAATGGGGAAGGAAACCTTCCGCCTTAAAATATTCCACAGAGATTACCAACGTATTAAAGCTACCCTGGATTTTGGTGGGTGTACACTGCATGGGCGGTTATTCCGCAATTTGTAACAATGAATCAGTTTTCTGCAATTCCTCTCTCTGTTCAATTTATCATTAGATTAACTCAGTTCTAAATAAACAAATTATTTTTAAAAAAAAAGTTAGAACATATGAATTAACATATTTTCGAGGAAAAAAAAGCACCAAATATTGTTTGCTTGTTTCTGTTTGGAAATCACCATTTGGTCTTTATATCCTGTTTCCGTAAACCCGCGATTTTGACGGAATGACTAGGCGGCGGTCCGCGATGCTCACGATATACACCGTATAAACGCGTGGGTTGCTTCGTAAGTTTGACTCGGGTGAAGCCAGGCTGTTGACAGTAAGAGAGTTCGCCTGTAATTATATTACGTTTTAAGTAATTAAACGTTAATAAGAACATTTAAATATATTATTGTTTATACTCTTCGATTGCAGCGTGACCGGTACTGACCTTTATGGTCAACAGTTGTTGTATAATGTGACCAATTGCGTCAAATATTTATACCCTTAACTTATGAAAACAGTGACGTAACCAGAGGTATGCAAGGGCAGAGTGCCCCCCCCCCCCCGCTCCCTCACAAAATTTCAAAGAGGGAGGGGACACTCTCCCCTTAGACCCCTCCCCAAAAGGGATGTCAGCCAAAGTATGCGCCTCCTCCAACCTAAAAATGCGAATTTGAAACGAGGGTACAACCTAGATGGTTTCATGGAAATCCGTATCAAGGAAGGCGTTACTTAGACATATTAAGTTCCCTGACTCTTAAAATGGGGACGAAAATTTGATTTAGCCCCCTCACATCAAAAAGTCTTGCTACGCGCCCGTATGAAACATCCAACTAAGGCATACGTTCCCCCATGATAGTCCAAATCCTGAATCATTTATTTCTAATTCATTATTTATTAATTAATTCAGTGACTTATTAATTAATGCATCCTCCATTGGTTCATTCGTATTATATCAGATGACACAGTGCTGAACCATTTTTCAAAAGGTCTTCCGGTTGAAATCGAAATACAGAACAATAAATACAAAAAAAAATGGTTACAGCTCGAAACCGGCTGGAACTTGTTCGCGTTTTTTGTTGATACAGCTTATTATAACCCACCATGCAGACTCATCATCAAAACGACTGTATTGTAAACCTATCGCATAAGTTTGTTGACGGATTACGGGTTTCAGTGTATATTTAAGACTTACAAGTATGGAGGGTTGGGGTGGTGGGGGCGAGTGCAATGGTCTAGCCAAATTAATGGAAGTCTGGAGAGGTTCATCGGTAAGCTCGGTGCCGTCCGTTTCCTATATACGGCATTGTTTTAGCAAGGACGCAAAATATCGTAGGCACAAAACTTTGCAAGGTTGCATGATCATTATAACGCCACTTCAGTGAGTAATCACATGACTACTGAAGAACAAGTAAAACGTTAAATCCCTTTGTGTAAATAAAAAAGCAACTTTCTAATTTTTGTATCGACAAAGTGCCCTTATGTTACATACCAAAAAGAAATTGACATTTTTGTTAAAAACTCAAGAATAATGTAATTAGACAGTGTCCTTTTCAAAAACAATTCTAATTTAAAAATTGTCGTTTTGCTGAGAAGGGAAATCACAGGAATTTGTGGTACAGACTGCATTTTGTCGGGGCATTTTGGGAGTGGTTTGGTGGTTTGCCGCCTGAACTCGAAGTCACATTTGGGTTATAAGGTGATAATAAGGAGATTTCTAGGTGTTGTAAAATATTTTACAAATTGGATGTTACTCCGAGCGAGCAGTTGGAAAGGTTGGGGTTCACTGTGTTAGAACTATAGCCCTTCTTCTGCGCACAGAATCTATACGTAACATTGCATTGAAGGAGCAATCATTTAATACAGGGTATAGGATATGCCAGTAACAATAAAACAAACAAAACAATTATTAAAGGAGTACTGTAAGTCAATGCAATGATTAATTGTGGTATACGACGCATGTGTGGCCAATGTAACAAACAATAGACTATACCGACATTTTGTTTATCCTACGAAGGTAGTTAATTAGTGAGTAACCAAAATCAGGGATGATATATTCTACTTTGTTAATTACAATCTGTGCATGCAAGCTTGAACAGTTCTCTGATTTAGTTTATGCCGGAGTATACAGCAACAATTTAAACTGGTTGTTAAATACTTTGAAAATGAAAGATTTTTTTCTATTAATTGATAAATTATCATTAAATATTGAACTTGACCTCTGCTGTATGGCCATCAGCATTGTCACCAAATATGCTAGATAGTCATAGATTGCTCACTCATGTTCAAACCATATAAACAAGCATTTTTCACTGCCGTCCCCCCCAAAGGATTCTATTTTGACGTCTGAAACATATAATTATATGATTTTAATATGAATTTATTTTAAATTTTAACTTTCCTCGATGACCAACTGGAATTTGGATGGGGTATATCATCTACCTCCAACTATATACTTTTTTAATTTTATTTTTAAATAAATTTCTTAGCATAATCTAAATTTGATACAACATTATCAAGACAAGTGCATGAGGTAAAAGCAACATCTAAGTCAGTCAGACAAATGCAAAACCCGACATCGGTACCGGTTTAGAATTGACAACGACCTGTTAACAACCACATTAACCGAAGTGACGTAAAACTATTTTATTTAATTCGGGCGATGTGGTTTTACCATGTAGAACGGAAGTAAAATGAATAATACATATATACGTTTGGAGGAGAAGTAATGAGCATCTAAATGATTAATTGTAGTCAGGATCATGCGCAAGGGGGGAGGGTGGCGGGAGAGAGGGGGGGGGAGGGAGTATGCTCCCACAAATATATCTTCAATAAATAATCACGGAGGAAAAAAGGTACCGGGTACCCGATGAATATACCCCCCCCCCCCCACCAATTCCCTCAAAATGTGACATAATGTGATGTCGGTTGTATTACCTTTACAATAGATCTTTCCCTTTTATTTTAACATGATAAATGAACCACCGTAATAGGATAAGCTAAATCAGAGGCGTAGAGGAGTGCCCTGTTTTCTAATGAGAGTCTTCTATTATTGGCTAGGGGTGCACGGGGTCTTCAAGGGTAAATAGTTTTGGTGTTGTCTGTAGGCGAAGCCTCCGGAAGCTACCGCATCTGTAGCCTATTTCATGTAAATCCATTTCTTCTTCTTTGTACGTCCTTGGGGGGGGGGGGGTAAATACTAGTTTATACCTCTGGATTCTACACACTGGAACTTACCTAATTTGCGACATTTAAGAGACAACCCAATATGTGCGTATAGTAGGGCTAAACGAGGTAGTGTATTGGTAGTGCTAAAATACGGGGCCACTGTAAAATAACGGTCTAGTTGTTCGCGTTCATTTTTAGAGGGCGCAATACCGACATGTTTCCCTTGAACTCGTATGACCTTATGGAAAATGATCCGGCGTAACGTAAACATAACATTTAGATTGCACACTATTGCAAGTTTCCTTCAAAGCAATACTACATACCGGATGTACATATAACAACATACTTTAAAACAAGGCAATATAAATAAATAAATACTTACCAACACTGGACCCACTAACCGGTGGAATACTTTTAACATGGTAACGACACGTTTTATATAATTATGTAGTATAGAACACACAGTAACTTCATGAAAAAGAAACTAATAAACATCTGTATCTGCTTCAAATTTACATTTAAAATTCAAAACGATTTCCGAAAGTTTCCAAAAAGTCTATAAATGACAGACAGATCGGTCAATACGAAGCTCAGCGGGGAAAAAAGGTTATAAATGACGTAATGAAGTAAAATGTACCCATTCGGTATATAGTTTTACCATGTAACGAAACTTTCCTACATTCAAAAAGAAAATGAATACATTTTATTCCCTGAAAATGTAAAATTGGCTTACTTGCGTTAATTATTTGACGATACCCCCCCCCCCCCCTCCTATATAGTAACCATGTACTCACATACACATACCGTTCCGCCTCGGCAGTACCTTGTATTGTCGAGAGAGGAGGGGAAAGAGGTCAGCTCTTTCTCATTTCTATGGGTGGAGGGGAATTTTGCTTTGCTTTGCTTTTCGAGCCTATTTTGCAACATTACGGTGGGTCGTTGACTTATATCTCTTCTCCGTTATGCCAGGCGAACGGAGCATCAGACGTATGTGAGTGACCACTGATAGCAGACAGAATGCTTTGCAAACCCGACGTTCTCTTTTGATGTACCCTATACCGAAAATATGTCACCGCTCTCCGTTTAATATCCTCATGTTTCTAAGAGTATTTAGAACAGCCCAAGTTGCATCGTTTGTCATCAGACACAAAAGTGGGAGCACAGCGTTTACCTCTCTGTGGTTCACTTTTAATACTATATATAACCATGAAACTTTTGAAAATCCAATAGGAAAGTAGACTTCTAGACCGATAAAACATGGTCGTCTGGAGAACTAATTAGAATAAAGTACCTTAAGAAGTTGTAAAAATCGTGGGTCTGTATAAAAGAAAATTTGGCAGTAAATAACATCTGACGCCACGTAGTAAATTTTGCGGTTCACAAACTGTGCATAATGTACGAAAGATAAAAGGGCTGACAAAGAAAACTTTGACCGTGCGATGTATATCAACTGTGACGGAACACCAACTAGTTTGACAAAAATACTTCCGTTTCATCGAATAAGAGAAATTGTCAATAATTAGTAACGATAAATATAAAACAGGGAGGAAAAAATAACGTATTATTCATAGTGCTACTCCGCCGCCGCCGTCGGCGGCGGCGGTGGTAGTGGGCGAATCCGTAACTTTTGTTTTAGTCCAAATCGATGACTGTATACCTGCACCAGAATGATACCCTCCCGCGCAAGACAATTCAACTATCCTTACTGCATTGACGCCTACGCGATTAATGTTTAAACCCCGCCGCAAGATCGAGGACGTAAAAATTGCTTAAAAACCGGTCGAACGACACAGGAACGGTCAATCCTAGACAATGTCATCGAGCCGATAACTATTCGCCTCCATTATTCTACATTTTATCCATTTTTCTGCTCGACTTACTACTTTTGCCCCCTTTCATTATTCTTTTTTAACTTTCTAGCTGTTACAACAATTGGCTATAACTTGTTAATACACTGGAGTGTACGATTATTATACCCTATACGCCAATTCGGGTTCTTCCTATTCGCAAGCAGTTGTAAAAGCGTGACACTGGGTTATTTTTGTTACTGGCCTTCAGTCGTTTGCACAGACGAAGCCAGATAAAAGAGACACCTTTCGTGTTTCCTATATTGCCCGCTGATTATTTCGTATTGAATAGTTTGCACACACGCAACCGATATGGGTCAGTCGATACCCGGATACCGTGAAGAGAAGATCGCTCCCAAGCTGGGCTGTTTCTATAGGCAAAACGTGTCCATGTTAAACACACGTGGTACCTGGTTCCAACAGGTTTTAGTTTTATTCCTGGTTATCAGTATGACGGGGTACACTGCCGTACAATGTGCTCCTGTTTCATCAAGAACTTCTCATCAAAGTCTCAACCGGGATCAAAGAGAAACAGAGTCAACCACTGAATCTTTCAACCCATTCTATTTCAAAACCTTGTTCACTTCGGCGACCGATCTTTACGATTACGTCACAGCCACAGAAATTGTTACAGAACTTGTAGAGGAGAGCCTAGATTATGATACCGTTACTACGAGGAGGACTAGCTCTCACGAAATGGAAGGCACGCCGTTGGATACAAATCTGCGACTTGGTGGAACGATTAGTGGTGAAACCGAAAAGGCAATAGAAAGGCAATTGTTGTTGAGATCAGGTTGCAAAATTTCTTCAAATCAGAATAATACTTCTTTAAGAAAGAGACGGAGTTTTGACTGTGTCGGTGCAAGAGTCAGATTGGTAACACTGAGTGGTAGATTTCTATGGATTAATGGCAGAAACGTTAGAGCAGGAAAAATGGCCAAAGAAGCATGTAAGTCAACTTTATCTTACCTTTTTTTTGTTATAATAGTTATCAGTTTTTAATGTTCTATATTTATTTCCGTCACTTTTTTTTTTTTTAATTATTTTTTTAATATATTTTTGTTCGGGAATGTTACCCAAAACTATCGATGTATTATTCAAAATAACAATTCGATTTGTTGAAACATAAATCAAGATGATCAATCTCAAATAATTTCTGTTATCAAAATGAACGCATAAATTAACGATCGAAAAATTGTTCTCTTCAATCATTCGGATAATTTTAGCTATCAAACGTAGAAAAAGAAATGGAGAACAAAATTACCAAGGTTTCGACTTTCCCATGTTTATATTAAAAACTATATAGATTAGTAAAAAAATAATGCACTTCGTTGTTGTTAGATTTTTAACGTTGAAAAGAAAATTGATCATATTAAACTCCAAAGGGTGTTTTTGACTGTTTTTCGAGTCACACTGGCAATAACATCGTTCTATTAAAAGTCATTAGTATAGACATACAATTTGTCCTAAAAATATGCTAAAATATAAGATAATGGCCACTCATATCCAAACGGCAATAAGTAGTCTGCATATATGTATGCACCCCACAAAGGAGTTATTCGACGCGTCCCATTGGACGCTATATACTTCGTTTGGATGAACAATATATGGAGGGTCAAACTTCCACTGGAGTAAAGTTCAGAAATTAAGCTTAAGTATTTTTCGCATATAGGTTAAAATTTGTAGAAATTATGATGAACTTTGAATCATCGAGAATTTCAATAAACGTTGTTGAAGATAATATAGGTATGAAAATCATATATATATAGGTATGGAAATTTTTCGACAATGTCGACGGAATAAATTATAGGTAAATCGAGCATTTTACCTTATTTAATGAAGTATTCTGAGCTGGGTGAGGGGTGGGGGGGGGATTGGATGATGACACAGAAGTACAGTTCAGTGCCGTATGGAGGCACCGCGCTGCATGCTTCTAAGGATGATTCAGCGTGGGAGGCAACATCTGCTGAGCCGAAAGGGGTGGACTCGGTCATCTATATCTAAATCTATACTTTTGTAGATCTGTTGCCCAGCTGGCCTGAATCTTAATGGTCAACCACACTTGGTTAGGTACTTGCATGGATTTGTTTTATTTCACTGCATGGGTATTGTTCAACTTTATTTCAAGTCGGCGAGTTGTTTCGGCTTCATAGGGCTTGATCAATTGCTATCAAAAAGAACTTTACCAAGGCTTTAGAAAAGAAGCAATCCATTTTCAGAAGTCTTCAGTCTTCAGAGGACTTAAATCAAATCTGTAAAATGGAACTGAGGTTAGGGCATAATGTGTTGTTAACCAGTGGATGCCATGACAACGGAATGGCAAATCGTGGATTAGGAGGGGAGTGGGAGGAGGGGAGTGGGGGAGGGGTGAGGTAGAGTTATGTGAAATCACCGACAGCGAAAAGTAAAAGAGAAACAGAGACAAAGAACCGAAAGAAGAATAGCAGGTATAAGTCGATGCACTGGTTAACATTGGAAAGAAAAATTTGGTTTGTAAATGACGGGCGGTCTTCTTTTGTCATAATTTAGCTTTGTTATCAGGCATAAACCAATTAAAATGAGCCGGAAACAATAATAAAATAATTAACAAGGTCAATTAAGTGAGTTGTATAATATATAATAAATTATATAGGGTAGGTCAAGGCTTTGATATCAGCCCATCTATATATTTTATATATATATATATATATATATATATATATATATATATATATATATATATATATATATATATATATATATATATATATATATATATATATATATATATATGTACAGACTGTGAAGGACATGGTTATTTATATATCATATGCTTATAGTTTTATTTCCTGGTTAAAGTTACCGTCTATATCTTTCGTGTCGGTATAGACGAATGATTAGTTCCGTTTGAACCTATCGATTGGTCTGCACAATTAATAACGTGCATGTGTTTACTCGGTGTGTGCAGATAATTGGCTAATAAAGTACTCTGTGAGCGTTGTTGCTTTGTCATCAGTGGCGGGCCAACGGGGGGATCCCCATCCAGTTCGCCTGATGTGTTTTCCGAAAACGAAAAAAAAGGAAATCTGGGAATGTGATATTATATATAAACGGTACACCATATGACACGTCATGTTAATGTAATCGCGATCTTCAGCAACTCCGTAAGTCAACAGAGAGGCGCTATCATTATCTTTCCTATCTATTTCTACGAAACAATCTGCAGTTTCTGAAATCACTATGAATTCCTTTGAGAAAGCTTTGATGAACACTTATCGGCAAACTTCCTGCACATTCCCTTCACACAAACAGTAAATAATAAAATTCAAAATGTAATAAATTTGACTTATACCTGCGACATCCTAGTCAGTTGATCACTTGTGGTATATTGGCCTGTAAAAATTCGTTCGAAATTATTGCGGACGAGATCTTTTGGAAACATATTTTCACAACTCGCACATATATTGAAATAATTATGTTAACAGCGTGCTGCACAAAATCACTGTACATAGGCAGTATAGATCATGCACAATTTGACGCAGAGCTGCATTTATAGAGATTCGGCTCTGTTAGGACCGACATGATAGAGCAGCGCCCTCTGTTTGAAAGCTGAAGAATCCCTTTGTCAGTAGCGATCTTTTCATCGTCCAATACAACGATATTATAAGTGATAACAGAAGACCATAACAATATCAATTTTCTTTCCTATTTACTCTTCCAGCTTTTGTTACTATGACCAACGCAGGTGGACCAACTTTAGTAAGAATACAAGATGCAGTAACCAAGCAATATATTAGTATGGATGACGCGGGATTTCTCTCCATGGTTACTTTAACTAAACGGGTAAGCTGATGTGTTCGTTTTTGACGTTTTATCTAACTTTTATTTGTCAAATTTGACAACTTAATATTTCAATTCATCGAGAACTTACCATCTTTTCTTACGTATGTGTATCTGTGGTTGAGTGTTTGCTCTTGTGTGGTGGGGCGGGGGAGGGGGAGGGGGAGGGTAGCGGGCGGAGGTGCGTCCACATCGGGACAAACGAAAAGTCACATGGGGTGGAGCATGTGCCATCTCCGTGCGCAGTGACCTTTTGACATCGTATAATATCTTTGTTTGTTCAACTTAGTGTCTGTTTTGTTTTGCATAACGGACTAATGAATGTCTGGTAACGTTACGTTTGTATTTTACCCAATATATGCTACACGACCAACATGGTAATACATTTCTTTTACCCTTGTAATATATTGATCTTTTGAGTGAGGATAATTTACTTTATTTATGGTTAGCCAATTATATAACTTTTCAACATTAGAATCATCATACAGGAAGTCCCCCAGTGATCTTCGTTTGCTTACAATATTTCCCGAGAAAGTCAACTCAAGTCACTAAGCATCAGAGAAAATACATAACATTTAAGCAAAGAGAATGTTTTTATTTTAGTAGTTTCTATGAGGCTATGGCCCCGGGGCCTCTCTCCCTCTCAAGTCCTTGGGGCATTGCGGCCACTGGGTGTAACATGCATATATAACATAAGCTTTATATGTATTCCACTCATTACCGCCGTTTAATTTATTTTGTATTCTTCTTTTGTTTACAGGAGCTAAACAGAAACTACGGACCAACTGTTTGGATAGAAAACGCTTCTTCAACGACATTCAATTACCACCAAGTAATAGATGGTAACAATTGGTATATGCACTTAAGTGCAGAAGGGGTACAGGGAGTAGGCAGCTACACAAGGGATGCTCAGTTCTTGAAAGTAGACTGTGATTGATAAAGGTATAGTCACATTGCCATATTTATTGGAGTAACCCAAATGTGAACTTGGAACCTCTTCTCGACGCTCTCCGTGAATCCAGCCATGCAAATATGGGCAGTCATGATGCAATCCCTAACGACATCGAAGGTAACACACGTGACTTTGATGTGACGTGATGTGACGTGATTACATACATCACGTTTGGCCTAAATGATCCCATCGATCTCACCTTCTTCCAACCACCAACCCCCTCACCAACTCTCTCCTTCCGAAAAGAATCTGCCAACGTGATAGATAAAACAGAAAGACAACCATGCTTTTTTTTATAAGTAGAGATATCTTGTCTTGGTGTGAAAAGATCAGTGATCATATCTGTGAATGCAATTAAGATAACTAATTATGCCATTAGTAGGAATATGATTCAATATACGTGTACAATCTGTGACCCTTCTCATCAGGTCATCCAAATGTTTTTTAGTTATCGAATTAACGTATGCGTTGTTGATTTCTTCTCACCCCACACTGGTGCATTCATCTACTAATGGTATCCTATTAATGCCCGTCGCTATGAATTCTGGGTGTGGAGGCGAAACGAGGGACGGGGAGGGGGAGGGAGGCACCATTAAGGAGAGGTACAGCATTCCTATCCTGTTACTTGTGACGTAATAAGTGCTGTGGCGCTACACTGTTATTCGTACGGTGAAATGAATCCAAATATTGTCACGCATGATTCGGTAAGCAATAAGATTCAGTGATATATGACTGTGTACTATAGTTTGTATACGGACCACACCATCAGCACAGCACGGCACTGCACCTGTTCTATTGTTTCAAACTTTATTGGAAGTTTTGGCAAATGGGAGAGAGGGCGCAGTTCGTCCGACAATTGACGTCATCATTTATTTGATAAAAGAGTTTCATATGTTAATTAAGGTACAATAAGGAACTAATGATGTATATTGTCAATGTAAGTGTTATAAAGGCCTAACTTTAAATGTTGATATACATGATAAATAACGAAATACCCCTCCACTTTACCCCCCCCCCCCCCTACCACCCTTATATATTACACCGAAAATGGATTTTCTGCATATCAAAAAAGTTTATTTTTATCATTACCGGATACGATCGCATTCAATCATCCTTGTATGTTTGTGTAAACATTTGTCCAATCTACAAAAGTTTCTTCCGTGGATGAAAGCTCATCAATTCGGTATGGTGTCAGTGTTAAAATTGTACGCATTGTTTTTGTTAGTGTGTCAAGTTCCAACGTAGATTATTCCAGTGCAATGAAAAGCGACTGATATAATGCAAATTGTATGTAATGAGGGAGAAAGAGAGGAAGTATTCTGTTTGTTTTTTGCCTTTTTTCTTTTTTCTTCAAATTTTGGAGAGGAAAAGAGAGAAGAATTTAGAAAACAAAGTTATTTTTGCAGTATAGTAATTTCTAAAATGCACTGTAGAAAAATTATAGAATTTTAAATTATTTGTTATTACAACATTCACGTAGAATTTTGTGATATGTCTTCCGAATTTATAATTATTTAACAGGAAAGTAAAATTTTTAACTTATTGGATTTAATATGAGAGGGAAATAGATGATGTATGAAAGGCAATTTCTTTTGTAACTCTCATTATTTGTTGTTATCTCTGGGTTGGGAAAATCTGGGCAATTTAGAGGGGGGGGGGGGGGTGGGGTGAGGCCTTTTTTATCTCAGTGAGGGCAAGTTATGAACTCTTTCCCCTGCCATGCATGTGTCACACCTGTTCGATATCCGTTCGCTATAGTTTGTGGGTTGAAATCATCAAGCTCTAATACAGACTGTAGATCAGGGCTTTCAATACATTTTCTACGAGGGCCAGAGAGAAACGTTGATTAGAGCAAAGGGTCAAAAATAACGTAAGCCTCACTATGCTTAGAGCGAGTGATGTGCATTGTAGGCCGATAGGTTGCTTAGAATTGCACGATAGTAAAGACCCGTATTTCCAATTAGCTCAAGATCGGATCATAGATCGATTTTAATCGCGGGCTAGGCTGAAATATTATCGCGCACCAACGGGCGATCTACGGAGGAACCCTGGTGCAGATCATCAAAACGACTACACTCTCTTGTAATCAATAAGATCAGTGATTCTGCCCCTTTTTCTCTCTTTGGCTAGAGCAACACCGTGGCTATAGCAACACCGTTGCTAGAGCAACACCGTGGTAATATGGTGTAAAACAACTTATTGGGAACGCAAATGGGTCAGTGGGGAAGTGCCCGTATTATATTGTTATGTCGTAAAGGTCAAGGACGATGACCACCATATGTCCGAATCGAAGGACTTCTCGAAACCTACACGTTATGTCTACAACTGTATACGCTACAAAAAAAAATCATATATAAATGGTCACGCTTGCGCACACTGCAGCATACATGTTATTGCGATATTTAAAAAAAATGGAGAGCTTCTGTCAAACAGAGACAAGCATCAGTGATAGTGAAGCAGAAACATTAAATGCCGACTGATTAAAACGCATGATGTGGTGATGCGAAGAGCGCAAGAGCACACCGTGATCAAATGGTAGTATAGTCATGTGATGAGCACACGAGCACAAAATGAGTGCATCAAAGGGCAAAAGAGCACACCGTCATCCAATATTACTTGAGTATATTTGGTTTGATACGTGTATATATTCTATTTAATACTCGTATATAGGCCTATTGGAATTAATACGACTATATAATATGATATATTTGTCCCACAGGGCCTAATATATACGTAAAGTGAGCATCACGAGTTTCTTGGAAAGGAATAAATACCGCACATGATCCGGTTGAAGGTTGCAAAACCTTTCTGCAGAAAGTCAGATATTATCGAACCGTGCAGGGCGATCTGAAAAATGAAGTTTTTGCAAGTATAGAGGGCGCCAATCATATCTGGGATGCTATGTATGGCTCGTTATTAGTGGAATACAGCGCGCATATTTACATTTTACCGTAATTATGGAACACGTTGCTCATAATATTGCCGAACACAAGTTAAGTTAGGACGTTCCATGCAAGTTAAGCCAGTAACTGTGCCGACTAGATATACCCATGTTAATGGGGTGAGGGGAGCGAGGATACGGGGATATGACCCCTATTTTTCATCCTCAGTCGGCGGGAACGGTTCAGTCGGGGTTTTTTCTTCAATTCAACCGGGGGAAATGCTTCAGATGACTCTTTATCAAACGTTTGACGTAAATGACACAATTTATAGTTTTGCATTAATTTCTCTTTCTTAATTCTGCATTGTCGTCGAGTCTACGACTCTAGAATAGAAACGGTGAAGTGAAAGCGAGGTACTGAGGTGAATATAACTCTTTGTAAAGTTTAGCAGAATCATTAATATTATTTGTAAAAAATAACTTTGGAGAGTTCACCGGCGTTTTAAAGTCGTAGTCTTATTTATAGCTTGTGTTACAACCAGTGATATATGTAAATGCTTGAAGGATGATATGTACGGAAGTGTAAACAAGACATGTCAATTGAAGTTTGATGCGATGCAACAATTCGTGAAAGTGACAAGAAACATGTCAATTTTCAGATTTTTGTAATTTTGAGTTGGTATTGGTCGACAAGATGTCAGTTTTCAGATTCGAGTCATTTTGACGAGTTGTTGCATCTCATCAAAAAGTCACTTTTCATGTCCTTCTACGCTTCCGTAGATCTGAGAATTCCAGTTCTTATTATAGACTCTGCGGAGTGTATAAAATGTTCCTTCTACGCTTCCGTAGATCTGGGAATTCCAGTTCTTATTATAGATAGACTCTGCGGAGTGTATATAGTGATTATGCGAATTTCGAGTCTTCTGCACCCTCCCTTCACCGAAGAAGCTCTCGCTCTTCTGTAGGGTATCGCTCCTCCCTCTGTAGTTACACACAACACTCTGTATAGAATATTAACAGAGGATAGAGGGGAGATATGGTGTACACATGGTATGAATGTACGCTTTTGCGTTGGCATACAAGTGGCGTAAGGTACATTAATATAAAAGAATTGTCGAATTCTACCGTGATGCCCAAAAATGCCACTGTTGTGTAGGGAATCCCTCTGTCTGTAAGTGCCCGTTTGTGGCATGAAGAGGAGAGGTGGCACAGTCAATAAAGGGAAATGCACGTACTGGTGTTGTGTCGCTGCCGGGGTTAGGGCTATTTAAGGACAGAAGACCTTCATCTAGATTTCACATATGTTAGTATACAAAATTGCTGACTATAAAGCCACACGTTGTTGCAGAGATCTCATAATAATCATTTTGTGCGCTTTGTGTATAGCTTTTCTTAACAAAACCCGATGATATGTCGATTTCTGCGTTTCCGTTTATTTCAGTACGGTATCTTCTCCAGTACAGGAACGGTCATGTCGTTTTGAAGGATGTTATACTCACGCGTATATATGCAAAGTCGGTTAAAATGGAATGAAAGGCTATAATTGGATACTCCGTTAAGGTGAAATGTAATGGTATCACCTTGTACTTCAATCGGGGCACACTAAGATTCCTACATATAGTGCCGTTGAGGGAATGTAAGCACTCTCTTGTGGGTGTTTAGGGCATACTTGAGATAAATTTTTGTAAATGTTTAGTACCGATATATCAAGACACAGAGCAAAAGAGTGTTATGCTTTGCATATGTACTGAGTTTATGATGTAGGCTCCAGATAAGCTAGCATAACGCATCTCTACAGTGCTAAACTAAAAATAGTAAAATATGAAGCCCAGACACATTGATTGATGAGCCCTGATGCCAGTCTAAATTGTCATCTAAAACAAAAGTGGTGAAGAATTTAAAGTCTAAGGAGTGTTAACCGGTAAGTTCAGTCACGGACAGATGTACAGCATGAAATTTTCCTGATGTTGGTTGAGAAGGAACTTGAACGAGGCAGGACAGAGCACATGAAACTGCGGTTTTATAAATTGTTTGAATACTCAACTGCCTGAAAAACTGACAGGCTATTAATATTACAACTCAGATAAAAAAAGAACTGGTATGCCGAAGACTCCACAATGGGGATCATCCCAATCATGCCGGTAATATAGTTACCGCCCTAAATATCTACAAATTTGATTTCACACTTCAAGTGAGTAATTGTGGGCATTCAATTATCGATGAATATTGCTCTTCATTGTAGATCACTCAATTTCCTGTTGGGGCCGTCAGTGGTAGGCCTACATGAAGTATGGTATTTTACGGTTGATTATTTTTAGGTTAAGAGGCAAGAACTTCATAAAAGGAATTAAAATGACATAAGAATAGTTATCATAAAAGATAAAACTGGAGAAACGTAGCCTAGATTACGAGTAGAGGTAAGACAGTTCTTCTGATCCGTTCTTCCCCTTAGACGCACTGACAAAACTAAACTAAACTAACCTTCCATTCCAAAAAGTTGAGAAAAATTGTTAAGCAAAATCTAAGTAGTAAGTTAATGATTTTATGTTTATAAACATATAGTAGTAAGTAATACAACTTGATGAAAGTGTAGAGGACTTCACTTTTCTTAAATCGGAAGTGCGCCCTCATTTTTATAAGATTAATTACGATCGATAATCACTCTGTCAATGTCATGACTAATACTAGGTCAAGAGACATTGGTTTCGATAAAACAATGGATGGTTTTATTCCGACGAACGATAAGCGAAATCTTTCACACAACGATAGAATATATAGCTACTTACGACTTACGACTTACGACTTGGATTACGATATTCAACGGATCGACAACGCTTATACTTATGACGAAATTACGCTTAAACGGAAAACTTTTATTGTTTTTCCCTACTTTTATTCAATATCAAATCGGATACGTGTTGCCCTGCTTCCGGGCGAATTGTTTTTATGGATTAGGATTTTGATAGCGGAATTTGTGTTGGATTTTTAATTGGATCCTGTCTGTAGTATTCGTACGAGACGGCGACCTAGCGCAAATAGGACTGTAGTGTTTGAGGTGAGTGACGTACTTTTATCTTTCATATAATTTACCACCTAATAACCCTAGCGTCCAAAGTGGTGACCCCGACGTGATTCAGCTAGGTTGCCTTGAATACTTCCCATGTACTAAAAATCGCATAATTTTTTACTACTGTTTTTCGCATTGGAATAATATAATACTGTACATCATGGATCCAGAAAATTCCCACGAAACACAACAATCGCTATCCGCAGTTAGTATTAAATTACCTCCGTACTGGCCCAATGACCCAATTATCTGGTTCGCACAGGTTGAGGCGCAATTCGTAACGAGGAGAGTTACTAACGAGGATACAAAATATTCCTACGTGATATCGTCCCTACAACCGGAAATAGCCCAGGAAGTACGCGACTTGCTCATAAGTAAGCCAAGCGAACAACCCTATAAAAAACTAAAGGAGGAGTTGATTAAGCGAACAACGGCTTCGGAGCAAAAACGGCTCCACCAGTTGTTAATTTCTGAAGAATTGGGGGATCGGAAACCCACGCAACTGTTGCGCAAGATGCGTCAGCTGCTAGGAACAAACACCCTTCATGCGAACATTTTGAAACAACTTTTTGTTCAGCGACTTCCATCGAGCGCCCAACTAATTCTGGCGTCGATGAGCGACACCACACCGATAGAAACCGTAGCCGAGTTAGCGGATAAAATCATGGAAGTTACTCCTGCATATCCTCCCATCGCTGCCATACAAACACCCCAGGCCCAGGCACAAAAATCAGAAGTGCAACAACTAAGTGAACAAGTCCGTGAACTCACTGCCCAAATTGCTTCACTAAAGTCAGAGGTCAGGGAGCGCAGTCGAAGCCGATCTCGAAGCCGACAAAGATTCAGTTCCCAGTCAAATAATACCAGTAACGTCGACAGTGATATTTGTTGGTATCATCAATCATTTGGTGATAAGGCCAGGAAATGTAGAGCGCCATGCAAGTATCCAAGCAATTTAAAGCCGGAAAACGAACAGGCCAGCGTGTAACGGTGGCGAGCGTTGGCCAAAATCGAAGCCGCCTGTTTTACATTCGTGACAGAACCACCACGAAACGTTTTCTCATTGATACAGGGGCAGCGGTCAGTGTGGTACCCCCCGTACGTTGTGACCTATATAATCGCGGAAAGGGGCCATATCTTCAAGCGGCAAATCGGACCAAAATAGACACTTTCGGGCACAAGTCACTAACACTCGATATTGGTTTGCGTAGGAACTTTCCGTGGGTCTTTGTGATCGCCGACGTGGAAACTGCTATTCTCGGTTGTGATTTCTTACGATATTTTGGATTACTTGTCGATATTCGAAATAATACACTTATCGACAGGTTAACCAATCTCACTATTGAAGGCATCTCAACCGAAGAAACGTCCCTTTGTCCTATGTTTGCCACAACATCTAACGATTCACCTTATCATGCTCTATTAAAGGAATTCCCAGAAATTTTGCGGGTAACTTTTGAAGAAACACAGGTGAAACATTCGGTTACGCACTATATCAACACGATCGGAGCACCCATTTTTTCTCGCACACGTCGTCTACCGCCCAACAAGCTAACTATCGCTCGACAAGAATTTGACCACATGCTGCAACTTGGGATCGTCCGACAATCTAACAGCAATTGGTCATCCCCTCTACACATGGTGCCCAAAAAGAACGGAGATTGGAGGCCATGTGGCGATTATCGAGCCCTTAACAACGTTACCATTCCAGACCGCTATCCTATTCCACACATTCACGATTTCTCAACTTCACTGTCGGGAACATCAATTTATTCCAAAATTGATCTAGTGCGAGCCTACCATCAAATCCCAGTGGAAGACTCCGATATTTGCAAAACGGCCATCACAACCCCATTCGGCCTCTTCGAATTCAAACGAATGCCGTTTGGACTCCGCAATGCCGCCCAGACGTTCCAACGCTTCATGGACGAGGTAACGCGCGGTTTGCCATTTTGCTACACTTACATTGATGACGTACTCGTGGCCAGCAAATCCCCAGAGGAACATACCCGTCACCTTAAACAGCTGTTTGCCAGACTCGCAGATTACGGAGTGGTGATCAATCCAACTAAGTGTCAGTTCGGTGTTCCAGAACTTGAATTTCTTGGACACAAATTGAGCTCCAAAGGAATATCACCTCTCCCGGAGAAAGTGCAAGCCATAGCCGAATTTCCGAAACCAAATTCGTTACGCAAACTTCGAGAATATCTTGGACTTGTCAACTTTTATAGGAGATTCATCCCGGGATGTTCCAGTATTTTACACCCGTTAATAGACTTATTAGCCGGAAAGAAGCCAAAGTCAGCACCGATTGACTGGAATGACGAAGCATCCGAATCATTCGAGGAGAGCAAACGAGCGCTCGCCAACGCAACTCTCCTTACGCATCCCGACTCATCCAAACCCCTTTCATTAATGGTGGACGCCTCGGATAAAGCCTTAGGAGGCGTGTTACAGCAAAATATTGAAGGAGTTTGGCATCCAATCTCGTTTTTCTCCCGAAAACTAAGCGAGACAGAATCGCGATACAGTGCATTTGGTCGTGAACTACTAGCAATATACTCGGCAATACGTCATTTCCGTCATATACTAGAGGGACGACAATTCTTCATTCTCACCGACCACAAACCACTAACATACGCGTTAAAAACTAGTACCGACCGCTACTCACCGAGAGAGATACGGCATCTGGATTTCGTTTCCCAGTTCACGGCGGATATTCGCCACGTCAGTGGAAAGGACAATGTCGTCGCAGACGCACTGTCTCGTTTAGGCGTTAACGCATTCCGTCAAGGATTGCCCGCATCTACCCTGATCGACTTTGCTCAAATCGCTGCAAAACAACAGCATGACATTCAGCTTCAGGAATTGAAGGACTCCACTGTCATGAAATTTCAGGAGATTCCGCTCCCATCATCACCTGGCACGATATGGTGTGATATGTCAACCGGTTCACCGCGACCGTTTATACCGAAGGTGTTTCGGAAAGACATTTTTAATTCACTTCACTCCATGTCGCATCCTGGAATCAGAGCAACACGGAAACTTATCACGGACCGTTTCGTGTGGCCCAACATAAACAAAGACGTCAGGTCATGGGCTAAATCATGTGAGTCCTGCCAACGCGCCAAAGTACACCGACACACGACGACGCCACTTGGTACTTTTGCTGTCCCCGATGCTCGTTTCGAACACATTCATTTGGACATTGTGGGCCCACTCCCACTGTCAAGAGGTTACAAATACCTCCTCACCGTTATCGACCGTTTCACTCGTTGGCCGGAAGCAATCTGTATTCCAGATATCACTGCCCAGACTGTAGCTGAAGCATTTGTCAGCAGATGGATTTCCACTTTCGGTGTGCCATCGACTATAACGACGGATAGAGGCGCTCAATTCGAATCTGCTCTGTTTAAACAACTGACCGCTCTTCTCGGCAGCAAACGAATACGTACGACTGCGTATCACCCGATATCCAACGGGCTTGTGGAACGCTTCCATAGGCATCTCAAATCATCCATCAAAGCTCAACGCGATCCTTCCAAGTGGGCCGAGGTTTTGCCACTTGTTTTGTTAGGCATACGTACAACGCTTAAAGCCGACCTTGGGTGCAGTGCAGCGGAATTAGTTTTCGGTACTACTCTTCGCGTGCCATGTCAACTGGTATCTCCTGTTCCTGACGTGAACGAACTTGATCCTACAATTTTCGTCGACCGCCTGAAACGTCAGATGGCCGATTTAAAACGAACCGACACCAGGCCAAATCAACGACATGCGCAGCAGTCCGACGATCTTCAGCACTGCACACATGTTTGGGTTAGAGTCGATTCAGTGAAACGTCCACTGCAACCTCCGTACCGAGGGCCTTTCCGTGTCATTTCCAGGGGCGACAAAACATTTGTATTGGACATCAATTGCAAACACGACACAGTGTCGATTGACAGGTTAAAGGTCGCGTATGCTGAAGACGATGAACTTGTGGAACCGACCGAACCGCTTACTTTGCCCACGCCCTCTTTCGAGAACGACGAACTTTCAACCAAGACACGCCACTCTGAAGATACGCCCACCGGACTCATACAGCCTGACCCCAAGCCAAAGACCGTTACGCGATCAGGTAGGCGGGTTCATTGGCCAGTGCGATATAGGTGAAGAACTGTGTACATATATGTTTTATATTACGTTTTGTTTTTCTTATCGATCACTCTTTTTCGCGAGTGATCTGGAAGGGGGCTATGTAGAGGACTTCACTTTTCTTAAATCGGAAGTGCGCCCTCATTTTTATAAGATTAATTACGATCGATAATCACTCTGTCAATGTCATGACTAATACTAGGTCAAGAGACATTGGTTTCGATAAAACAATGGATGGTTTTATTCCGACGAACGATAAGCGAAATCTTTCACACAACGATAGAATATATAGCTACTTACGACTTACGACTTGGATTACGATATTCAACGGATCGACAACGCTTATACTTATGACGAAATTACGCTTAAACGGAAAACTTTTATTGTTTTTCCCTACTTTTATTCAATATCAAATCGGATACGTGTTGCCCTGCTTCCGGGCGAATTGTTTTTATGGATTAGGATTTTGATAGCGGAATTTGTGTTGGATTTTTAATTGGATCCTGTCTGTAGTATTCGTACGAGACGGCGACCTAGCGCAAATAGGACTGTAGTGTTTGAGGTGAGTGACGTACTTTTATCTTTCATATAATTTACCACCTAATAACCCTAGCGTCTAAAAAAGCAAACGTTTTATAAATTACATTTCAGGGCACTTTCCTGTCATTTTGGAGGCATCTTGCTTGAAAGTTATGTTCCAGCCTAAAATGAAACCATTCACTGAGTTTTGTTTGTCAGTCGCAGGTTGCAACTCAATTATTTTATCCCTAAATACCTTTACCCAATTCTAGATACTGGTATGAAGCACCGAATTTTCAGCACAATCTCAATATTCGGAACATTCCAGACCGCACGACTCTGGAAGTCGAAAGCAAACCCATGTTGTACTCCACCACCACTTCCACGTCCGTTACATACACGCGCGCGTTACTATCCAGTAATTTGACAGTAAATCCAGTTCCATGGAATATAATATGCTTGACCAAACCGTTTTAAAAAGCTAAGCTAGTCCGTGCATGCCTGGCCTACGGTCCTACAGTTCTTAACGTAGTGCACATTATTAACTTTTGGAACAAGAGTATCACACTTAACCCTCTGGAATATTGTTGCTGAGTAAAATTTGAAAGCAAACGCAGGGTATTTATCACCATGAAATTTCTTTGTAAAATGTTCTAGATATAGGTTTTGTTTCGTGGAAACTTGTAACAGTCAATTAAAGCCTAAGGTTAACGACTAACGCTAGGCTTGGCCTAGCCTACTACTACTAGTAGTAGTAGTACTACCCTGTAACAATCTGGCCTAACGTTAACTTTGGACCGTGCAAAAATTTACACTCGCAAGTAGCATATAACGTTCAAGATTGCTTCCTTGTCGACTGCAAACTGCTAACAAGACACCAGCAAAGCTTTTTAACTCACTTTTCTGTACATACAGGGATACACTTCAAATTAGCCTAGGCTAGTATCAGTAACATCATTCAGTCAGCCTAGTAGTAGTAGTTGCGGTATTACTATTAGCCGGGGGCCGTGTCATTCCGCCATCGGTCCTTTCCCCCATAGAAAATGTGCTCTTTCCACCATCGAAAAAGTGCCGGTCCACCATGCATAAAAGCACTTTTTCTATGGCGAAAAGAGCACATTATTGTGGGTAGGAGTATCGTTAGTAGCCAATGTTGGTTAGAAATATAATAAGAAACAGATTGTTAGCATGGGTTGATGCTTCATGGTTGAATTAGTGATAAAGCATTGGCTTTGTAACAAGAAACTCTCAAAATAATGAGGTTATATCAACAGTTTCACAGAACCCCTTTTCCCACACCCTCTTCCCACCTTTTGGTTTAAAATATGCTGACAGTGTTAAACCATCTTGAACACCTGCACTGTGTATTGCTCTGCCTCACTCTACCAAGGCCTGCCTTTCCACAAAATTGGTCTGGTAAATTGACAATCAGAATCGGGCACATTTGAAGACGGTGTACCTATCTTTCCATGTGATTCAAAGAAAGTTTCACTGATACATACCTGTAGGCTGTACACCAGTGTAAAATCTATTCCTAAAATGTACCTTTCCGCCAAAGGTTGTGAGCCTTTCCACGTTGCGAAAAGGCTGGAAACATGGCGGAGAAGTATAGCAGTAAACATCTATGGCGAAAAAGTATGGCATTATACATCTATGGCAGAATGGCACTAGACACATACTAGTCCTGGGCTAAGTCAGACTTGTAATTTACAGTAGTTGGCTAGTGTTAAGAACTAAGATGTGTATTTGTGTTGTAAGATAGGGTTATCAAACAAATTTAAGCTAGTCAACATTTAATTGAACAAAATTTGCTAAGTGACCACCACAACAGCAACATGCGCCTCCACACAAGGATAGATGCTCAGTGAAATGAAATGTTTTTATTATATAAACTCTGTACATGATGTCAACATGAAATTATCAACAAATTATCAACAAAATTCTTCCACTGCAACTGTGCCTCAAGGGCAAGATCAAGGCTCAGTTGAGCTAAACAGTTTTATGAAATAATCAGTCAACATATCCCACCCCCCCCCCCCCGGCTGTTTTTCCGAAAGTGGTGGTGCATTCTATAGTGTCTCTGGGTTATTTTAGGGACTTAGAATCTTTGCATTAGCCCTAACCCTCAGTAGAAATGGAGTGCCAACTGCCTACACTTTAACATATATTGGACTTCATCCACATCAGCAATGTAACAACCAGCCTGTTACATAGCTAGAACATAAGATTTAGGCCATCTTAACAGGTGGCTGCTCAGATGTGTATATTATGGATTACAGAAAGGGACTTGATCTATCAATTAACATTTTTGCAGCCATATGTTAGATGTAAAGCTATTAAACAATTTTCAATTTCATTAAAAAGATGTATGCATATTACTAAATTGCATGTCTCTTATTTTGTTTTCTTCCCCACACCAGCTAAATATGCCAGCCATCGATAATGTTGAAGACTTAAAAAAGTGGCTTGTGACAAAACTTGAACCAATGTAAGTAAAATTACTCTCTAACTTTTGAATACTTTGTGAAACAATACAAATTTACTTTGTCAGTTAACAGTTACTGCCCAAATCAATGTCTTGCAAAGATACACACGTTGATGAACAAACACATGTATGGTTTTCTTCCAACATCGTCGGGGAGAAGAGAGAATAGGAGGAGGAAAAATGTTAAGCAAAATCACAAAGAAATGCAGGGTTGTTGTTGTTCACAAGGCATATTCACCATGTATTTCACTACATATTTACTGTAGGTCAATGTTCTCTGATTGTTTGGCAGGGTGTGTACAACTAAATGCAACCCTGTGTCTTGGCTTTATCAAACATGTTCAAGAAATGGCTAGAAAACAATGAATAATGGGAAAGCAAATTTGTGAGCTAGAATAATAAAATGAGACTGGACTGCTCATGTGGTTTTGCTTCTTTTCTGTATGTTGGCCAAAACCATACAACAGAGAAGAGACATTACATGGCAAATTCTGCACATCTCCTTTGAGAATTTGTAAAATATGTTGGGGAATAATTTATTATTCAAATTTTGTGTAGCAGTTTTGAAGTCAAATACTATACTACATATTTTTCTGTATAAGAAACTGCTAACCATCTTTGGTATGTCTTCCCTGTATGTATGTATTCCATATATCTGTCTTCCCTGTATGTATGTATGTATGTATATACATATGTATGTATGTACATACGTATGTGTTTTCAATGTATGTGTGTTTGGGTGAATGTATATGTGTTGAGTAGGACCAAGCATAAGGAGTACAGTAGACAAGTTATGCTCTCCTGTAGGTACTGTGTACATATATCTCAGTGTTTGTTTTGACACATCACTGTACACACCTTCACTACATGCAAATTATTTGTGGATAACAGAGTATGGAATGTGTGTCATTCACATCGGCTAATGCAACTTTGAAATAATACTGTTGTGTGTTGTTCTTGGAACAGTTACTTACATATCTTTATTATTTCTGTCTTCTTCCAGATGTGATGCAGACCCAGTTCCACTAGCCAAATACTGTGTTGCACTAGCCAGAAAAGACAAATCAGAAGATGAACTCAAAACATTTTGCAACGATCAGCTTGAAGTATTTTTGCAAACAGGTAAAAGATGGACGTTCGTTTGTCGTATCGAAAAATCTTTATTTTAATGCACCTTTTTGTATTTGGGGCTATTGCTTTTCGGTTTTAAATTCAATATCTATGCTGACAATTATGTAATAAGTTTTCATGTCTACGAACGAAGTCTCCACCACAAAATTTTAGAATCAAATGGACTATGTAAACTGCTCGCCAGTTAATATTCAGCAACTTGAGCAGTATTTTGTGCAAAGTGATATTTGCCTATTTTAACCATCTTTTGTGTAATTCATGCAACAAAAGTAACAATGCAACCGCTTTAATTTCTTTGAATGCACTATTGATGCCGAGAGTCAGTATGCTATAAACGCAAACAATTACTTTTGAGTGAGAGTTAATTAAGTCTGTTTATTTATCAGAACATTGATGTAGTTTGTATTGTACAGTAGTTGCAAACAATTACCAAAAGATGTAACCATGTTCATTGAACAGATGACAAAAGTATGTGAAAATATGGCTATGGCTTACTATAGGGTTAACAAAAATTTTGAATCACTCCAAACCTTTTTTTCACCTTTTGATGTGGTGGTATGGATCTGAGATTTGGGGATGCAGTGCTAAAACGTAACCAATTTATTAGTTTAGGTAGATGGGAAAATGCAGAAAAACAATAGAGAAAGGAGTCAATTATAGCTTGTAATTAACAAACAGGTTTGAGTGAACATACAATGGAGCTTGCAATCTTGAAGTTTTGCTTCACCAACGCAAACCATTAAAATCACAAAAACTTCCCACATATCATATTTTCTGAAATTTTGTTTCAATAAATATTCTTTTACATTTTCTAGAGACTGCCAAATTTGTCGATGACATGTTTGATTCCTTGAAAACCAAATCATACATTCCAAAGGACAAGCAAACTAGCGACGCTGTGCCAGAATATCCCCCCTTGCCCCCAGAAACAGCTCCATCTGTACCTCCACCAGCTCCACCCCCTGACCTACCCCAGGAGGAACCCCCTCTGCATCCATTAGCGGTAAGTAAAGTTCTTTTGTGTTTTTATTGGGGGGGGGAGGAGGGGAGGGTGGAGCAGGACATAAATAATCCAGCTACTGTAGTGTACTGTGCAGGGTAGTTACATGTATTGCATATGATCATGTTCTGTTACAATACCTAATTGCTAAGAGATTATCGGTAAACAATATAATTTATAATGTAAGTGACGTAAAAGACAGCCTATCATTCTCCTCACAAAACTAGACTTGAATCAAGAAAACAGAAAGAACTGCCATTTGTTATTTTGCGACAAAATAGACTGAACCGAAAAAGCAACAAAAGACAAAGGAAGGAAAAGAAAGTTAAAATGTGGTGATAGATAGAGGACATGACAATTAGATCTCAACTTTGAAATGGACCAGTTTGCAATTTGATTTGTTTCCTTGAGAGAAGAATTCTGCTTTCTAGCTATGGTGTGGGTGTGCAGACTTTGCCCATTATGATCGTATCTTTGTTCTTCTGTATGTTTTGCTTTTTTTTTATTTGGTAGTCTGTCGACAAGATTCAAGATGCAGATGGCTCGGTACCCTTAAGGAGAGACGGAGTTCAGAACAAAGACAGGGAACCCTGGACACCACCGAAGAACCGCAGCAGGAGTAGAAGCTTCAGTCCACGGTATTGTCTCAGTCGATATCGACATTTCGTTGTCTGTGTCATTGTCAGATTTATGAGGAAGAGGAAGCTGCAGATCACGGGATGTAAAACTCACACAGCCTTTGACAGACAAGAAGCTTTGTTAAATTAATACTTAGCAGTAAACTGGACAACAAATTTTAATCATTGTCAATAAATTATCTTTACTATTATGATGACGAGGAAGATGACGAACAAATTATCGGTAGTTTGGGTGAAAATATTTATAACAAGAAATGCCGACCAAGTGAAGAAAATGTTGCAATTCCTCCCTCTGGTTGTTTATAACTATTGAAAATGAGGAACTACTAGGTATGAAGACATGCCACTAAAGAAGAACTTGAGAAACTCCACCCGTTACAGATCCTTTTGAGGATTTACCAGTATGATCCATATAAGTTAATAATCACTTAAACAATGTTTCTTTTATCGGCAGAAGGAGGAGACGAGAAGATGATCGATTGAGGAATAGGAGAGACGAGAGGGACCGAGACCGGTTTGACAGAGATAGGAGGTCTCATAGGGGTCATTATAGGGACAGATATGACCCCATGGACAGAGATCATGATAGAGGTATGACTGCGTCAGACAAGTTACATTTCATGAGTATTTCTGTGTCAGATGTAGTGGATACAACAAAGCTGAAAGTTATGGTGGATCAAAGGATAGAAAATTGTTCAGCAGTTTGACAGGGAGCGAGGGGGATCGAGGGGAAGTGTCAATATAGGTCAAAGATTCATAAGTATTTCTGTGTCAGATGTAATGGATACAACAAAGCTGAAAGTTGTGGTGGATCAAAGGATCAAAGGGAGGTCATGAAAGGGACATATATCTGGGCTATGATAGAGGTATCACTCACACAAGTCAATAAAAACACATTCAACAAGGATAAGATTTACAAATTGAGCCAAATAATAAGAACTACTCTGGGAACATACACCCGTTTGACAGAGAAAAGGTAAGGTCTTTACCCAATAAGATATAATGCCAATGGACATGGGTCATTGGTTGTATCAGGTATTTCATATTATTTCTTAATTTTCATTACTTTTCTTAATTTTCATTTCTTCGAAAGGTGTTATTGGTTAAGGATATTTTATTTTGTTGTCATCACAATTTGATTTTCTATTAGTAAGTTTTTCAAGTTGGAGATTGCTATAGTCTGATGTAGTTACCCCCCCCCCCTCCCCCTGCCAATCATCAGAGTACCTCTCAATTCACCTGTGTTGTGTTTTTCATTTTCTAGTGGTAGTCAGAGCTTATGGTATTTGGTTCAATCATTTTAACAGGCTGTGTGTGGTTGTTTTCAATAATAATCATAATAAGAGGCTTTGATGTCAGTGAGGAGGAGGGTTCAGGCACTTCAAAGCCCTTTTTTATGTCAGAACAATTGATATTTCCTATAATGCATGCAAGCACTCTCTTAAATCATGATCTGATACCTTTTTCTTTAAATCTTGCATCACCTAATTCTCAGGGATACTGGTAGCATAGACAGGAATACTGCCTTTTAAGTACTGTTTACAGTCCCATACTGAGGCTGTGAACTTAGCTTGGCAAGCAATACAACAAATTCCATGTTTATAGCTTGGACCTCATTTTCAATCTCAGGAAACTAAACTTCAATGTATTTTTTTCTTTCCTTTCTGTTTGTAGGGTACGGAAGAGGCAGGTACATTGATCAGGAGAGAGAGGTTGGCAACAAGTTCAGCCATAGGTCAAGGTCGAGGTCACCTCCATCTCCAACCGTCAGCAGCTCGGTGACCGTCGTGTCGAGAAATAATAAGTCTGACTCAGACAAGACGAGAGCTAAGCCCAGATGCAGGGACTTTGATGGTAAGAACAGTCTCATCTTCATATCTTAGAAATCTGGTTTGGACACTGAAAGATGAGCCAAGAGCAAATATCTTGAACAGATACAGAATGAACAAATCTTTTTGGATAGAGGAAAGAGAGCTTTGGGCTAGAAATGGTTCTTTGGGGTAGCAGGACTTGACTGCTGAAGAGGGGTTGTTTTTTGTGCTGTACAATGGGCACTTTTCCCAGCAGTGCAAGTAATTAATCCCAACATATTTGGGACTTATTTTTGTCCCAAGAATTTAGGCTGTCATTATTGTTTTCAATTGATTACAAAGGAAATTGTACTTGAAAGTGAAATAAGATTGTTTAGGGTTCTAGCTGTGAAATGTAACCCAGCTTGTGTAACAGTTTCATATCCAGAGGTAGATGTTGAAGTTCATTTGATATGCTTTTGCCTATATTAATAAATCTAACCCCCCACTCCCCCATTGCTTTCAATCTTACATCTTACAAGCGATACCGCCAGGACGATAGATAACTTAACTCTCTCTGTCCCTTTGTCCGGTACCCCAGTCTAGAAGCATTCCGTTCACCCATGGTTTCCCTTCACCGTCTTACAAGGTATGGGTTTGATCCAACTGCTTCTCCTGACCTTACACTTCCTTTACACAGAGAAAGGCTTCTGCATGAGAGGGGAACTCTGCCAGTTTGACCACGGTGTCGATCCCCTTGTGGTAGACGATCTAAATATACCAAGTGTACTTCGAATGCCGGGGGATGGACCTCCTGCTAGGCCTCCGTTACCAGGTCAGCCTCATCCTCCTCCTCCTCCACCTCAACTTCCACATCCTCCAGAGATGCCACCCATCAGGCCTCCCTTGCCACCATTTGGACCTCCACTTCCTCCCAACATCCCGCCACCATTCAGACCGTCTATGGAACAGACACGACTACATGATATGCAACAAAGAGGTGAGACCTGTTCAATGATACTGTTCCGTAGTCATGTAATAGTATACACATAATGAATGGTTTCCATTCGTGCAATAGTGCAAATATTTCACGAGTTGAAACATGGAATGTTCCATTCAACGAGGCGCAGCCGAGTTGAATGGAACAAATCACATCTTTCAACGAATGAAATATTTGCACTATTGCACGAATGGAAACCATTCATTATTTGTTTTATACAACACCTTCAAATTTGGATATAATTGGATGTAAAATGCACTCATGCAACAGATTGTTTTGTACAGACAGGTTTCTCTGCTCTCTTACCATTGAAAAAAGTGCTATCAAAAAAGTATAAAGCATGGTTCTATTTCGTAGAGTGCAATAGAGCGGATTTTGCATGCAATCGACGAGCAATTGACCAATCAAATGGCCGGAATATAATTAGGTGTTGTATAAAGAGTAAATAAAACCGATGAAGACATGATTAAATGACTCTTTGTCTGTGTTGCTCATGTGTTGTATATAGTAATGTTGTCATAGAAGATGTACCTGGCAGTTATTAAAGTGTAAAACTATTGCACAGTGGAACAGATGGGCATGGGAATTGGTAGAGTGTGTGTTACCACGTGGCTTCAGTGTCCTTAATATTCTTCTTAATACTTACCAGTGGAGGCATTAGAGGAAGAAAGTGCAAAGAAAAACAATAAAAGTGATAGTTATAGTAGTGTTAGTTACATACTACTCTGTGTCAGACAGACAAATAACAAAAACAAAACATTCTGCAGGAAATAAGTCGTTACCTGGCATTGTCCACTTTAATTCCTGAATGGCATTTAGTTAGTCTTTAAGAGGGCCTAATGCTTTTGTAGCAGGGCAGGCAGTACCTGTTTTCTAATTAATTAAAAAAAACATTTTTCTGACAGTTATTTTAAGGGGGTCAGACAAACATTTGGGAGCTTAGGCCCCCTCCTACTTGGTCCCACCTGGCCATGCACTGCGTATACGAATTATGACTTTTCATGTCACATTGTTTTGTTTTTTCAAAACTGAACATGGGGAAGCAGGTGTAATGTCATAGATGGAGGTACACAACGTTAACCATCTGACTTGGTATTTGATAGGATTGGAAGTTGACCTAAATTGAGGGTGAAATTTTAAAAATTAGAACCAATATGGTATCCAGTTTTGAAATAAAAAAATGGAGATGTGGTCTTCTATTGCATCAATTATTTCTCTTCCTCCAGGGTTACCTCCTCCAAGATTGAATGTGCCACCACCACCTCCACCTGGTGTTGGCCCAGGACCGATACTAGGTCCTCCAGTGGGCTTCCCACCTGTACCCATTAGAGGAAACAGTTATAACTCAGGTAAGTCAGGTAAGAACAGATACAAAACACAGTAGCAGAATTGATGGATGAGCTAAGGCAATGAACAATAGAATGGCTGAACAAAGGCAACTGATCATGAACCAGGAGGGGGTAGGCGAGACAATAGAACAGATACAAAACACAATAGCAGAATCGATGGATGAGCTAAGGCAATGAACAATAGAATGGCTGAAGAAAGGCAACTGATCATGAACCGGGAGGAGGCGGGACAATAGAACAGATACAAAACACAATAGCAGAATTGGTGGATATGCTAAGGCAATGAACAATAGAATGGATGAACAAAGAGCAACCGATCATCTTAGAATAAAGGTATGCTTTGGTGTTCGTTTACTCTCCACGTCTTCAGATGGAAGTAGTACAATGATTAGTAAGACCTTTGTAAAATCATTAAATAGGTAGTAGGAATGCATACAGTCAGGGAAGGTACTTGTTTATTATGCACAGTTATGATTATTAATACTAGGTACACAATACTACACAATAAAAAACAAACACCAAGCCTAAATACAAGCAAAAAATACAAACATTACTCCGCAGTAAATAAATATGCTTTCATCATACCTTTTAAGACTGAGACGGAAACCGCTACTCGTATACCCACAGGCAGGGAAGGTACTTATTTAGGACAATGTTATCCAATGTTACGTACCTGTTGATAATATCACCGTAATTGTTTACCATGTAGGAGGGTTTCGTAACAGTGAGCCGGGATACAACCCCGAACAACCAGAGATGGACATCGGCTCTGCCGAAAGATTTGGGGAGAGTGAAAGACAGTCAAAACCACGGATGGCGCCCTCTAATCTCAGGAATCTGGTCAACATTGATGTGGTTCCAACCATTTCCAATTCAGGTGAGTCAAGTCATAACGTAATCAAATGAAGTACTTTGACCTCTCCAAATGTGATCGGCAGCTGAAATCAAGTTTGAAACAACAAGGTGTGTCCTTACACAGACGACCATCCCTATTGCTAACTGGCCACAGTGTAGTATGCCTTTACTCTGTAAGGACCAGAGGTAGAATGGTGTGAATGTAGGACAGTTACAAAAAGAACTTTATGATGCTACTTTCTTCTTTGTATCTCACTTGGTAAAGGATTGTCAATTCTGATGCTTAATAACAATAAATTGTGATATTTAATATCTTCACCATTAAACAAGCTATGAAGTTGGGAGTTTATCCAATGTGCTTGTTTTTTCTACTGCAAAAAGTCTCTGTAGTTAATCGTAACAGTTAGAGGCGGTGGTGACGTCTTGATCCTAGCAGGATCTTCTTTCGAAGGCAAACTGGAAATCAAAGAGAGAGAAAAAGTGCTTAATCTATTACCAAAAGCTAATGTAGGTTAATGTGGTTTGTTTGTGAAGGAGCGAGCATCGAAATATCCGGCCCTGTAACTGCAACATGGTTTGTACATAAGTATAACACCTCAAAGTTTCTTAATCCTTTAAGTGATGTGAAATGAAAACCATAGATGTAGCAATAACAAAACCTTACAAATAATGCTTCTCTCATTACATATTAGTTTATGCCTGTTTGAAATGCCTGTTGAAACTAATGCCGTTTTGAAACTAAAAAATGAAACTTAAACCAAAAAATGAAACTAAAAATGCCTGTTGAAATATGCCTGTTGAAACTAACACCAAAATCTGCTTTAACAGGTCATGCTGGTATCACACATAAGTTCGGCAATTTGACGTATTATTCATATTTCCTTTCCTTCCACAGAGAAAAGAGAGTCCCCGGTCTCGCAGGTCAAAGCAGCTATGGATAGGTCCAGCCCAATGAGGGAGAGTCGTTCCCCACAGCCCAGTGGCCCGCCCAAAGAGAGAGATGCCAGTGTCGTCGACTCAAGGAGATTTGTGGTTGGAAGTGAGGACAAAGACGTTGCAAGTAATTCCCAAGGAGTCGTACCTCCCACAATCAAAAACTCTTCTGCGGGCAAAGTGCCTGACCTCAGGGAGAGGCTATCAGGGACTTTTGCCGCTTCCCACCCTGGACATAGTCGAAAATTTGTGCCTAATAACAGAACTTTAGAGATCAGAAAAATACCAAGAGAACTAAACAACATTGCAAAGTTAAATGAACATTTTGACAAATTTGGTACTATAGTGAATTTACAGGTAAGGAATCTCTCTTAACTTCCAATGTGTCAACTTCTTTAGATATTCTTTTCAAAGGTTTATTGGAGAGGCAGAGGGTCGTTGGTTTGGGTGGTGATGGAGTGTGGTGAGAA
This sequence comes from Apostichopus japonicus, assembly GCF_037975245.1. NCBI lineage: Eukaryota > Metazoa > Echinodermata > Holothuroidea > Aspidochirotida > Stichopodidae > Apostichopus > Apostichopus japonicus. The sequence goes on from NC_092574.1 coordinate 19,163,807, forward strand.
GATAGTATTTTAGATGATACAGAAAAATTGTAACCTCCCCTAAAGCTTAGAAAAATAGCTTGTTATAAAATGTGTCATGCTTGTTTTGTTTCAAGTAACTTTACATAATTTTTACTGGTGGCTTAACAAGCACAGCCTATACTTTTTTATACAAGTACTCTCAGGTCCTTTCAAATTCTTCTTAGATATCTGCAAGAGGAAAAGGGAAGAAAAAGGAGGGGGGAGGCGGGTAGAAAAAATAATAACTAACATCAAACTGTTGAGCTATCTGCAAACATTATTCAGAAACGTAGTACGGAGATATTAACAGAAACAAAATCTTATACTCTAAAGGGAGGCTGACAAGTCAGTTTCATATGGCATCGTCTGAAGAGTAAGTTATTTGTCTTTGTGCGATCATTATTTTCAGGTTGCCTACAGTGGCGACCCTGGTGCAGCTCTCTTGACATTTGCCACTCATCCTCAAGCTAAAAGTGCTCATCAGTCTTCGGCGGCAGTCCTAGGGAACAGGTTCATAAAGGTCTTCTGGCATTCACCGGATGGTAACTCTGAACAGGTAATAATTCCCCTTCCTTCCCTCCCTCCCTCCCCTCCCCGTATCATAAAGGTCTTCTGGCATTCACCGGATGGTAACTCTGAACAGGTAATAATTCCCCCTCCCTCCCCTCCCCCCCACCTATTGTCAAGAATTTAAATGTTGACAAATATATTTATTAAACCTCACAACCTAGTCATCATCTTTGTTTTTATAAATTGGTTTAATGTGAACCAGGTACCTTACCAAACCTTTACAACCTTTCCTTAAGAAGAAAGTAAAGAAAGTGAAATGTTGAGCAGTTGATGACAGTGGATGACCGTAGAATTTTGTGTGATGTTTCATTATGTCGGTCAAAGATAACCAACCTGATGTCCTCACATCATGGAAGGTTGTTCTGTGCCACCAAAAAGAAACCCCTCAAGAAACACTGTTTTGTAATAAGAGTAAGATTCGTGAGAGTAAAACTAATGGTTTTTGGATAAATCCAGAGCCCCAAAAGATCCTTTGAAAGGTTTCCCAAGTAGGCCTAATGACAAGGTTATTAAATTTTAAAACCCCTTCTCACTGTGAGAGATTTTCTAATGCATCAATTTTGTCCAATAACTAGTATTGCCAAGTGGACATTCTGCAAGGAAATTTTTCATGTCTAAGAAAAACAACTTTCAAATGATACGACCTATTAGCCCTGGGAGTTAATACCTGTTTGTTGCCAGTTGGACAATGTAAAAAGGGAAAATTTTCATGTCTGAAAGGACAGCCTTCAAATGATCAAAAAATTTATATTTAACTCTGGTTGATTTTATATCTTTATGAAGGTTCATCTTTGTGGTCCTCTTCTCTTACAGAATCAAGGACCTGCTAAGAAGCCCAGAAACGAGAGGATCGTAATTCCCAGTAAAGAGAAATTGAGCATTGTCAGAAGACCTTTGGCTCCAGAAAAGGTAAAAAAAATATTGTCTGACTGATGCAGCTCATTGGTTGTCTAGTTTAATATTTTTGCAGTATTCCAAATATATTCCCAAAGTTTAGTTGCTGGTAAATCACACTGGTTTGGTATTTTGCAGTAATCTGGTTGTATACTTTGACTTAGCTATTTTGATGACATAAAGTATGAAAATTTAATTCATTATACTTTATGGTCAAAATAATTATTTCTGCATTGTCATGAACTGTATGAAACAGTATTATGCTGTAACTTATGGTTGTAATGAAAGAGAGAAAATGGATAGGGATGGGGGGGGGGGGAGGGGGATAATTGCCATTGTGTGTAAACAGTGTTTGCTTCTTGTAGGCGATAGCACTGGTATATTTGGACTATTGCTCCTTCAATTGCGACATGTCATTTTGTGTGCAGAGTGGTTGGGCTTTTTTGCCCAATAAATGTCTATTCAAAAAGGAAATTTCCGAAATCTTGTTTTGGCGGATTTAGACTAGATGAAGAATATTCAGTAAGGTACTTATAAAAAAAAATGGATGACTGCAGAACAAAGTTTAGGTGAGTGTATTAGTGAAGATGATTTGTCAATTATCTTAAGTTTGGGTCTTGGTAAGATTGTTGATAAGCAATCCAAGGATATTGTTTTCAAGTTAGGAATTGCTATCAAAAGCTTAAGTCCAGTAACTCTAGTCAGAGAACATCATGAAACACAGGTCGAGCATTTCGGTAAGTAACACCTGTGATGCGAGTTAGTGATTATTTCAATTGCGAAGTGTTGTCGGTGCTTACAACATATCGTACTCTGTTACAATCCTGTAGCCCGTGGTCCTGAGTGCAGCTGCTAACATCTCCAAGACGGTATACAACCCTGCTGCTGCCGCTGCCATGAAACGTACAGAGGAGGCGGCCGGGAACCCCGGGGCCCTGGCGTCCAGAAAGCTGGCCGTGGCCAAGGAAGCTATAAGGAAGAAGAACGAAGAGACCAGGAAACTGGCTCTGCAGAAACAAGCTGACATTAAAAAACAAAAACAAGAACTTACTAATATGATGATACAGAAACAGAAGGTATGATGTGGTTTTTTTCTTCAAATGGCATGCTTATCAAAGACATGCAGAAACTGAATGTGGTCTAATGATATTTGTTTTGCTGTTTCAAAAATGGTTATTATGATATTTCGGTACGTCTTACTGCTGCTCCTATCGGTGCGTAACTATAGAGACGAGAGCTGTTGTAGAATATGCCTCTATCAACCAGGGAACTAACTTTTAATGAATGCATAATATTTAGCGTGCTTGGAGATTTGATCCTGTGAGCATCTTCCATGGCAAAGCAACAGATTGGCAAATGCACAAGGTACACAAAAAGAAATAAAGAACAGGTTAATTGATAGTCTTAGATAAGAACTTTAAATTAGGAGGATGAACGACAGTGGAACGATAGTGGAACGACAGTGGAACGACAGTGGAACGACAGTGGAACGACAGTGGAACGACAGTGGAATGAAGGCAGCATGAGAGAAGGTTAATTTATAAAAATAGAACAATGAATCATAGATTGCATGTCTGTTAAAGCTGAGCATATGTGCTGGTCTTTTTTTTATCCAGGCTCTTATAGCTAAGTTGGAAGCACTGAAGGATGGAACCCCTGCCGCCAAGCAAGAAATACTAAAGACGATCAAATCACTGGCAGCCAGCATTGAGAAGTCCAAAGCGGAACAGAATCCAAAGCCCAGGACAAAAGCTGATGTATGTTTCCTACTCTACATTATCTATTTGAATTGATTTTATTGTTCGGTAATTGTGTGTTGTTTTCTGTTCTATTGTCTTCTCTCCGGTTCATGATCAGTTGCATTTGTTCATTCATCCCTTTGTTGTCTTTGCTAATCCATTGATGGTATTATTATTGTTCTATGGTCGTTTTTCATCTGTTCATGATCAGTTGCCTTTGTTCAACCATTCTATTGTTCATTGTTTAAGCTCATCTAATCGATTCTGCTAATTTGTTTTTGTATCTGTTCTATTTTCTCCCCCCCCCCTCCCTTAGGTTGATGATCAGTTGCCTTTGTTCAACCATTCTATTGTTCATTGTTTAAGCTCATCTAATCGATTCTGCTAATTTGTTTTTGTATCTGTTCTATTTTCTCCCCCCCACCCTCCCTCAGGTTGATGATCAGTTGCCTTTGTTCAGCCATTCTACTGTTCATTGCCTTAGCTCATCCATCAGTTCTGCTATTGTGTTTTGTATCTGTTCTATTGTCTATTCCCCTGGTTCATGATCAGTTGCCATTGTTCAGCTGTTCTATTGTTCATAGCCTTAGCTCATCCATCAGTTCTGCTATTGTGTTTTGTATCTGTTCTATTTTCTCCCCCCCCCCTCCCTCAGGTTGATGATCAGTTGCCTTTGTTCAACCATTCTATTGTTCATTGCCTTAGCTCATCCATCAGTTCTGCTATTGTGTTTTGTTTCTGTTCTATTGTCTTTACCGGACCAGTTCATGATCAGTTGCCTTAGTTCATCCGTTCTATTGTTCATTGCCTTAGCTCATCCATCAATCGGTTCTGATATTGTGTTTTGTGTCTGTTCTATTGTCTGTTCATGATCATTACAATAGTTCATTCCTTCCATGTTCCATTGTTGTCCTTTTTTTCCTTCAGCCCAATTTATCCGTTCCAATTTTTATTTTCTTCTACCATTCTACTGTGCATCGCTTTGATTCTGCCTTACCATTATCAGTCATTTCCTTCGTTCTGTGAATTCATTTACTCAAATCTGCTTCATTTGTTCAGTTGATCAACTGTATTCATTCTGTCATTGTTGTCACTTTTTATCCATTTCTGTTATTTTCTTTCTGTTTTTAATTTGGAACCTTACAACTAATCACTGCCTATTTTACTATATTAAATTTTTAATAATACATCACCTGTTTGTTTTCCGCCCCCTTCCCCGCCCCCCCCCCCCACGAATATCCCACTCATATATTTGGGTTCTGTTGTGTAATGTTTTGATTTATATTCAGTCCGACAAATAAGTAGCTCCGGACAGGACTATTTTAGTAGCAACCAGGTTGAAAAAAGAATAGTATTTTCTTTATATTCAGACTCAAAAAGAATTGTTAGACACAGAATTAGACCTTTACAACCAACAAGTTGAGGGTCAGGATACCACAGAGCTAAGGAAAAGAGTGGCGGCCTTGAAGCACGAGGTTTGTATACGTTAACAGTCTCTGGATTTCAAAAGTATAATAACTGCAACGTCTAAACTGTGCGTTATTTGTAAAAGCGTGAGACCAGACTCGTTTGAACCCGACACACCGAATTTGTTGATGTTCTGAGTTTACTCATTTGCCACGAGCTCAGTAAATTTGTAATTAGCATAGTGTAGACTAGAGGGGCACTATGCCAGTTGTTGCCATGGCTGCATTTGGTCAGTTTAACTTGGCAGTGATCTCAAGTCACCTGAATATCAAAGTGTTTTAACCCATTAGACGTACATTGAGTGGTTACACCACCAGTCTTCTCCCACTGTCGATCAAATTTTGCCGTTCACGAACCATGGGGATTGCAAGAACATTCAATTTAAACTGACTTTGTCAGTGGGCAGATAATAGATTAAGAGTTTCATTATTAAAAACTACTCTACCTACTTTTGATACTTTTATGGATGGGTTGATTCCATTCATGAAGTGAATCATAGGATAGTAATTTATCAGTATATTTTGGAACTCTTTCAAGCAGGCCCGATCTCTGGGACTCATCGGAGGTAACAGAGGAGCCATGGGTGGCAGAGGGAGAGGACGGGGTAGAGGCCGAGGGAGGGGTGCTCCAATCCAGAGGAGAAGGCGGTCTAGTAGGTCCAACACTGTCCTAGACAAGCGCCCTCGACAGCTGCGAATAGCAGGATTCAACCCAGAGGAGAAGGAAGAAGTACTCGTGCACTTAAACGTGAGACATTTAATTAGTTAATAATCAGTGCCTTAGTACGGGGGGGGGGGGGGGGGGGCGTGGTCGGTGTTGTTAAATCTTTCATTTGCTGTATATGATGTAATACTGTATGTTCATTGCCCTGTTCTGTAATGTGGTCATGAAGAATTGGTCTTGTGTTGGAGTTATATAATTAGTGCATTTTAAAAAATTTCATAGATGCCAATCGAAATGGAAAATGAGAAGATGTGTAGGGTTTTGTTTGATTCGTCTGTGTTGTCTCATAGTGTTAAGTCACGATGAATGTAATTTTTATTTATTTTGTTTATTTTTGCAGGAATTTGGAGAACTTGAACATATAGACTACAGAGATTTAACAAACGATTATGTGGTCAGTTACAAGACAAGGCAAGAGGCTGAAATGGTAAGTATAAGTCTAGACGTGTTTAACAATACCAGGAGTTCCTATTAGTGTGTGGTGAGTCCTCTTGTCAGTAAGAACAACTTGATTGCTTAGGTTGGTCAATACATATTCAGTCCTACCAGGATGTTCCACTTTTTCGTTTTTTTTCTTCTTGGGGCGGGGAGGGTGGTTGGTTGGGGGAGTAAGGCATAATGGGGGGGCAGGGAGTAGGGCATTCTTATTTATTTGTGAAGTAATTTGCCGTAATTTTATTCCGTTTTCTTGGTGAGTGATTTGTTCATTCTTTGTCGTCATATTCAGGCAGTTACCAGAGGTACATCATTCAATGAGAAGCAATTGTCAATGTCCTGGCATATACAGGAGGAAGCTCCACCCGAACCAGCGCAAGATGAGCCGGAAGAGGAGGAATTCCCAGACAATGATGAGGTATACAAATTTACACTTTATGATGACGTATAACAATTTAGACTTTATGATGAGGTATACAAATTTACATTTTACGATGAGGTATACAAATTTACATTTTACGATGAGGTAAACAACTTTACACTTTATGATGAGGTATACAAATATACACTTTATGATGAGGTATACAAATTTAAACTTTATGATGAGGTATACAAATATACACTTTATGATGAGGTATACAAATTTACACTTTATGATGAAGTATAAAAATTTACACTTTATGATGAGGTATAAAAAATTACACTTTATGATGAGGTATACAAATTTACACTTTATGATGAGGTATACAAATTTACACTTTATGATGAGGCATACAAATTTACACTTTACGATGAGGTATACAACTTTACACTTTATGATGAGGTATACAAATTTACACTTTATGATGAGGTATACAAATTTAAACTTTATGGTGAGGCATACAAATGTACATTTTACGATGAGGTATACAACTTTACACTTTATGATCAGGTATACAAATTTACACCTTATGATGAGGTATACAAATATACACTTTATGATGAGGTATACAAATTTCAACTTTATGATGAGGCATACAAATTTACACTTTACGATGAGGTGTACAACTTTACACTTTATGATGAGGTATACAAATTTACACTTTATGATGAAGTATAAAAATTTACACTTTATGATGAGGTATAAAAAATTACACTTTATGATGAGGTATACAAATTTACACTTTATGATGAGGTATACAAATTTCAACTTTATGATGAGGCATACAAATTTACACTTTACGATGAGGTGTACAACTTTACACTTTATGATGAGGTATACAAATTTACACTTTATGATGTGGTATACAAATATACACTTTATGATGAGGTATACAAGTAAACACTCTATGATGAGGTATACAAATTTTCACTTTGAAAGACCGCTTTATGGAATAATTTGATGCAAGGAGCCAATGATTTACATGTGATACTTCTTTTTAATTTGGCTGTAGGTAACCATGCATGTTCAGATAACTTCTAGTTTGGTTTATGATCACTTGTAGCAAGGTTTTGTAATCTAACTTTCTGGGTAGTGTTTGTGGGAATTTCTTCCACCGTCACACGTTGATTAGCGTATAAACGAAAATTCTTCACTTTCCGTATTTCTTGAAAATGTTTTACGGTACAATACAAATCGGCAGTAGCACAAAGCTTTTGGTTGTCTTACTCTCTCAGCAATACTTATAGGTAGCACTCCCTCTGTAACATCTGTCAGAAACAATAAGCCCACCCCCCCCCCCCATTTCTAAGGAATGTGGTCTCAAAGCTTTGCTGGCAGTTTAAATGTTTTTAAATTTATGCTGGATTATTTAGTTTCTTTAGGAAGAATTACAATGAAGTAATAATTCTTAATGGAGAAAGACACTTTAACAAGAATTTTAAACGATTTTATCATCTAAAAGGAAAATGTGATCGAAGATGAGGAAGAAGATGACCTCTTACGTGATGAGGATGAAGAAGAAGATGAAGACGATGATGAGAGTAGAGCGTGGAGACGATGACCCCAAAGAGGAAGATGAGGAGAAGGAGGAGGAGGATGGTGATCCTTGCAAAACATTCTATATATGAAATGTAGACTAAGCTTTAATCTCAAGTGATTTTAACAAGCTTGTGTACAGCCAGCCGTTCTTGGTCTAGGCTGTTTTAAAAAGAAATTTTGGAAGCTCCAAGGTGTTGATACACCAAGAGACATTTTGAAAGAATGAGAAAATATTTCTCTTGCAACTAAATGAGGATTTCAATGAGAGGTTTGTCCCAAGGACAGAAACCCACTGTTTTTTTTTTTTCATTTCCACTTGGAGGGTCCATGCTAGACAAGGTATTTAAAGCTGGCAATTGAATATATGACTTTTGTTTCCTACCTGGAGCATTGTTAAAAAGTCACTCTGAACCCCTTTAGGGAGCTGTAGTTACTTTGTAATAGCAATCTACAAATATTGAATCGATTTTGAAATATAAGCAGAAGTAAATTAAACTCGAAATTATCCGAGGTTTCCGTTAGCTGTGACATTTTTGGTCATGTGACACTATTTCAGGTTGCGATATTTGTCATCTGTGATATAGGTAAATAATTGGCAAAAGTTTGCTTTGGATCTGAGTTAGCTGCCGTCCAGATCACGATATGACCGGTCAGCTGTGACCCGGGTCACATTGTAGGTCACCACCAGGAGCCTAGGACCCAAATCAACGTTGGTAACGATTCACAAGATACAATCAAACTGACCAAGCAGAGTTTTCTCCCTCGCGAGGTTTTAGTCTTATAATAGGCAGCATCCACCTACGATGAGGTGGACTCTAGTCTTGTCTAAATAAGTAATATTGATTGTTAGTTAGGTGTGAACACATGACTCATCCATGTACTGTAGGGGATCAATACGTCATCTGTTTCAATTGATAAATTGATGTTCAGCTTGTAAAGGTCACCACTCTCGTACATTGTAAATTATTAACTACATCCTTCAGGACAAGGTTATGATTATTTACTACAGGAACATATGTGATTTAAGTTTGTCCAAACTGAATAACGTAAATTTTTGAATAATCATTAATGTAACAATCCATCCCGTTTTGTCATAAATTTGCACCATTTTCAATGTGAGAGAGGAAGTAATGTTAAATGCTTAAAGCAACAGAAATGTGGTAAAATTGTTTTAATAATTTGATCTTTTGTGTATAAAACAGCTCTTTTTGCCTGGGGTGATGTAGTCAGGGTTGGAATGCAGTATAGGATGTATTGGGAGATTACACTTATTTTTGTGAATTTGGTTACTTTGTTACACACTGTATCCTGTCAGCAATTACTCACTAGCTTTATCTACTTGTTAGCATGCATTGATTTTATGTTTTTTTTTTCAAAAATTGTTTCCAGTTTTAGAAACTGAGCTGGTTTTTAATGATGAGAATTATTTCTTGATATGTTGTATAAGATTTGTTTATAATGTTCTATCATGTATTTACATATGTTTCATGCAAAATAAAACAATGTCCAAAAAGAACTTTAAAAAAAAAGAAAAGAGACAGATTGTGAAAAAGAAAGAAAAAGTTGGAAAAAAAGGCCAATTAGTTTAAAAAAGAAGTGAAACAAAAGAATGTAAAAGCAAGAAGAAAAGAGAAAATGAAAGAAAAGAAATTTCTAATCTGTCACTTGCAAGTAAGAAATAAAAAAATCATGTTCTTAACTTCAGTGGCAGAGCCTGTCTTGATTCAAAATCTGAAGAAAAGAAGGCCAAAAATGAAAAAAAAGTTCTGGACACAAAACAAAAACCCTTCCAGAAAGAGAAGCTATTATTCTCCCTCCAAACATGCAATAAGGTCTGTAAGTGTATGATTGTTGATGACATGCCTTGGCACGATGACTGCTGTGCAGTGTAAGTGTGTGTAGTGTGAGAGTGATGTGCAGTTTGAGTATGTGTAGTATGAGAGAGATATATGTGCAGTTTGAGTATGTGGAGTAAAAGAGAGATATATGTGCAGTTTGAGTATGTGCATTGTGAGAGTGATATAAGTACAGTTTGAGTATGTGTAGTATGAGTGATATTTGTGCAGTTTGAGTATGCGGAGTATGAGTGATATTTGTGCTGTTTGAGTATGTGTAGTATGAGAGAGATATTTGTGCAGTTTGAGTATGTGCATTGTGAAAATGATATATGTGCAGTTTGAGTATGTGGAGTATGAGTGATATTTGTGCAGTTTGAGTATGTGTAGTATGAGAGTGATATATGTGCAGTTTGAGTATGTGCAGTGTGAGAGTGATATAAGTGCAGTTTGAGTATGTGGAGTATGAGTGATATTTGTGCAGTTTGAGTATGTGTAGTATGAGAGTGATATATGTGCAGTTTGAGTATGTGCAGTGTGAGAGTGATATAAGTGCAGTTTGAGTATGTGGAGTATGAGTGATATTTGTGCAGTTTGAGTATGTGTAGTATGAGAGTGATATATGTGCAGTTTGAGTATGTGCAGTGTGAGAGTGATATATGTGCAGTTTGAGTATGTGAAGTATGAGAGTGAAATATGTGCAGTGTGAGAGTGATTTGCATTGTGAGAGTGACATATGTGCAGTTTAAGTATGTGCAGTATGAGAATGATATTTGTGCAGTGTGTGTGCAGTTTAGTAGCATATGTGCAGTTTGAGAATGTGTAGTGTGAGAGTGATATTAATGCACTGTGGTGGTGAACAGAAGTGCAATTAGTGTCATGAGAGGGGTGCTGTACATTTCCCCTTGGGACCAGGAAAATGTAAATGGAGGGACAAGGTCAGTTAATGGAGGCACATGAAAGAAGGCTATTAAGAACAGTGCAGTTACATTGATCTGTGAGTATTGAGTATTTCTAGTTGGTGAGTATTTTCTTTCTACAAACTTGAAATATCTTTAATCTAAAAAGACTGTTTTATGTGATGCTAAGCCAAAAACAGACTGTCATCACCTTGTAGAGAACCTCTATTTCTTGTAGTAATTAATTACAGATTACATTTACGACATTCCTTTCATGTAACCTACAACAGTTTGTAGCTATCCTTACGTTTTCCTTATTCTGGGACATGTTTATTTATATCCACTATGTCTAATTGCCTGACAATGATAACAAGTGTCATCAACCGTTGAAGAAAGAAAGTGGAAGTCTTTGCATATTTCTCATTTGGGTTTCAAACCTATAATACAAATGATAAAAAAGCTGCTTCCTTTGAAAAAAAAAGTGAATGTTGAAACCTGTTGTAAATTTGTTAAGGAAGTTGTTTGCATATTTCAAGTACGAAAATTTCTACTTGTTTTGTGCAGAATATTATACGTTTGTTTCCTTCGTTTGCAGATCCCTCTCAGCTCCCTCTCCCTTCCTGCACCACCTCTCTCATGACCCTTCATATCTCATATGTCCCCCTGTCACTCCCAAGTCTGGTCTGTTTTGCAAATTTATCTGAGGCTTAGGCAAAGTACAGTTATGCTGAAATATATGTAGCAGGTATGTTGGTTTTACAACCCTCTCGCAGAATTTCTGTTTATCATATGTATGTGTATAGTATGAGGTAGTACATACTGGACTTTGCACTTCCATGTTGGAAAGTTTTCCAGATTCTCTTCAGCATCTTTTAACTCTTGTCCTTCTTACTTTCCTTTGCAGACTTCACATCTCGGACGGGACCTATACATTTCAGGTATCTGCCTGATTAACCGGACTTTATCTCACATTTCTGCGGCTTTAGGGAGAACTGACCACACACCACAGTATAAAAGAAAGGTATTCTATTTTTCATCATGATTGAGTCACAGAAGCTCTGGTGCCCATATTGTGTATAGTGAGCTGTTATACAATTATGATACAACCTCCTTCCTAACCTTGTAAGCAAGAACATAGCCACTTCATCTTATAAAATGTACTTAAACTATACACATATTACAAGGTCATTACATGTGATTTTAAACATCGCTGGATGTAGAAGATGAGGATTATGGAATCTATTGACCCAAGCATGACTACATAACTAATTAAGTGTGAGACATTTTTTTGTGGCGGGAAAGTGGGGAGAAATCACATCTTTGGGCCAAGAATTGTCTTTTACCAAGTCTTACATCAGCTTTCTTTTGTTTTCATTGCAGCTTCTACATCCGTCACAATTTACACATCTTAGAGGCCTTTTTCTCTTCATGACTGTTTGGTCCACCAAACCAAGACAATTACGCATCTTTAGAGTTCAGAGACGCACTCAAGCAGGCTACTTGATAACCATGTCTACAGACAGGCTGACTGAATCCCTCTTGGCCTTTTGCTGAGATTATGTGTACTATCTGCTCACTTTCAAAATGACCAGCAATATTCCACTTGAACCAACACTTTCATGATCACAAGTAAGAGGTGACTGCGGTTGAGAGTCAATGAAGTTTTGATTGGTTTTGTGCCCAGACGCTATATTTGGTGATTTTTACTTAAAAAGTACTATTTCACTGAAATTCTCAAGGAACATGTAAAACATTGCAAACATCTATTTAGGAGACTAACACACACTATCTTGAAGTGGGACAGACTACAAAATACAGAGGCCCTCGTCTACTACAGGTTGTCTACGAGACTGTCATCTATGCTGGATTTCCAATAACTACCACTTAACTTTCTTGTTTGGATGTTTCAAATTGTTTATTCTAATTGACGTTTCTAACCCAAACTTGTACTTCTAGCTCTTAATTGAAGTTAATATAAAGTATCAAACGATTGTTCACAGATTGACCTTGGTAGCAAAGTATGTTTTCACAACCAAGGGTGGGGAGTTATGCTACCTTTTATACTGATCATATACAATTATTAGTGTTTGCTGTTTAGGCGTAAGTGAACTAAATTTTGTGAATGTATTCAAAATGACAGTGTCATTAGTTTGGCTGTGAATGTCATAATTAAGCATCTTGTTGAAATATATGAGGACTGTAGGTAGGGGCACATTGTATCACATTACATGTGAATTGGTGGAAAGAGAATTGGTGGCAAGTGAATTGGTGGCAAGTGAAAGGTGGGAGAGGGTGGGATCCACATTGCAACTGTCTAATTTGAAATAGATTTGTCCTTTGATTAGTGCAAGGGTTTCAAGGAAAGATGGGTTTGCATATATGTTAATTGGGTCACACCACAATAAAAGACAGACAAAACATTGATATTTTGTAAGCATATTTTTATGTATTTAATGTACTTTCATATTATACTGCTAATGTTACAGCTTTTTGAATGAGAAGAAGAAATATTACACTCAAGAGCAAAAGATAGCGGGCGGGGAGGAAGAAATTTAAAAAACGGAATATTATAAGTGAACTATTGTAGTATCCTTCCTGCTCTAATTAAATTCAAAATTGAAAAATACATTTTTTCTTTGACTATAGACCCTTACAACATGCAAGAAGCATTCAAGTTAGCAGCAATCATTTAACAACCCCAGCAGCATTTATTTATAAAGAGGTTTAGAAACCAAATGCAGTGTTCTACACTAATGACAAAAGCATGTAATTACGTACAACAAAACCTACAATGAGTTTTTATTTGACTGCGATTCCATCAACTCATCACTTAACCCTCCCATCGCCCTCTCCTAAACCTGCTGCGATTATCTCCCCCTCCCCCCCCCCCCAATACACCATTTTTGTTAAGTTCAGTTCAGTTGCACAGCTGTATTGTTTGTAATTGTTATAGTTATATTTCTGTATTTTCAGATACTTTTAGGTGGAAATTTCTTCCATGTTTTCTTACCCGTAGTAAATTGGATCCTTGAAGTACATGGTTGCATTTTTTCTCTGCTGAATTTCTCACCTCATCATGGAAGTGAATGGACAGTTTCAATTCATTGAGCCGCAACAGACACTTAAAAACTCCATTGAGAAAGTTTGTTGCTATTAAAAACATCAATGCTTAAGTCTACCCTACCACATAGCAGCATAACCTAAGCTTAATCTAATTTCCATCTGATACTGAAGACTAAAAGCCATTACTGTTATCGACACTGCTAACTACTAGTCAGTTGTACTTGAGGATTTTTAATTTGGATTTAATAACATCATTGGTGAATTCACCTTAGTTATTTAATCATAAGTTAAATGATACTATTTAGTTGTTTAATTATAATCATAATCATAATAGTAATAATGATATTATTATTTCATTGTTTAATTTAACAAAACCTTGTTTCTTTAAATAAATATTGTAGATATGGATGATCTCCAAACTATTTCCTTGCCTTTTCTAACTTTATGTCACTTTACTTCTAAGTGATGATGAAATTGAACAAAAAATTAATAACAATAATCATAAATAAAGTAAAATAAACAACCCAAATCAAATCGATGTGTGAAAGTTTACTTTCAAAATTAAAAACCAAAATTGTAACATAATACTAAATGTTTTCTCTGATGTTATCCACTTTATAATTGTTTACTCTGCTCAAGTAACTGACCATTGAAGAGGCCAGACCTGGCAGAAACAACACGTGCCTTTTACAGTGGAGAGTGCAACTGCGAAATAATCTGCAATTTGTAAGACAAACATTCCACCGTATCACGTGATCTACGAACCAAACCTGTCTTCCTTATCTTACTCCTTAAGCTCTAAGCTTGTGAAAGTTTATTCCTGCTGCAGCTGCTTCATTAGCTAAGATAAGGAAGACAGCCTTGGTTACTTCCTAGATCATGTGATACCAGGAAACTTGCTGTTTCTTTCCGTGTATAAACCAAGCGAGGGCTAACCACGTTAAACTCATATAAATGAATACTAGAAGTAATAAAGCACTTTGCGATGTCAGTGATGACTTAACATTTGAACATAAGATTTTATTGCAGGTTAACATAATGGAAGTCAAAACAAATTGATAAACTGATTAGAGACCCCGGACAGAGTCCTTGGGGGACAATATTGCACTTTGACAGTTTTTTAACAGGACAGAGGAGAGCTTATTGTGGTGACAAAAAGAAGAAAGCTTACTATATATAAATCTATTGCATTTTGTACCTTGGAAAAGATATTTTAAATTCAAATGTAAATGAACAACATATATGCCCATCAAAACGAGATGGAATCATGTTAACTCAAAACGCAAAAACTAAAAAACACTTAAATAACATAATTCATGATTCTTTGAGAGGACAGACAGAACTAATGAATTCAGAAATTTTTGGCCGACAAGGATGCACTCAAAGTTTCACAAGATTACTGAGAAACATACAATACCAGAATTTACCACTAAAGAAGAACAATTCTTCCAGAAAAAAATAATAATAATAATGTCCTGAATAACTGCTTATAAAAAATCATTTTAATGTGAAATCTCAAAATAAATAGCTTTATAATAACCAAAACTAATAAGCACCATCTAAATATGTCTTTATGATCTGTATAATAAACGAGCATTTATATCGCACTAAACATTGCACCAAACAAAAAGAAGTGTAAAAAATGGAGGAGAAAATACTACTTTTGGTCAAATGAGACGGTTAAAGGAAAGAAGGAGAAAAATAAAGTGCACAAGAGGACATGCAAAGGAAAGAATACTGAAATATCAAGTTTTGAAAAATTCATCACAAGGTGAAAATAATTAATGCTGCTAATTTGACCATTTTTCAGAGCCTATAGAACTTGTTAAGAAATTAATGAGCTTAACAATTTTGGAGGGTGGGGGTTGGGGCCAAATACTGATAACCCCTCATGTCAACCAATGGGTGGGTGATAAACAACTTATTTTCCATCTGTTTTCAAAATAAATTCATGTAACCAAACGTTGCATGGAGGTAATCAGCTATGCACGGCTGCAATTCAATTACGGTGTAAACAAATTGGCTCTTCACAAAGAAAGCAATGTGCAATGTTACACCTTAAACATGAAACTCAATAAAAAACATTTTGCAAAATGTTTCAACATGTGGGGGAAATTTGACACTGTTGCATGGGGGCTTGGGGAGATGATATTAAGTTTTGGCATTTTTCATATCAAGCAAAATTATAGTAGTAGTAAAGAAGATTGGTATCAAAACTATTCCTCATACAATCCTTTCCGGTAAACTGTACAGCAAAAATAACGATGACGCTGCAATAAAGGGACACAAATTGTTTTCAGTATCGTACGAAGGCACTCAACGCATAAAATTAACAGCCATTTCATGATAGCTTAATATACCTTTCAACCTCTCTTACAAAATGTGCATGATTTACAATATCTATGGTAACTAAATCTAGATATAGTATATAGATCAACTGCCTTACATGACTCTGCAGATATTCAGACTACTCTTAATTAGCATAAAATAAACACCCATGATAGCTTAATATACCTTTCAACCTCTCTTACAAAATGTGCATGGTTTACATTATCTATGGTAACTAAATCTAGATATAGTATATAGATCAACTGCCTTACATGACTCTGCAGATATTCAGACTACTCTTAATTAGCATAAAATAAACACCCATGATAGCTTAATATACCTTTCAACCTCTCTTACAAAATGTGCATGGTTTACATTATCTATGGTAACTAAATCTAGATATAGTATATAGATCAACTGCCTTACATGACTCTGCAGATATTCAGACTACTCTTAATTAGCATAAAATAAACACCCATTTCATGATAGCTTAATATACCTTTCGACCTCTCTTACAAACTGTGCATGATTTACATTATCTATGGCAACTAAATCTAGGTATAGTATATAGAAGGAAACCAATTAGTCCTGTACTTAAGTTTGGCTACTTTACAGCCCTGTATAAAGAGTGACTTTTCTAGTCAAGTTGCAAAAACAAGATACTTATACTTTTGTCATCTATTTTGAGAAAGCTTCCATTTACATCAATTCCATCTGATAACTTGACAAACGACAATGTTTTGTAAGGAAACTCTCCTCTTTGCGCCTCGGAGGTACCTGGGTTTGAGGCTGTTCTCAGGCCATCCTGACTATACTCATTTCAACTTGTCATAATGGATAAGGAGAGCTCATGGATAACTTAAAGCGTTTCATCTTAAAGCAAATGTAAACTTAATTTAATTACTTGGAAAATTTGACAACTTTGTGCAGGTGAAATCTTCTCGTGCCGTCTGAATATGCTTTATAACAAAGGTGTTATTACTGCTCAGTATATTAATATAGAAACTTAGAGCAATTAACTCTGACAAATAGAATGCTGTATGAACTTTTCCAACTCATTATATGTTTGGGGAGGATGAAGCTATCTTCATGATAACTGTTACACAATTAATAGACAGCAGGGGGAGGGGGGAGGGGGGCGTGGACTGACAAGTGACGAGTGTTGGGTAACGAGTCAAGATGCCAGTCAAGCAACTTTGTAAAAATAAATGATTCAAAAATATCCGTGCTGTATTTTGCCAAAGGGTAGTGTAGAAGCTGGAGGTCAGTGACTGAATTGTAGTCGGAGAATCTGCTAGAATTTACTCAACTCCATCGGAGAGAAACTAGAGTGAAATATAAGGGAAACTTCGTATGAAATTCCACCTGATAATACACATGCGCACGCTGCATAATTTACTATTCATTTAACTCAGAATGCACTGTAGCAGGGTTAATTGGCTTTCAAGTTTGAATTTTCATCTTTAAACTTACATTTCTAAGAAAAAATAAAATACACATTTAATTATATAACATTATGTGGTTGTGTGTACCAAGAAATTCACACCTATAAAATGGATGCATACTTTAAATAGTAACTGCCTTTTAGCATGGACTTCAAACTACATATCGTAAATAAGGTGGCACATTGATTAACATAATCAAGCATTGGAAAGAAAAAGAAGTGGTCAATATTTTCTGATCAGAGGGCCGTCATACTTTTAAGGTTCAAATTATTTGTAGTCTTTTAAATGTAGCCACAACACAACAGAAATCAGACAGGATTTTAAAAAAAAATGCTGCTTTTGTCAAAAGTGGAACACTAAAGTATTAACCTCGTAAGATTATGAGAAAATGAAAAGAAATAAAGACAATTTCGGTGCAAACAAACTAGAAACAAAACACTTGCTTCATTCAACCTTCTCTCAACATCAAATGCACCATTTAAACTTCAATAGAGAACCAAATGTACCCCCCCCCCCAAAAAAAAAAAAAAAAAAAAAAAAATTGAAAGTAAAAAAATGAACTCAAAGCTAGTACTCGATTGGGCTTAATACTATTTCATATTTAAATTATCATAAAAAAGTCACATTTTTTTTATACTGTCAATCGTTTCCAATTTGTATATTTCTATAAATAACTTTGGTTTTCTTTAATGTTCATGCAGTATTTGGCAGAGGACAATAACATAGAAAAGATCTATTGAAATTGTCTTAGTATTTTTTTTTCATCTTATTTAGCACACTGTCATTTAGCTGATAATACTACTAATACAATTTGTTGATTAAATAATTTTCATTTAGAGAAAATGAGATAAAAATTGCACATACTGTAGAGTTAGATTGTTTAGACTACAAATTAATTTTTCGATAAATACATCAAACATTTAGTGGAAGGATACGGTCTCTTGAGAATATATAAACACACTAGTCGGAATGCTTGCTTGCTCCAATTTACAGCTCTTTCTTCCTCAAATCACTTCTGCAACACTATATTACTAAATATGTACAGACCTATTCACAACTCACCCCGTTTCCCTCATCCCAACCATATCCCCCATACCCACCCCAACCATATCCCCTGCCACCTTTCACTATTATCAACTGATGAAAATTAAATTTACATATTTGTGCACCATGTGAATACTTCTATAAAAGAGTTATTGTTTTGTTTTTATTTCTAAAGCAAACTATAAAATGACACACTATAGCACATAAATAGCATCTGGTTGTTAGGGAAATAAGAAGCACCATAAACTTAGTAGTTACTGTTTTATCTGGCCAAAACAATCACATGGACAAAAGGAAGAAGAACTGCTTTTTCAAAACAAAAGAAAATAAGTAAAGGTAAAATAAATATTATTAACTACTTAATTAATGACTATATCAAATGAGATTGTTATTATAGGAACCTCAAGATATAATTTCCTGTGATAGAAAAGTAATTTAAGAAAAAAGAAATGATAAAGAAATTTTGCGTACATCTTTCCTTACTGATGGGCACAGGCGCGGACATGATATGATATGATATATTAATGGACTGATACATGGTTACAGGTTATACTAAAACTGATTTCCTTCTTTGGAAATTGAAAACAGACAGAGGGCACTGTCTTATCGGTCCTATCTAGCTCCCTGGAAATTGACGAGCTGTTGCTATCAGTTTTAGTACCGGAATCACCAACAGTAGCAGATATCTTTTGTAACACGTGTCCGGAGCTTAAAGTCAAGCTAACAGTTTTATGGACTTTTACTTGTGATTTCTGAAACCTGATTTTCGTTCCAAAAGACTGCACAAGTGTGAAATTGTGATGTCGCCAATCACCCACTGCTCTGTGCGCTCATGAACTCTTTCAGGCCACCATGTTACTTTGATTCAGGGATCTGTAAAACCTTTGATTACACACACTAGTACCTATGTGAGAGCTCCCTCTGTTTAAACATACCAGAGAGGAACAAAACGGCTCATTACTATCTAAAAAGTAAAATAGACACCACCAGAATTTTTTTCTTTACCAATCAGTACTGTAACTTTTCCTGTATGAACAATTTGTACCAACATTACAAACAGCGAACACTTTTACCTCTGTTTTTCTTCTATAAGCACACATGGTAATGTTTTTGGAAGATTCATCCAAGATAAACTTGGGCACAAAAACCAAACAACTTATGCACTATCAACCCCAATGCCTTCAAATGAGAATAACCGAGGGATCGCGACGGTGTTACATCAAGTAAAGATAGCAAGTCCCGTTAGAAGGGAGTAGATTCTACACACAGTTGATACCACACACGGTAGATACTACACATGGTAGATACTACCAAAGTAGATACCACACGCGGTAGACACTACACTCACATGGTAGATACCACACAGTAGATACCACACATGGTAGATACTACACACGGTAGATACTACAACAGTAGATACTACATAGGGTAGACACTACACATGGTAGATACCACACAAGGTAGATACCACACACGGTTGATACCACATACGGTAGATACCACACGCGGTAGATTCCACAGACGGTAGATACGACGCACGGTCGATACCACACGAGGTAGATAACACACAGTACATACTGCACACGGCAGATACTACATGCAGTAGATTCTGTACCACATTCTGTACCACACACGGTAGATACTGCACACGGTAGATACCACACACGGTAGATACCACACACGGTAGATACTACACATGGTAGATACTGCACACGGTAGATACCACACACGGTAGATACTGCACACGGTGATACCACACACGGTAGATACTACACATGGTAGATACTGCACACGGTAGATACCACACACGGTAGATACACGGTAGATAGTACACACGGTCTGGTCAAAGAAAAGGTTGCTGCAAAATGTACCAATTACTGTGTATCTGATAAGAACAGATACCACACATGATCACCTTTCACAAAAACCAGGCCAAATATATAAAGCAATAGTTCACCCTCCCCGCCCCCGACCCCCCCCCCACCCAGCCATGGCAAAATGATAAAGCATTAAATAAATCAGTACACAAATTTGCTCTCCCAATTTATGTACGATAAATTTCTTTGCAAGCTGCAACAGCTTGAAATGTAATTTGCATAAATTTGTAAATATTTGCATAACAACCAAGAAACGAAGATATTCGGTACTTTCATCTGTTGAGGTACTTACAACAATTGGCAAAAAGATGTAAGTTAGCAATCACAGCCAACCTTTGCCCATTTGTACCCCTAAAAAACAGATGATTATTAAAAGAAATCTGTAAATCATGTTTTATCAATCAAAATTAGATGTCATTAATATTCTCCTTTACATTGGCATTATTCGGAAGGCCACCGGCCTTAAAATTTGGGGGAAAGAGCAAGGACCTTTGGGCACAGCAGATATTCCTTTCCTTCGGATTACCAAGCATGTAAATAATCTTGGTTTAAATCAGTTGCACTTCCATTATCTTCCAGCGACGGAATTTTGAAATGATGAGATATTTTTAGTTTTTCCATGATGCACAAAATATCTCACTCAAAGTGGCGTCCCGGTTCAGACTACTATTAAATTAACCCTTTGATCTTTAATTTCAAAATAAATCAATAAACTTGTGGTCTCTACATAAACATATAACTGACCAAAAAAAAATAAATAATAATATATATATGGACAAACACAACATTAGCTTGCTTTCAATCAATGCTAAAATGCTGTTTTCAAGTATTCCCTGACAACCCTTACCAAACAAATATATAATTATATATATATATATATATATATATATCAAAAAAGAGCAAAATGATACCTTTGAAAATTGACAGAATAGTCCAAAAGTAAATTATGATAAGAGAGGAACGTAGCGGAAGCATTCTGTTGAAATTTGCCTTCGATTCCTACTCCATTCTTGAGATACCTTCATTTTTTGAGACAACGATAGTTGATGTTGTCACTTTTAGTACTTAGGATGAACTTGCAGTAAATCAGTATGGTGTTCATAGTAGCACACTCACAGCATTCCTTGCTTTGTTTAATTTTAAAGACTTCTATTAAGTGTCTTGTATTCAGGCGCGTAGCCAAGGGGGGGGGGGGCGAAGGGGGCAGCCGCCCCCCCTTGAGCATATTTTTAAAAAATTTTTTTAATGTTTTTATGATATCGCTAGTATTTTCAAAAGAGAAAATGCTAAGATGCAACTTACAAGGCCTGGGAAGTGCCATTTCCAGCAAACTGAGAGGCATTTTCAGCCAAAATTTTCTTGTACGCTTCGCGCCAACCATGGTGGCGCTACGCTTAGATAGTTTGTATTGCCGAATCTACAGTTTCGCCCCTCCCTTGGCAAATTCCTGCCTACGCGCCTGCTTGTATTCATACCATGTTAAACTCAAATTCAGTTCAAGAAGAAAAACTGCCAGAAAAATTGTTTCAGCAAAACTAGACATTTTCGGTCCATAAGCATCTACGACATCATCACACCTGTTTACCTCATTCTCACTCTAGGTTACAAAAGATATCAACGCCAAAAACACTGTCTTCTTAAAAACTGCATGCCAAAATCGAAAGCAAATTTCACCCAGATGCTTGGAATATGTTCCACACTTTACTAGTCAAAATATGAATCACCTTTTGGACTATTCTTGTAAGATTTTTTTTGTACATAAAATTTTTCCCCTCAAACCACAGAGCCAGTGGACTCGCCTACTGCAGCTGCTATTCGGGCCTGAGTTGACCGTTTCCTACGTCATTGAGTAGGGCCAACGACTCTGTGTGGAAATGGCTGCTCTCCTCCTCTGACGTAAACTGGTTATTCAGCGAAGCTTGGCTCGTATTAAGGCTGGCTGTCTTACTCACGGAAGGTAGGTCAGATATGCTAATGTTTATATCTCTGAAAGCATGAAGGAGGAAGATCCCAGCCACGATCGTCCCGAAACCGGCTAACGTCCCTACGATGTCCGAGAAACCCATGAACTTCCATTCCTCGAAGAGGATGGCGGACGCCACCAGCACAGTTACGGTAAAGAAAACGTAATATATAGGCGTGACCACGGATGTGTTGTAAATGTCCAGAGCTTTGTTTAGGTAATGCATCTGAAAACATATAAAGACGACTAGACACACGATCATGATCCACATTAACCCTAACCTGAACGGCTGGCCGATCCCGGCGAAGAAGGATAGTAGACCGATGCCGACACCTTTGCTGCACATGACCACGAGGGATCCCACCAGGGAGCATATGACAATGTAGACTAATATGTTGGTGTGACCGTACCGGGGCGCCACGAAAATTATCATCACGGTGACGGTGATGAGTACTAAAGCCAGGAATACAAGGAAAACTGAAACAGGAAAGAAGTGAAATGCATAAATGTACATTTAGAGGGACCAACCACGAACAGAACCCCAGCATGTACGAGTATATTGAGTTATAAATGTCACACGATGCTCAATCTTTTTTAAAGATTATGATATTTATAGTTGGTAAATGTAGAATGTTTTCGAGGTTCTACAGTGAAATGAGAAATAACATTCTTGCTGCAATTTGCAAGATCCTCCCAATGGCTTTTAACAATATGTTACGCAGCGACTTGCGACCATCTGACATTTGGTTCCTAACAAAAGAGTCCAACCATGTTTGTACTGTTTAAATTTTCTCTGAGGCGACTAACTTTCCTTTTCAGACAACAATTACTAATCTCTGCAGTTTTCAAAGGGTCAAGCAATCATTCATCCCGTCTACAATAGATTCTGATTGGGGGAAATCTCAGCTATCTTGAAATCCTCAAAAACACTTAAATTCTTAAAAGTTTGTTGTAATCAAAATGAAAGATTTAAAAAAATTGACAGGTATCAGTAACTATCAGAATGTCAAGGACTATAACCTTTTTTAATGTTTCAAAAGCACCGCTGTTTCAAAATTCAATACAACCCGAGCATGTTCAAACTAGATGTTTCTTGTTGATGAGGGAGGGGACTGGGTTGGTTGAGGGGATCCGGGTCACAACAGTATCTTCAAATTTTAATTCTTGAAAATATATTTACCTACCAAACAGATTCTGATTGAGAAGAACCCAACTATTCCAAAATCTTTAAGAACATTTTAAAATTTCTTTAAAGTATCCAAAAGTGAAAGACTACAGTACACTCTGTTAAATAGCTGTTTCAAAATCACTGCTGTATCAAAATTTCACAAACAAACACTATTACTAGATACTTTCCTTGTGGATGAAGGTGGTGGAGGGGGGGGGAGGGAGAAGGGGAGGGGGAAGTTGAGGGTCCCAAAAGTATATCTACCTATCAATATATCTACCTATCAATCCTACCTATAGGCATTTACAGGTTGCTAATCAGCCAAGTGGTCTCATTCTTAAGTTAACCTCACATTCCCTGTGTTACATCCTTCATTTCTCAGCATTGTTGTGCAAACCAGGGTGTGTGTGTGCATACCAACCAGCCACCATGGCATCCAGCTACCATGGCAACAAGCTAGATATGCAGTAGGAAGGTGGTGCATGACTTACTTGGTTCAAGTATCTTGCCTTGTAATTCTTCGACTGTGGTTGCTGAATCTTCCACAGGAGCGTGGAGAATTATGAACAAGGATCCCAGAATGCACTGGTAACAGCCGATCTTGCCGAGTAAATTTAGAGCTTCGTTCAAGAAATAGGAAGACAAGACAGCTCTAAAAGGAGAAAAAAGGATCAGTTAAGAAAATTGGTAAAAGCCCAGAAACGGTACATGCAGAAATCACTGTGTGGGGAGGGTACTTGGGGTTAATCGTTGGGGGTACATTACAAGTCAGTTTAGTAGTTTATATGGTCAGACACACAACGGCACAATTCATGATCTTCCAACTTTAAGTGATAAGAAAAACATATCATCATATGACAATATTATCATTAGACTTCAGTATAAAGAGCACTCATGAAAATAAAACTTTGTGAATGAATTGACAAAAACAAGTTTTGATTTATTTTTTGAACACTGTAACCTCACATCGTTCATTCACATACTCTAGATTCACTCCCACCTTCCCAAAACCCCACACCCTCCCCACCCAATCCCCCAGTGTCCCTCCCTCCCTCCCTCCCCACCCAATCCCCCAGTGTCCCTCCCTCCCTCCCTCCCTCCCTCCCTCCCTCCCTCCCTCCCTCCCTCCCTCCCTCCCTCCCTCCCTCCCTCCCTCCCTCCCTCCCTCCCTCCCTCCCTCCCTCCCTCCCTCCCTCCCTCCCTCCCTCCCTCCCTCCCTCCCTCCCTCCCTCCCTCCCTCCCTCCCTCCCTCCCTCCCTCCCTCCCTCCCTCCCTCCCTCCCTCCCTCCCTCCCTCCCTCCCTCCCTCCCTCCCTCCCTCCCTCCCTCCCTCCCTCCCTCCCTCCCTCCCTCCCTCCCTCCCTCCCTCCCTCCCTCCCTCCCTCCCTCCCTCCCTCCCTCCCTCCCTCCCTCCCTCCCTCCCTCCCTCCATGTCCACTCCCTTCATGTCCACATTTCTTTTCCAAATCATGAATTACATTTTGATCCAAAACACAAAAAAGGACACAAAGCACACTACACCCATTATTTGTATTGTGACTATATAATGAACATTGCTGTACAAAACAGACATTGTATTAAATGGGGTTCTATTGTACATTGATCCCAGCAACATTTCTGTCATAGTAATAACGTCCATGATGACAGAATCATATTCAGATAACACACTGGATGGTTATGTATTTATAACTTTAAATGAAGGAACATTCGCTCAGACATCTTGTGAACGTTTTCAGCCGTTAACAGTCTCTCAGATCCATTCCCTATATAGTGTGATTTCAATGGTGATTAACAGGGAAACATCTACGTGACTTTAGAATACAGCTCAGGGGAATAGAAACTATAGTAACGGATTATGAAAGTTTGAGACTATAGCCTTGAAAACGATGCTAACATAATGAATTTACAATATTCCATATCTAGACTATCATTTGTAGAGGTGTTACCATTTTTGTAGCATACAATTATTAATAATGCATGTATATATTAATGTGTATCTATACTGTGAATATAGCCTACTGTATGTATATATATATATATATACATATATATCCATATCCATATATATCCATATCCATATATATCCATATATATATATATATAACCATATACTGTGTGTACTGTGTATATATATTTTATACAATATATAGTAACATAAAGAGCTGCCTGTTTCGATGAGTGAGAAGAAAGATATAAATGCTAAAAGCTGGATGATTAGTGCCTCAATCCATAAAATGCACAAAATCCTTGTCAATACCCAAAAATATGTAACAGCAAGTAGTTACTACAATAATGCAACTTTTGTCAATATCAGTGTTTGCTATTTCACAGAATATTTGAAACAATTATAGGTTTGTGCAATCTTTTTCTTCATCAATAGCATCTTTCTTTTTGTCATCACTCAGTAAAGCCCATTGAGCAACTTTTGTTGGATTCTGTGCTATGGACAGTAAGAATAATTATTGTTATGATTATTATATTAATATTATTATATGTGGATGGGGCTTTTTACTAAACTCAAATAAATAGTTATCAACTTGATTGGTTTGTTTCATTTCAAATAATGAAGAGAAAGTTTTAAAAATTTGTGGCTGACATTGTGTATTCATCATTTTTCTCTGGTCACATTTTAAAAATTAACTTTTTCCTATCATGCCATTTAACTTTACAGATATAAACCCCCACCCCCCCCCCCTTCACCAAAAAATAAAACAACTTTGGATAAGCCTGGTACATTAGCAACGCCTGTTTGTAATAGTAGGTTTGATAAAATTGATACTGGTGACCAGATACAAAAAGCAGCTTTGTAATATAAGATACTACAGATTAATCAATCAGAAGTGACTGAAATTCACAGACCACTTCCATTAATGCAACTTTTTTTACTTAATTTGGTCAATTTTCAATAGCATCCCCAAATCCCACAACAACAGTTTGTTAAGCTTGACTTCTCAGACCTGTTTCTTTTCAACTAGTGAAGACCAAAAGGCTTTTCAATCAATGTGACTGGATATCCACTGTTGTTTGATTTAATCTGGTGACCATTATACTTCAGTTTCTCAAAAGCAACAGTAACAATAATGTAATGATAACTGAGTATAGTAGAGTGTGTTACAGTTCTGTTATAGTACGGTACAGTACAGAACAAAACAGTTCAGCACAGCTACAGTACAACTCAGTACAGTATGGTATAGTACATTAATGGTACAGCATAGTACAGTAATGTATAGTACAGCATAGTACAGTGCAGTTCTGTATTGTACAGCATCACTTTGGACAGTTCTATATTGTACAGCATAGTAAAGTACAGTTAGAACTGTATAGTACTGAACAGTACAGTTAAGTACAGTTAGGTACAGTACAACAGAGTAGTTATGTATGGTACAGTGCAGTATGGTACGGTACAGTACAGTTACTGTATAGTACAATATAGTGCATTAGAGTTACTGCATACAGTACAGTACAGTACTGGTACAGTACAGCACTGATTAAACTACAGTGTAGTACAGTATACTTATAGTACAGTACTGTATGGCATTTTAAATGTTCCTTGGGATATCAAACATCTGTTGTGACAGTTTGTGCTACAGACTATAAATACCATATGTGCCATATCTGATTGCCTAAATGTGTTTATACATTGCAAACAGCACCAGCTAAAGTCTGCATATGTACCATGACTTAACTATGTTCACCTTTTCAGAGTTCATAAACAGTCATTTAGTAACAATATTAGGTATCTCTAATGAGGCAGAAAACAGTGCTGTTATCTGCTTCATGTACATATACCGCTCGGTACATGAACACTTCCAAGCTTACAGTGTACAGATAGCTAAGTTAGACATAACTTAAAGGTGACCTTTGTATCTACTAACACTACTATAGATATCAACTACTGTATTGTCAGGCAAACAATTTATGAGTGAAATTTACCAAGCTGACATTGTTGCAAAAACACTTTAGACAGAAGGGTTTTTAATAAATTAATGCATGTTTTGCAAATTCTGAGATAAAACATTGATGGGAAGGGGGTGGAGGGGCAGGGACAAAGGAAAGGATACTACTATAGATCTAAATATTTATCATTAAAGATTCAAAGTAATAAAGTGTGCAAATTAATGTGTAGACCTACTTCTCCATTCAGGAGTTCATCAAAACAAGTAGAAATGCAATAAAGTTAAAGGTAGAATCTGAATATAAACAACCGACAATTGTCCATCAGTGTAAAATGTTTAAATGCAGTCTAGTCTGTATGATGGTTGGTCTGTAAACTTATGATCTGTACTTTGTTCTAAATCTCCCAAGATCAAGATGTGTACAATGCAAACATGATATACTGCACTTGAACGTCTTTTCACCTTCGACATGATTCTCTGAGTCTTCTCTTCATGCCCTCTTTAGGATTAAATGACAGAGATGTTACTCTAAGTGTTTATAAATTTCATAGGTAATTCTTGCATTTACTCTTTAACTTGTTGTGGTGGACTGATACACAGATCGGTTCAACCAAGATGCTCCAACGCTTTACATGTAGATTCTTAAGATGAAGATAATTTTCTGTAAATATTAACAAATACTAATTGTCCATCTTTGATTAATACGTACAGGAATTTCTGTTCAGTTTCACTTTGTTCCGTACAGATTACATTGCATGAGCCTATAACACATGGAGATATTGTGTAAAATTCTTTGTAGAAAACTTTGATAAATTGCAGTTATGGGTCAAAAGAATGTTCAGTCTTTAATTTTTTTTTACATTTTTTATTTTTTTTAAGTTTGTATTTTTTATATTTTTTTTATAGCAATGCTATGCACTATCAAACATCAGAATGATCATTCTTCGAAGTAAAATAATTTGTCAGGGTTTTATCTGTATTACTCTCTCACTGGTTAACTGAATACACTGTAGGTTCCCTTAAACAAACAAATCAATTAGCTATGTTGGGTCTCTTGTTAGCACTAAAAATTTTTACGTTTCTAATAAAAATCAGTACGTTAGAGATGACACTTTAATTAAATCAGTAATGAAAACATCTAATTAATGTTCACATGGTTAGTGTATGCATGCTTAAAGACTAAACTAATCTCGACATAAGGGCAGGTTGACCAAAGTACAGTTGTTATAAAGAGAGAACAACTACTCCATGCAATTTCCCAATAGGTGGGGCCGCACACAGAGGTTCCACACTATAGCAATGTCCGATCCAATTTACCAGGCACAATTATGTAAAGTAGCTCAATGTAGTTGTCTCATTGGTTGACCATCATGTACATTGGGAGAAATGTTAGTCATCCTCTAATTCTAGGATGGGACTTTATTAAGATGTACGTGAACTCCATCAATGTCGATCGTGGGACTATGACCATTCTCAATAAAGAAATTCCAATGCTAAGAAAGAACAGGGATTCTCTGTTGTGTTGCAACCTCATTACCAATCGAAATGAGAGGATTCCACCTGAAACACAAGTCTTTGTCAACGCTAAACCAGAGACTTCGCCATTTCAACCAGTGCCATACCAGTACAGAGGAAAACTGGAATCGCAATATTTCCAAGATGAAGACATTCGCTTACACATATAAGCTCCACAAAGTTGACCGACCAATTGACCAGACTCAGTTGTCTCTATCATTCACAGTAGCCCCAAGAAACTGACATTTCAATACCTACATCTGATGCTTCTGTACAGCTTTAACACATCACCATGGCAACGTTTCCAACTTACAGCTTGATCAAACATTATTATGGGTACTTTAATTGTAGCAACAGGACTGTCAGCTGACTACCCACCTCTTTCAAATCTTTCAATAGACAGATTACAGGTCATGTGTTCCCTGACAAAATTTCCCATCACTCGTTTCAATTGATAAATTTTGGATTTAAAGAAAAATTAAGAGTGGCATTCTAAATATGCAGGTACACGTTTTACAAACTGAATATAAAAACAGCTACAACACGATTCTTTATAGTTGATTAAGTATTAAAGGTAACACAATGAAAGGCACAACAGTAAAATCAGCATATTGCTTGAATTAATAAAATTATCGAAATGTATGCCCTCCACACAGCGAGCTTAATTTTCCCTTTCCCAAATTTCAAAATACTCAATCAGTGAACTGAACGTAATAGTTTACTTACGCTACAAGGACACTGAGGGCCCCTAAGGGTGTCACAAGGGTGGCTGGGGCAAATGCATACGCCATAAAATTGCATAATTCTCCAAGGCCCACTGAAAATGATAGAAAAGAAGAGAAAAATATTTCATAGGAGAGTTCCAAGCAACAGCATGTCTAAATATAACATGATATCAGCCAATGTAAATATGAATGATTTTTGTTATTATGTGCATTTTATAAGTATTAACATCGTCAAATGTGTAAGCTGCACAGATTCCCACAACTTTTAAAACATTCTTCGTGACTAGCAACCCATGTCCATCATCTTGTCATTTCCTCGGTTGTCAATGCATCCTCCATTTTGATGTCATGCCAGTAGACACCCTAGGCCTAGACATTGCATTAATAAAACTGCTGAACTTACGTACAGTTTAGAGTGCAAAAAAGAAACTAAAACAACAACAGCCCAGACTATGCATACACAAGTAGAATATTGGAGGCCAAATTTTGAGTCAAATTGGAAATTTCAGTCAAATTGATTTTGAGCGTTTAGGACAGTTAGTGCAATCAGAGGATTTCAAACATGTCCATGTGATGTCTTGTGTCATGGAGACTTAAAACCTTTTAATGACAAGCTCAAAATTATCTTGGAGTATACACTAAACTTGCCTTTCAAGCAGCATTTTAAGTTTGGCCACCAATATTACCCACAACTACAGAGTGTTACTCAAAATGAGATTCCAAGACTTTTGTCACCAAATAAAGAATATTGAGTGAGTCATTCATGAATTACTGAGTTACTAAAGTTAGGCAGATGAGAGGGGGGGAGCAAAAGTAAACTAGACACAGGCAAGAGATGAAAAAAGTAACTTAATGAATTTGTTTCTTTCTCATCTTTTGGTCGCCAAGACACTTTTCACACCTGCATTATGAACCCCATGAATAAACTGAATGGAAGCCTTCAAACTTTCCGACTCTGACATACCAACATCCAAGACGAGCCTTGCTTAGTCAAACTACTGAACTACAATGGTATGATATGTCTGTTTGGAAACACATCAGAAAGTTTTGTCAAATTCTACTCAAAATCCTGATTTAAATTACAACTCAAATTTTCCCTTTGCCTTTAAAAGTGATTTACGAGGAAGTATTAGAGTTATTTCAAAACTTCAACTGCCTTATGGATTCACCCCTTAACATCATATCTTGTGACAGACATACTGCCACTTGTGTGATAATCAATACTCCGTGCGACCACCTGAGAACCACATCCCAATATTTTGTTGAATATTTGAGATAAAATGTAACATATTTGGAAACTATATTAATATGTGCCACATTTGCATTCATCTACCTAGGATAAAAAAGAAAAAAACAAGTTATAGCAAGTCACTATTTCTACCTACAGACAAGACACAAATCACTTTTGCTAGCAAATTTTGTAATGATTCTCACTCTCTCATTTCTGTAAAATTATTTTAGTAGCATTTTAGGATCGTAGGTTGTGTTGATTCCACAAATAGTGATAATCTTTGATGAAATTCTCCTGAAATAACAACAGAGGTATTCACACTTACATAACAAGAATCCAGCCCACCACATCCATTCTTTCAAATAAGCATGGCCGCCATCGCCTGTAAAGGTTAAGAGGAAAAAAGAAAATGACAATGATTTTCAATTTGAGAGAAACAACATCAGCCATGACATTTTGACATATTGTAGACACATCAATGCAGCCCCTACAGATAGATGGATTGGATATAGGTGGATGGATGGATTGCTATACAAATAATGAATGGTTATGAGAATATAAGTGCAATAGTGCAAATATTTCATGAGTTGAAAGATGGAACGTTCCATACAACGAGGCGCAGCCGAGTTGAATGGAACAAATTACATCTTTCAACGAATGAAATATTTGCACTATTGCACGAATGGAAACCATTCATTATTTGTTTTATACAACATATTATATTAAGATGGGTATAATGCACTCATGCAACAGATTGTTTTGAACAGACAGGTTTCTCTGCTCTCTTACCATTGAAAAAAGTGCTACCAAAAAAGTACAACCCATAGTTCTATTTCATAGAGTGGAATAGAGCGGATTTTGCATGCAATCAACGAGCAATTGACCAATCAAATGACCAGTGTACAATTAGGTGTTGTATAAAATGGTGTATAATTTGCTCTTCTTGGAAAGCCATTTTGAGCTAAACTGTGATGATGAAGAAATGGAACAAACAATGACCAATCCCCTTCTCTAACAAAGGAATCAATGATGCAATCGTGAGAGTGACAATCCCCTTGGTAACTTGAATATTAATGACTGTAGCACTAGAGCCCGCAGTTTATTTATTTGGTCCCTTGGAAGTATAGTATTAGGATGTTAAAGAGGTCTGCAGAATGACATCACAATTAAGAAAAAAACAGACAAAACAAGAGGGTAATCCATGGAGTTGCAGATCTCATCTACTCAAATGACAAAAGTGATGGTTGGGTTACTTCTGAATTCATTTTGCTGCAATCTTTGTTAATAGGCTGGAATCCATTTTTGTAATGTATTGTTTTGTTCAAAGTTTAGAAGAAAAGGATATTACCGAAACCATCACTGTTGTTTCATGCAAGGCATCAAATTTGGGCCAATTTAGGCCTCTGGCCTACATTGTCCTTTCAATCTCCAGTAATCCCAAACATCCAAAAAGGAATATTCTAGTATTTGTCTCATGATTCTCTATATATGATGTGGTTTATTGGCTTTTCCTAAATGCTGACAAGCAGATAATGGCTAAAAACCAATTTTTAGGTTTTCAACCCTTGACCTCTGACGTAAGACCTATTACACCAGGCACCTACCCACCAAGTTTGAACTTGATCGGAATAACAGTGTAGGAATACGCAACCCACCTTTGCAAACAATTTTGGATAAATTGACCTCTGCCCTCGACCCTAAACACCTAAATCTGTCCTTTTTAAAATTCATCTCATCATTCTCTACATATCATGTGGTTTAATGCCGGTTCCCTACATGTTGACAAGCAGAAATGGCTAAAAACCAATTATTAGTTGACCTTTGACCTCATCAATCACACAGTCATGTGTTTACATGGTCAGGCACCTAACCACTAAGTTTGAACTTGATCCGACTTACGACTTACGGTCTAGGAGTTTACAACACACTTTTTTGTGCAAATTAGACGATTTTAACTGTTGACCTCAATTGACCTTTGACCACGGCCTAAACACCCAAATCTGTCCTGTTTTTAAATTTAGTCTCATCACTATCTACATATCATGTGGTTTAATGACTTTTTCATACATGCTGACAAACAGAAAATGGCCAAAAAAAAAATTTTTTACATTGCTTGACCTTTGACACCATAAATCATGCAAATTTTGAACATGAAAGGACTTAAATGGTCTAGGAGTATGCAACTCACTTTTTGCTCACTCACACACAATAACTCACACACGTACTTCCTCACATTTCTGATGTGGGGGTGAAGTACAATATCTCAGCTCTGTATACATTATGTGTAGGCCTTTTACAAAAATTTATGGTGTGGAAAATAGCAAAGTAATTGGGGTGTGATCCCAGATTACACGGTGTGCACAGTACTTTGGCTTCTGACTGGCACCCCTAGCTAAGAAATGGCTATATACAGGGATTGCCACCAACTCAGGGCTACACAGCTCAGTTGGAAGAGTGTACTGGGATCGCAACCCTTGTTCTCGCTATAAATTTCTGTGCTCTTTACCATTGTCTAAAATGTCCCAGCTAATTTTCTATTATTCATTTACTTACAAGAGATTATGGTGTGTTAGTATTATGTGAAAAATGTCAAACTACAGTGGAAGGGAACATCTGTCTAACTGTTTAGTCTTTTCCTGACCACAAGCTTTTTAAGGTGGTCAAAGGATGAAATATTTAACAATACTTTTAAATATTTTGTTTTGTTTTATTTTATTTATATTTTATTTATTTATATTTTATTTATTATTTTTTTATATATATTTTTATATATATTTTTTATATTTTTTTATTTTTTTATATATATTTGTTATATATTTTATATATATTATTTATTTATATTTATATTTTATTTATATTATATTATATTTTATTTTTTTAAATATATTAAAATAAATTAAAATATTTAACAACGTCAAGGTCGCACAAATTCTGCACACACACCCGTCACTGATCAGCTTCAATATGAAGACTAACATGAAAAGACTAACCAGCTCTCGTTGCATACGCAGATATTTTGATGAGTGCTTTCTTCTTGACTATGAAACTGGTTCCGATAAATACGCTAGACGAGACCGCTAGGCTCAGACCAATGTAGAAATCTCTCTGATAGTAGAGCGGAATCGGTGCCGTGGCAGTCTCCAGGCTGTCTGTCGTCAACATGGTTGTCACTCTCGAAGCCGTCGTCGTTATGAAATCAGCCGTGGTCACATCCAGCGTTGTGACGTGCTGCGTTTCTGCTGTACTGTGTGTTATGTTTGACATCTCCTATATTAAAGAGAGAGAGAAAAAGTAAAGAAATCATAAAAAAAAATTAAAAATTGACGACAGAATCAACACAAAATGTCGATTAGAGTTACCACTCAATGAGCTGTACAATCTGAAGAAATAATTTAACTTAACAAAGACTAGGCCTATACATTTGTGGTGATAGGGTACAAAAGAAGCAGGGAAGACCCAAACCAACCCAATTGTATCATTCCTGAAGGGAATCACAAGAACAATTAACATTACAGTATCTATAACATGAAACAAAAAGGACCCAGGTTCCATAAATCACAGTACGGTTCTGTATGCAATCTGTCTTTAAGTTTCTTGTAGATATCGCATCTGTTAACATTTCAATTTGACAATAATGATCTCTGTAGTGGCTACATTTTCCTCTAAATGAAACAGATGGTTTAATGCCTAACCATAACTTCCTAAATCGAGGCAGCTATATATTGTCTGTCTCTGTAGTAAACTTAGTGAAGAGACAAAGATCTCTTTGTGGTCCAGGATTAACTAATTGAGAGAATCAGAGATGACAAAAGCTTTCAGTTTCACCAATACTGGTCTATACTGTACCAGTACATTTATGCATTGTATTCTAGACCACACAAAAGATTTCAATAAGGGATTTAGAGAAACAAATTTAGTTGCCAAGAGATACAAAATGGACTTACAGGTAATTTAAAACTAAAGAAATCAGCTTAGACATACATACTTTTACATGGTCAGTTGCCTATTGTTTGCAATAGGGGTGAAAGGTTAAATCCTTGAAATAATGGCAGGTTGAACTTGTGGAATACCACAAACAACCCCCAACTAGAAGACCCTTAAAATCGAACAGCCTTTTGAACTTGTCTAAAACTACCACTCACCTTGCGTCTTATTTATGTGTGTTCAGCTTCTGATATTAAGTGCATATTAAGTACATCTGATATTGAGTGATAATGGCACACACTATTTACCTAGATGCTTAGTTGGCACTACGGTGAGCTGCAGTCAGTGACCACCTCCACAACGGTCCAACTTTTTTGTATTGTGTGTTTTCCTAGGTATTCTACTGATTTGAGAGTAGTTTCCTTGTTTACTCATCTTATTATGGTAACATTAGAAATGATGAATTTACACAAAGCAGACATCCTTCTCGTCATGGAGAGCATCAGTTTTTAAGTCTGTTGATTATTTCTTACCTAAGATCGATTACGTGCAGATCCGATTACTTAAAAACACATGATAAGAGTGACGTACTGTATAAGGCAAATACCTTACGTAGTTTGCATGCGCATGGAATGGATGATTGCAATATGTTTGCTTAAAATTTAACAGTGGTAATTTTTCTCTTTGCACTAACCGATGACGAAATGAGGTAAATACAGCACAAACGACTGTAGTTTAATTAATAGAATTTAATTACTGGTATGGACATATGTGAAAATAAATTGTATCAATCCAGTGGTGATAAATCATATATGCGATCTATTAGTTGACATTTATGCATATATGTACTGTACAATATAGGATCTCGACAGGTAACTGAGTTAGGAATGAAGTATATCAGCATAGTGTGGGATGATAATAAGGTTGAACATCAGTTTTTCAGGAAAATTGTACAAAAACCAAGAATATTACAAGCATGATATACTGTACACACCGAGATTATGCACGCAAAGGAATGCAAAGTGAAGTAACAAGACTTACTGCTTAATGGTACCAAAAATTCACTGAGAACTAACTGCCTTTTCTATGACATCACCATAAAACTTGGAGCCGGCCCCCCCCCTCCCCGAAAAAAAAAAAAATGTCACAAAATTATAAATACCATGTGAATTTATAGATATTCTGAGGCTGTTCAAATATTTTTCCTTTAAAATTTTCAACAATTTTTTTCACAAGGTTAACATAAATCTACTGTAACATTTTCTGTATCAGTAACAAGTATAATTTAGTTTTCAAAGTTTGAGTAACAGATTGTGAAAGCTCTGAATTTTGTCTCATTATAATATGCTATATAATAATAAAATAAATATATGTACACAGTTCCCATATAACTTACACAACCTGCTATCTAAATACATCTTTGCGCTTGTATCTAACAATTTGCTCATTTCGTATTCACTTTACCATGCAATGCTGGATAAATTATTCCCTATCAGTATATAATCATTTTTTCAAAGTTTCTATAATTATTTGGTGAAAAGACAGGGCAGAAGAAGTGAGGGAGCAATGTAATATAACTTCTGCTGTGTCATGTCAGTATCTAAATACAAGCTTTTAATTGACTTTAAATATATATATATATATATATATATATATATATATATATATATATATATATATATATATATATGTATGTATATATATATATGTATGTATATATATATATATATATATATATATATATATATATATATATATTTATATATATTTAATGCATATTTGTGAACAAACAGAGCCCCTTCCGCCCGGGTCCATCCTGATCCCAGACAAAATGAACAAACATAGTTGCATACAACACTATATGTATCACATTGTGTGTTTTGATAATTGTTCAGACCACCAATTCTATTACACTACTACTTCAGTTAACTGTACAACACGCAATGGACATCTGGTCTATAGCATAGGACTTTCACACTATACCAGACCAAGCAACAGATTACAGTACAGTTAATACCTGCATCTACAGTATGTATATGTGTACAGCACATGTACCTGCATATTATCAAAAATAGATTTTAAGGTCAAAAGCCAGCCACCAGTCATCCAACAATGAAAGTTAATTACCACAATGGTATTTTAAAAGGCTTATATATATTGTGTTCAGTGTAACCTCCTCTTTACACAGTACATAAATGTACGTACAACACTAACGAGTAAAAGTCTCTGTTGAATTATGCTGACTTCTAATACAAAAAGTAGCCCTACCTCAAGACAAGAAATATATAATCCATTAACTCCACACTGAAGAATGAAATCAATGTCGACAGCATATAAAAGGTTATAGGTACATCTCTAGAATGCCATGAGCATATATCTGATTCCAGCTTTCTCACAAAGAAATGGCTAACCATAACAAGTTAAATCTTAATCTTTTTTGGTGGCAGTTGATGGCACTCACTAACTCTGATGGAAATAAAATCACACCACCAACCGGTTTACTAATTTTCCCAACACATCTGACGTTATAAGATGAACAAAGAGTTTCTGTTTAATCCAGTATTGAAAAAGATAAAGAGGGCAGCTTCAGTAGCTCATTTAGTTTATTATTTAGAAAGAAAGGCACAATTAAACAAGTGTCTCAAATGTGTAATTTATTTTATTCTAATCTGTCTGATATCAAAGAAAATTTGATGAAAATGGGCATTGTATGGTCAACAGGTACAACTTTACAACAGCAACATTTTCTATAAAAATTTTCTCCCAAGTGGCACCTATACTACAAATTTTTATTTTATTACACAATGTCTATGGTTAACAAAGCTAAATGGGCCCTGGAAGAGATGTATATATATTACTGTCTTCAATGTTTGTTATTCTATTTGTATATAACTCTTGAGGGTTCTGGTAAATATCCTTAATTGCAACCATCAATACATCAGTCAATAATACAAAAAAAAATATAAACCAACTAAATATTAATAATTATTCTTGAAAGGAATTGTCTGGTGGAAGATTTTGATACATTGTCCTTGTAGTTATTATTTTTCTCTTTCTAACCATGTAAAAATTGTCCCCATTCGACGTTTTCTTCGTGTAGAAATCTGGTTTTCAAATTCACCAGTTTCTCAGCAAAAGTACCGTTTGTTCGAACGCTTCAATATGGTGATTGACGTAGTGCTTGCAAATAGGCAAAACAGGCGACTTGAAGTTAGCACTCCCATTTCCGCAGCAAATAAACTCTCACGTGTAAGCACATGTGATTGCCATATAACGTACATACTCGCGAACGAATATCCTATGATGCCCAGTTTAAAATACTGCATTCCTATTCTAATTCTGATTGACCCTGCAATCTAACAGATACTTTAAATCATAAAATGCAGATACAAACTAAAATCTCCTTCATCTTTGGTTTATATTAAGCCCCATCCCACCAGCTCCCTGCCCCACATTTTTATCTTTTCTTTCACCCTTCTAACAGATGCACCCAAAACTGAGATAAGGTGAGATAAGGTTTCTCATCATGAGAAACCAAATAAAGAACAACAGCTGTGAAGAATATTGTCTACTTCGGTTCTAATTACTTGACAAGTTCTACACCACGTGTGTATGCATGCATGCATACATAGTACATGTGTACAGTCTGCAATCCATGCACCAATCATATGATAGTGATAATTCTACGTATTCTGCAAATTTTCTCAAACATTATACTGTACCTTAGCTTTAACTGACACAGTTATACAAGACATGTATAGCTCAGCTCACAATATGGCCCACTGACAAAAGAGCAATGACCGATTGAATGAATATCTATGTATAAGTGTCTGCCACGTATTGCAGACGGACAGAAAATTCTGAATTTTCAAATACAATTAAAGTCCTTTTTTGATGTTTCTCTGTGTGGTGGGAATGACATGTTCACTTTGTCGTGGTTTTGATCGGGTACTGTATGCATTAGCTATCTGACCAGCTTACTAACTGTACATTGGTGAGGTTGGCCTATACAGCTGTTAGCACTTGTCTTGACTGAGTCTTAGATACACACACTAAGATATATAGCTGGGTCACTTAATTGCAATTTCTGCTTCGGTCAAGTTCTTGCTACAGTCAATAGTGTAAGTTTACAAGGGTCATTGATGAAATGAAAATAACTTTCATTAGTCAGAGTTCCGTTCTGTAAATACCTTAAAAAATTCATTCAAAAATGAACCTTTCTGTCTTTATGCATCTTTTCATGTA
Source organism: Apostichopus japonicus (assembly GCF_037975245.1). NCBI lineage: Eukaryota > Metazoa > Echinodermata > Holothuroidea > Aspidochirotida > Stichopodidae > Apostichopus > Apostichopus japonicus. The sequence goes on from NC_092574.1 coordinate 19,202,752, forward strand.
GATGGACCACACAGCCCAATTTTATATCAGGTTTTTGCGATGATCACTAAATGAAAATAAACCCAACTTGAAGGGAAACAATGATTGATAATAATTAGTGTTCCGCAAATACATATAAAGTATTTCAAAGTATTGCTTAATGATCATGTCATAATTTGGGGTGGGGGGAGGGGGGACTCTTCAAATGTGTTTAATATTAAAACACAACATTTTTACAATTGCTTTTTTTTGCAAACATGACTTACAGACTTATCATCACATACTCTCTACATAAACTGTCTAATTGGCTGCTATACTTTGCGGTTCACCAACTTTAATTTGCACATACTGTACCGTACAGTATATATGTACAATTAAGCCTTTACGCGTCGGCGGTTAATCCTACATGCACACAGACTATATATTTATACTGGTACAACAGAGTGACACAGATATATCATGTGCTACAGTCCTGTAGTTGTCCAAGCTTTTTAGTAACTGTAGTACAATCTTCTGGGTTTTGAGTGTATAGTGTGGTGTTGTTGACTATAAGCTCAGCTAAAAGTGCTGGTAATGAGTCACTGCAGTGTGGAGGGAGTGGAAGCTCTTTCTACATTCCATACTCTACAGTACTACCATACATATATATACATATTCATGTGTGAACATCCAGTCCATAATATAACACTTTAACTACAGTATTAACTTCAATTATTACTGTACATATGTACATATCACATGATTATAGACCTTTGCTAAGAATTTATATTATTTTGAGAAACAATGTTTTTATCACATGATGGAAACTTAAATTGTTCAATTGGGTGAGTCAGAGAAAAGACATCAGAAATTATTGGCACTTAAATTATGCTGAAGTATTAGATTGGCAGAGAATTCGGGTGTTTGCTAGTTACAGTAAGCAGATGTATTAATAATTTAGAAAGCAGCAAAACAGGTGTTTCAGAGCTCAAGGATGTTTTATCGGAAGCAACAACTTCTTCTGCACAAATTACACATGCACATCCTTTCACAAGCCTGGGAATAATTATGATCTTTTTGAGCTGTGAATTTCATTCCTTATAGAGTGCTAACTTACACCTGTATTTATATAGTGAATTTTTGCCCATTTTGCTTGGCATTTTGCTATGCCATACCAGACAAAAAATGTATTCCCTACATTTCAACTATTCAAATGTCATCATATATAATGCTTTCTGCAAGATCATCCACATGTGACTTGAATTCATTGTAAGAATTCTTCAACCTTATAGTTTCTTATTTAATTTGTCAAATTTAACAAATAAATATGTTCAAATTAAAAAGCTACAGCTAAGCTTGAAAAATGATTTATATTATAAGGTGTATCAAATCCACACTTACAACAGTATCCTACATACAATAGTATCCTACTTACAACAGTATCCTACATACAAGCTTAGTGAGTAGTGAGTAATTCATACATACAACAGTACCCTACTTACAACATCATCCAGATTACAATAATATCCTACAAACAACAGTATTCTGTTTCCAACAGTATCCTACTTAAAACAGCATCCAGATTACAACAGTTTCCTACATAGAACAGTATACCATTTATGACGGTATCCTATAACTTACACACACTGCCAGTCTTCCAAACAGCTATAGGCCTACTATACTGCAGTACTTTCCACCTATGTTTACACGTTGTATATATGCCAACTGTGATATTTAACCAGTGTGCAAATTTTCTTGATTTTAGTTAAGTATTTTTAGTATGACCCAGTGGCCAGTTGCTATCACTTTCTCCTTTTTTTACGATCTACTAGAAGCCGAAATGGCCCAGGTATCGCATGATCTGAAAAAACAAGTTATTAAAAAGAGAAATCTTCTGCAAAAGAGAATTGAAAGTAAGATATGATCCTACATGAATATGTATTATAAACACATATAAATATGAGCTAATTTACAGTAGCACTGTGCTTGGAAAATTATCAACAATACTTAGTTATGTGAGGTCTGTCCAAAAGCTCTAAAACACACATTTAAACTGAAACTATCTACAAACTTTAAACTAAATGTATGTGCACAAGTAGTGCTTGAAATTAGCCTAATTAAAACTTGTTGAACAACTTCAGCACTGTTTTGTTTAATAATAAACTGGGCTTACGGTAGATTATGTACATTTACTAGACCACTAGTACTGTATGAAGTGCTACACAACAGTGTTGAAGTAGACATGTTTCTTAGTATACAAATAATTCTCACTAACAACTTCTCACAAAGAACTGAATACTTTATGTCAACATATCTATCGCTTTTTGCCTATATTTAATATGTACAGCTAGTGCATCATGATTGCTGGTCCCGATCCTAACACTATAGTGAACAATGTCCAGTGTCAACTAGAGACTACATTTCTATCAGCAGGTAACTAGGGAAATGATAAAAAGAATCACTTCGATGAACAAATATCTTCACAAATGTGGCCCAAATAGTGCCTAATTAATACCTGTTGAACAACATCAGCACTGTTTATTTTTAATAGACTGGGCTTACGGTAGATAATGAACCTATATGAATACTAGACTACTAGTAGTCTGTATGAAGTGCTACACAACAGTGCTGAAGTAGACATTCTTTCTATTTTCTTGAAGGTGTGTAGTACTCAGCAAACTTTCTAAAAATACATTATTTAAAGTGTCAGTTGTGACACTTATCATTGAAACTGATGATATAAATATTTTTTTTGGCTCATCAAATTTTAATATGAAAGGGATCTTACACTAATAAGTACACAACCATGCAGAGTTGCATAAAACAGCTGACATCCTAAAGTCTCACACGTATCAACCTACTAACGGTAAAATTTTGTGAAAATCTCAGTTCCAAGGACAAAATGCTTCAAATTATGTTTACATATGCTGTCTTCACTTTCATTCATACAATTTACAGTTCTACAGATCAGACATTGACAATAAAAACAAGAAATTCTGTCCAATTTCTAGCCTCCAAAATATTGAATAGGTCATGTGAAAGGTGGCTATGTGGAGAGATTTTGCAGGATCTACACTTTTCGATGCCGATCAAGAGCTTTATAACAGCTCTCAGCAGTTGGTTGTTGGTGTCTGGCCATTTTAATAATAATAATAATGATAATAATAAAGTTATTTCTCCGACGCTTTAGCGACCACAAATGTGGGAGAAACCTACAAGGGCTTAAGGATTACAACTTACATTTCCGGTGGCATCGAATTCAACATTTTTAACTCAAATTTGGAATCTTTTCAATTAAGAAAGTCATTTCAGAGAATCAGATGGGAAAACCATAGATTGCTCTTGGATGAAAAACCCACCTTACTATTACCCGGCTGGGTATCAAAACCCGGAAACCTCCCGATTGCTAGGCCTCCTTGCTTCAAATGCCACCGCCCTTTATCCACTTGGCCACAGCACTGGTATCTTTTTGACCAACAATCTCAGATGAGAGCTGCTAAATAATTGCCCAAATAAGACTAACAATACCCTTCTCATTTGTTTCATCATATGTTCATGAAAATGTGTGAATAATCAATGACTCCATTCAAACAATACAACAAGCAAACAAACATATTTCAAATGGCAAGTAGCTACATTAACACAAAATAGGGTATATTTGAAATGAAAACAACATTCCCCCATCAGCTGTGAAGATTAAATGTTCCCCCTTCTGGTTCTTATTTTCTTTCATGTGAACTATCCTTAAGTCTCTGACAGTCTAGAAAGTCCTGCAGACACAATGTACATGTAATAATTGCTTTTTAACATCAAATCAAATATGCCGATCATACATAATATATAATAATATAATATATATAATATATATATATATAATAAGAGTATGCATAATACTTGATAGAAAACAAGAACAAATTTGGGAGAAAGCAAGACTATACTTGATAATGCAGGTTGAAAGTAAAAAAGTGATAACATAATATACAGTAATTGCTTTTTTTTTTACTTTGTTAGAAAACAAAATAAATTTACATTTTTAAGTGGGATCTGCAAGGGCGTTTGTTGCAGGGTTTTTTTTTTTTTGGTTTTAAAGTTATATGCTCGATTCATTGCACATACTGTAAGTTCTGTTCATTCAAGAACAGTGCTCAGTATACCACAGCATACATGTGTGTCCTTCTGTTACATATGGGCAGAGAAATTTGGGAGAAAGCAAGACTACTTGATAATTCAGGTTGAAAGTAAACAAGTGGTAACATAATATAATTGCTATTTTTTTTTACTTTTTTGAAGAATAGAAAAAAATTACATTTATAAGTGGGATCTGCAGGCCTATCACTGTATGTTGCAGTTTTTTGTTTTTTTCTGCTTTTAACATTATTGGCTCGATTCATTGCACATGCTGTAAGTTCTATTCATTAAAGAGCAGTGCTCAGTATACAACAGTATATGTGTCCTTCTGTTACATATGGGCAGAAGGGATTGAACTGTCAGCCAAGGCCCAATGTCACTACTAATGTATTTCAATGAGTGGCAAGAAGCAGTCCTGCCTCTAACTCATCAAACGTCAATTTCAATTTCTCTGATTAAAGATACCTTGGAGGACTTATTAGCCGAATTTGATTGCACTGTAAGCGGTTGAGATGGCATATATGTTTTCCCAACGATTGGCCATTTTTAATTGAAGATATGCTTTGAATCTGCACATAGGGAGTGCGCTTTTGAGTGGCAGGTGGGCCTAAAGCTGTTTTTTCAGTCAATAATTTACGATTTAAAAAATTCACCAAGTGGGCCTCTTGGTCTGACTTTTGCTTGTAATTGATATATCCTAACATTTAAGCTATAAAAGGAGACTACCGTAACTTACTTATATGGAGTTATCAATGTCAGCAAGTCATGAAGAAGAGAGAGTACACAGTAAAACTGCTGTTTGTACAGATTCTGCAATTAACTGTTTGACGGTAATGTTAACCGCTTATATGAATCCCATCAAAAATAAGTCGTTTGGATTCATTAGCCAAGTGTCATTTCATGAAAGAAACCAAGTGCTCTGCGAAATTTTAAAAAAAAAAAGTTGAATTTTGCTTTCTCTTATAAATGTTCACTAATTTAGTATATGCAAAGGTGTAAAATTTCTAAAATTGAATTATATCACTAATTAGTTGCTAAGCTTATTATTGGTGTTAACATCTCTTCCAGTGTCTTACTTTAGCAAGGTTGATACATAAATAGTCCTTGGAAGTTTGATAGAATAATCAGGACAAACTTTGCAACCAAAATAGCAAAAAGCTACTTTTCATGTATTTCTACAGTACAGTACTTCCATTGAAACCTCAAATCTCACCTGTGATTAAACAAGGTAAATGCTATATTGCACTAATGTAAATGGATAACCTTAATTGGCACCACGTACATCTATGCATATTTAATATCTAAAGAGGAATGTATACATTTATGTGCTATGTATGTACTATTGGTACTGTACTCCACAAGAAATGAAATCAGCTCTCATTGGTTCTTCAAACTATTTTGTGCAGGAATTTTAATACGCTTTTAAAACTCTAGACAACACTGATACAAAGTATGTCACCCCCCTTCCCCCCACCTCATACCCTGTCATGAACAGCACAAGGGATAATTTAGGGGTAACATTTTGCATAGCACTTTTCAGGTTCCATCTTAAATTGTTAATTATCAAATTTATACAGATTTCTGGTTTCTTGTACAAAAACTACTTTAAGCACATTTGTGAAACTTCAAATTCAGTTAAACATGGTTACTAAGGTACTACTTAGCTTAAATAACTGTAATGTATTGTATGTCATAAATTATTCATTTATATCATCTTTTAAAGCAAGATCCCGGTTTTTACTCAATTTCAAAGCATCCTGATGAGAGGGATACAAAACGATGATAGTAGTGATGATAGTTTCCAAAGAAATGTGAAAATATTCAGTTGAGATTTAGTATGACAGATTGACAGTGCTAGAGTGAGTCTGCTGTTCAGAGAATAGAATTTCAAATGTGTTCATTGTTTTCAAATGTTGCACAGCAGTTTTTATAGGCTCTTAACTTTGCAACCTATAAAATACTATGTTTCCGGAGTACAATAACTACTGGGTATCTTCACACAGTACGTGTATACTAGCATTTGGCCCATTTTGGAGAGCATTTTGCGATGTTATACTGGAATACTGGATAAATTATTCCCGCTGTTGTTTTTAGCATTTTTCTTGCTATTGAATGCTGAAACTGCAAAATAGTGACATCGAAAAGATGACTTCTAGTGCAAATGAGAAACACTACCAGTGTTGTTTATTAAAGAATTAAAAATAATCTAATATACTGTAGGTAAGGCAAAAAACTGAGTTTCCTTGCCAAACTTGGATCATGTCTATATATACTGAACAGTAAGCAATAAATTCATAAACAAAGAGTATACTTACAATGTTTAAGAAACTATGAAAATTGGTCATCTGTCATTATAACTTGAAAATAATTCAAAAACACTGTCTTTTACAGACTAAGAGCGCTCAATTGTAAATTTCTTTTTCAGATCTTGTTCCATACGACAAATCTTCAAGTCTCCTGTTACTAACATCAATGAATACAGTAGCTGAGCACTGCTTTTCTCTTATTTTTCATTTTTAATGTTATTTCCATATTACTATTCTTTAATTTCTTTATCTCTTTCACTCTTCATACCTGAATATGCCTTTCAATTTTCTCTTTGGTCATGCACATTCTTTCCCACTTTCTGTCATTTTTTTCTTCTTACATATTATTCATTTCAATCACTATCATCTTTTCTACAAGTTTTTAGGTTTGACTTATCTTTCATTCCTATTTGTGTGTGCAACATTTATCTTTTTACCTACTGTGTAACCTGTTTGTCTTTGGTTATTATAACCAGCTTTAGAAACAGAACTATATCTGCTATCCGTACATATTTCCCACCGTGGTCATCAAATGATTGATTCCATACAAACATATAGCCTAGCTATGAGGAATATGTAGTAAACCTGCATTTAAGTATATTTTAGGTTGCACCTTTAACATAAAAAATGCTAGAGTAATAGACAAATATATATATTTTTGTTAAATTTAAAAAATATATGTTGTAGTTACTGTCATTTTAAATATATATCCTAATACCACTCTATACTCTTCCCATATAATGCTTCAAAGCACTCGTACTGACAGTACAAATAGTTCCTATCCTATTTCTGATAGAATCTGGATATCCTTTTCATACTGTCAATGTGAGTGCATTGAAGCAGGACATTAAAGTACAGTATGTAAACAAAAATTCCCCACTGGGTGAATCTGTACGTAGACAGTTGACTTATTTGAATATTTGGAGCTTCAAAGAGATAAATGAATTGAGGACTGTACTGAACAGGACTTTTGATTCTCAGTATATTTAACAAATTAACAGTGCTAACGAACAAATTGTCCAAGACTAAATAAAACTATTTCAGTTTTTAAGCTTCAAGGACAGTTATGTTCTGCAATGACACATAACTACTGCAAACAATTAAGTATTGTTCACTGCTATGGCCACCCACATATATTTGAAGGAGAGATGAAAGATTTGGAACAAATGAATTGATCTAGAAGTAAATAAAAGAGAAAGTGAATTGCCAGGGAAGAATGAGGAAAAGGAAGTTATTTGTCAGGAACTTCAAATGACTAGTTTTAGTACAGTATTTGGTAAGGACTTATAATACGTACTGCACAATACAACTTTCTATGAAACATCATGCAGTTTGTTTATTCTGTACTATGTGGTGTGCAACATGGTTTTACAAACACATGTATACATGACTACAAAATTGAAAGCTTCGCAATGGGAAAGCTGGGGTCAACAACCCACCTTATATACAGTACCTCCCAAAACTTTTCAACAAGGATAAACTAGAATTTCCCTCCCCACCTCATTAAACTGATGTATACTACCTTGATGCTACGTAATTCTGCATATAAATAAGGGCAGAAATTATAGATGGGAAGATAACATTTCTTGAAAAGTGGCCTAAGGTTCTGGAAACCTAAACTTAGTGGTTGAAATATTCCGACATGCAATAAAATTATCATCTCTTACCAAACCTTACTGAACTGATTGCCTGCCAACCTCTAAACACAGGATATGAAGATAAGTAGGCTACAGTTTTAACAGAAATCCAAACAGATTCATACCAAAATATAACTCATAAATATTTATTTTAGAGGAATGACTTGAAAATGGTAACATTATATACATTTATTTTGCAACAATGAACATATTTTGGAGTTCTGCTTTGACCAAAGCATTCTATATTGCAGCTAGCACAGCAAGATTTTGTGTAGGCTATAGTCATAAATGTCATTTTGGCTGGCTGTACTGGAAACACGAGCACAAGTATTTCTTTTTCATAAAGTAAACATACAATCCTCATTTCTAGGGCAATCCTAATTAATTAATACTATTGTTAGACCATTCAAAATATAAAACAGAACATCTCAAGCTGACAGTCTGCTACATTTATTGCGCATTTTACATTTGTGACGATGGACACTTGCCATAAATATTTTGGTCTATATACGTAATTCTTTAAATAATGGCATGACAAGAAGTCAAGTTGAAATAAGAAAACGGATTGAACTTTAAGTCAACAGCAAGATTGTGACAGTAATTTCTGTTGACAATGCTTTATTTGGCATGCCATATTGTATTGCTAGTGGAACTACTGTAGTTGCCTAACTAGCAACTGCGATTTCTTACTATATATAATCACTATGTGGGCAGACGCAAAATACATTTGAATTGCACACAGTCGATATTAGCTAGGCTAGGATTAAAAACTGCAGTCTATCTTCTCACCAGTTAGAGTAGACAGCACATGGTAGCCTACAGTAATAAACCCAGTGTTACTGTTAGTATATAATGCATTTGCACTGGTATCACCGCCAATTACAAGTGCTGAACACAGATCGTCCTATGCAGTCTACGATAGATCATTTAATGTGTGGACTTAAATTGATTGTAATTTTGTAAGAACATGCAAATGACGACAGCAGATGAAGCACAAAACCATGAGACGTTGTGTATATTACTGTTTATCTGGAAATCATACCCTTATGTAGGCTCCATCTTGGTCTGCTTATATCCGATAAAAAAATCCCCGGTCTCCAGCTCAATTCAGACGGCAAGAATTTATAATCTTATAGACCATATTGCGAGACTTTCGATATGCTAAATAACAGTATGGATGTAGTTGCTAAAGTGTGGTGTAATTGTCAAATACGACGAGAGCGTTGCGGGGAAACTTGTTGCAAACCTTCGCCCTGAACCGGGCAGGTTCTCAAAAACTCAACTCTCATGTTGGGTAGTTGTCAAATAATGCATTTTGAGACTTAAATATTTATTTAGGAACCGCGCCTGATATGAAATGGAGACAAACGTGTAAGACTAAAAATTACAGTGTAGGCTATATAAAGCTTTCAGACGTTCTTTCCTGCTGTAAGTTCTGAACCTCCCAAGTCTAATTAGGTGTGGGGCGAGGACTTGAGACTGTGTAATAAGATGTTTCAATGAGATTGAGGAAAATGATTTGAGGGTGGCTAGAAATGCTTGTTGAATTTTAGTTGGGAAACAGTGACTTAAATCTCCGAGCATTGATTCCAATGACGACTCCATGTCTCCAATTTTTATCACCATTTTCGGCTATAATTAAACTTAACTCATTAAATTGGCCAGCAAGGGGAATGATCAGGCTCAGGTACACACCTTTCCAACCAACTTCTCTCCACCCACCCCCCCCCCCCCTCTACGAATGCATGGAGCAATTTATGTGCCTGTTACTTGTTTGTGAATTATTTAAAGTAGTGCCATAGCAATCCCAACCATTACAGCTCAGTAGCAAGTGTGTTGGAGTTGTTTTAATATGCAAGTTTACATCACCACATGAAAATATTAAACTATGGCTCAGAATATATTTTACACAGAGTCACAACACAAGACATGAGAAAACATGTAATCTTCAACCAACTTTTATTTATCTGCTCAATGAAGCAACTTAAGAAATGAAATATATATAAGAAATAAAATACATGAAGAAATGACTTAAATAAAACAATATTTTCACCAACATGGAACAAACAAAACATACAGACGCTTATTGAAGTGTTGATGGAAATGTCATTTCTTTAAGTCCTATTGTACCTAAGGAATGTTGAACCATGCATCGTTCTAGTGTTCAAAAGAAGAATTAGAAGGTCAGCCATATTGGACCCAAATCTTAGCATGGTAAAATTGCTAAATCTTGTCAAACATACTTTTTTGGAGGTTCTGACCATCCACGTTATTCCCAGACATTGAGGAGTGCTAAACTAGACGAATAACTGTCTTTATGAAGGTAGATGTTTGGCAGGAGGAAACATGCTTGTTGAAGCAAAGTTGACCATTATAGACTTTCTAGAATATTTCGAGGCAAAACTGATGACCTCAAAATAACTTGGGACCAACCCAATGAATTATGCAAATGACCTTGATGATCCCTCATCATGTGAGCCTAACTTGTATAGCCCTCTACCATGTGTTACTCTACATAGCTGTACAATAATGACTTGCCCCTCCTCTTTCCACCGCATCAACCCTATCCCCCCCCCCCCTTAAAACAATCTTCCCCCCATACATACACCTAGCGAACACTACACATTGTACCCCTTTGACATACAGTAGGTACCAAACATGTGTGTCTGCACTAGAATATTAAATGTACACTTTCTTACAAGTACTTCCAAAATGGATGCAGAAATCTTAAGACTAAATGCAACACTCAGGTTGACCCACAAGCAATATACAGTAAAACAGTAAGCAGTATACATTGTCAAAAAAATGTCATTTTATAAAATTGAAGGCTGCCTAATATGGTGTGCTTACATCATCCTGGTAGTTGGTTAAACAAGTTCACTTTAGATTGGGATCACACTTGTACTGATAGACAAGTGAGGTAGTCAGTACTGTACAGACTTGAAGAAGTTATATCCGTTACCACATAACAACCTTGAAGGTACGAGTTCAAATGTTTGAAATGTACCTAGCTATTGTAAAAACTGAAGATGACCTATTTTGTTGTTGCAGGGTAAAACTCAACTGTACTCTTCTTCAGTGACATAAATAAGTCCCAATTTTTCTATTTACAAAACTTGAAACATTCAACTCACAATCTCTGCTTGTGTTAAATATGAAAAGTGGACAACAGGGATATATATACGGTACATGCCACACTAAAATTCTTCAACATGACACATATAACATACAAGCCAAAGTTAACTGAAATTTGAGAAAGTTTGGGGATTTTTGGAGTAACTTTCTAATATATAACCTGATAAATGGAAGTGAATGACATAATTGTAGATTTCTTGAAAGGTTTGATTTAGCTTTGTGTGCCCCAAGGGCTAGAAAGCCATGTAGTAAGTCCTTTGACACGTTACTTGCATGATGGTCGTTGGAGACCCCTGGATAACCATCAAGCCCTCTTCTTTGGATTCAAACAGTGCAAGCAGTAGCAGACAAGTCTGCTCTCACAACTGCCATTTAACTTCCCATCTGACAGACGAGATTATGCCCCACCATCTGGAAACTAACTTGCCTTATTGAATGTTTATCACATTTCTACTTTTTTACTTCACAGACTGTGTCCGTTTTATGTTCTCCAGTTGTTGCAAATGATGATGATGGTCATAATTTGAAGATATCAACATAATACCATAGTGTATCAGACAGCTCTAGTAATGTTCAACCTGAAATGCAAACTCCTCAATTCTTCATTGACAAGAGAAAGTATGTATTCTACAACACAAAGCTTAGGAAAATATATAATAAAGATACAGTAGCTTTGCATAATGGAAGCCTGGAACACTGTTATTATACTCAGTTATAATGAAACAACCATCTTGTCTTTTTTTTACCTTGTTCTGCCTGGTTGTTAATAGCTTGAATCAACCGCAGTGCATTTTCAAGGGACATAAGATCTAACAGGCAAACCCTTTAAACCTTATTTTGACACTATACAAACAATCTTTCCAAACAAATATATATTGTACTATATACTACAAACCAAAAACACATTCTACTTACAGTACATTATAAAATGCACTTCACAAACATGTGATGCTAAACGCTGGTTTCAACTGTGTCGGGAAAGAAAACAGCTCCTTACACCATTATTCTTGCTTTACGAGCATAACAATATACACTCTAAAAAGCTTAAATTCTAAACAAACTGTCAACATAATAATGAAAACCTATACTTTGAAGTCTCTTCCTCAATCCTTCCTTTCAAACATTATGAAAGATGAAATTCCAGAACTGTTGAATATATGGATACATTGGAAATTTGCCATCAAAACCACGCCTTGGTCGGTAACTATAGTGTATGTTCGAGGAATTGTATCAATTAACAATCAAAACTTTGTATGGCAGGCTCCAATTTCGGGGTTGCTTATTTTCATCATGTGACGTCATACTTTCTGATTTCATAGAACATCTCAAGTAATACACATACAACGTTAATTATCTTTCATTTCACCTCACAGGTAAGAGTCAAACTTAAATTCTGGTCACCTTCTGGTCCTTCAAAGCTTAACGATAAAATTAAAACACTGCAACATCTCGTCTATACCTCTTGAGATAGTTCACTCATCTTGTAACATCCAAGCATTGGAATGTAGAAAATGTTATCATTCCATACTGTAATTAATATTTTCTTTCTTTACCTTGTAATGCATTTCTGTAAGTTGAATGAAACCTTTTTATGTTGCTTGAAACGTGAATACACCATGCATTATAATAGTACAGATTCTTGCAGTACTGCACGTTCTGTAATAACATTCGGCTGGTTTGGAGTACTTTGAATAAAGTTTTTTTACACATACTACCTTGCTAGTAAACACTGACATATCATCACACACGGTACTTCATATATACAACGAAACAGCCGAATCTTCAACATTAATGTGGAATGCTCTTAGTATAGGCTGGTTTTCTTCATAATCCTTAGGAACTCTTGTTCGTTGATTTCACCATCACCATCTCTATCTGCTTCATCTATCATCTCCTGCGAAAGAAATTAATCAGATTTCCGATCAGGCTGTGTGACGGTTCAAATAATCACTTGATTCAGATTCCAATGTGAAGAAACTGATGGAAGACAACCCTCTCTGAAAAAATATACTGTATCTTTATCTGTAGAAATGTTAGTTTGAATGGAGGACCACAAAAGGAGCTTCATGTAAATAAAGTTCTTCCCAAAACAGGACTCTTTTATCCATGATTCTACAAGGTTCAGTCTGCCACGATTCCAAAACGTTTCAAAACTAGGCATTATCTTAAAACAAGACTACATGACCTTACCTGTAACTCTTCATCGGTTAAATTCTCTCCCAGCTCTTTTGAGACCCTCTTCAAATTCTTGAAGGAAATCTTCCCTGTTTCATCATCATCAAATAATTTGAAAGCCTTTGCAATTTCTTCTTTGGAATCCTTCTCGCTCTGAAATTCCAGTAAAGATGGGAGTATTTATTACTTAGTCTTGGCTGGGCAATTTTTATTGAGGCAAAAACATTTTACAAATATGATATCTATTAAGACCTTGAAATTCAGATGATTTACTTACTACTTGTCATTCAACTACAACATTACAATACAACAACATGTATTGGGTCTATGCATTGCATCTTTCTTGCTGCTGTAGTTGTTGACAAAGGATGTAACAACATAATTTAGTTTTTTTAGCAAATTGTTAATTAAGTAACAATGCGAGTAAGCAAATTGTGAAAAGTTAAACACTTGCATTTTTAGCAAGAGGAAAAATTATCCAATGTCAGGCCTGATCTATTTTGAATTCACAATAGCACTTGCATTAACAATTTTGAGAGCAAAACTTGAAATTTGTGGATGTCTGGATGGTCGCACACATTGAAGACATTAAACTCACTAGACTGCAGAGAAAGCTTAATCTAGAGAGAAATTGCAGAGAATGAGTGACATGTCCATGAGTGAAGAAAAAACACAGTGGTCTCATGAAAGAAAACATCAAACATAAGGAAAGTGTGGTGTCAAGGCAGGTTAAGATTATCACAAACCATTTTAGATGTCATCAAAGTGAGGAAATCATTGAAGTCGATTGTTCCAGATCCTTCTCGATCTACATCTTGAATCATCTTCTTGATTTCCTCTTTCTTGGGTTCGAAGCCAAGAGCCCTCATAGCAACCTGATGGAAAGAATTGAAAGATAGTGTCAATATAATCCAAGATTTATTAGAACACAAACAGTACAAGAAATGAGCCATCCAACTCTCCAAGGAGATCAAAATGACAAATCAAGAAAAAAGATTTCAACTTTTGAATGGTAGCATTGGATGGCAGCTTAGACAGAGGCATTTGGCTTAGACAGAGGCATTTGGCTTAGACAAAGGTTTGTCAGACTCAGTGGATGGAAAGCACATTTGTGAAGAGGAGACAGATACAAATGGACTGCATCTATTTTGCTTGTGTGATGGAAATATAGATTAGAATATGGATCAATTTGAAGTTGTGAGGAAACTGTTACCAGCTTGTGAAAGACTGAGTATGGCATTGGCTCTGTATTTTAATCATGAGAACGTGCTCAGGGTTTTTAACATTTCCCATCGCAGAGTAATAATTTTCATCCACACTTGTACTTACATTGGCAGATTCATTTCATTTCATTCAAGTTCATTCAAGTTCAGTCCCAGTTCAAGTTCAAGTTCATTCAATTCATGATTCCAATTATGTTGATAACATGATCACTCTGTTGTTATAATAAGAACCCATTTGAACAATTTGAAGAATCTTACCCTAGATAGAGACAATTGTTAAAATTTCCTTAACATAACTCAAATGTGAGTCATCAACCATGACACTGCAGTACATCAGGGATGTGCCCACGCTGGTCGGCACTGGGCGGCCCCGCCAAGCACTAAAAATTACCACCCAGCACTGTCTTAAATATCGTGAATCCCGCCCAGCACTATTTTCATCTAAAATCCTGACATTCCTAACAATATATTCAACATAAATTGGGCCTAGCCTATGCCAAAATTATACAGACTAATAATGCATTAGTTACACAGGCGAGAAACATTACTTACGGCTCTCAATCGGTCCCTTGTAAAATCTCTTTGAAACAAACTAATAACTTTTACTAGGTAGGCAACGTAATATATTCCACTCAAAATAAATAAAAAAATGTAAATTGTTAGCAAAACTGGTACTTGTGTATGTGCTTAAAAAGCTACACAAGTGCCAGCATTTGGCATCTGAGCACCTTCAAAAATCCGGACATCCCCTCCCCCTTAGACCCCTACCCCAGGACGGCGATCAGTATACTCAGGAAATCCTGGGCACATCCCTGTACATGATATTTTGTAACAAATAATTTATCTGGTATCAAATTGCACCGGAAAGTGCTATCCAAAATTGTCAATCTGCGATAAAATTCCAAAGATGTATAGCCATTTTTTTACACAGGAAACATAGTATTTAATAAGAGCCTTCAAAACTGCTGCACAAAAGTTGAAAACTTAATTATTTCCTGACTGGACCTGTAAATTACACTTGCCTTCAATTCTTTAGCATCTATTGTTCCAGTTCCATCTGTATCAAACAGGTCAAAGGCATCTCTTATTTCTTGTTTCTGTTCTTCAGTTAATTCTGGTTTTGGACCTGTCTTCTTCCTACCCATTCCTCCTACGGTTGTTTTGTTGTAGCGAGAAGCCTGAAGATGAAAGTGAAATCCAAATCAAGAATTTTTAACTGTCAGTTCTGGGGACCATAAGTTACAATAAGATTAGTAAAATGTAGATGTGCATGTTGTTAACATGTTGCAAAAGCTAGATAAGCCTAACGTTAGGCCTATGTAGAAATTAGAGGAATTTATTTGAAAATTGCATGATCGAAATCTTTAAGTTTCATCTTGCATTCAGTCTCAGAGGTCTAACCAATCTTAGTTTTGTGACCAAAGTGTAGTATATAATCACAATCATAATTACGAACTTTTTCACGTTTTTTTTCCCATTAACACAGATCTTGCAAATTCAAAAATTCAAAAAATACCATTCCCAGTTGGGTAACAAAAAATTCCAAAGTCATTAAGTAAGTTCTGGAATATGTACTGACTTGTATGTTCAAAACTGTTCAAGTAAGGCTATATGATGCGGGACGTATTTTGCCCATTTACTATGCAACCATTCTGTAATGTCTTTCTCTCTCAAATAATGCTTCCAAAGCAGAGCGAGGACACATTTACCATCATATGCCCGTTGTCTCATATCATTGTTCTTCACTGGCAGTCTTTTCTGTGATTAAACTGAATCCATCTACAAGTGTTCACTGTGCAGCCTACATTGTTCTTAAATATTACGTGAGACCTACAGTTAAGGCATTCCCTCCCGCATGGGTCCAACTAGGCTAACATCTTGATATGATCGTTGTGTTGACACACACAAGGGTAATGCAATGTATGAAGTTGAAATGTGATTGGTCTCTACAAATGGGGCAAAACTTTGGCAAAAGAGTACATCGTCTCAATTGTGTGATTGGAAGCTGGTCACTTCGCCCAACAACCATTTCGCCCAACTGCCATTTCGGCCAATATTACCATTTCGCCCGACCTTGTTGGTCATTTCGCCCAACCTTGTTGGTCCTTTCGCCCAACCTTGTTGGTCATTTCGCCCAACCTTGCTGGTTATTTCAACCAACATTGATTAAGTATTATACTTCAATAAAACGGACGGGGATACTTCTATGGGTTTGGTCAATTTAATAAGGAAACGTTCAGGAATTGTTAACTTTACCCCATACGAACCTAATATTAAGGAAACTTGAGTTCCTGGTTACAGTTGGATCAGTGTTTTAGGGGTTAAGTTTGATAGGTTTTTATGGAGACAGATTCCCCTTTGTTTGTATAACATTAGATTAACACTAGGTAGAAATAGATTAACACCTAACTGCTGTGAATAATATCCTTGATTAACGCCTGGCAGACTTGATAAACGCTTGACGAATTCATCAAGCAGAACAATAGCTGTGGATTAATGACCCACGAACAAGGGAGGGATAAAAGCTCTGCCTTTGTCACATTTGGGCACAGTACGATGTGAACTGATGTTCGGAACATCAGTTCACATCAAGATTCAGCTCCATCAGACCTTCAGGTTGGGCGAAATGACCATGCTGGTTGGGTGAAATGACCATGCTGGTTGGGCGAAATGACCATGCTGGTTGGGCGAAATGGTTGTTGGGCGAAGTGACCAGAAAGCGTGTGATTACTCCCTAGGCTGCACAACAGTACCTACACAGAGGGTAGGTTAGACTTAGGGAACGCTTAGGCCTAACATTAAACTAGTTTGTGTTTAAAATGGAATGCACAATGTGATTTTTCAGTCATACTCAGCCATAGGCTAATATTACTAATTTAACCCATCATGCTTCTGTTGTCTGCCATCTTTTACTTGCTAGCATATTCATAAGTTCTGAACGTGTAACCTAATTAAGTTTCCTTCCCCCCACAAATAAATAGGCGAAAAGTTCTAGGTTCGGCCGTACCCTAAGTAAATGTTACTTGTTAGGCAAACCTACGCCTAAGCCATAACCTACCTAGTAGTACCTTAGCTAATATCAGTTATCGGTTGTTAGGGAAGCCGTGGCATAGTTTTCTTACACTATACAGATTGTAACAACTGTAGTTGGATTTAGCCTAATGTTACAGTTGTAGTTACAGTAACGCGAACAAATAACAAAACATAAGCGTTTGTAATAAACATCTTCAGCGATTTCGTTCTAATAAAACTGCACGCAATGAAACATGATTAAAATGCCTTCTTACCATTTGACAAATGAAGTTAAGAAACGCTTAAGCACATAACAGTGTCTGACTTGGTTGCTCTCGATTCTTATCCGGCGGGTATCTCGAAAAACAAATCGAAATTTTATGGACTTGCTACAAGTAGGTTTCACGGGACGGTGCTTGATAGAGATGGTGTTCGGGAGAACTGCTATCGGTAATTGTAACTCACTGCTAATAATGTCTATTACTTTTTAAGAAAAAGTCGCCCAGGAAAGAACCTGGGCACGAAATCCAAACTACCAAAGACTGATCCGCTCTCAACCCCAGTCCCCTTGCATTAGGACTGTGACTGTGTGATCATCGTCGGGTGTGCATCAACATTCCCCTCGAAATGAAACACTACTACACATGATCTTAGCCAAAAAGCCGAGAAGCGATAATAATGTCTATTGTATGGAGCGTTCATGTGTGAAAACGGACTCAATGTATGACGGACCCAAAGTAAAATACAGGATCCCAAACAGCCACAGTACTTTCATCGGTACATTATGAAATAATATAAACAGTTGTACGAAGCACTGAAGTTTGTCTTTTGCTACCGACTCGTCCACTCGATAGTGGTGTGGAATGCGGACTGGACAAACACACATGAAATTCCTACTGATCCACTCCTGAATATTTCTATTACTTTTTGTTAATGACCAATGCGGTAAGAATCAAGAACAAATAACTTCCTCATCATTCTTGTAAGAACAAATGATATTCAGTCACTTTCACTGTACGGTAGCAGGCTATTCTCGCGTCAAGTTTACATTGCCACATCATGATATTTCAGTTCAGGGGCGCAACCACATAGCCACATATACTCACCCCCCCCCCCCCACTCCTCCCTCTTCTTCCCACTGTCACACTGGTTATAAAAATTTAGCTTCATTTATCCTCAAGTTTTCGAATTCTTCCTCAAAATGTTGATACCTTTGTCCGAATTCAGAATTCTTCCTAGTAGTACATAATGTACATGGTACATAAATATATGACATGTATATATGCGGTAAACCCTTAACAGTCGACTCAATTCTTCATTTCTTCGTTTCAAAACGGTTGCAAAAACAGACGCCATTTAGGGTGTTACTAAAACGAATGACAATTGCGTTACACATAACGAATGACAATATGTTTGTACACACTAAAAAATTGCGTTGACTAAAACGAATGACAGTAATGGCAGCACAGACATTTGCTTCAACCGGATATCACAGTTCAGACTTCCCCTTACTCAAAATCCATATCTGGCCCATATATGGCAATTTGTATCTGGCCCATATCTGTGCCATATATGGAATTTATATCTGGCCATATCAAGAATTGGGCAGATATAACTTTATATAAGATAAAGGCCATATCTGCCTCAGATAAAACTTTATATGGGTCACTTTATATCTGGACCAGATATGGTCCATATATGGCAAATCCATATCTGGACCATATATGGCAAATCCATATATGGCAAATCCATATCTGGTAAATCCATATCTGGCCCATATATAGCAGATCCATATATGGCCCATATATGGCACATCCACATCTGGCCCATTAATTAGAAATCCATATCTGGCTCATATATGCCACATCCATATAAATTGCCCTTGGCAAATCCATTACTGTCCCATATTATGATAAATCCAGATTAAACTAGTTAAAAAAAATGGCTTCATCTGTGCCAGAACTTTATTTGGCGATGTAAAGAAATATAATTTGAAACCAAATAAGGGCAATATATGGCGCAGATAAAGCAACTCTTTATTTACTGCTTAATTATCTGACCATTAATTACATTTCCTGTTTGATCCATCAGCAGGTATTTTTCTTTTTCTTGTTTCACCTTATACCCACAGTATGTCCAAGCCTTTACAAATAAAAAACTAATATTAAAAAAGGGTCTTCTGCAAACGATTATGAGGCAATATAACCGTCAGAACAAAAATACATGGTTAAGAGAATAAAATATTCTGGCATGATAAAATGCTCCACGAATAAATTGGCACTTGAAAGCCTGCTTCATGACAAAATGCCCATCACTCTGCCGTCTCTAGGCTGTCTTCAGTCTCTGCAAGGTCTGCGAGTCATTTCATCGACACAATTTTCAATGACGATGACGAAGGCATAAAGTTGGGATTACTTTATTCCCAGCACATTCCAAACCCAATTGTGTACATAACTTTTTTGTGACACATAGTTTTATTTATGACTCACAATGTTTCCAACTAGAAAGAGATTTCAAAGTCATTTCAAATTGTGTCTGAAAAAACCCATCTCCAGGCAATTAGACCAAAAAAAGCAGGGCTAAATTGGAGGTAAAGATCAACTTATCTTGGACTTAAGAATCTGCAGTTTTGGCCAGGCGCGGCGGAACGGAAAAATTATTGGGGGGCTAATGTGTGGAGACTATCTAAGCGGAGCGCCACCATCGGTAGGCGCGGAGCGTACAAGAAAATTTGGGGTTTTTTCAAACCCCCAGATGGCCGGAAACGGCACTTCCCCAGTGTTTTATTCTGCGAATACCTAGCCCTAAAATATGGGTCTCAAGTCTGCAATTTCTCAGATTGCACGTAAAAATCTGTAAAAACATTCTAATTTGTATATTCCATGGTGTTTTAAGAGAGTAGCTATTACTCGTAGTGTACTCGCATAGACGTTTTTGAGTGTAGTAAGGGCAGTGGCGCAACCAGGGGTATTGGTCAGGGGGGGGCAAGTATGGTATGTAGGGGCGCTTTCGACACTATCTAAGCGGAGCGCCACCACAGGTTGGCGCGGAGAGTACAAGAAAATTTTTGAGTAAAGATACTCCCTATATTGCAGGAAATGACCCTTTCCGGGGCCTTGCTAATTTGCAGATAAACGGAGAATAAAGAGGTGTCGTCGCCATTTTGTCGGAAAATTACACCAACAGAATATGACAAATGTCAATAGGTATATGAGAGCGCAATAAAATAGTCAAAAATCGCGAATGAGTAAAAAGTAGTGAAAAGCTGAATTCAGCTTTTAAAAGGGCGCCAGCAGTCCATTTGAGTCCGCCGGGGGGGGGGCATCCGCCCCCTGACTGTATATATGGACGCTCCGCCACTAAGTAAGGGGATGTTGGAGAACTGGCTGAAATGAGGCAAGTCATTGGCCTAACACGAAGTTGTGTTACGCTTACCGGTACTCACACTCACTGCTTCCACTTTTCACGAGGCGTGAAGACGCGGTTGGGGTGACAATGTGGTCTATAGCCAGGGGACGGGCCGAGGGTCCCCCAGCAATTACTAAAATTATTACACCTATAGAGTATACGTGTGCATCGGACAGATCGACAAGTATGCATTGAAAAATGGGCAGATGCACGTTTCGGAGCCTTGGTAAATATTGGGGGGGGGGGGCTTATCATGCATTTGCCCCCTCAACTTTTTTATTGGGGGGGGGCTGAGTCCCCCCAAGCCCCCCCCCCCCGGTTCCGCCGCCACTGGTTTTGGCCTCAAACATTTCACTCAAAAAGCTCCTTGCTGTTACCTAATCCGACTGCTATGGTCATAAAATGACCGCTGTTAAAAATAGTACTTGAAGGTTGAGTTCTTTATTCTTCTGTGGTCCTGTAGAGGTTGATACTAAATTGCATTGTGCTATTCCTTTATTTAATGTATTTGGTTTAGTAAATAAGTTCCAGGAGGGCGATATATGTTCCATTCAGTATCGAAGTTCAGTCCCAAAATATGTTGTTTCCATCCGTTCCAAAAAATTTCTTCCTTACTTCTGACTATTCAGTTCACTATAGAATCCTTTGCCAATGTCCTAACTCAATAGGTTATATTTTGCGAATCTCCATCACCCTTCCTTAATGTACCAATCCTTTCTATTAAATTTCCTTCTGTTCTCTACCCCTACCATGTGTAAACTGTTTTTCCTATATTTCACTCCCAGAGTATCAATACACATATGTCCTTTGTTCCAAAGAAGGTTTTCACACCATGGAGGTCTGTTTTTACCTCCATGTTCACACTTAGTTACCCTCTGAGTCATCCTTTTTCCATTAATGACCCTGTGGTTACCTAGCAACCCAGATAGATCAAGTAGCTTTATACCCCTTTGACTTAGTGTCCACTGTAAGTGCTTTACCATTGAAATATGTGCAGTACCGCAAATTCAACAATATCAGTAGGGCAATGTAAATCTTTATGAAAATACACTAAGTAAGAGCATACAGTCTTACATGTATATCCAGTTATATCTGTCTTAATATGGCCAGATAAAACTTTATCTGCATATCTGGATAGACTCTATGTCCAGTTATATCTGGCTTTATATCTTTATTAGGCCAGATAAAACTTGATATGCCTATCTGGATTGACTCTATATCCAGTTATATCTGGCTTTATATGGCCATATCAAACTTGATATGGATATCTGGCTTACAATTATATCAAGATATCTCTGGCTTTATATGGCCATATCAAACTTGATATGCATATCTGGCTTACAATTATATCGAGATATATCTGGCTTTATATGGCCATATCAAACTTGATATGTGAATCTGGATTACAATTATATCAAGATATATCTGGCTTTATATGGCCAGATAAAATGTTATCTGCATATCTGGATTGACTCTATATCCAGTTATATCTGGCTTTATATGGCCATATCAAACTTTATCTATCCAGATACAGCCAGATATAAAACCAGATATGGAATTTGAGTAAGGGTCGTGGGTATCTAGATCTAGTAAAGTACGGACAAGATAAAAACGCACCTTATAGTAAGCGAAATTGTTAGTCTGATTTTAAAAAGTAAATTTAACGTCACTTTTCCGATATTAATTGTTAGAAACTAACAATACCATAATCTTGAAATGGCTTCAGTTATCTTTCTATATAAATCTACAGAGGTAAAAAGCACAGCACACAAGCGCAATATCACACAAAAACTTTCCCTGTGGTTTCTATCCGTAAATTACACCAAAACCTTGCAACCACGTGATGCGATTTTCCTCAAATCATTTTTGCGCAGAAAACCAATAACCGCATTTACTCCACTCCGTTAATCATTCTATCTCTTCTCACCACTGTCCTTCGTTGTCATTCGTTGTCATTCGCTGTCATTCGCAAATGATAATTAACCCTGTACAAAGTCAATTGTCATTCGGTCATTCGCTGTCATTCGTTTTAGTTTGTCCCGCCATTTAGCATGTAAGTACCCTCAACTTTGACAAAATTTACTTGAACGGAAGGGTACACCCGTTGATTTAGTTTAGGTTTTCCTAAGGGGTCATGTGAAAAACCGGGCAACAGCTTTTTCTAAAAGTTAGCTTCATTTATCCTCAAGTTTTCGAATTTTTCCTCAAAATGTATCGTACTCGGTTTGTCTCGGGCCAAATTTATACTATTTCTCGCAAACTCGACTCTTCTTCTTGAATTGTTAACCTTATGATGTACTATAATGTACTTTCTTCCAAAGTTTGACTATATCATTATCACCAAATTTCAAATTGTTTCGACACTAAATCAAATTTTATTCTAGAAGTCATCATATTTACACCTTTTCTATTTCATACTTTCGTCTGTATTCGACTTGTTTCCGGATTTTAGACTGTTTCCATTGAAATGTTTTTCAATCGTTCTTCGAAGTTACTACTTTTTTAATGGAAATTAAGACTTTACTCGAACGTTTGACTTTCCATCTCAAAATATGGAGCTTTCCTTCTTGAAGTTCGACTTTTTAATATCGAAATTTCTACTAAATCCCTCAAAATAAGCCGTTTCATGGAATCTGATGTACCGGAACTGCCCCATGCAAAACGACATGCAGCAAGTCGAGATATATTCCACATGTTCACCGTGTACATTTAAATGTATCTTCCTACTAAAGTAAGGGGGTTAAAATTTATATAGGTAAATAATGCACCGTTATTTATATTAAAATAAATAAAAAGGTTTGTTTTATTAAATATTTTCGATATAAAAAATAAATTAATACAAAATATGTACCATTTCATTTAATAAATAAATATTGCTCCATAAATATGAAAGTTCCCTCCCTGTTTCTCCTTTGTTCTAATTATCCGCCGTAACATGTAAAGACGATCGTGCAGTCTCTCCACCCAAGCCTCCTCTTAGCACTCTGTTATACCTATGATTGCCACATTTTTGTCTGTGATATCTACTCTTTTCGGAGGAAAAATGGCAGCAAATGCAGAACGTACGTTCATAATGGTCAAGGTCGATGGCGTAGAAAGGGGTATAATTGGCGAAATCATGACACGGTTTGAGAAACGCGGTTTCAAGCTAGTTGCAGGAAAATTGACCAAGGTAAAACCCTACCTAACGAAAAAATCACGTAGTAAGCTATGTCGCTGCATGGTTAGGCCTAATAATGTTTCATGACGTGTGCAGTACCGACTAGGTACAAGTCAGCGTCGAAAGTACTTACTGCAGCTTGGTAACCCGTGCCCATGTTCATTTAGTAATTATTATACTATGATCTCTAGGCCTATATGTTTCAATTTAAACAGTTATAACTCATACTTCTTGTTGCTACATACTAGGCTAGGCCTAAGATTAAGAATTTCCATTCAGTTTTGTGTCGTATAGTAAGTTAAACTTTTAATGGGTAATATTAATTAATTTATCACAAGATTGTGTTGGATATCTCTTCTGTTACATTGTTAGTTTGCCTAGGCTAGTTCCTCCTGATTAATCCAGTGGGTCTAGTTATATTTTATCATTTAACAAGAGCATTTAATTCCCTGGAACAGGAATTGTAATTTAAAGATATGACAAAGAAATTAGAAGGTATATAACACAAGTCTAGTTGTGGAAGAAGCTAGTAAAATATTTTTGTTAAAACAAGATGTCAGGATCCACAAAACATTTTTAACCTATAACATATATGTTATGTTGCAAGTTGCTGCAGTGTTGCTTTGGGGCTTTCATTGTACATAGCAGAATATCATACTGTACAGTGTATATGAAAATTCAAGGAATAGTAGAAACATGTTTAAAGGGTTTTCACATGCAGGTTCACATTTAACATGACACATGGATAAGATTTAGATCGTATACAGCCGCAGTGTTAATTGAACCTGCTTTGTAGCATGATACTTTCCACAACAAAGATGGGAAGTTTTGTACGCAAATCTGACATTGGCCTAAATTGATGTCTTAACATGTTTTGCTTACAGCTAACTAGGCTACAGCATGCCTACTGCAGGTGCTATTATATATAGGATTTAAATTTGGTAACCTTTTGAGGTAATGGGAGATGGGGGGAATCAGTACATAATTTGAACAGTTTTACAGTTGAACAGATTACAAAACATTTTGAACGAAAAAAGGACAATGAAATTGCAGCCATTCAGAATAGACGTGGATAAAAGAGACTAACAATCTCACAAATACATTAGCAAATTATGAAGCACATAAGATATTTTTAATTCTAATGGTTATAATTTTTTTCTTCTTTTTCTTTCAGGCATCAGAGGAACATATCAAGAAACATTATGAGGATCTCTCAAGTAAGCCATTTTATTCAAAACTGTGCAAGTTTGCATCATCAGGACCAGTGTTTGCCATGGTAAGTCTTGTTGTACTTTGAGTTAAGTTCTCCATCATGGGTTGGAGTACCTCTGGTATATGAATCCTTGACAATGTTGCCGGGTTGCACGTGCTAAAATGCACACACTGTCATTGGGTGTTGTCCGAAGTAAACCTTCTGTGTTAATTGTAAACAGCTGCTTGCTGGGATTGAAATAATACATGCTATAACATTATCTAAATAGTTGTAAATTGTCAGTTATTACATCAAACTATAAGACATTAGCAGGAAATATTTCAACGGGTATTGCAAAGCAAAATGCAACTTCAAGCAAAAGGGGCTTTTTACAAATTGCTATACAAGTGCTTAGATGCAACTCTGCCTTACAGATTGAGCTGTATAGATTCTGAACACTTGATAGTTCCCTGCACTGATTGGTCTCTTGAAGTGAAGATGGAGTGTTCTCAACTTGATCAAAGTTTCCACACCTTTTGACGATGGTGTGTGATGCCCGCCCATCTGTCTAGTAATGACTTATTCTTTCAATCTATACTATAACCGCTGAAAGGTATCTCTACCTACATGTTTCTGAAATAATTTAGTGTTCAAAGCTTGTCTGATAGTTTTGAAGACTGAACTTTGTCTCATATAAAAAAAACTAAAAATCTACATGGGTCCTGTGCTGGAGGTTTCAGTACAAGTTGACCATTTTGTTTAGCTTTATACAATATGAGATAAAAAAAGATGCCACACTGATTTTTTTCGAAACTGCTGACATTTAAACTAGGGAAATGCAAGTACTTCTTACTTCTATACTGCTTATTGACATGGTTATATGGGTATCTGAAATCTTATGCTAATTCATGCTAATCTGAATTTGTTTGTTTAAAGTTTTTCTGTTTATATGGATGATACACAGATAGATCTGTATCTAACTTTCACATCAAGTTTTAATTCCATAATTTCAACATCATTGCTTGTATCAACAGGTTTGGGAAGGTCTTGTTAAAGATTTTCTGTTAATATTGATGATACACAGATAGATCTGTATCTTACTTACACATCAAGTTTTGATTCCATAATTTCAACATTATTGCTTGTATCAACAGGTTTGGGAAGGTCTTGATGCAGTGAGGACAGGTCGTGTGATGCTTGGTGAGACAGACCCGGTAAGTGCTGTGACAACTATCCTCACATTAACCAAAAAAAATGATAAGATTTGACAGAAAATAAAGCCAACTTTGACCTGTCCTGAAATACTCGTTACAATTTCAGTTGGGACGAACATCATTTGTGGTATTCGTAAGCCCCTTTGGAAGGCACCATTGTGCTGTTGTTTATAGGTATGTCAGTGATAGCTTCATACTTGCTCCTTTGTCTGCCTCAGATCTATCATTTGCTTGTAGTGATATCTCATTTAAAACTATCAAAGCCATATATTTCTCCAGAATATTTCATCAAGCTCACGTAGACAACCATTAGCACCTTTTCATGTTGCTTATTGACAAGGTCCTCAATATTTAGTGCAAAGACCTTGCTATATACGAAGGTCAACAAGTGTTCAAATGTTGAAAATCTTGTGTCAAAGGTTAACTAGATGTGTCTTACCCATTGCAAAGCTTCAAGTTGGTCTAGTATAAGCTATGCCACATGTAAAGATGAATTCCTTGAGGATGGAACAGTATCTCTGTGAAAGCCAGCTTTTGTGGGCCTGAAAATGACAAGTTTGTATGGACCTAATGTTAAACACCGGTCTACTACATCTACGAAGCACTGATGACTTGCCAAACATCATGCCAAGTAATGGCTCTTGTATTTCTTTCCAGTTGAAATCGGCTCCAGGTACCATCCGGGGTGATTACTGCATTCACATTGGCCGCAACATCGTTCACGGCTCCGATTCAGTGGAGAGTGCCAAGAAGGAGATCGGTCTGTGGTTCAAAGATGACGAGCTTGTCGACTGGACCCCCACATCCCATACTTGGATATATGAATAAAGTGTAGCTCACATTTATCTAGAATAATGTATGTCGGATCAATTTAATGTCTTGTCACAGAACTATCATGTCCTATCCACATAAAATGCAAGTTGATGCTTTAAATTACACATTGTTTTTCTTTGAAAAATATCATTCTTCATAAACACACATTCTTTCAATACGGCCGGTGTAGTAGAATCTCAAAAGGAACTCCTAAATCATTGTAGACACATGTGTTTGTGATGGATTGACCTTGGACCAACACGCCTTTATGTCATTATTGCGAGCAAGTTAAGCAGAATACTCCATCTGCTTTTCAACCCCCCCCCCCCCCCTCGCGTTTGCAAGATGGGGATTGATCGATTCGGCAATTGAAATATCTTGACAGGTGTAAAATGCCTTAATAAGGAATATTCATATTTTACTTAAAGTAGACATCTCAAAGAGTTGATAAGATTTATAAATTAGTGTATGTACACTTTCGGTCACAGGTGTTTAGCATCCCAGAGAATCATGGAACTTGATGATGTGTCAAATAAAATTTGAAATGAGCACAACTTGATATGTAAACACTCTTCTGTTCTTATATGTGTAATGTGTTTCTTTCAGTTTGGTCCATTCTTAGTCTCCCTGAAGGGAAATTGTTTTGTCGTCTTTGAAATATTTCTTCCACAAGGTAATGCCAAAATGTGTTTTGAGCTTTGTGTATGAAAAAAATTGTTCAAATTACATCAAATTTCCTTTGATATAAATGATAAAAATGCTCTTTTATTTGAACATTATATGTGGATGTGAAAAATTGTGTAAGGTTTCAATTTGCTTCTGTGTGGATGTTAAATTTAGAAGATTCAGAAGTGGAAACAAGCACAAAATAAACACAGATTCAAATGTATTGTTATATCTGCAGAAAACTTAACAATTGCTTATACATGATTTTGGAACAATTAGAAGAAATTAGAGCTTAAATAATTTAAACACTAACAGATAAAATAATATGGAAAATAATTTTTTAAGCTAACAAATGAAAGCACAATGTGTGGTACTGGGCAAACAGAAAAAGAATGCTAGTATAAAACCAAAAGATAGCGATTACACTAGAATAGTGTAATAAACATAAATATAATTTCTAATAACATTTATGGAACATTGCAATCCCTGTGTGAGGGAATGGATATAAGTATATAAAGCTGCATTGCTTTGTAAATTTGGCATTGAAATAGTTATGTTGCGAGTAATATAGCTCCTGTAAGAATAGTGGTAGTCACAACCCATGGCATGTCACTAAATAGAAGGCATGTCACTAAATAGTATATGAATGAAAGAAGATCTGATTGGTCTTTAGTCTCTTAATGAGGTCCTGGAAAAATTCTCTTTGTGAACCAGGACAGGGTCACCCAAACATTCAGGGGCTAGGAGTGGGACCCAATGCATTCAGTAGCTGTGAAATTGCTTCCTCTGGCTGTATATACCCAAGACTATTATTGCAGTAAAACTTTGGGGTGGAGGGAGGGGGAATGGTACCTTCCCAATCTGCAGTATGTTTACACCTAGCAGCTGTTGATGGAGGAATTCTACACATTCTATGGATTCTCTTTTATCAGATCTTTTAGTCAAAGAGGTTCATATCTTCCAAACAGACATTTCAACAATAACAAAAAATTGTAACTTTTCCTGAGATCATCATCCAAAACTTCTTTCCTACAACAGAATGATCCTAACCTTTACAGGTGCTTATTGCAACAACTTAGGAATAGACTCGAGCAACTCCCAGTTGTGAAAATTGGTTTATTTTAACTAATATCAAAGCAAAAATAGCCCAAGTATGATTAAAATTAACAGCTGATGTTTAACTATTGAAGATGCAGAGAAAGTATGTATAAAGTTATTGCCAGATACTGCTTCTGTTACTGAGTACAGTAATTGCTAACTGGACATTTCTTAATGTGAATTACATGAAGACATTTGTACACAAAACACAAAAGGAGCAAATCGTGGAAGAAAGTATATCTGAAATGCTAAACGAAAATTATGCTACACTATTAAAATGTAGTATGTTCCTTTAACACACAGATTGCACACAAAATAAAATGAGACAATATCATTTCTCACGTCAAAATCAATATTTATGTAAGTCTATGATATTTTATCTCACTTTATATTCATGGGCAATCAAAGTTGCCAGTCCATCTACAATGTAGAATATCAGATATGAATTTACTTAACAACAAATAAATACAAATCAAACTTGAGATTTATAAAAAAAAATAACTGATAGGTCAGCGATAATTGCCTCAAATAATGGTCTTACATGAGCAAACTTAAAATTTCATAATTTTCAGCAATCTTCTCAAATTTCTTCCTCAATTTGACATTCCATCTTCTAATTGAACAATCTTAAATATAACCAAAATTTTTTGCGCTCCGTACGCGTTCAACGTCTTAATGTGCATATCATATAGGCATTCATCGGTAATAACATCACATGCCAATACATACAATTATTTGCCGTGTTATGACCCTTCCATATTGGTTATAATTATAGGGGAAGTCGTTACAATAATAATGATCATAATACTATCAGTTTAACGATTGAAAAAAACATTGCAAATTACTTTTCTTTCAGTAGGTGCCCGAAAAATTCTCAGCAAATTGACCAAATTTTCACAAACATTTTTTGGTTGGGGGGGCTGCAGCCCCCCCCCCCCCGCCTCCTACGTCTATGCAAATAAAGTCAAATTATGAAATTTTTAGGTCCACTTCCCCTAAGGAACTCTGCCCTGATCTGCTATATAGTTCCAGAGTAACTTTGCCAAGGCAACCGCTTCACAAACTTTATGTTAATTTGTCTTCTTCCTGAGTGCATTGTCTGCCACTGAAATATCCCCTTTATGGATTTTCTGCTATTCCACATTCATAGTACACATAGAACAAAGGGACTAGAGGCAGTGGCATTAGTAGCAATGAACTGTAGCATCTGGGAGGTTGTGGGTTCCATCCCTGGCTGGCTGAAATAAGGTGGTTTTTGCATTCAGGAAAATGCCACTGTTTCCCACCTGAAATTTCCTTCCAAAATATAAAAGTAAAAAAATAGCAAAAACTGTAAATCAGATAGCCACCTGACGTGAAATGAACATAATATGCCATTGGCTTCTCCCACATAAATATATGTGGCTGCTTGAGGCTGAAAATAACTGCCCTTTCAGGCCGATTATATATAGACATTAAATATAACTTACAAAAGATATAGAAAATAATCATTTTGAGCTGTGGATATTTTTAAGTACATAGCACTTTCAACACAATGGTTTCAAAAGTCTTGAGAAATGAGACCAAATGGAAATATAAAAGTTTGATCATATTCATTTCCCCTTCAACATGATTGTCTTCTGACTGATAAATACATTTTAATTATTTTAAATCTACTTTTGTCTATCAGACCAAACAATAACTGGCTGAAATAGACATCAAACCAGGTCTTAAAGGGAGTGAAGACTCGCGCACAAAGAAACGTCTGATGCCGGTAATTTGACCTAGTTTCGAATGAGGTGTAACAGAAGTGTTAGACACCACCATCGATCTCAGAAAATACACACACAGCTTGCTAAAGTCGGTAATTAGACACTAGTGTACAGTCAATATATACAGCTACGGTCAATACCCACAAATTAAAGTGTACATAGCAGCGATGGACATCCAGATAAAAGATAACAAGGTATCACGTTTCATTACTGTCTGCATTTTGTAGTGACAAGAAAAAACTTCACTTGCAAGCAACGGAAAGTTAACTTTTTTCAGAGGGCAGTACACGGTTTTGGGGCGAGTCTTCAATGCCTTTTTATATCTACTATTATTATTAATATTATTTTCTTTTGAGCTGTACAAATCTAAGACAGATCAAGACTGGAATGCAGTTTAAGAAATGCAGAAAATGCCACAAAACTATTCAAATCAGATCAAAACTTCACTGATATTTTTTTTAAACAGTTTGCAAACATATGCATTAACCTTCGATGTTGAGAGAAAAAGTCATAAATACAACTAATACAGCTCATACACTAGTAAAAAATGAAGGATTATATTTGTCACAATAAGCAGATTCCCTGAGGTAGAGAGCCTTCACACATCTGAAGAAATATAACAGTAGAATGATCAATTATAAATGTTGACAAAATCGTCTTTATTTTATAAAGACTCAAATATCTGATATCCAAACATTCCTGTGCAATTGAATCACAAACTGAATTAGAAAATGTTTCATACACTACTTGTCATTTCACAAATAACATTAAGTGCTTGCTTCTGAGACAGAGCTTTACCTTTATACCTTTAAAATGTTATGTATAATGTTTGGTATTACAGCACACATAACTTGAACTAAGTTTGCTGACAGAAAACTTTAAAATGCAGGTTTGTCAAATTTGTTATAATTACTGCCCTGAAATATTGTGCAAACATAAATTTAGTCACAATACAGGATAACTCAATAAAAAATTTCCAAAACAAAACAAACAATTTTTAGAAAAAGTGTATCCAAAGACTCGACAATGTCCATCACGACCTATGATTTGAGTAAATACTGAAATAGAACCAAACCAAACTCATCAAAGACAGTCAAAGACTTGAAATTCAACTTCAAGTTGCTCTTTAACAAAAAAGCACACATTTTGAATGTTCCAAAATTTGGAGTAATCTTTTTTCTCATCCTCTTCAAGAAGTTGGTTATGTTTCCATGTGATCGTCCCTCCTGATCAAATGAAGCCCTCCAACGGAGATACACTTAACACTGGTTGCATTAAAATATACTTTAATCTTTATAAAGATTTAAAGATTGAATTTTCACGTGCAAAAAGGAATTGTAATAGTCTTCAAGGTAAGTGTGATATTTCATTGACATAGATTTTATCCCTTTAAATTTTTTCACTAAGTGTTGTAACTTTGAAAACAACATGGCTTTGGTTGGTTACCACAAGGTGAGCTTTTCATACATAGGTTCCATTTGAAATGGATATTCCATCTTGACAAATCAATTTACAAAAAAACGGGCTCAACTGTTAATTGGATACCTGATGAGAAATCTGAGCTGTATTGGACTTTCTCTCCGAGAATATTCAGCTGCTTAGCATCACAAAATAACTACCTGTCTGTCAGGTCAATAATTATGACCACGTATTAACAGAGAGATGATATAAAATAAACGACCGTTCCAAAATACTTCCAATACTTCAAAACCAGTACTGGATATGAATCGCGTGTAATCCCTGATTGTTTGTGGTGTAAAATGCTGCGTGGGGCTGATTACTTCAGCCTTCTTCTGCGATTAATGTCTTGACATTCCTCTTTCTAACTTTTCCATCTTCCTCCGTTCTTGTCCCTGTTCCGTTGTCTTCATCCTTGCAAGGAGGATCTTTAATATCTTCCGTCTCCGATTTGCTCCCCAAATCTTCGACCTCTCCCACAACTCTCTCCATCACTGGATTTTCCGTTTCTGGAGAGGAATCTGTTGATGGAGAAGACTTCTCCCCCGAGCTGGCATCTTCCTCTCTCCTCTTGCCCGTTTGTTTTGACGCAAGCTTCCGTTGATCTTGCTCTTCTAATTTCTTTAGCAGTTTTGGGTCCCTCAGTTCTGGACACAAGTGTACCAGAAGAACTTCAATAATATTCTAGAAGTAAATATTGTAGGAAAGTTAGTGTAGATAATTGAAAAAGTTACATCAGAAAATTTGTCTTCTTTAGTTTCTTCAGAAAGAGGAATATTAAAGTATACCCATTAA
Source organism: Apostichopus japonicus (assembly GCF_037975245.1). Classification (NCBI taxonomy): domain Eukaryota; kingdom Metazoa; phylum Echinodermata; class Holothuroidea; order Aspidochirotida; family Stichopodidae; genus Apostichopus; species Apostichopus japonicus. Next base: position 19,235,881 of record NC_092574.1, read on the forward strand.
AATTGCTCTGAAGTGCTACATTGCCTTTCTCTGAGATATCAACATCTGAAGTTGATAATATTGTGACTTGTCAGTGGAATAGCAAGGAACAACCTTCTGATTTTAATAATTCAATTGGTGATAATATTTTTCGGTCCTTGACACCCAATTGGGCCCCGGGATTTTATCACTAGCCTAGTAACAACAATGCATATCATACAAAAGTAATGAACAAGAAGCAAACAGGTGTGACATGATCTGACATCATTTCTAAACCATACTTTATTTCAAATGTACAGATCATATAATGGCAGACATGAGCTACAGTTTCGCCTTCATTTCAGACACCCCACTCTGGACATTAGCCTCCATTCCAGACACCCCACTCTGGACATTCGCCTCCATTCCTGACATCCCATCCTGGACATTAGCCTCCATTCCAACCACCCCACCCTAAATATAGCCTCCATTCCAGACACTCCACCCTGGACATTTGCCTCCATTGCCGACCTTTCATCCTGGACATTCATCTCCATTCCAGACACCCCACTCTGGACATTAGCCTCCATTTCAGACATCCCACTCTGGACATTAACATCCATTCCATACACTCCACCCTGGATATAGCCTCCATTCCAGACATCCCACCCGGACACACATTAACCTCCATTCCTGAGCTTCCATCCTAGACATTCGTCTCCATTCCAGACGCCCCACCCGGACACACATTAGCCTCCATTCCAGACCTTCCATCCTGGACATTCATCTCCATTCCAGACGCCCCACCCTGGACATTCATTTCCATTGCAGACATCCCATCCTGGACGTTCGCCTCCATTCCAGACACGCCACTCATTCGCAAGTGCAAATCCCCATTCCGAGGCTAGATGAGAGGTACAAGTCAAGTTAAATTGCTAGATCTTTCATTTTCTACTCCTCATGCAACAAATAACATACTCACATAAAACATGTGTTTATTAGTCCGAGAATCTTGGAATGCATCAAAAATTTTCAGAGCACCCAGACGGCTATTCTTCTTTCCGAGGAGATTTTGCAGAAAGTCTGAAGATGAGAAATTGAAGCTTTAGTGGAAGTAACTATTAATGGTAAAACAATGTCCCAGTTTGCTTCAAGAAATTCTGTAAAGAACTTACATACAATTCAAGTATAAACATGAAACATTATCACATTGAATAAACTGTGAAGAGAAGATATCACACAGTTTCAAGAGGAACATGGCAAGGAGATGGGGTATAATAACGATTAAAAATAGGGGAAGGAGATGTGGATAGTAATGGATAAAGAGATAGGGGATGGTGGAAATTTGGGGGAGGGGGTTGGAAGGGGCAGGGTTAGGTGAGTGAAAAAAGAAAATCAAACATAGAATAGGTGTCTGAATAATCCTAGCTTTCTGTATTACAAAAAAAAGGGGGGCTAAGTCTAAAGGAGCTTCAAAAAACATGTGACCACTCAAGTAATCCCACTCATGGTTAACATAGAAAATGTCATTGTCAATATACCTGGCAGATTTTCCAAGAATTTTTGCCTCGCCTTCTTCCTGGTTTCAGTAACTAATTCTTTACTGGGGGAGCCCCTTGCATTACCCTTCCAATCTCCCTCTGGCCACATAGAATCTTTGAAGATCTGCACATAGTAGAGAAGCAACGGCTCCGAAAAAATCCAGTCGATGCCCTTTTGTATCTCTCTGTCGCGAGAAAAGAAAACGAAGAAGAGTCGTTTAGCATCATAGAATTCTACAAAAGAGTCTTTTTGCATTACTAACAGTCAATGATATATTTCCCAACCCCGCTGTGGTTGATAGAAACAGAGCACACTACCTTCTTAACAACATTAATATGCTATTAACACATTCAATTACAGTAGGAAAGTCTTTTCTTACAAAAATGCTTAGCCTATTACCAGGAATTTTGCTTTGGGTGGGTGCAAGAATCGGAGCGGGTTAAAGTTCTTGAGAACTTTTTCACAGACTGTCAAGATGTTTGTTTAATACTTGGAACATTCCTTCAGCTTTTCAGAAGACCACAGATGTCAGAAGGAAGACATCATAAGACTTTTGTTATCTTAATAACATGTACATTTGTTTTGTAACTTTGTCAGGGCCTTTTACATTACTGTATGCCATTTCTGGAATGTGCTATTGTTCATATGAATCTAGAAGAACATTTTGTGACAGAGCTTTTGAGATTGATTAGGGCAAAGGTCCGACAATAATTACAGGTGTTTGATTGTTCTCGTGAACATCTGAGGGGACGTCACTGCATATGAGAATAAGAATGAGAACCCATCGAACGAACATTGTCAGGAGATATTTCTTATCTTACTTGTTGATTGTTCCCCCGAATGTTGCTTGTACGAATATGATGAGAGATCTTCGTAACCATTTAAATGTACCGTGGAGTTCAAAGATCTCACTGATTAGTTCGTAAAGTGGTTCAGCGATGGAATCTTTTCGGTCTGAACTCCTGAAATATGAGAGTAAATAATAGAATCCTGTCACTATTGATAGCCCACAAAAAGAGTACCTATTCCTTCATACAGACAAAAACTCTTTTACATAAAAATCTGGATGCCTGGCCACTGATATCCGAGAGAGCAACTTTCATACAGCGTCCTGCAGATGTTCTTTTGCCACTGTAAGAGTTGCACAAATTTCCAAACCTTTAACACTTAATGGCTGATAAATAACTTAATCAATTTACAGGAACACCAAAGGAGTCTAAAATTAATCAAGAAATATTTAGGACTAGCAGTAGGGTGCTGGTGGGTCACCGCTTAGTCCAAAGTAATATCCTGGCAAATGGAACTAAAAGTTTGTGGACTACTGTTCTGAATGATGTAAGGGGCCCTTAGCGACCTTTATCCTAACATGCTTGAAACACAACCTAACCAACTCTGGGTGACCACAATTGGAAAGACACCAATACATCTGAACCAATACTTTTAAATCTAGGTATGGTGCTCTAAAGGTAACTTACATTACCTGATTATACCCCTTTCAGTTTTAGTCCACGGAAGAGATCAATATCGTAGATGTAGATATCTTTATGAAGTGTGAAAGATTTGGAATGTTCGCTTAGTTTTTAAAGGAAATTTGTCAGCATGAATGTTATCTTCCTCTTTTCCGGAAATGAAGATTAAATTAAAACAAAATAAAGACACTTTCAGCTCAACTGGCATGATCATGTCCATTCATTCCGATATTAATGCAAGATTAAAACAACATACAGTTTGAAATAATGAACCTCTCATAGCAGAATATCACTTAAATAAAGGTACCAAGCATAACCACATTGAGAATTTTTGTTATTTAGACACAAGACTATAAACGAGCCTAGATGGATACTCACCCTTCATCTTCCTCCTCATCTTCTGCATCCTCTTCCCGCAGAACATTGCTCTTGAAGATACTTGATAATGAGAATAAACTCCTTTTTTGTGCTACCCTGTCATATTTGAAGAGAAAAGAATAGAGCATTGAAAAGTGGAAAAGAATAAAATGGGGTGATACAAGATGCAATGACATCTTTATGTACTTACTAACATACATACACGCATACACACATAAATGCATACATGTATTCATACATACATACACGCATACATACATCCATGGCTATGCACTTGCTTCATTCATCTTGGACCAATAGGCATTACTCTATGACATGAAATATACATCAATTCAATACAAACATTAAAAAAAAAATTCATGACTTCACAAAATTAGCATCTTCAGGTAGAGCGCTTACGTTATGAGAGGATTCCAGAAAATGTTAATTAAAAGAAATGATACAAAGCAAGATACAGGCTTGTTACAACTTTTGATTTTACTTGAATTATTTTATAACAGTTTGTGACATGCTCATACTATCTACATATGCTTGTGTATATTTACATGAATCTGATTATTTACATATTCATGTAGATATAAAAACCACATGAATATATTTATTTTGTTTCTGTCCTCTATTCCTATCATTGCCTATTCCATCCATGTATAGCCTCTCATTTTTGCCTAAACTTGCTCTATTCTTTGTCCAATTGTCCAATTCAGCTGTCTGTCCACATGTCCATCTGCCTCATTTGAATTTGTCCTTAGTCTGTTTTCAGTTTAATATATCCTCTAAAGAAGGTCCTGTTAGGGTCAAAATGTTGGGCCCTCTTAACTTTTATATATATTTACCTACACAGGATTTTTTTTGCTGTAGATAAGCAATTTGTTAGCACTTTTTTGCAGACAGACTCTTGTTTTGTTTCAAACCTTGTTGATAAAGATATATAGCTAATCATTTGTAAACGAAGCAACCAAACAATAACTTACGGGGGAGCATCCTTCAGTAATTTTGGAGTTGGAATGATGAGAGAAAATAAAGCTTCACTTTGTCTTAATGTGTCATCTTGAAGAACAGCCTACATTGTGGATCAAAATGAGAAAATTAATGTAACTTTTTGGTTAAAGGTTAAAAAGTTTTGTAAAATTTCACTGAAAAGACAGATTATTAATTATCTTACAAGCAGAGTGATTCACTTGGAGGGAGGGTAGGTCCATGAGTTAAATGCTACATCATTCTTTTTTATTGCAAGATAAAATTAACGTAACAGTTTCATAGCAAGATCTTTTCTTTTAAACTTCCTATAATATTGAAATCAGAATGTTGACATACCGAGAGGAATCTCTGAAGCGAATCCTTCATCTTCTCCAACTCTTTCTGGTCTAAGGATCTAGAAGACCGTTTGCTGATGGAAGGCAGCTTGGCTTTCTTAACCCATTTACTGCACTGAGAAACGCAACACAATTCAACATATTGTTAACAACATTTGAATTGAGAGCTATTCCTTGATGACGATATCTTTAAGATGAGTCTCTACACAAAAGATGGGATGGGAGAGTTGGGGTGGGGGATTGGGGGGGAGGGGTTGGAAAAGGAGCAGGTGGAGCAGACAGAGGAGGGTAAGAAAAGGAACAGAGGGTCCCAGGGGGTCTATCACAGTTGATAAGTTCCATTTGGAATACTATATTCCAGCTCATTTTCAAGAAATCTATCTTTAACCTTGCTTCGGGACAAGGTGGGCAAAGAGCCCACATGTCACCATTTGTTTTTAATCTGCTCCCACTTTTTCATATGCTTTTATAAATATACTGCTCTCTCTCTACAAGCAGTATTTAATATGTAAACAATAATCAGTTTCATCTTTAAAATCTTTCTTGAAGATATAATAAATCTAACTTGTGCATCCCTTTGTCTCTCTCTCTCTGTCCTCTAAATCTTCCCAATGCATCTTTGTTATGTAATATATATATATATATATATATATATATATATATATATATTTTTTCCACAAGCATTTCTGTATCATGCCAAAACGAGTGTTGAACACTTACATCTTTGAGTCTGTCTTGTAAGAGGTGAAAGTCCTCGAGTTTACGAAGAACCACCCATCCACACGTTTTGATAGAAGGATCGATTGGATGGATAACCAGCTTAAAATGGAGGATAAAGTTCTCAAGATCTTTTGGAACCTGCAGAGAAGTAAAATAATATCATATTTATCATATACCATAAGAGACCAACTTTTCATTCCATTAATATTTCAACCGACTGAGCCTACCGTACACTAAACTAAAATCTTACTGAAGGCAGTCATGGCAACCGCACCTGTGTGCATATATACCAGAATCAAGTCAAGAAATGAATTTGGTAATCAAATCTGGTCAATTAACCATGTATGTCTTAGCAAGCCAATTTGATAGGCTAATTAATAGCTGCATTGCAAAGACAAATGTAGCATTGACTTGATGCAAAACAACAACCTTGCAAATTATAAATTGAAGCTGGTGGGGGAGGGGGGGGGGTTAACTAGGGATATGGATAATGAAACACAATGACTTGTTTCATGACCATGCATGCCACCTACCTCTACCCTTCTACAAACACCTTCCCACACAATCCCCACCCCCCCCCCCCTTCCTCACCAACCCAGCCCATCTTCTCCCAGCCTCTTTTATTCTTACACAATCATTCCTTACTCTCCAATCCCTACATCTCTGCACACGGAAAAAACAATAACGAGGAAGGAAATTACTTCTGTCGAAAATAAAAAATTGCATCGCTGACATCACCTGATCCAGAATTCAGTTTTCATTTTCATGATATTTATTAAATATAGAAATAGTTATGAAGATGGAAGTAAAAAAGAAAAGAAAAAAAAAGCCAAAAAACATCATTAACAGAGACACCTTGAACAGCTATAGCCTTACCTCTGGTAAACAGATATCTGTCCTCCACTTTCCAACATGTTCCCACCATAGATCTATCCTTTCGATATATAATTCGAGAGATTTCTTCTCATTTTTTAAGTCTTCAATTTCTGATTCCACACCCTCTTGCATCTGGGAAAGAGGAACCATGTAGAGTAAAGTTTTTGTTGAGTTGCATCATAATCAGATCATTAAGCAGTAAATGGAAGAGTATTGTTTCTCAAAAAAAAAAAAAAACACAAGGCCAAACTTGAGGATTCAACAGGCCCTGCTTTTGTGACTTTCGATAAGGTGGACCTATGTAATGCTTATTTTACATACAAAAATCAGGTGGAAGTTAATATTGTCCATAAGAGTTACAGGTTATTACTGAGCTAGCTCGAGTGTGTTTCAGTTCATAGATGTATAAACTTCTAAGAAGACTCGAGTAAGAAGTGGATTATGATTATGAAATTTTCGGAAATGAAAACTAACCAGATGCGTTCATGAGTATTCTGTTTGCTTTGGTCTTGTAAGCAGTAATTCGCAAATAAAGCGCTGAAGTTCCACAGCAAACAGAGCATTAATTGTATTTCTCTTCTACGGGGGTACAATTAGTTTTACGGACAAACTGTAACTTTGTATTCTTTTCTGGTATGTTACAATGAGGAGACTAAAAGCACCTACCAAGGTCTATAAATACCAGAGAATCTGAAGCAAAGATACATGTCGTATTCTGGAGGTCATTGATTCCAATCCAGTTGCGCTTTTGAATTACATGTAAATTGTACCATACCAAACAGAATGACCATAAAGTAAACAGGATTTGAATAATAACAAACCTTTGCATCGGCGCTGTGCGATTTCTTGAAGTTGACGACAGCTTGTGTCTTTTGTTTTAGTTTGTCTTCCAGCTGCATCAGAGTGGCCTCTATTCGATCGCTCTGGTCCTGCATGCTATGCTGCGAAGATGAATCCATAGCATCGCCGACAACGGGCTGGGAAAGAAGAAGAAGACGCAGGCTGAATCAAGTCCGTTTACTTGCTCATAACTTGTCTATGCAAAGATATGACTTTATTTAATTCAAGTGGAATAATGTATAAAATGGACGCTAGAAATACAGATAAACTGTTATCATTTTGTAGGTGCAAACTTTGACCCTTCACCCGTAGTCTAATACATCCCTGAATCTCCATTTTAGCATTTTATCCTTTTTCACCTTACTACATATTGCACATGAATGCATCATTAATCAACTTCAAAAGTCATCTGTTAAACGGATATTGAATTTGTTTATTAAAATGAGACGGGGAAAAAAATAGAAGGGTCAATAAATACCTCATAATTCTTTGTGACCTCTGACCCCGATTCAATCTCTGAGTTATCTTCAATGCCTAGTTTTTCCATTAACTTTTCATAGGTCTCACTGACAAGGAATGCTGGATAAAATTCTTCATCTAAGGATTGGTAAATCTGAGTTTGGGCATCGTAGAAAGCTTCTGGCCCCTAGGAGAAAGAGATTGATAGACACACATGATCAACTACATACCATTCAGCAATGAAAGCATACTGAACCAGTTGGTCCTTATACTGGCTTTCAAGCTGAAGGAGAGATCGTTATAATTGATGCAGTAGAAAGCTTCTGGACCCTAGTAAACGAAGGAGATGGATACACACACAGACACACACACATACACGCAATCAAGTAAATCCCATTCAGCAACATAGACTTTCAAAGCTGAAGAGAAAAATCACTTTAATTCCTCCATTTAATATGGTGATTATATCTGTCAGCTGCCTGTAATCACATGACTTGCACATGACCCTCGCTTTTGTGAAGAAGTTAAAAAGTGCTGTTTCGTTGTTCTTTTTCATAATTGCTCTTTCAATGAGAAACATTCAAACATTCCAAATTGCACAGAAGATTCATATTGTTGGGACATTTTGAGGTGTTGCTCTGATTTGCCCCCTCAAATCAAAGACAAATGTCCCACTGTACCACTGACAAGTTTGCTCTCCCCTCCCCCCACCCCCAGAGATTCAATCCTCTGTCACCATTTCTGTTACCATGAAAGTGCAGGAGATTTCAACAGAATGCTTTCAGAATTAATAAGTACAAAATACCACCAACGACAGCACTAACATCACTGTCACCATTACTGCCAACAATGACATAACCACTGACTAGCTAGCTGCTATCACAACCACTACACTATCACTGCCACCAATATCAGCAGGAACATCATGACTTAATCTTGTAGGAGCACATGAGAATATTGTTTACTCACCTTGTTGCTGACTAGATATTCCCCCATATCCTTTGCTATCTTTTTATCTACATCTATGATACTCTTGGAAGCAATAAATGTTTGGTAGATATCTGTGGCCTTCATGTGTTGGTCCTGGGGCTGTACAAACAAAACAAGCACAGGAACAACAATTGAGCTGGCTACAATCTTTATGTTGGTTTTATGGTGATCTATCCACTAAAGGAAAACAACATTCTCACAAAAACTTTACTATGAATTTTGACAAACTTTGCATGTAGTTAATTGACAGCTTTTAGCAAACAAACCAATATTTATATATTTTAAAGAAGAAATCAAGACCAAGAGTGTAAAAGGAGAGTAAGGAATTCTGACGGAAGGCCTTGACAGACCACCTACTGTGATCTTCTGTAGTGAAAAAAAGCGGTTAAAACTTTAATCTGTTTTTGAGAGCGAAAGAAGGGATTATTTGCTACATCGTTTGGAACAAAATATTGAGATAAGGTTTCAATGAGTAGCCTAGGGAGGACTACTTTAGTCTTTCCCCCTTCAAGGCTAACATTGCTTGCCCGTGGAATTCCTGTTTAATAATGAGTTCATTTATAATTTGTGCATTCTTGCAAAGAATGCAAAACCCTGGTAAAAGAAGTACTTTCATTTGAGAATATGCTGGTTGGCTGCGGGGCAAGGATGACTGAGGTGGACGGGGGAATAGTTGTCGCTTAGTCAAAGTTCATAATGAAATACAGTTTGAATTCTAATGGCCTGGTTTACAATACATTACATAACAAAGAAAATCAAGTCGTCGGATCCTGGGAGTGAAAGACATGAAATCTAGAGTTGTCAGTCAGTTTTCAATTATTCCCATCTTATCACATGTACATGTATCACATGTACCGTCATGATCGGGATTTCACAGCGAACGGAGGGGGACTAATTACGTATATTTCCAAGGAATGGGCTATCGGTATTCCCAAGGTTTGTCTCACTCTCTCTGATCCGGACATAGAGTTACTCGCTGTGAGAACCCGGCCACGATTCCTTCCTAGTGATATATCGAATATCACTATTGTTAACGTTTATATCAGGCCATCAGCGGTTTTCTCTCTGGCCGATGTGAAATTGAAGAGAGCAGTGACAGAAATCATGAAGGAGAACCCGCGTTCCAGCATAATACTATTGGGAGATATAAATCGAAGCAACATCGCTTTCCTTGAGACAATGGGCTTTCAAAACCTTGTGGACTTTGCTACCTTCCCGCGATCTGGTTCCATATTAGACGCTGTATATGTCAACAATCATTACTACAGGGCAACAAGACGCCATCCCATCGGATCGTCGGACCACTACTCAATTTGTATCATGCCTAAGTATACGGAAAAGCACAGAGAGACCAAGCAGAGGCCCAGGAGAAGGGAAAGGGACATTAGAGACAACAATTTATGTATTCTTCGTGAGACCATAGCCTCTACGGACTGGAATATCTTCACGGAAACCTGCCCTACACTCAACGAACTGACTGAAGTGGTTTCGTGTTATATTCAATTTGTATCGGACATCTGCGTTCCAACTAGAACTGTACCAACTGCGGAAATGATGAAGAGATTACCGGCCGACGATAATATTAGACTAATGGAAGAACGAAAAAAGAAGGCAATTGAGGTGGGGAACAACGCAGAACGGAATAGGTTGCAGCGGACTATAAATAGATACATCTATAGGAAGAGGAGTGAACACTTCGAGAGGATAGCGACGGATTCCACGTCATTATGGAACTTTCTGAAATCAGTGCGGAATCCTCACAAAAAATGATAACAAGGTCACCATATCGAGGGAGCTTGGATCTAAGCTAGACACCCACTTCGGCCGATTCAACAGTGCGGTTATAAAGGACATTACTCTGAACTTACCGCACCGCTCTGTCAATGACACTCCTGGAATAGAACGAGATCAGGTTAAAAGACAGTTTGGACTTGTCAAGCGAGGTGTCGCATCAGGTATTGATAACATACCCTGGTGGGTTTTTAAATATTGCTCAAATGAAATTGCTGACATTTTCACAGTCATTTTCAATAAAAGTATTAAACAGAGTATTATTCCATCTGACTGGAAACATGCCAAAACTACTCCTGTGCCCAAAATTTGCAGTCCTGCTTCAGTAAATGATTATCGCCCAATTGATATATCAAGCATAGGGTTCAGTTGTTTGCAAAAGTTATTACTTTCGTATGTCACACAATCCATTGATGAACATGGTGATCCAAATCAGTTTGCGTACAGAAAAGGTATCTCGTGCACTGATGCAATCCTCACCCTTGTCCATGGCATAGTGTCTGGGCTAAACTGTAAACAGACGACAATATCTAAAGTCCTATTTCTGGACTTTTCAAGTGCATTTAATACAGTCCTGCCCAATCGTCTACTAAATGACCTGTGTAACTTCATCGATGAGCCATGGCTCATTCATTGGCTTAGGGATTTCATGCAGGGATGGTCGAGACAAGTTAAACTAGACAAAGGCTATACAACAACTTCTGAAATCAGAGTAGGAGTTCCACAAGGTGGCCCTCTATCAGCCCTATTGTTTACTATTTATACAGATTGCATTCGCTCTAATTCTAATTGCTCAGTAATTAAATATGCTGATGACACTGTTTTATCGTGCAATATCACCAAAGGCTCCCACCAGCAAAATCAGCATGAGTATCAAGATTTTATCACTAGTATAGTTAGCACTTGCGACCAGAAGAACCTACTTCTCAACAAAAAGAAGTGTAAGGAAATGGTTTTCGAAAACGTCAATATTAAGCACAGGGGTTTAATCGAGAAGAGAGACGAGAGGACAATTATTCACAATACATCCGTTGAACGTACTTCCAGTACAATGTATCTAGGAGTCTGCATTGACAACAAGCTGACGTTTTCAAATCATATTTCGAAGGTATTAGCCAAGGTGTATCACATTGTCGCCACACTCATGTATATTGCTCCTCACTTTCCTGTCCATATACGGGAACGGGTGTTTGAGGCCTCTATCTTGCCAAATATAATATATGCTGTCCCGGTCTGGTATCACTTTGTCCAAATAAAAGATAAGAAAAGATTATTAAGTTTCCTGAGATACTGTGAGAGAATCTTTGGATTAAATCATAACCTACTTAAAGATAAAGTTAATACGGCTGCTAGGAAGGAATTTGAGAGGCTACTAAATAACATCCAAAGAAATGAAGGACACCCACTCCATTGTGCAATAAACTCTCTGTGCAATAAGACAAACTACAATTTGAGGAATGCTGCAATAACTCCCAGATTCAGGATTGAACTTTATAGGAATTCTTTTGTTTATAGGGCGTCCATGTTCATACAGCATGGTGCTCTAGAACCATTGTTGTGATTTTGTTTTTCAGTGTTTTGTCTAGTATTTACTATTTTATATCTTTATCATAATTTTATTTATTTTCCTATTTATAAATTTTTAATGATTTATACTGGAAATAAAGAATTGAATTGAATTGAATGGACTGCCATTCCTGCAGCCTCTTCACAGGGGAATTCAGGCATGAAATGTCAGTACTACATACCTTTTTACATGTCTTCATGGATTCAACGGATACCCAAAAGCTGAAAGAAATGGCAGGGTCAATATTGAAAAACAGACAGTGTTGCAGTGGTCATTAATCTGACAAGTTATTATTTGAGTAAAGTAAAAATAGGATCATGTAAAGTGAGCAACAAACTTGACAGAATGTTGCACTTCAGATGTTATTTTTTTAGCAAAGAAACATTGCAGGAAATGTTAATTCTTATGAAGTGAATGTGATAAGTATGCGGTAAGTATTTTAATATTCAATATTGATATCTTTAGTATACTTATAATATTTTCAAATTTGACCTCTAACTAATCACTGTAATTATATGTTTCCATTATGTATTTCTTTTCCGATTTATAAATTTATATTTATACTGGAATAAATATAAAAAAATATATATATAATTCACATCAATTTGAAATTTGAAAATAATGTCTTAACATGCTCAGTTGGTAGAAAACAGGACTTGTCATCCTTGTGGTGAATGATATGAATCCATTTCTAGCTTAAAATTCCTTTGCTCTTTTTGAAAATCTGTTTATAATTCCCCCGCCAGTTTTTCCATTGTTAAGTTGATATTTCACTTCTGACAACAATAATCACCACTCACTGTAGTAAGTCCTCTTTCCCTTCTTTAGTCAGGAATATTTTCAATGAATCTCTTCCCATTTCGTCCGCCAATATTTCATCCAGGCTCAACAGTCTCTGATGAGGTTTCGGCCCTGTCTCTGTTGATGAGGTGGTAAAGTAAGACCCGTAGGCTGCTCCCCCGACAAGCTGCACCCGCTTCTCGCAATGAGTCTTGGCAACTTTGCACTGGAAGAGTTGAAGAGGTTTGAGTCACAATACAATAAAATATCTGTCAAAATCGTTCTTCCTGGAGGAAAGTCTGAATTCACCACCTCTCAGCAAAGGAAGAGGGTGATGTGAGGTGGAGGTGGGGGAGGGGGAGGGTTGGAGGAAAATATAAATTATCAACATTTGGGGAGGGGTAGGGAGAATAATGATGACATTAGTTAGTTCCACGGCTTAGGTGGTGACTTGACATGCTGTAGTGAGAATGGAGGGGAGTAGGAGGGGGTGGGGGGCTTACTCTCCTCTGTTGGTAATCAAAGAAATTTATATGATTAATGCAAAAGCCTTTTTTATGGTTACCTGTTTTGTAGTATGCACATGCTGTGTTTCTTAACATGTTTAATTTATTGCAAGTTTTCAACAATAACATGAACTGTGTTATACCAGCTAATAACCCTGGTATGTATTGACTAACCAGATTGTAACTCAAGAAAAGGTAAGGAGGTATTTTATAAACTGATATATAAACAACAGCCATGTTTGATGCATAGGCTTCAGGGCCCCCAACACCAGGGGGAGGGGGAAAACAGATCCCTCCCCAATAATTTTCAGAGTGATGATTTTTCACATGGGTATGTTGATGCAATAGGCAGCAGATGCAACACCACTGTAGTTTGGTCTGACACCTGCTCACCCCCTCCCCCCCCCATCTCCAACCTTTGTCAGGGTCCCTGGTTTCACTGCCTTCAAAAGTATATTAAACCAGCTGGAACTCACAGGACTTATGCTGAAACTGTTTTAAGTTATCTAATGAAACAATGATACGCCCAATTTTAATCCTAACACGTCTCTTTACCTGATTAATATATCTCCTCAGGTTTCTAGCTCTCAGTAAATCACTCTTACTGTTTCCCTTAGGAATCTTATCTGCCTCTAACTTTCTGGTTTTCTTCAAATCATCTAAGATGGTTGCATGCATGATTTCAGTCAAAATATGGTACCTGATTCAAAAGAAATGACAAAATGGCTAAAAGAAAGTTTTCTTCAAGAACACTAGAAATGATGAGTTGCATTGCAATGAATGTAATATATTAATACATAATCTATTGTGGATACTACCTTGAACAATGACATAACTAAAATACATTGGTTAATTCATGTAAATGGGTTAACATAGTCCTCATAATTTATTTGAACATAATCCTGATAAATTTTGTAATAGTTAAAGACATTTATTGAACAATTTTCACATAGCACAAAAACCACATACATGAAATTATCCATAACACCCCAACCCTGCAACTACACCTCTCTCCCCACTATCCCCCCCCCCCACCCCAACACACACCTGCCCTTTGCTGTTTATGCTGGCACCATCACTCAATAACTATATTTATTGCACATAAATACCTCATTTGTAATAATTCATCGATATCGTTGCACTCTCCGATCATTTGAATAAAATCCTCGTAAGATGCAGCATATGCATATTTCTTCTTGTGGCGTTCAGCAAGTTGCACTCGATAATCAAGATATGACAGAAAAGTTTCGTTGATATAATGAGGGTCACAGATTGCATCCACAGCAGGTCGAAAAACTAAACAGAGAAAGAAAAAGAATGACCATAAATTATATTTTCCTTATCATACTAAAACATTTTCTCTTGAATCCTTTCATGTAGGTAGTGTTTAGCTAAATGAGAATTATGTTCAAGTACAGTAGCGTATAGTATTTCATTCTGTATTGAGAAAAAGAAAAAAACACTAAAGGAACATGTAAAAACATAGAAAAGGAGATATAAAGCAAATTTTTTTGAAGACAATATTATTAAAACTTCTGGCAGGAGAAGGAAGTCAGGCTATCAAACATTGCCTCGGATTTATTAATTATTTATTATTTCAACCCCTGACAACATATGATACCCTAAATCTCCCATCCCACAATCTCTTCCCACCCGGCCTCTCTTCTAATACAATTTACAATTGATGCCTGGATGAGTTGCATAAACACCTGTGCATGTAAAAGCCTCCCTAAGGAGATGCCTTGCTGTTTCACAACCAGCCAATCTTTCAGGCAGGAGAAGAACAAGGAGAACTTCCACGGCCTCTCTCAGAAATTCTGTCTCCGTAGCTTCTGTCGCTAAGCAAGGATGAAGATAGAATGGTTTTGGTTCCTCTCCTTCTCTGTTTTGCAATGAAAGCAATATACAATGAAATTGTTTAACATAAATGTTTACTATGAAGGATAGAGAAAAAAGCAACACTCTATGTACGACAATAGCAAACGGCTACCGATCTCTCATATTCATAGCTTATCTAGCTGCTGTGATGATAGATATCTTCATATTCTGGCTTGGAAAAATATATTCTAGAATAATTTAAAATGAAACATATGGACTATATATCAGTTATCTTCTTTTTCCTCTCTTCTATATTTCTGGCATGACTGGTGCTTATTGATCAATTAGATCCATTCTTATATTCCTCTGTCACGATTAGAAGACAATAAAGACACTTGTTGGCATAGTGGCTACATGATATCAAAGATTATTCTGCCAAACATACAATAAAGACACTTTTTGGCATAGTGGCTACATGATAGCAAAGATTATTCTGCCAAACATACAATAAAGACACTTGTTGGTATAGTGGCTACATGATATCAAAGATTATTTCTGCCAAACATACAATAAAGACACTTCTTGGCATAGTGGCTAGATGATATCAAAGATTATTCTGCCAAACATACAATAAAGACACTTATTGGCATAGTGGCAACATGATATCAAAGATTATTCTGCCAAACATACAATAAAGACACTTGTTTGTATAGTGGCTACATGATATCAAAGATTATTCTGCCAAACATACAATAAAGACACTTGTTGGCATAGTGGCTATATGATATCCAAGATTATTCTGCTAAACATACAATAAAGACACTTATTAGCATAGCAGCTAGATGATATCAAAGATTTTTCTGCCCAAACATACAATAAAGCCACTTGTTGGCATAGTGGTTACATGGTATCAAAGATTATTCTGCCAAACATACAATAAAGATGCTTGTTGGCATAGTGGCAACATGATATCCAAGATTATTCTGCCAAACATACAATAAAGATGCTTGTTGGCATAGTGACTAGATATGATATCAAAGATTATTCTGCCAATTATGTTTGGAACAGGTAACAAACTGTTGTTCATTGTTGATCCTTATCAAGAAGCAAATTTTCATGTTTTACTTTTCTTATTATAAAGTTTAGTTGGTGAATACAAAACCCAAAAGTATAGGGGAAATGAGATTTAAAAAAATATTAAAATCTGATGGAGTGATCTTTTTGTATCCTAGATGAATGAATTATGATCAAATTTCTACAGAGACAAAGGCTTACATGTAACTAGTCTCTTTGAGCATCTGAAAATGTTCCAAAAGTTTGAGCACAATGTCACTTGTGAGGAGATGTACCTGAAAAAAAAAAATATGTAACATACTTTGTCAATAAGAATGAGGCAAATTTGAAAACCTAAAACAAATAATTTTAAGATGAATTTATAGTGTAAATGTACCACAGTATGCTATGTGTACCACAGTATGTTATATATGTGCTACAGTATGCTATATATTTACTAAAGTATAGTATTTATGTACTACAGTATGCTATATACTGTATGTACCACAGTATGCTGTGTGTACCACAGTATGCTATATATGTGCAACAGTATAGTATATAAGTGCTACAGTGTGCTACATATATGCTATAGTATAGTATATATGTGTTACATTATACTATAGTATACAAATAATAAATGGTTATGAGTGCAATAGTGCAAATATTTCATTCGTTGAAAGATGGAATGTTCCATTCAACGAGGCGCAGCCGAGTTGAATGGAACAAATTACATCTTTCAACGAATGAAATATTTGCACAATTGCACGAATGGAAACCATTCATTATTTGTATACTATAGTATAATGTAACACATATATACTATACTATAGCATATATGTAGCACACTGTAGCACTTATATACTATACTGTTGCACATATATAGCATACTGTGGTACACACAGCATACTGTGGTACATACAGTATATAGCATACTGTAGTACATAAATACTATACTTTAGTAAATATATAGCATACTGTAGCACATATATAACATACTGTGGTACACATAGCATACTGTGGTACATTTACACTATAAATTCATCTTAAAATTATTTGTTTTATACAACACCTTCGAAATTTGGATATAATTGGATGTAAAATGCACTCATGCAACAGATTGTTTTGAACAGACAGGTTTCTCTGCTCTCTTACCATTGAAAAAAGTGCTATCAAAAAAGTATAACACATGGTTCTATTTCATAGAGTGCAATAGAGTGGATTTTGCATACAATCGACGAGCAATTGACCAATCAAATGGCCCGAATATTATTAGGTGTTGTATAATAGTATATACTGTATGGTCACGATCATAGGTAAATATTAATGGGGATCTCAGCATTTCTACACAGGGCACTTTCATATCGGTCCTAACAGAGCCGTAGGTAGGGCCATGGATCCTAATGCGCATGATCTATATTTACAGATTTTGTACAGCACTGTAACATATCTCAATCTATGTGCTAGTTGTGAAAATATGTTTCATAAATATCAACTTCAATAATTACAAGAAGAATCCGGGTATAAGTGCAGTATACATCCATGTAGGAGACTTGGATAAACTTTTAATCAGGCTCAAAGCTTAAACTTGGAGGCGTTTAGCGAACACGACTGAAAATAACTCAGAGAAGCTTTCTGATCGGTTGACAATCAGACATTTGTTAAGTTGCTCTCACTGAATAAACTATGTTGTAAAGTCTTACTTTGTCGACGTTTCTTAATCTTCGCTGTAAATTATCTACAAACTCCCAAACATCCTCCCTGCAGAGAAAGAAAAGCCCATGTAAGATCGATGGATGAAATTATTTGCATGTGAAGTTATAGGAATCCTTAATTACTATGTGAAGATTTCTTCACCTTTTCCCTTCCACCCTAACTTCCTTCTGTACTCCTCCTACACCCATCGCCATCTGAAACTACCATCATGCCTCCCCCCTCCCCCACCTTGTTTCCACAGTTTCACAACCATGACTCCTCCCTTTTATATTTATCATATTTAATACAAAATACAAACTGAACATCTTCAAAACGTTTTACTCACTTTTGTGATTTCTGACTTAACAACTAGAGTAAGTAATGTTTAGCTTCTGCAGTAATCAGAACTAAACCTTACTCAAATCTATAAACTCCTAAAATTACTTCAAGACAAACCTCTTGCAGCATGTTTATCTAGGACACCAAAATTAATTAATACATCTTATCATAAATTACTCAGATTAACTTTATACTTTCTTATCGTTGCCCAACATTTCTATTAGAATACTAACATTACATGGAATATTTTCCTTTCTGCCCAAAAAAAGACAAACCTATTTACATACTTTGCCCATTCCATTTATATGAAAATAACCACTTCATTCCTAACTCATCTATGTTCAAGTAGATACTTCAGACACTGAGATGGTATGTTATTTCCAGTCCTGAGTTCTGAAGTAGTTTAAGTTTCTATTTATAACTGTGTACCTTTTCTAATTTTAAACTTACTCTAAGGCATCCAGAAACATATCTTCATCTTTCCCGATATCTCTGTACCAGCTAATGATGAAATCTCTGACCACCAATTCAAATACTGTAAGTAAAAAATGAAACAAAACCGGGCCCGTCATAATTAAAATGTAATTAGATATTTTTACTTACCAAAAATATTTTGCATGCAGAATCGACGTTCTCTGTTGCAGATTCTGTTACAAAACTATTCCTGAGCAAAGGTTCAAAAGTAATTGTAACTGAATGTTGCATCTGTGAGGCCTGTGAGGTCCTTGTCAAAGGCGAAATCATATACTGACCAAATTGCTACCTTTTAGCATACTTGATGGGCGGCAATAAATTTATAACCTGAGTGATGGCATATCAATTATCAACAGAATAAAGCCAAATACGTCCTACAACTTACCAATGTGCTTTCAGTAGAAGCAGCTACAAACCCCCTCCTCTGGAAATCAAACCATTCATGTCATTATACTGACCTTTGACTTCATATTGTTATGCATGATCACCATTTTGTGAATGCCTTAACTTGACTTAGTTATAAGGTTTGGTAATATTAGAATAATAAGTTTAATAACTGCAATAGAGTAGATTTACTTGAAATCGAGTCGGAAGAGGAAACAAATTACCTTCCTTGACAGATTTATCGACACTCCTTGACACGACGACCTTTCGAACTCTCCGTTTCTTCTTTTTGATGACCTCCTGTTTTGAGTAGAACACAAGAAGATAAATGTTGACGGAATATGCCGGCTGCACTGCCAGTTAATTATATACCAGCCGGGTAAACTATAGAAGAGTTGAAGTAATCCTTGTCGTATCCCTGGGTAGTGTTCATTCGGGGGCGGGGGACTCCAGGTGAGTATCCTTGGTCAAGTTTTATTAATAAATTTATGCAATCCTTTCTTTAGCAGGCCCCTACCCAGGCTGGGGAGATGGGAGGGAGATGGAAAGGGGAGGGATGGGTTTGAAAAGAATGGAGACAGATACCTGCATATGGAGCCATGCAAATCCACCCAACTTTCACACACATTTTACAGTACTGCTTAAAGATGATCGATTGTATCGCTAATATGTGAAGAAGTTGAACAGATTCCTTCGACCAGAAAGTTGACCTACCATTACTTTTGTAACAAGTACATTGAAACCGACTGGTGGTTGCGGCTTTAATACGCTCTTCTTTCTGTTTCCAGAGCAGAGTATGATGCCCAGTCCCAGACAGAAACCCACCATGCCAACAATCGCATAGAGGAAGAGTGACTTGAGTCCCAGCTGGTATACCAAAGCTAAGAAAATTCCTAACCCTGCTACCAGGTAAAAGAGTATGTTGAGTCCTTTCTCTGCCATTTTGGTTCCAGCTTCTATTGTCAGTTGCTTTCTTTAAATTCAAACCAAGTAAACAGAATATTCTGCAATGACAAGAAAAAAGTCATCATATATGTATATACGATATGATATAATATCACATGACGTGACATGTCATATCTCATCATATCATATCATATATTATATCATATATTATATCATATCATATCAAATCATATATCATATCATATCATATGGTAGAGTTTCTTATTGTTTGATACCAAACAAGACGTTACGAGATATGATATGATAAGACAACCTCTTGAGAAACCTAATTACAGGTAATTGTAAGCTGTTCCACAAGCTGAACAAATATTTGCAGTACAAACTTACATATAAAAGAAAACCTATATTTCAGGGTGTCAAGATTTGACAGATTGTGCATTTTGAAGAAAAAAAATTGATAAACTTCCTTTTTTTCTCGTCAGTTTCCCAAGGTCTCAAGTTCTAAACACACTGCACTATGGTTTAATCTTTACGTTATCTCTCTGCACTGACTAATAACAAAGCTTCCTTTATTTTTCTTTTATTTCCTTATTTTAGGTTTCAATAGGCAATCTCAAGTTATATCAGACTAAAGCATCTAGTAACACCCTGCATTATGTGTAAGATAACAATCAGAGATATATCAAAGAAAACCACTGACTAGTATGTATATATATATATATATGCTACTGGCTGAATCATCAAATTCTACTGTGAAGTGTTTTGAAAAGGTGTGTGTACTTTGAGATCATACAATACTTGAATGAAAAATTACAACATTCAATGCCTGATCCATTGTAACTTACAACGTAATAAACCGCAAGAATGATTTATATGGATCACCAAACAGCTGCCTTATTAGTTAGGATCACGATTAAAATTAGGTCTGATTTATTATGACTGGATTACAATGTAAGGGGAAAAAAGCAGTTTGAACTTGTTATCTTAAGAATTAAAACAGTGGCATCATAATAAATTACAACTTAAAAATGGGGGAAAATGAAAGAAAACAATATTTCACAAGCTTTCATAATTATACATTTATGAATGAATGTCCAATTACACAGACAATATAAAGTAAGATAGTGTCTGGCTGGCAAGCATTAGAAATTTAAGGATGAAATGAGGTTGTTTTGAGGGATAGCTTCAAGATATTTGTGAATCAAAAATTATGGGAAACAACTGTTGTTTATTGATATAATCAATATCTTTTAGTCTGTATGTAATATTTTGAATTTTCCTTTACCTCAGATAAGGTGAAAAATTAGTGATAATCTCAGGCCTAGAATTTCACAATGTTTAAGCTAATACTGTAGCTATAAAATGCCAGTGCACCAAAATCTACTGGATAAATTAAATTTCCCACATGAATTTTCCTTGGGTTGATACAAGGCAACATTAATTTGCACGGGCAGCAGAAATG
Source organism: Apostichopus japonicus (assembly GCF_037975245.1). Lineage (NCBI taxonomy): Eukaryota > Metazoa > Echinodermata > Holothuroidea > Aspidochirotida > Stichopodidae > Apostichopus > Apostichopus japonicus. The sequence continues at coordinate 19,257,198 of NC_092574.1, forward strand.
TGCTACTGGCAATACGGCCAAACCCTGCATGACATTTAGCCACTAACTAGCCTGAATTATGAGGCTCTAGTCATCTGTTAATATATGTAAAGCTAAATGTTGTAGCAAGCTCTGATGCCAAAGACATAACTACATAGAACAGCCAGTTATAATTATTTCTTAAAAATTGTTTGAGGATGTTCCCACAAGGTACCCAAGTACAGAAAGTGCCATCCCAGATGAACTTTTGACAAACACGGATACCCTAAGACTCATACATAGCATACATGTGGCTCATAATCAACCAAACACTCAGAAAATGTTGTGATATATTTTACCGAAAATTTTACTTTGACAGTCATCGTTGACAAGGCCATGGCAGGTACTTTCAAAAGTTCTCAGTGAAGCACATCACTTCGAAAATATTGTATGTATAGTGTATCGTTGACTCGACCAGGAAAGCTTCAGTAAGTTCAGCATTTCCTTGGGGAGGGGCAATGATAGCATTTCAAAGTCACTTGATGGTACTACTGAAACTCACTTTGAAATACTCAGAAACTGTGTAGCTCAGTCTGTGTCACCGTGACAACATTTGAAACATAAACAAAGTTATTGCGAACCTTTGTTTATCAGATATATAATTATTTCAAACTTTCAGATAAGGCTTTTACATAAAGCATGTTTTTTTCATGTCCATCACTCTTGCAGGCTCATTGTATCTATAACCCCTTTAAGGGACCAGGAGAAGCGCAGGAACACTATTCACAATCAATCATCTTAATTTTGCTCGCTACTCAATGCCCGGAACTTGCAAATTCTGTTTAAACCGATATGTGTAATAATCCACAGCTGTGAACTAGACGTTTTTTTTCTCAATCCACAGTTGGTCGTTTCTCCTCCAATGACATGCTCTGTTCTAGTTCTGATGTAAAAATAATTATTTATCTTTAGACAAAAAAAAAATGAAATAATAAGTAACACGATCAAATTGATATGACTCACCAAGACATTTTACAGTGTTCAGCATTACAGCAGGTTTTCAATCATGTCACTGTGCACTACTGCATCTCATACACTGCAAATCACTTCCATCAATTGCTGTCTGCAAAATATTTAAGAAAAAATTCATCACTTACATAAATTGGATAAATAATGATCTTCAGCTAGAAAAACCAAATGATTTTGTTTTTAAAGCGTATGCATGTTGTCAATTAACCTACTTCAATCAAATTATTGATCGCAGTCACTGAATAAAATTGTGCGTAGATTTTCTGTTGGTAAGACTTCTGCCTCGAGACTGAGACTTAACTCTTCAGCAATCACAGCTGCTGTTGCTGAAGTGTCTTGGGTATTAAGATATATATCACACTAGGCTAGTCAGTGCTAGAGGTAGTAGGTTCCTCTTTCCAATGCAGACTACAAATAATACAATAGCTCTTTTTGAAGAGAGTTTACTGTTTACTTAAAAGCTCTGACCCATTCAGAGCTTAGCAAAACTGAGACCAAGAAAGTCTGAAGAGAAGAAAAGAAAACATGGTGAGTGTTTTTTGGTGCAGATTGCTCAGTCATACAGAGTTGGAGAGGAGAATTAAAGGGACATCACAAATATACACAAATATTCAGAAATATACTAAATATAGAAAAATAGAGATCTGGGGTCATAAATATCATTTGCATAGTTACTGGCCAGAAAAATGTTAGCATGCTGAAACTTGATAAAGCTGTGAACAGTAAAGTTACTTCCCTGGAGGTCTGCACCAAAATATCGAGGAGCCGGTACGGGGTACTACGGGCCGATATTTTGGACTAAAGCAATTCAATTTCACATCCGATATTGATTTTCTATCGTCCATACCATACATGTAACATAGCACTTAATTTCTGCATTGATGGCATTAAGTGTAAGACTTGGTAACACACAAACAACTTCTTACAATATTTTAAAGTATTCTACACACTGTGTTGCTTTAAAGCAAGCCATTTCCACCAATTAAGGGTGTGCATATTTACAAAACCCTATTCACCTGGAACCAATTGACTGTGGTGAACTCTATTACTGTGTACATGGCTGGTTTATCTCAATCAGGGGTCTTATGTTTACTTTGGAGAAAGAAAAAAAAGGGACAAATTCAATGTTCTTTGTAAAATTGTGAACTCTTACTTGGTAAAGCAAGCCTTGTGTGGTTGTCATGGGTAAGTCATCCAGGGAGGTGAGCATGTATATAGAGATGTTGGTTATCCTCAGGGAGGGTGACTCTGACTCATCACCGAGGAGTAGTAATGATGGGACTATCCACAAGATGACATTCAGGATGTATTTGACACACTAATCTACACTATCTGTTAGTATTATATATGTAACCGTAAGACTGGTTTCAGAAATCTGGGAGGACGAATAAAAGGAGGGAGGGGGAGGGTTAGGGGGATGGGGAGAAAATATAAGGCGTTATTCACAAGCTGGCAGTCAACATCAGAATAATCAGTTCTCTCACTTGCAATCTTTTGTAGTGTTAAATTGCATATATTCCAATGTATGAAAAAAAAATTGTTTTGAAAGAAGAACTTTACTTTTGAATAGTTGATCAGTTTTCTTTCAGCAAGTGAAGTAGATTATTGAGAGCTCTGTAAAGTCAACTTACTACTTGTGAGTCAGAAAGTGAGAATGACCTTGGTGATACATGGAAGAAAAAACATGCAATTTCAGTGCACAGTAAGAGACTATACAAGCAATACTGCCAGTTTCCCTTTGGTAATTACCAGTTCACATATGAACAAATCTACAATTATGAAGATATGCTAGAGCAGGGATTCTTAACTGGTGGTCCACTGGCCGGATATGGCCTGTGAAAATTTCAAACCATGAAAACAAAAAAAAAGTTGTCCAACAATCTTGCACCAATAATTAGGTACAGTATACAGGCAAAGACCTCCAGCAATAGTTTAGCACGCTATCATGGAAAAGTTTCTTGAGATTACATAATCCACCTGCATTGGTCGTAAAATTACCTCTTTTTACCAATTAGTCTGCAATGCCTGCCACATATTTTTTCTTGTATGAGGATCTTTGTGTGTATACATGAACATTTTTCCACACAGTGTTAACACAAAGAGCCTAATGGTGTTAAGTAGCTATGCAGGCTAATTTTAGAGCCTGAGGTAAATTTACGACCGAGGCTGGTCGTTTACGTAATCACAAAACTTGCCTAGCTAAAGCGTGCAATAATTGGAGCCAATAAAGAAGATCTTTAAGGTTTTTATGCGTAATCACCCAACCCTGCAAATTGCCCAATCCAGGTATGGTAAGACATTGGTTCTCTAGTTCTCGCCTCCAAAACATGTTTAACCATGGAGGTAAAACTCAGACCCTTGTAGAATACAAATTGAGAACAAGTCTGTGATAGAAACACCAAAATAGTCACCTATCCTAACTATTGCACATGCAACCGACAGATCATTATTCCTCACAGAAACAATTAAATTGAAATTCTGTAGTATAGATCCGTGAAAAATTTGTAGATTTATTAACAAAAATTCCAAAGATCCGAATTTTCTGGTAAGTACTTTTTAAAAATCTTACCAATTTCAACATGCTAAAAAGTTAGAATGCAGTATACAGTACTGGAGTCTGTGACAAAATCAAGTAGAGGTGAAACTGTGATAAATCTCAAACAAGTTCAATATTAATAGGAATTTGCTTCATACAAACCTATGAAATATTAAAGTTCTGGTTTAACTTTATAAACAAATCTGGTATTAACAACAAACAGTAAATGTCACTAATCATCAATATCAATTACAAATATTTTGTCAGCTATATCCCAAGAAGTTGACTTTTTTTTCACAAGAAATTAGCACTGTCACAGAGTTTGTTGTAATTGTTGGAATGCTACAGTATGTGTTCATTGACAGAGAGCAGTGTGACACACACATACAGTCTACAGGCAAGTCAAAAAAAATACATATTATAAATGGAGACAGAGTTTCATTTGTGTGTATTTTATTATTTTTATTTACTTCTTGGGGAGGGGGAGGGGGAGGGGGAGGGGGTGGGGGATGGCAAACATAACTGTATGACAAGGTTTTCTGCCTAAATACGTGTTACATTGCATTTTGTTATACCTTTAAGCCGTTAACGTTTACCAAGTGTTTGTTACCTCTTATTTTTCAGTGCTAATGCAGCAGAAACTGTCAATGGTTTTAACTATTTCACTTCTTGGGATTGATCAATGGGATTGATCAATGGATAAGAGAAGAAAGGTTATGAGAAATTAAAAGGACAACGAAGACTCACATGAACATTCAACATCAAACAATAAGAAGCCTGAACAAATACACTGGCACTTTAAGACAATACATTAGATATATAGTTAATTTGCCAAAGTGATGTTTGTTCCTACAGTAAGTAGATCTTTAAGGTTCAGTAATAGTTAACCCACCACAATTTACTATAATTTATTACACTACTTGTAACATTTATATATTCTTTGGCTCAGGTTTCATGTTCTTATCCATTACCATCATAATAAAGATCTACTTTGTCAGTCTGTACTGTCACCATAACAACTAATACTGCAGTACTCGCCATAAACTAGTACAGAGAACACTTGTTCTATGTTCCTGTATCTAATAGCAACTGTGAAGGCTCTCAATGTTGTAGTGATGAAGGCAATGAATGTTGCAAGGCAAATTTTTAATAGCCGTATGGTCGTCCTAGACGACCAAATTTCTGCTTGGACAACCAAAACCAGCTTTGTATGTCACCTACTGACGACTAGTTGCCTATATTAAATTCAGATTGCATTATTACTAATACTAAATAACCCCCAAATAGGTAATATGATAAATTGTTATTATCCCCAATATTGGCATTCTATTCATGAACCAACACATCTTCTTCTACAGTGTACATATTGGTTATTGTTACTATACTCCATTTTGTCAGACAACCAAATTTCCTGTTTCGACGACCAAAACCTAAGGCCTGGTTGTGCGTGAAGCAACCAGTAAAAATCCTTAAAATTTTGAACTGATGTTGTCTCTTGTTATTATACTATATGCGATAAACTGCTATACAACTTTGCATTTGTAACACAATTTCACCAAGTTGTACATTTTGAGATGGATACGGGATATTCCCAGAAGTACAGGTAAAATACTGCTAATATTAATGACTCACAAAGTTTACATTAATATGCTTCAGACAATTAAACACAGCTTTTAGCAGTCCATTTTCAGTTTCAATAACATATATGTAATGTTGGGAAATTGCAACTTGTTCATTGTAGACCCATGCAAAAAGGAAGAACACTAGCCTTTGTGATAGAGCCCCAACAAACCAGCTAAGGAAAGTTTACCTGTTTGGAAATATATCATGTGTAGATAAACGACAAGATGGAGGCTCTTAAGGCAAGTCTACCTATATGTGGAGTGTGATGGACAGTTGACTAGTGATGCAATGATTGCTGGTTCTATACCTGCCTAGTTCAGTACATTATCTATTGGGCAAGATGCTTTATCTCAATTGCCTCTCTCCACCCAGGGGTTGAATGGGTACCTGTGAGGTAACTTGTCATTGGGCACAGTATATATACAACTGCAGCCACTTGGAGGGATTGTCTCTGGGACAGGTTATTATTGACCAGGGGTAATATAACGTCTGCCAGTGTAAAACGCTTTGAGACCTACTGCTGGTATAAAGCACTATAGATAAACTAAAATCCAATGTTACTGTCATCGCACCAGCTCGCTTAAATCTTTCCTGTTTTTTTTTACTTAATTACTGAGCTGTTCATTTTTATATGGATTTTGCCATTGCTGACTCTACTTCCGACTCTAGAAGTTTTTAACATGGCTTAACCCTGACATATTCAACAATGTGTACAATTCACACTGAAAATATGGAAGGACAAAACGAGGAGAGTAAAAAGTTTTACTTCCCAACAGTAAGTATGACATTTGGACGATGAAAATATGGCAGTCCCTGACAGGTATTTAAAACCATGGTATTGCATCTCCTAAACAGAGTGGATGAGTTGTTCATGATAAGAATCTCCACCATTTAAATACAATGGTTAAACTTACTTCCAAATGCCTGACTCAAATTAGTCTGGGCTACTATATCTTCAGTAGTTAATTTTCAAAAGAACACATATCTCAGGTTCAGTTAAGTTTCAGTTTATTCCAGTATAAATTCAGGCAAATAAAGAGGAATCATTACAAAAACAAATTGCAGAAGGACATTCATACATAATACAAATTAAAAAAGTGAGGTTCTAGTTAGTAAACACAAATCAATTATTAGAAAACATTGAATAAAAGCAAAGGTTGAAAGAGTTAGTAATATTATAACAAAGGCTATAATTATCAAAATTAGAGCAGCTCTGTATATAAATAAGTTCTTTTAAGAAGGAGTTCTATGACTAGATTTTATTGCAGGATTTTATTGTACTTTGCGTTATTTCACAGAGCGGTTAGCTTAGAATGAAGCTCATTTGCAGGAATAACAAGCAATGGACATATAGTCACGCCATGGAATCATGGAACCATGGACCAATGTGGTCCTTCCTACCTTCCCATGTCTACCATGTACAACATAGTTTTAGTTTTAAATTCCTAGATATTGTTATATAGGTACTTCAAGAGGATAGTCCAGGCAAAAATGTATTCTTGACTTGGAGAAAAATAACATATTGGGTAGGGTTGGGCGATATTTGCTTTTTAATGACACGATAAATAGTTCAAAAATTATCGCGATATTTCGATAATTACGATAATTTTTTCTTGTTGTTTTTAGTGTGTTCGCGAACACACTAAAAACAACTGCCTTTTTCCCACCGGTGTTTTCGCGCAGCAAACACACCGAGCATACTGGAGTGGGGTTCAGGGGCCCGCCTTAGAGCCCCGTTGGGGTCAAGGGGTGGAACCCCTTGTGGGGGTCCAGGGGGCGAAGGACCCCAGAAAAGTTAAGTATTTTTGCGTGTCTGTCGATAAAAAATTCGCAATTGAGGATTCAAAATACTGACTAACTTTATGAATTTAAATTGTCACGAAACTGATGAAAGTTTTAAAATGACAAGTTAGAGTAACTATATAATGTGATAAAATGAAAAGCGAATTAATCTGTCTTACAATCTTTATAAAGTTTAACTTACAAAACTGTCGATATTATGAAACAAACTACGTTCGGCAAAGGCCCGTTTCTAGACTGCCTAACAATCAGTTTACAACTGCAGTGATTAACCGTACTTAAATATCACGGTAGGCTACATGTGCTTCCAATTTTCCCAGGTACCTTACCAAACAAGTTACAACCCCCCTGTCTAACACCTGTTTGTTAACATTTTTGGCACGGTTCCAAAAAACTTTTCATGGAGTAAACTATTTTGGCTCCACTCTAGAATTAATTAGGTCAGTCAGTAAAGGATCGGTAAAGTTATGCGAAATATTATCTTAGACGTTAAAGGAAAGTAGGTAAATATCCCCGTAACATTAAGGTAAGTAAAACACACTTCAAGCCAACCGACTCCTCCGCATGAACAAAACAATCTATTCCCCATGATACACGAGGCACAGTCTATACCATACAGACATAGCACGATATCAAGGCCCCAATAGCTACATTATGGCCATCTTTATGAAAGCAAACCCTGTAATTCCATGTTTTAGGCCACCAGGCGTGATTAACTTAATGCTAAATATTGTTTCCATGTCCTTGTAGAAATCGTCAACTTCGCAAAATACAATTAGTTGTGTTTTTGTTGTTACGTGAGATCCGTAACCGACGAAGTGGTTAGGCTATTTACTATACACTTAACTATGGTAGGATATTATTATTATTTTATTTTTTTGGAAATTCTAGAAAATACTTTCTTTTCTTCCCGCTTTACACCAGATGTGGTCTTCTGGTTTATTCATAAATGGGTGTACTAGAGCCTTGTTTACATGACACTTGTTGCATTTAGCACGATATGCCAGTTTCGCGTGAATTTTTCGAAAGTATTTTGCTCGATCTTTCGTAAAATTAGAAAGGTGTACCAACTTACTTTTCGTACACAATTGGTAATTTCTCTACTGATTTTCAGAGTTTTGTTCCCTATACAGTCAATGTTGTAAAGGACGGGTTTTTTACGAAGTGCAAAAGTCAGTAAATGAAGTTGATAAACTTTATTTCTTTTCAACTTTCTTAACCATGGAATGCTAGAATAACATTTACACATAAAATGGAGATTTTTTACTACATTTATTTCAAATTTCTTTCACAAGAAATTATCGTCATTTGTTCAATCCTCAAAAAATATCGTCTTGAAAAAAAATTATCGCGATAATAATAATTTTCGATATATCGCCCAACCCTAATATTGGGGCATCCCAGTGAAACTGGCAAAAAAAATTAAATTGTGGTCAGAAACAGCTGGCTGCGAGTATGTTTTAACTGCATTGGAAACGTGGAGAAAATCCACTAATATTGTTGGAAAAATAATTGTATGAAGTTCCTATAGATGCCTGGTATTCCATTATGTTAAAATTTACAGCATTAACATTAGAGTGATATCTGTAATTACTTCTTATATCACTGTATCTTGTTTAAGTTGGACTTTGCCCAATGCTCCCGAGATGTTTTCCCTAATCTCCAATTTGTGGGATGGAAAAATGTAAGTTTGGCAAATCTTTTACAGTGCCTACTAAATGGGACTTCATGATACTATTACTTATAATACCATAGGCCTATATCTATGTTCCTATCCAGCTTGGCAGGTTTTCTCACAGCTGTGCTCTAAGCAGTACGCAACCCACTGGTTCAACCAAACCTGTGTTAAATTTTAGATTAAAGACTTTGGGAGGATTCACAGAACTACCCATTCACCCCGTATTATTGTTAAATAGTGGAACAATTAAAAATAATTTATAAGGGATGGCTTCACTGTTATCACAATCAGCTTCCTCACTGCCTTGAGCATAACAGTCATGTTTTGTTTCACAACAATAATTTTTTTAACTTTCCTTAGCATGAAATTTTACATCGTTTGAACACAATAAATTATTGATATCAAGAGCATCACCAAAAGGTGTCAAGATTGAAGAATACACAGTGTTTTCTAGCTTTTATTGCTTTCACCATACACGTAACAGAAAATGGGAAATGCCATTTGTGCAGTTTCATTCATTGGTAGCCTAGGCTTATGACTGTAGTTAATTTTTTTTTGTCAGTCTCCCAGATTGTGGGTAGATTAATAGCTGTTCCAATCACCATCCACTACAACATGTTATTAATGATAGCTGCTGGAATCAGATTTATCCATCCTAGCACATGTCACACTGTGTCTGAGAGTTCAATTATTAATACTAGAGTAGAGCATTTAGCCTATTCATGATCTTTAACATTATGCTCTAGTCTTTTGTATATTCTCATGAGATGACTTTTGTTAATCCACGACAGGTAATCAAAAAGATATGCAGGCAATGATCAGCAAATAAAACTTGGGAAGAATGATCTCAAACTCACCATCACTCTCTGGCGTTTACAATTCGTGGTTTTTAATACAACAAAGCATAAACAGTATAGGTGTAGGTCTTAGGCTACTCGTATATCGTCCTAAACTACATGACAGGGTAGTAGTAGTACTGTACTCAACGGCCTAAAGTTAGTGTATGATTTGCGTTGGACATAACGCAGCCTTGGCTACTAATTAGCTGACTACATGTAAAGTGCACTAATTAGGGCTAACGATACATAAAGTTTCGTCAAATCTGTAAACCCTTGTACAACCAAAACGCATGAAAAGAGAAACAAATTACCACATTTTAATCCAAATGCTCTCAGAATTCGGAGTAAGTGTTGGCACGTTTATTAAATGAATACTTCCCGCTTTCGCGAAACTGCATCATACATCCCAGCTGACAGCTGTTCCACAGCGTAGCAATGTTAATATCCAGGGACGTGCTCACCGATCTCTAAACAGATCAGTGGACAAATTGCTACTTCAATGTCACTGAACTCTTCCACGCTCCTTATCTTGAGGAACATTTAGGCCAGAGGTCTACAACGTAGTAGACCCACGACCCAGGATCGTTCACGATTCACCAGACCTCCATTGCTCACAATGGATTATTAAAGGCCAGAAAGCAGGACTGCAGCCTGGGTAGAAACCCCAGGGCAGCAGTTGAGGATTATCGAGAAACAGGCTTATGTATCGTCCAGATGTCACATATATAGTGATACTTTGATGTGAGCATATACCAGTGGCGGAGCTAGGGGTATTGGTCAGAGGGGGCGAGAATGGTCTGTAGGGGCGCTTTCGACACTATCTAAGCGGAGCGCCACCACAGGTTGGCGCGGAGCGTAAAGATTTTTTTTTGAGTAAAGATACTCTCTAGATCGCCGGAAATGATCCTTTCCGGGCCTTGCTAGTTTGCAGATAAACGAAGAATAAATAGCCATTAGAGCATTTTGTCAGAAAATTACAGCAAGAAAATGTGACAAATGTCAATAGGTAGATGAGAGCGCAATAAAAAAGTCAATAATCGCGAATAAGTAAAGAGTGGTAAAAAGCTGAACTTGGGCGCCAGCAGTCCATTTGAGTCCGTCGGGGGGGGGGGGCATTCGCCCCCTGACTATATGGACGCTCCGCCACTGCCCCTCGTAGATTGCTGCAAGTTCCGGACCCACATCAGTAATGATTTGCAAACGTATGGCTATAACTACCATTTATAGTATTAAAATTATTCAAACAAGTTATATCCCAGTTTTTATTCAGTTTTCTTTTGCCTTCTAAATGTAACAGCGACCAGAGCCAGATCTACGTACGGCGCTGCCAACGGTGTTGTTGAAAATGTGCCTGCCGCACGAGGGCAAGTTTTCACGACACCGGTGAGGCCTTCAGAATCTGCTGCTATCCAGCAATAAATAACAACTGTACTACAATGTCCTGACCAAAAGGATTGGCAACTTAAACGTTTGGGGTTGGTATAACAGGATTACTGTGAAGGGATACTTCAACATAACAAAACAGACAATACAGAATTCTAATCGTTTATTTCAGTCTCATAAAATGATCGGTATTTATTTCCATGTTTGTCACAAGAGTTGCGATTAGCGGATTGGTTACGAAACTTCACTGTGACATTGCGAGATCAATTACGTGGTATTTTCCAGCAGCAAACATTGTGACACTAATATGATAAATAATAAAAATATTCCACAAAGGTTATTCAGGACCCATATCTCCATATGATTATTGCATGTAAACCATTTGACATGGATTATAAACTGCCAATTCTTTCCTGGCGGAGTGCAACACAGTAATTGGTCTGGGATCATGTCATCACGGTAGATGCTTTTCAAAAGCTTTACTTTGCTTATATAAGCTACATGCTTATATAAGCTGTTTTATATTGTTTAAAACTTGTTTTTGCAAACCTGCAGGAGCTCGACTGGGCTTGTCCCCTGCCCCCCCCCCCCCAACCCCGGCACTAGGGCCTCGAAACATGGAAAGTTTGTATAGCTGATCATAATATAACTTGTTTCTAGAAATATTACTTTCCTCTGTGATTAAGTGAGGTAAATATGAGCTGAATTGCAGTAATGCAGGTGTCATTTACTTTGCTGTTGCCAGATGCATTCACAAATTATAAAATATCACAAAATTTGAAAAAAATCTAGAGAAGCAGAAAATGTCCATTATATATTTGATTAAGAAACCAACTGCAGCCACCTGGAATATCCCTTGGAACAATGGTGCCTTGTTCTTACAGGCTAGTGGTAATGGTTCAAGGTTTTACTAGTACAACTTACAAATGGCAACAAATCCAATCACTGTATACTTTTGACGCTAGAAGCACTTTCTACACTGGTGCCGAGTCCTATATAATCTCTATGGCTTCTGATAATTGCCAGAGGGGTTCCCATGGAAGGCTAAAGAGGCCAATATTGGAACTTACAACAATATCTCCACCAATCCCTCTCAAACATGGATGAATGTTTGCTTTTTGGATTTTTTTGGGGGGCATACAGATCTTCTGCAGCAGTTAGTACCTGCTGCTGGTACTTCTTCTCTTAGTGTTCTGTATTTCAGTAGCATGTACAGGGTTTGAAATGAGGTGCAAGGAGGTGTCTAAAATCCCATACAGAGTAAGGTTGGAACTGAAACTACTATAAGGGCCTGGGGGGGGGGGGTGGTGAAGCATTTGGTAAAGGAGGTTGTGTGGCCCTGAGGTCATCTCCCATGAAGGGGGGGGGGGTCTGTCACCAGAAAAATTAATAAATTAGCTCTCAATGCAAGGCTGTGTTAATAAATACTTGTGAGTTTTGTGGCTGGTATATCTTGCTAATTGGGATATGGCTGGGGAGAGAGAGAGAGAGCGAGAGGAGGTTGGCAAATAAATTACACAAGAGTATCTAAATTAAAGTAACAACGTTTTAATAAGGGAGAGTAAGTATCCCTTAATAAGACTATTAACAAATCTCACTTCACCCCCGGCTAGAAGTGCAAGATTCCATATTCATACTCGAGGCCCCACCTATCCTTTGAGACGACAAAAATGATTCGAAAAACAGACGAGACATTTGTGAAGAGCAGACTGTTCTGCCTATGATCATGTTTCAAATTCTTACATAGTTTTACAAGAGAAAGAAAGAAAAAAATCAACTACAGTGAAATATGGATTCCATTTAGTAAAATCTGTACATAATATATAATAAGGACCACGATACTGGCAGACGGAGATACGACTGTAATTAAACCAAAAGATGGCTTAAAAATTCACTCTTAGAAAAAAGAAGAAATATCTATTCTCTCTTCCAAATGACAGATCTGGAATGATTGGTTCGCACACGAGTGGGAGGATACTTCTGACATGGTTTCGAGCAAACTTTTTGATAGAAATGATTCCACAATTTCATGTCATATTTATTATTTATAATGTGGAGAAAATCATAAAATTGCCACAACCAAATATAAGGAATTTCTGACAGTCAGTATTTCTGACAGATTGACATCAAAACAAGAGAGAAAAGTTTAATTCTTTAAACTTTTACCTTTTGCAATCACCCAGTTCAGTGCAGGCATGGTTGAATCCATGGACCCTAATCACAATTGAAGAATTAGTTATGGGGTAGTTTAGGCAATACATCAGTGAGGTTAATAAACACATTTTTTTTACATTCTTTTTTTCTTCTTCTACATTAATATATTCAGGAACGACACCATGTGTTCTTGTTAATTCCCTTATTATTGAAGAAACCAATGAAGCCCCCTCGATGAAACACAACCGCCTGATTCACTAATGGAGACCGAGTATGATGTCCAATAGCGAGGAGCCAAGTTTTAACATTTCATGAAATATCACCTTTATACTACTAGGGACTGATTTAAATATACATCACCTAGTACTCATGAGATACTGGTAAATGTGGAAACAACCCACCAAATCAGGACATGTATTAAAAGTTTGTAAGTTTCCCAATGATTTGTTTAGGAATTATCAAATGTAATTGTCCTCATAACAGATTTATTCACTGCCTACAAAACACCTGCCTGCCTGCTCTCCCTTGATATTTTTTCCATGACATCAAGTCTGAATAGATGAATACAGAAATAAACACAAAACTGAATTATTGCACCAACTGCATACAATCCTGTAAACCAAGGGTGAAAATGCTGTCCTTTTTAAAATTAAGAATGAGGGTTCTTAACTTCAAATGACATGCTCCTTTTTTAACCTCCATTTTGACTTAAACCTAATTTTAATCATTCTCAACTTTCGTTCCATTCGAAAAGTCTCATTGATGAGGAAAATACAAGAAATAAACTTTCTGTTTCCCTTTTTTCTGCATGCTGAAAACCACTTAAATGATATAGTAAAATACTGTCCCTAAAGTAATGTCTAACTTGGGGGGAGGGAAGTAACGCAACTTTCTCACACACTTATGAGGTGGGGGGGGGGGGAGGAGGGAGGAAAATGATTGGAAAGGGTAGGAGGATGAGTAAATGAGGAGTGGATATGAGTTGGAGAAGGGGGGGGGGGGTTTCTTGGGTATTTCTCACTAAACCAAGAGCCATGCCACATACATTGTCGTCACATACACCTCTAGACAAAATATGATAAGACCAAAATGGATATGATCTTCTGCTTTTCATTCAGCAAACTTAAATGAAATACACCCATGAAATATTCTAAAGATTCTTCATCAATTATGCAATGTTTTATACATTTCAAAAAAAGGACCAATTGAAAAACATGCACCGTACTCTCAGTTTTCCATCTCACAAAACCAGAACAGCATTCAGCCCGTCAAGTGAAAGCGTTTTAAGCATATCTAAAACCTGTGATAAAGCAACTCTCTATCTTGTACATGTTAAAAAGCAGATGTAAATTGTCTCACTGAAGATAATGATACAGGAGAGGCGGCTGTAAGATGCCTGTTGAAAATTAGAACACGAGTGACCGTCATATAAAATTTCTAGAATATTTATGGGACATCACTGACTGATGACTGTTACGAATCGAAACCAAAACCACAAAATTAATGATCTATTTACCAGCTGTCCCGATCCATCGCACATCTTTCATGATACGTTTAATGTTCATCTATAGTACACGCAGGCAAACCTGCAAGGGGCCTGCACTATTTAATCAAATTCACGAACAAATTTAAATAAAACCGTCATTAGATATATGTACAGGCATTGGCAGGATGGGACCTCTAACTGGGGGGTAGGAAAGTGGGGTCAAAGTTGGGTTATCAAAGGATCATACGGAATCAAGATGTTATTACCGTAAAACTTTGACAGTTCATTTATTTATACCTATTGTTTCCATCCTCCCTGCCCTTTTTGTTAACCCCTCCCAACCCCCCCCCCCCTCCCACTCACATCTAACTATCCCCTTCCACACACTGTTCCAGTATCAGTTGTTAAAATATCACCACACAGTATTATCCAAACTCATCGACTAGAAATTGTTATCAATATCAACCTAATATTGGTGAGAAAAAAAAAATCAAGATGTTGAGGTTAGGACATTCACTTTTACAATTTCACATTTCTAATAAGGATAAGTTAGGGTGAGTACAAGTTATGCTAAAATTAAGACCTTAAATTTTTTTTCTAAATTTATCAACAATTAACAATAAAATTGACCAAGGAGTATCTACCAGCAGACCTCTTGAGGATTATAAAACAATTAAATTAGGATATTACGGTTTTCACATTACATATCAAAATTCAGATCCGACATGAATTTGTTTATCTTCACTGAATGGCATACAGTAAAACAGATACTCATTATTTCAATTAAGATGGTAATAAAAAAATAAATCAAAAAAAAAGTTGCATATTAACCTTTAAAACTATATGAACAATTTTTTTTCTAATTTATGCAATTATACATTTCGTTTCATACATGAAGACATCAATGTGAGAGGTTAGAAGGAAAAAAAATGAATTCAATTGAGAAATGTATAACACCTGACCATGCAAAAAAGTATTTGAACCAATATTCCATTGAAAACCAGATAAATAATAAACCAGAGAAAAATGTGGGGGGAAAAAAAAATAGAAATTAAGACCGTGAAAATGTTACCAAGGACAAAGTCGAGCATATACATTTTACCCAAATGCTTGCAAACCAATTTGAGGGCATATTCATTGTAATACTGGATTTATTTTTTGAAGTAAAGAAGTTACGATAGTTTCATAAAGAATAAGATAACTTTGCGTCCGTTCTCTAAATATCACTGACAAATAAAGGGAAATAAAGGGATACTTTACTTTGCTCCTCACATTAAAATACCAAAACGACATCGTACAAGTAAAGAAAATCACAACAATTCTGGAGTAAGAATCGTTACATGGGCATCTATTGAAACGCCTCTACACAGAATTCTATGTAAAACGAATTTCCATAATTTTTTTCCCTATTTATGTTATTTTGGTAATAACAGCATATATCTTTACCTAAAGTATTACAAATTTGGTTGCCACATATTAATCCTCATATTAATCCAATTAAACACCTAATTTTCTAGATGTTTCACCACTTTATCAATAATTTTTCCAAGTTCAATTATAGCTTTTTACTCTTAAAACAAACAAATAAAAGAATTGGCAATCAGACATTCTCTTTCATATAATTGCTAATCACACACAAAAATTTAATCAGCAAATTTTTACAATGGTTGATTTATTCTTTCATTGTTTGAGATTAAAAATTTGACCAGTCAAGTAAAGAAACTGTACTGTTATGAGATGTTTAGTATTAATTCCAATCTTCAGATTTACGTAACTGATAGCAAAATTCCTGCTGAAGAAAAGACCTCATTTCCGAAGATCAATTTCTAGTGTGCCAACTTTTTTTTATCATGGGTTTGGATACGGAATAGATCGAGGACTTTGAAAAGGCAAAGGAGGAGGATGATAAAAATAGTTTTGTGCGTTGGACAAGCTTTGGCACGTCTTTACCAGATCAATGAAGATTTAAGATGAAACACTTTTGGCTGGATGAAAACGGCCAAGACAACCAGTATAGCAAGAAACGAGAGAAAACTTTAGCACACCAAAGCATTATATACCTCCACAGCATCACAAAAATGGAGTTACCACACGGGTGGAAAACTGAACTGTTTTAGACACCACTGTGTGGGTGTGTCTAAAACGGAGATGTCTTAATACGGAGACCCAGATGACCCTCATAGGCCTTCGTTTTAGAGGTCTTTGTTTTCAGACACACGTGAATAAAATACAAGTTCATCTGAGCAGTGAAAAATAATTGTTGTAAAATAGGCAAGTGCCAGAAAACTCACACATAGATATCAGCAACTCCAATTTCAACTACCTCAAACATTATCCAAAATGAAGTCGGTCATACCTTTTATTGTACAGCCAAAAATGAAAAGTATAAACTGTACAAACACGCACGGATATGATGTGTAAAGCTTTCTATGATTAGAATGCGCAGAAAACAGAATATAAGGGTTCTTGATAAATTATCCAGTCTAACATGTGTATAAAGGGAGTGATGTCCATAGAACTTCCATTTAATACTTGATCCGAGGTCCAAGATATCCATTGCTATATACATAAAATTATGTGTAAAATGTCAGTCTCAAAACCTAATAGTCCATCCTTGCCTGTGACAGCCACTCACACACCCAATAGTTGATCCTGGGCCAAGACACACAGACTCACTTACAGGTTCCTTGTTGCAATTGACAGTCACTCACACCTAATAGCTGATCCTTGGCCAAGACACCCAGACTCGTATCGAGTGGGCCCATTGTGTCCCCACCCAGTGGTTCATTCTTGCCTGTAATAGCTACTTGCACAAAATAGCTGAGCGTTGGTCAAGGTAGCTTAATTCTCACCTAGAGGGTGCACACAGCTCAAAGGCACCGTCATATCTATTAACAGGCAAACCTAATTCATATCCTCTCCACCCTGACAGTTGATTGTAGACAAAACATCCACAATTTACCGTTGAACTGTTGTGTTGTCAACTTGCTTAGACCACAGATTAGCTTGCTTGAAACCTCTCAATAATAACGAGTATTTCCTTACTTCCATTAATCGTCATATAAATATCACGACCACTGAGATACATTTCGAAGAGTCACAGATTGCCCAAATACATCTTTCGCAGATGACATGTACCCATCGAGTTGTATCGACACCCAAAAGATGTGCTGTTAGTATTGTAACCACCTGACAGCAATAATGTCTTCAAGTCAACTCTACCATTTACATCTGTTATGAAAGTGCCATGGGCAGTAGGGCTAGCATTTTTGTGTTCATGCTTTGTGTTGAGGTCGTATAGCAATTCGTTCTCACATTTATCTGACCATCTAATAATGCACATTTTGATGTGGCAAGCACAACTGTTCTCTTAATGCTATTGAAGGCCTTCCCTGATACATTTTGCACAGTATATAGGTGTCACGATTATAAAGAACCGTTAGCGTGGATGTGATGTATCCCAAGTTTTCTACTGTGCTTGGGGAAAATCCCGTCCTTCAAATTTTGACTACTCTCGCACGATATTTAGTTAATCGTGGAAAAAGCCTGGTAGGATTACAATTACACAATCAGACATTAAATTTGCACAAAGCAAAATGCCGAGTATTATCTGTAACCAAGGTCGGCCACTTATCATGGCAATACTGACACACTTGACTGAACAAGTATGTAATACTGCAGACCTATAGTAGCGTTACAATGATACTTTATAGGTGATCATATATCCTCTGATGAATATTTAACCACACAATCTCACTGATTTCTTAGAGGATGAATATTTAAACGCACAATCTCATTGATTTGTTATCCTTCAACGTACAGGTTTGTCGGGGGTTAAGGCTTATTGAAGTCTTACCCCAATTATTGACGACACACTCATGACCATATGTACCACCCTTCATGGAAATTTTCTTACACAAATTGACGGTAAAAGATGACCTTAATCACACTCATTACTCAGCACTAACCTAGTTTCTACTTTAATTGGAAATCATTCCAATCAACAGTGAGAGGAGTGGGGAATAAAAAAATTAAATTTTCATAACATTTTGTAATCACATGTAACTATGTTCATAGCTCTGTATAAAAAGTTAAGTATAACACTACACCCTGGAGAGAGCAGTACAACAGCAGTTCACGTAAATTTGATCATTTTTAAATGATCAAAGAGATAGAGTGAGTCCTCCATCCTCAAATATTTTTATGAGCATCGAATCCGTCACGTCCTCTTTAACTTTTTATAGAATATTTAGAAGATCTTCGATTTGATAAAATACAATCTATGCCTAATCTCTTATTCTTCACATTGATCAATTAACATGTACAGTAAGTTGCAATAAATAATTTAGCAGAAGCTAACAACAAGATGACAGAATTACTCTCTCGAAATCAAGTTGATGAAATATGACACGGTTGACACCGTGAATTCAATGCAACAAATTTTAGTTTTTTTTTTCAGTGTGAATTACATGTATACATAAAGAGAGGGATTAGATTGCTATGATTAATTAATCAGAAGAAGCAAGACTAAGTTTAGCTACTGCTTTAGGTTTTTTTTTTCAACTATTCATCACAAATTATATCACAAAAATAATCATTATAAAAACTCGATCACCTTGAACGATCGTGACACCATTGTGGTACGTTTAATTTCCACTCGAGTCTGCTAATGGAATGATGGTCCTTGGCAACGAAGAAGTAAACATGAATATGCTTGCACAGCTTCTCCCTGCACTTAACAAAATGAACGGATGTACGTAGTGCGATAACATTAAATACATGCATCATGTAGACTCTACACAAGAACAGTTACTGTAGTATACGACCGGGTAAAATTCATCAAAATTTGTATCTAAAATAAACAATTTTGCATTAAAAGGTACGCAGACATTAAATAAGCAGCAGATATGACTGCAAACATTATTGTAAAATACTGAGACAGTATAAACTACCAGTGTGGAAATTATACTCTCGCTGGCTCTAGATCTCAACCTGTACACACTGATGTGTTCAGTTATGTTAACATGTTTGCATGTACAGCACTACTCTTAAAACTAGTTTCCATCAATCCCCGAGGATACTTCGTTGTCAAACTCTACTGTAATGAGCAACGACGGTGCTTGTCAGATGATCTCACAGGTCTAACGTGTGAGGCCTTTTGAGGAAAACATACTTTTTTTTTGGAGGTTAAACTATCTTACACATTGTAATATAGTGAAATGTGGTTAAGCCTAGCCTGGTGTGTCTTTGGTTGTTCACTCGATACTCTGTCATAGATCCATGAAATGAAGAAGAAATGTTCTTGTCGGATTGTAAAAATGTTCCGTATACCTCCTACCTTTCTGACGGTTACTGATACCCTGTTTATACCATATTTAGCGCACTAAAATGAGAGAATCAGGTGCTAATTCTCTGAATAAAAATTCCACTCTCAACTTTCCAAGGAAGTGAATGATCCCTGTGGTTTGTGAGGCTGTGTCCTAAGCAAAAATGTGCAGTGATACTGTACTGACAATCATTTCCCCATAGTTACGTAGTCATATAGCACGGATCTCATACTAGTATTAACGAACCTTCCTCGCTCCACCTCCTCGTTTCGTCCGTACGTATTTTCCGCCAATCACATACATCCAATCCCAAACCAGAAGTAACTATGATGTGCTTACTGTAGATTCTACCAAAGTACCAAATCTAAATTATCTACCAAACCTGACAAGAGAATCACTTTTCAAAAAATTTGGGGGGCACCAAGAACAACACATGACCACTCTTGATCAATTTGCCGCTATCCCCCACCCCCTACCCCCCACCACCCCCTCCCCCATGACCAATGACATACTGTACATTCCACAAGTTCATATAATTCACATCGGTCCTGCCCCACCTTTCATAACCATCATTAAGGGATTTCTTTGAAACAGAACAAGGATTGCATTTTGTGATAACTTCTCACCGCCAGAATAACGTAATTGACGGTAACGTCAATATCTGCCAAACAAACTAACATAATAAAAAAAATCTTAGCCTTAGCATGGTTATCACAGATGAAATCATTTTTAGCTAGGTGATGAAGGATATCAGTAGTATACGCACTTTGTGATGTGTATATGAGCAACTTCAAAGGCAGAATGGCATTTCTCCCTCACAAGCTTTTAAGCAAAGAGACTTTCTACTCCGGACACTGCATTCGATCATTCACGTTTAGTACACTGACATCAAAGTCTTGCGAGTGCGCTTTTTGCAGTGTACGACAGTAACCTTGACAGGCACTCACACAAAAGAAAAACAACATTCAGGAAATGAATCCAATTAGGAAAATGTGTCCAAGTGCTCATCATTAAAACAAATCTTATCCAAACATTATGCCAGACAGAAAAGAAAAAAAAAATCTATCGTCGGGACAGGATACTACAAAATATTATTCCATGTACTTAAGTGTAACATAAAAGGCACAACACACACACATCCCGAACGCTCTGCTCGGCTTTGAAATGGCACAAAGCCATAGATACTTGGAAAAAAAAATAACATGATTGTTTAACCCTATGACTGACAACCATTCACTCTGAATGCTTGTTTGTTTTTAGTTTTATTTTTTTAAATTTTTTTCCCGCCATCTTGTGTCACAGCGTTGTCATTTGCCAATCCAATATTCTGTTTCGTAGATCGAGGTGACACCATGTTTGGGATCCGTTCCTCAGAGAGATGGGATCCAGGAGGGCCAAGTGACAAAGCATTACGCAAACAAACAACACAGCTCCTTAAAGTTTTGTAAACTGTGGCACAAAGTTCACCTTCGATTGAAAGATATTTTCTAGCCGTACCTGGACCCTCAAAGGACCACACAACAATTGCTTTCTTCCGTTTTACCGGTCTTTCGAGGGCCTGCGAGAAAAGAAGACAAAGGCGGAAAACATTTTTATTTTAAAAATAATCTGATTTTTCTTGACATATATATATATATATATATATATATATATCGACAATAGCGACTTTCCATCGACCATGAGAAAAATTTTAGGGATGTTGGGATTATACTGTATTTAAATGTTTTTCTACAGTAATATTTATAATGATAATAATAATAATAATAAAACAATACATACAATCATTTATGGTTAATGTACAATTGAAATGTTAATATAATTGCAAAACAAAGCCTTCCAAATAGCAGATTTAACACAGTAGAGCACTGTTCTTGGTAGATTACAGTTTTCAGTCAGGGGGAAATCTGCCAACCCAAAATATTCATTCCAATTAATTGAGAACAAATGAAGATAAAAAATTACGAAACAATTTCTTTGTAGCTGAAATTTAATTAGAATTTTTTTCCAGCCTCCCCAGTACTGTTTTGGTTGATGAAAACTTTGACCAGAAATTGGAACATGGTCTGACAATTTAGATGAATAGGATGTTTACCTTGTGAGTTGGGTTCTGGTAAAGTTTCTCTTGGCATTAAATGCATCACTGTTGTCTTACCAGCGGGCAGTTGTAAAGCTGCCAAGAAAAGAAAGCAATAAGCCAAGTTAGGAATAGAAAGACATTTCTGAGACTAAACCTCTACTACTGTATACTGAATGAAATTATGAAAGTATGATATTGAAGTTAATGAAGAGTCTAAACTAATACAGGCTTACAATATCAAGGCTACTTACTGGCTAAATGCCAAGGGATTGCACCATTTTCCAGTATTATAATAGCACTTACACTTCCCTGCCAGTATAAGACACTTGTTGCTTTTGGCCTAATGCAGGGAAAATGTCTGTGGCAATTTTTATTTTGGCAAAACTCTTTTAGCAAGTGACTAAAATAGTGAAATGCTAGGCCTCAATGGAAACAAAAGCCACTTGTAAATTTACAGGACAAACTATTTATGAAGTGTCATGCTCAACACCAAACTGTTAGGAAATAGCAACTACTCTTACATAGAACAAATCAAACTCTTGAATATTTTAAGCAAAATGTGAATAAAAGCAAACACACTTACCCCCTAGAGTCACATTGCCATGGATAAATCTGCCCTGGTATATAAGTCTCAATATATTCGGAGAAGAAACTCTGTCATTTTCCCACTCTGAAAAGAGAGCAGAAAATATGCATGAATGTACAGTATGGATGGTACTTAACTGTTAAATACCACTGTTCTTATCGGCAATCCATAGCAACTTACATACAACCCGATTTACATGCATAGAAACATACAAATAGTTGGTAAAATTGTAAGGGAAGGGGTTAGGGGCAGTACCAAATTTTTGTAAAGAGGTGAATTCAGTTAATTCACTTTAATGGACACTATAAACTGACAACTTCCCTTACAAATGCAATTTTTGATTATGTTGCAGTGTTCACAGGTCTTTGCATTAACAACAACAGTACCATACAGTATGTTACTCTTTGCCTATATATTGTTTATTTACAGTAAAAGGTTATGTAACCTTGTTATGAGAAAAAAAATCACTGATTAAAATTGAGTTAATAATGGAGAGAGGGGAGGGAGGGATTGGCTTGAATAATTAGCTTAGAAGAAAGTGATCAAACCAAGAAACCTAATCTTGAAACTAATTTAATTTCAAAGGCAGGCAGCGAGTTTGATAACCTTGATATTACAAGCAGACTTTGTCCCAAAATGTCTCTTTATCTAAATTCTTTGTCGAAAATCACTGTCCGCATAAAGCTGGAACCCTCAATTTTATGGTAATAATTTTGAAAATGTGCACATGAGTTGATAAATCATTGTAGGAAACTTAAGATGTATTAAATCACCAGCTCATGCAAATCTAATGTTGACAAACATGGTTGCATCCTGATCAACCAATCCATGATAATATCATCCCTTCTAGTGAACATTGCTTATATTGCACGACGACTGTACTGCACGGTATCCAAGGTCGTTTATAAATAAAACACTTAAGTGCCTTCAGTGCAATCGTTAGATGTATGCATACAGTATCTGTTGCACATGCTGTATACACACTGTACAGCACCTCTTATGCTATAAGAAATTCAAAAATGTCAGTGAGATGTTCTACTATATGACTGTTTCTTTTTCCCTTTTCATTTTTTTTGGGGGGAAATTGACAGAAATGAAGTAAAACATGATCCACTTTATATTTTTTTAGTTTGATAAATGAGAAGGATTAGAGATTGAAAACCCTGCAAATCTCTTTTAAAGGAAGACAAAACCTTTAATAATGATTTTCTGTTTCCCTTTTTTTTCTTTTTCAATGAGGTATAAAGGGGTTCTCTTTTATTATTATATCATGTTTGAGCTTTTCATTACAATGATTTTAGTGTGATCGACACATCATACTGTAGCCTAGTCAGAAGAAGGAGAAGAATGAGTTTTCACTGTTTCCAAGGTTATGAAAAATCTCAATTTACAGACAGACAAGACACAAAGAACTTCAGAAAGTGGGAAATATTTAATGAAAATAAACATCCAGACTGACAAAAAGATTCGTACGAAATTTACAAAATATCTGGCAAGCAAATCATGAAGGATATTCCACAATATCCAAATTGGGAATTATAGTATGAGTTTATACTCGACATATGTAGAGAATACAACCAGCTAACACATCAACCAAAGGAACTATGATAACATGGAGGGCTCTAATTTTTAGTTTCATTATTTTTTGGCAGATGGAAATTTTGGGTGGGGAGGGGGAATAGGGGGGGGTTGGAGAGGTGGGAGGTCAAACATTTCCATAAGAATGCTAACAGTTTGCATGCATTTGTAGCTCCAAACATGGATGTTGCTCACTACAGTGGGTCATTGCAGCTGTTTATTTAAAATTTGAAAAGTATTTAACACAGATGCACTTGATCAATTATAAACCTCTGTATGACCTACCTGCCCAACTGAGTGTGGAAGGAAGGGAGAGGATATGAGCTATGCATTTGACATGCAAATCTACCACAAAAGAGCTCTATACAAGTGTAGGCGAACAGGAAGGTTTCAGAACAACAAAGGTGTATTCAAGTGGCTATTTTCTCATGTGATGACTCAATAACATGAAATGATGCAAATGATGTAAATCGCGTAATCTGGGTGGTTGACTAACAGGCAAGGAAAAATTAAGGGTTCAGAGTTTGTGCAGTAGCTTTGAAGGCTCTAAAGTTTTTTGTCTCAATATAAAATACTGTACAATGGTTAATGTGTACAAAAACTGCTATATGTCTTGCACTTGTCTCTACAGCAATTTGCACATTTCGCACCCATAGCATTTTGGGATGAAAAACCGGATAAAATACTCCCCGATAAGAGTCTTTGACAAACTGTGGTAATAAACAGTACTGTTGGAAATATTTTTAACACTTTGTCCAATTGAATTGATGACTCCAATATTTTCCAGTAAACTATCATCGACTGCTGCAAAGTGATGATTTGCCTCGGTTATTCAGTAACATGTCGTTCTATGGAAATCTGCTAACATATAGAAAGGTATTCATTTTGATGGTACCTCAGCACTTCCACAGAAAGCACTTGAAACAATGAAGAAATCAATACAAAATCACCTGAAGACAAAAATGGTATATTTACAAGAGGAGGGCTATATGAGGAAAGTGCCAATTATTTATGGAACCTGGGAGAAAATGGATGGAAGATGATGAAATGATAGAATTTACCTTGTGGCCAATGATCAAACACATATTGCCCCACATCCGTTGCTGTATCATTGCCTGTGAAGTTGAACTCCTTGCTGTGCCCATTCATTGGATGAATAAGGCGTAGTATAATCTGTAAATTGAAGAAATATGCATCTTATATTGAAATTCCTTAATATCTAGTAAAGAATTGAAAACATATTGTGATATTTGTGTATCTAGAACAAAGACCTCACTGGGGGGTGTCTTCTGTACATTCTGGGTATTTAATGTGTTTTAATGAAAGCACAAATCCAGTTCAGACACTTAAGTCCAACCTCCTCCCCCCCCCCTCCACCCCCTCCAAAAAAGAAAAAGAAAAAAAAGAACCTCAACCAAAGGCCAGTTAGGTTTGTGATTCCTTGCCATACTGTACCTTCAAAATTCAAAATAATGTAACTATCTGACTAATGTACAGTAGAGCAAGTGAGTTAAATTTGTCCAAGAATAAAGTGATAACCACAAAAGATTTGCAGCAATCCCCTGTGAGCATCAACCATGTCATGCACTCATAAGGATTTTACAGTATAGAATTTTTCAATTTTTAAAACCAAAATGTTTCAATATCCAGAAGGAACAGTCTTCTTATATGTGAAATATAGACACAATTCACCAACTTTGAGCTCGCAAACCCTTAAAATAGTTGTTCAGAGTTACATGACATTGTTAATATACTGTGAAATATTGTTGAGAAAATGGCCAAAAGTTCACCACCATTTGAGATAACCTGTTGATTCATTACCTAGATGACCTGTATGTTTCGTTGAAGGCCTATAGAGCCCCTTCAACGAACTAAACTGGACTGAATTTGACCAAACTATGTTCACCAAAAGAAAATCATACCATTGGAGAATGCACAGATTAATTGTAGCTTAAATTTTGGAGTTATCATGTTTAAAAGATCTCAGACTGGCTTATCAAGTTTGTCAATGACTACCCAAAGCAAACCCATTAACAGTCTCATTTTCTGTACATGGTTTAATACTTTGTATGGTAATATTGTCGTCTTGGTTTAATTCTGATATAAATTTGCACTGCAAACTTAGACTAAACCCTGTTGTGCAATGTAACATGTAAGTACTCTAAATGGCGATACAGTATATATACTGTACCAATTCTTCTGTCCCATCAAATTACAGTAATTAGTGCAATGACTACAAGATGTAACTTAGCGAGAAGAAATTGATCCTTTACACACACTTAGCCATCTTCTACAGCTCAGAATTTCCGCAACTTCAGCTTGAGGCTTCCATAATAAATGGGCTGAAGATGCAACTGTCAGCACTGGTGGGGTTTTGACTAATCGTTACAGACAATTGCCACTTTTGGTCATTTTATCCTTGTTTGTGCCACTGCCTTAAGAAGAAATTCAAAACTCTACATCACAAACCATTCTGTTAATTGGCTTTCAGTATTTGTGCACTGTAGTCTGTCAATAATAGTCATACTTCAAAATTAATCTATACTAGCTCACTGCATGTGTACAAGAATCGAATACCTTCCTTACAGACTGTATTATAGATATTACAGTTGTCAAAGTGATTTCTGTGTTAACTGTAGAGCAAGTAATATTAGCTAGCATTGCACATTTCAAGGTTATACTTGTAAATGTTTACAATAAAAGCTTCCAATTAAACTAGTCCCACAATTATGAAGAATTTAATGGAACAAACCCATTGCAGTTTCTAAAGACAAAAACAGGTATTAGTGACATTAGGGAGTTAAATGATTTTTAGTAACCATCCAAACAAAGGCTTTCTGAGAAATCTCATTGGAAAATATGTGCTCATCATATTCTGTTTAAAAAATACAGCAAAACAAAAATTATTTACTTTTAGTTTCAGCAATTATAGAGTACTTGCAAAGTGCTTTCATGATAATGTTTGTAATCATTTGTTTAAGATAACTACCTGTCAAGATGACAACCACTTGTTAACTGCTGTGTACAGTGCAAGAGTCAAACAGTCTACAGATGACATGTCTAGGCAGTGGTGAAAGTACATTGAAATAGATCAAAAGTACAATAAAATATTCACACGCTAACATTTTTGCAAATTTTCAGCCTTGAAGGTATAACTGATTCTTACTGTACAATACATATACTGTATGTAATATTCACATTTTATTCTTTATATTGACCCCTATGGTAATGAGTTAAGAACTCTAAATAACTCCCCACAAGACCCCACAAACATAAGCTTTAAGGAATTCTTTAATCATGCAACCACATTTTCACAAGAAATTTGTTCAGTGGGGCATTGCAACGTTAGTCTTGATAGGCCATAGATAGGTCACATGCACCATTGCAAGTTATGGAACTTTTTCATGGATCACTAAAAGTTAGCATCTAACTTTTGGTGCCAGCAGTTTTTATAACTCGCCTGTCTCAAGACACTTCCTGAATTGAGAGTTCGGCTGGACGGTTCATTCCGGGTAGTAATAGTATACTGCGTTCCCCTATTTTCGTGTGACCCATTTTTGGGCAGTACGCACATACAGCGTTCATCAAATTTAGGCTAGGCCCTAGCCTACCTTCCTGAAAAAAGGTCTCCATACTTAGTTATTCTATAGACTTGAGTAACCCACAAATAATGGGGTCTCTCCACTCATTAACACTTGAGTGGTACTCTCATCCTCCCTCGCTATTCACTGGATGTTGGTAGAGAAAATCGGATTGGAATTGTGTTACGCGCAGTCACAGATCGCGTAGTACTGTACGTATACTCCAAAACTTTAGTTGTCATGATTGTATAGCCTTAGGGTGACAATACTACGCTATGCCCAGCCTGCACGCATTTAATATAATGAGGTCACCGGATCTATCGGGTCACTGTTGATGGGGGAGTGTTTGAATTGCAAAATTGATCTCGACGTCCGGATCAGATCCTGGTCTCTGCCAGCATCAAAATAGGAGGATCAGATCCGAATCTGAACTGCATTTACACTTCAGCCGTGATCTCAAGATCTGATCCAGATCTAGGGAAAAGCAAACCTAAGTTGTTTTCTTTAAGTGGGGCACAATTTCTGTCATCAGAATGTCTCCAACTGCAGTATTCTTTATAAGTATTGTCAACAAAATCCACTTTAAGTGTGCATCCAAGGACAAGATTAGCCACTTGAGCCAACTTTTACCAGCTCAAAACAATCGAATAGACTACATATGGGGGCACATCATTCACTTCCTTAATTTGCATGAAAGACAGCTCTAGTCAATAGAGTGGAGTGAACTGCCTACAAGGATATTATTTATATAATAGTGTCAACAAAATGCATAGCAGTTAACAAACACTGTTAGCCATAAAGGGATGATAATGTTAGCATTCTATATCATATAAGTACTGTTCCTTTACATTCTAGATGTACAAGGTTACTAACGACAAAACACTTCTGTTGCACCTACCTATAGTGATTCATGTAATTTAAATGCTGTTGTTCCAATGTAACCCAAAAAAGTAGCATGACTTAAATACGTCAAAAGGGAATCAGCCTTATACTTCAAGATGTAGATGGAACTGTTTTGTCTTGTTTAATGCTTATTTACAACCACAAAGTACAATGTCATATGAAGACACTGTTCATTTTTTCTTTACTCAGGAACATGTAAAAGTGTCTTGCTCTATCAGCTTGCTCAAAATTGATCAAAACTCTCATTTCATAAGTTGCCATTCAAAGGACATTGAATAACAATATGTGTTTCCCCTTTGTGAAATACACTCCTTTCGCATTTTAACAGAACTTGTGTGAAAGCCAGGGACCAGTACATGGTGTAACCAAAACAGCATATATGAAAACGAGCATTAATCACAGCCTGCAACTTGGCATCTTGGAATAACATATCTAATTACATTCATGATTACACATAGCATCCATATATGGTAAGCTTCGACCAAATACTGTACTTTTGGTATTATTCAAGGCATGATATGTGGCTTCTTAAAATAAACTTTAAAGGTAGCAACTCACCTTATCATTTCTTCTGTTTGAGGACATATTCAATCATTAGTTGTTTAGCATTTGCTGAGATTCAAGGTTAATTTTTCCCAACAGGAAAGGACGGAGCTGAAATTGTTCAGTCTTTGAATGCTCTCTCTAAATTTCACTTCTTGAGGCAATATCCACAACCATATTTTATTCAATTTCCTTGCCTGTTTGTTTATGATATATTTTGTTATATTTATAATTACAGATATCCTCTCTTTTGAGCAATACAGGCAGGGTGGTGTATAGCTGGTACACCACTTTCCTCAAGATGTTCTTTGCCAAGTATTCATGTGTGGAATCAAAATGTACTGTTTTTCACCCCCGAGGTTGTAATCAATTGGCCATATGAAAACTGCTTGAAGTTTCTCTGTATTACTTTGCATCAATCTGAAACAGAAAGCAAAATTCAGAAAAGAAATAATGGTTTGTCAAGATAATGTAGGTCGTACTCATTCTTGTTGAAATAATCACAAATTTTACATTTTTCTTTAGGAATTATGAATCTCTACATATGTTAACATGTGAAACGTTACTGCCGAACCTCTCAGCTTCCTTTGAAAGTGATACTTCAGCTAGACGTTTTTGTTTCATTTTGCTACATGTCAGCATTCCATAAAATCCCATGTACTGAGGACTATTTTCTGATCAACTGCATATTACAATAGACTCTTTTCATTGTGACAAATGTTGTACAGTAAAACCAGACGTTGTAATTTGTGTGCTTAATATGTAGGCTATAGCAAAGCTAACAAAGCATGCACTGTGGTTGTTTTCATGGAGCTGGTTGTTTGCAAACACTGCAAAGTGCCCAGGGCAGGGTAAATGTTCCATCAGGTTTTTAAGGTTATGCGCACGTGTAGTTGAAACTCCAAAGTTTGAACAGGCCTTGTACATACAGTAGTGAACTACAGAATTTAGAAAAAAATAATATGCACACTGTAGGTACAGGGATATTTGGATATTGGTGAAATCGCTGCAAGGTCAAAGCATGGAGCTACGACGGATTTCGCGACTAGGGAAGTACAAGTGCAGTTGAAAGAGGGTATGGGTGGTGAAAATTGGTTGAAAGGGCAAGGTGGGCAAAAAGAGGGGCGGGAGCGGTCGCCCCTGTAAAACAGCTAAGCTAGGACACTGCGCCATCTGCCCTATATATTTGTAGAACATTAATTAACAAAATATAGACAGTGACACAATCACATCTTAACAACTACACTAGTAACACAGGTCATACAATACACACAATTGGTGTTTGATCGGGACACAAGCTTTTCTCACAGGGCACAAAGTCTTTTTGGGACTTGCGTCTCTAGGACGCAAACTTTTTTCTCTAGTAACATTAATTGCATTTAAATTTATTTGCTTGACCTCAAATCAGCTGGGAATAATGTGTCTGTTATTGCATAGCAAAATGTTCTGTAAACTTGCCAAATTTTAGCTACACAAAAACCAATATTTGTATAAACTTTGTACAATGAAGAATACCATTTTCATTATTTCATGAAAATAAAGCCATAAACATGAAAAATGCTGCACTACATGTGAACTCACTATTATTCCCTGAGCAGTTAAAAATATTATCGATTGTTATAAAACATTACAATCATGAAAGCAAACTTTGGGCTAATAAAGGTACCAACTCAGAAACATTAATAAGCAAGTGATATTTCCCTAAATTTGCATGTGAATTAAACTTAGTCTGTTGTATAGCTCAGGTTTATGAGTGGAATATTTCTTGGAAGAAGGTACTAGAAAATACAAAATTGATGTTTCTTTCTTTGGCTGTTTCAGTTCAAATTGTTTATATGTAATGTAAACATACACAGGTGAATTTAGAGAACATGCGAAACTACATTATAGTATATATAGGTCCTACCACTATACCATGTGTCCTATTTCAAGGCTATAGGCCTACTATTGTTAAACCATATAGGTATGGGCCTACGTTCGTAATATTAGTTTATTGGCCTAGGGGCTAGCCTACTTGATAATAATATCAATTCAAATAGCCTTTAGTTAAGTCTAGACCATGCATTAGGCATATGCCACAGCAATAGTTCCTACGCTAATGTTTTGTAGATCGTTCAACATGTATCCAGAAATACGTATCAAAACTGGTAGTAAGAGCAATGTCAATGATAGGCATAGCAGGCTTAAATCTGTACTAACCTACTGTGACTGTGGTATCATCAGTAACACTAGGTTACACTAACGTTAGGCAAGAAGTTTAGTATACCCTAGCAAGTATAGCAACTAACATGTAACCCAAACTAAAGCCTAAGAGAACAGCTAGCCTAACGTTGTTTTACAGACAACAATGTAACATTAGGGTAACAGGGCAAAAAAAAAACAATCGACCAAAATGGTACCTTACTGACATAAAATTCTTTGTCAGCGGATCACAAAGAATTGTTCTCACAGAAATCATTTACCTGCAGAACCAAGTCTGTCGCCAAATGATTTTTTTAACGAACGTAAAAACAAATGACAGTAAAAACGGCTCTAGAAATAATGTCGTCGCAAATCAGATTGGTGTTACTAATACTAGTCACTAAAGCAGATCTTGCAATGAATTATGGGAGTAAAGCTTGACGTCATCGTGAAAAAGTGGGTGTTTGTTTTGGGATTTCTACCGAACTTCTTGTACATTATTGTTTAGAGAGCATGGAGTTAATTTCTTTGAATCCCTTGGTTTAAAACATTAGTTCTCGGATGTACCTCAAGCCATTTTAGTTTTCTATACCAAATTAGAATTATCTTTTACAAAATTCAAAGATAAATCTTATATTTCTTTTAAAAAAAAAACATCTGTATAGTTAAAATTGGATATCTGTAATTGTCTTTGAAGATATCTTTGTAAGTTTGTAACACAATATACAAATTGTATATGAGCAATCTTGTATGTATGAATGTATGTATTTTAGATCCTCCTGCAAGCAGAAACTCGCGAAGAAGCCTCATTGACTCAGCCGCAAGCTGACCGAACTCAGTCTCCTAGATTCATATTTAGCGTCCATGATTATGAATTGTCAATTGTCAACAACCCTGTAACTAGACGACATACATTAATCTTGGGGTCACTCGAGCCGGGGACCTTATGATTGGAAGGCACCTTGAATTCTAGTAAGCTCTAACTCCAAAACCAGCCAGATTGACTCTCCGGCTAATTATTGCCATTTTAATGTGCAACACAAGACAATTAGCTACCACGTTCTAGTATGTGAACATGTAGGATGGCACTCAGTGACGATGCTTAATATGTCTCTGGCTTTCATAAATAAAAGTAAATTTGTCCCTTGAATACACTTCTATGATCACTAATGACAAGTGCTAACTTAAAAAAAAATATTTTACTGTCACCTACATTTTCCTGTCCGAATCAGGTATTGATCGTAATTGATTGTCACCGTCAAGTGTTTTGGGGCCCACTAAATGAACATGACACAACACATGTTTAACGTATAATTGCACACTGACAACAAAATATGCTTTTAATTGTTTTTCTGTGTTATTTTTTATCATGAAATGGATGCATTAAATTCAGAGGATGAGAAGTTACCGATATACAAAGATTCTATTACGGTTGTAGAAGTTGGAGAAAACTGGATATTAACATTTAACAGGGGAAAAGATGTATTTTGTCAATGCAGCATTGTCACCACACATGTTCGCTTTACAAAATGTGCCAACCTCAAAGTTTGTTGTTTTGATAAAGCGGAACTTATGACTTTGTGATTGGCGGTAAATTTCACCATGCTCCACAAAAATGGTAGTCATCACTATCAAGCATTCTTGCTTGCTTGGCACGGCCATTACTTGTGTCTAATCAGAAAGGGAACATTTCTCACTGGAAGTAGTTATGCATGGACTGAACACGATGAGTTTGTATATTATCATGCTCTCCTTCTGGCAGAATTTCTTATCGTGAATATGGCATCAAGAAAGACAATTTATCACGCTCGTTGACACTAAGTCATGGGTGTTTCATGATGACGGGCTTGAGCAACATGCCCTGTAATTGTGATTTAGTGTGTTTTTACGTTTTGTGTACTTTTCAAGGTCCCAATTACAATATTGAGACCAGGGGCCCAGCTTCAAGAATGAGTCATGGGATACTTCTCCCAGTACTTCATCTGAGCAAATCTGACACAAAGCCACAAATGCAGACTCAAACCTGACAAAGTGTCACCGGTAGCTTACTTACATCGTTGAACCGACCAGTCTACAGGGTGCTAAGGTACACTCAGGGTACTGAAGCATACAGGGGGCAACCAGTCTACAGGGTGCTAAGGTACACCCAGTGTACTGAAACATACAGGGGCAACCAATGTACAGGGTGCTAAGTTACACCCAGGGTACTGAAGCATACAGGGGGCAACCAGTCTACAGGGTGCTAAGGTACACCCAGTGTACTGAAACATACAGGGGCAACCAATGTACAGGGTGCTAAGTTACACCCAGTGTACTAAAGCATACAGGGGGCAACCAGTCTAAAGGGTGATAAGGTACACCCCACGGTACTGAAGCATACAGGGGAAAACCAGTGATTACGTCATCTATTTCTCGTGTGGAAAACCGATAGCTATTACCTATTGACTGGAGGCCAAC
Organism: Apostichopus japonicus; assembly: GCF_037975245.1. Taxonomy (NCBI): domain Eukaryota; kingdom Metazoa; phylum Echinodermata; class Holothuroidea; order Aspidochirotida; family Stichopodidae; genus Apostichopus; species Apostichopus japonicus. The sequence goes on from NC_092574.1 coordinate 19,290,917, forward strand.
GTGTCAAAGCATACGAAAGCTGTGCTATCATAATAGTATATGTATACAAGCAGCCTGTTGGTGTAGAGGTAAGGTTCTCATTTTGTGTGCGCGATGTCCCGGGTTCGATCCCCGTCAACATTTTTTTTCATTTCTTGTTTTTCTTGCGTAGAAATATTTCGATTTGCACAACAGTGTTTAACATGCATCGGGCATACTCTGTAGCTGGCGATGTGCTGTCCCTTGCAGTTACCACACTTTGCCACTTCTCGGCGAGAAAGGCTGAGCAGGTGGTGACCACCGCACTGAAGACAAGTCTTCTTACTGGTACAGGTGGCTGCTGTGTGGCCAAATGCTTGGCAGTTGTGGCATTGGGTTGGTTCGTATGTGTGGTGGATTCGCTGGACTTCGAACCGATGGTGGCGATTAAGATACTATTGGCTATGGCTTCGGATTTTGCTACGTTGGTTGGTTCCGGATCGGAACTTGAGTACCTTTTACACGGAAGCGGCGAGCGTTGATGACTTTATTTGATTAGCGGTTGATACCTATGACGATGAAGGTAGTTGTACGGCTTCTGGGTTCGTTGATGATGAGAGCTTCCAGAAGAGGAATGCCCTCTCCACCAGAGCCCCTGTGCATTTACCAACCTATTTGTCAATTACATTGTTCTTATGCGATATCGATGAAATATACAGCGTTGCCTAGAATGTGTTATGTCCCAAACAACATTGTGTTCTGGAAATTTATCCAGATATTGTAATGTCAACCAACATAACCCCAGAGAGTAGAGAGATGCCTAAATTTCTTTTCAATCTATAACGGTTTAGTCTACTAAAAAGACCAATGACAAATGTGGTTCTTATAACGACATGTACATAAAAAGGTGCACGCAGCTGTAGATATTCACTAAAACCAGTAAACGGATTAGCTTCAATTTAAATTGATAAGGGCAGCTTCATTGTTTGATACAAAGATTCAATCGATATGGTTTTATCGGTCAAAAGAAAGGTTGTCATTGCATTTGGTTTACGGCTCAGTGTTAGCTGTGGTTAACGCAGGTGCCTTCTTATCCCCGGTTCGAGTCACTCCAAGATAAATGTATGTCGTCCAGTTACAGAGTTGTTGACAAATGACAATTCATAATCATGAACGCTAGATATGAATGTAAGAGACTGACTTCGGTCAGCTTGCGGCTTTGATAAGCCAATGAGGCTTCTTTGCGAGCTCCTGCTCGCAGAAGGATCTGAAATACAATATTCATATCAAAGTAAAAATATGTTTAGGTTGCTCCGTCAAAAGTAATGGTACAACTCTTTCCAGAGGATCAAGCTACACGTTTTAGTCGCAGAAACGATGTCAACTCATCTTGTATATTTATTTAGTTATAGTAACGTGTGCTTGGGAGACATAAACCTCAGTTGTTAATGTTAGCTCCTTCATATAGTTGATCAAAATTATCATTGATATTATACAAATAATGAATGGTTATGAGTGCAATATAGTGCAAATATTTCATTCGTTGAAAGATGTAATTTGTTCCATTCATCTCGGCTGCGCCTCGTTGAATGGAACAAATTACATCTTTCAACGAATGAAATATTTGCACTATTGCACGAATGGAAACCATTCATTAATTGTTTTATACAACACCTTCAAAATTGGATATTATGATGGGTAAAATGCACTCATGCAACAGATTGTTTTGAACAGACATGTTTCTCTGCTCTCTTACCATTGAAAAAAAGTGTTATCAAAAAAGTATAACCCATGGTTCTATTTCATAGAGTGGAATAGAGCGGATTTTGCATGCAATCAACGAGCAATTGACCAATCAAATGACCAGAATACAATTAGGTGTTGTATAATCAGGAATATTAAGTCAGATGTCACCTAGGGGTCATCCGTTCAATTTTCAGACTTAAAAGGAAGGTCCAGATGAAAATTTATTCTTGATGTATGAAAGAGGATTATATTCTATAAGCATTCTTGTGAAACTTGAATCAAATTATATGTTTCGTTTTCGAGATACGGACAGCTTAAGTTGTTGCCTCCAGTACCCAAAAGTCAATTTGGAGCAAAAAGGTGTGATGTCATCGATTTACATTCACCAATAAATGATCTGTTTTTCTTTCAAATTTGCACCTTATTTTCCACTATATAATCTGATGTATCTACATTGTGACTTCGTCACTGTCACTAATATGTCAATATCATCACATCACCTTCAGGTAAAAAATCAGCCCTATCCCATCAATGTCAAAACAACAGACTGAAAAATAAAGACAAAATATATCATATTTTGGTTAGTGTGCATCTACGACATCCCCCCTATTTGCATCAAGTCTGTTTATGGTAGAAAATGCAATAACTTCAAATATCAATATCTAAAAACGACACATAGAAAATAATGAAAGCAGGTAAAGGACACTAAACTATATTACATATTAGGGACTGAGTTGAGTTAAATTTGAAAGTTAACTGTCATGTTTTAACATAAAAAAAAACAGTATCATGACATAAATGTTCTTGTGCCACCTTGCAGAATGCTGAAACAAAAACATTTTTGGCGATTTTCTTCTTAGAATTAGTATTATTTGTGGCAAGTAAAATATTCCATTGTGAATCCAGTGTCTAAACATTGGACTAAGTCGAGATTTGTGTACTACTGTTTGAGATTTAGCCTCTGTTATCGCTATAGCCCCTACTGACCTGTTTAGGGTAGCAACACCTCCTGGTTGGGGTAGTAGCACCTCCTGTTTAGTGAAGCAACGCCACCTGTGGTCCTTTTGGCGTACTTTGGCGTTCCATAATCCAAGTGTGCATAAGGCAATGTCATTAAAATAAGGGCGTGGCTACTATACGTAATTATGAAACACTCAGGATTTAACGCAAACCACATTTTGATGTCCTCGTGATTATCTTACCAAGTAAGAGTTTGAGCATAGACAGACTATAACTCTCACCGGATTGTAGTTGTGGCTTGTTAAAACACTTTAATGCAGTTCGAGAGGTTTCCATTTCTGGCAGCAAGCAAATACCTCGCATACCCTCCGAGTTGGTAAATGCCGTTACTTTCTGGACTATCGGACTATCATTTCTTATCACTTGAGCATCGGTAGCAGTTTCACGAAGGTTTGCTTTCCCGCTGATCACGATCTTAGGCTACCCACGTACGCCACCCAGTCGAGATTTTGTTATATATAAAACTACAATGTTGCATGCTCTGGGAGCGCCGGCTGTTGTCGATCCGGTCTGCCTTTTTTGCCCTACAAAATGTATTTGTATTTGTTTTAATGTCTCGGATATGCATTGAATTTGCATGTACTATCACTAACACGAACAGCTTTTCTTTTCCATATTAAATTCCAGGCCTACATAGACCTACCACCCGTCCACCCCCCCCCCCCCCCAATACTGTCATGAGATAAATTGACTACAAAATGATCCTTTCCTCATAGACTTCAATCTATGAATACTCATTTTATAGTGTAGGCAAGATATGAAAACTTGAGAGACTTCATGGGGCAGAACTATAATGAGATTATGACACATGTTTTGTAATTTCATGATTTTACCATGTAGCAACGGAATGCAAGCCAAAACTAGAAGTGTGTGCTGGCTTGTTTTGAAGTGTGTTTTGCAGGAAAGGGAAGTCCATTGATGATGTTACTTTTCAAAGCTTGCTATGTTCTTATTAAAACAACAATAATATTGCATATAGAATATAATATAGAGTTATACTGGAATTCAATTCTTTTTAGATCCTAGAAATAAAATGTTGAGGAAGAACAACAACTTTGTGGTGGATGCAGGCACACAACTGTCACCTAAGAAGAAAAGAAAGTCAGCTCCTTCTCAAGAAGCTCTCGGTCTCCCACAGAGAAAGGATGAAGAAGAATCATATCTGGAATCAAAAGTGTTTGGTGGAGAAAACCTACTCCTTGATACTTTATTAGAAAAAAGGCTTACATCACAACATACAGAGGTATATAGTCTCCTTCATTCTTCTCTTGGTTTATTCCCATCCAATATGGAATTTCTAGTGCTACAGGGTTAAAAAATAATTAAACATACATCGTTGTAAATTTACTCAAGCACCACTTTGGAAACCTTTCCTGTTTGAAAAGTGGTGTACGATTTCTCAGACAACTTTGAATTCCTGTTTGTTTCAGGTGAAGGATTCAGAAATCATCAAAGAAGGGCTTTTGGAAGAAGAAAGACCGAAACCAGTTTGGCAAGATGAAGATGACAGCAACTCCGAGAGGTTTGTGTGCTATGATAATTTAATGATTTCATGAAATCAAGGAACCAAGATAGTATTATATGGTAAATAAACACCATGATGAATACTTTAATGTTTATTCTACAGTATGTTCAACTTGCAATCTGCATATTTCTTTCCAGAAACACTATTGAGAACGAACAGGATTCCGGTAGAGAAAAAGCCAGGCAGTTGCAGTAAGTCCAGTTGTTTTTATTTCATCCAGTCCACATATTAGGATTGATTGTGACAAAGTGTAAAAGCACAGTTTGAAAATGGCTTTGTTGACATCCATTCTATACTGTGGAACACTTGACACATTCATAAGGATAAAACAGTGGTATCAGCTTAAAGATGACATTAGGGGGTTGCCAACCATATATATATATTTCACTTCTAACCAGATTGTGTTGCAATTTGTTGTCATTGCCTCCACAAAAGTCAATGAAGATTTCCTTTCTCTTCAAGAACACAATTACAGTAGTTTGTTATCAGAAGTAATGATAATGACAGCGCTATCTTGATTCTTAACAACAAAAGTAGGCTAGGCTTTTAACAACCACTGGAATACTTGGTAGGTCTAGACTAAGTATTGATGTTTGTTTTACATAGCAACAGACAGTCATGACAGAATACAACATACAATCATATTAGTTTACATTTCAAGTTTATCTAATGGTGAAGTAAATTGGAGGGATATTCCATGGGCAGGCAATGTGACCCTCATTTAAAAAAATATTATATGCTGTTAGTTTAAAACAGTACTGGAAGATCCCTTTAAGATGCAAATGCAATCAACAACCATACATTAAATTGACTGCAACTTAATATCAGAGTATTATTATGTTCTAGGTTTGAAAGAGCTCTTGGCCCAAGACCATCGTGGGCTCTCTTAAAGTCTGAGAGGTTACAAGAACAAAGCGGTAAGCAAAGGTTTTGCATAATGTGTCTTCGGTCCAGCTGAATTTCTTCCTTCAAACATCAGATCTGTAGAGCAGTGCTCACTGCTCCTTATTCTGAAGTAAAGAAGATTGGCTAATAAGTATTTCAGCTAAATTTTGAGATATTAGTTATCTAAATCCCTTCCCCCCCCCCCCCTCAACCCACAATCCCTCATTCATTCCCTTATTATATACAAAGAGATTATCTACGATTGAAATGGTTACCTCTCCACATGTGTTATACCTGTGAAATGTGACAGCTTTGTGTAAATCTCTACAATTACATAGCCCTGTCTCAAATTTCATATCTCTTGTGTATAGGTTATGGTTCTTTATCTCTCATAAGTAGATATTAATTTGCAAATTAAGCACTATTAAATGAGAAGCATACAAGATGTTATAAACAAATAACTGGGACAATGGTTAACCTTGCCTGTTTGGAGGGTTGTTCAGCACAAGTGTCAATACCGTTTAAGCAAAGATAATGTTTGGGTTCTTTTCCTTTTCCTCTCCCTGTTTTCCTTCAACTTTCTAAATATTATCAGTGAGAACAGTTAAATGCTTTTCATTGGACAAAGAAATATTTCAAAACTATTTTGTAACATATTGTACTCATTCTACAGTATTTTACACCACACTTAAGCAACCACAATTTGTCCTGCTATTGTAACCACCAGCCTACCCTAAGAAGCCTGGGGCTGTGGTCACTCTTAGGAATGTTTGTATATGACGCATGTTAGTAGAAGTAGTTAAGAACAATGAGTGTGTTATAATGAGACACTCTGAATACAGAAGTCAAAGCAATAACAACTGCTCTTTGAATCATCTCTTGTATCATTATCATCAAGAATATTACATATTGGAGTTTTTTCTCTTTGTTTTTTTTTCTTCTATCAGATTCTGATGACGAGAGCGAGGAGGAGACGTTCATTCCACTCTCGAGGAGGACGGGGACCTATCTGACGTCATCTGCATCACTCCCAAAAGGACATCTCGACTTTCAGATTTGTAACGACGCTAACATTTCCAGGAGAAACAAGGTAAACCAAATTGGATCGATTTGCCTGAGTCAGTCGTCCTTTCCAAAAATGTCAGCGGATTTTAGGAATGCTTCAGATGGTTACATATTAAAGACCTGCAACAGCATTTGATGTATCTTTGTATGTGCCTACTAAACTAAACTTAAATTTGATATTGGTAATGCTTTATCAATAGATAACAGTTTGTAGTAAAGATAAAGAAAATATTGATGCAAACTTCAAAGACAGGAACCTTTCAATCAAGTTTTATTCCAAACTTATCTTACTGACAGAAATATTTTTTCCTCCCCACTCCTTTCCCAGAAATTTGTGTCATCTGTCGAATTTCACAAGACTGCCCAGGTCATATTGGTAGCAGGATATGACCAGACACTCAGCTTATTCCAGGTAAGGTTTAGATCTTTGAAAATACTGACTGCAAATGTTTTCTAGCATCCAGCAAAATCTGCAAGAAGTGTATTAAGATTTCTATGGAGCAATTCATCTGTCATAGCATAGCAGAATGGCATAGTTAAATTTTTAAAAACAGAAATAAACTGCACAACAGTGTTCTTTCTTGACAAATATTTCCTTATGGTTATATCTGATGTAGGTTTTGAGCATATCCGAAAGTTGTGAGAATTTTTTGGGGGGAGGGAGGAGAGGGGAAGGCAAGGCCATACCTTTTCGTGGACATAGGAACAACTGAAAGATTCCATATAACAGAGTTTTTAGTTAATGACTGAAATTAAAAGCCATTTCTTTGTTCCGTCAAGTTTACAAAAAAAACAAATTTTGGTTTCAGGTGGATGGAAAGCAAAACGCTGCAATACAGAGCATCTTCCTCGAAAACTTTCCGATATATTCGGCACATTTTTCTGCGGATGGCAACGAGGTGATCATGAGCTCAGAGTTCAAGTGGTTCTATTCATTTGACATGATGACGGGGAAAGTGCACAAGATCCCTCAAATCAAAGGTAACTAGACGAATATGTCGAGTTGTACGGTCGTAGGAGATAGGACAGTGTGTTGCATTGAATATGTAAAGAATATAGAATTGTCATGTTCAGCTAGATTACGAAAAAAGGCAAAATATTTTACAAGTACACAAGATCCCTCAAATCAAAGGTAACTAGACGAATATGTTGAGTTGTACGGTCGTAGGAGATAGGACAGTGTGTTGCATTGAATATGTAAAGAATATAGAATTGTCATGTTCAGCTAGATTACGAAAAAAGGCAAAATATTTTACAAGTACACAAGATCCCTCAAATCAAAGGTAACTAGACGAATATGTATGGTTGTTGTATGGTCGTAGACTAGTACAGTTTGGTGCATTGAATATGTCGTAATGTAAAGGATGAAGAATTGTCATGTTCAGCTAGATCACGAAAAAAGGCAAAATATTTTACAAGTACACAAGATCCCTCAAATCAAAGGTAACTAGATGAATATGTATGGTTGTTGTATGGTCGTAGACTAGTACAGTTTGGTGCATTGAATATGTCGTAATGTAAAGAATGAAGAATTGTCATGTTAAGCTAGATGATGGAAAAAAAGGGCAAAATATTTTCCAACGTGAGTGTGTATAGTTTTTACATCTACGGTATGGACTTATCAAGCACAAAACTTGTTTTAGCACAGAAACTAGATGGATAAACACATGACTACATATGTGACAATTTCATTTTCTTTTGTATTTAATTTTTGATCCTTACTGAATATCGTTTGGATCATTACACCGGGAACAAATTTCAATGTACATTTTTCATATAGTGCAGTTCTTTAACCATGTTTATGCTTTCATTCCTACTATAGGTGTCCCAGAACGGTCATTCCCTTTGTTTCGTGTCTCACCTGATGGCAAATTACTAGCATTCAGAGGGAAATGTGGTAACATCTACCTGGTCTCTGCAAAGGTACGTACCGATATTCTGTCATTGTCAAATGCCATTCAAGCAGTCCTGGCATGGAGATGAAATTTCGATGTAATTCGTTATCTATTATTTTAGGGATATTCAGGCGGCTGAAGTTTTCTTATCAAAGTCGGTCGACATTTTTTAAACTGTTAGGCAAACACCAAATCCTCATAGCAGTTTAAATGGCAAAAATAGGTTTGTTTTTGTGTTTTTTTTTTTTTCAAATTTAGTGATATTTTGTGAATGCATGTGGTAACAGTAAAGTGAATGGTGTCATTATAATTGAGCAAAAATTTGTTGCTGTTCTTTAAAAAAAATTTAATCATTTATCTACAGAGGAAAGTAATTTTTACCAAAAATATGAATCTACACGAAAGCCACTATCATATAAATCATAAATTGTGACTTTACAAAAAATAGATTGCTTAATACTCTAGTTCTCTCTCTTACCAAATCTAACTCCAACATGGACAGAGTAAGTATCCATATCTTGTCACCACGATGTCTTGCATCTGCCATAAATTATGTAGGTTTCCCATTTTGTGAATGTTGAGCCCTTTTGGTGTTGTTGTACATCTATTGAGCGATATGAACATACTTTTGAACTTCTCAGAGTAAAGAATACATCTCAACGTTCAAAGGGAACGGTCGTATGATGGATTTATGCTTCTCTTCTGATGGATCTAGACTCTTCTCTGTAGGAGGTGAGTGTCTTTAAAGCTGCTCTTTGATTTTTTTTTGGGGGGGTCCTTTATTTTGAGCAGTTTCTACCAAATCTGCTGACTATTGACTCAATAATAGGAAGATGACAAACTGATCACTCGAAGTTACCCTGTTATGATCGAAATGTCAGGCCCTCTTTAAACAAGAACGTCTTTGGAGTGTTCGAAATGAGCCTTGCACAGTATAGGAAAAGATTTGCAGTAAAGCCGGATTAACACATCAAGATTTGCATGTAAATCCTGCATTGCTGTGATGGTTTAATATCATACAATGGAAATATGGAGATATCATGTAAATATAAACTGTCGTGATTTATTTTCGATGGGATACTTTTCCACTTACGATCGACGCATTTCCTTCTAGAATAGTTGCTAAATCTGTTTCACAAGCGTGCAGATGGAATCATAATTTATTTTTCGCTCTTATTCATGCAATAAATTGATAGCTGGGCAACAAAGTATGTTGAAACTGTTGTTTGAAATTAATTTCAGCTTGTGATGTTACTTTTTGAGAAAGAAAGAAATTGAGATTGAAAAGCTTTGTCAGAAGCTAATTCTATTCCTTATCAATGTCAATGATCTTTTGCAAAATTAACAAATGTGGAACATTCTTATCATTCAAGATATGATATGTAGTATCTATGTGAATTATTCATGTCAGGGGTGCAAGCATGTTTACTTGTGGGGGGGGGCTGATCCCCCCTCCCCCCAATCACACCCCCACTAGCAGACAATATTACAAACAACCCTAGTACACAGTACATGTAAAGAACATATATGTGTGGTTCAATCTAAACAGTAAATTCCAAAACATTTTGCATCTAAGCATCTGTTCATATTTACCAAAATTTCCACAGGAACCCACTCTCTCCCCTGAGACTCCGTCCCCCCTCAAAGACATACCATATGTGCCTTCCATCCAGTAACAAAAAACATGGTGGTTGCACCCTTGATTAATGTGACATAATGTGGGTGGAGGCATTAATAATAATGCCATTTAATACCAGGCTTAAGCTCTTTTCATTGCCAAAATAATTTTCAAGTAATTTATTGTTTCATTTAAAGATGAATGTAAAGTCTATGTGTGGGATGTGAATAACAGACGCTGTGTTCACATGTTTGAAGATGATGGTTGTACCTTGGGGACATCCATATCGGCCTCAGACAATGGACAGTACATCGCAGTAGGGTAAGAGTTCTTTTTGTTATTCTTTCTTACTTTATTTCTTTTAATCCATTGGTATCTAAAACATGCTGTGCTCCATCTTACATTATTACTCTGTTACCTTAATAGTCCAAAAGAATTGAATCCGGAACAATGTAATTGGAAAAAAAAAACTCAAAAGATTTACAAATAAAACAAATTTTGTTGGGAACAAAATGACCGTGCAAGAGTAGGCAGATCAAACCTCTTTAATTATGAAGAGCCACACAGTTGTGAGCATATTGATCTCTAGGTGGGGAGGGAAGGTGGGGGAGGGATGTCCAATTGTTTGAAAATATTACATCACTCGGTTAGGTTTCAATCCAAAAATAAACTGAAGCTGTAATATATTTGACAAGAAACAGAGATGAACATAACCAGAATTATTAAGTTTTCCACAGAAACAAAATTTAAAACATTAAAGAATGTTAGCACTTGTAATGAGTGAAACTGGTTGGAAGTGGATATATGGCTAATTAATGAAATGGAACAAACTATTTGAATTAGCATTTAGGTCATCAGTGAATAGTAACATATTGCAAGTTACATATATTTTTATCTCCCATTATATTTTGATACTTATCATAACACCATTGCATGAAGTCATACAGCATGAACCTAATTAATGATTTTGACGGTTAATGATGAATGTTTTCTTCTTCTTCTACTTTTGTTTTAACTTGACTTAGATCTGACTCTGGTATTGTAAACCTGTATGACCAAGGATGCTTTGAGAAAACAAGACCAACGCCTTTGAAGATCATTAAGAATTTAACCACCAATGTAACCGCCACAAAGTTTGCCCCTAGCAACGAAATCCTCGGCATTGCTTCAAGGCTCGAAAGCAATGCTGTCAAAATGGTAAGACTTGTATCCTATATTGTACAGTTTCAGTATTGTAAGCCAGCAAATATACAGTCAGTGATGACGAGGAGGAGTTGGTTGGACTGGGAGAAGGATTGTGGAGTTGGGGAAGGGGAGTGAGAGGGATGGAGTGTGGAAGGGGATTCCAGGGGAAGGGATTGGAGTGGAGAATGAGACACATTGGATTGGGAGGGGAACATTTTCAAGACTTAATTCCAGCATTTAAGGCATTTTTCAGGAGTTTAATCAACCTTGAAGTGAGTGTATGCTATTCATACTTCTTCAAGAGGCACATTGAAGCATATGCAACACTGACTATATCAACAGCAGCATATTCTGTATGGTAATAATGGAGGTTCTGCTGAGGAAAAAAAAAGGGAAAATGAATGGAATAAAGTCCTTCAAAATTGGACACAATTGAGACGTTTGTTTGTGTGACTGCTCCGAGAATGAAACCAGATTGTAGTACAAAAAATATGTGTTGGAGAACCTGGAAACATGAAAATGGCAATTTTGTGGTAGATTGTACTTCAAGAATATGACCAAACCATGTAATAGTATACAAATAATGAATGGTTATGAGTGCAATGGTGCAAATATTTAATTCGTTGAAAGATGGAATGTTCCATTCAACAAGGCGCATGCAAGAATGGAAACCATTCATTATTTGTTTTATACAACAACTTCAAAATTAGATATTTGTACAGACAGGTTTTGAACAGACAGGTTTTGAACAGACAGGTTTTGAACAGACAGGTTTCTCTGCTCTCTTACCATTGAAAAAAGTGCTACCAAAAAAGTTTAACCCATGGTTCTATTTCATAGAGTGGAATAGAGCGCATTTTGCATGCAATCAACGAGCAATTGACCAATCAAATGACCAGAATACAATTAGGTGTTGTATAATATACAAATAAATGAATGGTTATGAGTGCAATAGTGCAAATATTTCATGAGTTGAAAGATGGAATGTTCCATTCAACGAGGCACAATTGACCAATCAAATGACCAGAATACAATTAGGTGTTGTATAATGACATACAATCAGATAGCCATCTAGCTAAGAGACTTATAACAATATGACTTTGTATTCCTTTTCTACATAGATTCATCTTCCATCTTATGAAGCCTTTCCAAATTTTGGTGACAGTAAACTGAATTTTGTCCGATGTGCGACAGCGATTGACTTCTCTCCAAATAGTGGGTATCTCTGTCTTGGATCTTCAAAGGAACGAGCTCTTCTTTTCAGGTCTGTAGCTCATTTTACTTGCTTGTTGTTGTTGTTTATTTGTTGTAATGTGATCTCTATATCACATATTCATCATGTGAGTAAAGGTGAGCACAATTGGCTCTACTGTGAAACATTTGTTTTTGTATTGCTGTAAATAAGTCTGTAAGATAATTCTTGATTGTTTATATGTTGTATTATGTGTGTGGGTGTATGTGTATGTGTGTCTTTAGAGTATGCCATTTTATGCTTTCTTGTGTTGTGTACAACACATTCTGTTTCATGTTTCATACTTTGTGTGTACAAATGTTTGTTTTAGGTTTCTTGCTTGGTATTTAAAAAATCCTTAAACCTTAAAATGCTTCCTTTGTATGTACAACAGTCTGTTGAATGCTTTCTAGTGATTTGTATACAATAGTGTATTCTGTGCTATCCAACTTTATCAACTTTGCCATGTTCAAGGTTTAAAAAAAAAGAAATTGTAAGAAAAAGGTGATTTGTGCAACATCTGAATCTAAACCTGACTTACTTTGTAATGTAACTTGAAGTGTTGAAATAACTTCAAAACATTTTTTACAAAATCACTTCAATATAAGTTGAACAAATACCTTTTCAAACTATACCGGTTTTAGGCAATCTGGATATTTCTACAAGTTTCCATGAGTTATATTATTCTGATCTCTACATGTTTTTTGCAGGTTGAAGCACTACAGTAGCTACTGAACCATTCTCACGTAGAAGCCGACCATAACTGGATGAACTTCCCCTTGAAGGGTTTTCATTAAACCCTCTTCTATGCGGCTGAACGAAGACTTCGCTGCAGACCTCCATCAGACTCAACTGTCAGAACCAGTAGGGGATGAGCCTGCAGAACTTCCTGTGGAAGACCACCTCCACAAAACCAGCCGTCCTATTGATGGATGTCACCCTCAGTATCTCCTAATTGGCGTTTGAAATATTTAGCGTTTCTGTTAGCCATTTTGTTAGAGCGGAGGTATCTCTTTTGCATAGCTATTCATTCCTTGTTATGTTAAGAGAATATGGTGAAGTTTCACTTATTCAATTATCACAAGTCTGATATCATTAACTGGCATAAAATGATCTAAACTTTTGAGCAAAATGGAAGAAACATTTCAAGAGGCATGGAGTGTTGCAGGAAGGGGAAAGGGAGTGGGTGCAGTACAGAACTGTTCTTATCTTCACATGTATGGTTTAGAGTAAAAACCAGAAATGGTCATTTTAATTGAGGAAAGGAGGAGGGGGTGGGAGGGAATGATGGTGGGAGTTGGGCAAGAGGGAGACAAAATAACAATATTGGGTACCCAAGATATGAAATAGCACATGCTGCACCAAAATTGGCATTTCATTTTTCTGTGAGCAGATGATTACATACCCTGGGATGTTTAGGCAGTTACTTCAAGATTGCTTACATTCCGGTGGAATGTGTTATTATCTATCGTAAGATACACAAGGTGTCTTAGGGGCACACATTATGTAATAGACGTGTAGACACAATAAAAGTTTGGCAAAGTTTCTAAAGTGCCTTTGAAATTGAAAGTTTTCAAGATATATCTTATAGATGGTAAATCTTATTGAGTGGCAGAAGTGAGGCACATCTTGTTAATCAAACAGAGGGCATATCTTTAAACTTCTTTTTTTCAAACTTTGAATGATTTTTTTCTTCTAAAACTATCAATGCAGACAATATTTATATTGAAATGTGTAAGGAAATTAAATAAAGGTCATGACACAAAGCACACGCTGTACTAGTTCTGTTTATTCAGTTGTAATTAATATGAAAGATTTTGTTTAGTTTTATATAACCATATTTAACATTATGAATTATTACATTATTTAACAAGAGCAATTTTAATTTGATCATAATTGCCCAGAACAAACAATCAGGGTCTGGAGGAAAGGGAGAATATTTCCCCGGGAAATGTTTGAAAACATAGATGAGGACAGATTACAATAACTCTAACACATTTAATGTGACATAACCTTCCCAGAAATTGTCTGTAAGTAAATTTTTCGCCAGAAAGAAACCTTTTAACACTATGAATGAGAGATCAGAAACACTTTGCACTAAAAGATAGCACCGCACCAAGCAGACCCTGTATGCTTTATATCACCATTGACTTCAACATCTTTACTTTAATTGTCACAATTTCATTTTTTTTCTTGCTAGATATGCCAGAAAGTCAAATAATGGTCACCCAAAACTAAAACTTACTGTCACCACCCTCAAAGCATTTTCCTTCATTAACACATTTATTTCTGTAGTATAAAATTCATCAATGTCTGGAAAAGATTTGGAGGGCTTCCAACCTCTAGCAAACTTCAAGCAAAGTACTTTTGAAAACCTTTTAACCAATTTTGATATGCCAAAGGTTTGGAGACCCTTTGACCCAAGCGAGTGGATTGCAGCAATAACCTCCTATAATGGCTTGCCCGTATGTCAACGCTTCCTGTGTTACAATTTTATACAAAATTATTAAGAACAAAAGCTAGCGGAAACTTGGCTCCTAACAATTGTTCCATCGGGAATATATGCGTGAACTGAACTCACAAACAAACCGAGACATTTGCACATGAACGACATGTAGCATCATGAAGGATCTACCAAAAGCAAGTGGTTTCTTGTTCGACTCAACTTACAATGTATTTAGAAGCCCTCTCAAAGGTGAATAGAAACTAATCAAAATTTTTGAGTCATAAGGTTATCAAATCTGCAGAAGAACTACTAATCTTGTGAAATATTTCCAATGTCCAAAACAGATCATAGCAAAATATTTAATACCATTTGTCACTTGAAATGTTGAGTCTTCAGCTATTTGAAGATTTGACTTCTGATAAACTGTTGTCACAGAATCCTAGAGTGTATTTTGTGTACAAGTCGATCCCTCCTTCCAAAAACTAGACCAAAAAAACCATCAGAAAGTTAACAGTCTTGTTTAACCTAAAATTCTCTTACAGTATATGATTACTGAATTATTATTATTACTACAGCTCCACACATGCGAATACATCTCATGCAGTTCCCAATTACAACCAAATCAAGAATGGAACGTATTCAATATCCAATACTTCCATTTTTGTGATCATTCAATGAAACTTCACATACACTAAATGCTGTAGAATATGTGACAGAAAAGAGACTAGTGTAACAGTGTGATTTCTGTAAACCGATCAACAGAATTGAAAAGCGTGCAAACTTTTAGAAATATTTACCCCAGATTGTCTGGTTTAGAAATTAAGAATTTTATCCAGGCAATTCTATTCCAATTAATCATCTTTCAGAACCCAAACCAAGCATATCATAAATTATTGGATGTTTGCAGGCAGCCAGTTGTACTTAATATATGTATTATGAATATGTAGCCCTTATGCATATGGAACAAGTGAATTCATTAGCATAATTACTCTTATTTTTATGTGTCCAATAATAGGAGAACTCATTGTGTAATATTGTGTTTCCTTGATGGAAGTTTTATGAGATGTCCATCAATATAGCAGCTTGGTTTCTTATGTAACTTATATAACTTCAGTTGAAGTTACACTCTTTCATAAACAATATTATTTCATAGCAAAAATGAATTAATTAACATGTTATCATAGAATTTGATGAACCTCTCACATCCATATGACTCGTCTCCAAAGAAAACCTTATTTCACTTACCGCAATACAAACTGGAGCAGTTCACAACTTTTCTCCATGTTAGTCTAAAAACGATGAAAATTTTCATCTGATGGACAGACTTCTCGTATTACACACAATATGGTTAAGTTTTTATGCTGGGTAATATGTAAGTTTATCTTCCCTAACAGTTAGTCAGTGAAACAGAAAGATCACTGCCTATCTGACTTGCGAGGTAACTTATAAATATAGTTGCTAGCGCCGGTTTGTGGCTGCACCCTATGGGAAGTCCCCCGGGAGACACGTGGTTGTGGTGCCCCAGGAGAGATTGATTGAATTGCGCACACTTTGGCGTGTAGGTGTGACAAGTTACCAATGACCAAGGCTAAGTTGTCAGCGCGGCGAGACTTTATTGTTAGTTGCGCTATATAAGAACTGAAAATTATTATTATCTGCACCTTCTCATTCATCTGAATATATAAATATGTAACAGATACTGTGCACAATGCACATGAGACTTGTCTTCTTAGACATGACCAATACGTGACGCTCTTCACACACTAAGCACACAAGACTTATATATAGTACTCTGTGGAGAGTTGAGATGGTCATTCACAAGAGCCTCATGTTGTCATAAATAGCAGATCTATTATAGTTGCTTTCAAAAAGGTAAAATCAAAGCAACTTTTAACTTTTTAACTCATCATGACACAGAGTAGGGCATCTTTGGCTGACAAAATTGTTTGATTTCGTATCGAGAAGTTTTCGTGGATCATCGATTCACTTTAGAAGACTGTCAGGAGTGCAAAGACCCCGTAGAGGAGAGCACAGGGGTAAGCCACCAACAGCTGTTGTTGATCCATCGCCAGGGAAGTGACGAATAGCTTGGAGGCTGACCAGCTGCACCAGCCTATCGTCAGAAGTGACGCAACCGTTCCGAATATTCCTCTGAAGGTGGATAAGTAGAAAAAAGATTATATTGTTAACCAGTAGGTGAGAAAAAATTTGAGTCTTCTTATGGTCTGCGATGTTTAGGGAAAGCTTACATACTTTACAGTGGTGTAAACAGGAACAGCAGAGGGGTAAAAAGATTTTCTTGACTTAACAGTTGTTACAGATTTTTACTGACAAAAGACTTAAACTTCTTTCCCTTCCAAACCAAACCCTACTGCAAGCTCGCTGATTCTGGCACATGGAATACATTTCACACACATCTTTGGGCAAAACATTCAGTAAAATAAACACTTAACACTGAGTTCTTTGTAAGGTAAATAGTAAAAACCCACAATTTACAAGATAGAATCAAGATAGCTCTTCCAATCAAAGAAGCAGACCCATACCATAACTATGTTTTACTTCTCTTGACATCAAATGATGAACATTTCAACTTGACCCTTTCCCACTCCAGGGAATAATTTAAATAATTTAACTGGTACTTCATCGCAAAGTGATCATGTTGCTATGCAATTGTAGAGATGAATAGTAGTTTTTGTACACAGGAACAACATTGTTTTTATTTGTTAAATTCAGAGCATTTTAAACTGCTACACAAAGTGTGAACATTAAAGATCATGACCTGCACTCCCTAACTTCTCTTGTTTATGACACGCTATATATACGACCCTGACTACATATTTCACTAATGTCAAGGAATCTCAACCAAGTTTCATTCTGTATATTTAAAAAGCAGATATGAAGCAATTTTTCTCCTCCATTTACACCAAAATCTCCCTCTTTTGCTTTCCTTACAAAATCACTTATTGCAAAGTCATGACTAGTTTATACCAAAACTTTCTCTACTTTCCAAAATTTTTTGTTTATATTTTGTATATTTGCACTTCCAATTTAAAAGCATCAGAAGAAGCATCGGTAAAATAATATGAAATCGAAATGGAAAGCCACTCACTGTAAAGATATCACAATGGCTAAGAAATTGAGTATGATCATTGGGAGGAGGCAGTAACCTAAGACGCTGATGATTCCACTGGCTGAACACCCAGTCATGCTCATCACATTCAGCAACATCCACATAGCCAGACATCCTAAGCCACCGATTCCATATATGTAACCAAACTGTACCTTTCCAGCCTGGAAGAAAATGCATAAATTAAAAAAAAAATTTAAACTGTTGCAACTTTTCTGTTGACTCGATTCCCTACCCCGTTCCTTTAATCCTCTCTTTGTCCCTCCACTGTTTATCTCCTACCTCTCCTCTTCCCATTGCTTTCTTCCCTCCATCCCTTGTCTACTAATGCCCTTACATGTATCTCATTATGTTCACCGTGCTCATTAACCTGTCTGTATTCTGTGCGTGTTTTTGTACCTTCTGTTACTGTTACTTGTCATTTAGTCTCTGAAGAAGATCCTGCTAGGATCGAAACGTCAGGCCAACTTACTTTTACACGACTTGATTGAATGGCAGTTTTATGAGGCTAGACAGCCACATTAGTGGCATCTGCGGAAATTTGCATTAAGAGATGCATTGCATGATCATCTGATCATATAAAGTAATGAAGAAAATACATAAAAAATCAAGTGTTTCCTTTAAAACTATTGTAAAACTCTTCTGTTGACTTGGCTGTTATTGACAGGCATTTATGCTCTATGAGGCTAGGTGGCCACATAGGCATCTGAGGAAGTTTGCAATGGAAGATGCATAACGTTACCATCTGTTTATGGAAAGTAATGGTAATTTTGCTTTGATATCTACGGCCACACTTGACTAAAGAGTGCAATTCTAAGTAGTATGATATACGGTGACCTCACGATGCTATGAGTACAACTGCTCTTTCAATAGACGATGGTAATGATGGTTTCTCTGAGTTTGCTCTGTGGTATAGCTTCAACCTTCATAGCTAATTATGTGATTTCATTGATGGTTTGAGTTTGACCAGATTTCACAAGAATAAGAATTTTCCTTGATCATGGTCACAAGTCAAATGTAAGGAGTAAGGAAACATTTCCCAAACTTTGCACGATTGATATCTACTTTGTAATTCCAATAAATGGTCAAATGACTTATGGAAGTGTCTCAGAATACAATATTGGTCTTTCCATCTTTCACGTGTGTAAAAGTGTCGGCATTTTTTTTTATTGAGGGCTGATTATATTAAGAGTACCTCACAATAGTGGTAACAATTGACTTTGAAACATTGCAACTACACTGTCTATCACTTCATTTTCATATATAAAACATAGTATTTACCAGGCCTCGACAAGTTTTTTTAAAACTACTCGCCAACTGGCGACCGAGTTTAAAATTCTACTCGCCAAAACAATAAATTTACTCGCCATTTTTTCTCGCAAAGTGTTTGTGTGATATAAGCCTAGGTAGTATGGCCTAACTTAGGATATCGCGGTGTAGTGTTACTGTTAGTTGTTTACAGCAAAAACGATCTATTTAAATTGTGCTTCGTCAAAAGTGTTGAAAACATGACATTCATGCGTTACCCCTGTTTGAGTTGTCGTTACGCATTTATTTAAGTTTGTAGTTTTCCAGTTTGGTTACACCGATCGAGGCTATCGTGCATCATTTAGTCGATTAGTATCAAATTAGTTTCGAGCTGGTGAACAGAGCTGCTCCTTAGGACCAACTTGTAACAGTGCACTTGATAATTCTACTGTGATGTGTAACATTAGGCAATAGGCCTTTGTTGATTGGCTCACAAGTTAACAGTAAGCCTATCGTATAAAGGCAGTGAGCGAATGAGCCACTCGCCAAAATGTTGAACGTAATGCAGTTTTTGCTCGCCAGTCGCAAATTCTAGTCGCCATTGGCGAGTTGGCGACCGTATTTGTCGAGGCCTGGTATTTACAGAACACACAATGTAACCAGCTGCCAAATTTTCTAGCCACAGCTATTCACAAACTGCAGGTTCTTACAACAGTTTCTCTTGGGAGAATTCCTTTCACTTTCTCAGATAGAATCATTACAGTATATAATTTTGATGCATAAGAAATATGTGTTTTAACTGTTTTCATTCAAAAATTGTATTCAATTAATAGCAGGAAAAAAGCTTTTGTCTAAAGCTTACCAACATCAGTGATCCACCAAAGGCGAGCGCAAAGACCAAAGGGCCAGCCAAGTCACAATCAGCGATAGCTGCTGGATCAGTTTCTCTTAATGGATTCAGTACTGATAAGGTCTAAACATAAAACAAAGGAAATTAGGAATAATAAAACAAAATAAAATAAAATAAAACTGTTAGCAAACTGCTTATCCACTAGAGAGCCTGTGTAGGAGAATGAGAATGATAAAACAAACGTTTATTCAGACTCTGACAAGTTGAATAAAACTTGGTAGCAAATGACACTAAATAAAGTGAAATATTCATCAATCCTGGATTTGATGGTGCTTTGTTTGAAAAGATTGTTAGCCTTCACTTAGCTGGACTTCAGTGTGGAACACAGTGGTTCAGTTCCAACTATGTGAAATTTCGAAAAACACAGAAGAGATGGGCTTGAACTGAGCAAGTGGGAGTAGGAATTTAAAGGAGAATTGGAGGTCCAATCATTCCCTCTTACATATGGACATCTTATAGGCCCACCTTGGATCTTAATATTTAGTCTTACAAACTTCCTGGGTTCATTGATTGCACAGTCAATGCGGTACCAAGTTTGCGATATAGTTAAGGTCACTAATCATTATAATAAAAATAAATAAGGCTCAGGACTGGGATAGTAATTTCTGACAAGAGTAACGATGGTAGGAGGATGGGACTTAGACCCCGACGATAAAACTATATTATTCATTACAATCTAGAAAGTGCCAGGGAAGAGATGTATACATGAAGAAACCGTATGCATTGAAAGGATGGAAAGGTTGGTGAGAGTGTAGAGCTAATAGAGAGAAAGAAAAAATATATCCTACCTTTTGATAAATATGTTCAAAGTTGATACCTAATTCTGTTAAATGAGAAAACAATACAAGTTAATGAACAATGGAGTATAGAACGGGATATTCCAAACAAAGGAAAAGGTCAAAGAAATTGATGGCTGGTACTGCACTCAAACCAGTGACCTCTGGGTTTTATAGCCATAAAATCTCTTTGCCAAAAAAAAAACAAGATGATGAGAGATGGAGGAGGAGAGCTATGCGAACAATTTATCAGGTTACATAGAAATATCCGGTGTTTACATATTTGAGGAGCGATTTTAAATTTGAGGTTCATGACTTTTGGTTCCAAACATACTTGAACTGTACACAGCAATCCAACTACTTTGCTATTCTGTACAGGCCTCGAAAATTCAGGCTAGTTACTGGTTAAATGCCAGTGGTTTTTCACTGTTTTGCTAGTGCAAAAACAAGACACTTGCATTTTTTCTGCCGGTAGACGTTAAAAGAAAATAAACGCATGATTTGTTGAGTAACAATGTCGGTCTAAAATTTACATTCTTAACATCATACCTATTAGGCTATTACAGCTTATTATTAGCAAATATTATTGGGCTGCTCCCGTAAACCGGTGCAGTTTTAACTGATGTGTACTGTAATTCCGGATATAACCAGTCATTTAGCTAGTAAATTTTTTTGTATTTTTAAGCACTTGTACTTTTTTTTAGCAAGTGGTGAAATTGTGAAATCTAGGCCTATCTACACCAGATTAAGTAATATTTCCTTGGTTAAGTGAAAATATTCAGTTTACTTTATTTTATAGGTAAGATCTTGTTGGGGAATAACAGTTGATGATGGGTCTACTGTGAAGGCAACCGTAATATGCATCAACATTGCTGGTTATAACTATTTTTTATGCAATGGGTAAGAAGGTAGGGCAAGATTGGAGGAGTAATTGATGACAGGGAGGGAGGGGGGGGGAAGGGAGGGAGGGAAATAGGTGAAGAAATTTCTTACAACTGAAAATTTTGTAAGGTGTTTAAGCAATTACATTACGTGATAGAGAAACATAAGACTATACATAAATCAGCGAGGTATTTTGACCAAATGAGACATTTTCTGTCTAGTAGAGTTGATGTGTCTGTCTGGTCTCTAGCATAGTGGACATGACTAACCTTCTAACAAGGGCGGTTCGTCTTCAAAGCTGTCAGAATATCCACCACCTCCACTGTTTATAGGGTCTGGTGTCATGATATCTCCAGTGTAGGGTGAGGGCGCCCCAGCATAAACCTGATCATATGCGGCAGGCTGACCGTATCCTTGAGACTGTGAGTAATCATATGGACTGCAAAAATAAATCAAACATTGTTAAACGAAACAGTCATAAGAACCCTGCACATACATCGTAAGGGAGATGTCATGTCCAGAGAAAGTAGTTGCCCAGTCTATATCAGATGAAACAAAACTCATATAAATGAGATGCTACTGTTCAGATGAGAAAGGGACTATGATAGTCAAAATACTGTAAGTCTAAGTGTAACAGTATTAATAAGGTTTGCAACTGAAATGCATGATAGGAGATTGAACATGAATGTAATGTCTCATACCAAAAAAGAATAGTTCATATAGCAACAAAACCTTGAAGCTCAAAATCAAAGATTCAATATTTTCAATGGTCTGTTTCTCCACAAACAATGAGAAGATGTCTTCTATACATAGAAAATTGATTCTCAATACAATTTATAACACAGAAGAATCAATTGCACAATACTACCAACCAACTTTCACAACAGGAATATTCACTGCAATCTATGCCACTGAATAGGAAAACTTTACACTGAAAACAAAACTTAAACAACAACTTTATTATGCTATTTCATCACATCAAAACCCGATGACTACAAAATGTGTGTGTGGCATAGGGTGAGTGGTAGCAACCTAACGTCACATTATAGCTCATAGTTACTTTCAACAATGGTCCATCTCAGTCACTACTGCTTCGTTGGAGACAAGAGGATGTCCACTAAATTGCTTTAGTAATTTTCTGGGATTATTATAAATAATCTAGAGATGTTTTCACTAACCTACTTCCGATTTGACTTCAAGCTTTGTAGGCACGTTTAGTGTGCCGATACATTTTTGCCTTGATGGTATACAATACTTTTTTTGTGAGTAAACATTTCAATTTTACATATCAATCAACATAGAAAACAGGCCACTTGAAAAAAAATAGTCTGAATTGATTCAGTGCCTGACATCATGACAATCTTTGTTTGATTACCTCTTGTTGCTTCCATATATTCAAACAGGGTCCACAAGGTAGTTTCTTTGTGTCAATGGTTAACCATCCTTAATGTATGTTTTGCAAATTGGCACGCTACCAATTAAAGCTTTTAATTGAGGTAGGTGTATAAAGAAGGAAACATTATCATTTTTGTTTTCAACAAATCATTCAATAGGGAGGAGGAAGGGATGAGTTAGGGAGAAAAGTTTGACTATATGCCTAGGTATGAATATTTTCATTCTGTCAATTATGCCACTATTTCCCTGTAAATCTCAATTTGAAATAGAATAATGAAATTTAAGACAATTACTTTTGTTGATCAGCCTGCTGTGAACCCATATCATATCCCTGTTGCTGATCATCATAGTTGTACTGGTAAAATCCTTGCTGGTCCATCACTTGCCCATAACCTTGATTTCCTTCAAAGTCTGCCATTATCAGTATCAGTGTAACTGGAGGAAGAAGAACGAGATCAATTAATCTATGCTACATCTGAATCGGACTGGTAATATGCATATTCTGTAATGTCAGCAAAATTTTGAAAAGACTGCCTGACTGCTAGTTTTAGAGACCTTAACAAGTGTGTGATTTGCTTGTTGTTGGCTCGTCCAAAATAAGCTGTCTCTTTGCAGAGCTCAACCGCATTGGACAACCTGGAAAATTCCCTGCAAGAAGCTCATTAGGCCTACTGCATTAATCAACAGCCCAATATCATCTCATATCCTTAGGTAGGCGAAACATAACCCTAAATTTAATCTAGTGCCTGCACTAAATCATCAGGCCTTGGGTTACTGTCAGGAGTTATTCTGTAAACACCAAGTTTAGGCCTAGCGAAGCGACCCAGTGTTTAGTAACGTTAGAATAGGCAGTACTAACGTTAATAATTTGCGAAAAATTAACTGCTAAGACTAGTCAGAGTAAACGGCCAGTTCAATTACTTATGCATGCGTCTTGTAATTCACGTGTCGGTGCAAGTCCTATATTGTTCGGAATTAAAATTAGACGTATTTCATCTCAAACGTAAAATAGTCACTTCGTAAGCTTTAGCAGGAAAGCTCTGCCGGTGAAATCCTCTCAGTCCAACTTCTAGCTGAAGTACGGGAACATCATGATACAGTACACAGTAGAATTAAATGTTGTTGACACGTCGATCCGCCGCAGAAACTAAAGAAGATATTTTTATCTACATACTGTTTGAGTTATATGGGTGTTGCCCGTATCTACAACAATAATAAAATATATAATAAATATTTCTTTTTGCAGTCGTTCTTATAATATCAAAGACAATATGACTTACACAAAACAACTATTTGAAGAATATTTTTTTCTAGTTTCAAATTGAATGCAGCATATTTCCCTTTTTCTTGAATCACCAATCAAATAATGAATAGGTATTTCGTATTTGATGGAAGATACCGACACACCATTTAGAAATTTCATTACATCCAACAACTGCAGTATACCGTATATCTGCATTTAACCTTTGACCGGTCTTTTCTGGTCTTGCTTCGATGTGTATGGTACGGCAAACGAAACCGCTTTTAGTATCTTCTAAAATCTCCTTAGATATCACACTTGCAAATCCCTGTCCAAACTGATTTTGAAGAACATTATATTTTAAGACAATTTAGGGCACTATTTGTCACAACTGGTGAAATTTTGTCACAAACCAAACCTGACAAACACATATGCTTACTAACGTCGGACTAACTTAGTAATATTATTATCAGTGTTTCTGCAGTAGGCCTAGCCATAACTGCACAACTACTAACTAGTCTACTGCTATTTTATTTAAGTAAGGTTAACGTTACATACATGTCGAGTCTTTTGTATGAATAACAAAGCGCACTGCAGATTTTCAAGTACCCCATTACTTCTCTTCAACTTTTAACATTACTGCAAACAGTAGCTCAAGATGGAACTTTGGCCTAATGAAAACCTGCTTTAGTTATGCCTATGGGCAAGCCCACATATTAGGCCTAGGCTAGCTAGATTACATTCCATTCTTGGTGAGGATTAACATGGCTTATGCAGACTTGCAGGCTAAATAGTGGCTTTCATTCAGTGATACCATGTTAGCATAGTCTAGGCCTAGTCATTGTGATCCTCAGACTGCTGATCCAGGACAGAGGAGCAGTCCAGAACTAACATCATTTGCCTTTTGAGATAGCAAGCCTTTGTAGGCCTAGGGGCACAAGGTCAGGACTTCAAATATGTCTAAATATGATTCAAGGGAAACAGTCTCTGTTGGGTTCCCATGTCCAATATCTCTCGCCATGGACCCAAAACAGTTTGCCCTATGAAATGCAACATCACATAGTCTGTTTGAATCCTTTTGGAGGGACTTTTTCATATGCCACCTTGCTTACAGTAAGGAAACTGCCACAGATGTTGTTATTTGTTAACTATTTGGAATGATTAAACAGAATTTCAATTTTGGTTGGATGTATACAATAAGAAAGGATGCAGCATGACTACATCTTGAACTGTGGTGGAGTATTATTGTTCCTCAGGGAACAATTTTGTGTTCATCTTTTGTGTATCAGTTTTAAATGCCTCGATTCGTCTTATTAAATGAAATGGTTCATAACTGTCATTCATCTTTACATATTAGTTTGCGATACGATACCGAATAATTACTCCCTGTTGATAGTATAATTGTCATCTTTCATTTCATAAATTCATCTTTATTAACAGTGACATTGCTCATATTGTTTTCTTTTCAGAACCATTCAACATGAAGGTCATACATTCAGATAGAACGGTCAAGATACCAAAGGATGGTGAGTTATGCATGTCTCATAAAGGTGTAGTGACCCAAGTGCTTTCCAGTGTTTAGATCTGGCTTCTATGGGCATCCCCATCCTGACTTTGGTATGGTCCATGCTAATTATGTTGACCTTACAGTGACCCATTGTATAGTCTAATGCAGTGTGGTAGCAATCACTCTATCACACCTGTTACCAGTGTAGGACTTTCACGGTCGTCCGGTCGTCCGTGACGACTAGAAATTACGTCGGACTACCAAATCTTTCAAAATGTTGTGTGGTTGGTTGTCCTTCGGACGACCAAAAAAAATGAAGGCTTTGAAGAATTATTGAGCCTAATTATATTTCATTAAAAACGAAAGTCAATTTAATTAAATAGTTTCTGAATAACACCCAAACCAAACATGAATTATTTAAAAACATGCGCGAAATATTAACTTTACAGCATTGTTAGAAAAAACTTTTCACTAATAAAGTCGCCTAACGTTAGTCTCTAATGATGTACCCAGAAAACAAATGAGACTTGTAGCTAAATGTCAGTGCAATGCATTTTGTACGGTGTTGTAACAACAGTCGATCAGACACTGACAGTCTATAGGCCGAGTGAAAATGCATTGCTGGACAATGGGGGAAATCTAGCCTATACTGCTGAATTTGTGACGCAGTTATAAGATATCCATGGAATACTTTCAGTATTGCTGTTATCTTCGACCACATGGTTGCCTAACAGCACACTAAGTCAATTGGGGAAATCTAGCTTATACCGCTGAATTTGTGACGCAGTTATAAGGTATCCATGGAATACAGTAATGTTATTAGCGAAAAAAATACTGACAACTTTTAATTTAAATTGTCACGAAACGGAAACTGATGAAAATTTTAAAATGACAAATTAGAGTAGCTATATTACGTGATGAAATGAAAAGAGATTAAATCTGTTTTACAATCTTTAAAAAGTTACAACAAAACTGTCGATATTATGAAACAAATTTCGTTCGGCAAAGCCCCATTTCTAGACTGCCTTACAAGGAACAGCGTGCACTATACGTACATCAGTTTACAAATGCAGTGTTTACCCTGAACATTTTTGGCACGTTTCCAAAAAACTTTTCATGTAGTAAACTATTTTGGCTCCACTCTAGAATTAATAAGGTCAGTCAGTAAAGGATCGGTTAAGTTATGCGAAATATTATCTTAGACGTTCAAGAAAAGTAGGTAAATATCCCTGTAACATTAAGGTAGGTAAAACACACCTCAAAGCCAACCGACTCCTCTGCATGAACAAAACAATCTATTCCCCATGATACACGAGGCACAGTCTATAACGTACAGACATAGCACGATATCAAGGCCCAATGGCTAAAGTATGGCCATCTTTATGAAAGTAAACCTTTTAATCCCATGTTTTAGGCCACTTGGCATGATCAACTTATTTCAAAGTATTGTTTCCATGTCCTTCTAGAAAACGTCAACTTCGCAAAATACAATTAGTTGTGTTTCTGTTGTTACGTGAGATCCGTAACCGACGAAGTGGTTAGGCTATATGCTTTACACTTAACTATGGTAGGATATTAATTTTTCCTTTTTTTGTGGAAATTCTAGAAAATACTTTCTTTTCCCTGCGCTTCACACCAGATGTGGTCTGATGGTTTGTTCATAAATGGATGAACTAGAGTCTTGTTTACATGGCATTAGTTGCATTTAACACGATATGCCAGTTTCGCGTGAATTTTTCGAAAGTATTTTGCTCGATCTTTCTTAAAGTTTGAAAGGTGTACCAACTTACTGTTCGTACACATTGGTAATTTCTCTACTGATTTTCAGTTTTTTTCTCTATACAGTCAGTGTTGTAAAGGTCGGGTTTTCGAAGTTCAAAAGTCAGTAAATGAAGTTGAAATTATCGTCATTTGTTCAATCCTCAAAAAATATCGTTTTGAAAAAAAAATTATCGCGATAATAATAATTTTCGATATATCGCTCAAACCCTACGTGATAGTCTCAGATACAATTCAAATGCATCTTCGTACCACCAGTGATTGTTGTCAAAATGTACGTAACAAATATGAGACAAGGCCTAACGGTATGATATTTGAGTGCAGACATTATGATAGTCTTTACCACAAGCTTCGTTATCTCTACACAGGTAAAAGTAAACGTTGCAAGTAATTGTTGTTAAACAAGTTACTTACTTACTTCGTGTTCATTGAGCACTAAAACTGCAAGAATGTTTGCAGACAATCGGTAGGGACTATTAGCCAATCAAATCACGGGAATCTTGGTAAAGCATCATTGTCTATTTTTAGCATGAAAATCTCTGTAATGAAGTTTTGGTAGCCCTGTACCTTGCGGTTGATTGTTATGATATATATTTATTTTCAAACAAATTCAATGATCTGTAGGAGTAGGAGAACTTTTGATTCTTGTCAGAAAAAGAAATAATGAAAGATGTTCATTCAAAAATATGTTTTGTTATGTTTTCCGTTGACCTAGTTGTGAGTGTGTACTTGGGGATTGCAAGCAATTTGAAGATTTTGCATCCCTGGCCAAAACATTGCGTCCCGTACCCAGAATCCTGTGTTCGTAACAATGCTGGAATTCTTTCGTTATTGCTGTTATTTTAGACCACATGGTAGCATAACTCAATGGAAATATCTTGCCTAACCATAGGTTTGCCCTCAAAAAAATCACACTGCGTAGTATTTGGGTAATAAATAAGGAACCGGGTAGTATCGCGTCGGGCGGGTATCAAGGTACCCGGATACCCGTGCAAACACGTTTTGAAAACAGTACACAATAACATGGTTATATGCTAAACTAATAAAGCTTTGGTTGACACAATCAGATTGAGCACCAAAATGTTTTGTTTTGTATTATTTGTGTTCATTTGCAATTTTGGTGGAAAATTTGGAAGGACTACCAAGTTTTTTGCAGGACTACCAAATATTTGAAAATCCTTGAAACTGGTAGTCCTTCGGACAACCTTCTCAAATTCCTGAAAATCCAACACTGGTTACCATATAGATTAGACCTCGGTGTAGTATTGCCCTGTGTTATGACCTAATAGGCATGCATCTTGTGCTTTTACTATAGCCTAGCTTAATAGCTGTTTACACAATGGTGCAACATTACTTATATTGCCTCTAATATTACTGTGAAAATTTAGGCCGTATACCGTATATGGCTTCCCAGCATACTGGTCTAGGAGCTTAGCCCCAGCAAGCACACACCATTACTAGCATCTCATGCATAAGGCAATATTTGGAGGGGTTGAGTACACAAGGGATGACAGGAGCATTGTAGGATTACTGAATTGTCTTCAGTTATTGATATGATAGCCTTCTTCAAGGTTAATTTTTTTTTTTTTTTGCGAGAAGATTTTCATTAGTAATGCAGGTTCATTGGATTAACTAGTCAAGGCTTACTTCAGATCTTTAAAAGGACTAAAGAGGGTTTAAATTTGTGATATCCTTTTTTTTCTTTTCTCTATAGATGCAGCGAAATAACTAAAAGTATAAAAGAGATTTGTTAATTAATTTAAAACTTTTGTGGAGTAATACCCAGTAGTTCAAGTTAGATTGCCCTAAGGTTAATGATATTCTACAAACCAACTGATGATAATGGTCTTGCGAACCTTTTGCTTTTAATAATCAGTGGTGAAAAGTATGTAGCAAGCTTCCACAATCCTTTTTTATATATTTTTTTTAAATTGTTTTTATTATTTTTTTCTTTATAGTCCTTCAGTTACCTCTCTTTATTTGTAGATCTGAAAAGACACAAAAATTCAAAACATGTTTGGATTATATTTTCTCCCCAGCGTGAAAAGGAAGTTTTTCAAAGAAGAAAAGGCAAAAAAAAAGTGATAATTGATGTCTATCAGACTCATTTATAGTACTGTCTAGTGAGAAATGACAAACTGGATGATTGTGCACAGAAGGCCAATTCTTAATAGTATTTCCTTTCTTTGTGTCTTTCTACAAAGTATGATCTTTTCATGTACTAACGTTTTGGTCTTTTTTTCCTTGCAGTGGACATTCATGTCCGTTCGCGGATAGTGACAGTGACGGGAACTCGTGGAGTGCTCAAGAAGAACTTCAAGCACCTTGCTGTGGATATACAGATGGTTGGCAAGAAGCAGGTTTTGGTTACGAAATGGTTCGGAACAAAGAAACAACTGGCCAGTGTTCGTACTGTTTGCTCTCACATTGAAAACATGATCAAGGGAGTAACTCTGGTATGTGAATTTCAGTGATGATCATTACAAGTGAAGGTGTGAATTAGTTATAAAATAAGTTAGAATTCATATTAAATCAAGGTCTTACAAGAAAATGGAAAGTGGTAGGTAGCTACAGCATGAGTATAAAAACAAGGACTGATTGTATGGTACAAGTTACTTCAACCTCGTATTGATGTAAACATTATCTAAACAATAGTTAGCTTATGGGCAGGAAGTTATGTTCCCCTACAGCATGACAAACTCTTGTTACACACATACGTGGGGCTTATTGTCACTTGTGTGAAAGCAATGTGGTCGCTAGGATAGTGGTACTACCATTTGTGACTTAACGGAGCAGTTATTTGCCTTTGGTGATAGCCTCACAGCCAGGTAATACTGATCTGCAATACTTGAGGGTGTGGGGACCAATGGTCTCTGAAATTTGCAAAAGTAACTTTAAAAAAGTGAAATATATATTTTGAGATCCTTTTATCTGCAAAGGAGATATAGTGAATGCTGTTTTGACACCACAATCTGAATCTCTGGCCAAGAAACACCCATTTTGAGCATTGTAGCATACTGCAATGAATTTTAGCAGTCTCGAAAACCATGGAAAACACACAGTGGCACTATTTTCACGTTCATTTAGGTATTATGCAATAATTTTGTGGATGGTTATAACTCCCAGATCGCCTGGGTTACAAAGTCAGATTTATCTCTTGACTTTGTCTTGTGTATATTGGAACAGTTTGATGGGCGGTATTCTGCAAGGTTAGAGAAGCAGTTACATGAGGATATTTTGTCAAAATTTTGTGATATGGCATGGACTGACCCTTTCAGGAACTACATGCTTGTGCAGTTGCTGCTTCTCTTTTCTATGTACATGATTGTAGAATGGCTGGCTGAGCACTGCTACAAAAATTTGTGTCTTCTTCCTCTTGTTTGTTTCATTTTTGGTTGAAACCAACAATGTAAGCCACAAACATCTATAACTTGTTCTGTAACATCTTTTTTTTTTTTCAAATTTATAAGAGATGAAGTTCAAGTACTATAGATTTTTTTCTCTTTAAGTGCATGCACACAGTCAGCAGTAGTTCATTTTGTAAACATTTCTTGTTTTCTTCTTTTGATAGTGGTAACCATTTTTCTTCTTTACAGGGTTTCCTGTACAAAATGAGATCAGCCTACGCTCATTTCCCAATCAACTGCAACGTGAAAGAAGAGGGAACTATGCTGGAGGTCAGGAACTTCCTCGGTGAGAAGCTGATCCGACATGTCAGGATGAACCCAGGTGTCTTGGTATCCCTGTCGCCAAAGCAAAAAGACGAACTGATCATTCAAGGGAATGACGTGGAACTGGTATCATCGTCTGGTAAGTCTTTCCCCTTCCCACCGTGACCTCCATCCCCCACCCCCCCCAAATAAAAGGTCACATGACATTGGTCTTTTCTATACTTGTTGATCTATACTTGTTGAATTATCTACCCAATACAGAATATCTCATTGAAGTCAAAACTTTGTAGTTACATAGATGGATTTGCTTTTCTACACGCTGTAGTTTTTGTGGGATAGTAACACAAGTGTGCACAAGACCTACTCTTGTTGACAGTCATCATCTGTGAATGAAACTTCCTTGCCAAAATTCCAGGATCCTGTTATTGTCTTTTCCTCCGACATGGCTCAAAGAAAAATGTCTTCTTTGTTTATCTAGTCCCAGTTAGAGAGTTGCTAAGTTGTCACCATTGACAAGTTGGACTTTGTGTTTTATTAAAAATTGTGGATTGTTCAGTACATTTGTCGTGCAGTACCTGCTTATCTTTTCTATGTACATGGTTGTAGAACGGATAGCAAGGGCACTGCTACAAAAAAATCTGTGTCTTCTTCCTCTTGTTTGTTTCATGTTAGTTGAAACCAACAATGTAAGCCACAAACATATACATTTTCAGGTATACTCAGATGATTGACATTGTAAAATACGTCGGCCAGCCAAATACATTCCACACAGCTGGTTGAAAATCTCAACTTAAATTACCAGAGCTGTTTAATCCAAACTCAGAAATGGTTATTCGAAGGCAACTCTTTTTCTATCTCTAAATAACATAACTTAAAGAATTGAAATACATTTGTATGTTCTGTGAATTTACATGGTAAAATGTCCAAAAACTAACTTTCCTAATGACCATGTTGGTAATTTTCTATTTGGCATGCTCGCTATGCTTTCACAGCACTCTGCATTTCAGATATCATTAGATGCACGTTTATATAAGAATTTGTCTTTCTTTTCCAAAACACGTTTAGGACATTTCAAAGGAAAACAATTGACCAATTTTTCAGAGATAAGAGACAAATTTCTGAGCCTTCAAACTGTTGCACAAAATTTGAACACCAAATTATTCTCTGGTACAGAGAGAAAACTTACTAAAGACATTTCTCATATTAGATTTTGTGTTTAAGTGTCCTTTAATTGGTTGACAGTTCTTGTTTGCATTATCTCTCATTTTGCAGCTGCCTTGATTCAGCAATCTACCACTGTCAAGAATAAGGACATCAGAAAGTTTTTGGACGGCATCTACGTTTCAGAGAAGACCACGGTGGTTGAACCAGTAATAGAATGAGATGGGATGTAATACTGAGTGATGTAAAATTATGAAAACAAAAAAACAATAAAAAATGTTTAGAAAAGAACAACATTTGTGTAGTGTTTTGATCTTTATCATAAAAGCTTAAATGATGGTTGGGTCTGCGCCTCCTTCGATGAAATTCCTTGAGAAAGTTTGCAATATAGGAATTGTTTGGATGAATGCACACTAAAACACATTTGATGGAAGCTTCAAGCTTGGAGCATTACCCTTCTGAGTTAACTTGCAAGAGAGTGATAGGCAGTGAAATTATTTTGTTATTGGAGATGTGGGACAGCAAGGTTGCAAGTGAACAGAACTAAATCAGTGGTTCTTAAAGTGGTTCCTGCTGCCCTGCCCCAGGGGCATTGGGATTCTCAGGGGGGATACAGGGTATATGGGGAGTAGGGGGCTTTGGCACTGATTTGGGGGTCCCTGGCGATTACGACACATCACTGCAGCGATCTGGCCTTGACATAACTGGGAGAGGGGATCTGCGTCTCTTCCTCACTAAGATGGAACCAGACATCGTTATCCCGCAGCGTTACACCAAGCTCACCCTTCACACTGACTGAACTACATTTGGGCTCTCTATACCAGTTTCACAGGATGCCTGCCTTCTGCAGGTTTTTGTTGTTCTTGCAAACAGAAAGTTAACTGAGAAAAAAATAAATATTGTTGAGAGAAAATTCATCATCTTGTAGGGAATGTAGGCTATTTTTTAATTCCTATATGCATATCTTCGGACAATCTGATTGCTCACTTGAGCGGCCGATTATGAACGGTAGGTCAAGGGGGTAGGGGGAGGGGGGCATTGGGACAGTTCAAGATGGTCGAAGGTGGCGGTTGTCTAAAAAGTTTGAGAACCACTGAATAAATGTTTAGCTTGTTTTTGTAGATTTAAAACAGTTAATGAATTTTATTACGGAAAGTCAACAAAAGGTATATTCTAGGTTTGAAAACCAAACATGGTCAGAGAACTGGTACACTCTCAGCACTGCTCTTGCAGTGGGATCGTGGTCCAAAATTGACTAGTGCTGCACAATCTGTCATTCTTACTAAATTTGGTAGCAAGAAATATTGGTGATCTTAAATTCCATGTATCGCCTTACAGAATTGTCTATTAGGGTAAGTTGTCGCATCAAAGAATTGTCTACTTTCACAAATTTCATACTGACCTTTATAAGATATACTGAAACACAAAATGATAACACTGACTGTATGGTAGAATTTTGTGAATAATATATTATCAACTTTGAAGCCAACCATGGAACCATTACACAGAAAATATATTTACACGGAAGTTAATTTAAAAACTACTTTTAAAAAGAAACACAAAATACTGGTAACAAGATTTTGTCTATGTGCAACTAAATATAAACCAACATGGGTCATGAACTTTATTCCAACCTAAATTATTCACCATCTTAGGACAAAAAGGAATGAAAATTGCACAAAAGTCTTCAAAGAATGAGCAGACTTACAAGGACTTCATTTTGCTTCATAAATGAAGAAATAGTTTGAAGAAATCATTTTACCTCCCTACCCCCTCCCAAAAATATTAGGAAAAACCAATCTGTTGTAACAAGTTGCAGAACTGAAGATGGCAATACACTTAAAGATATGTATTATTTTACACACATCATTGCTCGTCTCAGTGCCTTAGATAAAAATGCGCTTCAATTTGCATGCCGGGTGGGTGGGTGAGGGTTACAGCCTGTGGATATTAAGAGAGCCCAAGATATTATGGCAAGGGCTGGGAAAATATGGGATGAAGAATACTGTATTTGAATTTTATATACTTAAAATTGGGAAAGGGGGAGGGGCAGCTGTCGGTCTGGATGGGGCAGTGAAAAAGCTGCAAGTGCATAAACAAATTCACTGGTGAATATCAAGGGTCCTTGAATAAATACAAAAGCAAATTTTGAAATCCACTAGTTTGTAGCCAGTAAATAGCTGAGTTTAGAGGCCTGCCAAACAGCTGATCCTATATACAGGTAGTACTGAGTTAGTGTACAGTCCTTAATTACTAAATGACTTAATCAGCACCTCATCAGCCCTAGTTCTGACGGGCAGATCAACAACTTTCCTGTTAAATATGTCTGTCACAACACTCATCACAGCAGTCCAAGTAAGACTGTGAATACCCTTTGGGAAGGTCCATCCTTTGGGAAGTAACATCACTCTCTTATGAGGACCATCCAACTGATGACAATATAAAACAGACATATTGGATACATCGCCAAAAACTTTCTGTGTCGCGGTTGACTATCGGCCAGGAAAGCTAATGAAGCTGGAAAAGAGATGAAAAGATATTGGTCATATGTATATAATATAATGTGTAGGCTTAAACTTCCAAGATTAATGAGTTGGTCAATGAATATACTGTAAACTCTCCACTACCAGCCACCTATTCTCCAGTGGTTGGTTTCTAAGATGTGCTGTTCTATACTATCATAAAAAGAAATGAATGATATCACATTGAGAGCACATAAAATTCTTCATAGGTAACCTTCCTTGAGATATCATGTTTACAAGTGTTTCCCTCTGTTGACCTCAAATGACCTTTGAGATTCATGAAAACATTATGGATGGTCTGCCTACCAACAGCAAGCTACACACCAAGTTTCAACTTCCTGCAACTTCTACTTCTTGAGATATTGTGTATACAATGTTTTCAGACTTTGACCTCAAATGACCTTTAAAGATTACCAACAATCCAAAACCACATCTACCTAGGGGTAACATAGATACCTAATATTAAATGTACTCCAGTTATCCTTCTGAAGTTAAAGCATTTACGAGCAAGTGTCACTGACACATCCACACATGCCATCACCATCGCATAGATTCCTTCTGCCTTCAGCAAGGATTCGAAAAGGCAAATCATTCAAAAGCCCTCCAGAACAGCCCCTTCCCCCCCCCCCTCCCTCCCATCCAAGTAGTTGACAAATCCTGTGATAGCTATCACGTACACTTCTCTGCCTATTTCACACGCCTGGAAATCTGTGAACAATTCAGTGGGTCAAAAACTCAGGGAAAGTGCCTTTGGGAACCGTAAGCAAATAGCAATGTTAACATGTTAAATTTGTAGAACAAGACAGGTCTTAACATAAAGAAGCAGGCCACTCTCTCGACATATTGTCATAAAAAAAAGAAATTCCTTACCAAGGGTAGACCAGACGCATGCAGCGATAGTGATTAGTGCCTTCACAACCATGATGCCCACACCCGGGATGAAGCCAAGAATTTCACCGACAATAAGACTTATAACCAACGGTAAGATACAGTATCCCAAAACACAGAGACTTTGAAAAAAGGAGCTATATTTAAGAAAATGAAGAAAAAAAAGAATGGAAAGTTTTTAACATATTTATAAACAAAAGTTTAGTTTACAAAAACAAGTACGGTTTCTCTTAAATACAGAAGGAAGATTGAAATCATTTGTTAGGGCAACCACTAGATGAATGCTAAGTAGCCTAAGCCGATGCAATTTTGTTTGCTATAACTATGGCCCTCGCAGAATTTATGGTAGGAAATGGATGCAAGGAATGATCCCTTTGAAATACAAAATTTATCTGGCAGTCCAAATTAGAGTATACATGATAAAGCATCTCATACCATCGGTAACCTGGTACCAAAATTTTCAAGGCTGCCAAACTGTCTGTCACAAAATTAGGGAGATATACAATTTGCCATCCCCAAACATTACAGAGATTTGATCAAGATCCAATCAATACAAGGGACATATAAGAAAAAAATAACATGGAAACATATTGCTTTATTACAAAGTAAAGTTATGATTGGTATATTGCATACTTAACAACAACAAAGCGCATCGCATGAGTCCGATAAATATTTTGACATTGTGCTTGTTAAAACTGGACACAGTTGTTATGGTTACCATTTTTCGTTTGCTCCATCGCTGCAAATTGCAGGGAATAATTTCCTGACCTAGTACGAATCAGCAGAGAGAGGCTCTGGATGCAACGCCTCTGTACCATTCAACCTCATGGGCTGAACATTCAGGAAGGACATGACTAACTTTCCTCTGTTCCCTACTCCTTCTCCCCTTTCTCCCCCCCCCCCCCTTTCACTCTTCTTCTCACAGCTCTCTTCCCCTCCATTTTTCTTCACACCTTTCTGTCTTTGTCCCTCTCCAGTTTATTCCCTACCCTGTGCCTTTAATCCTCTCTTTGTCCCTCCACAGTTTATCTCCTTCCTCTCCTCTTCTCCTGTTGCTTTCTACTTATAATCCCCTTTCATCCATCTCATTGTGTTCACCGTGCTCATTAACCTGTCTGTATTCTGTGCGTGTTTTTGTCCCCTCTGTTACTGTAACTTGTCATTTAGCCTCTGAAGAAGATCCTGCTAGGATCGAAACGTCAGGCCAACTTACTTTTACACATTCTATTACACAGGCTCTCTAGTGGATAAGCAGTTTGCTAACAGTTTTATTTTATTTTGGGAATAATTTAATGTACAAATTTTGTGTAGCGGTTTTGAAGTCTCTGAAGTTTGTCTCTTAGAAAATAATATGGTGCCTGTGCAAAAAACCTGCTACACATCTTGGCACATGTATAGCAAATTGGCCATTTTGCATAGCGATACTGCATAAATTATTCCCTAATAATATAATAATAATAACTGACATTGCCATGATTGCAAAATTATCTACTACACAGTAATAACGTAATGGAGTATAGAGTTAGGGTCTTAGGGATTGGATAAGGTCTTGTTTATAATGGAATGTATAATGATGCTCTAATTCTGCTCATCCAGCCGGATGGTGGTATGCTAACTGCAAAATATGCTGTTTCTCTCTCTATCATACAATACATTACAAACTCTGATTTAATAGATTATTACCTTCCTTCCAGAGCTTCATTAAACCCCAGTCACAACAATTTATACATTAATGATATCATTGCAATTTCACAGGTAAATTTGTTGACAATTTGAACTTACAGAGATCCTCCAAGGAGTTTGCTATTAAGAGCAACTGCAACTGCTCCAAATGCCATCAGTCCAAAGACCTGAGAGAAACCAGTTGTTTCTGGTTTATTATATTTTCCTTTTCCATCGGGGCCAGAACTGTCTCCAGTTGCTCCCCCTTGCAGAAGGCTAAGGGAAGGGGGGGGTGGAGAGAAAAGCCCAGTTTAAATGATATATTCAGAATGAATGAATGAATGAATGAAAATGATGAAAGATTTAAGAAAAAAAGTTATATATTAAACTCCTGCAAAGACAAAACCAACAAAGGTCAATTGATAACTGAGCTTATAACACTAATTTGAGAGGTGAGGGACGTACTTACTTTACTACGTAGCAACAAAAATGAGAACATGAGTACTTACATTGCCATCAAAGTGCACAGGATCAATGGTCCCCAAAGGTCCCCTGCAAGGAAAATGAGAAAAGATGGTGGCCATCACAGAAAACTTCTTCCAATCCATTTCAAACCACTAACTTCACTTGTTTTTCATTTGTATGAATAATTCCACACAGATGTTCAACGTATGGTACAAAGTAATTTAGTTAAAAGTTACAACTATAAAATGATAACGTAACAGTAGTTTTTAATACTAAAGAAAACAAATCCCTAATTTGTATATATATAATAAAATAAGCATTGCAAGGACCTTCTGAATTGATCTGAATAGGTTTTAACAATCAACCCCCAAATTCTGAGTGCAAAACTTTTTACACAAATTTTAAAAGAGCAAATATATCATTACCTGCCATTTCTTTGCTCATTCAAATTTAATTTATCAAACCTGCATTGTAATGCATTTTGTTACTTGTAAGCATATTCAAAAGAAAGAACTTACATTCTTTCAGCAACGACTTGCTTTGCTTCGGGTAGAGGACATGGAAAAACTTTTTGCCAACAGCACTCGCATCTCTCATCTGCAAATTCAACCATACCAAAAGAAGACTTTCATATTCGAGAACACATTTATTTATCCATTTTCCTATACACATATAAGTATATGTCACTATCATGAAAAAATATGCCCTTACTTTAATATGTGTATTGAAACATATTCCATTGAACTTCCTTAATTAATCTAGACCTCCAATTGAAATGTGGGAGATTTCTATTACATATATCAACTCAAGGCTACAATCTCATTCTGAGCAAATGTAGTATTTAAATGGTGTTGAAAATTTAAATGGTGTTGAAAATGTAGTATTTAAATGGTGTTGAATACAGATCATAGTTAATCAAAGATGTTCTATGAAATTGCAAATTTTTGTCACAATGAGATAAAATATTAATTAATGATTTTTTTCCCATATCAAAGACACGGATGCTAGCCTATTTTCTCTTGTAACTTCATGTTCCTACTTAAACAATACTGGAAAAAAAATCACATTTTGCTGTCAGTGTTCAACTAACACATCACACCCTGTTAGGATAAAGCTCACCTTCATAAATTAACATTAACAAAAATATCTTATCGTGTGGACTTTTTCTCACAGTGAGCCACTTTTATCTACACACATTTAATCTTCTTCAAATGACCACTAGAATTTAATCCTGAAAAGATTGAAAGTAAAAAATGTTGGTTTTATAATCTTACAATTGTATCAATTACAGGCTCATCTAACGTTGATATATCGGTTTCTTCATCCTGAGCCCCTGGAATGGTAATATCACCATCAACTGGATGTTCTAATTCCAGGTCTGTAAACTGTGGTTCAAGCTGTGAAAGTGAGGGTAAGCCACAATTATTGGTCACATTAAAAGACAATTCTAATATGTGAAAGTAATAGTAATAACTTAACATATCAAATGACAGCAAACTTATACCAAACCTCCTCAGATTTGGCAATTTGTATAAAGCACAACCCATGTCACTTAGCAGAATCAATCATGAGATGTTTGAACACCTTTAATGTCCCTCATATTATAACCTAA
Source organism: Apostichopus japonicus (assembly GCF_037975245.1). Taxonomy (NCBI): domain Eukaryota; kingdom Metazoa; phylum Echinodermata; class Holothuroidea; order Aspidochirotida; family Stichopodidae; genus Apostichopus; species Apostichopus japonicus. The sequence goes on from NC_092574.1 coordinate 19,330,336, forward strand.
TTTTATTCTGAAGTCAATACTGAAAAATACATAATTTGTTGATTTTGCAATATGCCGATCTGTATAGCTTGCAGGGTACCATGGGGCTGCTTGTCATTCCGCCATCTGTACTTTCCGCTATAGAAAAGTGCCATTCCGCCATGTTACCGCCATTGGGGTAAAGCACTTTTTGTATGGCGGAAAGAGTACAGTATTGTGGTTGCATTGTATATGCACTGTATATTGCTTCGCTTCACTCTACCTAGGCTCACAAAATCGGTCATTCAAATCGACAATCAGAATCGGATTTTTTAACAAATAATCAGCCTAATTTAATTCCATTTATTCAACCAACTATTATATATTTGAAGAGAGTGTATCAACTCTTACAAACTTACAATTAGAACTATTCAATCAACCTGTACATTAAAGACTTTTTGTCAATTCCCCAATCTTCTCTAGTCTATACAATTCAGTCTATCCAGAATACTGTCACATTTGAAGACGGTGTATCTATCCTTCCACGCAATTCAAAAAAAGTTTCACCGATACATTCCTGTACACCCTGGTTAAATCCATTCCTAAAATGTACCATTCGGCCATGGTGGAAAGGATAGAAAATTATGTCGGAAAGGTATGGCGGTATGTACCTATGGTGGTATGGCACTAGATTCTTGGGGACCATGTTGTCATAATATGCATATTTTTCACATTGAGCCAGGCTACAACAAAATGTTTTGCAGAGATACAGGGTAATTAAGAGGCTACCCGCTAAGGTATGCCCGTAAAACTGTAGGTTATTTTTAAGTACTAGGCCTACTGTTACCCTACACTCTACTGAGTATGGTGTATACAAAGTCAAACTGGCACTGGTACTGGTAGATCACATTTTTTCAAGTACTTCTAACCATTATCCTGTTGCACGATATTAATTTTATACGTTTCGTTAACGCTTTATATAGGTATTGGTCATGAGTGTCTAATCTTTGGTCCAATCTTTGTATCATTGCAGCAAAATAGGTATGCTATATAACACAACACGCCAGATTAGGGAACCGAAATTGTACATTAGTACATAGTAGTACATAGTAGTACATAGTAGTAGTAGATCTTGCGTGGCCTAAACATATACGCAGGCTAGAACTACGTGTACTGTTACTAAGTATTACTCAAACCAGGCCTATTGTTGAAATAGATAGGCAAGTTTTATTGCTACTTAATTTACAAGTGCAGATAATTGATAAAATATATGTTTTAAACTAAGTTATACAACACGGATATATTCATAACCCAAATTCCACCAAAGGGTTTTGAAATATTTTCAGTACCTGAGGTGATATGTCTGTCGCCACGTCTGCCATCTCTGTCGTTTGTGTACTAATTGTGTACTATACGTTTTCACCTGCGCTTACTGTAGTGTAAGTGTAACGTATACCCAAATCCGTATGCATTATGAGTTACCACCTTACGACGTTAGTGTTAGACAGTCAGTGTAATATGTAGCTGCAACCACAGCTCCGTGTAATCAGCTGATCACAATTATTTTATCAATCCCTATCATACTATTAATCGAGTCTGATTTTGATACATCTAACTATAAAAATTACAATATGAAAATATTAAATCTTTAAGATATATTAAATATTGTTTGAAACAATTTTAAATAATAAAACAAATGTTTAAAATGATATTTATGCATTTGAAGGTAGTATTTACTTACAAAAGTTTATACCATTTGATATTATGAGGAATGTTTTTGTGATCGTGGTCGCACGCATGCTGTGATTGTTGTTTATCTTATGATACGTATCTTTTTACTTTGTTCGCTTTATTTTCATAACCATGTTCACTTCGTGTGAACAAGTTCCCTGCAACCCCGCTGAGAGTGAGAGGTTTGGTTTGCCTTGGAAACGCTTACATACTTGAAAATGGCGTCCACTGTTAATGTAATGAAATTTGTTATGATTTTGTTGGTTTGTCAGTACCAAGTTATGTGTGAGCACGGTGATAGTGCTCCTAGTTCCACAACAAACGACGAGCCTCACAAGCAAACAACCGACGAAAACAAGAATTTACCAGAAGATGTACCAAACCCCACAGGAGGCGATGGAAAAGATTCAGTTAAGGACGACGAAAAGAGATCGGAACGAGACCTTCAAACATGTATCCTTCCTAGTCCAATATATTGCAGGTTACAATACATTAGCTGCAAAATGTGTTTTAAAAATTCGTAACGTGTGTTGGTCGATATTATAATCTAGCTAGGCCTTGGCTACATGAATTCGTTAGTTACGTTATATAGGCCTATACCACAATATGCACCAAAACGGTGGTATCAAACTGTGTGATATATGCTACAGTGGCCTACATTAATCTTTCAAATATTAACAGCACATTTGTATATATATGTATCTCTGGTGTAATGAACTAAATGGTTTCATATGTAAATTTATTAAGTCAACATAGATTTACATTTAAATTGATACAGGTCTGTTTGTCATCCTTAACTTGCAACCTGTTTACAACTGTTCTCAGTTAGGAAACTTTACCTGCAAAAGAGAGCTCAACATATCGCAGCAGTGGACAGTCTCTTGGAGACTTACGAATACGAGAAGACCTATCAGATGGTTGACCTGCTGATTACAAGAATGAGAACTGTAAGCTGTATGCATGTCCTTTAATGTATAATAATAATAATAATAATAATCGGCAGTTATTTTTACGACGCTTAAGCGACCACAAATGTGGGAGAAGCCCGCAAGGGCTTATGGATTACAACTTACACGTCGGGTGGCTTCCAATTCAACATTTAACTCAAATTTTGGAATCTTTGCAATTTAGAAAGTCCCTAAACATGCTAGGAAGACAGATAGTTGTCACCTCTGTTCAATATTTACCAATATAATTGCACTCAAAGTTAATTATGTTTATTTAAACTTTATTTATACTTTATTTAAAGAGGAAAACTTGGTTAGCCATAGCTCATCTTCCCCAAGGCCCTCATAAGAAAACATGACAAATGAAGAAAACATTTTAAGAGGAACTACAAGTCTCCTCCAATGCGAATTTGTTCAATTTAATTGTTAAATCTGACATCTGGATGAGGTGTGTTTATAATGGAATGCATAATGAAACTTTAACCCTAAAATTCCACAGTACGAAAATGCAAGATCAAATTGACTTACCGAACTGAATTAAAGAAATCATTTGGCCATTTTTTGGGAAATTGTTTACTGCCAAGTAATATATCTCATTGTCATGTTTGGCAGTTGAATGAGTACAGTACATGACTCATAAAGCATAGCTTGAACAAGTTTTATGATATAAAACACATTTTCTCTCTCTGTCTTTACTGTGGAGGTTCCTTAATAACAAGTAAAATTCTAATTTTAATTTTTATCAATACAGTAGTTGTAATTTATGGCAAAAATTTCAATCAATTTCTCTGGCAGAGAGAGTAAGAAAAAAGTTGTTTCTGAACTCAGTTTGTAACTTTGTACTTAATTATCATCATTATCATCATCACCATGAGGTCATCATTATTAGCCCCAAATTTTAGCACTCTAAAAGGTTGCTAGAAGTTTCCAAAAGTTCTTTCCTAGAGACTATGACCCTCCAACTTACTCCAAGTCATTGAGAATTATTCAAATGTCTCAGTATGGATCACTACTTAGGAATCTAGTATTCTGTGTGTTGAAATTCAAGCACAGGTCTGTGACCATTATGTGATATTCTGGCATAATTTGGGGCAGTATTAATGATCTTTAATTAGGATTGGCACTAACCACGTTTGACTTGACATGAGAATCTTGTTCTTTTAACAAATATTTTATGTGGATTATCAGCAAAGGGTAGTTTCATCAAATTAGAAATGCTATATTCTGATAATAAATTAATACAGTAATTAGTTAAATTACAATTTTGTCAATATTTTATGTCTGACAGGTAGTTGGCACATCCAGGTCAACTCTCGTTCAGAAAGGATTTGAACCAGGGATGTCTTTCCCAACAGATGAAGAAACAAAAGAAGGTAAATTTGGCTCCTCTTAAAAGACAAGTGTTTTCTTCAAAAGGTCTATTGCCTGCAGAAGGCTTCCTGCCGTTAATACTCTCGTTAAAGGTCACCAGTAAATATGCTAGAAATCAAGTAAAGGTTACTCATGCTCCACCTTCAACAAGCATGTTACTATCACCCTCAAAAGTATGTTTTTCCTCCCTCAAAAAATTTAATTGGTTGATGTAACACTTTGAAAATGTCTGAGAGTAATTGGAAGATGCAAATCCATGAGGAAAGGAATTTTCAAATGTTATATAGCAAATTTTTAGCAGAAATAAATGCAATGCTGTTATTGAATATAAAGAGTATTTAGTTTGTTATCTATGAATTTAGGATGCTTTTACAATCTGATGTTGCCTGAAGTTGTTTCAAAAGTTTTTGCTAAGTGTGTTACATCAAATTTGATCATGATACCAACTGCACAGGTTGCTAGATCTATGATAAAGGTTGCAAATCAGCCTTAAATTTTGTGCGATTTCTAATTCTGCATTGATCTTTACTGTATGTATTATATACTTGCCAAGTGCTGGAAAACCGACCATTATTTTACAAAATGATAAAGAGTGTAAAAAAGGTACATATTCCACTCTTATTAAACCCTGATAAATTTGTGGTTTCAAGTTTCAACACTCAGTTGCAGTGTAAAGTTCACCATATTTCTGTGTTCTGATTTATGGTCCTATAGTTTACACAAAGTTATCATGCAGACAAGTTTGGATTAGATAAGCAGTAAGCTTTGGATACTGTAATCACCCTTATCATCAATGGCTTGTTATATGTTTACCTAAGGGAAGGCTTATTCCATTGTGTTGGTGTAATTCATTCATATATAATGTAACCTATAGGTTGGTTTATTGTGCTGCATCAGCAAGTAACCATATATAGTAATCCCATTATTACCATTTATGAACCGTGCAGACTACTTTCAACAGCTGTTATCTTTGATATCAGTATGTATCCACTGTTTATGGAACCTTTTAAGTATTTCAAGATTTCCATCCCTACAATTATGGGACTTACCCCCCCCCCCCCTCCCCGTCTCCACCCAAACATCAGTGTGTAGTTTTTCTATAGTTTCAAATTGAAGTAGTCTAGGTGCTACTACATGATATAACTTACATACTGAAACAATGAAAAAGAAAAAAAATCAGATTTCATTTCATTATTTAACAGTTTTCTTAAATGGATGATGAGTAGGTTAGTGTGTAAGAGATATACATGTTATAGACTGGAGTAAATTTATTCAGATCTTAATCCTGTATGTAACAATGATTCTTGACTTACATCTTACACATGCACTATTGATATTTCAGTTCATGCACCTGACCTTCAAGATTTCAGATATGACTCCAAGAAAACCTGAAAAGATTACAAGAATCAAAATATCCCACCTAATCATTCACATCTTCGATCACAAATTTCCATTGGAGAAAGTTTTTTTGCGGCTCAAGACATATGGGTAGGAAATGCATCTGCTTGTTCATGGAAATGCATTTAACTACAAATAATCTAGGTGGTGTTGATACTGTAAAAGGGCATTGAAGAAACTCCAAGCCCTGTATTAATACAAAGTAATTTATCTTGAATTTCTATTCTTCAGCACTGTCTATTATCATGGAAAATGCTGGCCTTTTTGGAGATATGGCATTAAAACTACCAGAAATTACCCATGCCTGTCTTGAGAAGAAAAAATCGGATGTTGCGAACATATTGAAGTGGGCTATTACATACAGTTCAGATGTTGGGTTTTTGGATGAATATAGTACCCAAATGTTCAATTTGGTAAGTTTTTTTCTACATTTGACAGTCTGATTTACAGAGAAGAACATTGCATTTGAAACCCCAGGGAGAAGAAGCCTGTGATGTAAAAGTTGAAGAAGCTCTATCATGCATGCAATAGCCTGTTATATCTGTATACCAGATCCATTTCTTGATTGATTCTAAGTAGGGCAGGATTATAGAATTTTAGAAATAAAATTCCCAAATTACAAATTAGATTTCCATATTATCCTCATTGGCTGGAATGTTTAGTTTGTTGAATACTTTTGTTTATATATATATATATATATATATATATGTATATTTTTTTGTTAAATCTAGGCATCCCAAGAGCTTAACATCATTCCTAAAGAACCTGGTTTCTTCAATCCTTATCGACAACAGTTTCAGGTAAGTTAAGAAGACTTTTTTTTATTCATTGATCAGCCAATGGTAGAGAGAGGTGATAATTCTTCCTTGGAGTTCATTTTCTGCACTTTATATGCAGTTCTTTGTTTGTATGTATGTTTGTTTGTAGGTTTGTAAATATCTATTGCTTCTCAAATATTTGTTGCCTAAGTAACTGCAATGTTTATTCTCTTATCATCTTCATCACTTTATAGATTGTTGGAGTTTATTAGTTTGGATCAATCTGTTCAAGGAATTTCAAATTTCAGATCGAATGTCCCATTTTCTGAACTAAGAAAACCCTACAGAAAGATCACCTGCATGATCCACAAGTTTGGGCTCCGCACTGAAATTGATACAAGGCATTCATTTCAAACATAGTGTACTGTACTGTAATTTATTTTGACTGCTTAAATGTAGCCTCCAAAATGAGGTGGTTCAAACTAGTCAATGTCAGGTCTCAGTGAAATAAAATCCAAAGAGATAGAAATAAATGGACAGTCGATAACAAACTGATTGTGTAATGAAACATCATCTTTAGCCTAATTTATAAAAAGTTACAAAGCCTGATGTTTCAAGCCCAGCATAATTTTCCTCAGAGACATACAAAAACAAAGCATAAACAGAAGGTAGGACAGTTCATTGGTTAAGTTAAACATGATTAGAAACAGACAGTGAGGAGGATTGTTTTTTTTTATTGAGCTATATAAAGATAGTGAGAAGATTGCAAAAGATAAACTGAGTTAAAACAATGCAACAAAGAATCAACAGATAGTGGTTAAGGATTGAAAGAGAGTGAAATAGGCATCGAGTAGCAGTGACCCTCCGAAAATTGAGACTATTAAGTGACTGTTGTGACCATTAGTGTTCTTTACAGTATATTTGAAGTTAAAGCTAAATGTATTCCTTGAACAAGAAAACATTCCATTCCTCCACTTCTGTTGGGGAAGAGTCTCTATTTGTTATGTTCACCCTCCCAGCTTTGATGATGCTAGCTGTTCTCTACATACATCAATATACCAATTTGTTTTATCTAAGTGTTTTGCAGAAATGCAAGTGACCTCCATTATTTTAAAATCAAAGCACATTTTTCCTGTTTTCAGCCACCCCAACCCTCTGGAGACAAAAAGAAGAAAGCAAAATCAGATAAAAAAAGAGGACCAAGAGTCACAAAAGTTGAATTATGAGCTTAATGGACGAAATCATACTAAAGTGGTACATCTATTTGGAAGATATACACAGGGGAAAATTCCATGATGAAATGTATGTGAACTTCAACCAGATTTTCAGCAGCTAATACCACATGCAGAGCTGAATTCAATGTTCATTAAATTCATGAGTTCAGTGCAAGTTATTCTGTTAAGGTTACAGTGGAGAGCATCACTTGAATAAAGTTTAATAGACGGCTGCAGTAAATATTTGACTGTGTCGCCTCACTTGCATAATTTGGTTTGCCAAGCACTATTTCCGTCCATCGTGAAAACTTAAAGTTGCCAACGAAAAGTTTGTTTGAAAATCCATTTTGTCAATGTAAGAACACATTATGAAGTTTTCTCCAAGAAATTGTGACAAATACTATGAGCAATAAAATGTAAATAAGTTCTCTATCAGCAACAAAGCAAATAACATTTGTGACCAAATTCATTGGAATAATTTGACCTCTGATAGCTTATCAGTGTTGCTAGTTAGCTCTGATATACAGTACTTGTATTGACCTTGTTAAAAACAATTTTCATGACTGAACTGATGAAATACTGATACCAGTATACCATGGGGGGAGGGGTGTGGGGAGGTGGGGATAGAGGGGATTATATCCCCGCAAATAAAAACTTTTGCGGTGCCCTTCTCGTGTCCTGCCCCCTGTTTTACAAGTTTTACTTCCGTGTACCTCCAAATTGTGCTGATTTGAAGCTGCTAAAAGTGCTGGAATTGTTCCCTTGGCTCAACTTGGGGCCCTATGGCGACCTCCTGGACCCCACACCAGGTTGGCTCCTCACTCCACATTCACCTACGGGGCCAGCTGCCATTCTCCCATTTTATGCCCTCCAAATATTGTTATCATCTGTATGGTCCACTTCCAAATGTCTGGTGATGCCACTGGTTGAAACGGGTGCCTATACCACTTGTTTACAGGATAGTGTTGAAAAGACGTCTGTGGCGTGAAGTGTCTCTGTTATGATGCAACTTTGTGCAGTACAAATGGTGTTAAATTTTTTTATCATGATAGCCCTGATTCTTAATATAAAAGGTAGAGGGACATGTTAGACAGAGTTATGAAAATTAACAAACTAATGGATCAAAATAAACATTGTAGAATGCATAAGCACTGATGAAAAATATATATATAGAAATATATATCATAAAACTTGCCCCTTTTTTTTACAGGTAAATATCTTGAAAGTTAATACTGGTATACAAATATGACCAATAATTTTCTTTTTTGTTGGACAATGATATGACAGAGGAGAGTCCACAAACTGTTGGGTGTGGATCCAAAGGAGGGTCATAACAAGTTTTGGGTGGATCACAGGATTTATCCATACATTTGAAACTTTAATAAATGTTAGATTTGGACCTAGATGGAGATCTATCAAGGTATTTATGTAAGATTAAGTCCAGTTTCTAACCTTCCATGCATTCTGAACATCAGCTCAGAGGGGTGGGGGTCGGAACGGTTGTGGGCCCCGAAAGTCTGCTGTAAGAAAACGTGTCTTACGTTAGCTGTCGCAAATGCAAAGACTGAAACTTATTCAATGAAAGTGGTGCTAGAAATCGATTCGTCACTTGACGATTAACAACACATAACCTAGATAAGTAACCATTAATGGAATATTTGCTTTGAGGCAGGTTTGCAAATAATGTACAGAGGATAATTTAGTGGTCACATTTTGTGTGGCATATTTCAGTTTTAATCCATTTTATGTTACATAAATACTGAAAATAGTATGCTTTCGTGTACACAACTTGCCATACAAATTTGAATTATGAAGCAATTTGCCCACTTTGCATAGCATTTTGCCATGTGACCTGGATAAATTATTCATGAATTTTAGGATGTGGAGAGGTCATGCCAGCCTCCTCTGACCCCACATAACCCCGATAAAAGGAGGGCAATTTGACCGCTTTGCATAGCATTTTGTGATGTGACCTGGATAAATTATTCCCTGAATTTTAGGATGCGGAGAGGTCATGCTAGGAGGGGAAAAAGTTTCACCAAATTGTATTTCATTGCTGGAAATACAATTCCAGAAGCGATATAATATCAGTGTCAGTTTCAATTTTTTTTATAGACATGCTTTAAAAGCTAAACACCAAAAGTAATTGTTGAATATTCCGTTTGTCTTTACTACGGTGGTTCTGAAGGGGCAAACTAGTTGCAGACTTAACTTGTTGGTATAACTTGCATATTTTTGTAGACTTGCTGACTTATGGTAACATAAATTAAGCCTACAACTAGTTTGTCCCCTCCGGACCACCATACTTTTCCATTATGACCTAACGTCACCTAAGTTCCATTAATAAAATATACTTTGCACTTACAGTGTTGAACTGTTCCTTGACCTGAAATTGCCGGTTTCTATTTTAGAATTAATTTAATGAAATTTTCCAGTCTTTTTGTCAGTCATATAGCTAATATTTTCAGTCCATTGAATGGTTACCTAATGACAATTAAATTGTGTTTGTGCCTTCCTCACAGATTTGAAAGAAATTTCTCATATTAATGAGAAGTTATTAAATTATTATTAACAATAATGTAGGTTTGTTGTATTTTTAAAATTATTTCCACGTTATATTATTTGTGTCATATTTTGTAGTAGTTTGCCATTACTCTCACAATCAAAGATGGCAGTCTATTACCGTTGTGGTATCAATTGAAAACTTTAGGGGGGTGTGTGTGTGTGTTTAGGAGGGGGTGGGGGGAGGGGCTGGTGCGTCAACTCTTCCATTTGATGTGACATACAATGCAATTTATGCTCAATGAACTTATCCAGTGGTTTAAATTTATTGTTAACTTGAAACTGTTTTTTTACATGTTCATTGTACACATCGTGTCTATTACTGATTTCAGTAATTGTTTTCATACCATTACAGCTGCTATGCAAGTTTTGTCACCCTATCCTTCTACTTTTCCTTCTTCAAAGTTTTCAAAAGAAATTTAAATTTCTGAAATTATCAATTTGAAAAGAGTATGCCTCACTCTTCACACTTTTGTGATTAAACATTTTGGCATGAATAAATAATGACAACTGAGTAATTGCTCGCAAATAAATTTTGTTTGAAATCCATTTTCTTGTGTTGGATACTATTAATATGTTAAAGTAAGAGGGCCTGACGTTTTGATCCTCGCAGGATCTTCTCCAGAGGCTGAACAGGGTGAACACAGAGCCTACAACTAGAAACCAACAGGGGAAGAGGATAGGTACTACCTCTCCTCTTGCCCCTGTTGGTTTCTTTTTTTCTCTCCATCCCTCATCAACTAATCCTCTTATGTCTTTATCATTTGTGTTCACCCTGCTCATAATTATCCTGTCTGTGTTCTGTGTGTGTATTTATCCCTAATGTTACTGTAACTAATAGTCATTCAGCCCCTGAAGAAGATCCTGCTAGGATCGAAACGTCAGGCCCTCTTACTTTTACACATTCTCTTAAACAGGCTCTTTAGGGGATAAGCATTTTGCTAACAGTTTTGGTTTATTTTGATATGATTAATATTCAGTGCAATAGAAAGCTGTGAATTGCTGTTATAATATTTTTAAAAAATCCAACCCTTATTAAAAAGACCACCAAACTTCCCATTGGTCTAACTGTTACACTTATGATCCTGCAAGGGGGAAACGATACTCACTCAGTACCTCCCTCATCTCCAACATAAATCGGTGGTCATTAAACTATTCTGTAGTTTTTTTTTGTTTTTTGGCAATCAGCCGGGAAAGTCCGACACGGGGCGCAATTTCATAATTTTTCATGCACCTATCTGTATCAGGGGGTTGGGGGTTGGTGATACAAACCTACCAACTAGCCCCACCCCCCTCCCCATGGCCACCACCAAAAATGATTTGCCTGCGAATTTTGTCTTGGAAAATAAACTTGTATAACGTTTGAAGGGGAAATAGTTGTCGGGAACATATCAAATCTCCGGATACGTCACTGTCGGGCAGACCCAGTTATAATTGTTCATATTGACTCAATTGCGAGATTATTATCTCTAACTTTTGACGTGTATGATCTCAAAATATTGACGTTTTATCTCGAAAATTACAATTTTAATGCAGTGCAGGGATCCTTATAACCACACTTACTATTGTTACGTGTAATATAGGCCTACAGGGAGTAAAATGTGGATGAAACACCGACATTTTGAAACACCGACAATTTGGTCATAAAAACAACAAAGGCGGAATGGAAACATATTCAAGATAAAAAGGCACTGTTACAGTCGAGATAAAATAGTCGGGATATTATTGCAACATAGGCCTACAATGTTAATCCCCCCCCCCCCCCTTCACCTCGCCAAAGTCGATATTTCGAAGAAAGGGGAGCCGATAAAGTATTCCAGGTCTGAGAATATAAATTAAATTTCGCAAGAATAGGAGAACTCTGATGATAAAAATAACTCAACACGTGTACCTTGCATCGCTGAGTAATTTTTATAGGCCTATGTTAATTCGTGTTCAATATCGCCGCCTGTGTTTCTCTTCTTGCCATTACTATTTTCATTGATTGTATATTTCTTTTTCATTTCAAATTCTAAATTTCTATTCTGCAATTTTATGTTCGATATCCGAATTTCCTTTTCTGGGAAAAACTTTTTCCCTATGTAATAAAATAGTAATACGGTACTAAAATAGTAAAACATTTCAGATGAAAACAGCAACAAGTCATGGCTTGTTCCAATTATGAGGAAATTCGAGACAATTCCACAATTTACATTCCATGTAAAATCATGTCCGCTTGGTTTGTCGGGAACAATAATATACATTCACAGGGTTGAACATGTCAGTATCCAGTGTCCCCCCCCCCCCCCACCCCCACCACCATTTCCATTCTTCGTACTTTATAGTGACGCCCATGATTGATGATACGGGTATGTTATACTTATAGTCGTGTAAAATTACATGCGCAAGGCGCACTTTCATGGGAACAATATTCCAAGCGCGTATTGAATGACATAAACTCCTTGTTCATACGGAGATGTTGCAACTTCCGTGTGTCGTTCATGGTTTACGAGACTGCATGTCACACTGCTGATCAGTGAACAGTCCCAAAGTTGTGCTTAGTCACATCTAAATAATAAACGTTTGTTATTTCGCCTTAGTCAAGTAATGTTACCATTGACAGTACAGGCTAGCTACAAATGAACGTACTCCAAATGCACGGCTCTCTAGCCTAACGCTAAGTATACGCAACACGAAGAATTAAATAGCGCGAGTAAGCTATGTAATTGCAACTTTAGAGAAGATGGCCACTACTATGGCTGAACATATTCAACATGTTCAGGAGCTTCGTAGATTCCTTCGAGACGAGTCTTTGTCATCCGTTGTCTTCCACCGATTGTATGAAACCTCGAGGTAGGCTAAGCAAAGACTAGGGGCTTATGGCCTAACGCTAGGCTAAGGTTAGGCCTAACTTAGTAGGCTAGGCTTAGTACCACAATCTGGTCGCTCCAGTTTTGATCCACCAATGTAGGCTAGGCCTAGGTAACAATATGTTAGGAGTAGCCAAAGTTGGGCTGCTCTTCTCAATTTTGTGAAAGGAAAATATGCCTTTTCAAAATAGTTCCTTATTACTGAATAGGCTAGGCCCCAAGATGTAATGCCAAATACAAATATTTCTATTCTCTTTCAGCTTACCTCTCCTTTATTGTGTCTAATTTGCTAAGTTCATTGCTCATTTGTCCAATATAACTGTCTGTCCATATGTGCTTCATAATGTTCTTAGTTTGTTTTTGTGTCAGTTAGCCTCTGAAGAGATCTTGCTACTGCTAGGATCGAAACGTCAGCCATCTAAACTTTTATATATATTTCAATTAGGCTTGACAGAACTTGTGACAGTGGGTACACCAAGGCCTACATGTGTTGCACATGGCCTTTGGTTGGCAACCGAAAGTTCACAAAGCATTCAACGGCCATTTTTAATGGCTTGTCAAAATAGTAGCCTATGTATATTCACACAGCTTACACAACAAAGTCTCTAATATGTATGTGTCTGCAATACAGCAGCGATGTAACACTGAATTTTATGAAAGTTGGCCCTATTTTGACCAAACTTCTTAAGATAGGTATGAAGTTTTACTAAGTAGTTTTGTGAAACATTTAACAGGGAATTGATTGATGTGATTAGCTTGAAATGTTTTGTCTTGAGATTTCAAATGAGCTAGTTCTATCACATTATGTTGTTACATTTTGATAAAGAAAATCATTAACTGATGCCTCTCATAAAGTGAGTAAGACATCCATATGGTTAAATTTACCATCTATTGGCCAAAATATGGAAACCTTGTAAACATGATTACAGCAATTTAAAAGTTGGATGTGCTTGATATGAAGTACCATATGGGAATCCACTTTAGTGAGTATTGCCAAGGTGTTTGTGGAGGTCAAAGGTAATTTGCTGCCAACATGGTCAAAGGATAAAAACCTTGTATCTGCAGTAACTCCAACAAAAGTAAAGCTTGTGGGAACCGCTTACATGGTATGTAGATCCACTATAGTAAGTATTAAATTATTGCATTTATTTTGTTGAGGTCGACAGAAATCCAAGTTAAAGTATAAGAGCTTTGTAAACACTGGTCAGAACTTGATGTGTAACTGTGCTGAAAATATTTTCTGCAGTGTTACTTTGAATATTCTCATATATGAAAGTTGGAAACAAATCACTAAACCCCTTGTCCTTTTTGATTTCTTGCCGGGAGGCAGCAGGAATCTATGTGATGGTGGTGGATTGTGTGTATGTGACACTTGCTTATAAACACAGTAACTTGAAAAGTTCATGGTGAATTAATTTGATACTTGGTATGTGGATCTGTCTAATGGGGACCAAGAACTGGTTTCTTTTCTATGAAGTTCAATGGTCATTTGGGGTCAACAGAGGTCAAAGCTTGAAAACTTTGTAAACAGGATTTAACTCAAAAAGTACATCTTTGTTGAACATCATACTTGGTATGTAGATCCAGCTTGGTGAGTACAAGAAGCCTATTGAAATTGGTGGAAGTCAAAGGTTATTTGTGGTCATCCTAAGTACTTAGAGTATGTATGTAGAACCAGCTTAGTGAGTGCAAGAACCCTATTCTAGAAGGTAATTTGTGGTCAACTTAGGTCAATGTCTGTGAAACCTTGTAAACATGATATAGTTCTCAAAAAGTACATATTTGTGGAACTTCATACTTACAATAGTATGTAGAACCAGCTTAGTGAGTGCAAGAACCGTATTTAATTTGGTAGAGGTCAAAAAGATTACATGAGGTCAACATCTGTCTAAGTATGTAATTCTTGTAAACATTTTAACTCCAAAATGACAGCTACAATTAATCTGTGAGTTCTATGATGCTATGCTTTTCTATTGGTGAATATAGTGTGATCAATTTCAGCTCAGTTTAGTTCAAGTTCATATTTATTTCTCATATGGCATACAAAACTGGAGTACAAGTAGTAATTAATGAAACTGAAGAATGATGATATATGATGGACACTTGAAAAACACAATGCTGTTCATCAAAGCTATTGACTAATTGGTGCGAAAAGAAAAAATAGGTTTATACACGATAACAATAAAAATAACTACTTGGTATTGTTACGGTCGATAATTATGAATGAGCATAATTTTAGACCCTTTTGAAATGCAGAGAATTATTTGATTAAATTGTAGAAGGAAGTTTGTGCCAGATGTTGTAAAAATAGGTATTGAGCTGTATCAGTGAATGGGCCCCATATAAAATATATCTTGAGTGATCTTCAGCTGTACATAAATAGTCATCCTGGAAATGAAATCAGCTTCAAGTAGGCGGTACTCTTGTGTGGGTGTTGTAAACAAACTCAAGTGACCCATTTTTCACATTCCGAGCTTCATGGGGTCAATGGTCTCAAAATTGGCCTTATTCTCTGTGCTTTATACTAAATGACTTTGGCTGTGGCAGTAAGTTGTGGAAATATTTCACAGTGTATAGACAATTTCATGTAACTCTCATTCATTAATAACAATTATTAAGGGGATGGTTTGTAGCAGACCTTATTAGCTACTGTAGCTCAATATTGGTAAAAGAATGTCCATTTGCTCATATATGTAGAACATCTTTGTGTCTATATATCACATAGGAAGACTGTTCTTTCTGGATATTGAAACTTGTTGAAATAAAAATTTGATACATTAAAATCTTTTCCAGTGAATTAATTGGTTGATGCCCACAAGTGAGTGCTAAAAATAAGAAATGGATATCTCTGAACTTTTCTTGATCTCACTTAATTTATTAGACAAATTTAATTCACTTGCTCTACATAAGTCAGATATGTCAAATTTTTGAGCAAATGATATTGCAAGGAACCACGAAGACAACTGGCTTTCTGGTTATTCTCTACCATTTGGTAGAGTCAGGACTGAAAATGGTTGCGGATGGTAATCCCTTATATGAGCTATGCTACAGAGAGGTTACATACTATGATTGTTCTCTCCAGGTTAATGACAAAGAGACTGCTTGGGTAGTGTGTTGCATTGTTTACTTTTTTTTCAGTCCAGATTTTACCACATTTCAACATATTTTGATGTAAAATATCATTCTTTGTCTTTTCATTAATAGACAAGGCAAGTCAGCCTCTCAGGATAAACAGAAAAAGAAGAAACCCAGCAAAGATGGAAAAGATGGAAAAGACAAAAAGAAGGAAAAGGTAGGTGGCTTGATTGTAACACTTCCTCCAACATAAGCTGTTAGTGTTACCCAACCACTGTTGGTGAGCTGGGTCCCCAGGTAAAAAGGTTTTGCATCCCGCCGTCCCCTTTGCACCCCTCATGTACTGCCCGATTTCCTGACTGGTCAGTTCGTCACCAATTTTTATAAAAATTTTGATTTCATTCCATGTCTTAAGTCTGATTGATGGACTCCATTAGTAACACAGACAAACCAATGCCTTAATAGTCAACTTAAATCACCAAAACTTACAAGCAGGGAATAACTTGTCTGTTATCGCATAGCATAACTCTTATCTAAAAAATGGGCATTTTGCTACACAAATGCAAAAGTGTATAGCAATCTCGAACACCTTAAAGGGTAGTGTTTTTCAATATTTTACGAGAACCAAAACTTGTTAACTTCTAACTGATACATAAAGTGTGAGCTCTTTAATTATTCCCTGATAATGAAGTTCTAAATAATTGATAAATTGTCACCTTCAGGTACTTATGTTATTAATTGCAATGAATTAAGCAAAGTTGGAGATGTAGCTCACGCCAGCAACTGTCCTGACTTTTTTTAAACTCTGTAGATATTTTTCAAAATCTTGGATCAGGTGTTGGGTCGATGGTAAGAGTCTAAAAATGTAAAAGAGCTTTTGCCAATTATTTGATAGATGGAACTTGTATTTCATACATCAACTTACAGTAGGCACAAGTCAAACCTAGGACATGCAACAAATGTAACGTTCAGATGTTTTTTTTTTCTCCCCCCCCCTCCCCTCTTCCTTCCACCTTGCAGGGTGACTCTGAAGACCAACTTGATCTCCAACCACCAAAGATTGAAATACAGAACAATGCATCATCCTTCAGTGTGTACACAGCAATTCGACAGGCCATTTTGGAACAAGAAACACTGACCAGAAAGTTTATCCAAGGAAAGATTGGAGAAATTAATGAAGAGACAGGTGAAGAAAAAGAGAAACTTGAGAACATCTTCAGACTACCGAAGGTGAGTTAACCTGGAGCATCATATGTTGTATGATTTATCTCACTGCGGTAGCTGTGCTGAGGTATCTCATTATGGCTGAGGTATCTTGTTATGGCTGAGGTATCTTGTTATGGTTGAGGTATCTTGTTATGGCAGAGGTATCTTGTTATGGCAGAGGTATCTTGTTAGATGAGGTATCTTGTTTTGGCTGAGGTACCTTGTTATGGCTGAGGTATCTGGTTATGGCTGGGGTATCTGATAATGGCTGAGGTGCCTCTTTGTGGTTGAGGTGCCTCTTTGTGGTTGAGGTATCTTGTTATGGCAGAGGTATCTGGTTATGGCTGGGGTTCTGATAATGGCTGAGGTGCCTCTTTGTGGTTGAGGTATCTTGTTATGGCTGAGGTATCTTGTTATGTTTGAGATATCTTGTTATGGTTGAGGTATCTTGTTATGGCTGACTCTTGTTTTGGCTGAGGTATCTTGTTTGGCAGAGGTATCTTGTTTTGGCTGAGGTATCTTGTTATAGCTGCGGTATCTTGTTTTGGCTGAGGTATCTTGTTTTGGCTGAGGTATCTTGTTTTGGCTGAGGTAACTAGTTTTGGCTGAGGTTCATTTAACAAGATCCACAACTGCCTGAACCTGAATAGCCATGTTGTACTTTGTACAAATTATGTTTATCATACCCAGCCTGGGGCCAGATCAGTTAATATGAAAATAGATCTCATTAGTAGTAAGATTTTTCCCAACTTGTTCTTCTGTCTACTTTAAATGCAAAGATAAAGGATTTCATCAGAAATGTAAAATTTCTAATTTAGATAAGCCATGAGCAACCAATTTATTGTAGAATCTCCATTGTGCTTTTGTAGCACTTGTAGATTAAATTTGCCCTGCCTGAAAGAGCTTGGTCAATTTTCTTAAGTTACGACTTTGAAAGGTCACAACAAATAATCTCCTTATTGAAAGTTGATCTCAATCTGGCAAGACTTTGCTCTGTGTCAGACCTCCTCATGAAGCTCTCTGTGTCACATTTGTTACTTTTATGTTTCTTTCTCTTTCTCTCATTCAAGGTGGTTGGATTTGGCCTCCGCAGTGTATTTGAGTTGATCCGAGAAACCAGGAATTCACATCCTTCGTTTTGTGCCAGAGCCCTGAAAGCTCTGTTAGATACTCTGCAGGGTTTAGCACCAGAAGAGTTGGCGAGTGAACCCTCTGATATAATGGGTAAGTGCTTACAAAACAGATTGAATGTGACCAGTAGTAGTAACAACTTGGAAGAGTTTGCACACTGGGTCAAAAGGTCAATCGGTAACAGTACAAGAGTTGTAGACATATGCATGATCCTAAACACTACAAATTTTTGATGGTCTGCCAGGTCAGAGAGGACCAAATATCTGTCCGGTCAACAAAAATCAGCTTTGGAGGTACTCTGAGTGGCTAGTTGTTTACATCAAATTCAGATTGCATTGTAACTAAATACCCCCAAGTAGGTAAAATGATAAATTGATATTATCCCCCTCCTCCCCTACCCAAAGCTGGTGTTTTATTCACAAACCTACACATCTCTCTTACAATATACATATTGGCCATAACTATTTTTGCTACATTTTAAGGGGACAACCAAATTTGCTGTTAGGACAACCAAACAGTAAGTCCAAGGGACAACCAGAAATATTTCCTTCAAAATCTGCCCTGATATAGCTATTCTGATTGGTTGTTAACATCCTGTCTCTCTCTTCTGTTTTTCTTCAGATCCACTATTTGACCTCTTGCTTGACCTTACCACCATAAACAGCAGAACAGAAGATGCTGCTCAACTCCAATCTGTGAGTGCTGCCTGCCTAATAAGCCTCATCATTGCTAGAGGAGAGACGGGGAAAATCTTGGCAGGAATATCTGCTCTATTGATGCATGGTCATAGGATGCCAGACCAAACAGTAGAGGTAATGTTTTTCATGTAGATTGAGAAAAATGCTCTCTGTCAGTCTCTTAGGGTTTTTCTTTTTTTGTAAAATCAAATCATGAAATAGGCTATGCGCTTCCAAAGTTTTCAACAACAAAAACAAAAACACAGCATGCTATGATAAATTTGTTGGACAAATTTGTTGGTGTTTGATCGTTTCATTGAGCAGGTAATAATGTGCTAATTGAGAGCAGCTTAATTGTGGTAGGCAACTTGATCTTTTGATTATAATGGGGTTTGGGGGGGGGGGGGGTATTCAATTATATGTCAATTTCAAATGGCTTGGTCATGGTCACACCAAGTTACAGTCTGACATGGCATGGTTGTGTACATTGCCTTACATACACAAGCCTCGGAATTCCCATGCCGTTGGTTTCACAAGTGTTACTTAATACTGTACTGGCGGAAAGGTTTTTGAGCATATCCTATCGCCCTCAGTTCTGGTTCTTTCAAGAGGAATTGACTAGATGTATTTGTTAAGTCCAAAATGTTAAACATTCCAATAGCATGAATTCTGATGTCCAAACTGCTTTACATTAATGGTTCCTTGTATTTAGGAATTATATGGGTAAAAGTAAGTTGGCCTGATGTTTCGATCCTAGCAGGATCTTCTTCAGAGGCTAAATGACAAATAACGTACAGTAACTGAAGGGAAAAAAACACGCACAGAATACAGACAGGTTAATGAGCATGGTGAACACAAAGAGATAGATCTAAGGGGATTAGTAGACAAGGGATGGGGAGAAGAATGAAAGAAACCAACTGGGGAAGAGGAGAGGTGGGAGATAAAAAGAAATTAGGAATTATATGGATTAGCTTTTGTTTTGACCTGTAGTGATGTATCACAGTATGTGATCAATGGACTTGTGATA
Organism: Apostichopus japonicus; assembly: GCF_037975245.1. NCBI lineage: Eukaryota > Metazoa > Echinodermata > Holothuroidea > Aspidochirotida > Stichopodidae > Apostichopus > Apostichopus japonicus. Next base: position 19,350,240 of record NC_092574.1, read on the forward strand.
TATGATAATATTACGCTTTTAGCCTTAGAAGAAGATCCTGCTAGGATCTAAACGTCAGGCCAACTTACTTTTACACATTCTCTTACACAGGCTCTCTAGTGGAAAAGCAGTTTGCTAACAGTTTTATTTTATTATGATAATATTAGCATAGATGAATGAATGGGAGTCACAGCATAATAGGATGTTTAAAGAGAAATTTTGAATGAAAAACTGTGCAGTTTTGACAGCTTAGTTGTCTCATTGTTGATGTAAATCCCTACAATTATTTGTGTTTATTTGATGTTTTTTGTTTGTTTAGATTCCCTCCAATGTGATAGCCTTACAAGAGAGCATCAAGGCCATACTCGTGGGAAAGACAACATTTCCAGACTGGTACAACACTGGTGTACCTGATGGTGCCCTTCTCCAGTCCTTTCCTGTACAGATTAAAACAACAGGTACGTGCTTCAGGAAAAGGGAAGCATTATATTTTCCTGTCAAGTAATATGGAGACATAGTTGGCATGTAGGCTGCTCGGTTTGAGTGTAAAGCTATAAGCTCGTACATAAAGGGAGGTAGGTGGAGGGGTAGGTTGGGTGGGAAAATCTCGGACTCCACCAAAGGCTTTTTCTGTGATATATACATATGTAATGTGCAAAGTAAGAAGTGGAAATAGCCCTATGATGTATAATTTTAGTAACACTTGTTTTACCCAATGAGCTGTACTCTACTTACTAATTTTATCCGTTTACACGATAGTTTAGTATGTTGTTAGATTAAATATAGGCTGCTCCCCTTTTCATTCTCAGGAGCAGATTTGGACAGTTTGTGCCCTGAACCTCCTGTTACCTGCCAAACCCCTTTTCCCACCCCCTGTAGCCTCCACCTTTCCCTTCCCTTTCCCACCTCACAGGTTTGCCTTCTAAAAAGAATATTTTATTACCCTTGGTTAAAGATTCTCACATTTATTGCAATAAGTTTATATCTCAGCTTCAGAAGTCTCCCCTCTCCCTTCCCTCCCCTCCCCCCCCAAAAAAAATATTGTTACACAATCCCGGAACTTGTACTAATTTTCTCCCGCTGGTATTTCAGCATTTGCATGTTTTGGGTGGAGCATAGACAATGTTACATGGAAACCATGGATACCAGTGCAAAGTAAAAAATAATAATTTGGTATTTCTTTGTATTTCTCTCTTCCCCAGATCAGAAAGATGTTGGTCAAGGGCAAAAATGTGCAATAGCCAGTACTGGCTCTTATCTCTACATACATAGTAATGTGGGGCTATTCAAAATTGGCTCAGGATATGGAAATACATTACAGGTATGAATCAGTTAAACTGTTATTGATCGATCTATAAATGACGTATAATTGAAGTCAATGTAGAGTTTGGTCAGTTTTTCGAGGCGTTTTGAGTGGATATCCAATTTTTTCACCAATTATATACATATGTTGCTGTTGTCTGAACTTTTGACATAAAGTTTCATGAACACCTGAATTCATGTAAATGTAAATGAATGACACAATATAAGGCTCTACACTACACTTAATACCTCACACAGAAGTTTGATTTAAATATCTCATTCAACATTCATATTCTCTATGATGTTTTGTTTTCCCCGCTTTCCCTAAGGACATTATCCTATGTGATGTAAATAACTAGCTTTTTTGATATTCTTACTTTCCCCAACAGGGCCACATTTATGCAGTAAATCCCAGCTTTTACCCTGATCAATGTGGATGGTTGGTGGTCATTAGGGGCAAACTTTACTTTTGTCCCTACTCGCCCAGAACAACCCCAACCGCAGCTGTGGGTCCATCACAACATCTAAAGCTCCTTTCTGTGGATTTGGACACATTGCAAGAAAACGGGGCCATTCAGACAGGTATGTTAATTTACATGGCTGAAGGAATTCAGTTCTGCAGAGGCAATGGGGGGGTGGTGAGGGGGAGGGGGAGGTGTCTCTGAAATGAAGATAAGTGAAATATAAATGACTAATTCCCAGGGGTTAGTTAGATGACGGCATTACATGCAGTGAAATCCAAGATTGTGCATCCTAGCACCTCTAGTTGAATTCAGTAGCAAAGCTACATTAACAATGTTTCACTTGATCAACAAATTTAACTTGATCAACAAATTTAACTTGATCAACAAATTACAGGAATGAGTTAAGAAATATGTGAAACTACTATAAGTGATTGAAAATGTAGCCTACGAGCTTGTTGAGGCATTTGGATGATTAGCTTTGTGGAATGACTGCACGTGCCAATGGAAAACCTATCAGCTGCTGGAAAAAATGAAGCGTGGCAGTAGAACATTAGCAATCGAAGAGCTCTTTGCATGCAAGTTTTGTTAAAGCTTCGTCTAATTCTTCTCTCATTGTCGCAGATTTCTCACATCACGAGCAACTATTCAGTGATGGCATCAATCTAGGCTGCCTCTCTGATGGATCTGCAGTGAGTATTTCATTTCAGGCCCATCACAAGTTTTTTTTTAAATGTTCCTAAATGACCAATCTGAAGCTAGCCGCACATTCAGTCGCATATTCAGCCGCACATTCATCGTTGTGAAAAGGATGAATTCCTGCTCTTTTGCTATATCATCTCACTGACAATTTAAATGTCAATATGTTTAAGAGCTTGAAGGTGAACCAAACCATAAACAGTATCTTTCCCTTGTTGAGGGATAAAATGCTTCCCAAAAATGCTTGGAAAGAAAATTGAACGTTGTGCTTATATTACAAGAGTGTCATTACCAACACAGTGTCAACTTTTGGTAATTGTGTAGCCTTCAATATTTCAGCTACAATGTGTGAAAGTGACATCTAATTCTAAGAAAAATAAAGAAGTAATATGTGGACATTTGATTTCATTTTTGATTTACTTCAGTCTGATTAACATATCCCTAACTCCTTCACTTATCCATCGAGACACTGCTGTTCTAACATGTTGGTCTTTTTTCAATAAGATGGAATATGAGACATTCAACACATAGGCCAATACAACGGCATCTAGTGCTTTGTTTAGAAAATTCCAAGCCATCCAGTTTGGAGAATCGTTTTTTGTCTACATTAAGTAAAGGTATGTATTTCATAGTTTTGCAAAATGAAAACCCAAGTTAGTGCCTCTGGCATGGGGTGTCTAAGGGGTTGACATATCACAAGTCATAAAAACAAAGAATTTTTTTATTTTCTTTTAGGAGGAATTTAGCGTATCTTTCTACAAAGTAGGAAGCAGTTCGCTGATAAGAGCTGGAGAGATGACTGCCCAATTAACGAAGAAGAGACTGGTAATGTCCGATAACCTGACCCCAGGAATGTTGAAGGAAGACAGAGAAAAGAGTGGAGATACATTTAGTAAGAACGACAGATAGTCATATTCATATTTTTGTAATGAATTACATGAGCAGGAATTTGAGTGGTCGATAGCTTCATTCACACGGTCCATGGTCATATGGCTTTTATGGTCTGTTCAGGTTCTTATTTTCATGTGGTAACATGGTTTATAATATGTGCTCACATGGTTTAGGATATATGTGGTCGAAAGGTTTATAGTATGTGCTCACATATTCAATGGTCCATGTTCACATGATTGATGCTGTGTGGTCATTTGGCTTTTGTCTACGGTCACTTTGTCCATGGCAGGTTCTCTATAGGCAGCTTAACAGGCCCACAAAAGATTTCAGTCCAGTCTGTTAAAATGGACCCAAAATCTTGCACTTTTGTCCTACCTTGCAAATTGTTCAATCTAGGCATAGTGATTTGTCTGGCCCTTTGGTCCAATCAATATTTTTCTCTAGTCCTCATAAAAAATTACTTGTTCATAATGTCTAAACATCCAAGAAATTGTTTAAAACAGTATTCTTGGTAGAAGATCACACGCTCCTGAGTTCTCCTGACCTCCTTTTCTTGATCTTACATTAAAAATGTTATCTACAGTTTTCAAAGTGTTTTGAAGTTTGCAGATGAAGATCCATGATGTTATTTCTTTAACAACAACTTGATTGTCCAAGCTAGCTTTCATAAATTTCTGAGCATCCACTCTGATGGTTGGGGGTCTCTCCCACAGGTGCTGCAGTCCTCATGAAAGATCCTTTATCAGGCATGAGACTCTTCCGCGGAAACGCGGATTTCCGACTTTTTTTTTTTTCATTTTCGCGTTTTTTCTCGTAATTCGCGTTTTTTATTTTTTTATATTATTTTTTATTTAATTATTATTTATTTATTTATTTTTTTTTGCCGAACATGCTGGACTGTAAAGGGAAGGAACACCGAATTTGACCAGTGGTGGAATCAAGTAGCACAAAGCAAGCAAAAAAGCCTTTTTTTTGGTTCAAAAAAGCTAATGGATAAATTATACAAGCAGAAATTCCACACTTTTTTGGCGAGTTGCGTGATGTGATAGATTCCATCTAGAGTCCACCATTTTGCATCTAAGCCCTCCTTACCTGACAAAAAAATTCTAAAGGAAGGGGGAAACCCCCTCCCTTAAACCCCTCCCCCAGGACGGCGATCGATAAATTTCAGATTTTTTTTCTCCCCGGCTCAGTCTCATCCCTGCTTTATCATGCACCTAATAGTTTGTGGGCTGCTGATATAAACCAACCTCCCTTACGTTAAAAGGAATTAACAATGTGTTTTACTATTTGTGGGCTGCTGATTTAAACCCCCTCCCTTTAAGTAACAAGTAATTAACAAGGTGTTTTACCATTTGTGGGTTGCTGATATAAACCCATCTCCCTTTAAGTAACAAGTACTTAACAATGTGTTTTCCCACCTCCCTTTAAGTAACAAGTAATTAACAGTGTGTTTTACAGTTTGTGGGCTGCTGATATAAACCCACTTCCCTTTAAGTAACAAGTAATTAACAATGTGTTTTACAGTTTGTGGGCTGCTGATATAAACCCACCTCCCTTTAAGTAATTAACAATGTTGTTTTACTGTTTGTAGGCTTCTGATATAAACCCACCTCCCTTTAAGTAACAAATAATGAACAATGTGTTTTACTGTTTGTGGGCTGCTGATATAAACCCACCTCCCTATTAAGTAACAAATAATGAACAATGTGTTTTACTGTTTTGACTTTCAGATCCTATTTTAGATGACGATGTACAGTATATCGGTGTCGGTAAAGAATTCACCATGTGTCGAACTGCCTCTGGACAGGTGAGATTGTGTGGATGTGTTTAAGCAGACATACCATTGTTTTGTTATAGTCTAACTAGAATGGAAAAAAAGTCAGGTGTAAGGTAGAGTTTCTGTAGTCATTTACAGTATACTTAAGATTTTTATTTGCCAGTGTGAACTTGGCATTACAAATTATGTAACCTACCGACTGAGCCATCTAGCCCATATTTGTGCACCATATTACTAGTCAGAGCCAGAATTTCTTGCATACCATGTAACTATGGAACACACTTCAGTTTCATTTGATATTCAGCGTAAAAATATTGTTAACACCAGGAAAAGCTTTGTACCGATAGTTGGTAAAGTAAAAGGTTATCAGTAATCAAAAATGTTTAATCTTTGCCAAGTTTGTCATAGCTACATTTTTGACCCCCTTATTTTCTCTTACATTAGTTGTGCTTCATCGGTAAAGGCCAAGCATTAGGAATGAAGGAAGCCAATGTGTCCAAATCTAGCCATCACTGGGTTGAGCTGAGCAGAGGAAAAGCTGTATCGTTCGAAGATTGCAGTATCTGGCACGAAGGTTTCCCAGCAGTATTCTTAGGCAATGACAGAAACACTTACCTTTGTCTCACCCAAGGGGGCCAACAGGACCAAGGGGAACAAGGTTTGGTGCCAATAATATCTTCCCTAATCCTAGTAACACTCCATGCGGTACTTCCAGTTCATTGCTTCAAAGGACTTGTTACTTATGGACAGTTCTAAACATTTAACTGATAGAAACAGGATATTTATACAACTATACTGTCCTTACATGTGCTTTGGAAGATAATATGAAAGCACAGTTTTTAACAAAAAAACATTTGTCCCAACCAAGTGCAAAGTTTGGAGTTAATTCATTATTTCAAAATGTCTCTCCTTGAGGGTCTTACTCATCAGGAACTGAAGTTCTTTGCATATTTCGTAGTGACACTCAAAGAGATTTTCAGGCTTAAAACTGTCAAATTAAAAGAGATCAATAAGGCATGTTGATATGAGTCTACATTTCCTGTAAATTTTGTATCGTTGAAATTCTACTTATAGGGAGAAGGATGATTAGAGGATCAAAACCTATCAAAGTACAAGGAATGGAAGGGAAAACGCCAGTGAAGTGTGCGTGTAACAATGGGACAACTGCCGTGGTAACCAAAGAGGGCGACCTTTACCTCTTTGGCAAGCTCTATCCTAATAAGGAAGATGCAGATCCTGATCAGTCACCTGGTAAAGTTTTGCTAATTAAACTTTTAAACTACTCATAAAATTTACTTTCTTAGCTAATGTAGTGGAATGTCCAACAGCAAGTTTGCATATCTCCCACTTTATCAATAAATGACCACTATATGTACTGCTGGGTTTTCTAGCTTAATATATAAATAGTGTAAATGTTTAGCCTCTGCAAAATGTCTCTTTTTTACTTATCAATACAAAAATCATTACTTTGCCGAGGGCAGGGCTGAGTATTAAGATTTTTCGTTTGGTCTGAAAAGGTTTTTTTTATATTTATTATTTTATTTTTCTTATAGACAACCAACATTATCCTTGAAGTTGGCAAAGGGACAACTCAGTTTTACTTACCTTAAAAAACAGTACACTCTGGCCTTCTATTACAAAATTAATCTTTTGGAGCAGTGTTTTTTTCTTCCACTATCGCAGCTATGCTTTTCAAGTTTAACATTGTTACGTGCAAATCCAGGATTCACAAAAATCATTGTTGTTTTCAATTCCTCATTTTCTCCAAAGGACTTGTCACATCTCTCAAGGGTACCAAAATGATTAGGGTAGCACTCGGTAAAAGTCATGGCTGCGCCATATCATCAGAGGGAAAGGTCTTCACGTTTGGAGTCAACAACAAAGGCCAGTGTGGTCGAGGTGGTCCACCTTCTGACACAGAGAAGGACGGTATGTCATATCAACTAGAGAATATTCTTTCCAATGAAAATCTTGGCTCATAAATGGCAAAGCTGATGAAACTTTGGTCAAAAGTGTCCATCTGTCTGTACGTCTGCAATATACTAGAAATATTTCCTCTTCAATAATTGTTTGTGGATTTTCATGACACCTGTGGTAACACTTTCTTTTATATATGCATGGGGCCGTTCGGGTTGGATAGAGACTTGAGGTGAATGATAACTGGAGGGTAATTGTGGTCATGTTAGAACATACTCTGAATACTTTCTCAAAGAAATGTATGCATGCATTCATAATATGAGCTCATAATCTTGAACCCTAGAACTGAATTCTTGAACTAGTTATTTATGAATTTGACGTGAAACTTCATTTAATAAGGGTGTGTGATTCTTGGCCTGGTTGAGTTTGAGGTTTCTAAAGATCAGAGGTCAAAGTTTATGTAAACTGCTATGAAGCCATTACGTTATGAAAATGACTCTCGCAGTATGAGCTTTTGTATAAATGTTTATGTAGACTTTGAAGTGTATCCTTGAGCACAGTAGTCATGACAACCAGACATCCATCCTGATAATATACTGAAAGTTAGACTTCCAATTGTTAGGAGTGCAAAAAACTAGTGGTTAGCTCTAAGCTCCTGGAGAGTTCATCCTAGGATACACAGTATATCGAGTTATTATGTTATTGCAACAAAAACAGCCAAAATTATAGTGCAGCTGTCAAGATAATGTTAATGAAATGACATGTTCTAATAAAGTAAAACAAATTTTATGATTTCAATTCACACAAATTTATTCCGGGTAGATGAGGTTGTCTTAGGTAGTATGTAGACCTGATTTTTGATATTGAATTCATGAAATGTGAATTTTTAACTTTGTTTCAGGAGAGAAAGTGGACATGTCGCTGATCGACATCGAAGACGACTTTGAAGACGAGGAGAAGGAGAAACAAGTGGAGCCGTGTGACCACGACTGGATCCAGTCCGAGTGCATGATCTGCATTCAGTGTGGAGAGTGTACTGGGTATGGTGCTCATTGCATAAACAGCACCCTACCAAACAGGAAACCGGGAACGTAAGTATCCTCACAGATAGCATAGTGTATTTCATACCGTCTGTGTTCATGTTTCGGGAAATGTATGCAGCCCACATTTCAAGGCCTGATACTGTTTTTTTTTGCTCTTTTTTCAAATTTGATGATTTTTTTTTTAAAGGTTCATAATGATACATTTGATAAAAGTTCATCAGATGGATCGATTATTCGTCTACACATTCCTTACTAAAGCAGTATTTCCTATTTGCAAAGATATTAACAGTCTTTTGCTGCTTTAGTTTTAGAAATGACATAGGGATGATTTTACGCCAGTGGCTGTTCCTGTGTGAAAAGTTCAGAAATTAACCCGGTATATTTGATATTTAATCTTTTTAATCCATCCATCATCTTCTCTTGGCCAGGTTATGTCGCTGTGGTGCTGGGGATGCGGGCTGTTCCAAGTGCCATATTTGCAAGACCTGTGCTGGGGAGCTTAATGTCGCTAGAGACTTTGGAGGTGTACGAATAAATCAGGCTGCAATCTATAATCGAGGCTGGCTCAGACCGGAAGATAGGGCAAAGGGTAATTTGTGGTTGTTCCTTGCACCCTCTTTTTCATTTCCCTTTCACTAAATTAATTAATACATGAATTGTTTTGATTTGGTGGATACATGATGATGATAAGCAGAGGTTAAATTAAGGGTAAAATGGTCGTGTAATAAACGATAATTTACGACACCCTTGTGTCAAACAGTGCAATATACATCTACCTTTTGATTATTTATGGAGAACTGTTTTTGTTTTTGTATGAAACTCTGAAAATTGTCCTTAAATCTAGACAATGGAGGTTAAACATCTCAGACCGAGAAAGATCCCATCTGTCTGAGGCTGTCTTGCTTGAAACTTCCAAGATTAAAACAGGAGATCTCTGGGGTCAGGGGTAAAGACTTCGTCTGGTCCTCGTTCTCTCCTAACATTTTAACTTTTGAATAGAGTAGGTAGTTGACACTCTCTGTATATGAGATATTACTTTATAACTGAGAAATAACATGTCAGAGGGTTTGGAATAAGTTGAGTATTAGTGTAATGCATGGTTCTATGCAAGGTTTCAATTTAGCAGTTCAGTTACTATAATAATGTTTCACAGAAAATTTGCATTACAATTTCATGAAGGGTTCTTCGAATAGTTAAGAATCTTAAATGATTCCATAGAATTAAAAGTTTAGTTTCCCTAGAGTCTCTGCAATGTAATGTTTCAGATTTAATGTTTTTTCAAGGCGACCTTTATGAAGAAATAACACCAATGTTAAGTTTGATATTTTATCGATTAATAGCCACGTTACCTGTGTACTTTCCATTACAGAAGATCCCCCCTCCCCCTTTTGCAAGTTGTATTTTCTTTTCCATCTGGTGTGTATTAGAATGCTAAACCAGACAATAAAACACAATTCATTAAAACCTGATTGTGTGTTTTTATTTCTGTGAAGGTGAAGATAACAATTTGAGCGGAGATGAGTCGAAGGAGGTAGAGAAGGCAGTCAGTAAACCACCGATATTAACCCCGGAGGAGATCATAGTACACAGAGATCAAGATGTGAAAGCTAAGGAGGTCTCATGTGGCTTCCATCACACAGGTATGTATGTTGGTCTGTGTGTCTGTCTGTCTGTTTATCTTGCTGTCTTTTATGTCAGTCATTCGTTGTACACAATTTGCATAAATCTGATGACAAAGTGATGTCATGTGATGACTTCCTTGAGACAGGTCTGCGTATCTGTCCCGACGTCTTTTTGTCTATCTGTCGTTTATATCTTCGCTCAAAAGTACAAACATCTCAAAATATTTCGGCCGAAGGCTCGTAACAGTAATTTTATCTGTTACGGTGTTGCTATTAAAATGTTACCATAGGTGTCAAATAAAGAGTGACAGAGTACATTGCAGCTTTTACATGTTTAATCGTGTACTATAGAAACAAGTTTACAAAGCCCCAAATGTTCAAATAACATAATATCCATACTAGGATCTATTTACCGATAGAGTTTCAAAAGTTAAATACTGAAATTTGTCCTAACCGAAAGTAATGCACTTTGCCGATATTCCATTATCGGAAGAGAAAAAAAAAATCTCTGCAAAAAGCTACATTTTGTCACAATTTTAACTTAGCACCATATTGATCAATATATGTAATATTTACACATCATAGGACACCCCTCCACCAAACATAAAATATTTGTCAGGTTACAACTTTTTTCTCCTCAGAGAGTAATAAGTTGTTTTTAAATCAATACAGAATACATTTTGTACCCACAAATTTAATGTCATTTCTTATTGTTTTAGTTGCAAGTCTTCAAAGTTATTGCCTAATTTCATACAATGCCTAATTTCATACATCCAAGTGCATTGTTGATGGACTAATCCAGCAGATTATGTTTCTGGCTCCCTTATATCTCATGTAACAGCATTATATTCCACCACATCATTGTGACCAGTTGCCATATTGTGAAGCTTTAAGATGTAGTAAAGAAAAGAACTTTAAAAAAAAAAACTTTCTCCTAAAAATGTTTCGCTAATCGTGCAAAATCCTACTCGTTGTTGCTATTCCATTGAGAGAAGAGAGTTTTTTTCTTCTTCAAAGAACATGGAATGTTCTTTACTTGATGGTAAGATTATATTGAATGCTTTGTTTTCCCTCTACAGTCATCTTGCTTGAAAACGGAGAAGTTTACACATTCGGTTCCAACAGCTACGGACAACTGGGCCTAGGAGATACAGGGAACAGGTAATACTAAGAGAGAGAATAATTCAGTGCCAATTTTCAATGGTGGCGAATTTGGTGCAAAAATATTTCACTCTTAAATCTTGGAGAGTTGTACTCAATTGTTAATGACTGGTGGGGTTGACTTATTGGATTGGTGGGAGGGGGTGGGAGGGGGGTTGGGAGCGGATGGTTAAGATGCCTTTATTTTGTTAGAACAGTTCAGTCGATACTTTTGTTTGTGCATATTTATCTCTTATGTATAGTTTGTATTAAAGATCAGTTTTTCGTTCCTTTCCTCTCGATTTTTTCTTTGTCGTAGCTATTGTAGTGCATTGTCTTAGTATTGCGAATTTGGAAGACTTCAAAGACAGATTTTATGTGTTACCTTTTTCTTCACCTTTTTTGTCTTAGAATATCACCGGTTAATATACCTGTCGCTGCTAAGATCAAGCAAGTGGCTGCTGGAAGCTACCATACTCTTCTATTAACAGAAAATGGAAACGTACTCTCCTTTGGTCGTTGTCAGGTACGTAAGAAAAAATACTGGTGCTTTTAATATCTGCAACATTTAGACCTGCCGTCTTATATTTCTGCTGTCACTCCCCTCCCATGCACCCAGCCCCATTGCAAAGGATATCATATTACTTACTTATATTGCTTCACAGAACTTGTTAATAATCTCATTTGAGTCACCTCAGCTATCTGAGTAGATTTTTCATGGTTAGGAACTGGTTAAAAACATTTTCACAAGTTTACCACACTTAAAAGTTTTGGGCCGACCATTTAATAGCTGCTTTTTCTTGGCCTAATGAGTTTTCTCATCTTCAATACCGTCATTTTGTCCTTCCAAAGAATCTCCACTTGACTTATTTTTTACAGAAGGGACAGCTGTGCAGACAAGTCTTTGAAGGTACGAACAATGCGGACGCCATCTCTCACACCACACCTGCAGAGGTCGACAACGTGGGCCCCGAGAAGGGCAACAAGGCCGTCTGGATCTCGGCCGCAGGAGATCGCTCCTTCATAAAAGTCGACGAGGCCCTGGTCAGTCCGAATATGCTGGACAGTGCCACAATTTTTGCCAGCAAGTCTGTAATCGGTTAGTCTCTATTAATACTTTAATTAAAGAGAAAAATTGTTTGTTTATCGTGAAAGTAAATATCAATACTGGCTTTCTTCTTTTCTTAAAAGTTTTAATTAAATGCACATGTCAAGACTCTACCATTTAAATAAAACAGAATACTGAATGTGTCACCTTAAAGGACTAGTGTATAATGTTACACACCTTACTGTAAGCAACAACAAGTGAACAAGATCATTATTGTCAATAAAACTATGTTTAATTTAATATAAAACTATCAGTTAAAAAAAAGACTCTGCCCTTTAAAGACAATAGAAAACTGAATGCATCACCTTAAAGGACTAGTGTATAGTTTTCTATACCTTACTGTTAGCAACAATAAGTGAACAAGATCATTATGGTCAATAAAACTATCAGTTTAATTAAATCAATAAACTATCAGTGGAATCATGACTCTGCCATTTAATGACAATAAAATACTTAATGTGTCACCTTAAAGGATTAGTGTATAATGTTGCATATATTACTGTAAGCAACAACAAGTGAACCAGATCATTATTTGTCAATACAACTATCAGTTTAATTAAATCAATAAAACTATCAGTATAATTAAATCAAAACTATCAGTTTAATTCAATCATCTCACTAAGTGGATGGGTGGAAAAAAAATATGTGGTGGTTTTCATTTTTTTTATTCTTCACATTATATTTACATATATTTACACAGATAAGCTTTTTCATTTAAGTGCATATAACAAATTTTACATAGCATATAAGTACAAAGATATATAGAATGTTAAGGTTATGATTTGATTCCTTGCGTTGCTGATCATGGCAACGATCAGATTTGTGTGCTATGTCCTTTTGGACTCTCAAAATAGGAATATTACTTCAGAATGTTCATGTTCTTCAGCTACAAGCAATCTTGTCAAATAATCAGAATTAATCTTTCATACATTTAATATACACCCGATGTATCATTCGCCGGTCCTATTTGGGGATCAAGATGAAAATGTCAAAATTCATTTGACTTCTGTGTTGAGTGCTTTCATTGTCTATTAGTATGTCTTCAGTGTCCCTACTGTCTATAGTGTGTCTTAGTTTATTTTCAGTGTTTTCCACTAACTAGACTATTCCATTCATCAGTTTTAGTATATTCTAGTACCATATTTCTGTTGTTATTTTGTGACTATTATTTGTTATCTTCATCCAAAGGTATTCTACCACAGGATCAGGGCTGCTCCCAACACTGCATGATCAACAACAGGATCAGTGAAAGCTGTGAGAGTTTCTCCGGCCCCGAGCAGGTTCAATTTGATGGATGCTGCGTTTGCACCGACCCAGTCTATGACAGCATTCTCTGGAGGTTAGGAACCAATCTTTCAGTCACCTGATTTTTAGAAATGCATAATTTTTTTTATTTGTTTTCAGTTTTTTATTTTTATTATTCATCCATTTTGTCAGTGTCGAAATATGCCTTGTTTTAATAGCTGAGGCCAGGTAACAGCATGCAAGTATGTTAGAGTTAGCAGGGATTCTTCTAATTGTTTTCATATTAGGACACACATGATATGTCACTGGTCATCAAATGTGTTTTTTCTTCTTTTGAAGCTCCGTTTCTTTGGTTATTTATTTATTTATTTAATTATGATTATGATTTATTTTTTTAATTTTAATAGCTTTGATCCCAAAAGTAACTCAGTGCAGTGCTACAACCCGTTACGGGCTTCCTGCGGTGCACGGCTACCCTTGCAAGACAACATTTCCATCTTAGGACCAGAGTTGAGCCTCCCTTGCCAGTCGCATGTGCCAGTGTCCATCTATCAGGTGGCTCTCAACGTCCTCAGTTGCTTGGATACCCTCTCCCTGAGCTTGGTGAAAGGACTAACGGTGGAGAACACCCACACCCAAAAGGAGGAATCTCCCTCCGAGACAAAAGTAGAAGATTTCTCTTTTGTCGGCAGATTCGAAGGTTAGGCGCAAAGGAAAATCTCTCTCACTCTCTGCTTATATTGTTAAGAATTTCTTGAGATGTGATCATCAAACTTTGTTCTAACACCTGGCTTAAATTAGTGTTAACTTTTTGATAATAATTTTAAGTTTAATAATTGAACAGCAGAAAAACAGACTGGGTATCTATAACAAACTTGATATTGAGCAAAGCAATTTTTTGTCCATTATGGGATTCTAAAAAGTAACCGCAGGATTTCAATGGCTGCGCTCTAGTTACTGAGCTATCCAGCCCTTGGTTGGGGGCTGTCCCTTTTTGGGGGCTAAAGGAGGGAGCCCTAGAAAAGTACACAAAAGCGTTCTTTTCTTCATGCCCTCAGGGCCTTTCAGCAAACATATGTTACAATGTAATAATTGACATGAAACACCAAAATGTGTTTCTAGGCCGAATTAATATTTTTTTATCATTTTAATTTGTCAATTTTAGTTGGGTAGTAAAAGGAAAGTTGAAGAATAGCACACTTTTAATGGACTTGCTTCAGGATTTAATCTACAAAATAATTTTTTTTTTGACTTGTCTTTGTGATAGGATATTATAATTCAAACTGTGTATAACTAATTGTCTTTGATATATTCTTTAAGGTTATGGTGGAGGATGGGGCTACTCTGGTCACTCAGTAGAAGCGATCGTCTTCTCGACGGATACAGACGTCGTGGTCGGAGGTTTCGGTCTGTTTGGCGGAAGAGGAGAATACATTGCCAGGATCAAGGTAAAGAATAAAGGTTTTTTCTGTGAGATGGAATTAAAGGAGAAGCGGTCGTCTATTGGTCAGCCAAACTGGAATACTGGGTTGGAGAGTGTTGCCGTGTACACATATGGGTGAAAAGAGAAGATAATACAACACACACAGGGAATTTTTGTATTCAGTATTGCAGAGCAAAATGTTGTGCAATCATGACAGAATTATTAAACAAATACAAAAATACAAATTTGTACAAAAATTTTTATGTATGAAACCTTTTTTTAAACATTTTTCTTTAAAACTAAAATGTTAAAGACAGGAAAATAAGTAAAATGTAAACACCCCATTTATTTCCTGTATTATTTAAATATCAAACTGGAATTGGTATTACATTAGTGCTTCAAGCACATTAACAAACATTTGCAATGTAAATCCCCTCCCCTCCACTCTCCTCCTTCAAACACACACATAAATATAGTAGTAATTACCTTTGGTTAGATTGTGGTATTGTTGTCACAGCAATGTTACTTTCCATTCCCAATGTGTAAACTAGACCAAAAGTTATGTATCCAAAGCAGATGTACCTAGTCCCAACCTAATTTGCATATAAAACAATTGCCCTTGTATGTCTATTGTTTTATTTTCATTAAGTGATGATGGAGTTATCTGCCGATTGCTTTATTCTCTGGAAGAAGAAAATATTTTCTGATGTTAGCACGGAGCAATGTACTGATAATTGGTTGTTTCATGTTCCCCTTTTTATTCATTTTTTTATTTATTTTTTATTTTTATTTACTGGTCATGTTTTGAGCGCTAAATGAATGCATCTGGAAGGAAAGACTTGCTTTATATTACAGTTCAAACTTGAAAAGGAATGACACACAAAACAACCAGATTATGTTTTTGTCTGTGTGGTTAAACTTCAACCAATGCCTCCACAGTTGTCATTACTAGAACTTATTACAGCTCCTGGGTTTTATTCATTATTTGTCAAATAATCCGTAAGTTTGTAGATAAATAATTGCTGATTCCAAACAGGTTCTTAATAACTGTCTTTCAGCTCATGGAGCTTGGATCAACCAAACTAAGCATCGACATGGAAGGCTCTCTAAAAGCTGAAAGTGAAGAGAAGACATATGAGTGTGGTACCAAGTAAGGAATCCATCCACTTACATTCTATAACACAGGCTCTTTAGTGGATAAGCAGTTTGCTAACAGTTTTTGTTTTATTTTAAAACTAAAAAATAAGTGAAAATCTTGTAAAAAAATGGAAATAATGCTCTGTTTAATATCTCACTGGTAGGTATACTTCAGATGCTTTTTTTGTTGTTGATATATACATTTTTTTTGCCACAATTTGTTAATATTACTTTAATTGGTATGAATGTGTGATTAATTGATATTACTCCCAAAAATGTGGGATTGTGATGGATGGTATCAGAAGTGGAAGAGTTTCATATATTCAATGTGAGCCTGTTTGTGTCGTCTGTTCCTTTAAATCTTGATTTCATGGTTATTATTATTTAAGCGTAATATATATTAGCTGTACTCTGCTTGCACATGATTGTCATTGATGGTGTCATTAGTGGGAAAGTTTCATACATTCAGTGTGAGCCTTTTTTGTTGTTCCTCTTAAATTTTGATTGGTTGATATGATGATTTAGGCAACCATATATTAGCTGTACTCTACTTCCACATGATTGTCATGAATGGTGACAGTAGTGCGAAAATTTCACATAGTTGTCTTAACCTCATTTTGGTGGCTGTTCCTCCCAGACCTTGAAGCACAGGGATGTGGGATTTTATGCCACCATATATTAAATGTACTATTTATGTACATGTGAGTCACTTCACTCAAACTAGCTGGAAGTAACAGCAAGATTGATTTTGCCGACTCATATATATATTTCTGTATTCAAGGTAAAATATTGCACATGAATGTTATCATTTCATCAAAATCTTTTAACTTTGGTTTATGTTAGATATGCATGCTTTTTTTTATCGCATGTTTTTTTCATCTCACTAATGTGTAGCTAATTTGGTAATTAATGTTTAGAGATTTTTAACCTAGTATATTTGTTTTTGAAAACTGACAAACATTGATGCATATATTCAAAAATGTTCTATTTTCCCTTCTTTTTTTTTGTCAGTGAAATTTTTGAGAGTCAAAACAAGTCTTGTTGACTCATCACTATCGAATAAAACATACTTTCTGTTTAATAAGTGTCATGAAGAGACAGTACATGAATAAATTAGTAAATATTTAAAAAAAAAATTTTTAAATCTGCATTTGATAACTTTGTTTGTAACATACTTTAAGTATGAAAAGCAGTAAAAGTATAAACAAAAATCTTGTTATGTTCTCATGATTTGAAACGTTAAAAAAAAAATGGCTTTTATTAGTGGATACTTTTATATGTGCTTGCAATGTGGTGAAAACTTTATATCCATTTTGTAATATTTATACATAATTTTTTTTGTCTTAGAGTTTAAGAAATGAAAGGTGAAGGCTGCTTTTCTTTTGTTTTGCTAATTATAATTCTTTTTGCCCTGTTTGTTCATAGAGAGGAATTTCCCATTTTATTTGACGAACCAATACCGATCACTGCTGGAGTATTTTACTTGGCCTGGGCTAAGATCAACGGGCCCAGCAGTGACTGTGGATCGGGAGGCCAAGCCATAGTAACGACTGACGACAAGTAAGAAACTCTCTCCAATTATTAAAAATTTTATCTTTATCAATATTAACCATATACATCATAAGACACAGTTGTTCCATAACTCTGCTATCTGTAGAAACCTCTGAATTTTGTTTTATTCGCAATGGTTTGGTTTAGCCTATTAAATTGAATAAAAGTAACATGATAGTCTTTATACCAACCCCAGATATTTTATGTGAGAGTTTATGTGATATTTACGGTTTGTGAAAATGTCAATTATTTTGTTATTCATTTTCTGTAGAATGTTCAACAGATCTGTATGTTTGGAAGATTATTGTAGTTAACTCAGACATGGTGGGTCCTTATCTGAACTGATGAGTTTGTTCATAATATTCACTAAAACCATGTTCTTTCTGAATCAATTTTATTTTTGAATAATTTTTTCTTGTGTGTGTTTCAAATGCAATATTCTACCTTAAAAATGGCATATATGGCCAGAACCCTGTTGCAGATAGGGATGCAGGGTCGATTTGACCACTTAGTGTGTGCGGATTATTAAGTCCCCTGCACTTCTTTCAGGGCAGTAGGTGAATGTACCCCTCGTTGCATCTAATCTCTCCTTTCATCTTGTAGGATAACATTCCAGTTTCTGAGCTCCAGAAAATCCAACAATGGTACAGATGTCAGTGCGGGACAGATCCCAAAGATATACTACAGGTAGGTTTCAAGTTTTGTGATCTATTGTGATCTACATTTGCATGCTAACATTAATGTGTGACATTATAAAGTCATTTAGATGGACAGTTGCCTGCAGTGGACAACTAAAACAAGATATAGAACCTTTTGTAGCATTTACAGCGTCGGTTTGGCATTTCGTTGGAGGGATGCATGCCATGGCAGACAAGAAATAAGAGCACCAACTTCATCAGTTTCTCGTCAGTGCTGTTGGTAAATCAAAGCCCTGTCTGCATCGCATAATGAATTTCATCTCAGTGGTTGCTTTTAAATTCTATTCTATCCTCTGGCAATGCACTTTGAGAACTAAAACAAACAGGAATATTTGGAGGTTCTTTCTTAATCTTCCAGATTACCACATCCAGAACAAGAGGTCACACCTCAACCAAAGGGGACAGATTTCCCTCTTCACATTCTAACAAGTGCATTCTGCTGTACCGTGTCACCGGTGAGTAAATCTTAAAAAGTAACAGTATGTGTAAAAGTAGGTGGGCCTGACGTTTCAATCCGGGCAGGATCTTATTCAGGGGCTGAAATGACAAGTCACAGAAACTACAAGGAACAAAAGACAAGTGCAAAATACAGATAGGTTAATAATGAGCAGGGTGAACACAAAAGAGATTGATGTTAGAGGATTAGTTGACAAAGGGTGGAGAGAAGAATAGAATGGAAGATCCTGCTAGGATGGAAACGTCAGGCCCACTTACTTTACACATTCTATTACACAAGCTCTTTAGTGGATAAGCAGTTTGCTAACAGTTTTTGTTTTATTTTAAAACTAAAAATAAGTGAAAATCTTTTTAATATTACTCCAAAAATGTGGGATTGTGATGGATGGTGTCAGGAGTGGGAGAGTTTCATATAATTCAATGTGATCCTGTTTCTGTCGTCTGTTTCTTTAAAATCTTGATTTCATGAAATTATTATTTAAGCAACTATATATTAGCTGTACTCTGCTTGCACATGATTGTCATTGATGGTGTCATTAGTGGGAAAGTTCCATACACACAGTGTGAGCCTGCTTTTGTTGTTACTCTTAAATCTTGATTCGTTGATATGATGATTTAGGCAACCATATATTAGCTGTACTCTATCTACTTGCACATGATTGTCATGAATGGTGACAGCAGTGTGAAAATATCACATAGTTGTCTTAAACCTCATTTTTGGTAGCTGTTCCTCCCAGACCTTGAAGCATAGGGATGTGGGATTTTATGCCACCATATATTAAATGTACTCTTTAGGTACATGTGAGTCACTTCACTCAAACTAGCTGGAAGTAACAGCAAGATTGATTTTGCCGACTCATATATATATTTCTGTATTCAATGTAAATTAAAGTGATTGTATAATTGGTAGTTTTGCACATGAATGTTACCATTTCATCAAAATCGTTGAACTTTGGCTTATGTTGGATATGATGCATGCCTATGCGTGCTTCTTTTTATCACATGTTTTTTTCATCTAATTTGGTAATTAATGTTTAGAGTGAAGATTTGAACCTAGTATATTTGTCTTTGAACACTGACAAACATTGATGCATATATCAAGTATTAACTGTCAGTTACGGTCGGCCCATATTAGCCGTTTCTTTGTAAAGGGGGTTGTCAGGCACCAAAAGTATGTTTCATACTGTGCAACTAAAGACACGAACCGGTGTTAACGGAATACAAAACCGGGCCAGGAGAACCGTTTCCGAAAGGAATCGATACAATTTTATGAGTACGTACAGGTGATGTACAGATACTGAGATCAGGCACAATATGGAATCAGCAGTATCAAATTGCATAGCTTAGTTGATGGTACACTAACATATTCCTGGCAATAGGTTCTATGGAAGTCATATTGAGAAAACAAAATTTTGGGAAGAGCAAAGAAGTATGTTTCAAATTTCTGATATTAAGAAACAATTTAAGAAAGACATGATGTTGGCATATCAAGTTAACAACTTATGCAGTTTTTTTTTTGTTTTTTTTTTAACCGTAGGAGGCCTTCGAGTCCCTGTTACTCCTCTTACAATGGGCGTGGGTTACATTCTCTGAGAAGATGCAGCAGTTCTGTAATCTGGACAAAGAGGAGGAGCAACAACCGATTCTCAAGGACCTCACACGACTCAGTTACATCTGCACTGCTTGTCTCAGACTAACCAAAAGCTTTGTCTGTGATGTGTTCCCAAATCCTGGTAACCTTTAGTCCTTCCTTTAATCATACTTCGTTTTGAAAAAATGCTGCCCAGATTTATGATTAGATTTTAAAACTTTGCTTGTGAAAACTAGTGTTAGTACATGTATACATTAGTTGTATGGCTCAGAAAATAGCGTTAAGGAGATGAGGGATGAAGTAGAGGAAAGAGGTGGGCGGGGCAGGGGAGGTTGGGGTGAGGGGGTTGGGGTGAGGGGGTTGAAAGCATTACTCAATTCCGTAAGAGTAGTCACTTTCACCATTATCATTTGTCTAAATTCTGTCAATTGTAGCAATTTCCCCCAGATTGTGGTGATTTTCCTTCCATTTCTTGTTAGTTGTAGAGATGGAATTTTATGCCACCATATGTCAGATGTACTTAAACCAATCATGGGAGTCAGTAATTAGCTGAAATTTGAATTAAATCTGAATTATGTTTTTATTTAATTATTTGAATAAATTAAATATAGAACTTGTAACCAATTATGCTCAGCAGTGGTCGCAACTTGAAATTTCTCGAATGAAAAATGCAATTTTAGTTGTAGTTTAAAGTAACGATATCTTAACCAACGCTAAGCTGTTTAAAAAAATTGTCTCATGACTTGATCAGCAAGAAGACTTGATATAGCAAGAAGCTATATCAAATTCCAAGACTTAAAACAGACTTCTGGAGCAGTGCATATTATTTTCACAAATTTCTTGACTTCTGTTATTCTTAAATACTCAACAAAGGAGAGTTTGCGTTGCTAAGAAATTTCCGCAGGTAATGTCGTCGTCGATCCTTTCCTCACGGAATGGGGTAGTTTAGTTTTGATGTTCTTGTAAGTGTTTTAGGTTCATGTTTTAAATGGCCATTTCAGCTATATATCCATTTTGTGTTCCACTGTCCAGCCACTAGCAAGAAAGTAAAACCCAGCAATACCAATCAACTGCCTCAGTGTATATCATCCACCTGTAAACTGCTGCGGAATATACTCGAGGGATCCTCTCAGTTTGCCCAGCGGAAGAAGGAGAAGAAGCTGACCCCGTCAGCGATAATCCTGGAGGAGGACATCATCGACGAGTGTCAGAGGACATTCATACACTGCTTTCATGCCTTCTGTCCAACGTCACAGCTGAAATGGGTCTTCTTTTGTGAACTCTTGGGGCAACAAGAAAAGGTTTGTTATGTTGTAATTAAGAAACTAGTTTTATGTTTGAAGCAAAGCTACCCCTGCAGAGAATATGCTGTGTGATTGTCCTCAGATGACATTTGTCCTCCAATTGTTATATTTGTCCACAGTCTGGTACATTGTCCGGAGTCGGTTACATTTGTCCTCAATTATGTGTATTGGCCTCAGTTGGTTCGTCTTCAATTGTGTATATCGCCCTCAGTCGGTAACATCTGTCCCAAATTTTGTACGTCCGCAGTCGGTTACATTTGTCCTCAATTCACATCACAATTCACATCATAGCAAATTAGAATTTATATAGTTCTTCAATTCTTCAATGTATGATCATCTATCCTCATTCTTACTTTATCTTTTTTCAGGAAATTGCTGTCAATGGTAGTCAGACCTTGCTCACGGCGGTGCTAGGAGCCCTGTGTGACCCATCCATTAAACTTACCAGGGTGTTACCCCTCCTGAAGGTCCAGGAACCCGACCCTTACCCGTTTCTGAAGGAGAAAGGCAACTCTGATAAAACAGCCCTGGAGGACAGTAGCCCCATTGGTGTGGACATGGACAGGGGCAATCTGCTCACCGATCTGGTATCCCACATTGAGAGTAGTCTAAAGGTAGGTAGAAGGTCGCGCTGACAAGTAAATTTCTTAAGTTTTAACATTTTTGAGACTGTCAAATGCCGTAAAGGAGTGGGTGGGGGAATTTTGTCTTCAGGTAGATGTGATGGTGAAAGTTTCAAAAGTTTTGTTGGTGGTCATGAGTGAAGCCTGATGTAGGGTTCTAGTTATACCTGGTGTGTATATTATGCAGAAGGATCATCTAGCGGGAGGTCCTCGATGTCCTTGAGACAGTTAGGATGCGACCACAGTAGGCACCTTGATAAAGTGTTGGGTGGATATATGAATGAATATCTTTGTTTTGGCCTGTGGACTTCCTTAACTCCTGCTAAAGTTAAGAATATTATTTGAAATGGCTCCACAGGTTAGAAATCTGTTTGTTTGTTTGTCTTAGTTGCCCTGGTATACAAGTTTTAAAATCTTAGAAACAATACTGAACAGTACAATTTTAGTTATGCTCTGTGATTGAAACCTTCAATGGCTGATGAATAAGTGTGAGACATGAAGATTTGCTAATCTAACTGAAACGTTCCTTTCCCCTCCATATCAGGGTGAGCAGCAGGTGGCGATGAACACAAGCTTCCAAGAAATATTAGACCAGCTTCTGCAGATATTGTCAGTGCCCATAAGGACAGCCTTGGAACAGGTAAGTTTATCAGGGAAATTGTTCCCATCGTATCAAATTCAAGTAAAAGAAATCCCTGTACTTTGATCAGTTACTAACACGTCGTACCTTTTACAGATTCAAATAGTCATTTAAATATGATTGTTTACCTCTTCTTGCAGAAAGAGGAATTACCCGTTCATTCGATTCAAACCAACACAAGCAATTTCTTGGTTTGTGTGATTGGAGAGCTCGCAAGCCTTGCCACAAACTGTGAAGTAAGTGAAAATGCTTTTCCCCCATCTTTGTAAACATGAAAATATTCTTACCATACAGAATCAAATTTAACAACATGTATGTAAACAAGTTTCAAGTTACAGAAACGTGAAAGGAAATTGAATATGGCGTCGATGTGCCAAAGTTTGATGAAGGAACTGGATTTTTAACTTTATTTTCCTTTAAAGGTCTGCAGTATTGAATGATCCCTACTTTTCACATGCTTGACTACTTAAAATTGTTTTTCTTGTGGTTTTTCTGTCACGATTATCCTTATCATTGATGGTGATCATATTAGACAGTTTAATTTCTTGGTCAGGGCAAGTGTTTTAGAGTGGCAGTCAAGTGCTAGTTGAAGTTAAAACATTGACAGCGACCTTAATTGAACTTACTAGCATATTTTCTGGTGCTACAATGGTCACTCAAACCCTCAAGGAGAAGAAATTAATAATTGGTGGAGAGAAAACTCTTCATAATAGAGATCAAAGTTCAATCAACAATTAAGAACAAGAACACTTTCTGATTTGTCTGGTCTGGTTATGTGACCTCTCTATTTATTAATGTTACACTCCACCTTACATTGCAGGCACCCTATCACTCCCCCTCCAAACCAATCCTGGCGACCCCATCAAGATACCCCAGGACCAATCAGAGTTACAACTGGAGTACTTGTAATGGAACCCCCGATGCAGTCTGTTTCTCAGTCAATCAGTCCTCGGTACAGATTGCGGGGATCTGCGTCTACACAGGACTCGGCCAGTACAACTATGAGCTGGAACTTCTAGATGGGGTAAGAAAATATTCTTGTTCTCTTTTAATATTGTTAATAGTTAGTGTTATTACTAATACATTTTATGTAATTAGAATTTATATAGTTTATTGCAAATGGATGTTGTTCAATTCTGATCTTAATCTTTACTGATATTATAAACATGCTTAATTTGCTTTTTTGGATTGGTTTTTTTTTCATTTATTTATGATTTCATTTTATGATTTGTTTTATTATTATATTTTCCTGGTTGCCTATAGAGACAGAAAACTCTATACATGAGTATAAAATGAGTCTAAAATATATGATAAATGTGGTGTACCTGAAAAACCTGTAAAGGGAAAGACTGCATTACTTTAATATCTCCTTAAGTGTTTGTTTTTTAATATCTCCTTAAGTCTTTTTTTTGTTGTTATTTCTAAAACTGGTGATAGTTCAGTGATTGTTTATGGTCAAGACAGCTTTGAAGAATCATGGTTTTGATTGCTTTATTTGCTTCAATCATTTTAGGTGGAGGGCGCTGTTGATGCCCATGGACCAAGATGGAATTCTCTCGAGTTTGCCAGAGGAGTCTTCAGTGGAGAAGATGCGGTGGAAAAATTGGTGGAGGTCAAATTTGACAAACCTGTGTCTGTCAAGGTAAATATTCGATGGTGTCTTTTGTTACTTAATTCATAAGGAATGCAGATATGATACGTAGTTTAAAGAGAATGGTTTTGGGTGCGGAGGGTGTGCAGATGATTAGAAAGACTGAATGTGTTAAAGGGGTTGGGATGATATGGAAAGGGTGTTAATGGCCAGGGAAGGTTGGGAATGGGTGGGGAAGATTGGGAATGAGTAGGGAAGATTGGGAATGTGTGGGGATGTTTAGGAAAGGGTGGGGAAGGTTTGGAATGGGTGGGGAAGGTTGGGAATGGGTGGGAAGGTTGTTTAAGGTGTCAATGTGAAGTTTTTTTGCCTAGTAGGGTGCATTAATGAAAGTTGGTGCATCATCTTATCATATCAGCCTTTAATATGGTACAGTCTATTCACAAAATTGTGGTAATAGGTTACATGTGGGAGCGTTGTGGTCAAGTGGTTAAGGCAGTGGACTTGTGATCTAAGGATTACAGGTTCGAGTCCTGGCATGATCATTGCGTTGTGTCCTTTGGTAAGCTACTTTATCTCCATTGCCTTTCTTCACCCAGGTGTTTAAATGGGTACCTGTGAGATAAAACTGTCAACTGGGCGCAGTTTAGCTGCTGCCATGTGCAGTGATTCTCTCTATGTTTGCCAGTTTTATCGTTGACTGGGGTAATATTGTAAAGCGCTTCAAGCCTTTGGGAAAAGTGTTATATAAAAATATGAAATTATTATCATTAATGAAAGTTTGTGCATCATTTTATGATATCAGTCTTTAATATGGTACAGTCTATACACAAAGTAGTGGTAATAGGTTACCATTTTCTATTGCCACTTATGAAAAGATTGCTTACATACATGTTATCTTTGTTCATAACATGTGCACCTCACTGTATCTATGTACTAAACATCATTAACAATGGAATTGGCAATGTTATTCTTTTGAATTTAACTTCACAATTCTTAAAGCTTTTTATGCTAAGATTTTGCCTATATAAACCCATAGGTAGGCTAAAATTTGTCTGTCTTTTAGCCTTGAATTCCTCTCTTGCCGTTCCCCAATATTACCTTACCTATTTTGCCTCCATTTTGGTCTTCATTCACAGGAAGGGGTCAAGTACGCCATACGTCTCCGCCTCCACGGAGGAAAGACCTTCAGCGGCGAGGGCGGCTCTGCCCAGGTGAGGTGTCCAGATGGTGTCACCTTTACCTTCAGTAACTGCACCCTCAGTAGCAACGGCACCAGTTTGGCCAGGGGACAGATACCACAGGTTCTCTATTACAAGTAAGTATTCAGATACTTGGGTAGGGTATTTTATCTCTAAGCACTGTCAATGAAAGAGGGGTTTGCTGAAGGCCTTGGGGTGGGACGTTGGGGGAGGTAAAGGTCGCTGGAGGAAATTATACAAAATATAATGTTATGAGCTATGAACAAGTCAAGGATACTTTGGACTCGATTGCAGACCAGACAGTGGAAATGGACAATGTAAACTCCCCTACCCTCATCATTGTATAACTTGGTAATGAACCAATAACACCGTTTTACATTCAGGATCTTGTTCGATAAATGATGATGTTTGATGCTGATGGTTGGATTTGTAATTCATGAACCCACATTTGTGGATATTTTTGTTTTTGATTAATTTTCTTTTGTGCCATTGTTCAAGCTGATTGAAGTCTGGCATATAATAACTTTTCTGGGGTAAATTTGCAATCAATCTCTCTTTCCCTTTTGTCAATCATAGCAACCAATCTATGGAGAACAAGAATTCTCTACCAGAGGGAAGTAAGAGCATGGAAATGGAACAACAGGCCAGAGTGAGTCTCTTCACAGTCACACAAGCAGTGGTCAGACAAGCCATCGATGTTCTGACCAGGGCACTCTGTTTCGAAGGTTTGTCATTTGCAAGATTCTGTTGTTTAGGGATGCCAAGTTCTATCTGCTCATGATAAAGCTATGATAAATATTTACTCCATTCTTTGATATAATTGTTGTGATATCTCCTCATTTGCAAGATCAAACGACTGGAGCATGTCAAAAATTCATATCACAGAGCCATTAGGGCTTCAAGTTTAATCTGTTTATTTTTCCCCTTCATGTATTTTCTCTGATGGGAGAAGTATTTGCTAGAAGGAAGATTCAACTGTTTGTTTATATTTCATTGACCCTGTTTCAGAATCTGTCGTCCCTCAAATTCTCCAGTCGTCGCCATTGTTCTCCCATCTTCTGCCAATGACCCTAGCCTATATTGGACCCGTTGCTGCCAGCCATCCTAAGGTTAGTCAAACCATCTTATTATATCCCCTCTCTTTGGATAAAAGGGTGACGTTACAGAGAAGTGAAGTGTTTCGATATTAAAGTACAACAAAATTGCAAACTGTATGTACTAGTTGTGCTTGTAATACTATTCTAGTGTTCATGATACTCTCCCTTTAATATGTGCTAAACCTCAGGAAAAATACTCATATACGGCTAAATTGATGATGAGTTTGATTCCTTTATCCAGGCCTTAATGTTAAATGTTAATCCATTGTTTTACAAATTCTAATAACCTAACTGCACCAACATGTGTAATTTTCTTAACTTCATTCAAACTTGCAGAACTCCCTTGAATTAAATGTCACATGACATAGTTGTAGTACAGTGTATGCATGTTATTTGAAGGGATATAAACAAGTCTCTTGTGTTTTGTCTTGTGTTTACCATTGTTTATGAGGAGCTGACCTTATAGTCTTATGTCCTAGACTAAGTCGTCCAGCCACTTTGATTGATGTGCTTTTGGTATTTTAAGGGTCATGTCCCACAGACTGTAAGTGGTATAGATGTTCAATCTGGGCTGATAGCAGTGGGTTTTTAATGGTCAACAACAACCTATCATAGTTAGTTGAGTGCCTATGGTCATCCTTTAATTTTTCCAAATTGTTCCCTCCTCCTTTGATTCCATTTATTATTATGATTATTATGATTATTATTATTATTATTATTATTATTATTATTAATATTAATATTGTTATTATTTTTATTTTTATTTTTTTATTTTTTATTATTATGATTATTATGATTGGAACAGACAAACACCTCACACATGTTCTTTAAAACCAGCTGTCCCTCCTCTCTCTTCAGTTAATTTTGCTTGGTTCATATTAATTCAGTCACGCTCTAATAATGTGATCTCTGTTCATCCTACAGAGCTCAGTTCAGACCCTGAACTTCATACGTGACATCCTGCCACAAGTGGCCACCTTGAATGTCATGTTTTCTCCGCAAGACACACTTCATACACAGCCTTCGGACTTCCCGGCAGCGCAGGTCAAAGATGGATTAGAGGTCACCAGGTCACAGAGATACCTCTTGGTAGAAAGTGACCACCCGTACCAACCAGCCACTGTCTGTCATTCCAAGGTAAAGATTCCCAGTAAAAGAGCTTCTTGGAGCTGGTTGTGATTGTATGATAGCTTCAGTACCATACCTGCTGAGGTTTGCCTACAATATGATTGTGTGTGCCTCTTACTGTGCCATAGCTTCATCATATATGCTGAGGTTTGCCTGCAATATGATTGTATGTGCCTCATATTGGGCTTATAGCTTTTCCATACCTTCAGAGATGGATTTCCAAGATGATTTATATGTGTCTCAACTTTTACCTGTCTCTTACAACGTGATTGTATACATCTCAATTTTGTCATAAATAAGAAAACCTCTTTCTTACTTTCTCCAAATTCAGGTCACTTTTCCTCCTTCTGTCAAATGGATGACTTTAGAATTTGGTCCTGAGTGCGGCACGGCCCAGCAAGAGGACAGCCTCCAGCTCTACATCAGTGCGCCCCTGACACATGATTCGCCGGGAAACAACAAACCATCTGTTTCTGTTGAAAGTGAGATACCTGCTCGGTATTGGCCAGTCATGACTAAGTTCCACGGTAGAAACAACTGGCCGTCGTCGGCAATTGTGTTACCAGGTTAGTAGAGTCCACCATTCTTGCTTATGTGTTAGCCCTATAGGTTAGTAGAGTTCACCATCCATGCTTATGTGTTACCCCTATAACACACTAGTACATTAGTAATGATATTATTGCAACTTGTTAAAATTGCCATACATTTGATTATTGACAATGCTGTGTGTGAAGACAAAAACCTTCTTTGAAAGCTTGTGCAGGAACAGGAGACCTATTCCTCATCCAATAAGAATGATTTTGTTAATTCTGTTTAGACCATCCCATGCATTGGCTCCTTCCTGTTAAGAAATTAATCTGCCCCAAGTCCGCAGCACAAAGTTCACTGTATTGGGATTGCAGATCTGGTGTGAGAATTCTCTGTGTATCACTGCCTCAGTAGATCTAGTTGTTTTCTGACAGGCTTTGATAACCCTGTACACAACTGTTCATTTCTTGTTTTTTTTCTGCAGGACATGAAGTCATCTTCTCCTTGTGTACGGCATCAGATTATGTCAAAGACAAGAATGCAAACCGATTTGGATTCCTTTGTCACGTTGTTGGTTACGAACAAGATAGTCTTTCAGACGTGGTAAGTTTGGAACTACATGAAAAATGTTGACATAAAAGCTTGGAAAAGAGGCATTACCAATTCTGCATCATATCACTGTGGCCTTTGATGTCCCAACCACCACCCCTTTCCCAGCAGCCTGTTAGTTGGATTTGTTTTAAAGTTATGTCTTGCCTACAAATGTACAATGTTCAGAATGAAAAACGAGAGAGATGATATACTATGTTGGCTTTGCTGAAAGGCCACTATGTAGAATCCAGGCACATTGACCATTCTGTTTACATGTTATGCTTTCGACGAATATGTTATTACAATTCCTCTGATCGTTTTGGTGTTACTGTTACAGGGATTAGTGCAATTAGAGAAAGAGCTGTGTTACCTGGGCGGACTTTGTGCATCGGCGCTGCTACACAAAGACATTCCTCTCTCATCGTTTACAGCAGACGGTGAAGAAGACATCGAACCCATCGCCGAAGCAGCCCAGGAGGCAAGTTGTCATTTCGGCTTTAGTCATCTTCTGACTACGAGATGTATCTTGGAGGGCCATTTTCTATGGACAGATTTTCCTCTTTAACTTAAACAGACACTCGAGCACATTTTTGCACCTGTCATACGTGTATGCCAAAGATCATTAGTATGTTAAAGGAGCTTATAGAGTTTCATCGTCATCTTGGCTCCCTCTAGCAATAAATATTTATGACATACTCGCCTATTAATCAAAACCTAGAATCATCCTGGATCTGTCTGTCAAGAAATAAGTCAATGACCGCATCCTCTCTCCTGAAAGTATGATCAAACTATTTTTAGCCCGAGTAATATCGTTTTCTTAACAAAATGAATACTTCAAACTATTTCAAGTCATTATTGATTGTTTGAAATGGAACATTGAAATATAAAAGGGATGTTTTATAGCAGAGAATTATCCATGTTATTTTCTCAGTCAATCCATGTAAAACAGAATATGCAAATGCTGCTGCTTTAAGTTCAGACAGAAGAAATTAAGATCTTGATTTCGGTCCTTTTTCTGTTTCTCAGGTTTTCTCAGCTCATGCTGCTTTGCTTGGGAAGGGGTTTTCCCTCTCTCAGCCGTTAACGATACAACAAGCCCTCAAAGGCCATCTGCCACTACAGACGCAATCGAATGAAAAATTATTCCTTCAGGACTTTGTGCAGAATGTTCCAGAAACCAGCGGTGGGCGTTTAGCGAGGTATGGATAAGATGAATGTTCTTAACCAGACAACTCATTAATAAGTGTTTTAAGTTTGGTCTCTGTTTTATCAGTTTAGAAACTTACAGAATATTATGTTATTTGTCTTTTACTTAGACTAGCTTCAGCCTGACTTGTTCAGCGGTCTCCCATCTTGACCAAATCTAGATACATCCATTGAATCGATCAATCTTGGTAACCCTAAGATTTCTAAGTTTATCCAATAATTGCAAATTGAAGACAAACCAAGGATCAAATCCAGCCATTTTCCACATTAATTTTAGACTCTTTTTATCAGGTCTTTTTGTCTAATGATCCTTTTGTTCAAAAATGTATAAATATTTTGTTGATTTATGTTTTTTGGGTTTTTTTTGGTTCTTACAGCTGGTTTCAGCCTGACTCTTACGTTGATCCCAAACACTGCGAAGTGATCTTGCCCAAGCACGGCCTCAGCTGTGGTATTTCCTCACAACTCAGCATCCTCACACGTGACCAGTACGGTGCTCTGGTATACGTCTCTGGACTTAAGGTGCGTGTAATATTTATATCCAACTCTTCCCTCGCAATTACCCTAGATATTACAAACCCCAGCGATGATTTTAAGATTGTCATAAAACGACATGCTTATAAACTGGATATTGCAGTAGCAGGCAACGTTGTTACACTTATATGTTAGAGAGAATATTCTACACTTTTAGTTGAAGAGCCCGAGATATGATTGTTTGTTTTGAGCGTAACCATTTTTTTACCCGGATGAATTCTTCCCTTACTCCAGGAAAAGGAACCCTACAACATGATCTGTGATGTAATCATGTCAAACATTCTTCAGAAGCTATGCTTTCCTATTATAACATCGTTATGCTTTTCCATTTTCTTTTTTGAAATTTGATACATTTGGAACGTTTGCCGAGTTGTCAGTGGTCTCTTCATTTATTATTGCATCAATAAACAACCTTTTTTTTTTGGGGGGGTTAGTAGTAGTATTTTTCATAGCAGATAAATTATCAGTACATTATAAAGAAGAAAAAAACAATGCAAAGATGACATCATCTGTTGCCAGATGCAATCATCGAATTTTATCTGATGTTAAAAAAATATGCATTTTCACGTAGCAAAATGCTATGACAATATAGGTTTGACCTAAAGATGCAGTAAATTTCCAGTAATTTTATTCTTTTGTTAAACAAGGCACTACAGCTGCTAGAGTGTCCCTTTATTAAAGTCACTTGTATAATTCGAACACACTTTATCCTTCTTTTACCAACAATCACTAACTTCCATAATTAAGTTAATAAATGATTGTCAATTTGTTACATCGATTTTCTGAAAGACTTGGTTTAATAGCTCCATACTGTTTGTCGAACATTTTATTGATGTTAAAAGCAAGTCTCGGTATGCTACACGTTATGACTGATCTACATATGCATAGCCTAATTTGCATGTAGAGTTCCAGGCCGGAGTTGTCATCGATATCATATTTCTTGTTTTCTTTTTCCATCGCGCAGATTGAAGTCGAAGCAGTTCCCTCAGCCAGGAATGAGAGTAGTTTCCGCTCCTCGTCGGCCAAGAAATCGGACTCGTCGTCGCTGTCGACCAAGAACACAACGTTTGGAGGGCTTCCCATCCCAAAGACAGATACAGCATATCAGCCGACCTTGAGGAGGGAATCTAGTCTGTATATGTCAATAACTATGATGAAAGACTATGAACAGTACTCATTTGAAGAACTAAGACTGGCCTACATGCCATCGTCCAGGTAAGAAAACAGTTTCTGAGAATCATGTAAAGAATGATCGAGTGTCCTCATTTGAAAGAACTAAGACTGGCCTACATGAAATCATCCAAGTAAGAAAACAGTTTCTGAGAATCATGTAAAGAATGGTCGAGTTTAGACTCTGTTCATCGGAAGAACCAAGATGTAAAAAAATTGGAAAAACTTGCGTAGCTACAGAGGTATAAATTATGGTCCTTTGCAGAGGCAAGATAAGCCTTGATGCCATATTTAAGGTTAAGTAGTATGCTATACTTGTTCCCTCATGATAAGACGATGCAATGCATAATTTCCTATTCTTGATGCCTTATCTTTGGCCTTCAAACCATTCTCCATAGCAAGTAGATAGATATGGCAGGTTTATACAGTAACAAACTATAATGAACTAGCAGCCATCATTGAAAAGTTTGCTGAGATAAAACTAAAAACTGTCTTAAAGTGATGTGAGTATTGCATATGTAAGGAAATTAAAGGAGAAGGGAAAAAAATCAAAATCGATTGAAATACAGCAGTCTTAACCGGTCGATATATATATTTTTTTGGTCTGCAGGCCAACAGAGACTGTCATCGTGAAAGACAACCAGGACGGTACATACACAGCCAGTTGGACACCAGGATCAATCGGTGTCTACTCACTAGTGGTCAGAGTCGATGGCTACCAAGTCGGTAAGAAAGAACATTCCATGATGGCGCCCTCTTTTTTAGTCGTCTACATTTTACTTTTAGTCATCTGCATTTTACTTTTAATCGTCTGCATTTTACTTCCATTAGCGACATGTCCCTACAGGGGATTGAATCCTTAGGTAGCCGTCCTGACCTAGTACGAATCAGCTGAGAGAGGCTGTGGATGCAACGCCTTCGCATCATTCCACCTCATGGGCTCAACATTCAGGAAGGACATGACTAACTTTTCTTCTGTCCCCCTCCCCCTCCTTCCCCCTTGTTCCCCCCCATCACTCTTCTTCTCATAGCTCTCTTCCACCCTTTTTTCTCCACACCTTTCTGTCTTTGTCCTTCTCCAGTTTATTCCCTACCCCCTTCCCTTAATCTTTTCTTTGTCCCTCTACTGTTTATCTCCTACCTCTCCTCTTCCCCTGTTGGTTTCTTTCTTTCTTCTCTCCATTCCTTGTCTACTAATCCCCTTACATCTATCTCTTTGTGTTCACCATGCTCATTAACCTGTCTGTATTCTGTGCGTGTTTTTGTCCCTTTTGTTACTGTTACTTGTCATTTAGCCTCTGAAGAAGATCCTGCTAGGATCGAAACGTCAGGCCAACTTACTTTTACACATTCTCCTACACAGGCTCTCTAGTGGATAAGCAGTTTGCTAACAGTTTTATTTTGCATTTTACTTCGTCGTATGTTCTGGTTCGCCTCAAAACTTAAAAGAGGAATGACGGGTGTGTCTGAAAAGTGTTCCTCGGTCATTTTAGGACATTTCTGGTAGATGTGTTTCTTCATTTTTTGTTAAGTAAAGCAATTGGCTAGAATATAGTGAATATCGGATTATTATGGTGAATGGGATCCTTGTATGGTATTACTGGAAGGGTGTGGGGACGTTTGCTCAAAAGATGCATTACCGTATGTTACTAAGGTATAATGACCATTAACTATTTACTTGAATGTTGGCTACGGTTCTGTGAAACATTGAACTCAAAATTAAATATGTCACTGAACTAGATTAAACTTGAAATTAAATATGTCACTGAACTAGATTCAATATCAATGGCTTGGGCTAGTTAAAGGTATAATGACCAATAACTATATACCCGAATGTTGGCTACGGTTCTGTGAAACATTGAACTCAAAATTAAATATGTCACGGAACTAGATTAAACTCGAAATTAAATATGTCACTGAACTAGATTCAATATCAATGGCTTGCGCTAGTTAAAGGTATAATGACCAATAATGACCGAATGTTGGCTACGGTTCTATGAAACATTGAACTCAAACTTAAATATGTCACTGAACTAGATTAAACTCAAAATTAAATATATGTCACTGAACTATATTCAATATCAAAGGCTTGAGCAAGTTGAAGGTTTAATGACCAATAACTATTAACCTGAATGTTGGCTACGGTTCTATGAAACATTGAACCCCAAATTAAATATGTCACTGAACTAGATTAAACTCAAAATCAAAAGGTCACTGAACTAGATTAAATATCAAAGGCTGGAACAAGTTGAATTTTGGTGAAAATTGTTGTATCATCACATATCATTATAAAATGTATTACCAGGTCGACAATGTTTTTGCTACAATCACTGTTTTGGAGACCTTGCAAACCTGTTTGATGGCAATATGAATGGCAGGAGTTACTACTTATACTAGAGGGTTTATTTTACCAAGAATTGATTGTAGTCAGTGGGTCAGGTCATACACAACTACTCCATTATTAGATGCTTTGCTTTTGTAGAATTATTTTACAAGAGGTTTGAATGTTTGATTTGGTCATGACATTGCATTCTCCTTTCAGACTTTGTTTCAGTAAAATAATGGTGTGTACTTTTTCTCTTTCAGACGGTTTGCCTCCCGTAGATGTAATGGAACCACCCTATGGTGTTTATCCTTCAAACACAACACCCAAGAAACAGGAAGTCAAAGCTAAGGTTAGTTATAGTTACTATGGCAACACATTTTTCCAGAGCTCTGCATGTCTTATTATTTGGTGACTCAATAAATTACACCCATCTACCATTGCTAAGAGCTCCACATATACCTTCCCCCTCAAATTTATGCATGGCAAAAAGTGCCCCAAAATAGCCATCTCTACCCTGATTTTAATCCTTTAATCCCAATTTTATCAATCAAGGAAGATCAAATGTGTTTCTCTCAATAAAGAAAATGCTTTGAAGTGAAACAAAAGTGAAGTGAAACATTCGTCATAATTGACCACTACTGTTTAATCTGAAATATTTCTGGGTCAGTTTTGTCAATGTATTTATAGGTTTTATATCAGAATGGACTTTCCGGAAATGTTTGCACTGATGCAGACACAATTAAATTTGGCAATTAGCACAATGAGATAATTAAGTATAGAGTAACTAATAAGTGATAGTTACTAATATTAGTCCCAGTCTATCTATGTAAAACAAAGTTAGTCTTAACATGTCGAAGATATGGCACACTGCTGTTGGCCTAAGCTGAACTGATTTGCAATATAATTATTTTTACAAGTAGTACATTTTGTTTTTTTTAAGATAATTAATGGCACTATTGCAATAAACTTAGAATACATTCTGACTTTTTGGTGTCCTGAAAGGGAAACCTCTGGAGTCACATTTACCGACCTTGCAAAATTGTGAGGGGGACCGCGGATTGCAAAGTCGGCAATGACTATCGTGCAAATCGCAAAGTCGGTAGTCACTAGTTCGGTTAGATTCGGCAACACCACAACATACAGAAATGCTGTGCTCAAGGCCAAAGAGTTTGTTGTTTGGCCAGGTGACGGGAGAAAGTCATTTCTCAGAGAGATTGCTATTCCTAAAATCGTAGGGTCTGCACTGTTTGTCAATGTTAGAAAACATTCAACAGGTAGATTAAAATTATCAGAAGGAACATAAAATTTGACTTGGTACTATTAAATTAGAGAATGTTGAAAATATAATGTAGTGAGCATGTCTTTCAATGTTAAAATATGTTGTGTTTGATACAGAAAGTATTAACCCACTATACAATAGTCCATGTACTTGTAGCTTTGGTTAGTACCATTATTTGATAAGGGTCACGTAAGTTGGTTTTAAATAAAAAATGAAAATATGTCTATAACAAAAATAACTGCTTGCACGGCAGAAGACGCATAAGGAACACACTTAGTTTTCATGTATTCTGAAATAAAGTTCTCATTCGACGACTCAAAAATGTATATTACATGCCAACCTTACGCATTATGGGTAGAACCCCCACATGTGACAAATCTAACACGGTACAAATTGATCAGGTCCCGCATCTGGAACCTATGCATGCTTAATTCTTCAAGACTGCCCTTAATTCCTTCGTGAAACATTTCATCCGGTAGTTTTGATTGTGTATTTAAATAATTTGATGAGGGTGCATTGTGTTATGTACAGTACTAGCTAAGTTTTAAAACTTTTCATCATCTTCTCCCATATTTTCAGATGAGGAAGTTTGTCGCCAAGCATAGCAGTGGTCTCAGAATCAGGACCAGTCCATCTTTAAAGAGTGAACAGATTGGTGGGGTCAAGGTGGATGGTGTCATTGCATTTACTGAAGAGGTGCTACTTTAATTGACCGTCTTGGAAGATTCTTGTAGAGTTGTCGTGAAATGATGGCACATTGTCTTGTAGCGTAGCGTTTTGTGTTTCCGTAACAGTGAACTATTTTAGGGACAGAAGGGAGATGGAGAAAGAGAGAGAGACAGGAGAAGGGGGTTGGGGTTGATTGGATAAGGAGAAAGTATATTTATAATTGTATGGAAGGGAGAACAAATATTTACCAGTAGTTACCATGGTGATCCTACGAGGCATATATATACATTTATATATTTATATATATATATATATATTTGAACATATAATATGGACTACTGTTGGGGAAGCTTCAAAATTTCTCTGAGTAAAATTGCAGGTGTAGAAATGTTAAGGTGTACAGGTGTAGAAATGTTAAGGGCATGCAGAAGTAGAGTTGGTTCTCCAAGAAATTAAGACAAAGGAAACTGCTCCCCACCCCCACCCTACTTAACTCTCTGTTTGCCCTTCTGGCTTGAGATTTGTATGACTGTGTGATCCTCTGTCAAACTTACTCTCTTCCTCTCTCTGATGATACAAGACTTGACTTATTATATATAATTGCTCTTCCAGCTGCAAAATGGAGATGGTGTCTGGGTCAGGCTGACCTACGACAGCATCAAGAAGTTCTGCTCTGAAAACGGCCACCACCAAGAAGGCTGGTGCTTGCAGTACAATCAGCACATCGGAAAGACCCTGCTGGTACCCCTAGAGGTGAGAGAAGTGACCTGGTTTAGGATCCTGCATGCTCGTTGGATCTGAAGCAGCGTTTCTGTGTTTTCTCAAACCTGAGGAGTATTTCTCATAAACAGGATTGCAATTTATCAAAATAATTCAGATGTTAATGAGTCATTACTTAATGAATATTGACTCAATTTTCAACCCTTTTTTCCCCCTCAAGATAGGTTATCAAACAGCAATAAGTTATTTAGAAAATGTTCATAATTTTGAATTTGAATTAATTATTTGAATGAAACTTGACTCAGTCAAGCTAAGAAACTAAATTGTTAGTGGATTTTTGTTTAATAACATAGATTGATAAATGATATTTTGTCCAGACAGTAATTCATAATAGCAGGAAGTAAATTTGAAAACTTTAAAATTATTTTCACTTTGTATTCTGTATTAGTATGGAAGTTGACTCATCAAGCCAACAAACTAACATCTTCTGGGGATATTAATATCAAATAACATAAAATATGGAATAACGTGAATCAGGACACTGTGCTTTCAACAGAGCTAGATATGAACACCAACCAGCCTTTGCAGATTTGCGAGTTTTTGTAGTTCCCCTTTTACAACTCTAAGGTAATCCATTTATAAAAGTCCGTTGCCATAAACCAAAATTCTCACAGCGAGAGTCTTTGTTTTTTTTGTCAGAGCTAAATAAAATGAAATTCTTTTACTCGTTTTTGGATCATTTAGGAACCAAAATCCTTGTTCAAGGAAGTCTCAAAAGAAGGAGAAGAAGAAGAAGTAGAAGAACCAGCACCAACTGCTGAAACTTTGGAGACAATAGGTAGGAAGTTCTGAAAATCCTCTGAAAAATGATGAGTTTTTATAGGAATGCATTCCAGTCGAACAGGAGATTAATATGCAACAACAGTGACCCCCTGGTTCTCATTCATAAATAATTTATTCCTAGGGTTAATTCTCATTTCTATGCCTCAGTAAAATGTTTACCTCAATTTCAGCACTGGTGATGTCTGAAACAAATTAATGAATTATAAGACCTTGCGAGGAACATTGAAGAATTGTTCGTTTTTTCAACTCGAAGTCTGTGTAAAACTTTTTGTTTCTGATGACAGTAGGTGGTCCCGGATTCTACCATGTCATCAACTGTGGTCCATCGGGGCACAACATCCGATGCAAGGCTAGCTTAAAGGCATCCGCTATCGGAATGATGGTCAGTGGAGATATCCTTAAAGTCGTGGCCGACGTGAGTCTTTCTAACCATTTATTCTTTGTTTCTTTCTTTCTTCTCTCCATCCCTTGCCCACTAATCCCCGTACATCTATCTCTTTGTGTTCACCATGCTCATTAACCTGTCTGTATTCTGTGTGTGTTTTTGTCCCTTCTGTTAGTTACTGTTACTTGTCATTTAGCCTTTGAAGAAGATCCTGCTAGGATCGAAACGTCAGGCCAACTTACTTTTAGACATTTATTAGTGTGTGTGATTTTTGTGTGTTATTAAGTATACAAATACCGACAATTCTCAAGAAATCACAAAAGTGCTGAAATTCATGACAGATTTACAGTCTAAAATGTTATAAGTGAAATTCATCATGTTTCTGGAGGACACTTCTGTTGTTTGATTATTTTGCTCAATGTGGAAAGTTAGCCTTCAGTTTTACTTGTTGTACAGCAAAGAGAGCGAGAAACCAATCATATCCAGAGAGACAAGGTTTTTCTAGTCCCTTGAAAGCTTTAGTACATGTACTGGTTTAATAAGTGGTGTCTTAAGATGTTCGTTGAGTGGTAGGTAACCCTGGTTTAAAATATAATAAGATATTGCATCAAGACAGAAGCATAGCTGCTTTAATATTGCTGTTTTATCTAGTCCTTTGAAAGCTTTAGTACATGGACTGTTTTAAATATGGTGTCTTAAGATGTTTGTTGAGTGGTAGGTAACCCTGGTTTAAAATATAATAAGAAATTGCATCAAGACAGGAGCATAGCTGCTTACATTTCATTTTTTTTAATATTTTTTTTGTCACAGAAGGAAGGTAGTGATGGAGCTTTGTGGGTTCAGCTGGATAAGGAGAGTATCTCTCAGTACTGTGAAGGCAAACATGCGGAAGCCTGGGCCTTGGCAGCCAGCAACGGCCAGGTGTACCTCTCAATAAAGGAGGAGGGTGACCCAGCAGAGGGTCTATCTACAGGAGAAGGTGGTGCTACCTACAGTGCAGGAGCATCTGGACGGCGGAAAAGCAGCTCAGGACAGGGTTTCAACTTCAAAAACACACAAGGTCCACCTCAGATGGAATTTGCATCCAATGGTAGGAGAATATGTTAATTGTTTTTTTTTTTTTTCATTTTTCAGCAAAATGACACTTTTCACATTACACAAAAAAGGGCACCTTTTATTCACAAAAGTGAGATTTTATTGTAAAAGTGGCACACGGTATGTAATGAAGAAGGACCATTTTGAGGGTTTTCACAAAAATGGGGTAGGGGTCCAAAACAATGGCCCCCTCCCTTTCACCCTGTGTGATTACCATCCCTTCCACCCTGTGTGATGGTACCATCCAATTTCTCTTTTAACGCCTCACTTCATTTTGCAGCTGTGTATTTCATTGCCATGTCAAGGCAGGGGCAAAGGAAGAAGGTTCTGCCAGGGTGGATGGGGTGTGTTGTGGGAGGGAGGGGGGGCTGGTAGCCGAAAACTTGAATGGGAAGTGTGACTTTAATTTGAGAGGCTGAACCACAAAGTAAGCACAAATTTTCCAACAAAATGGATCTTCTCTGAATTCCCTACCACAAATACTGGGTCACTTTTCTCAATTTCAATTGTTTTTTCATTTTTTTCATTTTCAACAAAAGGACACATTTTACATCACAAAAAGTGCACCTTTTTAACTACAAACATGGAGACTTTAATAAAGAAGTGACACATTGTATGTACGAAGATGACCATTTTGAGGGTTTTCATAAGAATTGGGGGGGGGTGGGGGTCCAAAGCAATTGCCCCTCCTCTCCAACCTGTGTCAAGGAACATTATGGCAAAATGGGGAAATTTTGTTTGCAATCTATCTGACTCTTCATCACACTTTTACCTCCATCAGTAATCATCACTAGGTGTGTCGTGCTCAGAAAATATGATGAGTAGAGAATAGATAGATTGCTTAAAATGTTTGCAGAAGAAAACTATGATACTTGTTATTTTTATTTATCCTTTCTTCTGCTCTTCAGAATTATCTATTGCTTCTGATTGGGTTATTTTCCATTTTCGTTATTAATGTTAAACCAACAGCTACTTATATTTTGGTTTATAGTACCTCCTCAGTAATCCCTCCTTTTCACTTCTGTTTTCTTAATTTTCTGCCCTTTTTTCTTCCCCAATTATCCACTTCATCTGTAGGAGAGGTACCATTCTTTGGTGATGGTAAAGACCCATTGCTTCTCGAAGAGTACAGAAGTAAACAGGTGCCACCACCGAGAGCTCAGAATGGACCACACTCTGACGATACACTGCCCTCCACTTCTACCTCTGATAGCTCTCAGAGTACTCCAAGTAAAAATGGAACCAAACACACCAGTCCTCAAAAGTTTGTCAGCAAGAGCCAGTTCACCATCGGAAGCGGCGAGGGATCGCCCAAGTCGGGTCTCTCTCCTAAATTATCTCGCCGACCGAGGTCGGGAGGTAGGAGAAGTCGCTCCGCCTCTCCCGGTGGGAAGGAGCATTCTCCATCTCACGCCAAGGTGACGCCCCCGCCTCCGAGACAGGAGAGTAAGGAGAGCTTTAAGCCAGCTCTGGCCACCTCTGTCTGCGAATGTGCCCGGGCCGTGTTTGCCGCCTTCCTCTGGCACGAGGGACTCGTCCACGATGCCATGGCCTGCGCTTCCTTCCTGAAGTTCAACGTCAACATAACGAAAGCTGTGGCGTTTGACGTCGGGGAAGACCCACCCCAGGCTGGCAAAAGGGAGTTGAAACTGAAAAACCGGCACTCCATGGACCTGTCCAAAGCCAGGAGGGAGAACGAATTCCCTCTGGATATCGTAGCGTTGAACATCAACGAAAATGGAGCGATGTTAAGGAAGAGGTTGGAGCAGGAGCTGGGAGAGAAAGATGCCTACAGCGAAGAGGACGGGGAAGAATCGAGAGACGGACCAGCGTCCGGCATGGGCTTGGGAGAATCCGATCAAGACTTAGCTAAATCCTTACCAGCCCGACCACCCGCCATCACGGTACCCATCACTCTCAAGAATCTCCTCTCGCTGTGGGATGACATCTCCGTGGCAACCATAAACATCGCATCGCAATCGTTAGTCTTGCCGAGTCCG
The DNA here is from genome assembly GCF_037975245.1 of Apostichopus japonicus. Taxonomy (NCBI): domain Eukaryota; kingdom Metazoa; phylum Echinodermata; class Holothuroidea; order Aspidochirotida; family Stichopodidae; genus Apostichopus; species Apostichopus japonicus. The sequence goes on from NC_092574.1 coordinate 19,391,214, forward strand.
GCTCCCATCATAAAGACCGCAAGCACAAAGTCTGTGGAGGTGAAAGAGATCCCGAGACCCCGGGAACCAAAGGGTAAGAAGAGGAGAGACAGGCCCTCGAAAGGAGGGAGGGGTAATTTATTCGGCGACGCGGCAGGTGCCCCCATCGGGGTTGAGAAGAATGAGACCATCTGTGAATTATGCGTGGGGGTCTTTCCCCGCCCCGTGACCTACCACATGAAGAACGCACACCCGGGGTGCGGGAGGAACGCCAACGGTTACGGGTACAACAGCAGCGGGACGTACTGCGGGGGTTGGGCAGGTAACTGCGGTGATGGGGGCATGGCCGGCAGCAGCTGGTATCTGATGTGTCGGAACTGCAAGTCCAAGTACATACAGGACAGACAGGATAAAGCCAAGGATAAGGTGGGTCTGTATGCTCTGGCCTTCTAACACCCTATACGCACCCCTACCCTACCCATTCCCTTACCTCTTGTCCCTACATCTCTCCTAGCCCACTCTACTCCACCCAATTCGTAGCCTGCCCTATCCGAACCTACCCTACGCCTATCAGTTGTCCAAAGCTAAAAAACAAAGGTTTCATAAATTGTAATATGGTCAAATGTGAATCTTGTATTAGTTTATGTGATTGCAGGTTTAATAGTTGGTTACTAATGGTCATGCTACGTATCCAATTGCAATTTGATTGCTAAATATAATCTTGCAAAACTTATTGTCATTTGTACTCGAATTAATTAAATGGAAACATGCAACATGTTTTTAGAGAAGAATATAAAATGTGTCATGATAGGGGCTCATTGTTTATTTATATTCCAAACTATGTTTGCTATTTTGGGGAATCTTTCAGAACCCTAAAGTTTACCATTTGAAGCAAAATTAATAGATCAGTACCAATCGTACATTCATCCCTGTATTATATCTCTCTAACCAGGACAAGGTGAAAAAAATGAAGAAAAAAATGCCACCATTGAAGACTCCCAAGGTGATCCCACCTCTGGAAGCACATCACGTGATGAAGGCCAATGCACTCTTCCTGTTAGATCTCGCCAGCGCCTGCGGCCCGAGCTTCTCTCGTAAATGCTCCGCAATGAAAATGAGGCGGTTCGACATGCCAGCGGTTCGAGAGACGGATTCTATGACTCCAGAGAACCCCTTCCCGATCGTACAATTCCAGTATCTAAAGAATTCCCCACTGTCGCCAGAAGAACTGGATATGGGTTCGATGGTGCAAGAGAACGACTACGGTAAGCATGATAAATTAAGGAGTAAATTAACATCTTTGATTTCAGCAACTTTTTCAAGACCAATACCAAGATCTCTAACTAATGTAATAAGCAACTGGTTATGGTTGCCACTTGACATATTCTTGTAGTATAATAATAGCTGTTTGTGTTAAGGACCATGGATGTGTTTAAAAGCCCAAAAGAATCGCGTTCCCTTCACAAATAATCTTGACTACCTCTCCGATGCCTACAACGGATATCGATAGATCAGGCACAATAAAGTAGAATGCTGAAGCATTCTGAAGGATAGAATCACACAATAGTATCGAGATTATCTCTATTGTTTTATAATATTTCAGCCTTGCTGCAGTTGATCCTGCAGCTGCTGCAGCTTATCCATTATGACAATGGGCTATTATTAAATTAGTTAATCTGTTGTGAAGTACAAAATGTTTTGGTAAAATGAGCGAACGAAATTGCAACCAACTGACTTTTGAGATGTTTCTCCACCATTTGCCGTTTCTCACACCGGTTTAGGCATTCCGGTTCCGTCTCGTTCGGTACCAGCTCTCAACCTCTCGGTCACCAACAACGACGAGGTTTTAAAGTCCAACAGCCAACGGAAGAGCAACTACTTGAGGTCGGTCTCTATGCTCGCCCAGGACGGTTACAAAGGTTTGAAGTTGAGAAGGCGAAACCTCAGTGGCAGTGCAGGTCAGTGTTTTAACCATCTTCTCTTCTTGTCTTCCTGTCTGCTTTTGTTCTCATTTCATAAATGACCTAGATGACACGTTGATAAAACAAGCAAAATTTCAGGTTGTGCTACCTATCGTAGCCTTTTTTTATCACGATTTGTTAACTTAAATTCTGATGACAGCAAATCTCAATTTTGTTATTGTTATTTTAAACTTCTCAATATAAGGTTTTCTAGTTAAAAACACAAGTATGTATGTCCCTTACTCATGACAGATGACGGTAGCTCTCTCCTGCGGCGCCCATCGCCTCGTCTCGCCACCCTGATGGAGGATGGTTCGACCGCTGCTCTCGCTCTAAGCAGACCATCCATGCGATTTATGGTCCGTCATCACGATCTGGAAGGACTCAAGTTAGCCATGAAACAATCTCTCTGTAAAGCTGCCTGTAAAATACATGCTCTCCAAGTAAGCAGACTGTTTTACCGTTAAATTCATTCTTTGGTATGTTGGTTTAAATTGATAGAAACCTTGCATTTAAATGATACCTTGCAAGTAGTATTCAGACCTGGAAAATGTTGGGGCTGTTTACTGGTTAATGAACAGTGGATTTCACTGTTTGCCAGCAGAAAAATAGGAAAATGGGCATATTTTGTAACAGTACAAAATTTCATGTTACTTTTGTATTCAAAGAAAATGACAGTGTGAATTTGATTTTAGCCAGTAGATTTTTTTAATGCATTGGCAGTTTTTAACCAAGTGGTTCAAAGTTGTGAAATTGTAGGCCTGAGTATTCCACATTTGAAAACATGCTTCTTTAAAATGCTGCTTTAACAATCAAGTGCAAATATTGCATGAAGATTTTTTCTTCTTCTGTTGAAGGTGTATTCAGAGCAAAAACGTATATTTGTTCTGTAAAAAATGTATTGTCTGACATGCCCCGGTATAAAACATGACTCCGGGAAGTATTAATACTACAACTGATACTGGAAGTTTTAATACTTCAGTATTAATATGGGAGCCTTGGGTACTCTTCTTATGCCATTTAGCTTTGTTTATATCTTCAAAGTCACTTTGAATAGCTTGGTTTTCTCTCTTTATGTGATGTTATTCATATTAGAAACTTTTCATTGCTTCAGTACTTCAAATTTTACATTTGATATTTTGTACAGGCGCTGAATTGGTTGCTAAGGATTGACTTCCAACTTTACATTTGATATTTTGTATAGGCGCTGAATTGGTTGCTAAGGATTGACTTCAAATTTTACATTTGATATTTTGTACATGGGCTGAATTGGTTGCTAAGGATTGATTTCAAATTTTACATTTGATATTTTGTACATGGGCTGAATTGGTTGCTAAGGAGTGACTTCAAATTTTACATTTGATATTTGATGTAGGTGCAGAATTGGTTGCTAAGGAGTGACAACAAATATTACATTTGATATTTGATGTAGGCGCTGAATTGGTTGCTAAGGAGTGATTTCAAATTTTACATATGATATTTTGTTTAGGCGCTGAATTGGTTGCTAAGGAGTGCGACCCAGCCGATCTGCATACATGACCTTCTCTGGCACTTTGTGGGAGCGCTGTCTCCGATAGCAGTAGAGAAGGAAGTCGAAGAAGAAGAGAAAGGGAAAGATGGGAAAAAGGAAGCCAAGGAAGAAGCCCCTCCTGAACCAGAAAAGGTAAAGAGAGGGAAAATATTCATCTGTGATGTTCTATGCCCTTTACTTAATTAATTGACATCTCAAACTTGGTTTTTCTTAGAAGGATACTGGGGTGTTTGAGTGCAATCATTATAGATTACGAAAAACAGAAAATTAACTCTTTCAACTCTAGTCTTGGTATTAAAATTGTTACCTTGCTGAGATCTGAAAAATTGACATTTTTGCTAATTTTATTTGTCAGATATCAGGTAATAATATGTGATGTTGTATGAGGTCTATGTATACCAATGCCTTTATCTCTTCTGCAATCGTATGAACTATTATAAATGACAAACTTAAATAACTTATAATGAAAAAAGTCACAAGAGATTGTGTTATGTTGATTACTACAAACATTAATTATATAAAATGCCTGCTACTATCATGTACCATGTTTCCATTACAAAATAAATAAAGAACCAGAAATGGAAAAAGAAGAATTAAAACTAAACCGAGCAAAATTGTTTTGTTTCACATTGCTAACAATTATTTCAGACAAATATTCCAATTTTATTGTTTGTTTGTTTGTTTATTTATTTATTTATATTTGCTGTAACTAAGGACCAAGAGGGTCTGATCCTGGAACACCCCCTGGAGGACATCTTGGTCTCCGAGGAAGCGGTCAGCCTTCTTCCAATCACATTCCATGATTTCCTGCAAACTGTTTCTGATCTGATGCTGGTCCTCCCCCACGGTGGCGCCCTTCAGAGGATGGCCCTCCAGTGCTGGAGTATGAAATTTCGCACAAACGATCACATGTTCCTGCATCAGTCTCACGTATTCAGTAACATCAACCGGATTTTGTCAAAGTCGGATGAGGCTGAAGCTGATCAAGATCAGAAGGTGGTCAAGAGAGATGAAGAGGTTGGTACAGTTTGACGAAAGCTGATTGTTTTCTGTAAAATTCAATTTCCAATCGTTTCGGTTGCATAGGGTGAGTGAAACACAACATCGATAGATAACCTATAAACTAAAATAAAAGTGATGAATAAGTGGAGAACCAGGTAAAAGGTACTGTGACTTTCAACTGGTGCCCTCAGCAAAGAACTGGCTATGTAAAAATGGTATTTGTTTCAACCCAATTATAGATATTCAGAAAATTATGGAATACAAGATTTGTGTCTCTCTTAACAAAATCATAAGATGATTGTACAAACAATTGCAGGAAGAGGTTAATCTGTGGCATTAAGTGAGTTTACCATCTGATTAAAATGTTTTCGTTCTCTTATTTTTCTACGAAGGCATGTGCTCAGCTGGAGTACCTGGTGGACATTACAAACAGTATTGAGTGTGAGGTGTCCAGCCGGTCGGTCATGCTGGGCTGTTTGACCGATGGATCTACAGAGACCTTCTGGGAGTCCGGAGACGAGGATAGAAACAAACCAAAGGTCATCACCATCAAGGTCAAAGATGCATCCACGCCATCTATGCTTGCTGTGCATATTGATAACAGCAGAGACCTTCGGGTAAGTACCGAAGGCACATCCCCCTCCCCCCACTGTCTGACCACCACCCTCCCCAGCTGCCTTCTTGCCTTTTCAGTCCCTCTATAACCTCTGATGAATCTTGGAAGAACAATGTGAACATAAGTTTATCACCAAAAAGAATCAACCAATAAAAGTAATTAAACCCTTTTTCCTTCATAGAGCTCTCTCCTTCCAGATTCTAATTGGGGCAAATTGTATCAGTGAACCTAACTTTTGTCCTTCCATTTCTCAATGTTCTCTACAGAACAAAGTGAACTTGGTCACTTTGGGTGCTGGCGCTCACTCGTCTAGCCTGCAGAAGATGAAACAGGTCTCTCTAGACATGAGATTTGGAGGTTGGGTGACCTTTGACCTGGAAGAACTACCAAACAGCAAGAAGGTAATGACCATCGATGTGAAGGGACCAGACAGTCACCTAAGAGTCCGACAGATCAAGGTTCTAGGGGTCAGAGAAGGAGAACAGTTTCAAGGTAAGACACTCTTTGGGGAAGTAGTTCATATCTCCTGCTACGAATTATAGAATAGATGCTAGAAATCGATGAGCAAATCCCACGATTTGTATGATTGTTTTTCCTGATGTGTTGGGTTTGCGATGAAAGTATTCTCTCATACAATTATTAACAGGAAAATAAGAAACTTATTTCGACTATAAAAGTTGACGATAAGGTAGTCATCGAAATACCAAGATGCGAGCATTCCTCAAAATTTAGTTTTCAACTACACAGGCCACTCTGGGTGTGAATCTGTTGGCAGTAATGTAGTCATTTAATATAGTTTAGTAATAAAGCATTTTCTTGGGTGACAAAATACAGCAGGTTTCTCAATGAAATCCACCATAATCATTTTTGTGCGAAAAACTTCAGTTGTAGGTTGTCATCGCAAAAGTTTCGACCAAAATCATCATTGATACTTTCGCTCTGATAATTGTGCTTACTCTGTAGTCCTGGCTATTGTCTACTGTAAAACCTTTAATCTGTTCCACAGAGCCTCTCGACAGTGACCCATCCTTACAGCAGATGGACTGCATCTCAGAGTCTCTGAGAATATTCCGCCTTCTGACGTCTCAAGTATTTGGGAAGCTATTGGCAGGTGAAGTTCCAGGACTGGATGGCAAAGAAACACCCGAAGGAAAATCTGGATCAGAGGATGGGGTAAGGTTGAATAAATGAAAGAATCAAAAGTGGGGTTAGGTAGGGGAGATGGGGGGTGGGAGAGTGGGGTTATTTGAATGTGAATTTACTGAGGGTTTTCTCTTAGATGAGACCTTTGAGATGATGTGGGAGTTGTTTGTTTTGTATCACCCTGCCTCAAAAGCCTAGAAAAAGTTTGGAAGTTTTCAAAATAGTTTAGACCTCCGTTGGCTTTTAGATCCAAATGAGGTTATGAAAGCTACGAGGGTGCTGATTTTTAACGTTTTATGAGACAACTTGATTATTTATTCTTGGAAGTTGTTGTTGTTGTTCTTTTCATAGGATGCTGGTGATCCTGACCTCAGGGAGCACATGGTCGGCATTCTCTTCAGTCGAAGTCGACTTACCAATCTGCAGAAGCAGGTGAGTGAAAAAATTTAATAACGCTGACTGCATTTCACTACTTTTCATATCCCATGAGGATGCAAAATACCAACATGTAAGGTAGGGTAGGGCAGGGTAGGGAAGTATAGGATAGAGTAGGGTAGGAAAGGATAGGGTTTGAAACACTTGCCTAGCAAATATTTCTAGGTCTCACCTAAATTTGCATATATAGCTCTGAGCTGAAGTTGTTACTGTTTTCAATCAATGCACATGTTATGTTACAATTGGGAGGGAGTAATTTTGTACCTTTAGGAAGGGAACAGTTTAATGGTAACTTTTATACCAGAGTGAAAAATGAGGGAATTGAGTGAGGAGAGGAGGCGGGGGGGGGGGGGGTGGATGGATTAGAATTGCATAATTTTGGTAGGCAAACACATTCTCCATTGGTTTGATCAATTCCTACAAATGTGAACAGTTTGAAAGCTTTCATTTTACTTTGGTAGCAAGAAATCCACCTCCAAAATAACAAAAGAAAAGTACTTGTGCGACTCTAGTAGTCTGGAACCTATAAGTTACAATTTTATGCTGATTTAAACTGAAATTATGAAATTTTGTGGAGCATACTCCCCTCCCCCCCCTCCACCTCCATCATAGTGGTTATTTACCACTTGCATCACACAAAACTTCAAACGGTTCATATAGGGTTCACTCCTGTTGCTTGTCTGTTGTTTTTCTCAAGGTTTGCTCACATATTGTACTAGCCATTCACAAGGAGACTTCCAGAATGCGAGAGTACTGGGAGGGTAACCTCCTGACAGACGAGGGTGCGGATCAGGTCCACAAAGCCGAAGGGGTGCCCCCTGCCACCACCATGTCTGATGCTTACTGCTTCGAGCTGCTCTCCATGGTGCTAGCTCTCAGCTACTCCGGCGTGGGCCGTGCCTACGTCGCACAGCAGACGGAACTGCTGCAGGATTTGTTGTCTCTGTTACATACAAGCACTCCCAGAGTGCAAAGACAGGTGAGCATGTTGGAATATGATAGGAAAACTGAAGAAAATAATTTTTCCAAATATGTGATGGTACTTTAGTCTTTGTGTTCTTCTCTTTTCTGATGAATCATATGTATAGAAGATTTAAATTCAAGAAATAAATTTATGATGTTGTACTAAAGGTATTCTACGACAGTTTTCAATGTTTTTTCTAGAACTTTTACCTTTTGACTAGAATGCAGCTGTTGCTAGGTGTGCCAGGAATTAGCAATCAATGTTTTGTTACTTTTCTTTGGGGGGGGGGGGGGGGTAGGGGGGTTTGCCAAGTTGGTCACAGTTAGCATGAAGCATTAGAGAACAATGTGAAGTTATCCCACATGGTTATGTGTTAAATACTACTGTTATGTAATGCAGCACATTTACCTGCACAGTGCACTCTATAAAATCACAAAAAAATATATGGCAAAAACAAGATTTGTTTTGTTTTTTAACTTTCAGGTTACATCGATTCTCAGGAAAGTCTTACCTGAGATTTCTCCCGCCTACTTTGCCAGCGTCGTTGGAGTCAGTGCCCTGCCCCCGACAGACGTTGTACCAGTGACTCCAGAGGGGCAGTCGTCGCCCCTATCCACCCCCCAGAAAGGCGTCTTGGATATTTTCTTGGCTTGCATTGCCAAAGCCTTGACTGTCCAGGTGAAAGCTAAAGGCATCGGAGGAAGCAAAGCACCACAAATGACATCATTGGCGAGTACATTCTCTCAACAACAGAAGTAAGTATATAAACACAGATGAAGCATCAAGTCTGGGATTTAACACTAAACTTACAAGATAATCAAAGCACCACAAATGACATCATTGGCGAGTACATTCTCTCAACAACAGAAGTAAGTCTATAAACACAGATGAAGCATCAAGTCTGGGATTTAACACTAAACTTACAAGATAATCAAAGCACCACAAATGACATCATTGGCGAGTACATTCTCTCAACAACAGAAGTAAGTCTATAAACACAGATGAAGCATCAAGTCTGAGATTTAACACTAAACTTACAAGATAATCAAAGCACCACAAATGACATCATTGGCGAGTACATTCTCTCAACAACAGAAGTAAGTCTATAAACACAGATGAAGCATCAAGTCTGGGATTTAACACTAAACTTACAAGATAATCAAAGCACCACAAATGACATCATTGGCGAGTACATTCTCTCAACAACAGAAGTAAGTCTATAAACACAGATGAAGCATCAAGTCTGGGATTTAACACTAAACTTACAAGATAATCAAAGCACCACAAATGACATCATTGGCGAGTACATTCTCTCAACAACAGAAGTAAGTCTATAAACACAGATGAAGCATCAAGTCTGGGATTTAACACTAAACTTACAAGATAATCAAAGCACCACAAATGACATCATTGGCGAGTACATTCTCTCAACAACAGAAGTAAGTCTATAAACACAGATGAAGCATCAAGTCTGGGATTTAACACTAAACTTACAAGATAATCAAAGCACCACAAATGACATCATTGGCGAGTACATTCTCTCAACAACAGAAGTAAGTCTATAAACACAGATGAAGCATCAAGTCTGGGATTTAACACTAAACTTACAAGATAATCAAAGCACCACAAATGACATCATTGGCGAGTACATTCTCTCAACAACAGAAGTTAGTCTATAAACACAGATGAAGCATCAAGTCTGGGATTTAACACTAAACTTACAAGATAATCAAAGCACCACAAATGACATCATTGGCGAGTACATTCTCTCAACAACAGAAGTAAGTCTATAAACACAGATGAAGCATCAAGTCTGGGATTTAACACTAAACTTACAAGATAATCAAAGCACCACAAATGACATCATTGGCGAGTACATTCTCTCAACAACAGAAGTAAGTCTATAAACACAGATGAAGCATCAAGTCTGGGATTTAACACTAAACTTACAAGATAATCAAAGCACCACAAATGACATCATTGGCGAGTACATTCTCTCAACAACAGAAGTAAGTCTATAAACACAGATGAAGCATCAAGTCTGGGATTTAACACTAAACTTACAAGATAATCAAAGCACCACAAATGACATCATTGGCGAGTACATTCTCTCAACAACAGAAGTAAGTATATAAACACAGATGAAGCATCAAGTCTGGGATTTAACACTAAACTTACAAGATAATCAAAGCACCACAAATGACATCATTGGCGAGTACATTCTCTCAACAACAGAAGTAAGTCTATAAACACAGATGAAGCATCAAGTCTGGGATTTAACACTAAACTTACAAGATAATCAAAGCACCACAAATGACATCATTGGCGAGTACATTCTCTCAACAACAGAAGTAAGTCTATGAACACAGATGAAGCATCAAGTCTGGGATTTAACACTAAACTTACAAGATAATCAAAGCACCACAAATGACATCATTGGCGAGTACATTCTCTCAACAACAGAAGTAAGTCTATAAACACAGATGAAGCATCAAGTCTGGGATTTAACACTAAACTTACAAGATAATCAAAGCACCACAAATGACATCATTGGCGAGTACATTCTCTCAACAACAGAAGTAAGTCTATAAACACAGATGAAGCATCAAGTCTGGGTTTTAACACTAAACTTACAAGATAATCAAAGCACCACAAATGACATCATTGGCAAGTACATTCTCTCAACAACAGAAGTAAGTCTATAAACACAGATGAAGCATCAAGTCTGGGTTTTAACACTCAACTTACAAGATAATCAAAGCACCACAAATGACATCATTGGCGAGTACATTCTCTCAACAACAGAAGTAAGTATATAAACACAGATAAAAGCATTAAGTCTGGGTTTTAACACTCAACTTACAAGAAAATCTTTTATATGTTCATTTCTAACTTGCTGTAAAGTATTTAAGTATATCACAATGTTTGGAACAAAATAAAAAAAGTAAATTAGGTGTCATTTCTCTCCCCAAAGAGTTGCAATCAACCAGTAATTTCTGCTCTATGTTTTGTGACAGCAACAATTTCCATTCGATATTCTTACAGAACTAGATGTGAAAATGTTGAAGCCATTTGTTATTAAAACTCACTATTTGGTTTCAATAGAAATTCAAAACTTACTGACTCAGAGGATTTAAGATGTTCTTGAGATCAAGTTATATTCTTCTTTACCAATTCGTGTCATTGTCACACTCTGTTGAAATTTTCATGAAAACTTGTATTGTTTTCCTTTCTATCTAGGGAAAAGCTAGACAAAGACTCAAGTAATGAGGTACCCTCAGAGGCTCCCGAGGCACCATCAACAGACCACTGGTACCTTCGAGGAACAATGCCCTTCAGCTTAGCGGAACAGATGATCAATCTTATAAAAGACATGTCAAAGGTCAGTAGATCTTGTAGAACTTTTAGCATCAGTTCCTATCGAACTTGTAGAAACATGTCAGAGGGATCCGGGAAAGAAACAATGGGAAAATGTCACTTCATTAGTGGTTAGTTTCCTTCTGCTTTGCTAAGATTTGCAACAAATACATACTTTTAATATATACCAGATATAATTTTAATATGTGAGAGGACTCTGCAAGATAATTTGACAATTTTTTTTTACAAATTTTTAACTTTTTTTCCCGAAATGTTAGAACAGCGTCTTCTCTTCAAATTGATCGATGCAGATATATAGATTCTTTGGCAAAATTAATATTTTAAATGGCAATTCATTTAATACACCAATATTTCTACTCCTTACTCCACACCTCCACCGTAAACCAAGCATTTAAAGTTTGATTTTTGTGGGCTGTTCTTTCTTTTTGTCCTCGCAGGGAGAGCTTTCCATCCCTTGGACTGATGTCACCAAGTCAGCGATTGCTGAAGTTGTTCTTTCTTTGACAAGAATACCAGAGACCGTCAGAAAACCTGTTTCATGTCTTCAAGAGTCAACGGTAAAAACTATTAATATAATCAATCCTCGAATGAACCTTTGAGTATTTATTGACATATCAATTTCTTGTTCTATCAATTGCAGTTCTGATGAATGTTGCTTTCATTTCAATATTTCATCTAAATTTGTGCATGGTTCAAGTTGTCCTTGTTACTTGTGGCAGTTATGCAGTTACTGCAAATTCTAATAGATGATTTCAACTAAATTCTCAAACTTGAATTTAACGTGAATTTCAAAGCAGTAATGATTCGCTTTCACATGAAGCGTGGTCTCTGTCCTCTTTATTAGAATATTTTATCGGTCGTTGCTATTTACTTTTTGTTTACATCTGAAAGAAGGAAACTGTCGTTATCGATGATGGTTCAGAACAGGCAAAAGAACCTTTTGTCATTTTTTAACTTTGTTTCTATTTCACTCTTTTTATTCAAAAGCTTTGGCTGAGCCTTGCATCACTCTGTGTGTTAGAGCCAGAGCATGTGGACAGACTCTCCACAAGCCAAAGAACACAGAATGTTGAGAAGACTCCCAGTAAAGAGAAAGTAAGTACATCGGGAAGATAATCCAATGAGATAATCCAATGAGATAATCCAATGAGCTAATCCTGATCCTGCTGTAATCAACTAATCTAATAAGTGACTGATATACTTACCAATATTACTAGCATAATTCATTGACTATCTTACAACAGAATGCCAAATATACAGTGCTAACCTCCTCTTCTCCCCCACCCTCATTCTGGCCACCCCTCCTGCAACCAAAAAAAAGGGGGACTGTTTATTAAAAAAAATCATGATTCATGCTCGTTACCACTCTCTTTTTGCCAAAATATTTGACGATAATTTTGACTCATTAATCAATCCCCTTCCCCCACTATAGGCTTGCTTGGAGACAACTATCACTCCTCGTCTCCACTGAATCCAGTGATCATACCCTTTAAAACATTGAAAAAGATGATGAACCGCAAGATTTTATGCTAGAACCTGTTTGCCGTGGAATAAGTTTGATGAATATCATGAGTCTACATCCCAGAAGAGTATTGGCAACGTGTAGTTTAGTCTGATGCATTTTTCAAAGACTCGAATATCTAACAACTCATTTTCATTCATGCTTTTAGCCGACCTGCGAGAACCACGACGACGCGCTGACGCTGGCCATCATCGAATGCGGCGCCTGCGGTACATTATGTGCAGAATGCGACAGAATCCTCCATCTGCCCAAATCAAAGCGACACCATCAGAGAAAGGTTAGTGACATCTTTGATTGCTCCAGGTATGGTGTCCACTTCAAATATCTCTATGCACCCGTTATACTTTGTAATTAGTTACGGTTTATACCATATTATATCTTAAGAGAGTAGCACAAGTTATCACCGGGGAGGGGGAGGGGGGAGGGGGAGGAGGTATCTAGGTTGAGGGCTTTGTCCCTCCCCTTTGTTGGAATAATTGTTGATTTTGGGGTCTCCAGAATCCAATTTAATAATTTGTAGTATTCCTTGTAAGATAGGTTGAAGGCCTTATTACTATTTGAAGATATACATTTCTATGCTCAAATTTGGAGTAGCTTGATTGCCCATGAAATGATTGAATATTCTTTACCACGGCAAATTTGGAATGGACTAAAACAAAGTAATTTTGACTAGAATTTCTTACGAGAATAGATAAGCGGGAGAGGAGGATGGGGAGAGGGAGAGCATTAGATGAAGATGGAACATTGTACCAGAAAAGTATTTGTAGCAGAAAAGACTAGAAAGTGGCTGAAACTACTGATCCCAGCATTTTCAGAAAGATGGTGTCGGGCTTACATAAGGGTTTCCCAACTTACGACTGAATAGTTTAGTTTAGACGTCCCAAAATCACAAACTTCCATTCTTTTGATGCATGTTTTAACAGTTTGTTGTCATTCTTCCTTCTAACCCAAGGGCACAACTGGACTTTTGTGCAGGGGGTTGGGAGTATTGCTTCTCTGGGGGGCATGAAGTATTTTCTAGATGCAAAAACATTTTTCTGAGATTTTCGGGGGAGGGGGGGCTGAGACAAATATTTTTGTGACCCTCGGCCTTCTTTCCCAGGCTATGTCACTGCATTAACCAGTCTTGCCCATGAAAATATTTACCAAGTTACTGTTCATTTGTTAACTTAAGGTATTTAAGGAGGAAGAGGATTCCATTAAGGTGGACCTTCATGAGGGCTGTGGGAGGAGCAAACTGTACTGGATAACAGCCCTGGCTGATTCCAAGACACTGAAGGCTATGGTAGAATTCAAGCAGACATCAGCAGGTAGGGTTTGAAGGATATGGTAGAATTAAAGCAGACAGCAGGTAGGTATTAAAGGCAATGGTAGAATTCAAGTAGACTTCAGCAGACATTATCTGTATGTGCGTGTGACATTACATTATGTGAGTGTGACATTACATGTATGTGAGTGTGACATTACATGAGTATGAGTGTGGCATTTCATGTGTGTGACTGACATAACATTTATGTGACATTACATGTGTGTGACTGTGACATTATCTGTATGTGAGTGTGACATTACATGTGTGTGACTGTGACATATGTATGTGACATTACATGTATGTGAGTGTGACATGTATGTATGAATTGTTTTATCTCATCTGTTGTTTCCTGACATCACAGAGAACATTGGAGTCAGTGGCAGCCATGGAGTCTGTCGTTTTTGTGGCAATGCAGCAGCGGTTGGTTTAGGCCGGGCTGGAAATGTTTGCTTGGATCCAGAATGTAAGGTAAGGATCATCAGTTTGCATGACATGTCATTTCGTGGGACCTGGGCTGAATAGAATTTTAGTCCCCTTGTGGAATTCTTAGTGGTGGGGATTAGAGATGAGAGCCCACACCATTGTGTGGCTCTTTGTACAATCTAATTATGTTAACATCTGCTTATTATTCATATAGAAACACAGCAGTAACATCTGCTCCAAGAGCCTCCCTTGTGGACATCTCTGTGGTGGGATTAGAGACGAGAGCACATGTTTACCGTGTCTTCATGGATGTAGCAAAGACCAGAGTCTGAAGCAAGATGCAGAGGACATGTGTATGATTTGTTTCACAGAGGCTTTGTCTTGTGCACCTGCAGTACAGGTATGTTAGGGGACAGTTATGGAGGGGGATGGGGGAGAGGGGGCCTCAGGTATAAAAGGCAAAATGGACAGATGGTCTTCATGATTTTGACGCATGTACAATTTGTAAAAGCAAGGTACTAGTCCTGGAGTGCTTTCATTTATTTTATTGGGGGTGGGGGGGGGGGTGGGAATGGGGAGGGACAACTACTTATGGCTGAAATGTCATAGTATTATTAATGTAAATGTTAACCTTCATTTTCTGTGTTAGTGTTTTAAATGTTTATACATGTTTTAAAAGCTGTACTCAAGTTCTCATTTATTTTGGAATTTAAGTACATGGTCCATGAAAAAGATTGCATTACAGAGCCTAATTCCATTAATTCCTGGATATCTTGCTACAAAAATGACATATGTCAAACACACTTGAGAGGGGGGGGCGAGGGAGGGTCAGCTGGCAGTATTGTTTGTAGAGTGTTGTAGAAAAAACTAGATATTTACAAATTTCTTTCGTGAACTCACTCATAAAATAATCTATTAAGTGTGCTAAAGCACTCAAGTTTAATAGCGTTATATCCATGGAAACCAAAAATTTGCATAAATGCTATCAAATTTTCTGGAGAAGGTTCTTGTAGATAAAGCTTTACAATAAAATGAGTTTAACAGTTTTGATTGATAATAAAATCTATCTGCACATATATATATATTTTTTTGTAGCTTGACTGTGGTCATGTCTTTCACCAAAACTGCTGTAAAGTTGTCCTGGAGAAGAGGTGGGTCGGACCCAGGATCACATTTGGATTCACCCTCTGTCCTATATGTAAGGTAAGACTTGTGTATGATCATCTAAAAGAAATAGGTTTCACCTTGAGGTCTCACTTTGGAACAAAACTTAGTTTACCATGCTCCAATCAGTCATCAAATTTTAGCGTCAATCTATGATATTTTTATAGTAAGGTAGCCCTTGAAATCCATGTCTTCATGTCTATCCCTTAAAAGTAATGTCATGTTGATTTGTTTATTTTTAGGCCTCGATCAACCACAAATCACTTCAAGAGGATCTGGCCCCAATCCAAACCTTAGAGGCGGATGTGAGACGTAAGGCCCTGATGAGATTAGAGTACGAGGGCCTGGATAAATGTGAAGCCGTCACTACTCCGGGAGCGAGATACCACAACAACCCAGCTGGATTTGCAATGAATAGATATGCTTACTACGTCTGCTTTAAGTGCTCAAAGGTAAGAAAGCAGGTGGCGAAACATGAGCGGTGGTTCTGTTGTAAGAATGCAAGGTGCACTGATCCAAATTGTTGATGCCAAAGTGTATTTTGTTAACAATTGGAACCCCACCCAGAGCAATTTCTTCAGGCAATGAGTTGTGCTTTTCCGGTCAGATTCTCTGAAGGAGACAGTAAAAATAGAGTGAATTTTTGGTCATTGTAACATATTTTTGGGCTATTTCAGAGAACTTTATGTTAGGGATTGTAAATTCAAATGGCAGACAACAAAAATTGAGGTGTATCATAAGCAAACCTTGTCATCAGGTTGAGAATCCTCTTAAATGCTGTTCCAAAACCAAGGAGTCATTGCTATTGCATCTGTTCCTTAGTTTGTAATTTACAGTTTGTTTTTATTAAGGTAAATATGTTATTTAATGGATTGATACATTGACATTATTAATCGATCATCAGGCCTACTATGGAGGAGAGGCTAGATGCGATCAAGACGCAGCAGCAGCTGGTTATGGTGACTTCAATCCCGCCGAGCTGATTTGTGGAGGATGTTCAGATGTAGCCAGAGCACAGGTAAGACACAATCAGGGTCGATGGAAATGGGAGGAGTGGGATTAAAGGGGGGATAAAAGTGAAAGAACTTCGGTGTGACAGTTATTACATAGGAAGCCGAGAGACATTCAAACACGATGTCAAACCATGTAGCAAGCTTTCTTCCTCATCAGCTTTTTTTGTTTCACTTGACAGAGGTAAAAGACTTCTATCAAACTTGAGCTGAAATGGTTAGATAAAGCTACAGGAATGTTGAAATACATTAGATTGGATGTATCCTGATATTGAAGGAAGAAAATGCAATCGTATAAGACACAGGAGATATCATTGAATTTGTTTGATGACAAAGGACATTTAACAATGTGAACTGACAAACACCTGATGTTCAATTTATATATTTGTCTTGATTTCAGCTTTGTCCTAAACATGGCACAGATTACTTAGAGTACAAGTGTCGCTACTGTTGTTCTGTGGCTGTCTATTTCTGCTTCGGTTCAACCCACTTCTGTAACCCATGTCATGATAACTTTCAGTGGATTACCAGTATGTCCAAGACGGAACTGCCCCATTGCCCTGCTGGTAAGTTTTTAAAGGTTGGAGGGGGCTGTGTTGTATAGTCCTGCTGGGTATATTACAGTGGTATATGTTTGGTGGGTATCGAGGTGGGGTGGGGTACAGAGGCTGGGAGGGGAAGAGGTGACTACGTCTGTCTATTTCTGGTTCAATCCAACCCACTTCTGTAACCCATGTCATGATAACTTTCAGTGGATTACCAGTATGTCCAAAACCAATTTATATCATAACTGATATTCATACAGAATGTCTTTTCAACTCACGATTTCCCTGTTACTGTTGTCTTTAGGCTTGCAGTATTAAAATACTCTCTTTCATTCAACATTAGCATGACATTCTTCAAATTTTTGGAATGTGAACAGATCATTAGAGGAAATTTGTGACATGAGGAGTTTCAGGCATTTTGGAAGGTCCTTTTAACATATATTCACAAATTAATCACAGCAGATAAAATCCTCTATATAAACATACTGAATTGATTTTGACCCTCAAAGCCACCCTAGTATGCTTACACTGGAGTCAATCCAAGCTAATTCAATGCGAGTCTTGTTCCATTAGTACTCCAGTTCATGCACCTTAATATCAGTGTGATCGTTAACGTTTCATTACCGCTACAGGACCAGGAGCCATACAGTTAGAGGGAGAAGAGTGCCCTCTACACGTAGAACATCCCGCCACGGGTGAAGAATATGCACTGGGATGCGGAATATGTCGTAACACTCACACCTTCTGAGGCGTTTTTAATAACTCTGTGAACCCTCGAACAAAGCTTGTCATCTCGTTTGCCGTGGGAGGAAGATTCAGTTTTGACCAGCATCTGCCATCTTCTGCATTATCATACTTTTTTTCTTTAATAGTAAAGATAAAAAATCAATTTAATCATGGTAATTTTTATTATAAAACATAACTGAATTCATTCTAAGCGCCTTCTCTGGTTGGATGCCATTATTTGTATTTCTGCTTCTTCTTCTTCGTCTCCACAAATGCATTATCCTCTTTTCAAAACTTTTGCAAGTTGATGTTAATATTAAGACTTAAAACTATAAGGAAGTGTTTGACAATTCTGTCCAACTTTAATACAATTTGGCTGAATAGGGAAGCATTATAACATAGTCACTTCATATCTGTGGCCATCCTGTATTCATGGATGGAATGATGATATTTAAACAGGGCTTCCCAACATTGTATTATTATACTCACCTCCTTGTACAATAAAAGTGTGATAATCTTTAACATGTTTAATAATATTATTTGTAAATATTCTTGAAAGGAAATGATGTAGTCCTTTTTTCCAACTTTCTTGTAAATTTTGTTCGGTTGATGATGGTCCCTGACCTTTAAAATCGTCAAATTTGCATTCCTCCTTCTAAAACATCAAATATCGACGAAGGCTGAATGATAAAGCGACTTATTTTCCTTTTCGTCGAGAGAGTCTTACAAAAAATAAAAGCTTTTCCAATGTCAATTTCCATACTTCATTTACTTATATGAAAAGGTAGTGCCAAAACTAGTTCACTCCAGCTGTGCTCAACATTATCCTACTAACATTTTATGCAGTGTTAAGAATATTACAAGTTTATTTCTCTGTGGAACCTGATGCAGGTTTTACTGCATGAACCTGAACCTGATACAGGTTTTACTTAACCTGTTACGAGGTGCAGCCAGCCCAATTTTGAACCACTGAGCAGAAATAATTCGATGCGCAAGTATAATACTGGCATTTGCTACAATTTGTTCTTTTATCAATTCATTGTGGCGTTACAGACCACTCCAGATTATTAAGTGCATGGTCTCCCATCCTCCCCCCCCCACCAACATCCTCTCACTCCTATCTCCCTCCCCTCTGTATTTGGCTTCTTTCGTACTAACATAATGTTGTCCATTTCTCACGTACGTTGTGAAGCTTTTAATCCTCTTGCAAATCTCTCGGAATCAGTTACATTCATAGAGGCTTTATATCCAAACAAGAAAAGCTTGGAGAAAAAAAATATAAGCCGCCTTGCATCTTTTGGTGAAATGAATAAGTCAGCTTTTTTCTTTACATATATTCTTATCATTCATTAATTTCCTTGTGACATTAGGCTCACAAAATTCAGCATTTCTAGAGCAAGTATTCTAAGATCTAGTTAAGGTATTTGTCAAGCCAAATAAATTGTAAATAATTATGCCCAGTGATTAAAAATCATTGGTTGATATTTCTTTGATTTGATTTGTCTGTACATAAGTTTTTTTTTTTTTTTTTAGGGTCACAACATATTCCTTTTCTATTTTCTTCCAACAGTTTCGTTTTGATACCAGACAAGAATCAAAATTTCATCTTCTCTTTTTTGTTGAGATAATTTACAAAATATTATTTGTCTTTCTTTTTTCTTTTTATGTTTATACTTTGAGATATTTGTGTCCTTTTGAAACTGCATGATTTTTACCAGGTCAAACATCTGTTTTCTTGGCTTCTGTAGTTCTTCTATTCCCAAGGGATGATACCACCCATATTTTAATCATAATTCTTTGTTTTTTTCCCCTCCTTTTTTTCACTTGTTGAAACAATGTTTGCTAGTCTTTTTTTCTTGCATGATATTTTTCAAGTTCATCTTTTTACAAAAGAAGACTTTGAAATTGAAGCGACTGTAATGAGGTGCAATTATTACAATTATTAATATTATCATTACTATATTATTTGTTTTTTCCATGACTGCTTGCCTTGTCTTAAATTGTCTATGTACTTATCTCTCTAGTATGTTAGTCTGTGCCGTAAATATGCGAAGGTGATCGGTCTCGGGCAAAACATCACTAAAAGTTTTTGTAAATATCAGCATGTCTTCATCAGTATAAAGTTAACGTAATGGAAAAAAGAATGATGCCTTATGGACATGAAATCTTCGTTTTTAATAATTATCTTGTAATCATAGCTTGTTTGCTTCTTGTTTCGTTTTGGAATGCCATTCTGTATCACACGAATATATAAAATGACATCTTTGAATTCCTCAAGCTTATGATCAGCATCCGTATTTGTCAAAGGGAGAGTTAACAAGAACAAAAAAGGGACGGTACGTAGGGAGGGGGGTAGGGGAGGGGCCAGGGAGGAGAGAAGGGAGAATATGGTTGATATAGTGCAATGTCTGTTTTTCCTCTCAGTATGATCAAACCTTACAAAGGAATATCAGAATAGAAATATAAAATATTAAGTTATGATATTCTTTTGTTTTGTTTTCTTAAGATGAGGAAAGTATTTTGTAGATTGAAACAAACAAACAGTGAGTTAAATAGAAAAATATATCAAAGAGCCTTGTAAAGTATTTGGAGGTGGAGTTTAGTCCTTTCATCTCAGAAAGATAACTTTAAGCATGTATTTATGATTATTAAACCTCACTCAGCTGTTTATTGAAGTGTGTTTGAAAGTGTCAGATGCACCTTGTGTTGTAACATTGTTTGATATTTGATAAATTGTTTTTTTTTTTTTTTTTTTTTTGGTAAGATGAAAATAACCTTTATAAATTGGTTTATCTTCATTACTATCTATGGAACCAATATTTTGCAGTCTCTGTAATTAAACTACCTACTTTTGTAAGACAAAGAAAACAATGCCTGTCGAAGAGTATTACATTTCTGGGCTTAATGAAGATCGTTAATGTTATTATGTACAGTAGCAACGAGACATGTCGAAAAATGCGGACGAATGACATGGATTAATTGCATAGTTATGGTCAAAGGTCGTTAACATAAATTAAAACAATGTGGATATTCGCAATTTTTTTCTTATTTTTATTAATGTAAGTTTTCTAAGAGAGTTTAAAACTTACTTGTTTGACTTCAACTCAGAAAAGAATGAAAAGCAAAACTAAATATTTTCTGTTTACACATTTTTTTAATATTTGTTTGTCGAACATTTTTGAAAGTAATGTGAAGTGCATGAAAAGAGGCCAGTGACCTACCTAATGGGATGGCAGGTAAAAATAAGATGTTAATATTGATCAGATATGGACCATTGGGATTCTAAATCTCTTAAAATGAATAATTTTGAATTATCATGAAAGGAATAACAATGTTTAAAAACAAAAGTAAATTGCATTTCTTTTGTTGAGATTATCTCTTTATATCATTGCTGCTTCCCTTCTGTAGCAAAAACCCACAAAGCTAACTGGAGTTACTCTATGTATAACACATATGTGTAATCAAATTTAAACAGGTAATAGCAAGATTCCATCTTAACATTGATACTGGCCATAAATGATGCTTTAGTTTTAAGCTAATGGATCAATAGGAGATGTTAGACATTCCATTTTAATTACAGTCGTTAATTAATATCATACAGATATATATATCATTACATTGTCACACCTTAAAACCCACCAAATACAATTGTTGGGATTTTCCCCTTGGTGCAGAAACTACAAATTTTTAGCACTTTTCTCTTACATATACATTAACTCGAAAAGAATTGGGAAAATAGCATTGATTTTATAACATTTCTTTGATAACAATATAACCTTAGCAAGGAACCAAATCCAAAGATGCCAGTCTTTGTCCTGTCATCGATTCGGGCCAAGCTATAAATAGTAAGATTAATGACAAATTTGTATTTGGTGGACTAGACTCCCCCCCCCCCCCCCCCCCCCCCACATCTGCTTATGAATCCTGAATGCCAAGCAAAAGGAGATACAATGTCCCTGACTATCTTGCAAAAGATGGAGCGTTTTAACTTTGTCTACAGACACCTCCAACTCCTATATGCCAGAATGATTTACACAAGAGGATTCAATAGTCAATAAAGCTATCACAGACATTGCAAGAACAATAAACACCCTTGTAACGGTAGGCTTCTTCAAAAGCTCCAGTCCCACAACTGATGAGTTAAATGTTTTCATTGAAACCAGTCTTACTTCTTACGAAGCCACAGACACCTTTGGAAGGCCAAACATTTCAGTTTTTTTCCATCTATCGTTCTCGAAAACCCATTTGAAATGGTATCTTTCGTAGAGCAGTAGTTGATGATATGAGCAAGGTGAAGAGGACCAGGCGCCATCTTTTGTTTGGCATTGGACGTGGATCAGCAGCTTTTCGAAGCACACGTCATCAAATCGAGTTGGAACAGCATTTCTGTTTGATGGTGGACACAAGGTCTGCTCTAGGTACAGGGGTCTGAAACAAATGTTAAACAGAATCACATAAAGTCAACAGCGCAGAGCTGCGACAGAAATGATTGACTTGCCAAAATTACATTGGTTGGAATACTCATGGTAAGCTGACTTATGAATTGGAACATTTTTTGGAGTTTGCTACATTTTTACCCAAAGAAACCAGTTTCCTGAGAGATGAACGGTACACTTTTAATTTCACAGATCTGCACGTCTAAGAAAAGTGACAATGCAAACCAACACTCTGTATCCGAACGTAGAATTTTTTCTTGATGTTTTTAGGATAATTTTAAAAATCAATCATTTTGCCTCATTGTTGCCTATAAACTCAAAAGTTAAGTCGTACAGTTTCACAAATATATATTCATAGCCTAAGCTACAGACATGCATCTCTTATTGTGTCGCTTGTAATCACCTTTGTCACAGATCAGAGAGAAAGAAAGGAAAAACTTGTTCATCAGCAATGAGGACAATAAATAGCAACATTTCTTACATTATATTTTAATAAATGAGATGAAATGATATTACATAGGTAGTATTCAATTTGCAATCCTGACAGTGAATAATCAGTTTATTGCTTGTAACATTTTTAATCAAACACAAGAATTCTTGTCAATGTTTTGACGATCTCCGTAACACCTACCGAACTTATACGATCAAATTTCTATCTACCAATAAAATTCATCAGATAGATCATAACAACGATTTTGATCATGTTAACTGGCTTAACCAT
The DNA here is from genome assembly GCF_037975245.1 of Apostichopus japonicus. Classification (NCBI taxonomy): domain Eukaryota; kingdom Metazoa; phylum Echinodermata; class Holothuroidea; order Aspidochirotida; family Stichopodidae; genus Apostichopus; species Apostichopus japonicus. Next base: position 19,414,079 of record NC_092574.1, read on the forward strand.
TCAATTAACGTTTTATTTGTCTCAGCTACCCTACCTCCTCTCTCGTCTTGGTGTCCCTCAACGTCACAACGCCATCTTTTAGCTCTTGTTCACCGATCACAGCTAAGAAAGGAATGACTGCCTTCTCAGCATACTGGTACTGATCTAACATCTTGGGATTGGCTTTGTATGAAATTTCTGCCTGTTGAAGTGAAAAAACAAAACAATTTTTTTCTTTCTTATTTTCAGATTTCACATTTATATGGCAATGATAATTGAGGTGTCATATATATATCACTTGTTTCATTGTACATAAAATCAAGCAAGGGTCAGAACTGATTTGAAGTTTCCTGGAATCTCCAAATGAGGATGGGTTCTGGCGACTCGATAACGACTCATTTGCCATACCCAAGGGGGGGGGTGGAGGGGGAGGGCAGAAGGGGTGTGGATGCTGACAGATGATCAGGCCCTATAACAGTACCCACTTAACACTTCTACATTTCACCTGCCTATGTATTATGATATGTTCTGTGTTCCAAATAGTCTGGAATCGATCCACATTAATCACAAGGGTTGAGCAGTTAGAAAAAGTGAGAAAGCAATACCAAATGTTTTGCGATCCTGATTCTAGTTTCTGTTGTAGATTAAGACCAGATTACTCTAAGGAACAAAGTGATGAACGTTTATTTATTTTTCATGTAACTATGAAGATAATGTACCTATTTAAGGATTTTTATCACTTTGTCACTACTTGATGAGGTGGTACATTAATGTTTTCAACATTACCTTGATACCGGCATCCCACAGTTCCTTGCAGAGTCTGAGTCTCTCTTCTAACATGTTGGGTTGAGCGGATGCTACCAGCACCTCCGTCTCGACTGTCCTCACCTCTTGGTTACCTCTCTCCATCTTGGCTTCCATGATGGAGAAGAGCCGTTCAATTCCAATGCTGACACCGACACATGGTACCTGGATAAAAAATATATATAAAAAAATAATAATAAAAAATAATATATAAAAATAATAAAATAAAAAAATAATAATAATAATAAAAAAAGTATTTATACAAATATTGGGAAGTAATTATTGCACCTGAGAGATATGTTAGGAGCAGGTACATATAGTACTGATGCCTGTGCTTTGCTTGGAACTTGGACAATAAATGCTAAATGGTTAGAAATACAGGCAGTAACCAATTCATGGTACATCGATAACAAACATAGATATTTTATATACAAATAATGGAAAATACACACTGAACCTGGACAATATGCAATGAACAGTCTCAAATACTAACACCTTAACTCAGGGTGGGTCTTTGAAAATAAGCACATGCAAGCAAACTATTTTAAACTGTTTCAACAGCTGCTACATAACACTGTTATTAGATGATACACTAATGCTAAACCCAGCCCTAACTGTGCACCACAATTTGTCCTCCACGACTGACGTGAGCGTCTTTATTTCCGGGATGAAGATGTACGTCCTCGGGCAGGAAAGATAGCACCTGATTCTTGGCGATGAAAGATGGATCTGGGACCATAAATGTTTACCTTCAACACATGTTTTAGGTGATTGATCTTACCTTTTTACCCTTGGCTGCAAACATTCCCACCAGACCATCATATCTTCCACCCCCGGCAACCGACCCTACACCGATCTGTTCTTTGCTTTTGCTGTTAGATTTGACTAGCTCTGCACCTAAGAGACAAGAATGGAATAATAAACAGAGTTCAGGTTATAGATTCATTGACTTGAACAGCAGAAAGACATCTTATCAACCATTTCTACAAAACATTGCAATGTCTGAATGATTCTAACCTTACCTACCTCAATATGCTAAGGAGTAAAATATATATAACTCTATACATTATCGACTTGAACAATGTAATGTGAGCATCTCTGTAAGCTGTATGCATGGCTGTAACATTACCTACCTCAATACTGTGAGGTATACATGACTGTTACATTACCTATTTAGGACCACAGTAACATGTGATTGTTTGTAACATAATAATTTATCATTTACAGTATGCATGATTTTAACATTGTTTATCCAAATGCTGTTAGGAGTGAATGTTTTCAACCTTACCTACAGGAACATTAGTGTATATATCAATCCAACAATATGTATAAGAACACTAATTGTATGCATCAATCCAACATTACCTATAAGAACACTAATGTATGCATTACTCCAACATTACCTATAAGAACACTAGTGTATGCATTAACCCCACATTACCTTATACAGTCACTAATTGTATGCATCAATCCAACATTATCTATAAGAACACTAATTGTATACATCAATCCAACATTACCTATAAGAACACTAGTGTATGCATTAACCCCATATTACCTTATATAGACACTAATATATGCATTACTCCAACATTACCTATGAGGACACTAGTGTATGCATCAATCCAACATTACCTATAAGAACACTAGTGTATGCATCAATCCAACATAACCTATAAGAACACTAATGTATGCATCATTCCAACATTACCTATGAGAACACTAGTGTATGCATTAATCCAACATTACCTATAAGAACACTAATGTATGCATTAATCCAACATTATCTATAAGAACACTAGTGTATGCATCAATCCACCATTACCTATAAGAACACTAGCGTATGCATTAATCCACCATTACCTATAAGAACACTAGCGTATGCATTAATCCAACATTACCTATAAGAACACTAACGCATGACTGATTTTAAACATTCCCTACCACTTGATTACCATTTCTGACTGTCTAGATAACAAACATTTCTAATCTTTTAAATACATTTAGACCATCATTTGAAACCTTAGTTACCTTCTAGCACAGCTTCATAAATAACACCAGTGTAATAGTCCAGGCCCCTGGCCAAGCTCATATCAAATCGGACCTGAAGGAGAGGAGAAATGAGAGAGTAAAAGGCAATTGAAGATGATTTGAACAGAAATCTATGCATTTCCACCAACATGCAGGTTTACTCTCAAAACTACACACAAGATCATGATTTAGTTAAGTATACCATCATCAGAACAAATTACTTTAAGACACAGATCAGCGCTGTTACTGGAGTGGCAGTCATTTTCTTCCATTCAACGTTCTACCGATCTTGTTGTCATAGGAGTTTCCATGCTGAACTTCAACTTAAAGCAAGTTCAAATTTTAACATTGATATTTGTCAGCAACCAATCTCAACGGAAATTAATTGTGTTAAACTGGTTTTGCTCTTTGCTGCTCATGGCATAGATATGAGAACTTTCCATGTGTGGTCGGTGTTCACAAACTTTACATGGAGAATTATGATTCTGTTTACAATGATTATTGAGAGAAACCTATGTCCACATTCACAATCATCACCTGGTACTTATGATACCATTAAAAGGGAATTACGCAAGCACCATATGAACACTCTATATTCATCACTTGATACTTACTCTATCCTTAACACCAAAAATATCACAATATTGTATCAGTAACTTCATTCCTTCCAAGCCCTCTTTGGCAGCCTTGCTCTGCACCAGTTGTTCGTCTTTCAACAATTTTTCGACCAACTCTGAAGAGCCTATGTATAAAGAAATATGTTTTTTTTTATTGCAAACGAACTGTGAAGGGAAACTCTACAAGAACAAGACAGAAGGGATTGGGGGGGGGGGGGAAGGAGGGTGAAGTGGTTAGTCAGTTTTCATTAAATTTGTGGTGACTTTGCAGCAGTAAATGCTGTGTGACAGAATACAAACACAATAATAGACACACAGACAAATAGACACACAACAGGCAACATAGGCTCACCACAATGACACACAACAGCCAGCAGAAGCTGTGTGACAGAATACCAATATAATAAGAGACACACAACAGGTAACAGATGCAAAATATTAGGTATAAACCCTAGAGAAGGTGCAATCTACATATCTAACTCTCAACCTTCCAATTTACGATGCGAATGCTATTTAACCAGAACACTGGGAACATGTCTTCAACTTGAGTGTATGTTGATGCACATGTTGGCATCTGGCCAACGATTACTACTAGCGAAACCTATCAAACATTTCTCACAGTCAAAACTTATCGCTGATCCAACTTAAAATTTCCTTCTAGAATTCTCTCCATCACATGAAGGATAATGAGCCAGTGATTGCGGACTGATTTGAATTGTTTACACAAACGACTCTCTTCACATCAGCATTACAACTCACATTTGAAGACTATCAAAATTGTCAACTTTCTATTTCCTCATTGGACACTTGACTCAAGTCATTGTTATGGGATTAAAGTGTCAATCTACGACGACACAAATTATATATATATTAAAGAAGATCCAAAGAGGCTGCATTGAGATAACAAAGCTGTAAACATCTCCTGAGAGTGACATCTTTCCTAGAACTTACCATTAAGTTGCACATATTCGCCAATCTTATCAGCTGAGATGGGATCGAGTCCTTTGTCGTCGATCATTTCTCCACGAACATCTTCCCAAAAAGTCTATGAGAGGACAAGATGGACAAGATTGCTGATGATAACAGTGCATTACAAAGTACTAAGACACTACTGGATTCACAGTGCATTACAAAGTACTAAGACACTACTGGATTCACAGTGCATTACAAAGTACTAAAACACTACTAGATTCACAGTGCATTACAAACTACTAAAACACTACTGGATTCACAGTGCAATACAAACTACTAAAACACTACTGGATTCACAGTGCATTACAAAGTACTAAAACACTACTAGATTCACAGTGCATTACAAACTACTAAAACACTACTGGATTCACAGTGCATTACAAACTACTAAAACACTACTGGATTCACAATGCATTACAAAGTACTAAAACACTACTGGATTCACAGTGCACTACAAACTACTAAAACACTACTGGAATCACAGTGCATTACAAAGTTCTAAAACAGTACTGGATTCACAGTGCATTACAAACTACTAAAACACTACTGGATTCACAGTGCACTACAAACTACTAAAACACTACTAGATTCACAGTGCACTACAAACTACTAAAACACTACTGGATTCACTGTGTATTACAAAGTACTAAAACGCTACTGGATTCACAGTGCATTACAAACTACTAAAACACTACTGGATTCACAGTGCACTACAAACTACTAAAACACTACTAGATTCACTGTGCATTACAAAGTACTTAAACACTACTGGATTCACAGTGCACTACAAACTACTAAAACACTACTAGATTCACAGTGCACTACAAACTACTAAAACACTACTGGATTCACAGTGCACTACAAAGTACTAAAACACTACTGGATTCACAGTGCACTACAAACTACCAAAACACTACTGGATTCACAGTGCACTACAAAGTACTAAAACACTACTAGATTCACAGTGCACTACAAACTACTAAAACACTACTATATTCACAGTGCACTACAAACTACTAAAACACTACTAGATTCACAGTGCACTACAAACTACTAAAACACTACTAGATTCACAGTGCATTACAAACTACTAAAACACTACTGGATTCACAGTACATTACAAAGTACTAAAACACTACTAGATTCACAGTGCATTACAAAGTACTAAAACACTACTGGATTCACAGTGCACTACAAAGTACTAAAACACTACTAGATTCACAGTGCACTACAAACTACTAAAACACTACTATATTCACAGTGCACTACAAACTACTAAAACACTACTGGATTCACAGTGCACTACAAACTACTAAAACACTACTGGATTCACAGTGCATTACAAACTACTAAAACACTACTGGATTCACAGTGCATTACAAACTACTAAAACACTACAGGATTCACAGTGCATTACAAACTACTAAAACACTACTGGATTCACAGTGCATTACAAAGTATTAAACACTACTGGATTCACAGTGCGTTACAAAGTACTCAATCACTACTGGATTCACAGTGCACTACAAACTACTAAAACACTTCTGGATTCACAGTGCACTACAAACTACTAAACACTACTAGATTCACAGTGCATTACAAACTACTAAATCACTACTGGATTCACAGTGCATTACAAAGTACTAAAACACTACTGGATTCACAGTGCATTACAAAGTACTAAATCACTACTAGATTCACAGTGCACTACAAACTACTAAAACACTACTGGATTCACAGTGCACTAAAAGTACTAAAACACTACTAGATTCACAGTGCATTACAAAGTACTAAATCACTACTGGATTCACAGTGCACTACAAAGTACTAAATCACTACTGGATTCACAGTGCACTACAAAGTTCTAAAACAGTACTGGATTCACAGTGCATTACAAACTACTAAAACACTACTGGATTCACAGTGCATTACAAACTACTAAAACACTACTAGATTCACAGTGCACTACAAACTACTAAAACACTACTGGATTCACTGTGTATTACAAAGTACTAAAACGCTACTGGATTCACAGTGCATTACAAACTACTAAAACACTACTGGATTCACAGTGCACTACAAACTACTAAAACACTACTGGATTCACTGTGCATTACAAAGTACTTAAACACTACTGGATTCACAGTGCACTACAAACTACTAAAACACTACTAGATTCACAGTGCACTACAAACTACTAAAACACTACTGGATTCACAGTGCACTACAAAGTACTAAAACACTACTGGATTCACAGTGCACTACAAACTACCAAAACACTACTGGATTCACAGTGCACTACAAAGTACTAAAACACTACTAGATTCACAGTGCACTACAAACTACTAAAACACTAGTATATTCACAGTGCACTACAAACTACTAAAACACTACTAGATTCACAGTGCACTACAAACTACTAAAACACTACTAGATTCACAGTGCATTACAAACTACTAAAACACTACTGGATTCACAGTACATTACAAAGTACTAAAACACTACTGGATTCACAGTGCATTACAAAGTACTAAAACACTACTGGATTCACAGTGCACTACAAAGTACTAAAACACTACTGGATTCACAGTGCACTACAAACTAGTAAAACACTACTATATTCACAGTGCACTACAAACTACTAAAACACTACTGGATTCACAGTGCACTACAAACTACTAAAACACTACTGGATTCACAGTGCATTACAAACTACTAAAACACTACTGGATTCACAGTGCATTACAAACTACTAAAACACTACAGGATTCACAGTGCATTACAAACTACTAAAACACTACTGGATTCACAGTGCATTACAAAGTATTAAACACTACTGGATTCACAGTGCGTTACAAAGTACTCAATCACTACTGGATTCACAGTGCACTACAAACTACTAAAACACTTCTGGATTCACAGTGCACTACAAACTACTAAACACTACTAGATTCACAGTGCATTACAAACTACTAAATCACTACTGGATTCACAGTGCATTACAAAGTACTAAAACACTACTGGATTCACAGTGCATTACAAAGTACTAAATCACTACTAGATTCACAGTGCACTACAAACTACTAAAACACTACTGGATTCACAGTGCACTAAAAGTACTAAAACACTACTAGATTCACAGTGCATTACAAAGTACTAAATCACTACTGGATTCACAGTGCACTACAAAGTACTAAATCACTACTGGATTCACAGTGCACTACAAAGTACTAAACCACTACTAGATTCACAGTGCATTACAAAGTACTAAAACACTACTGGATTCACAGTGCACTACAAAGTACTAAATCACTACTGGATTCACAGTGCACTACAAAAAAAATTAATTCAACACTGGTCATGCAGGTAGAAAACAAAATTTTGCATTTCAGATGACCTCATCAAAATTTCCAGGTTTCAAGATGGAAAAACCTGACAGATTCTTATAAATCAGTCTAGAATCTATTTTGCTGAATTTTAAAGTCAAGTTACAAATGTGGGAAAATTTAAGTAATTAGCAACAAGGATAGCATAGCACTGCAAGTCTTGTGGCACATTCTCGACTCATCAAACCTTCAGACAATTAATAGTATATATTTCTACGCCAGACTTGTCTCTTTCTACAATTTGGTTTACACTTTTGGTAATGTAATTGACCTACATGCTTAATGCCAGCCACAGTAACACTACTAACCTATTATATTGTTATTACCCATTAATAGTTTAATTACCCACTGGTATACTAAATGACCTTTGACCCTAGGCATGCTCTTCACAACAACAACCACTCAATGAGTCTAGACATGTGCCAGCTACTGGTGTGTGTGCAAAGCTATGAGAGTATTCCCCCAACTGTGAGATGCATATATATGTTAGCTCTCGGCTGGCACGAGTAACCTATCCAGAAAAAAAGAATATTCTAGTGGCAAATGTGGTATATACTTTCAGAACCACATCCTTACCAGTCAAATACAGAAGACAAGGTTCAACTAAACCACTAAAAGCTTAAATGTAAATTGTGACACTCACTTTGTCTAGTTTGTCCACGGAGGAACAGACTGTCCTGAATTTATCCTTAGGCACACCACAGACTTCAAAGAGGCCATCCAATATTAATCTGTGGTTAACCTGAGAATGGGAGAGTGATCAAAGTCTCAAAGTTACTACACACAAGTCATTTAAATATGTTTTCTGTTCTCTAGAAGAAAATTGTTCTTTGAAAAGGGGCAAGAAAATTATCCAGCAGTTTCAAATAATGATGGCTAATGGCCTTGCATTTTGCAAGTGTGCTGCCAAGTTTGAAAAATGCCACAGGCAATATGAATATTCTGTACCTCTATGCCTTCATTTAAGCTAAAGGGTAGAGAGAGGGTAATCCACTGTTCTTCTCTCTTTAGCAGATAGATTAACTTGAAACTAATCCTACCAACTAACATTGACAAGCCTTTCATATGGAAATCCCTAGCTTGTTTACAGTAAAGCTATATATCTGAAATGGTAAATTAAACCCACCAAATTAACAGTTGAGTTGAATTTTCCAAGTAATCCCAACCACCCGCCCCCGTACCTCCCACCCTCATTCTACCCCAGCCAATTCCTCATAGTCACACCTATCTACAAATAACACTTTCCACAAGTCAAGTCTCCATAGCAACAAGCTTAACCTTACCTTTATTACAAAGTTTCCCAGCTTAAGATTGTCTAGGATCTCGTAGACAATTTTTATGCATTCAGCATCTGGAATCATTGGGTCATACTGACCAGCGATGTCAAAGTCCTGAAAGAGAATTAGCAGAGGAACATGAGGAGCAGAGGTTGGAGGTGAGAAGACATAAAACCAATAGCTACTTACATAAAATATTGCTAGACTACATGAATATTCATGACTGGCTATGTGCACAGTAAGCTGTTAAACAACATAATACGGAGGAGTATAAAAACCATTCACGTTACATTATGTAATAGTAAGTAAAGAGTCGTTTTCTTCTTGTCATACAGGAATGGAAAGTTTTTCTTCACATAATGTATCTTGTCATTGGCTTTAGTCTAGTTGTAGATAACCCTCACAAGTCCATTGCTCACTTCTATGTCTTCTTGTTGCAAGAAGGGATATCCAGCTTCATTAAATAAATAAACGTTACAAAGGAAGCCCTCTTTGAGGGTTGAGATGTTGTAAGCAAAAAATGGGATGGGTTGCTCACAATTCTGGAGTAGATTTTCATTAGTCACTTAAGAACAGTATTTAATAATTTGCCATCTCATAAAGGATTTCATCCCTTAAAAAAAAAAAAAAGTTACAAAAGGGAGAGAAATGAAACTCACACATTGATAAAACTCCCTGTATCGTCCTCTTGTCATAGCTGGGTTGTCACGGCGATATACCTTGGCAATATGGTAACGCTTGATCTTAGCGATTTTATTCATTGCAACATAGCGGGCAAATGGTACCTAAAACAACTCAGTTAAGGAACCATACTATAACTCAATCAGCCTGTTGTTGTGCTACTACACTTTGCATTCTCTTACATCCAATACTGACCAGATTCTTTCATGTCAATCATATCGTCTTCCAAATTCCATAATAATAATAATAGTGATTTATGACACACACATATCCACCCAGAAGGGTGCTCAAATTGCGGGAGAGGAAAAAGAGAAAAATAAAGCAAAAAACGAATGAACAAAAGAATTATAGGTTAACATTATTGCAGACACCTCTCTACCAAACTATGTCAGTTAGTTGTTAATAAGGGGCACACTGGAGAATAAACTGCTACCAACTCAATGACCCAACTGGCCGCACTGAGGCCTTTAACACAAGAGGCGAATTCGCCACCTTGTATGAAACTGGCCACTATCCCGACTACTGTATTAAAGAGGAAATCGGTTTGACCAATGTTGCAACACTATTGGTACAAGTTCACATATTTTGTTTGCTAGTGTATTTGTGTAGCAGAACACATTACTTTGCCCCAAACAAAATCAGCTGTATTAGATCAAATGCAAACGTGATCAATAAGGAGGCAGACACTAAAGAAATATTATACAGAACAAGCTGTACATATCTGTAACAGGAAACCAACAGCATGGTATTCCAAAAGGATACGGTTAGATCGTATCTCAGTGAGAGCAGCTCTCCTCCTTGATCTTGAAGATCGTAAATCAATTTGGAATCTTCACCATATTTGCCTGTCAATGTCTCTTTCAGCTCGAATACGGGCGTGTCTATGGTCTCGGCCCCGTGGCGTTTGAAACAGTCAACGATGACTTTGAACACGCCTTCTCTAATGGCCATCTGTTTAGGAGAGTAATCCCTTGTCCCCTGAAGGAAGAAAGCATGCAATACAGCTGTAATTCTTTTTTGAGGACTTTTCAATCAATTTCAATAAGAAATATTAACCATTTCAAGATTTATAAAATGCATTTATTAACGTCAAGAAACCACTAGGCATATGTATGTGAACATCAGCACTTTGAATTGTTGCCTAACATCTTCAAAACCAAAATGTCGTATTTTCTTCTTCTTCTTCTTATATTGTTTTAAGTGTTGTTATTATTGATTTCATTGTTGTCGATGGTATTGTTACTATTTTTACCTTTGGGGTCTTCAGGACAGTCTTAGGAGTCGGCTCATCCCCAAGCTGCGCTTTTAAATCCAACAGTTTTGCTACTTCTTCATCAACCTATAAAAGGAAGAAAAACATCTGAAAAGTGAAATACATTTGAACAGAAATGTACTAAAAGAACACACTGAAAAATAAAGAAAAAAAACATGTACGAATAAATTTGTACATGGTTGCCAATTTCAACACTGAAATTGGATGCATCCTATAGCTGTAGAGATCAACCAATTAATTAAATTTTATGAACTTCAGCAGAAAAATTTGCTACACCAGTGGCAATCAAGTCAGCAAACAATATCCCTGAGTTAGTAATGCATGGCAACTTATAACTTGACAAAAACTATATCAATGGCCCGGGCAAAATAACAGAGTAATAATTTCAACCGATGACAAGAACACAAATGTACCAACCTGTTGTATTGTCGTTGGTTGTGAAGTATTGTTACAATGACGTGAAGCAACCACGATAATATTCCGTGTGTGTTTTTGAAGAGTGAGTAGATGACGTAGTTTGGTCCAAGATGTTGTAAGAGCCATGATCAGAAAAATGTTGAGGTTTTTAGTTGATTTTGAAAGGAGAGATGAAGAAAACCCAATCAGCACTGCCGGCAAAGGAGTGAATTATTGCAACATGTAAAGCCTATTAATGAGGTGGTCTCAATAATATAATAATTGACATACGTAGACTGAGAAAATGCATTGTTTAAATGAAAGAAAATCTTGTCTTAAATTTCAATTATAGGACTTCACACTTCCTGGTGATTAAAATATATACACTGTATGCAACATTTGAAGATTGTGTGAATTACACTTTGACCCTCAATAATAATCAACTAGTGAAAACTACACAATGTGCTTTAGTGCATCAAGCACTGTGCACATGCAATTTACAGCTCTTAATTGTCATGTCATGATTAAAGCAGCTAATTTTCTTTTGAGAGCATAGCTTTCTCTATCTGAAGCAATGGGCTAACCTTTTATCTTTAATGAAGTGCTCTTGCCTACACTGACATTCAAAAGTCTAGCAAAGAATACACAAAATTCAGCACGTTTTCTGGAAGCTGCCATTGTAGGCTAGCCGAGGCTTAAGAACAATTGCCAAGATTCAAGAATCTTAACTAGCAATGTAGCATAGCATGCCATGAGTGCCTAAACCTTGGAATAAGTTAGTGCCTAGGGTATTTCTTTTCATTGTTTTTATTTCCTTTTAATCTTTCCCCCTCTTTTTTATTTAGTCACCTTAGTGCAGTTTACCGGCTCTTTCAAATTCTGTGTTATTCCTCAGTTGGTTAAGTCCTAATGTAGGCGACTGGGTTTAGGCCTATGTAAATTAGCGTTCTGTGTTATAAATTAGTAGCCTAAGATTTAAAGACTAAGCCAATAAATTAGGCACATCTGCTTCATACCACTGTTACTAACCTCTTTCTTTGCAGCTTTCTCTGCCTTCAGTTTTCGAATTTTATCACCTTGTTCTCGAATACTTTGTTGAATGGCCTGACGGTTATCCATGTTAAAACTTTCAATGGTAAAATCGGAAATATAGGTGGTGTCGACCAGCACTGTAGTGTAACGATAGTTATTTCTGTAATGTTTCTACTGCCGCTGGTTATATTTTACTTTACATACGTTCGGGAAGTAACGTATGCGTGCATGTGGATTCATTGGATTGCACGATAGTATGATGCAATCCATTTTATTGAACGCCATTGGTAGAGGAATCTTGCATCGATCAAGTTTGAACAAGAATACAAGAGCATGTATTTGTCCATCTACGGTCTAAAAAAACAACCAAATCTCAAACCCATGTTATAGATGTGCTGATGATGGACAAACAGGCATGTTTAATGTGTCTTTCAAATAAGACTGTTGAATTGTCTACAATGACATCACAAAGCAACTCCAGCAAAAAATTTGTAACTGGCGCTTTTCTTTAGCCATTAGTTTTGTTTATACTATCATAGGTATTGTATTTGACATTTCCAAATGTATAACAAGCTAGGCATATTCATACCCTGTAGCAGCGGGATATTTTAACACAAGAGATGGACAAGGCGTATGTATATAGAACATTCTGATCGTTTAACTACCATATGAAGTAACATGCCGTTCTCGCTGTGAGAGTTGATGCATCTTGTATAGTGTTGGCCGGCAGTTGCTGCTGTGGATTGAATAAATATTTCACTGTGAACAATTTCGCACCCATCCTTGATCATTAGAAATTCATATAATGAACGCGCTCCACATATAATGACCTCTCCCCCACCTTCGACATAGTTATACACAATAAACCATCATCGCTGGCCTATTTTATTACTACGGTGAACAACTTATGATCCAGCAAACAGCTTGGAACTTTTTTATTCGATTTGTGAAATATCAGAGGTTCAATGTAATGTTATAATAGTGTTGCTTTCCGGGTCAACAATGCTGACATTGTACCATGCAATTTTGAATAGAAAATTCAATTAAAGAGTTTCAGATCGTACTGGTACTGTGACATCACAAAGTTACAATATTGCAGCTCTCAGACACGACTTTTACACTAAGATATCTCCCACGGAGCAATATTTTTCTCATCTGCTTGGGGAATTGTTCATCAAAAAGGTCTCTATCATATAAGCTGAACATGATAAGTGGGTTTACATCTCCTGTAATTAAGGGGAGATTGCAAATACTATTGAGCTTATAAAGTTCTATAACACTTTTGAAAGTGTCTTTTGGAAAGTCACATTACACAGGTTATGTGGAACTTAGCTGCACCTTAGTCAGGGCACCTGTGAATGTACTATCATCATAACACGAACATGACGAGCGCCAACTATTTGAAGTTGTTCGGCTTTACTTTCAAATGGTTTGTCACAGATTGTGAGATGTTTTTGTTGTTGGGTAAAATGCAACGCGCAGAGAACGAGACAAAAGACTGCAATCGTTGAAATCCATTTCAAGAGATGTCGTTCTTCCTGCGTTCTCTTAGGTCCATTCAAAAGTTAATAACACAAAAATTCCATTACATGTCAAACAGTATTATGTATAGGTTACAAGAATCATATGCATACCAATTGGCGTCTGTAATTATAGACTGACATTGAATTGAAACCCGGTAAGTGGTATAACGGCGTAAATATATCACAACCGTATCATGAACGTCATTATTACATATCTTTAGACAATTAAATATTATTACAATTCGGTCGTGTTCAAATGAAAACTAACTTCGTCATAAGTCATATGCAAGGCGGAACGGTCCCACAAGTGCCCGATCTGGCTACGGGCTGGCGGGATAAGGGTAAATTTACAGTTATTATTAGTGTCACGAAAAAGTGACCGGGTGGGGGGGGGGGGGGGTTGGGAGGGAGGGAGAGTAAGATAACTATTGTAACTCCTATTCAAAACTACGTTTTGTTTGTATTTTATGCATATACTTGTACCGTATCTGGCCAGCATGTATAAAGCATGCATGTTTATTGCCTAATGTGCCCAGTGGCGGAGCTAGGGGTATTGGTCGGGGGGGGGGGGGGGAGAATGGCTTATAGGGACACTTTCGACATTATCTAAGCGGAGCGCCACCACAGGTTGGCGTAGAGCGTACAGAAATGTTTTGAGTAAAGATACTCCCTAGATCGCCGGAAATGACCCTTTCCGGGCTAATTTGCAGATAAACGAAGAATAAATAGGTGTCATCGCCATTTGTGACAACTCGGAAGTTTATATGGGTGTTGAAAGTACATGCGCTTCATTACAATCCCTGTGGTATCTTTGTGAGTGGACGTTTTCGAAAAAATAGATCGAAAACCCCGTACAGTTCTTGGACATAGTTTCGTACAACGGAATTAAGTGCCGATAAATTAAAGACAGCCGTACGTTAGAGCATTTTGTCAGAAAATTACACCAACAAAATGTGACAAATGTCAATAGATAGACGAGAGCGCAATAAGAAAGTCAATAATCGCGAATAAGTTAAAAGTGGTGAAAAGCTGAAAAGGGCGCCATCATTCCATTCGAGTCCGTCAGGGGGGGGGGGGGATCCACCCCCTGACTGTATGGACGCTCCGCCACTGAATATACGCCAGCAGCCGGGCCAGCTGGTATCAATATTTCCGAACGTTGCCCTTTGTAAAACCAAAAGCAGAGAAAGTCACAAGGATTACTGTGGCACCTACACTGAAAAAGCGTTTTGAAAGAAGAAATAGCAGGCTAATCATTGGGCCTATTGGTTTAACATATCTGCCTCAGACATCGCATATATGATCATTTAGTGAAGAACATTCAGTGAAGAAATTGTAATAAAAGGAGACAGTGGCGTCGCCAGGGGGTGGCCTAAGGGGGGGGGGCAAGTGCCCTCCCAAAAAAATCGTGCCCCCAGGTGCCCCCAGATGCGATTTGTAGCGTTAAAAAACTCAAACAAAATCTTTATCTGCCTCAATTAAAAACATAAATATCGGACAGACTAAGCCCGAAAATTCTTGAACATAAAATTACTTCAAGTTGCAAAATATAGCACCAGATTGCATCTAAGAACCCTTAATTAATTAATAAAAACCTTGAACCCCTTCCCCTAGAACGGCTTTCACAAATAAACATTGTGCCCCCTAATTAAGTGCTGTGCCCCCACTCCGTGCCGCCCCCAAGATTGAAATGTCTTGCGACGCCACTGAAAGGAGGTTAAACATTTAATTTTCCATACTAAGCTCAACTGCTCCTCATTCCACACTTCCCCTCCATCCCTGTTAATGCTACATTTATCGCTCGCCTCCCCTTGTCACATATTTTTGCAATTGACTATAGCCAGGCTGGTAGCTTATGATCTGTGACTGAAAAAAAAGAGAAAGAAAAGAGCCATACTTTCATACTTTGCTTCATTCATTCGAACAAAAAAATAGCCAATATCCATGAAAATGAAACGCTTCGATCAAATAAAGAAACACATGAAATGAAATAAAATGGGAAAAAAAATTCCTGAAAAGCTTTCGCAAAAAGAATATTGTTCACGAGGGAAACAAAAGTTAGGTCCCACCGAGATTTGAACTCGGATCGCGAGATTCAGAGTCTCGAGTGCTAACCGTTACACCATGGGACCTCTGATGTACAACGAGGACGATTTATAAATATATAAAGTTAATTTTAGTAGAAGATTCCTCGTAATTCATTCTCAATACCAAAATGTTGAGACGTTGTTCTTTGACCAAATATAAACAGTTTCAGAAACAATAACCATCGAGAATTGCTTGCCGAATACGATTTTTTGGTTTGATTTTTTTTATGTAGAAGTAATCGCGCGTGGTGAAATATTGAATATTCATGAGAGGCAGAACCCAGCTTTAACCACTGTAGCGTAAATGACCTTTCAGTTTTGGTCTTGTTTCTATGAATTTGTTGGTTTCCGTAGCTTTCCTGGGACGTCGGGAAGTTATTATCGCAGATTATTTCCCTTGATATTGCTATCATTTAAATAAATGCTTGAAACGGATTACCAACTCATACACATGAAGCACGGTATATTTACAATACTTTGGAGTTGTGAAAAGTTGCGAACACTTGTGTACTGTACTTATGGGGTGTGTCCAATTCTTGTTGACAGCTGACTCAGTTATGACTTAGCCAACTTGCTATGCAATAACATTAATACCGAGGGAATGTGGTTTCTCATCCGATAGGAAACAAGTAGAAACATTGTGTTATAGCGGTGTTTGCTGTTTTCATATTCCTCAATATACAGGATCCTACGTGTAGTTTGATTTTCAGAAAGGAAAAAGTTTGTTGAAGTTGCTTTTTTTCGGTAAGATAACTTTGCCAACCAAGACGACCTTCCAAATTTAGTTAGGCCTAAGTTAGCACTGTTTACCTTCGTTGAATGCCCCCCTTTATTTCATAGGCTACAACTTGTACAATGCCATGTATGATATAACTGTAATGTTTATTCTCTACACAATGTTGGTACTAAGTATGAGACTAAGTTGGCGCTTAACGATGCACTGTGATAGAAGAATTAAGCAGAAAGTTGTGTCTATGTTGTACTTGTAGAATATGGGGTAGGCCATGGCCTCTACTTACTTGAGAGTAATTCGAGGACACGTACCACAGGTTATATAGGCTTCAGTATGTAATGATGTATTAATCAATTTTGATTTGATGTTGCTCAATATAGGTACTATTGTCAATTGGTATAGCCAATATTACTGGTTTTTGTATGAGTTTTACCTGTTTTGGGTTTTTCAGTAGTGCTCATAAACTTATTTGTTTGTGTGCATGTCTACCTTGCACTTCTGCAATGTTGATTTACTGTACAATTGCACAAGTACGTTGTACAATAGAATTGTAAATATGATAAGTCACAATGACAAAGAAAAAGTTTGGTATATTCTGTTCCTGTGTTATGAAGATTCGTATTTCAAACCTCATTCTGTACAGTAAGTTAAACACATTTAACAATTTCAGAGCAAAGTTAGCTCTATACTATAGAGGCCATATATATAGTCAGTATTGCGAAGTTCGCCATACTGCGAAGTTCGGGCACCCTAAGAAATACACGATTTTCACCATGAAAACCTACAGGAAGAGCCAAATTTCACCAAAAAATACGAAGCTACAGTTATTTTCTCTCCAAAATGACCCGTGTGCAAGAAATTACTTACATATTTGTCAATAAAATGACGAAGATCTATGAAGTCTGTTATAATTACTGAAAGAGCAACAGCGCCACTAATTTTTACCAGCGCCACACTGTAGGTTGCGTGGCCGAAATTCGCAATACTCTAGCAAGAAATACCAGTTCCACAATCACGAAGAATCTTCTTGGAAAACAACGTGAAAACAGTTTGCAGGAAAGAAAGTTTGGCCGTGTATCGTACTATAACAAAATTCTCCCACCATATGAAGTATATTTTCAAATGATTTATACCAGAAGATTTAGTTTTGGGGTGTTTTAAGTCTTAAGTGGGCGAACTTCGAAGTCACCATCCTACCTAATAAATCTCAATGACATATTACGGTTGGTAACATTATTTACATATGATTTATTAAAGAAAAGCAAGCATTAACTTGTGGATTAATGCTATACTATATGAAGTAGTTGCCTGGAATGTACAAATCCCAGTTTTAGTTAACCAGCCATAACTACTGTACAACGTTCCCACATTTTTTTTCCTACTGCACTTGTAAAATCAAAAGGGTTTTTAAATGCAACTTGAGATGCAATTGCAACAGAATGCCTTGGAATTCAGTCTTTTTATTTCCCTTAGCAATTAACTATAAGACTATCACATGCTGCACCATTTGTTTCTTGGTTGTAAATAAGATCATGAATGGAATCGAAAATTATGGTAAAAGCAACTGCTTAAAGGTTCATCGACCTAAATTCTGGAGGCTAAGGTATAAAAATGACAGAATAAACTAAGTTCTCAAAATGTGAATATCTTAAATAGTAGCTGATTTATTTCAGTCTTAATGTGATAGGCATATACTGTAAACAGTGGAAAGGGTAATTGTACACTATGTGCAGCATAAGCTGCCACATCTGAAAAAAAGATTAATTAGCACTCTCTACATTTGCATGGTTACCCAGCCCCCCCCACTCCTCCTACCCCTGATCAAGTTTTATCTGTACAAACCAAACATATAAGGTTGGTATGAAATGTTATGCCTGGAAGTGTTCACACGGGGCCTCTTGACCACATTTGCATCATCTACCTATTGGATAATTTCAGCACTTTGGATATCTGTATAATATGCAAAATTGCCCCCCCCCCCTCGCTGGTGAAGAATAGTCTCATCCATACTCTATAAAAAGGCAAGTGTGTGCCTTTCTAAATATTTGAATATCGATCATCACTAACATGAGGTTATTTATAAAAGGAAGGAGTGTCTATTTAAGCTTTCACTTTTCAGACTGATACATACTTTAGCATTTAGGAGGATATTAAACTGGGAAATGAAAGATGAAAAGCATATACGAGTACAGAAAAATTAATCATGTCTACCTCTGCATGGCCATCTTTATTCTTTATTATTTCATTCTCAAGTCTTTTCATTGTTCCCGCACAGATCCTGGGAAGCTTTTGTTTCTTCTCATGCAAATGCTTGTAATCAGTAAACTTGTAATTGGTCCATGCCCTTGATGTATAGAAAACTTTCAAGCTTCATCACATAGCTCATACGTACACTGCGTACAGTACATGCAAATCTGTGGTTTACATCAGTGAGAAGATTTTACTTATGTTTTCATGTCTGAATGGATGAGGAATGGAGTA
The DNA here is from genome assembly GCF_037975245.1 of Apostichopus japonicus. NCBI lineage: Eukaryota > Metazoa > Echinodermata > Holothuroidea > Aspidochirotida > Stichopodidae > Apostichopus > Apostichopus japonicus. The sequence continues at coordinate 19,433,351 of NC_092574.1, forward strand.
GTGATGGGGTGCTACAAGGAAGGAAGCTGTTACCAAGGTAACTGCTCCCTGAGGGACAAGTTTGAAGTAGGAATGGTACCTGCAGTAGAATTGATATGACTTGTAACAGGAAGGAAATGTGCACTATTAGTACTTGAGTTATAATCTTGTGATTTTCCCGAGATAGATCAAAGGTCAAAACATTTCCATAACTTTACATTGACCTTGGGTGTATTTTAAATACCCTAGATATAAATGTCAGACTATATAGATCTAAATGCAGTTCTAAGAAAAGACAGCTTGAGCAGTGGTACATAAACTGTTAGAACTGTTATATGCAAATAACTAAAAAAAAAGGTATGCTAAATTGTGGCCTCAGCTAATTATTTCATTCAACTGAAGTGTCATGGGAATATATAGAGCTCTGTAATGACACAACCTGCAACATTCTAAAGTCTTGTTAATTGGAGGTTAATGCCATACAAACATTTTGCTGGTAAAGTTGTACAGTGTGTAACACCATGGATAGGCTTTCTACTAAATATGCTGTATTGGCCCTAAATATGCTAGATATTCAAATATTGTCACTTTTGGTCAAAATTCTTAAACTGTTTTTATTACAACCTGCGAGGAAATTGTCCTCACTGGGACATTCAGTCATCTCTTGTGTTCCTTAAAAATGTCTGAGAACAATTTGGAGAGTAAAGACCTCCAGGAAGGTACTTTTGGAAAACTTCTAACAATTACAGCATGCTATAATTTGGGGCATATATACAGACTACCTTTCATGGTACTATGTGTAGGGACCTCAAGGGCCAAGTTATTACTGTAGGTCTATATGCTAGTATGATCAATTGTATTATACCAAAAAAAAACACTTACAGTGGCTTACATTGGACATTTTACACTTGATCAATTTTATAGTAATTTTACATGGTGTTTCAAGCTTTGATAGCTTTAGACCTACTTTGTGGTCATACTGTTGATAATGATAATGAGACGGACTGTCCAAATGCAATCTTGTACCGAATTTAGTTTACCACTATAGGAGAAGCTCCTTTCTTGTTTGACTATATATACTCTCTCTAATGAAGTTCCTTTATTAAACTTACTTCAATGTCAGTTGATCGTAGAAGTTGAGCAGTTCAAGGATGGTATTTAAGAAAGTATTAGAAACAGTACCTGTAACTTTTTTTTTCTTTTGGGCAGGAAACAATAATGATTTCAAAGTACTGCTCTATGAGTGTCTGTGCTGAGGATGCATAAAGCTTAAAAAAACAATTTAACTCTCATATTTCTATGCTTGGAAAGAAACAATTTTGAAATTTTAACTTTGGTATTGATAATTCAACTAATATGTTTGAACAGCTGTTTAAAATCTTTAGAAAGTAATTTTTTTAGTAAAAGCAAGCATAAACCCTTCAAAAGCTATTTACCTATCACACATTTATGAGAGAGGCCTCTTATCCTTATCAGCTTTGCACTATAAGAAGTTTGATGGACATGCTGTCTTCAAATATCTACTTGAAGTGAACAGTATAAGCACATCATCTATGAAATGGTTACTATAGTCCTAAAGGAGCTTAGACTACTCAGAGTGAAGTTGTAAAGGATTCTTTTCTGCTGTGATTGTCTGAAAATGACAGCACTTGACCAGTATGACATGTATGTAGCATCTATACTGTATGAGAGATAGGTAGGTTGGTAAATGGAACACCAGCTTTGTGGTGAACATCAGTTTATCATTTTACCTATTTGGAGGTATTTATTATTTAATGCAATTTTATTTGATTCAATAAACTAGTCGCACCTCTTGGACAACCTCCACAGCTGATTATGGTCATCCGACCAGAACTTCAGTTGTCTCGGACTAGGTGACTACTGTAGAATTAAAAAGTTGCACTGCTATTATAAGTGTTAGGTTGTGAACTTGAAACCAAACTTGTGCACCAACATAGTTTATAGTGTTGGAACTAAATGCAGTCACTGCACTTGAACGAAAACGAATTCTTTCTGTTCAAGTACAGACCTGTACTATTCTTCAAATATTAACAGCCGTAATGCCAAAAGGTTTGAATGGATTTTGTGGCACAAGCAAGTTTCAGTGTTTTAGTACATTCATTGGCAATCATTTCGATAGCTTTTGCTATGCCGGTGAAGTTATGGTTGTTTCAGATAATTAGTTAAGTGATGATTAACTCATATGTGTGCAACATATCATCTGAAATGGCAACTAAGCACAATTCTATTTGTGAAAGAAAAACCTAAACCCTTTAATGGATGCAACAATTCATGCAGTTTTACTTGTGTGTCATCCCTTCTTTTTACCGACCATTAGGGTTCTGCACCCTTCTGTATATCAGAATTGTATTCCTGTGAAATCAGAATTGTATTCCTGTGACAGGGCAATGGGGTTGGGGGGGGGGGAGGGTGATGTCAATCTCTAAGTGAATGTTAATATACTGTAACTTTATTAGGGATGGTAGGTTTACCTAAGAAAGTAAAATTGTAATTATGGCTGAAAGAAGCAGTTAAAAGCTTTCTAAATATGTTTGACAATGAAGGGGAGCGGGGGTTGGGGGATTGGGTGGAGGGGGGCAGACATCAGTCAATTCATCAGTGGTGTTGAAATTACTGCCATGCTATTGCTCTGAAATCATTGTGGTGCCTGCATGATCCCTCTGCTGTCTGTGCCATGGGTTGGGTTGGGGATGTATGGATGCTTCGGGAGCCCTCTGATAATTAGTTGAAATTCCAACAATTCTACCTGTAGCTGTGAAATAGCAAGTTGTATTCCCCAAGCTTGAAACATGCACATACCTTGCCCCTATGTACATATGTGTAATATTGATTTTTTTCTTGTGGATTTCTAAAATACCAACTCTGTAGTATTGCATGTATACATTGCATGGCAAACTCCTCTTTTGTATATATTTAATGGAGTGCCATTTCCCTATATTGACAATTCACAGTTCATCACACAGGAAATATGCCCTCATATTAGCTAGAAAGAATTGAAGTCTATGTATCTGATTGCATGTTTTCCTGAGGGAAATGGAAGGCTTTATTATAAATTCAAATTGTATGATATATACTATAATCCATTAGCTCCATATAGTGTGCATATATATGTCACCCGATTGGTACTCTTATACATGTGTGACATTCATTGAACTTATAATTTGAGGTAGATCTTAAGAACAATGTCCTGCATAAAAAGTTTGATATGTTATATGCTACCTAGGTAAACATTGTCATTGGGTACCACAGACATATGACACAGCCTGCCATTAATGGAGGGAACGAGGGATGTGGTCTAGCCAAGAATGTGCTTGTGGGGGGGGGGAGGGGGAGGGGGCAGAGGTAGAGGTAGAAAAGTTCTTTGTGAACCAGCAACATATTATATACCAAATTGATACCATCTCCAAACAAAACTAAAACTCCTCCAAGGGAGATAGGGGTGAAGGGCATTGATGGGGAGTAGAGGGAAAGGTCTGGGGGGGGTGGATGGGAGGAAGAGGTTGGGATTGTCACTTGCTGCTTATTAAAACAAAGTTTTGAATGAATTGATGTTGATGCTCTTAAGAAATGTACAATTGCAATAATTAATATACTCTGTGCCACATTTAACTCTGAACTGCTTTGTTTTTCCTGAGTGTTTATTTTCAGAACTTTTTTAGATCTGTATAGTCCCACGCAGCGATTGTTTTAATTGCATGTATTGCATATTTTCAGTTTACATTAGTTACTCTTTTTTTCTCTTGTCATTTCCTGTTTTGAATGCAAATATACATGTGAAAGGAATAGTAGCTTATATGCATGAAAAGAAAAGTGGAAACTTGAATCAGATTATAACATTAAAGCACAGCATAATCAAAATTTGGTCATCATCAAGTTTCATAATATTTTTTTTCTTTGCCAAAGATGACAGACTATGAATTAAAACAAGTTGGTGATCTTTAAGACATCCTTGTTTAGATTTTTCATCTCATGAACATCAACTGTATACTTGGAAAAATATACTTTCAAAAGTTTATATAATTAAAAAAAAAAATTGTATCATCCATATACTACTTTTTTTTCATATCATGATGGGAAAAATATTATTGATAAGGTGCAAAAGTAAATAAGGAATGCAAATTTTAACTTTTCGACTTTGTCATTAATTAGCATGAAGCTTGAATAGCATTGCTTTAGTATTATGAGTGTCAACTCCACATAAAATATTGACCAAAGTCAGTTCCCCCTTCATTGACATTGGCTTTCCCTCTCCTTCCCCTCCCCTTTCCCTTTCCCTTGCCCCACCCCTTGTCCCTTGCCCCTCCCATGCCCTCCCAATGCCCCTCCTCATTAACATAGAGATTGTTCTTCAGTCCTTAAAAGCGATTATTTAAGATTTAGATTTTGCAACTCAAACTATTGATAAGTCAGTCAGTAAGTTTACATGGATTTCACGCAAGGCTGGATGACATGCATATGATTCTGTGATGACCTCATATAAAACAAATAAACTTGAAATAAATAATAAAATAAACATACCCTTAAAAGACATTTGATACATGTATATTTACTGCTACGATATATGTGCAAACGTGTTGAAAATATGATCGGGGGAGTTTTGTAAAGCTACAATATATCAGAAGTGAATAGAGATCAATTTGAATTACTCTTGAATGCCCCACATCATTGTCCATGCATGCTTTGATTGATATTCTAGTGTAGTACTGCATGTTTTAAGTGTATATATCTGCAAATTAACAAATGTATTTTTATATTGGTACAGCCTTATAGGATAGAAACCTCTGTATCAGTATATATATACAGTATATATACCAGCACTGTGTTCTTTGTGGTCTCAGCTGGCATATATATGTGTGCCTCCTCAAGGCATGATTATGAGTGAGTCATTCTTGAATGGTCTTGCCTATCCTGTGAGATATTTTTCAACCTCTGACTCATATATGATTATGAATGACATCACATCAGCCTCTAGTCAGTCTAGAGAAATCCAGCTACGATTTGTATTGTCTGGCCGGTGGTCTCTCCACGTGGTTACGGTTACCGTAGTAATTCATCTTCATCTCTGTTGGTTGATACAGTAAAGCTTGTAGCAGCCTGATGCTACTGTATATATATTATTGTGTACATACATATTACTAAAGCCAAATCAACTGCTTGTATATATATAGCCAACATTTCTGCACTAATTATCATATTCCATTCAATGAATTTTCATGAATGAAATTGATTAGTCATTGACGATATAAATCACAAAGTATTTGCGTAGTTTGTTTTTGCCCTTTGAAAGTGTACACAATGGGGGGATTTGTTAGCAGATGTGTTGAAGTCCCAACTCTATACCTGGAGTGATAAAGTAGCCAGAATATTAGTGATTTAACAAGTATATAAATATGTAAACCTGCAGTTAGCAGATGTGCGTTGAGACTGTCAGTCTTGAGGTAAAATTGTCTCGCACAAACCCATTGAGTTATTTCATGTTTGATCTGCCCAGATTGATTAAATTGTTTTCACATGTGTGTGTTTTGATTTTTTTTTCTCGTTTCGTAGAACATGCGTCAACTGGCATTTTTCCAAGTAGTAAGAAGAAACAGTGGCCATGTGTGTTGAAGGTTGCTGGGTTGGTTGGAAAATGTTTCCATGGATTGGTGCACATCATTGGATACAGTTACAATATTGTTCCATGTATTATGTCTATGGGAGAGTGGAGGGGGGGGGGGGGTGGGTGTATGGGAGGTTAGTGGAGATGGGAAGGTAAGGGAGGTTTGTCTACCCTATGAACTGCACATTGCTCAATCTAGGTAAGGTGAAATTTGATTGTGTCTAGGGCTTTGTTCCATTGTTCATTTTCTTTCCCTGGCTCTTAATTAATTGAGAATATGTCTGTTTTATGTGATTACAAAGCACACTTTGTCATTTGTTGTATTGAAAATAGCCTGTAATACTTTCTGTATCTTGGAAATGTGTTTTTTTTTGTATATGGCTGGTGTAACCTGAAGTGTTGACTTTGAGAACGAGGAATTTCTTTAGTTTTCAATCAAGTTTAGCCATTTGCAAATCTAGGACTAGCTATTACCAATCATTTAATCAATATAACCAATGTGTTTCATCACAGGTGAATGCGACATGTGACCAATTTTAGTATTTCCAGCATTTTTTGGAGCACGACTGATGCAGGGACTTATTTAGTGTTCAACTTTTGTTTTGAAATCCCTGAATTTTGTTCTTATGAAATAATAATAATAAATGAGACTATAGCGCCAAATCAGTAAACAAAAGTCACTGCTCAATGCGCTTTACAAAGAAAGTAAATTAATTTACAAAAGAACAAGTGAAAAAAATGGGTCTTAAGTAGACTTTTGAAAGTAGAAAGTTTATAGCATGTTCGAATGTGATCTGGTAACTTGTTCCAGAGATAAGAGCCAGAGTATTCGAAGCTTCTGTAACCATAGGTCTTCAAGCGTGGTTTAGGAACAGTTAAATACAGTTTGTTGGAGGAACGAAGTGTGCAAGTTGGAATATATGGCAAGAGAAGTTGTGACAGGTATACAGGCCGTTCCAGATGATTAGCACAAAAGGTGAGAAGAAGTAGTTTATACTGAATTCTGTAGCTGATAGGGAGCCAGTGAAGTTCCTTCAGAAGAGGAGTGGTTCGGCATTTTAATACTATGGTCTCTGTAATTAACTGCTATGTTCATATATTTGCAAGTTTTAACAATAGGATAGTATTAGGATAGTATTAACAATAGGATAGTATTAACAATAGGATAGTATTAACAACATGGGATTGTATCAACAAGAGGACCATTTTGCATAGCATTTTACAATGCAATACTGGTTTAATTATTCTGTGCGATGACAATGTACTTAATAGGCCCCTTGGAAGTTGATATTCACTTTGCATACTTACTAGATGGGGTTTATATATATTTGAGTTTGAGGTAAAAGCAATTGTGTTGCTACAGTTAAAATCTGGTAAACTTCTAAAAGGGTTTATCACCAAGCCAGCTCAGGTTAAACTTCTTTGTTGTACATCCTGGTCTTAAAGTTAATCTTAACAACAGACTTTGACCCTTTTGTACCATGCAGGGCTATGAATCTTTTAGTTTCTCTATTGAATGTGGTAAATAGTTTCAACAAATCCCTTCATGCAAGTATGACTGTGCTGGGTGGGTTTGAAGTCAAGTAGTAATCATAGATGGGCCAACTTGATAGCTTCTATAAACATGATGACGGGTGTTTAGGAATGGGTGTTTCTACGAAAGAATACGGTTACCTGGTTTGTTCAAAGAAGTTAAGGCAAACTATGTGTAAACAGTGCCAAACTAGAAGTATGTGCAGTGTGCATATCTGGGTATATTTATAACACAAACAAAGGATGGTACAAAATACGTCAGTATTCAACATATGAGGTTATGTACTCTCTGTTTATAACAATATGATTTATTGGATAACTGAGTTGGCCGTTTTAATTTAATCATTTAAAAACTTTGAACCACAAATCTGCATTCAGCAATGCTGCATAAAATTCTGCCATAATTTCTGGTGGAATATACTGTGCCCACTGCCTGTTACAGAAAACCCTTGGTAGGTCTTAAGAAATATGCAAGTTACTGTACTTCAGTTACTTATCAAAACTACACTGTGAAATGTTACCCCGAAAGGTGATGAGGGTGGTATTGAAGAACTTAGCATGCATAGACTCCGGATATGTGACCTGTTTATTCACTTCAGTGCCTTCGGCTTTGAGTACAACGTTTCTGAATGATGCCGTGTTGGACGAATCTAATGGTAATAGTAATTACCGACTTTCCGCGTTACATAGTGTTTGCTGACTTTAGGATCTGTGGTCCCCTCACAGTTGTGCAAGGTCAGGAAAAGTGACTCCATAGTTTTCCCTTTTGAGAAACCAAAAATGGCACCCAATGCAGAACCATGAAATTAAGACCCGTATTATCATTATTATTATTATTATAAATCTTTGAATGTGATTTTGCAATGGAAACAATAAAGTTTGTTTGGCTGACTCTGTATAACTTTAAACCATCTATACTGTAACTAATAGCTTATTAGGATTATCTCAAGAATGCTTGATTTGACTTTCGTTCTGTAATACAAAGATAGGTACATGCAGTTTATTACTGATTAACTTTTCCTGACAAGTTGTAGGTGATGGTTATCTCATAGCATTTGTGTTCATGCATTCTGTTTAGTGTCAGCATACAGAACGTACACCCAAACTGTTGTTTCTTATTATTTGTCTTGCTTAATCCCTTACTTATCTTTCTCTGTTTATCTTCCTTTCTTACATCCATGGGAGTGTTCTACTTAAATTATTAAGCCACAAGGTTTAATTAATGCTTAGAACACGTCCTTTCATAAATATGCATGCAGTTTATTAAACTAAAATTGTAAATTATTTGTGTATATATTATTGCATGTTGTGGAAAATAAATATACAAATGAAATCCATTGAAACCAAGGAGAAGTTTAGAATGAGAATGATAGCAATTAGAATGCCATAGATTTTCTCAAAACAACTTAAGAGGCATATAATAATTTATCAGGTCAGTATGACGTAGTGCTTGTGTACTTTGTGTCCCTGGAATGTTCAATTCAACTCTCCAATGTATATTTTAGCTCCATCTGTTTCCTGATCGCTGTGATTTTCAAACCTTTATTGGTATATACTGTTTCCTCTTCTGCAAACTACTTTTCCCCGATTCCATGTATTGTCGGGTCTACACTTATCAACAAAATGTAACAATGATAATAGAGATAAGAGCTAGGTCAGTAAACAGGATCAGCAAAAATCATTTATAAACACATCTGTTCTGGCCTGTGCGAATGTCTTTCTTTGTTTTAAACAAACAAGCTGACCGCAATGTACGGTTGAACAAGGGTCACTGAAGAGGGGAAGGGAGAGGGGTTGGAGGAGGGCAAAGGGGTTGGAGGAGGGTATGGAGGAGGGGGAAGGGGACAGAGGAGGGGGTAGGGGGAGGGCCCGATTTATACTTATATCTTTCGTAGTTTATGAAGTAGTAGCAGTAATATGAACTTCTTGAATGTACTTGAGATAATAATATTTTGTTTGTTCACACATTTTGTCTTTCACAAAAATACTGAAGAGAGGACCATGGTTCTACCTACATGTACAAATACATAGCTTTTTTGCTTTGAACAATATGCTGTTTCGTACAGTACCTCACCTCATCATGTAAAACTAGATCAATTTTTCTGGTCACCTGGTGCAAGCATATTAAGTCAGATAAGTCAATTGGAACCAATTATAAGCTTTGCTGCGTTTGTTCAGATGTCTCGATGGATATCAGTATAAAAATTATTGCTTCTTAAGCATATATACTGCAAAGTATTCCTTCGGCCTACACGCTGACAACATTAGATTCAGATCATAGTTCAGTTTTCTATTTCAGCCAAGAAGCCTGAGTTCAAGATTATTCATTTCAATTCTTTTGACAAATGTCAGAAAAACACATGAAATTACATAAAAGGCGTTACGATACAGTCAGACAGTAATACGATTACTTCAGTATATATTTGTCCAAAATGACCAAAGTGAACTGACGCAGTGGTAGGCTATACTTTTACTGTACGTATTTCAAAAGCTGTCGGGCGACATTTCGCTTCAAAACAAGTCCCTGGGCAATTTTGAAAGAATGGAAATTTGGTGTGTGATCTCTCGACTAATTCATCACCTAGTCCACCATCAAGATTGTATATGCTTTCTCCTTGTAACTCCTGGCAGTTAAACCTAGTTGCTTTGTAACTAGTTCCTCTTTTAGTGCGATATGACTCCACAGCGACTTCCGCTCAAGACCTCCAACGTTGACCGCGTTTCCTTCCTCTAATTGTGCCGTTTTCCTGGTATTTCTTCCTGTGGAGAGTAAAGAAATAAATTGAGCACATGCAATTGGGGTATCAACTCAGGAAATGGGGGAGGTAAAGATCCTTTAGAAGTTTGGTAGGATGACTCTCTCAGAATGATAAACTGTGAAAGTCTTGTTTGCCACATGTGTACACATATATATTACTGTACATGTAGCACATTCGGGGAACTCGTCCGCCACCCACATGGTTTCGGTTGCAGGCTATATATGGACATTCATGCATTATTCATGTTCATGGGTTTGGACTGTTATCGCTCTAGTTCGAAAATGAAATTCAACAACAGTACCAAATGCAGTTCATGATAAATGCTGAACCCCAGTCAACTTTCTTTTCAAATGCTGAAAAGAAAAAGAAAAAAAAAAATGGAAAGCGTGGACATTGCTAGACTGCTGTTGTATTTAGTAGGGTAAAAATGGGGTAGATTTTTTTTGGTTGGATCAGCAGCCACCTATGCTCTCCTTGTTCCTCCTAAAGCCTTGGCCTATTTATGTTTGTCACTTGTTACTTTACCCCTCTTCATAAAATGGGGCAATTTTTCCCCCTTTTTCCTTGTTTTTGACGGAAGTTAAATGCCAACTAGTTCAGACTTGATTGCTTTTGTTGAAGGTTAAAACTGATTGTATTGAACCCTCGTTTCAATATTTGTGCTTTTTAAACATTGATTCAAAAAAAATATAGCCACAGTGGCTGCCTGGATGGCTATAAATGAATCGATTGTATTGTCATGAAAACTGGCTATACTGTTCAAAAGTTGACAGTTGTTAAAGTGGGTTGCATTCCTTCATTCCTATTATAATTAAATGTAAAGATATGTGAAAGCACAATTGATATGCACTATATTTATAAAAAACGTTCAATAAGCGAAATCTGCACCCAATGAAAAGTCTTCAAGATTAGGTGGTGTCGTTGTAGCCAGCGCACAAATTTGTGCTTGGTTGGTAAAAAGTTTTGCTAGATGAAGGGCTTTAAATTGAGGGCCTGGAGAAAAAGGTGGAATTATGGAAGGAAAGTTGAACAAGGTGGGAAGATGTGGGAAGGGGATAAGGACATGTGGGAATAATCAGAAGATATTTTAAAATAATTGGGCAAAATATGCAAGAAAGCAAAATGTGGTAATTACAAAAAGGAAATAGAAAGAAAGAGGAAATTTCAACAAAGCAAATAACCATGAGCAATTTACAAGATGCTATTATGTTTGTGACTAATAAAAGATGGGGACATAAGGTAAGGTGGTAGGTCTAGCTTTAGAATATGAAATCTTATAGTAGGTCATTGTCCTACTACTGCAGGGATATTACAAGTTTTTTGCACTATATGTATGGATAGGTTCATAAACACAAATGTCATAGACGGTGTTAATTGCTTTATTGGGTAAACAATCATAGATCACTGTTAAACGTGGTGCCGTGCAAGTTTATGAAGGTTTATAGTGCCTGAATTGGAGCTTGCGGCAATCAGGATTTCACCCAATAGGAATGCCACCATTGTTTGGCTTTCTAGACGTATTTGTGCAGGGTATTTAAACTGATGACCTTTATAAATGATAGGGTGGTAGTAGTGCTACACGGCTTTAAAGTAGTTCTATAGCTACCAGGAAATGCAGTAAGTACGGTACTAGAATATAAGTTAGCCAAAATCTTTTGAATGCAATTTTTGTCATTTCTGAAAAACACAGATAATGGAATTCAAGATTATGACATATTGGAAATACTTCAACTTGTAATTTAGAGTTCAGGCCCCGATCTTTTCAGTGTTCCTCTCTTGGAATTTGTTTCCATCTGGGTGCATTTTCCTATCTGGATACTTTTGGATCCATTTTAAGTGCAGACAACACCCATTGTTAGCTTGTTCATTCTTTAAAAGCTTGAACTTTTTAAACTGTTGCAAGAGTGCTCGAGTAGCCGACATAACGAGGCTGTAAAATCCTCGACATGCTACTTTATACTACGCTTTCTATAACTTGAATTGTAATTGTTATAAACTGCATGGGGAAAGTTTGTTGTTAGCTGCTACAGAAGGCTTATCATATGGAATGGTTTCAAATTTGGACCTGTTTCATAGAGAGCTGTGGATTGAAATCTAAACCCGGGGGTCTGGGTTCAACATTCAAGATGTTTCCAGACCAAAATCCCTATATATTTTGAATGCAAAATGTACTCATAACTCTGAGATTTTGTTATGCCGGTCACAGAAGAATATATAAAAGTCAGGGTTTGAACTTCTTGATGGGTGTTTAGAAATGTTGGTTGGGGAAAATGGTTCTAAGAGAGAACCAGATTAGGTCGGTGGGGTGATCAAATGTGAGACCTGAAGGCCCCCTTCTACCTGACTAGGTGTCAGCTAGTGGAGTGATCTGTTATGATCGGGCTGGATTGAAATATTTCGTGGGCTGGGTTTGTCCCTTGGGTGGACCGCCCATTTGAGAAACCTTAAAGTGAATGTCTGTGACTTTTTATATTTTTAAGGTATTTTCAAAGTACTGTATACTTTTGGTGCCATTTTTAATGCAGCTGTTTTTGTTCGGTCGCCAGTATCTTAGCTACTGTTACTGCGCATATATATCCAGAGACTTACAGTATTCTCAGTACTAACTATGCAAAATCCAATAAATCCAGAAATTTACAAACTTTTGAAAGAGTTTAGCCTTCCAAGCTAATGAGCTTAGATGTTGATTTCAATTGAACCTTAACAGAATCAATGGAAAAATTCCTGAAAATTGAAGACATTGAAAGAAGCCAAGTTTATGAATTCTAACTGATGCATTTTGTTTATAATTTTTGAGCATTGCTGAAAGGTGGCTCATAAAATAGAGCAATCGAGGAAGTGAGCTCAGTTTTTCTTTTTGTGAAGTCGCCTTCCTAACCTGATCAACAACGCAAGTGGTAATATTATAATGTACCGCAAAATGTCTAGCTAGGATTTTTCCTTAAATACTTGGTTCATATTTGAGCTTTTAACCTCTGAGGGGAATGATCTTAAGTTGTATTACTTGTGGACAAGATCTTTGCACAAACACCTTTTGGCAAACAGTCAGTTGTAGACATTTAAATCAAGTATGAAAGACATAAAATCTGTAAGTAAACATCAGTAGACATGGTAAGGGATACAAATTGTGATCCTGGGAATTGTGCACTTTTTTTGTTTGTTTTATGATTTAAAAAGGTTCCTACAGTTATTGCTATGCCAGCAATAGAAGTGCTTCCTGGTATGGTTTTCTTTCATTTCCACTGCACATAGTATACATGATTCTAGTAATTGAGATTTACGTCGCTCCTTGCTTACCTGTCTCCCCACAACCTTAGCACTCTCCTTCTACCATGCCTAGAATGAACTGGTTACCTTTTAACCCTGTGTGCCTGCCCTCTATGACTGGCTCTTCCGTTCAATGCCTTTCCTTCTCAGTCTACCATCCATCCGAAATGCCAGCACCGTGCCTTTTTTGGTCTGGATTTTTCTTAACGTTATTCGTACGGAACTGTGGCCTAGGATCTTAGTTTTTCCATCCATCGGATACTGAATTAGTCTACCAAGCTCGTCACGTGTAAATATCGTAAACCAGTAAGTTTTGGGATTTACACGCAAAACGAAAACATTTGAACTTCAGGACAAAATGAAACCTGCAGAGAGATGCAGCAAGGAATTGAAAGCAAGCTGCCGATATCATCAGATTATCTTTTGTTTTTCATGATCGTAAGATTAAAGAAAGTCTTGCCCCTAGCCACCAGCAACCCCCCCCCCCCCCCACCACACACACACAATCACGTATGTTACCTTTGGTTACAAAATGTAAAACTTTTCTCCAACCAAAGTTGCAATTTTTTTGTTCAAATTTAACGTTCAATCATTTTAATCCGTAAGTTTTAGTCCTAGAAGATGCAATTAGATTATTTAAGCAACAGTTTTGGTGGCACCATTTTCTATGCAACTCCTGATAAATTATGACAATGATTCCCTCAGTGTGCAATAGATAATAGGGACTATAGTATCTATTGACATGTGACACCTACATGCAGGTTATATATGATACTGTCAGAGGTGAAAGCAGTCCATTATCTTTATTTACTCCCAGGCAACCTGTACCATGTTAAAGAAAAGTACTGTGCTTTCATCTTGGGCAACAGTATCATGCTGCATTTTACACTGTAGTACAGTTACATCAAATATGGTACAGTGAGAGTTTCATATTACCTCCATTGTATAGGCTTTGATAGTTGAAGATTACTGATATTCAGCACTGGCTAGTTTGAATTGTATGTTTAAAGTTCATCAGTGTTTTACCTCCCACTTGAACATGATTGAAATTTAATGGCAACAAGATTTCAAATTTCTTTCTTAGGGGGAGAGAGGGGGAGTGTAGGGGTTGTGTGTGAGTGTAGGGGGTTGGGGAGAGGGGGATTTCAAAGCTTCCAACCATTTGTAGACATCGATGACTATTCAGTATCAGAAAGTAATATTGTGTTTTTGAAAGGAACAAAACTTTGAGAAATGACGTGAAATGATTGTTGGAGTTTACAAATGTGAGTGAGTGGCCAATATTTGCCTCTCTAGCATATTTGGGATCTCTAGTTTTAGTGCATTCATCATAAAAGGTGGAATCTGGTTTAACATGTTTCAAAAATGGCAGGCTACAGATCTCTGATTTGAACACGAAAGGTTCAGGAATTACTTGTGTAAACACAGAGGTAGACTGGCCGCACATGCTGGTCGATTGCAACGGAAAAAAAATTCGAGACAAATGTTTGTACGTAATGAACTTTCTGCAGATGTATATATATATACAACATGCTTTTCCATACGGAGACTGAAGAACTATCGAAACAGAAAGAGCAATCCTACCTTAGAGCTATGGAATTGCAATTGTATCTCATTCGATTATTTCTAAAAGGAAACCTCATCACAAGTATAGAAGCCAGAAATAAGTTAGAAAGAGGACGCTGAATTAAGACAAAGAGAACACTGCAAATGTAGTACTAAAGGTTTTATACACACACACGTATATATATATATATATATATATATATATATATTTAACTATGGAATTGAAAATGATTTTTAAATGTCCTTGTAAAACCTTGAGCCACTGTGAGCTATGCTGTAACGTTCTCGATCGGCGATGAAATTTCCAACCTCAATAATTCAGTTTTAAACTGAAGAATTTACATGTAAATCAAAGTTTCTTGTTCTCTCCGTTGTGATTCACTCCTTAATTATTTTGTTCCCTGCTACAGCTATTCGCCAGTCATGATTTTTGTGTTTTTTGTTTCCCTGTTGAAGGAATGAAAAGTGATTATAGAAGGAGAATAAAAAATGAGGGACACTAAAATATATACTTGATTGATAGCTTCTAGGAACCTATTAACCAGTATACGTAACCCAACTAATTTACAGTAAACTGAAGAATAATCTTTCCCTTTCAATCAAAGCATGCAGGAATACTAGTCGTGTTTTAGAACAGCTATGACGTAGTCTGCTGGGTGATTTACACCAAGGGGTGCGTGGTTGGGTGCATGGTGGGACTTTGAGAGATACGATATTACTTGGACATGGTTCCCTGGTTATTTTGAATTGAATAGTGACCTTCATCAGGGAAAGAAGGTTATTAGTAAGCAGACAGGCTAGTGATTGTATAACTGACTGAGCACATAAAATGAGATATAGCTAGAAAAACTCCCACCTCAGATCAGTTAAGACAGGATATGGGTTATACTGCCGTAAGCCTGTAAAAATTTTTGTTGTTGTCACGAAGCATGAGTAATTTCAGAGGGCCTTTATCCATGCAGTTTCAAATACCTTGATATGTGTGTTATATCTAGAGTAGCTGAGTTTATATACCAGGGAGGTTACAAGTCAGTTGAGCTTTATCATTATAGTTAGTCAAAAGTGTTTGCTTATGGATACATGCAGAGCTATCAATACAGGTTTTGGGGATTTAAAAAAGTTTTGCAGGCTCTCTGAAACTTTTCCATATTTTTCGTGGAGGAGGCGGCAATGTGAAATATTAGTCGTGCTTTGACGATTTGTGCTGCTTTTGTTTCATTTTTAATAGGTGTTAGAGAGAGATTCTTGTCCAGTCCAGCAGCTAGGTTAACAAGAGGAGTTATTTTATCTTAATGTGGTGAGTTGCATATATTTATATTCAAAATTTACAAAGGATCTTGACAATTAATGTAAATATATATGGGTTTTTATGCTATTATGCTTAGATTGAGCATACATCGGGCATTTGTCTTATCACTCTTCATGGAAGAAATTATCTGCATGTTGTATGGCAAAGCTAGAGATTCTTAATAAGTGGCCATTGGCCAAATCTGGCCCCTGAAAGATTTCAGTCTGGCCTTGAACCAGAAGAATATCAGCCCTCCATCATCACACATCTACCTTGCAAATATTGCTCAATCTAGTTATAATGAAATTTTGTTTCTCTGTCTGGCCCTTTGTGTCAAGATTTCTCTCTGGCCTTTTCAGAAAAAATCATCAAGAATTTTATTGCAAACATATGATGCAACAACAAAAAATTGAAGAAAATGAAAAAAAAAAATTGGAAAAATTAATTTTTATTGCAAAAGGTTTTTTTTTCCAATAATATTATTGATTAAATCTTAATATCGTCTAAATATCTATGTGAACACAAAGACATAGTAGTGGTTGTACAAATAGAAACACTGTGAAGGTATGTGCAATAGGTAAGAAGCAAATTCATAAACCTCCAAATTGCTATGCACATGCAATGTAAAAATGAACTTATTCTCTCTAGTGCTCAACAGATCTCTAATTGACTCTTCTTCTGATGTCAAACTATACATATGAACAGCAGGAATACAGGCCTGTTAATGTTGCTTTCACTTTCTTCAATAACTTTTGGATGTCTCGTTATTGATGCTATGTAGTTCATTCTGGTCGTTCTCCAATCTTTAAAACTGTATACATACATGTTACATAACGTGTACAAAACATGTACAAAACTGTTACATGTTACAAAACTGTATACATATATGTTTGTATGTACAATTTTCTTAGTTTTTCTAAGTACGCAGAAGTGGTAAAAATGCACTTTGTTGAGCCAGGATTTCATTTATAGAGAAGAAGTACCTGTATACATATATGTTTGTATGTACAATTTTCTTAGTTTTTCTAAGTACGCAGAAGTGGTAAAAATGCACTTTGTTGAGCCAGGATTTCATTTATAGAGAAGAAGTACCATCGAAACAAACTGAATGTTATCTGCACCTTTCCTGATAAAGATACCCTGTGATGAACAACTTCCTGCAAAGAGTAAAAGACAAGTCATTCTGTTTGTTATCTTGATTTAAAAGTTTTATCAATTAGGGCATGCCTTGTTTGTCCAATATGGCACAAATTGATATCATAAAACAACAACTAGGACGTAAATCCTTATTCTTTCTCCTATATATTCTTTGCATGCGTACCACATTTATGATAGAATTAAGCAGTGTCGTTGTCGCTGCAAAGATGGTAATGACAAATGAATCACTTCAGAGTAAAATGGATGAAAATATTTGTTAAAATGACATTTGACAAGCTGAACCCTAGCTACTATAAGAGAAATTTATAAACAAGGTAATATGTACTAAAGAAGTATAAATGCAATCACAAGTAGCTCTGGTATGAGTGACATTAGATTCACTCTAGACACTTGGAAACTTTTAACATCTAGGTCTCTCACATGAAGTAACATTTTACCTAAATATGTTATAGAAGAGAAGATGTTATACTATTTTATAATTTAAACAAGCTATAAAAGGCTTTTCTTAAGCCTTTTCTATTCTTAGCTGTATTTGCAGAGAAATTATTAATTACAATTACGAGTTGGGCTCATTTGTAATAATCACATTTAAATTAAAATAAAGTTTGCACCTCACTTCCCCCTCCCCTCCCCCCTCAAATTAAAAAAAAAACACTACTTCAGTGATATCCTATGAATATGCTATAATGGTTATCTGTTTATATGTAAATGAATCATGCATACATGGCCGACAAGGGAAATTCTGAAAGGCTTTACCTTTGTCAAATATATATATATATTTATTATATGTAGACATATATTGATTTTGTTTGAACTGCATACTTTCATTGATTGGTGAACAAATGGTGTCAGATTTCATCCTACGGTGCCCTGTTATTCATATTTAAAGCTAATTTCACGATTATAAATCTCACAATTAAGCGTGTTAAATTTAGATGTTGATTTGAATAAAGATCTGTACAGTTTTTCTTGATCAATTGAATGAAAAGCTTTTCTGAACAAGCCACATTAATGTAACTTGCTATACATATATATATTTATATATATATATATATATATATATATATATATACACACCCAATACA
The DNA here is from genome assembly GCF_037975245.1 of Apostichopus japonicus. Taxonomy (NCBI): domain Eukaryota; kingdom Metazoa; phylum Echinodermata; class Holothuroidea; order Aspidochirotida; family Stichopodidae; genus Apostichopus; species Apostichopus japonicus. The sequence continues at coordinate 19,451,606 of NC_092574.1, forward strand.
AAAACAAAGCCTCAAATGACATCTCTACAATGCATTACAAAATTTGACGAAGGCAAATGGTGTTGAATGTCATACAAGGGTGCTCTGTTGTTGATATTAAGTTAAACCAAACATTTTATGGTTGAAATATTATAGTTTCTAAAACAATGGATTAACACTGATATAGGCCTGTACAGAGGAACAAAGATTATCGTCAGTTTGGCCTTAAGGAGCATTCCATAGGTTTAACATATTTTAAAGGTGAATCTCTTAAAGATTGGAAAGGCTATAGAAAACTCTTCTCTTTTCTTGGACTATGACTTGTCAAGATGAAAATGTTGTCCTTGAAGAAGTTATTTGTTTGCTATTTGGCAGGGAAAACATTCTTCAAATTAATCACAAGTTGCTGATGTAATTCTTCATGCTGTATAGCTATTTTATAAATGTCTGCTTGTTTACACTTGGGCCATTTTGTGAACAAAAATTGTTTTGTCATTGGCTGAAGGATTCATTTTTCGATTCAAAGCAAAGATGTGACATACGTCAATTTTTGTTCCTCAGAAATGATAAGATTGGCCATCTAGTCATTAAGTCTTTCTTGATGTGGACAAAATAAAAGTGTTCTTTGGTCTGCATGGAGATGTCATGATGCTTGAACTGCAGAGTTTTCAAGGCCAAGAAGTATGAATCACCGTGACTGTCAATTCCCTTTTTGAGTAGAAATTCTTGGAAATTTTTAATGTTTGCTATAACTGGCATCCCTACAGTATATATTCAGTAATTAAAGTACTGTAGTACATTGTTTCAAAAGGTAACTTTAGACACAAAGTTAATTTGATATGTTATAGAATTATTATTTAGAAACCACTATTATCAGTACAAGAACTTGTATTTCTTTTCTTGTGACTATTAATTTTTGAGAAATGACCCTTTAACACACGAGGCTCATCACTGAAAGTGGCTGGACTCTTTAGTCTATAACGAAGAGACCGTTTTAAGTCAGAAAATTCAATTGGAAAAATACAAGATTTACATATCTGTGCATGCATTGGATCTGCAAAGGTACAAAGTCGTTTCAACTCAGTTTTCTTGTTCAATAAACATATAGAACCAATTATTACATGTCAGTTGTAGTGATGATGGGCACACTGTGTTCACATGAACTGGTAAGTAACAATAAAATTGTTCCTATTGGCTTTCCAGGCAAGCAGCTCCATAATATACTAAGTATTGCAGGATTTACTTCGTTCCTCGCTTACCTGTCTCCTCACAACATTAGCACCTCATTCTACCGTGTCTAGTATGCCCTGGTAATCTTTTAACACTGTGCACCCTCATCGACCTTCTCCGGTCGATGCCCTTCCTTCTCATTTCCACTTGAATTCAGTGAAAGCCTGCCCCCATGGTGCCCATATTAGCTAGATACAACATATCTGTTATGTTGCCAAGAGGGTTTTTATATTCATCAGTTTGTTCCAACTGCAGTTTATCTGCCATCCTGTTCCCATGTTATGGAGTGTTCGTGTTGTCTCAAAAAGAAAATTTGATCCCTTTAAAAGTTACCTGGCCAAATTTAGATCTCTATACTCGTTTACTGTCTGCAACAGTTTAATAATGTACGTACATAACTGCCATACTTCAGTAAGAAGGAAGTCCCCTTTCCTGTAAGTATCTATTAACTTGACTACTAGGCCAAAGTAAACACCAAATGTTTTTGGCTGAAACCTATACCCTTTCGGTTTCTCTGCCTAGCTTACAGAAAGCGTAACTTCCCAGATCGACAGTTTTATAACACCCACACACGCTTTTGCAATGTTATGTCTATCCCGACATCATAGATACTGTTAAGTATGTGTAGGCACAAAGTATAGCTCTTTAATAAATACTATCCACAGTTTTGAGTCTATTAAAGTGAGGTATATATATGAAACTAAGTGTACTGTAAATAGTGGATTATAAACATTAAAGGAGAATACAGAATACATTTCAAAACCCATCCATTATTTTTTACTAGATGACTGTTGTGAACAACTGTTGTCATAGGCCAAAATGAAGAAGCGCTAGCAAAGGGAATGGGGGGGGGGAAGGGGGGGTGAAGAGTAACAACAAAAAGCTTATACAAGATGATGTATGTGGACCATATAGCTGTCCAAAAGTTGACACTCCCTTGAAAGGTGAAATTCAAATTTCTGTTGATGGGATGATCATAATTTATACAGTGCAGTGATATCCAACTTTTCCCTAAAAACTTGCTCATTGCCCGGTCTGTCAAGTTCATCTCCTTGTTGGAGATCTATATACTCACTCGGTGTGTGTTTTAACACAAGTCTTGCAAGGTCGAGCAGTATTCTTTACATACATCTTGCAGTAAGAGTATAAGAGAGCTCTATCTTGATCTGATGTCAGCACAGCAGGTACCTCTATATGATTTCAGACCTTGAACTAACAGGTAGTTGACATATCACAAGAAAAAGTTCAACTTGGTATACTCTGGAAAACTCTGACTGGTATGACTTTTCTCAAATTACCTAAGGGTTTGGTCCAGGAATGTGGCATGGGCTATATAGTAGTCCAGAGAAGAAAAGAAATGACTAAACCCATCAGTCAGGAGAACAAGTTGTAACATAAGACAGCAAATTATGATGACAACCTGGTGATCATATAGGTACAGTACTGTATGGGGTGGCTCAATGGCAATATCTAGCACCTTACCAACATTATATCCAGGTAAGTTTGTATCAAGCTCAGTGGGGTGGTGTGTTACATTGATCCCCCCATATTTATACCAGCGTATTGTTAGCCACATGTACAGATTATCTGATATCATGTATGCGCTACTACCTGTATTAACACACTCCTTCCTTCAATGGGTTTATGGTGGAAGTATGGTGGCGATATACATGTGAGTGTGGTGTAGGTGGGTGGGTGGTGGGATGAGTCCCACCTGGGATCGATATTTAAATGAGAACCAAATTTGGCTGACTATGGAAAGCTCATCTCACATGCATTCTCCCAGTTTGATGTGAACATTTCATATTGTGCAGAAGTACAGTGGTGAAGAGGGTGAGGAGAGGTCCACATTCGAAAAATATGAAACCTGTCATCCACTATTGTAATTTTTTAACACTGTAGCAATAGTTAATTTATGCTAACATTTGGATCATATGATAGGAGCAACATCTCATGGCGGTGGATGGATGCATGGTCAGATCGTGACACCTACATTCATGTGCAACATGTATCTTTGCGGTACATACAGTAGTTTATTAATCATGCTAGGTAAATACTGTATTATATGATGCAATTTTGGCAACATTTTGTGTTTTCGTTGGATTGATGTAGAGATGAAATGAAGTTTATAGCCAGTATCACATGATTGGGGATATCAAAATGTCTTTTTAAAATTTTAATATTGCTCAGTCTTTCCCCCTCCTTCCCCCCCCCCCCCCCCAATAAAAACAGGGTTAACAAGTACCTCATTTATGAACATGGAATTGACCCTGGACTATTAGAAAGGTATCATTGTGTTTAATGGAATTTACAAAATCAGGCTAAAAATCGATTTGACAGGATGCCCTGGTCAAAGTGTAGGTGTAGTCAAAAAGAGCAGAAGATCATGTAACTGTTAATGGAAAAAAGATCTGACTAATTCTTTGACTTGAAATATCTCAATGGAAAGTGAAGCAAGATTGACTTATATATACTGTGCGTTCCTCTACGTTCTACCGTTGAGTGATACATAGGATAATAAATTTTACATGGCAACGAAAGTTTACACAGGAGTTCTATATCCAGGGTACGATGTGAAATGGAACTTAACTCCCACCAGAAACGACACCCATCCTGTAATTGTCAGTGTATTACTTTCACATTGCCTTTTGCATTTTTTAAAATTTGGTATGAATTGCACGAAAGTGTAAGCCATTATATTTATGTCTGTCAGTCAGTTAGTCCAGCTGCCTGTGAACTTCATAAGTGAAAGTGATGTGCCCAAGAGAGAAAACAATTGAGATGGATAATGGATTGTTTAATAAAGTTAGCCAAAAAAAATAATAATAAAAAAAGAACAGAAGGGGCCAGAATTGCAGCTCGTAAATGAAAGTTGAATTAGATCTTTAGTTTATAGGAAACTGTAATTCTTTGAGAATATTTACCGTGTTCTAGTCATTAAGATAGTATGTACAGTAATTTGTGACACAATTTTGATACATTGCTGGGACTATATCACTGTACTGTACATATATACGGCTTTTAAAATGTCTATGGACACTAAGCCAGTCTGCCCCCACATTCAGTACATTTGTTGTGTGTGATAATCTCATTCAAAATCTGTTGTACTTTTTTGGAAAGCTCTTTTCGTTTCCAAGAAATGCACTTTTTGAAGTTACGATCAATTTGGGAAGCTCATTAAAAAATGTGCAAACTCATCAAAATTTCTTATTTTAGCCTGTTATCCCCTAATTATAAGCCCACAAAATTGAATAGTGTGATAGATTTCAAAGAAGACAATAAAATATTTCAAAACAATTGCCTTTATAGGCTAAAATCCTGTGTTCAGTGTCCTTGAAACAGGTGGTAAAAACAGAGGAATATCATAACAGAAAAGTAGGCAGTCACTTACATCATCAATGTGCATAATTTAGCTAATGTTTATATTCATAAATGAAGCTAGAATTAAGAAAAGACTTACAAAATGGTGAATCTTTGATGGATTTTGATGGGAGTTGCAGCTATTTTCATGATTTCTAATGCCTATTAGAGTGATTAGGACAATCTTATTTCCTAGTTGTTCGTAGACCTTTAAAGATACACTGTAACGGTGGGTATATTAATAATGTACAGGTTCATATATGGACTGTATGAATTGCTGCCTATGGCTATGCTTACACTATTAAACTATTCCTCACATGCAGTAGTTTCACCTACTGTAGGATGTACTTAACCAAATTAAGCTTTCCTGAATCTGTCTCATTGCCTAGCATTATAAACAGGAATTTTCTAATTGAAGCAAATGTCATGGGAATAATATGTTGCCCTGAGTATATAGCACAGACATGTGTGTATATAGTACCGTATATATACTGTCTCTAACGTGATAGGTTTATATTAAGTGCGTCCCATGACACTATATACAGTATATATATTTTTATTTTTTTGGCTAACTTGGATGAAAATAGTTGAATTCTGTGCTATGTGTTTGTTTTGTCGATTAGAAGTATTTATTAACGATTGTAGAGGCATTTTATCATTTAAAAACAAAATTAATTAATGTTTATTTATTTTTTTTTGAAAGTCAAATCTCTTCATCAAAGTATTTATTATTCATGGGAATTAATGTTCCAATACTTTTACCCTCGGTGTCTTTTTGCTAAATTTGATTACTCCCTGTAGTAACCCGTTCATCACGAAATATAACTTGGCTGCACTGTACACATACTGTATAGGTTACAGTATGTCGTAAGGCTGTATGAAAAACTGCTGTAACATTTGAATTGTCAAACTTATTTTTACTTAGTGGTGTTCACAAGGGGGGGGGGGGAGGGATGGGAGATGGGAGAATGGTGGGACATTGTCCACTACCTCCATCAATTGTCATTTTGGAAAAGAAGGTGCAGTCATTGGCTTTTTTTGCTTTAAATTCAATAGTAGTAAATAGTACAACCTTGCATTTAAACCGCATTATGTACCTTGAAATTTATAATATTATATGCTTCATAATGACTCATTTTACACCTTAACTTTAAAATTTCTCTTCTGGGTGAGCACTATACTAATATACAACAATATACTTTTGAAACACAAATATATGTGATGCTTTCACCTCAATGTTGTTTTCTAATCATCTCTATGGGTGTACTACCCCTTTTCAACCCCCCACAAAAAAATTGAAAATGCCGACTTGATTATAGATACATGTAATTTATAGCCTAAATATTTAAGTATTTGGGAGGGGGAAGGGGATTTCGGGTGACCCCAGGGGCCACCCCCTCCTTTTCATAATCCCTGGATCCAGGGTAGAGTACAACAAAGGTAACAAGCTATTGCAATGAAATATGGGTATACTGTACAGCAAACACCAAGGCGTTATGTCCCAGGGTGAAATAAATCGACCCTTTCGAAACCTTCAACATATTCAATATTGATGGGTAGTGAAGAATTTTTGTGGTGTGCTGAAGCCCTGGGCACCCTTATTGACCCCAGACCCAAGGGCTGTAACCCTGTCACCTCCCTCTCCACAGGCCTGAGCATACATGGTACCATGGCAACAATACATGTGATCAAACGAGAGTAGAAAGATTATTTTTTCATCAAATTCTATGCTTTATAAATACTCTGATATCGACATCAAGAAGGAAAGGGATTTGAATACTCATGCCATGATGGAAGAATACTTGACATTGCTTTGCCAAAAAAGTGGAACCCAAAATACTTTTTTTACTAAGTTTGGAGAAAGATTAAATCATTTATTAACAACATTTCCAGAAAGGTTAAAAATGTGTTGGACCAGATAGTAATTTCTTTGCTTAAAAGTTAGTCTCCCTGGTTCCCGTGAACCAATTCCTATCATTTGTTATTCACAAATGAACATTGTCTCTGTATTATTTATGCTTTAGATCCTTTCTACAAGGGAAGTTTAAAGACTCTCAGATGTAAAACCACATTGCGTGCTCCAAACCTGTTACAAAATAATTTCTTGTCTCCATCCCTTGTCTACTAATCCCCTTACATCTACTGTATCTCTTTGTGTTCACCATGCTCATTAACCTGCCTGTATTCTGTGCGTGTAATTGTCCCTTCTGTTACTTATCATTTAGCCTCTGAAGAAGATCCATGCAAGGATCAAAACGTCAGGCCAACTTACCTTTTACACACAAAATAATTAAAACAAACAAAGAGGTGATCTGAGTCTGTTTTAGGGGTTAAAATAACCATTATTGGATATGTTCTGTCTGCTAAACATGTATAGGTGGTCTATATAGCACTAAAATGAAATGAACACTGTATATGTTACGTTGTACAAACTGATAGAAAGTTGTTCAAGTTATACTGAGAAGTCATTATTAATTAATTATTAAACAGTTGTGACTTAACGAGGTTTGCACTAGTTGCTTAATGCATGTGTCATATATACTGTTAGTTTCACATTTGTGAACTATGCACATATATATATATATATTTATATATACATATATATTAATAAATCAGACAAAACACATAAATGTTTTGTCCTTGGGATCACACAGCTTCTGATTCCGGTCAGTAATTCCAACAGTCCTAGTGTGTTTTGTGGGCAGGAAAGGTCACTTGAGGTCAACAGAGACTGTTCACAAACCTTTACTCTAATAGGTTGATTTGTTAAACTTGATATACCTGATAGGCCGATCCTGTTTATAACCATTAACAAGGATCATTCGAATGTAGTTTGAAGTTCATTAGAGTTCAAATAAGGAGAAGTCTGTAAACTAAAAGGCAATATTTTTCAAAAGTGCATCATGGTGTCTTGGATTATGTAGAAATCACCTCATACATATAAAATTCCTACCTGGATGTGGATCAAAGGTTACTTGAGGTCGATATTATATATAACTTAGCTGATGTGAAAGAATACCTAGCCATTGGCTAGTTGTTTCTGATTGACCTTTATAAAGTTCTACCACATTGGAACCAAGAAGATACCTAGTCTTTTAAGTAATTCTCTATGGTGCTTGCACTGAACAACTTGTTGAGAGGACTATACTGTGTACAGTAGTTAAGATAGAAGTGTACATTCATCATGACCTTTGCCCCTGCAGCAGTTTGGTACTTTGTTCTGTGTGGGTTGTTGTTATCCCAAGGCATTTGTTTTCCAGATGTCATCTGATTATGAAAGGTATACTAGATGAACAAAACTTTGGAGGTGTGAAGTTGTTTACTCTCTCTCTTTCCTCTTTTGTGCATAATTTCTTTTAATAAAGACAGCAGGTAATCTTTTATGAGACAAAAAAAATAACTCCCTTTCATCATTTAGATGCAAGGTAAATACAAAAAAGAATATATATATACATACTCAATCCATGCAGTTGTCAAGTTCTGTAGAAGTTCACCCTGTAAAACAATAATATACCCTTCCCTTAATCCTCTTTGTCCCTCCACTGTTTATCTCCTACCTCTCCTCTTCCCCTGTTGGTTTCTTTCTTCCTTCTCTCCATCCCTTGTCTACTAATCCTCTTACATCTATCTCTTTGTGTTCACCATGCTCATTAACCTGTCTGTATTCTGTGCATGTTTTTGTCCCTTCTGTTTACTGTTACTTGTCATTTAGCCTCTGAAGAAGATCCTGCTAGGATCGAAACGTCAGGCCAACTTACTTTTACACAATAATTTATCCTATCAAATGAACCTGTTTCTGTCAGACCTCAAACTGATGGGAACTCAATGTCTCTGCAGATTTTATATTTCTAATGATGTCAATCATAAATACTAGTCAAACATGCAGTAATATGTTTGATGGATACAACAAATGAGGGAAAGTCCTCATAAATACTAGTCAAACATGCAGTAATATGTTTGATGGATACAACAAATGAGGGAAAGTCCCCTGCAAAAAGTTCACAAATCCTGTCATGCATTAATACTTAAAGAGAAGTGAACTGTGAAAGAGAAGTTCCTAGACCGTGTTTATCGAGATTGGTTTCTATTCTATACCTTTACACTGTAGTATGCTTTGTCATATAGAGTGTCCGCTTTTGCCATAAACAGTTCCTTCTCAGCAAGACATCAGGTCAAATTTGCAGAAGGATTGCCTGTGATGTTATCTGTTTACATATTAAACCTTCTACAGGGTCTTGACTTTACAAACATATAAAGTAGACCAGCTGTAAAAAAAAATGGAAAATGGATCCCAAAAAATGGAAAATGGAAAAAAAATTGGAAAAAAATGGAAATAATAAAAAGAGAATCCTCTTTGTGAGATGTGTTGGAAGGGTCCACATGGTCTCATTATAGAGAAAGGAGACAATGACTTTTAAAAGATTATTACTGGAACCATCTAACAAAGAACCTAGCAGGCCTGTACATTCCTCCTTCCAGCTCTCCCCAACTCATATGTAGCCACTCTACCCATGTAGCTGCATCAATTTAAAGTGTTTACTATTGTCCTTGCTGCCTGGGAAGGAAGAAGTAAACAATAGTTGGTTTCAATGCTAGAGTCAACAACAATAGAAACTTTGTTCAAATGAATTGAAGGGGGCTTAAAGCTTGTTTTGTTTTGCCAATGTTGCAAAAACGGATATATGCTGCAGCTGTGGTACAATATAAATACTTGTTTGTAACCTTAAATACTGTGGCTACTGGCTAGGAATTATTTCATTCTGAATGTAGTTAGTTCATTCAGGGCTGTACTATATACATGAATCAGTGTGATTGTGTGTCTGTGTGTGTATGTCGGACACTGCATTAACAAATCAGGCCACTCGAATGGATTTCACTTCCTTTCATTCTGGGTGTTTGATGTCGACCTTGACACAGTCAACAGCGACACGTTGTTTCTAATAGAGGCCGTCAATACTTAATCCTTGGGCGTATGATTAGGATATAAATCAGGGGTGGGCAACCTTTTTGAATGAATGGGCCAGGTATAAGGAGTGAATAATTGACTGGGCCGCACCTAACCAACGACCTGCTGTTGATTTCAAACCTTTGATTCCAAGGACTTTCAAGCAATAGGTGTGTGTATTCACAAAAAACATAATGTCAATACAGCTACAGTTGATAATTAATGGGGATAATAGGCCTACCTGACAGCATCATTAGTGCCAATAAATTCTAAGCAGCTAGCTCATTTTTGGTGATGATGTAAAATAGATCGATTTTTTTTCTTTTCTTGAGACATCTCACAGGCCGCAAAAAATCACTGACAGGCCGCATGTGGCCCGCGGGCCGTAGGTTGACCACCCCAGATATTAATAGATGCACTAGAATTGGCCCATATAGCTAGTGCCCCCCCACATACCCCACCTTGTGCTTGAACTTTCCTATTGCAAAGTATGTAATGCAGAGAACTGATCTATCTCAACTCGTCGCAGCTTGGCAACATGCTACCCGGTAAATGGAGCATTTCTCTGCTTCAGTTTATGAGTGCAAAGGCCTATACTTAACTGACAAATTGAAACAATGTAAACAGTGTCAAGCTACATCAGGATTACAGGATTATTTCTCTCCCCCTCACCCCCACACACATCATCTGCTTGTGATTGCGTGTCCATAATGATCTTTAGAACCGATTTAACTGAAGGTGTCCCATACTACCCAGTAAAAGAAGCATTTCTCTGCCTTAAGTTTATGAGTGCAAAGGCCTATACTTGACTGACAAATTGTAACTATGTAAAATCTGTCAAGCTATGGCAGGATAACAGCATTGTTATTTTTTTCTGCTCATCATATGCTTGTGATTGTGTCCATAATGATCTTTAGTACCAGGTTAAAAGAATTGAGGGGTTGTACAGTTTCATAGATACTTCCAAGGGCTTATCCCTTCACATGAAAGTGCAAACCAGTGTGCTAACTGTATGGAACAGGTATAACTTTATAAACAAGAAAATGTTCTTATAAAATGTCCTGTACAACAGGTGTGGGAAGAGGAAGGTTAATCAGCAAGGTTTTAAATGTCATAAGTATTTCTCCCAGATATGACAGAAAGTCAAGTAATGTTGACCGATGCGGATCGAGAGTAGTTGTCATACACATTTAGATATTCGATTTATGTCTATTTCAGTCATCTTCAAAACTGGGGAAAGTTGGCACATCAGAGTCTCTAGGAGAGAAATTTGAAACAATTTGTATGCAGTTTGTAACATATATATGCTACAATATGGTACCATGACATGATGATCACACAACTCTATAAAGGGATTACAAATTATCCCATTATTGTACTGTAGTTGCACCGTAACACCCATTGTATTTTAATATTTTATATAAGGTTGTTCATCTTCATGAACATCTGCATTGATAGCAGTGGTACAGACTATATAGTGTATAGCATGCACAGTAGTATGGGGTAATGGATAATGTATACATATACTACCGTACATATGTTATACCCTGAATGTATTATAGTCAAAGCCTGTCATGGTTGAATAACCACAAATAGCTTGGAATTGTAAGAGTTTACAGTGGCCTGCCACAAAAGCACCCTCCCTAGATGGCCTTGCAACAAGATCAGTTCTTTATTGTGTTTTTTCTTGTCATTGTTAAGTGGGAAGGAGTATACTGCAGTACTGAGTTCTGAACCCAGTTCTGCATTTTCCACACGAACATGGCACCAGCAAACACCTAATATACACCTCTGTGCACAAATTTTGTAAGGGTTTTGAAAAGTTAAACTTGAAAACAGACATTGGACAGACAACTATTGTGGTTGTGTAAGCAGTCCACTAAGAAAGTAAACTTCCCAAAAGTTTCTGAGTTGCAATATGTTACAAGTTAATTTACCGACAGGCAGCTCAACTTTTGAGGACTTTTCAAGTGTTAGTGCACTAAAATTTTGGAAGAAATGATAGGGACCATAATTTGGTATCATTCAAATTGTAAGGGGGGGGGGATGTTTATTGCATTATCTCTTTGGAGGAAAATTATAAATTTTTCAAAAAAAGTTGTTTTGTTAAAATATCCCTAGCATTACTTAGAATAAAATATTGAGTTATACCCTATTATTCAAGTCCGTACACATCTGGATGTCAAGTCACACACATGTTTATAGGAATTTGGGACATTTTATTGGACATTATGTCGTCAGATAGTTGAGTGATTTAGAGCTGCTTATTGTGTTAGATGCACTACAACATTGTGGCAATGTACCTAACTATTAAAGGCCAAGTACAGTATAGTTGCCCGTGACATTTGAACCCCCGCCAGGCGCGTAGCCAAGGGGGGCGAAGGGGGCCAGGCGCGTAGCCAAGGGGGGCGAAGGGGGCAGCCGCCCCCCCCCTTGAGCATATTTTTTTTTTTAATGTTTTTATGATATCGCTAGTATTTTCAAAAGAGAAAATGCTAAGATGCAACTTACAAGGCCTGGGAAGTGCCATTTCCAGCGATCTGGGAGGCATTTTCAGCCAAAATTTTCTTGTACGCTTCGCGCCAACCATGGTGGCACTACGCTTAGATAGTTTGCAGCCGAATCTACAGTTTCGCCCCTCCCTTGGCAAATTCCTGGCTACGCGCCTGACCCCCGCCACCAAAATCACATTTTAAGGAAGTGATGAAGTTAGATGTTGGGGCTTGGAAGTTTATAGGACGCAATCTCTTGTTTGTGTCGGATTAAACAGTTTAATGACTTGCTGATAAGGAGCAAACAAATCATGTTTTAAGCGCATTGATCTCTTACTTAGAATGATGTGTATCCTGTTTATTCACTTCGTTCCTCGCTTACCTGTCTCCTCACAACCTTAGCACCTCATTCTACCGTGTCTAGTATGCCCTGGTAATCTTTAAACACTGTGCACCCTCAACGACTGGCTCCTCCGGTCGTTGCCCTTACTTCTCATTCTACCATCCAAAGTTTTTTTGTGAATGTCTATTATGATATAAAAGCCAATATTCCCAGGATTAGAGAGTCTATGGAGAAATGTGTAAGTTCTTTCGGAATGATAGATCTGCAAGGACTACAGGTACAGCAGACTACAGATCCTGGGGATGTGGGGTGGGGGAGGATTGGGGGGTGCAAGGCCAAAACTGAGGTTAGTAGAATATTGGGTAGCAGAGGAAATTGCATTAGTAGACCGGAGACAGTTAAGTAATTATGGTTGCTGTTAAATTCCCAAACCAATCAGTTTTGGAGAATATACATTACACAATTAGCATAGTGACACTAAGTTACAACCTTACCGACTCCAAAAAAGTGCATCTTGATAAATTAAAAACACTGCTTCCAACGTACGTAACCCAGAGCTGCATAAGGGAAGAGATAGTTACAGATGAGAACTCCAGATGTGGACATTATGGCACAATCGAGAGGAATTTGATTAATCTGAAAAAAAATATATAAAAAAATCCTTGGCATACAAGTGTTCTTCTAAAATTAGTTTGGCCCCAAATTAGTTTGGAATAGAGTTATCATATGGTAGAGTATAAGCCCTCTGAATATCTCGTGTGTAAAATATACGTCCATGAATTGATGTAGACCAATAAATTATGAGGTGGCCCTCTCAGGTGAAGTCTCCATGGACCCTCAATTAAGAGACTTTCAATCTCACGTAAGTCAGATAAAAAAAAAATGTCGTTTTACACGATTCGTCTTGTGAATAAATGACAACAGATTGGAATAGAGGTGACATTTCAAATAAACCATAACTGTTGAAGTCTCAATGGTTGGTTGGACTTGAGTATGTTCGTGACAAGTCGGGCATTGTACAAAGAGGCTACCCTTATATATAGGAGATACTAGCCCAACCATAAGTGGGCTTGATGAAATATCTGGTCCCTTTGGGAGACTCAGGAATTGATGTTTATTCCCATATTAAAAATGCATTAAAGCAGCTTTTGATTTGATTTTGATCAAATTGTTTGCTGACTTTAGACACTTAAAATTTCTATAACATTGTAGTTTTGTTATATTTTAGTTAGTTACTTAATTCGCCTCCCTCTTACCTGTCTCCAATCTAGTTATGCACTTTCCTCATTGACCTTTAACCTACTGTCTGGTAACATTTTTGTACCCCCCCCCCTTATTCCTACATCCCAGACTCTGCCCTCTCAACCTTCCCTTTAAGAATTTACCATTCCAAATTAACCTACATGAGTTTCCATGGAGATTCTTCCTCCTGGAATTTGGGGGCAGCATTAAAGATATTCTTTGCTCCTCGCTTACCTGTCGCCAATCTACTTATGCACGTTATGATCTTCCTAAACCGCAAGACTAGAGTCGAATTGGGACGATCACCGACGTGATCGTTTCGTGGATGAAAAGTCCGCAAAAACAACAAGTATTTGACTTCTGAATCGTGGATCCTAATGGAGGAGAAGGTACCGACCTCAGAAGTTTGGTCGTAGAGGGCGCAAGGCCAAAAAGTTTCTAGTCATGTAGTTTAGGTAGTTGGGAAAGGGCACATGTAGATTAGAGCCATAAATATTGTTGCTCGTTAATCCATAAACCAGATAAATTTCGGCATTTCATTTAAAGGGTCATCAGTATTTGTTCCCAAATTTGTTGATTTTTAAATGTTGCCAAAACTTTTGTAAAGTACTTTCTGGGAGGTTTGGACTGTCTAAGGCATTCTCAGAAATAGAAGTAGGTTCACTTAGACAGTTAATGTTTAACATATACCAGATTATATGAGAGTCAGGCAAATATGCTTGTTGAAGGTTGAATAGGAGTACTTAACTGTCTAGCATATTTGGGGGCATTAAGATGACCATTAACCAGCGAGGAACTAGTTGGAAAGTTTGTGAAATTTACAAGTTTGGTTGTATTGATTAATACCAAAATAGCAAGCTTTTCTGGATGAAGATGAGAACATAAGTATTTTCACTTTGGTGTTACTGCTTCTTATTCCCCATTGATAAACTTTGCATACTCATTTCCTTTAAAAAAGTTTTCCACAAGCTAAAATTAACTTCAGCAGCTTCAAAGTTAAAATGGAAAAAAGGAATTGAATAACTGAGGGCAGCATGTCACAATATATCTTTCACAGTTAGTCATTTTACACATCTAGGTTTTTGTTGACTGCTTCAGGATACAATGCTTTGATAAGATGTTTGAAATTCTCAGAAAAGTTAGCATTTTTGCAATAATTTATGATGATATTTGTAGCAAAAAGGTTGTTTGAAGCAGTCAGCTAGTGCACCATTAACCAGATTACATATTATACATTCCTGTTTTACCATATTTTATATGGTTCTATTCTCTTTGTTCTTTCAGATAGAAGTGCTGGTATTTCTTTGGTAGAGTACTTATGGTAATATGACTGCTGTCCTGGGAGACATGTTTGATATTGCTATCATGGATAACCCTTTTGATCATGTGAGGATTTTGTTTATTTTTGTCAATGTTCATATATATTTTTTTTATAATTACTTTTAAGCACACAGACAGGCATATTGTGAAAATGTTCACAAGGTAATTTAAGAGTTTAGCATTCTGTTTTTGCATTTTGAACGAGGTCTTTCAGATTTCATCAACTAGGTAGAGCTTGGGGTAAAAGATTACAAGTACACAAAATGTCAAATGTGCTCATCCTTCCCCTCCAAAATTGATAAGCCCTGAAAAGTTTATCGGACCGTTGAAAAAAACAAATATTTCACTACTTCATTGCACACCCAATTGGTGAAATTAATCTGAACCTTGCAGTAGATTACGAGAGACCTTTATTCCAACAAGTGGTGGCGCTCTTTCATTATTATGCATAGCAAATCAATCTTTATGCGATCTTGCTTATCTAGAGCTCTCTAACCCAAATATCAAATAAGGAAGAAGGGGGAAAAGTAGGGAATCTCCCTTCAGACAATTTGGCAGAAGGACAACACTACTTCTGCTAGTTGGGGTGGTTTCATTTAAAGCAAAGTCCAGCAAATAATGACACTCTGGGAAATTCCCTCAATAGAAAGGGGATTTTGTTTTTCTATTTTTGGCAAACAAGGATCACCCATTGGTGGTTTTGTAAATACTACATCTTTTTTGAAGTACAGGAAACTTCTTGTGTAGTGCCACATAATTATTTTGCTACTTTTCTGTGCCTGGAATTCATTCACACATTTGAAAATGTGTTACCAATTAGGTATAGGTGTTGCTTGTTGATTAATGGCTGCCCATTAGAAAGAAGATATGTTAATATGCTTGTGCTTCAGGTATAGTACAGGAAGTTTGTTTCTTGAAGAAAGCTGCATTATTGCACTGATGCATTTTGAGATTGGGGGGGGGGGAGGTTAGGATCTAATCCTAATCCCATCCCAACCCCTGCCCTCTATGTTGAGTACTGTATCAAGTATGCAATTGGTTGCATGCAGGGCATACATTGTTTGGTATGCAATGTTGTCTTTTATATTGTAGCAAGCTGATTGAATGTTGCTTGAAGCTAAATAGGTCATTGTTTAGTCAAACTAGTTTCACATCAACCTGTTTGAAGATGTTTTGATAGTCAAATTGCAGAGGTTTTAATATTATACATGGACCACAATATGCACATGAATATGTGTAATGTTTGCAACCAGTCTTATGTTTAATTGGTTGGTGGCAATCGACATCAAGTGGCACTCAGCCTTGTCAACCAGATATTGATAACATTCTGACTAGCACTGGCCCACAAGTGCCACACCAGTACCTTAAAGGTCATCGGTTTATATTGCTCCCAATTATAGCATACTAAAACTTGCTAAAAAGCTTTAGCTTTTAAAAGTACTAGAGACATTGAAGAACACTGACCAGCATGCAACTTGTCGTGGCTAAAGACCCCTGTAGACAGAGTAGAGCAGATCAAACCTACCTGTTTTCAGACAACGTATTATACGGGATCAAGCAATCCTGTATAAAAATTAGAATGATTTAAAATCCAGTGTAGCATCGCACCACAAAATGCTATGCAAAATAGTGAAATGCTATACAAGTCCAAGATCACAGGAATTTTTTTTTTTTACACAGGAACCATAGTATTATATAACATTCAGAGCCTGCTACACAAAAATTTGAACACTAAATTATTTCCTGTACAGAAGTCCTAAGTCATGAATAATTATGAAGCAGATGGATCGAGACACGAAATACTTAAAATTAATCAAACTGATGAATCTTGTTTGTATTATTTTTTCTTTCTTTCTGTACCTTTAGAATGGTCCAGCTGTTATTGTCCAGTCAGCCTATGATGGACCCCTCACACCCACAGAGCTTATCAGTCCTACGGCCTTCTCCCTTCTACCTGATGAATCGGATATCACTGAAGTGCCTTGTAAAGATCTCCTTCCATCTTTTATAAAAATACAAGAATGTAAGTCTGTGTCAATTATAATGATTATATATATCATGTAAAAAAAAATCCTCTTTGTATATATATCCATATCACACAGTTGTGACAATTTTTTCTATACTGTGCTTTTGTGTCGTGCTTCAAAGCGCTCGTACTGACAGTATGGTCATATGAATTTCATGTCTCGGTCAGATAATGGTTTAGGAACTGTTGATGCTTTCAGAAAAAAAGTGCATTGAAGCATGATATAGGAGGAGGACAGTATAGAGTGATATATTAGAACTGGAAAATTGTCCCAACTGGCTTTCCATAATGCTTGCCTCTATGCATATATGCATTGCTAACTCACTTACCTGTCTCATCACAATAGTGACACTGTCATCAACAATATGAGTAAAGGCCCGGTCACACTACAGCGATATTTTATCGGAATACGGTCCGATTTTTCCGATTTTAGGCCGAAGAGTGAGGTTTGTGGTAGTGAATGTAATGAATGCAGTGGGATATTCGAATACCTACTCCAAATCTGAGGGGTTCTGGAACTGACTACATTCTGAAGTGACGTCACATCGAAAACCGATAAAAATCGGAAGAGAAATCGGATAGCTATCCGATAAAAGGAAACTGAGTCAATATCAAAAGTTAGGAGAGGGCTATTCCACATCGGAATGGCTCAACAGATAGCAAATCAGGTCCTTTATCACAGTGGCTAGAAGACCCGAACGAAAAACTGGCTGTTTCGATTCCTCCGGGAAAATCGGATAGTATTCCAATAAAAAATCGGTATAGTGTGACCGGGCCTTAATACACCCAGGTAATGTAACCACATTTTACTAAGTTGCATATATTATATGTGTTGGCATTCCTGTGTGTGATCTTATTTAATAGCACATTACATGTTTTACTTTAACATGTATATTTCTTCAGTAGAGTTGTACACATTCAAGAATTTGTTTTTTTAAGACTGAAAGTTTGAGAATTTCTGTTGTCTTGAGAAATGAGCTCACTCTTACCTAACACACCACAATCATTGCACTCTCACCATTGTTGTGCAGAAGTTGTCATTCTCAATTTTTCAATTTTTTTTTATTGCCATCTATGCAATTTTCCTCCCTATCCCTCCCTCATCATGAACACAAAATGTAAGCAGCTGATATTCAAAGATTGGGAAACATTTAATAGATGGAAGATGCAGGGCATGCTGAACAACTGTTCTCGATAGCCAAGTGGTACACTATAGTATGGTAGTGTTATTTGCAGCTTATGAGGGTTCCTACCCTATGGGACCTCCCTTGTGCCCCCCCCTCCCCCATGTCACTGCTCTATCCCTTTGTCACCCTTTGTGTATAATTCAAGGAAATTACATTGGGTTAAGTCTTAAGAATGATCTGGTACCATGTTTTGCATGTCTGTCAGTGGTTTCTGGTTTTATTCCGAGGTCCGTCTACATTTTGCATCATGGTGATGGAGACCAGATCAAATCTCATATATTCATTCGTGATTTAACACAAGATATTAAATTATATATCATACATAATGTTTGTAATATATATTGATCATATAATCAATAACCATTAAGGCAGCACAGTAAAAAATATATATATATATATATATATTTATACATTGGAAAAATTAATAGAAGAGGTCCTAACATTGGCAGATAGATCTCATATTCGCCACTGCAAGTAAAATCACAACTAAAATGAAGCTATGCGCTGAGGTAACATTGTGCGAGTGTAAGCTGATTGGTAGAATTTTTATATTTTATATTTCCTAAAGAAGGCAACTGTATCATTCAATAAAGATGTCTAAAGTAGCAAGTTTATCTAGAAGATTGTGGTAATACGTTGCTTCACTATTATGTAATAACAGACTTTGTTATTATTGAATTCTGAGACACAATATCTCAAACATAATCTATAGAGCATCAATCGGGTTGTGTTTGACATTACGATCTATGTTACATAACTACATAGATAGATTCAAATATTAACTAGGGCAAATGTAAAGAAAAGAATTAAATTACGAAATTATGAACTTTTGCCGAGTTTGTATAGCAATGTATTATGTAGGCTAGGACCTAGTTACTGCAACATGTCTATACTAAAGTTTATGTTGGCGGGCCTAGCTGGCAAAGTGTCAAAGTGCAGGGTAAAAATATATATTTTTTTGGAGGTATTTAACATTTGATTATGACGGTAATATTTTACTATCTAACAATCATTTAATGGTGATGTATTTGCATGTCGAAAATTGGTAAGTTTGAATTGTGCACAGGTTGCTATTGCACCCACAATTTGGTTTTCCATCCAATACAATAAACCCATCATGTGTTACTAGGTGTATATATAAGTGTTGTAATGTATGGCATTGAGTAAAGAAGCTACAAAATTTGCAGAAAACTGAGGTAAGTGACCCTGGTAGGGAAAATAATGTCTTTTTTACTTACCTACAGTCTCTCCACAACTTTTCTACTCTTCCTCTACTGTGTGTCAGATAGAGCATTCTGATAGACTTTCTGCAATTGTCCTCCTCTGGAGTCATGTCCCCCCACCCCTCCTTAGTCCTACCACCATATTCCATCACAAGTGGAAGACCTTCCACCTAAATTTCTTTATGTATCAGAAACACACACAATGGTCTACATGCATGCAGTGAGGCCCAGTATTTAACCCTCATTGAAACTTTTAAGCACCTAATTGATATTAAACCTCCGGTTTATCACCATGACCTTGGGGATCAATTTTTTTTTGTGTGTATGTGCGTGTAATGTACGGGTTGAGGTGAAGGGTGGGGGGGGGGAGATCTCATTTAAATTTAGAGGAAGTTCAAAAGTGGGCATAATTGCTCATGCCTTTTACCAGTTTGTAGAAGAAAACCTTAATTTGGAGGGAGGAATTCCTAGTCCATGCTTTCATCATGAACCTTTCTTATTGTTGATGTTACTATAGCAACTAAATGATGCTAAGATTCCAAGGTATTACATTTGATTATCTATGTGAACCAAAATGGTGATTATATCATAGACCAAAATAGAATAACATTCCCCAACCAACCTCCACATCCATTTACTTCCCCAACCTCAGCCCCCCACCCCCTACCCACCGCTCTCCACCTGCCAAAATCCATCCATGTATACTTGTTTTCACTTTGTGATCTCTTCTTCCAGAGTTGCTTTCAAACCTCATTCCATTAGCATATAGTGTTACAAATTATAATAAAATTTAATGTATGCGTGAAATAAACGTCTGTATATTTCAGCATGTTGTGGATCACATACCATTAGAACATCCCTTCTAATCTTGGATAGTAGTATGCCCAAACTTGATCCTACATGAAAGTATCCCTGCATGGCAATTTCTAACAACATTTGGTGGCAGAAATGGGGTGCACCATTGTGAGGTATGAGACCAGGACTGGATTTAACATATATATACATTCTAAGGCTAATGGAAAGGACAGGCCTAAATTTCAGACAGATTTTAGTTCAGTAGAACTTTTTTTGTATAAAAACAAAGCAAAATTAGTTGAAAGGTCAAGGCCGGCAAATATTTATTTAAAAAAAAAAATATTAAATCTAATTTGGATTGATGGTTTTGTATGGAGCAATATATATTGTCTGGCCTGCATCGGTTCATGGTGAGTGACTTTGAAGCATATAGGCCTTTACGTATAATTTCTTATCACAATTGCCATTCGTTGATAAAAGGTTAATTACCATATATGTAACAGGATGATGAACCATGATTGTCTCGATTTTGCAATGACCATATAATTACTGACAGCTTAATTGTCCCAATTTCTAAGGGTCTTTCTGCTGTCCAAAAAGATCAAATTTATGATTCACTGACCAAAAACAAGGCAGAGTCTAAAACCAGAGTGGAAAGGGAACACATTGACTTTGAAAGGTAACAAGATAGTGTATGAAATGGTGTTTCCGATTACATAATGATTCCACACCTTTTCCAACTATAGTCTAGAAGTGAAAGTAATTGACCATAATTTCACCCCATCACTTTCAGCACCATACATGTCGAGTGCTCATAGTAACATGTGGTTTGAAGCCTACTAGCCCTGGCCAAACTCAATGTCTGATATTGGATTTGCACGCTGACCTGAAAGTAACTCCTTTGTATCAACAAGTTCAGCCTCTACTATGAATAATAGAAGGAGCAGACTTTTCGCTGCATATCTGTTTTGAACTTGTAGCTGGTAACTCGCAACCTTTTGCCGTCGATATGACGTATCATAATTGTAGTTCTTTGTACCAACATAATAATGTCTGCCTGTGTAAGTGTGCACGTTAGATTGGCTACCAGTACAATACGGCCACTTCCGGATTCCATCGACGGCAGCTGCAAACTTTTCGCGCGCTGATGATATCTCAACGATAGTCTTCCGCTAGTAAACAATCAGACCCATCAAAAAACATTGCTACCTTTAATTGTTTAAAAATCGGACATACATCTCTAATTAGTTTGAACAAAATAATTTTAAGCCTATGTAAGGCATCAATGAACGTATATCAGGGTCATATAATCCAATATTAGTTAAATTGATATATGCAAATTACTTCCGGGTTTGAACCTTGTGGATTGATTTTTGTTGTTAAGCAATATCGCTTCTAAGTCAGTGGATTCAGACGAGAGACTAAGATGGAGAAGAAAAAGAACCTAGATTTACTGCTTGCAGCAGGTAAAGTAATGAACCTGTAGTGATTTTATGTCTTTTAGACCGTAGTTAATAAAGTAATCTGTGAGAGATAGCCTAAAATTTATGATTTGGAGAGCAATACTTGAATATTGAGGTATAATCGAAAACCAGGAAGTGGGCTCCTTCCGTACACACAGCCGCATGGTTGCTAATACTACTAGATGCGTGTCACTAGCGGCAACAAACGTAGTGGTAGTCCCAAATGCTCTAACAAAAAAAGACATTTTAGCGCATTCTTTAGATAATGAATTCAAATTATACATTATTCATGCTCCATAATCGTAAAGACCTGCATATTTTCGATAGCACGAGAAGAGAAACCTTCGTTGTAAGACTGTTCTTCCAGCTCTTTGTTCGCTGATACTGTGTATATTCGTTACGTACTACTAGTACGAACAACACTAGTTACAGGCAATAGTGTTTACGGATGTCGAAAGTTGATCGGTACTGTGCGAATGCACTGTGAGTGTACTGTGTGTGTGTACTGTGAGAGTTAATTTCGCGAATGCGGAAGTGGTTCTTGTGTATGCTATTTGTATTAAGCTGAAAGTTAAGTGTGTAGCCTAACAGCCTAGGTCTGGAATCGATCGATTTCATGATATAACATTTAACGGAATTGGACGAAAGGCTTCTCATGTTTAGGATGTTGAATCCACTGAAATGTAGATGATATATCTAGCCTAGCCAAAATAATGTATATATTTAGGAAGGCTGCTAGTTATCCATTGGATTGGTGCAACTCGGTTACAGGTAAAGACTATAGCCTAGGTCTAGGCCTACTTGGCTATATTTGTATTTGAGTTCACTTTAGAACAGCCTACATTTGATAAGTTCATTAAGCTGATAATGAAAGTTTTTGGACAGATTTTATGGGATATGAAAACAGAAGCTTCCAATAACATATTCTTGATGAGAGCCTTATTTTTGGTAGGTCTAAAGACTAAGAGCTAGGATTTTCTACAGTCTTTCATTGAGTATGTTGTAGCTTGGATATGTAGGCTTCCGATTATATTTTGGTAATTTGTTCATCTCGGATCATGTCAAATTATACCGAAGGTGTAGCTGCCTTTTCTTAGGTGTCTTAGGAATGATATCTTTGAGTCTGTGTTTATATGTGATGTCTTTTCCCTTTTTTATGTTGTTGAAGTAAATGGATTCATTCACAAGTATCTATTATGGAGACAAGCAACAAACATTCATTTTATAGAAAACTGATATGGGAACTGCTCATAAAGCAGATATTTTTTGTAATGATTAGCCCCTTAGAAAATCTGTCTCTATCATCGTATAGAGATTTCTGTTTTTATTCAATTATTGCAATATCTGGAATACACTACAGTTGTCAAGTTTTTCATAAACAATTTCAAAAAAGTAGTTGTATTCCTGTAGCTACTGACCCTCACAATTGCTGCTAGACATTAAATCAGACACTTCATAAATTTAGTCAACAGTTTCAGCAAGCCTAGCAAGTATTTTTCAACTTGAGGTAACAATTTCATAAAACTAATATACCATGCTAGTTTCTTTCCTTCACCAAATGAAAGGTCCTCATTATTGGGCCCCCAAATTTTAGCATGCTCAAAATGTGCTTGTTTTAAAAAAGTTTTAAAAAGTAATTTCCTGGTGGTGCTGAATATCCAAATTTTATTTCCCGATATCAACAAGTTTTAAGTTAAACAGTTATACGATATCTCAGTGCCTGGGGAAGATACTTTCAAGGAAGACAGGAAAATGCTTGCTCAAAGTTGGAGCATGAATGATTATTAATCTGACTTTCTAGCATATTTTGGGGTTATTACTGATGGCCATTAAGGTTTATGAGTATAAGTAATAATATTTCTTTTTCGCATGTTGTTACTTCAACATTCATCAAGTAGCATTAATCACTGAATGTATTAAACAGCAACTTCAAAAATTGTTTACTTTTGGCACATTATTTGAAACGAAAGGTCTGTGGCTACTGACAAACTAAATAAAAATATTCATCGTTATGGAAACTTTATATCAAATATTTTAAAAGTATGTCAAAAATCATATCTAAATGATATTTTAAAGAAGGGGACTACGTCTTAGGCCATATACTGTCTCTGTTAGTAAAATTTGATCTTGACACTTAACAGGCCATCGATTACCTAATTTCGTCAACTTATTTGGTACGGTTCATCTTTTAAAATGAAAAGTCACATTCGTGGTCATCCGCAATAAGAATATAAATTGAGCGGCTAGAAAGCTCATGTAACTGTAAGTCTGATCCAGTCGAAAAAATTCAAACATTTTGGTCCATTCTACATAGTTAAAGGAAACTTGACAGGGCAACCCGATAAACTGCATTATTATCAGATTTAGTGACAAAATTATCTTAAGGTGGATTTTAAGGGTTTAATGTTCATGTTTTTAGCATAGAACTATTGCCGTTAATTTTCTCTCAGATATATTTCTCTATATATATTTCTAGATATATATACTTCAAGAATCATTAGTGTCGTGCCCATATCACCAATATCCATTTGGTAGATGTCCGAATGTGAACAAACAAGGGGGGGGGGGGGAACACAAGCCTTTCCTTCCCATTACTTTTGTTGTATGATCCAATACTCTGTTTGACCAACTACATTCAACACTTAGGCTGCAAGTCTTATAGCAACTTATGTCCAAATGGAGTCACAAATTCTTTTGCAAAATGTTCAACGATGAATAAAACTGATTTCATGTAGAAAAAAACTTTAGCATACATATCCTAGCAGAGAAGTTGACTACTCCTTGTGTTTACCAGAACCAAAACAAAAACATTTTCTTCAAGTTATTTCTTACATTGTGTTTGACCGTAGTGCATTGTTTGTAGGTCTTAATATACAATGTTTACAACTTTGATTGTGCAAAAAGTTTCTTGGATACTTGCCAAGAATATTTCCACGGGCAAAACAGGTGTCGACGGTCATGTTCAGTTTTAATTATGTTGTGTTCACTTGTATAATACAGTGACCAGACTGGTGAAATTTACTTTAACGCACGACAAAGACATCTATGTACGTAACGTTAAATGGCCTGACTGGTCTGTTTACAGATCGTTATCGGTAAATATTTTTCAGAACTTGTTTCTTTGACCAGCTGATCCGCCATCTTGACCAGTGGCAGCTATTAATTGCAAACGAAACTGAGGCTAAAGAAATGGGGTTTTTTTAGAACAGATTAATAAATCATCACAACAAGTGGCTTTGTTGTGAAAAAAAGTTTTCAATATCAATTTTCCGTCATCGGCAATGAGGTTAAATTTTACCGATACCGATGTGCCGCAAATATTGGTTGATATCGATTTTGCAAGCGATTATTGGCCCAACACTGAATATCATAAAGCACAATGATAAACAATCTTAGCCAAATTGCTACACAAATGTGAGAAAGTGTAAGTTGTTTGTGTACACTTTATAGTACATGTTATAACTTCATAATTTCTTATACCCAGGGTTAAGAAAAAATTTTCCTAACACTCAATTAGATCATGAACTCTTGATAAATTATCCCTCTAGTCTATCGCTGCTTACATTTTAGCTTAATTCATGAGATAATGTTCTTTGATATATATATATCTATATGAGAGTTTGTTTTACTTACAAGTCACTCCATTTACTACATAGGTTGATCTACATAATATCCCCCCCCCCCCTGAGCCTTCCCAATCTCCCACACCCATTCCCACTCAGAAAAACTTAAAAATTAATCCGTAAAATTTACAACTTCATCTACATAATATCCCCTCCTGAGCCTTCCCAATCTCCCACACCCATTCCCACTCAGAAATAAACTAAAAATTAATCAGTAACATTAGGCTTGCCTGTCATCAAAATAAATTTGTAAGTGAAGAAAAGGATATATGTTATTATACTTTAGAGAAGTAACAGAGCGCCCTCATTTAGAGTCCCATGTATGTTATCATTGCTACCGTAGGTAGTGAAATCCCAGTAGGGTCTAGAAAAAAAAATGGGTTGTTATAAATCTGTAAAAATAAATTGTAAACTTCTCATTAATTAATCCTAAAGTTTATTCATACATTTAAAGGTTAAGTCATTTTGCAATTATTTTCCCATAATTTCACATTCAAGATGAGTCTTTATTATTTGCAAATTTAAGCAAACTTTATGAACAGCTGAACAAATACTTTTAATGTTGACATTGAGCTCTTGCACTGTTTGTCAGTACATCATGTACAACCATGTTACCCTTGATGTCAACTGCATGCAATGGATATTATGTAACTGACAGCTGTAAGGGCAGTCTTTAAGAAAATGCAATCATTTTATTTAAATGCTAGAGAAAAGGGTCAATTTTGTCATTATAATTATTTTTTTAGAACTTTTTTCACTTTGTCCTTTCTTTGTGACCGATCCTGATAGTGTAAAATCTTCTAAGATATAGGGCCATGGCCCATGCCTGGGGGTGGGGCAGAAGTATACTCAAGGAAGTACATGTTAAGCAGTTGGAAGGGTTGAGTGGTAAATAATATCAGTTGAAGTTCCATAAGTCTTTTCATCTCGGTTCTTATCCTCTTTAATTTGGAGTTTTGTTAAAGTCAAAATAAACTAAGATCTATCAGTACTCAGAATTAAATGTGACCATATTTTAGTCTGTCTGTGATATATTTGGGCCCCCACTGGTAGATATAATTTAATATCAATTTACCAAACTATGTTACCTGGTATAATAACTCTGAAATTCATGCCAAAAGTTAATAACAGTTTTATAGTCATACTTAGGGTTGTTGGCATTGTGTCTCTTTCCGTTCAGTTTTTCTTTCGTAATTTATATTCTCATATTTGAAACAGAGAAAAATATTTTTTTTATAATATACCAGCATAGCTAGTAATTGTTTCCTGTGATTTTAAACCAAACCTTTTGAAGTTTTACTCAAAATAAAGAGGGTCACAATGAATGAAACAAAGATGCTCTGTCTAGAATCTGTTTTTTCCTTTTTTGCTAATAAACATAATTTCAGATCATATAAAACTAATTGTCAAAAACTTAATATAACCTGCTAATTTCACTTTTTGGTATTTTGGATGAAGACAATTTTAGGGGTTTTCAGACACAGCGTTGTGCAATATTGACATGAAGTTACTGTACCTTTTTGGAGAGAGGTTAAAATTGTGAAATGTGTATCCAGCTACTTTAATAGAACTGTTTAGGTTATATAGTAAAAGTTTTGTGCAATTTCTGTGTTACTGGTGGTCATTAGTTTTTTGCCATGCATGTTAGTGTGAAGGAAAAAAATAATATCCCTGAGAAATACTTCAATTATTTCACTTATACAGTATTGCCTTGAACTTGATTTTTTGATCAAAACGGAAGGAAGTTAAATTTCATTGTGTTTCCATTTCCACGATTTAAAGATTTCTGTACATAAAGGCCGAATTAACTTTTGTGATCTACAGTGGGCTGCATGCAGTTAGCACTAAAGTAACAATTAAGCTAGATGAGTGTGCCTGCCCGCTTCCCTCTCTTTTTCTCGTTTTTTTCTTTCTCTTTTTTTTCTGGTATTAAAACATATTTCCGCACCATTTTCCGCAACTACTAGACCTAGAAACGGTCTTTGTTACGAAATGCATTGTCTAGAAAGTTTTGACAAAACGGTGGTTGCCACCCAAGTCGAGGGTGTTCATTGTCAATTTTTTTTCTTTTTGTGCTTTTCATAAAGCAAAAGATAAAGCAAGTAGCAAGGCTAAGGTTGGTTTGTTTTGTCTCACTCCACCCTATTACTGTACACAGTGCCGTTGTTATGTGTAGTTGGTAATACAATGCACCCTGTACCGTACCTGGCTGATATTAATACCAAATTGCCGTCGTCGATGATTATATGGAAAATATGCAGATCATTGTGTACTTAGGTGAGAATTGGTAGACTACCGGTGACTAAAGGTCACGATTGAAAGGCACTGGTGAACAACTTGAATACACCAGACATTCGTTACCCGTTATCATCTGTAAAAAAAAAACCTGACTATTTGGAGAAGTTCTAAAGGGGTGTAGCGCTCAATGGCTTTGGTTTGATTTTGACCAGGATTTTTAGTCAACTCAGGGAAACGAAAGAGAGAAAGAGAGAAAGAAAGAAAAGAGATTGTGGCTCTGAGTTTTATCTCCTTTTGTACCATGGAAAGTTACTACAACAAGTTGTACTTCTATCATCTGTATCGAATGAACCTCTTGCGCTTGCTTCACACAGGTAAGGTTGGAACTTGAGGGGAATAATAATATCGACGTCAATTTTGTTTCTTGATTTAAGACCTCAAGTTTAAGGTATTTCCCTTGGGACATGAACAGATCATAGATAAATAATATTACAGAATTACTAATAGATCCAGTCTATGTTAAGTGGACATCATGTTTCTGAAACAAGGCTCCTACAGGACTAATTAGTGGAACATTGTTGAAAGGTATCTATAGGTAACAGGTGTAACCAATTAAACCATAGATGATAGGGACAAGACTTATGACTCTTCTATAAATCTGTGATATTTTTGATGAAACCATAAAACTATACCTCTGCAATTGTTGATGGCCATCAAGCAGGTGGGTCCTAGTCCCTTGTAGAAAGCAGAAACTACGGTGCCAAACCTCCCCCTCCCCTCCCGATAGAGGCCAAGGTCATCTTAGAGAAGGATCGCTGGTTCCGCCGAAAGAGAAAAGGACTTTCATTCATTCCCTCGGGTCAGTTGATTCCAATTCTATTGTGGTAAAAATTGTACTGTATTTAATTAAAGGATTTGATCAGAAATGCCTTTGTCAGTTTTCTGTGTATGATTTGCTTGTATGTACAGTATACTGTAATATTGGACCAATGAGTTATATTTTGGAATCTTGAGTTAGTGTGAAATGGTTACTTTGTTATCTGTGATCATAACTCTATTTTGGATCATTTGTGGAACATTAAAAAGTTTGTGGGATTTTACATACATGTCTTATTTCAAGTAGATCGGGTGAGGTGAGTTTGGTTAAAAGTTCTGTAATGATTATTTGTGAGGCCGTAAGACCTGTGAAACTTGAAAAAAATTTCCTCAGCAGAATTTATAATTATAGGGATTTACTACTTTTTTGCTCACTACAAAGACAATTCTTCTTTTTTTTCAACTTAAGTGCCATACTGTATCATATGTTCATTCGTTTTGATTCTCCAATCATTATGTTTTGCTAAAGTTTCTATCACAGTATAAAGACTACTGTACAAGGAGATTTTCCAGCAATCAGATTTTTAATAAATTTATAGAAATTTCATCAATTTATATTTGGTCATCATTTAATATCAGCAAACCTATCAGAGAATTTACTCCAAAAATGGTATTTGCCAATTGATCAGACACTTTCACCAAATGATGATGAATAAAACAATAAGTTGATAAGTTCCATTTTGATACTCAACATTGCACCACAGAGGAAGTAGTTCATGTTAGTATCACATGTAGGAATTGTTATGTTTGTAAATGTCCACTATTAGGAAACATGTTTCATTTGAAGTAAGCACTTATTTTAGGTCTAACTTTATACTTTGCATTACTGACATGCAATAAAAACTATTTTAATCAGATAACTTAGAGACTGGAGGTTGCCAGGAAAGAAAAAATTGTGGATAATTTTGTGTCCTGTACTTGAGTATAGTTTGCCAAATGTTGTTATTTTATGTCCATACAGCATAATACTTTCCTTCATAATGTGAATGAAAACTGTTCAAATGGGGTGCCTAGTTCCAAATAGAAAATGACATTTGTTTGACAGGGCTTAAATTTCTAGACTATTGCTCAAACAAATGTCTGTGGTACTATGAAATTATGAAGAGAAAAAGATGGTTGGATGCTGGATAAATTTAATCCAGGGGTCCGGGTAAAAGGAACCAGTCTGGATAATCCTTGCTGTTACTGTGCTTAGGTCCTCTTTGCTACAACTTTTTCATCAAGTGAATTAATTTTTAACTACCAGTTGGTTGAACCATTCTGGTTTGAGAATTTATTTTTTTAATTTTCATAGCATTCACAATTTATGTACACTATTATTGTGCTCCTGTTGCACCTCTTTAGCCACTCTGCACTATATTTTATTTCCCTGTCCACAAAATGGTAGCATTTTAACATCTGGCCATATTTGACCCATGTTTAGGATAACAGTTGTGAATACCTCCCTGATTCTTACACTTATATGAAGGAAGCTAAGAGAGTTGAGTTAAGTCTATGCCTTCAGTTAATTAAGCTCTGATATGAATCTTTCTTGAGCAATATCAAATTCTGTCTTGGGGTCTAGTTCAATGAAAACAATGAAAAATCAAGTTAATATGATATGGAATTGTCTAAAGACTGGTAATAAATAAATGAATGAATAAAATGAATGGATTATTTTTCGATATGGTACAGACTAACACAGGCTTATACTGTAGTTTACATAATCGGTGTACTGTATGTAACTAGCCATGGAATCCAAATTCTGCGTTTTTCTGAATTTGGAAATTTTATGTACTTTTTACATGCATGTACTGAAAGACTGAATAATGGTCTAAAAGTGGAATGAAGTGATTGATCCAATGAAATACACCCCCTCACCCCAACCCCCCTTTTCTCCCTAAAGTGCCATCTTCTGATTCTCAATTTCACTCAATGTATGCTTAATGTACATTCTAGCTAAACAAAGAGAATTCAAAGGCAGATGTAATATTATATTAGTCATTGAATTTTCTTTGTATGTCATCTTAGGACGAACAACTGTTTGGTTTTCATAACCGGGATATTTTTTCCTTTGTTCATAAAAAGTACAGAAGGCAGGTTAAACATCTGCGTCTTATATGCTGGCGGCTATATTTGTCACGGTACCTGAAATTCCATGACGCCAAAACGAAGAACTCACGAGAAACATACTGTAGTTGCAAACATTAGGCGTGACACTTGTTGCTATGCAAAGTGACAGGTTCTTGAAGACGGTCTTGAAAAGACTGTCACAAAATAATTAATGTTAGCATAGGATGTCAACTTCACAGGGTCTTTGCTTTGACAGTGTGAAAATAAGTCGGGTACATTCTTAATGGGAAGGTTTGTTTACAAAAGGTGGGACATGATAAACTTTGTTCTGATAATGCCTTCGTTTTGAAAGGTTATAAAGTGCAACGTCATGGACTATGTGAACAATCTAATCTTTATTCAAAAAGCTGCCACTTCTTCTTTGGCTATTCTGTTGAACTTGTGACAGAAGAAGTTCTCGTGGTCTGTGTCTGGGGGGGAGGGGGGAAGGGGCTGTCCATGCTGTACGGTACATGTAAGATCTATGTATGTACATTAATGTGTTAGAAGGTACATTTTCAATTGAAGATATAAAAACATTCTGATGGTGCCTTGCTCAGTAGCTCATTCCTCATTCAGAGTGCCTCTCACAAGTCACTATCCTCTCTAAATATAATTTGTTAAATTATGTTGGAACTTGGAAAATTCAGTGAGAGCACTTGGCAGATTTCTGAAGTTTTTTGTGTTTCTGTGTTTGTTGTTTTGGAGGTGATGGGTCGTGTACATTTGCTGAACTATTTTATTGTATGCCATCATTGTGATCTTGAATTAAATCACTTTTATCACCTCTCTGCAAACAGGAACATTACTGTAGGCTTGTCTACTGTATATGAAGCTTTTTGTTTACTCAAGGTGGGACATGATTAGGCAGAGTAGGTCACATTAACTTCGTATCAAGTAAAGTTATAGAGCCACAGAATGGGGTTCAAAGTCTCGAGGGTTTGGTGTATACGATGGGTTAATTGACAGTCCGTCTAGATATGCTACCCTTATATTACTTGCCTATTTGATAGTAGTGTAACTGATCTCTCAAGTATCCATGGTCTTGTCTGCTGTCACTCATTGTGAGATTTCTGTGACAGATCCATCATCTGAGTAGGTCTGCAGTATGTTGTGTTCAATCAATATTCAGGGTACGTGTGATGGATCCTCACGTTTTACCGAGGGCGCTGTTATATCGGTCCTAATGCGTGTGATCGATGATGTTTACATGATCTACAAAGGTTTTGTTTAAATCTCAATCTACGTGCTATCTGTGGAAATATGTTTCAAAAGATGTCGTCTTTATTAAGTATGAATGAAATTGTATATATATCACTAGTGATCTTGAAAATAGAAATTGTAGGAGTCCAATATATATATATATATATATATATATATACACCAACTCACTACGATTTCAATTATATATATATTCATTTGCCTTTGTCGTTTACCTCCATTTCATTAACAAAGTCCATTCAAAGTATCTCTTTCGAGATCCGGCTTAAGGAATCACAAATGATTTCAAGTTGGTTAGCATCATGTTTGATCTCTAGAGTAAGGCAAATTTATTTCACCAAAACAGAACTAGTATTGTTCGATACAGGTGACAAACGCCTACAGTGAAATTACGACCTTCCTTACTGGTTTCGAACCTCTGGACATACAATCAGCGTCCATGGCCTAGTGGTTAGGGAGGCCTGGGTTGGAATCCCGGTGGAGGCTGGAAGTTCTTTCACTGTTCTGGATTTTCCAACTCACTACGATTTCAATTATATATATATATGCAAATATATATATATGCAAATATATATATATTTGTATGCAAAAATTATATATATCGTTTCTTGTGTGGTACTGGGATTCACATTTGATGATAGACTCTCTCCTTCTATCTCTACAGCTAACGTCTGTGAAGGTAACGCTCCAGAGAAGAAAGATATCATGGCTGCCCAGGCTCTACTAGACATCTCACCAACTACTTCTGGAGAAGACAAGTTATTCCCACCAACAGGTAGGAAGACAAAAATAAAAAAAATTAAAGGTTAACCAAAACATGTACTCCTCACCGTCAAATCTGCTTAATTAGTAACATACTCCCCCCCAATCTTGAAAAGCATGTGCTGTTGTACGGGGAAGGTTTATCACGAAATACCATGTCCGACGGGTCTTATCTCCTAAACGGAGATGTCACCTAAATCATCAAATCAGCAATCTTGAGGTACCATACTGAAAACTGTGATGTTTACCTGGTGCCAGTACCTGAAAACATCGGATAAACATTTGATCACCCAAAATTGCACCAGGACAGATGGAATTGAGCTAATTGAGCTAAATGTCGGAGCAGTGGTTGGTCGGTAGGAGACGGATGGTTGTAAACACATTGCTAGCTCTTGTCGTGTTACTTTCGTTGTTTGGTTTACATCTCCGCTGCATAGGACTGTCAACACCATCCTCTGCTCCGTTTGTTTTTGTTTTTATTGTTCTTCATTTTTTTGGCACTGGTCCAAGTTATTTCTTGACTGACAATGAAATGACCCTTACTCACCATCAATGTTAACACAAATCCCTTTTCTTTTACAGATAATGTTACTGTAGTATCAGAGGCTCTTGGTGTATCTTTCACACCTCACTCCAGATCTGATGGTAAGTTAACCACATTTTGCTGACATTTTGGCATAAAAGTTCCACAATTTTATCAACATACTTTGTAATCTCTGAGTTGCACATTTCAAAATACATCAAATTCCAAGGACATTTTACCCCAGGCCTACAGAAGTAAAGTGAAAGCAGTGGTGACATAGCTGGCTATTACCTCTGTGATTCAAGTTCTAAAAGCAATGGAGGGTTCTATCGACAATCATCAAAGCGTAAGGAGTTGTGTCTACTTGCAGTTTGGAATTTTGTTTGTACATTGAAAGCTCTTTGTTCCCCGCCACAAGAATTAATGAATATACATTTCCGAAAAATAGATGTTAGGAACTGACAAAATTCAAGCTTTCAAAGAAGAAGGATAAACTT
This sequence comes from Apostichopus japonicus, assembly GCF_037975245.1. Lineage (NCBI taxonomy): Eukaryota > Metazoa > Echinodermata > Holothuroidea > Aspidochirotida > Stichopodidae > Apostichopus > Apostichopus japonicus. The sequence goes on from NC_092574.1 coordinate 19,485,042, forward strand.
CAAAATAGGCATTCTTGGAAAACCAACATTTCAAAGTTCCTGTAAAAGCTGTTTCTGCAAGCAAACAACCAATATAACTGTTATGTATGTAAACGGAAGTATTAACTACTACTTCATGTAGACAGAACTGCCTGATACTTATGAAATAATACAACCGTTGATCAATTAGCCGCCTTTTCATTGTATTGTGAATAATTGGGCCTTAAAGAAGCTGGTCTGATTCATTTTCAGACAAAGGATACTAGAAACTCTAACCTTGACTCGACAAGTCTGTTAAACTGTAACCGTTCAGTCGAAAAGTTTTTCTAGTATTAAACAATGGGAGGTGAATTTTGAAAACAAAACAACAACAAAACGTCCAGAGAGATTATGATAGGCGTAGAATCGTCCAGCAACTCAAATCAAAGGCAGAGCGATGGGTGCGTGTCACTGATTAACAGTTTGTTAACATCGTGCGTGATGGATGACAATATCTTTGGTCTTTCCTTCATCGGCATTCGTTCGTGATGAAAACATACAACGTGCGTCAGACACGTGGACAGCTGTTTGGTCATAGTAGTCTCATTGATAATAATAATGGTGATTTATAAAGAGCCCATACCCACCTGGAAGGGTACTCAAAGGCATGGGAGAGGAAAAGAGAAAAGAAAGCAAAATCGAACGAACAAAAGAATTATGGGTTAACCCAGATGAGCGCTCGACGCATTGATGACAATGATTAGCTAATCTTGCGCTCTTGTCTCTGTGCGTCTGGATGCCGTTCCCGGTGACCGACAGCCGTCACTTTAACTTCTTACGATATCAACCGAAGCCGAGTGATGAATGCATCTTTGCACTCACAACTTGCACTCACAACAACTTTGCACTCACAGTCTGAGGATGGACTAATGTACACACCTTTACTGTAATTAATTACAGGTGTTCCTTCGCGGTCTGTGTACATTCACCCCATATTGGCAAACATTGATAATACGAAAATGATACACACCCAAAATGTGAATGTGTCTGAATATGATCATATATATTGATAACTGATTAAACAGAGATTGTGATCTTCTCATTAATTTCAAAACTTGTTCAAATAGTGAAACAACAGCTAATCATTGCAGTCTTACAATGTTTGCATAAAGACACAAAGGTATACACACATGTACCTGGAGTGTTTGGCAATCACGGTGAACGAACAGGAGTTTGAATGGAGTATGAATAAATTATCACCCAAATTTGGTACTTAGTATTTGGTATTGTTTCATGTAACAGTGTACACTGATCAATACTGGCTATTTATATGATTGACACAATTATTTCTGGGGAATTTCAGCCTTGAATTTTCTAGGTATTTTATCTCCATTTATGCACTTGTACTTGGGTGGGGGGGGGGGAGGTTGAGAGGTATACTTATTCTGCTTGAGTTAAGTCTCATGTAATCTCATATTGAAGCTGTGATTGGAACCACTTGATGGATTTTCATAGAGATGTCCATAGAGACCCAGTTGACTGTTGCTTGGTACGTCTTCACCCTCAAGCACAGGACTAGATAGTGAAATATTATTAGGTAACAGACGCTTACAATGATTCACTATCGTCATAAGGGATGCATGCAAGAGATTACATGTATAAATTTTTTGTTCCTTTTCTTTTTTATCCAGATTCAGTTAAATCAGAATATGAAGTAGAAGTACCACAAACTAGTGTCACAGATCACTCAGATTTACATGGTACGTCATCTTCAAAAACCCACCGAGTGACTCTATTCCAGGGCTCTGCAAACTTTTAGGTGCATGACCTCAGCGCTACCATGAGGACTAAGCCATGACCCCAACAGACCCCCAATCCTCAGATGTCTTAGTTTAGACTATGGGTGTCAGCAAAGCTAAAAAAAGCCTGTAGATAAACTCTCTGACAACTGGACAAACTCCTGCCTCACATTAAACAGTTTTTCATGCCCCCATAGTTTTCGGGCATTTTGCTCTATGCATTGTTCTTTGTCTCAATTGGCTTCCTTGTCCATCGAGTATTTTGACTTCTATCCTCCCTAGCTCTTCGATTTAGTCTGCATTGGAAGAAGGTCCTGCTAGGATGGAAACCCCCTAACCTATCTAAGTTTAATACATTAACCAAGATAGGATTTTAGCTAACACTGTTTGTGTACAGTATTTTTCTCTACATGGAAATATATTGTTTGTATCACCCAATGAACTATGATATCTATGTCCGGGCCATTAACATCTTTGCCTGCGAAGCACTCAGCCATGACAACCAAAAGAAACTAGGAACGGCTCAACAGAACGACATTCCTCTGCCTATTGTGCTTTTGTGGCGATATTATTATGCAGCTCGTTGTCTTTACATGGCAAATTATTTTCCATCATGAGTTCATTTCAAAATATATCCATATTTGGTTCCCCTTATAACTATGGCAAAAATTTTGTCACAAAACAGGTCTATGTGTACGGTATTTTTCTCTCCATGGAAATATATTTTTTGTATCACGCAATGAACTATGATATCTATGTCCGGGTCATTAACATCTTTGCCTGCGAAGCACTCAGCCATGACAACCAAAAAAAACTAGGAACAGCTCAACAAACGACATTCCTCTGCCTTTTGTGCTTTTGTGGCGTTATTATTATGCGGCTCGTTGTCTTTACATGGCAAATTATTTTCCATTATGCATTCATTTCCAAATATATCCATGTTTGGTTCCCCTTATAACTATGGCAAAATTTTTGTCACAAACCAGGTCTATGTGTACGGTATTTTAGTCTCCATGGAAATATATTTTTTGTATCACGCAATGAACTATGATATCTATGTCCGAGTCATAAACATCTTTGCCTGCGAAACACTCAGCCATGACAACCAAAAACAACTAGGAACGGCTCAACAGAACGACATTCCTCTGCCTATTGTGCTTTTGTGGCGTTATTATTATGCGGCTCGTTGTCTTTACATGGCAAATTATTTTCCATTATGCATTCATTTCCAAATATATCCATATTTGGTTCCCCTTATAACTATGGCAAAAATTTTGTCACAAAACAGGTCTTCTGTTGTTTGATATAGAGTGGAACCTACGCTGAAATTACAGCTGCTCTTATTCTTGTCCTTGTCCTGAAAGAGAGAATCCTTTTTTTTCCAAACACGAAAGAGTTTGAGGGCTTCCTCATGTGGAGGGAAGAGGAGGACTGGGTTGAAATTCCAGTGGAAGTTGCATAATCTTGTTTCCACCTGATCCAAGTTCCAGGGTGGAGAATTATTTTTAGCAACTTTTTGTTACTTATGGTATTAACATATCATGAAACAGGCAGGCCACCCTTGAAGATAGTCGTTAAAAATGGATGGAAACTTCCATTGAAAGCCAATGGGAGGACACAAAGATTCCCATATGTAAATAATATGTAAATAGTATGCAAATATGTAAATAGTTTTATTGACAATCCAGTACTACATTTTTCATTGATTTTACGTGTATTTTCAATATTTTTTTTTTCTTCTACTTCTTCCAGATCTTTCTCTTACGTCACCCTCATATCCCGCTAATTTTGATGTTCCCCGGCGCGTCAGTTTAAACTATGCAGATAAGTCCATATCAAAGTCACACAAGAAAGGTAAAATAACAAAAGTAGAACATTTTATATGTATATTTATGCTTTCTAAGGTAGATGTTAGTGTATTTGCATCAGATTGTACAGTAATTGTCACAGTTATCAGTAATACTGAGACACACACCTAGCTATGTTTTACTCTCAAGAACACTAAATAACACAGAATAACTTTGTCATTCATTGTAATTCATGATGCTAAGATAAAGTTTTAGGTTCTTTTTTACTTCAAAGAACACTTGTATTGAGTTGGAATAGGATTAAGTAAAAAGGAGACATATATACATGTGTGTTCATCTATAAATGTACATTATATATACATTATGTATAGATACATTATATATATATATATAAATTATACATATATATATAGATATATATATATGTATATATATATATATATGTATATATATATATATATACATACATATATATATATATATATATATATATATATATATATATATATATATATATATACATATATATACATATACATATATATATATATATATATATATATATATATATATATATATATACATACATACATACATACATATATATATCTATATAGGTATGGATATAATAAAGTGATGCGCATCATTAAAATTTTTAACAATTGGTTTTCTTTGTATTTGCATGACCTAATATAATTCTGATTTTCTTGCAGCTAAAAAGTCTAAACCAAGATCAGTGATTCCATTACAAACATCTCAAGGCATTAAGAAAGATAGAAAAAGTAAAGAAAGTAAGTGTTTTAACTTGTTTCATCTCTCAATTCACAAAATCGTTCGACCAATTATTTAAGTTTTACTATGGTTTACTACTACTCCTCTAGGGTGTGAAAATGGGGATGTTCTCTTAAAAATCTTGGATGCTTTCAGACTGTACAGGGGTGAAAAGATTCAAGCAACACCATAGCATAGCGATGCCCACATTATCTTTTTCCCGAACTTGCAGCAGTTACCTTACAGGATTCTAGAGGGAATTTTGTCAGCAGCTTTTGAAGTTTAACTTGATTACTCAAAGACTTATGTCCAGCAGAAATTTGCATTTCTTCAAGTCGTTTTAATTTCCTCACCAACAGGTCATACAACATACCTTTGGGAATTCTTATTAGATTTACTGCAAAACGAAGAAACTTGTCCCAAGTTCATCAAGTGGACGAGTAGAGAGCAGGGAATTTTCAAGTTAGTCGATTCAAAAGCAGTATCTAAACTTTGGGGGCAGCATAAGAATAAACCGGATATGACCTACGAGACGATGGGGCGAGCTTTGAGGTAGGTTGTTTGGAATTCAGCTTCCGTTATTTTTCAATACCTTCAAGGAAGAGGCGTCGTCTTTGGCCTCCAATGATTTGTCACAAAAGTCTTATTTTATTTATGCATCGTCCATCACAAGAAACACTGCAAAGCTGTAAACAGAGGTCCACAAAATGTGGAAACCGCCCCAAAAGTGGGTTGTGAAAGTAAAAACTGACATTTGAAAACATTTGAAAATTTATCTAGTTTCTGTAGTGAATTGACAATGATTCAGAAGCTGAGTCGTTTTATAATAGGAAGTCCGTAATCCGAGCTAGCGTTCGTGTATATTGAATATCAATGATTCTAAATCATTGGCTTCTAGTGGGTCGCGGCTCGGTTGTCATGGGAGATCACGGGTCGTGGGCTAAAACTTTGCGGGCCTCTGCCATTATAGACATCTTTATTATTTTCTAAATGGGAATTTATGTGTAGAAGAAGCAAGACACAACAATTTGTTAGCAGATTAGACTAGCCTACATTTGCAAATAAGAAATTGATATCCCTGTTACCAGATTCTGGAAATTATCCACGATTTTGGGAGAAACCAAATTCTTCACAGCTTATAAGGTTGATCGATACCAGTTTTTTTATTTTTTTATTTAGTAGGGTTTTTTTCAGTTCACTTTTGTCAGTCACTAGTGTATTGTTGATGTGTCTTTCTGTGAGGTTCATACAGATTGTGGAAGGAACCGTGGCCAAAATTTGACACTCTCTGGTCACGGATATTTGACCGCTTTGTGGGGCTGCTCTTTGACAAATTTCAGCACCCATTGTGGCATTGTTAGTTTTGAAGGGGATAATTATATCCACTTGCTTAACGTGATAAAAGATCGAAAACAAAGCAGCTTTTAGGTGCAGAGGTCATTCCGAAGTGTGAGTGACTTCTTTGTGTCGAAGAGTTTATAGAAGGCTTGAAGGGACCACCAATTGTGGTCGTAGAAGGAGTGGAGAAGCAATACTAAGAGATAATTATGAAGCCATATGTGTGTTGGAATATTTACCATTTCCAGAGATTACACTTTTTATGGTCGATACAGTGTAGCGACTTTGTCTGTTTCCTTACTTTTATGCCTCTTTTTACGATGACTGAAAAATGTCTCACAGGGGTCTGTCAGATATAAGGAGGGGTAAAATTATGAACTGGTGGGATTGAAATGAAAGCAAAAATACCGACTTAAGTCAAGACTATCAAACTATTTTAAGTGTACGTAAAGTTTGTAACCTTTGGGATAGTCTAAATATTTGTTGTGGTGGCATTATCGTTTCACCCGCCTTCTTTCCTTGTTACGACCGGTATTCCGCAACACGTTGGAAAACCTGGTAGCTGTTTTGTTTTCCCTCTTGTTTACAAAACCAAATCCCACTCCCCACTAGGTTTATTCAAGTTAAGTCAATGGCAAAAAGGGTCAGTTTGTCAATGCAGGTTTGTTTGCACTGGTGTGATAAAGATTTTTATACTTTATAAATACTAACAAATAAATAATAACAGGGCAACTCACTAGCTGGACTATGCAAAGTTGAATTCAAACTATGACAAAAAAAGCCCCAAAGTCTTGTTTTGTTGTATGTATGTATGTATGTATGTATGTATGTATGTTTGTATGTATGTGGTACTCTAAAAGAGCAGTGGCTGTCTGTGCGTTGAATCTTTAAAAATCAAATGGAATCTGTAAGCTCTCAGTTATAATTGTTTAGTTGGTGAAACAAACTGCTAAATATGGGAGATGATCTCAGCTTAGCTTCTTCCTGTTAGGTCTACGGACCCATAGTTATAGCCTTGTCAAATTATTGGAAGTGAAAAGGAAAGCCAGGTGTCATAGTTTGTGTACAGTCTGTGTGGATGTGTTTAGGTTTCTTGCTGTGAAAGGTAGCAGATGAACCCAAGGTTCAAATATAGGCACACGCAGTCGTGGCACTAAATGCAGTTAGCTAGAAAATTGCGTCAACCACTCCTGTTTAATTTTCATGTTTAAGAATTTCCAAAGCACGACTCCTTTTTTTAAACCTTTGTGGATAGACTCTATCGTGAGGGGCTCCAAGAACAGGTGAACTCGTATAGATGAAATTATGTAACTATTCTCCATCGCTGAGAAGAATCTGTAAATTAACATCAGTTTGAGAATCAGTTTTCACACAGCATTTAATTAAACTCTCCCTCTCCACAGGTACTACTACCAACGAGGTATTCTGGCAAAGGTGGACGGCCAAAGACTGGTGTACAAATTCTGCGAAATTCCTAAGAACATACGTGAAGTCGGATGCAGTTGATTCACGTGAAAAGGTCGACTGCGACGGGGAGAAAAATGCAAGAACATCGGACATTAGACCTCTTGATTAGCTATGACCAAACAAAATCACGTTTCAAAGAGGCAAGGAAAAACGCTGAAAGACGTGTTCATATCAAAAAGGTGTGCCAAGTATTTATATATATAGCTGCAAATTTATTCTCTCGAAAAGGGGTGAATTGAAAATGCCGGACAACTTTACGTGGCCGAGTCAAAAATATCTCAAGGAACATTCGGATGAAGAAGACTATTCCATCGCGAAGGAGGACGGAAGTTCTCCGTGAATGTCTTCTCTTCCAAAAGGAGTTTTATGAAGTGAAGAACAGTCGCAGATGGAGGATTTAAGTTCGATCTTTTGGGAGAGAGGAAGAGAGTCGAAGCAATCGATGAGAGTTTTAGTGAGAAAAGCGTAGAATCTGCTCCCATCTATTCCAGTCTTATTCCTGTCCCACTCCAGGGATGTCATTCTCTTTCTTTCTTTTTTCTTCGATCATTTGGTGCTCAGCAGCGAATCTTCTTCGAGCGCTTCCTACCGATTGCCAAATGGAGAAACACAAAGGGATAGTCTTTATTTTTTAAACATTCTGATTAAAGGAAACAGGGTTAGCTAAGTTTAGTAATAATAATTACTTTTTGTCACTAGCATGACATGTATGTTAATTGCTTATAAAATAGTTTAACTTGGATTTTAATTGGAAATTTTAAGTTTTCTTCGATTATACAGGATGAAACGGAAGTTTCTTTTTATCTTAGGGAGGGGAGGGAGGGTGTGGGAGGAGGTAGGAAGAAAGATAATTTTGAATTTTTTATTTTGTTATAATGAACCATGACTTTCCGGTCGTACAAAAGGTATTGGGGTGAAGCCAGTGGAAGCTGCAGTGCGTCCGTGTTTGTCTGGTTTGACAGATGATGGGGGTAGGGTACATGAGATTGTGAGGGTGTGGCAGGGAGGGGTGTGGCAAGGAGTAAGGATGTTTGTTTAACCCTCTTGAAGGGAATAATAGAAAATAGAGTAAAAGAGGAAAATAAAAATATATATGGGTGGATACAGTACTGTAAAGTCCATTACAACAGTAGAGAACTTTCCTGAAAGGCCAAAAATGGAGTAAAATAGAAGAATGTGTAAAAGTAAGTTGGCCTGACGTGTTGATCCTAGCAGGATCTTCTTCAAAGGCTAAATCTTGATAATCTCGATAAACACGCTCTAGGAACTTCTCTTTCACAGTTCACTTCTCTTTAAGTATTAATGCATGACAGGATTTGTTAACTTTTTGCAGGGGAATTTCCCTCATTTGTTGTATCCATCAAACATATTACTGCATGTGACTAAATTACTTATGATTGACATCAGAAATATAAAATCTGCAGAGACATTGAGTTCCCATCAGTTTGAGGTCTGACAGTACAGGTTCATTTGATAGGATATATTATTATGTAAACGTAAGTTGGCCTGACGTTTTATCCTAGCAGGATCTTCTTCAGAGGCTAAATGACAAGTAATAGCAGCAGAAGGGACAAAAACACACACAGAATACAGACAGGTTAATGAGCACGGTGAACACAAAGAGATAGATGTAAGGGGATTAGTAGACAAGTGATGGAGAGAAGAAAGAAAGAAACCAAAAAGGGAAGAGGAGAGGTAGGAGATAAACAATGGAGTGATAAATAGAGGATTAAGGATTTATTTTTAAACTAGAAGAAGTAATATTAAGGTTAGTCCATGCTGTTCATATCAGTTTCAAAGGGGGATAGGTTCTGTTTTCATGGTATCTGTTTCGTTACCAACTGAAGGAAATGCAAGATAAAGTGACATTCATACGGTTTGGAAATATCTCACTTAAAGTAGTTTCATTCTGAAAGGGATTTAAGATACTCATTCACAGGAGAAAGTAAAACTCATTATATAATGTGGTGAACATATTTTTTCTTTGTTACACTTTATTTTGTAAATTCTATTTGTTAAAAGTTGCTTTTCCTGAAATAGCGATTTTGCTCTTCCCTGTGTGAGTGAAATGGGCCAGTTAAGTTTTACATTTGCTGCTCTTATTTATAATCTTTTTAATTTTTTTTTATTTTAACGGCGCCAAAGAAGGTGTTTTTGTTTTCTTATTTAGTTAGTTGTCGTATTGACTGATATGTTGAAGTGTTGTAATGCTGTCCTACTATATTCATCTAACATTCTCTGTAAGTTTGTTGGGGAGGGGTGGGGGATGGGGGGGGGGAAATGAGCCACAAACAGTCATATCATTGAGGGAGAATTCAAACCTGAACATTTTGAGGAGTTTCATTCCAAAAAAATTCAGGGGTTACCTGTGAAAGGACATCCCCCCCCCACCACTCCTTAATTATGCCAGGGGGATAAACTTCCCTGTAGCTAAAAGAGAAAGTGAATTTATTATGATTTATTATGTGTATATGACTGCTATAGTCTACCTGTAAATGTTGGGACCACATCACGTGACACAGACAGAAAGGTAACAAAGATACTTGTGACTTTTCCATTTTAAGAATTGATTTGTAAACAAATCAGAGGGGCTCCGAAGTGGAAGGGATGAATATCTCTCTCCATTTGCCCTTTTAATCAGTGGTGCAATGAGTTTGTAATTAGTAATTATAAAAGTTTTGCCAAATTGTAGTGATTTAAGTCAAATTGTTAAGGACATTTTTTTGGTATAAGTAAAATTGTTCAATTTAGTCAGGAAATTGACTGGTGACCATTGGACTTGACTTTTAAGCTTGACTGTCCTGTTTATAAGGGGGAAATAGGAAAATAACCTGGAAATCCTGTGATGTTAGTGATGGATGTGGGTATTGGGGGGGGGGTTGGATTGAGAGAAAGGGAACTATACTTAGCAATGACAAAGAGAGGGATCCAGTAGCACTAATTTTGTCTCCAATTTCAATATGTTGACTGCATAGTAGGCTGGTAGAACGATGAGATTCTTTGTTCTTTGTAGTCGTTTAGACGATAGCTGGAATATCAATTTAATACATTGTTTAATTAATGGCAGACTGATTATGAATGAGGTGAAGAGAAGTGACTAGATGAACTCGAGGCTTAAAAATGTAAGAGAAGAAAAGTCAGAAGAGGACTTACTGCTCTTCAATACGACTAAAACGCTGATGTCTTTCTTAGTCATTTTGTAATTTTGAGAATGTTGTATTTTTTATAAGTGTTAAGTAAATACAACAGTTGTTAACGCAGTTAACTTCACTGAAACAGTTAAAGAGCCATAAAACGAACAAAAGAAAGATGCTTCTCGGGGAATGAAGTTTAGTAGTAGTTCCCTGGATCTTGTCCCGAGCATTCAAAAAAGATTTCATTGGTGTAGAGGTATATTAAAAAGAGGTTCTAATTTGTAACGGTATTGGGTGCAGGCAGATCTCATCGCTGAGTTTTGAAGTAAATATGACATTGATTTAAATGTCAAGAAAAACATGGGGTCAATAGATTGTAAATGCTTCTTATTATTATTTTAACCAAGAAAATGAATGCGTTTCTTCTTATTCGGAGGTCATTTGAGTGTATCTCAGTAGCAATATATATGTCATGCAATAAGACCTGTTGTAACCTCCAGAAATTGTTGGTAAGATTATTTTTTTCAAGAGATTTTGCGGTAACTCTCTTCTCTTCAGTTGTGGTAAACAGCGAATGTTTTGCATTTAATCAGATCTGAATTTGGGCTTGCTTGTTGTGTTGATTTCGGGGCATGACATTGTAATTTTTGAGGCGGTAACAGCATTAGGCATCTGGCAAACAGGATCACAAAAAGGATTCGTTTCAAATGTCCTTGGTGTCTATGTTTGTTGCCTCTTACGCTGAGACATAAACTTATTGCGGGGCGGAAGGGGGGGGGGGATGATTCTGTTTTGTTTGTTATTTGTATATCTTAACAAGTGTATGTAATTTGATCACTCCCTTGGTGGTGAAATTTGATTGAAAATTTCAGATAACAATGTTTCTATTTCCTCACAAAGACTGTGTTTTTTTACATTATTAATATTATTCCAGTGAGGCAAATCATTCCAATTGTTAAAAAGTTTCATTGGTATTGCAAGATTTTATTTGGGATTGGAAAACTGTACAAAATGTATACTGTGAGTTATATCACAAAAAACTGTAAAGAAACGATTGAGCAAATAAAAAAAAAATATTTTTGATGATGTTTATACTTTTCCCTTGTAATGGTTGTTTTTGTGTCATTTTCGTTTTTAATTCACCATTTTCTTGTCATATATTATGTCTTGTTTCATTCTGCTCAAACAAGTAAAGAATTACAGGATCTCTTACATAAACATTAAATAAAAGAAAGAAACTTTTCTCCATTTGGAGTTTTATCAAGTCACCGATATTAAATTCAAGTTGTTATCATGACTGGACAGTTATATTTGGTTAGTAAACTAACTGTTTAGTGTGAGCTCACATAAGTGCATCTGTGAAGGGTTTACTGCTAAGTAGCCATGATAGGGTCCTCGGTAGAAAAATACCCTCCATCTAGTGTTGATCTTTGTTTGTGAAGTACCGATGAATTTGTCGTGGATACCAGCACATTTTGATTCATCTGAGTGAGGGGACCTCAATTTTTGACAAGGGTCAGAGAAAAATTGCTTGGAGCAAATGTGTGAGAGATTACAAAAACTCACTACAAAAATTTATTTAAAAAAATATGGTTTATTATCCTTTCTTATGGAATTGGGATTTGGCAGGCTGTTTATGACATTGCAAGCAATCTTGCATTTGTTTGGTGAAGGGTGAATGGAGGGGAAGGGGAGTTTGGGCTGGAGGATAAAAATCCTTTTAGGCAATGAAAAGTATTGGCAAAGTATGTATTGGCAAAGCAAACTTACTCATTGTGGGGGGGGGGGGTGTGAGGGTGAGTATAGGCTATCATTATGGTATGCTGAAATGGCTTGATTAAATGCGAAAGTTTGGAAAAAAAACAAAATTGGGACTTTCTGGTATATTTGGAACCAATCTCTCTCTTAGAGCCTAGGAGACACTTTACAAGTAACACTTTACATTACATCATTATCATATTATTACGACAGCAATGAATTAACAGAGTACTTAATACATCTCTAAATAGTAACCAAGCAAACAGATACAAATAATGAGAAGCAATATTACACTTCTACATCTCTAACACCCCGCCCCCACCACTCCACCTCCCCTCCCCAACACATGCACAATTTATTGGAAAAGTTCTGTCATCATTTATACTAAAAGAAAAAATATTCCAGATTTATGGTTTGGTATTTCATGAAACTTCGCAAGGTGAACTAGTAGTTAGTAAAAATTTGAAATAGCATCAGCTCATACAATTAACACCATTTCCCTTCCCTAAAAGGAGAGGAAATATTAATGTTATTTATGATAAAACAGCAAGAAACAAAACCTTTGAGCCGTTTTGAGAAATAATGGTTCCTACCACAGTCAAGGTTGTTACTGTACAATAATGTTCAAAAAGTTTCAAAGTAATATTTTGGGGGCAGATAATATGATGCTTACATGTACAGGAAAAAATATTCCCACAGGGTTTAGTTGGATTTTACAAAGCCCTATAATATCTTATCACAAATGTTATAACCCCAAAATACAAACTTCTGTTCAATAAAAACGGCTGTTTGCAGAATGTTGGTTTTAAGTTTTACAAAATATTATGACACAACATTATCTATAAGACACTGTTATTTTATCTATTAACCTTGCCGTTGTGAAATTATTATCGATATATTAGTACTAACAATGCCTTTCATGCTTTAAGCTATTCGCACCCTGCATGATAATTCAGAAAATCTTTATATTTTTCCGATAATAGTTTTTGAAAGACCGATCACACTTTTGATCAATTGTTGAATAATGCCCTCATACTCTAAAATAGCGATTACAAACATGTTTCTTTAAAGCTAGAGAAAAAGATGGATTTGGACATCAACCCTCAAAAACAATTGTTTCAATGTTAACCTCGTAACAATTAGACAGCATTATTTTGATTTGACTTCAATTCATGTTATAATTCACTTGAATATCCTGTGACCTTTGGTGAAAATTATTTCAAAATATGAATAAGAGATAAGACACAATTAAAACTTCAAGGCACTTAATTTGGAATGAGAGATATTTAAATTTCAATCAAAAAATGTTGTTACTTTGCTATATATATATCACATGCATATTAGTTCACTTTTGATTGATTTTCTTAGTTGAACTCGTCTTTGAAAAACAGCATCACAAAAATTTCTGCAACTTTGGAATTTGGCAGCTTGCATGAAATGTTGTGAAATTTGGACCAAATGTCATGCGAAAGGTAACACATTAAGAAAAAAAAAGTGAGCATAGTCTCATAATTAAAATGAAGACCCAGTCTATGCTAGTACTCCTGTTGTAGCCTAGGTTACCTCACTTCAAGTAAGCAGATTAGACAAAGGACAGGGATAGGTTCATTTGAACAGAGATTGTTGGAGCCAGGTGCGTAGCCAAGGTGCGACCACCCCCCCCCCTCCCCGAGCATATTTTGTTTGTATGTTTTTATGATATCACTAGTAATTTCAAGCTTAGATGCAACTTACAAGGCCTGGGAAGTGCCATTTCCAGCGATCTGGGCGGCATTTTCAGCCAAAATTTTCTTGTGCCCGTAGCGCCAACTCATGGTGGCGGTATGCTTAGATAGTTTTCAATGCAGAATCTACGGCTCTGATAGTTTGCCTACAGGTTCACCCCTCCCTTGGCAAATTCCTGGCTACGCGCCTGGTTGGAGCTAACGATCCAGTTGTTTGATGATCGCTCAAATCTCAGTAACAACTACTAGTGTTCCACTAGTCTCAACTAATTCTCATCTATATATATACATATATGTGTATATATGTATGTGTATATATACGTATATAAAGGATAATACATTAATAACACATTTTAAATTTGAGAGGCTATAAAGAATATGAAAAGAAGAATTCAACTTGCAATTAATATGTACAGCAGCATGAAAAGAAAAAGAAGAAAGAGAAAAATGGTTTGAAACAATCAAAGCAGATGAACAAATGATTGACACAAGTGATATATAGTTGGTAAGGACAAATTCAAATGAATTTTGCAAGAAAAGAAATCTCATACACACACACTCAATTTTTCTATCATTGGAATACTATTGTCCTACTGCAACAGCCTCATTATCATCTATGCTTATTTGCCAATTGTTTTCCAATTAATCAAGCTAACATGCTCTTTTAGACTTTTTTCACAGAATGAAGATTAGGCATGAATCTTATTCGATCATCAAGAGTTCGTTGCCCGTGTCGGAATTAATCACGCGGAAGGGGCAAATTGAATACTTTGCAAATTTTGCAATGTTTCTTTCATTATTGGAAATTACAATCAATTTATGATAGATGGGAATGTATGAAAACACTGATTTGATATTGTTGTTTTCCATTTTAGGTTAAACAATCAACAGTATTAATGCTACATTTTCCCTAGACTTGCTTTAGAATATGATAATGGCCATTAACATTCTACTTTAGAACTACCATGACAAGTTTCACAAACAAAATTCCTAAATTTACTCTTTTTTTTCTTGGAATTCTAAATGGTTTGAATTATTACTAGGGATATAACAACAGAAAAGTGCCACATATTAAATGAGAAGTCAAATTTTGTTGATGATTTCTCAGTTTTTTTGTTGTTGCACCTATAACAAACACCAATGCAGCAAACCAAACACCCAGCCACGATCTAGGTTGTATCAGATGACACAGGGTATGATCATTATATATACACAGTATGAAAGGTATAACAGCTACCAATCCCTCCTCCCCCCCCCCACCCCTCAAGTAATGGTGGAATAAGGATTGCTGCTAAGGATATAACTGCACCAATTAGTAGCGGGTAGGGGGCCTTGTAACCACAAGGTGACAAGTATATGAACACATAATCTGCTATCATAGTCTACAAAAATTCACCCAAAGAATGGGCAAACTTGCAAATGATGAAATAAGTAGTTCAATATTCAATTCAATTTGTTTAAACTAAATGGCAAAAAAAAACTGCTCATTTGTAGCAGCCAAAGGATTATCATATAATAATATTGAGGATTTATCAAGCGCAGACTAATCCACTGATAACGGTGCTCAAGGCGCATCACCATATTTCCCTGGTCAACGATAACCTGTCAAACAGAGACAATCCTTCCACATGGCTGCAGCTAAACAGCACCCAACTGACAGGATTATCTCACAGGTCCCCATTTATACACCTGGGTGAAGAGAGGTAATGGAGATAAAGTGCCTTGCCCAAGGACACAGCGTAATAATCTGGCCAGGACTCGAACCTGCAAACCTTAGATCACAAGTCCACTGTCTTAACCACTTACAACCATATAGGTCTATTAAGTTGACTGGAGACTTATGAAATATAACATGTCAATACTAATTAACTTGGTTATAATAATACAAAGTAGAATCCTAATAATAACCGCTTTAAGCTCATATCACCATATGTCACGATGATGATTTCCCATGATGCATTTTAATTATGATGTAAACACAATATTTTTCCTCCACTGTGTACGACAACCAACATCTCCAAAAAGCATAAATATAGAATGATTCAAAGAAAATACTGTTCTAATGTTTTTAATAAACTTACTAAGACTTTCACCCCCAAAAAACAGACTTTCTTTAAT
The DNA here is from genome assembly GCF_037975245.1 of Apostichopus japonicus. NCBI lineage: Eukaryota > Metazoa > Echinodermata > Holothuroidea > Aspidochirotida > Stichopodidae > Apostichopus > Apostichopus japonicus. Next base: position 19,500,917 of record NC_092574.1, read on the forward strand.
TTTTGAATAAACTTCAAATATAGGTAATTTCAGACAGGATTGCAAAGAAAAAGAAAAATGGAGAAAGTTTGAATATGAAATAACTTTACTATTTTCAGAAAGTCCTGAAATCACTGCATCAGATTTTAACAATTTTATCAATTGATGTGAATAATCAATAAACACAGTATAAGACTGACCACCAGCTGACTTTTGAAGCTGCATTCATAATTTTATACAATTCTCTGTGGTTAACTTTAACTTTTGTTGTAACCATAGCAACTGCTACATTAGTTGCTATGCTGTACTCGAAGCTGCTCCAGACTTAGAACGGTCTCAATTGGACCTTCAGAGATAGACAGCCTGGACTTCATACGGATGGTCAGTGGCGGAATGTACTCCCTCGGCAACAAGAAGCTCGACAGGTTAAACAAATCCAGAAATACCTTGTAGCGGTCACTACAGAGAAAAACAGAGAAACGATTGGAAATTTAATCAAACTGAGAGAGTGAAAATTGTGACTATTTAGTGCCAAACTGTGTTTCTGTATATCAAAGATGGTGACAGCTGTCTGTCCTTTTAAGTTAAATATTTGCAGGACAGCAAAGCAATCGTGGTGAAAGGACAAACAAGTGTTATTATCGTAAAACGTTGAGTTGAAGGGATGAATGATTGAATGATATTGAATTATACTGGTGTATTAGAAACAACTTTATAATTTATAGCAAATGCTAAATACATAGTTACCATGGTAAACATTATGTTCCATTGATGTGGAATATGTGGATTTATGTTTGGTAGCAAAGAGCTGCCTTCACATTCCACAAGTGGTGAAACTTTTGCTGGAAAGGGAGGAAAGGTGAAGACAGGGAGAGAGGGTGGGTTAGAGGGGTGGTGGAGGGGGAGAGGGTGGGTTTAGAGGGGTGGTGGAGGGGGAGAGGGTGAGTTTAAAGGGGTGGTGGAGGGGGAGAGGATGGGTTTACAGGGGTGGTGGAGGGGGAGAGGGTAGGGAGAGGAATGTAAGGATCATCTACTATGTCTTCACATGAAAACAGTATTAAAAAAAAGAGTCTCATTAATGACAGTACACCCTAGTAAGATATTGCATCACAGAAAAAGCATAAAGGAATACATATTGGAAAGCCTACTGGCATGAACACCTTATCCTTCTTATATCAGTATCTATATCACAAATGCCTGATTGGACCTTTACTGTATAAATTCTCTTGATATTTTCAGCTTTCCACCTTGAAATTTCCAAAATAGTTTGTTAGGGACTAGATTAGTCCTAGCGATTATTAAGACTATATGAATATAGTAGCATTAAGTATGTGAATAAACCACCACCGGGGGTTAAATGCCATTCATTACGTACCTGACTGTCGACCTGAGGTATAAATAACCCGATGAGCCTCCTGTGCCTGGTTTATTACCCAGCATCCTTTGCACCAACTGAACATGATTGGCTGAGGAAAAAAAATGAATAAACACACACACATATCAAAAAGCAGGGAAAAATGGAATGAATGAGTAGAAAAGCATGCCAAAGAAACAAAGTAAATAAAACAAACTTTCATTTTCAATGATGTTGTAAAAGTGCGCATCAGGTAATGAACGCTACTGTCATTAAAAATTGTGACTGTAATGAAATTGAATGTTGCATTCACCTTGTGACTCAGAGTTAGGTATAAATGTTGGTAAATGTGTGATCAAGTGACTTCATCACAATTATGAAGTAAGTTTAATTATATGCCAGGGTCAGTGAAAACAAAAATAAACTAATAAAAAACAAAGACAGTTTGATGTGTTGTCCATGTACTGTATGACATCACAAATTATTACACAATATACTTATTTGCATAAGATGAATACATTTCAAAAGTTCACATCTCAGCAACAATGAGAGTTGGCCTAATTTGTTTCTTTTTACTTGCTCTGTGACATAAATTGCTTACATATTCAATTTCCTTATCCCTTTAAATAGGTATGCAATCATTCTACAGCAGTCCTTTCTCAAGTGCAAAAGTGATTGAAATGCATCGTTAACAGTGAATAATCCTGATATGAGGGCAGCTACCCAATGCGAAAAAAGAAAACTAAGCTTGTAAGGATTCTAAGCCACTAATGTAAAGTTTGCTGAACTGGGCAGGGCTTGCTTACAAGAGATGATGAAACTCTGCAACTCATTTTCCATAACAAGCCTAGAATACAGAGCAAATGATGGACACACACATAAAAAATTAAAGTACTGCTACCCATACTGCAGAAATGAAAGTGTGAAATAACTGTTTCATTATATGCTAGTTACTTCTGTTTTCACTGTAAACATGTAATTGAAACAAGCAAACAATCCCCACTATTATGTTTGTATCCACCTTTGCTAGATTTGGAACTCAGTATTGCTCATAAGGTCCATATTCTGATGCAGGGCCTTTCTTGTGGTGAGTTTTGAAAATCAATATGTTGTGAGAGTGCATTTTTGCATTTGTGTGTGACTCCTCTGTTGCCATGGTAATTAGAGTAACATCACAGTCAATATGTCATACTCACCTCTCCACTTCATGAGCAGAGAATCCAAGTCCATCAGTAGGTTGAGGAATTGGAAAGGCTGGCTGAATCGCAACTGTTCTCGATAGAAGGAAATCAAGAGGGCGCCCTGCCATGCTTTGTGAGACAGCCTCCTTTCACCTGAAAGAGAATTAACAGAACAAGGAAAATAAATTAGAGAGAGAAATGAAATTTTCTCTTTTCCGGTTTTTAAATGAAAGATGTTAACGAACTTGGGTTAGGATATGTAGAAGTTGCTGAAACAGTTTGCAACAAGGCTTGTACGATGGATGTAGTAACGTTGATAATGTAAATACCACAGTCTCTAAACACTTGAAAAATTGAAAATATAAATTGCGCTGTAGTACAATGTTTGTCTCTTTTAAAGCTATTTACATAAATTTATGAAAAAACTGTATTGATTTAATTTTAAATTTTAAAAGTAAACATTCTAAAGATGCTATATGTCGTAGTTGGAATCTTTCAAAACTAAAAAATAATTTTAACAAATGCTTTCTTATCTAGAGAACGTTGTATCTGAGAGTTTAAGACAAACATTCATTGCTGTTGTTGTTATATTTTACTATATATTTTATTTCTTGTCAGAGTCCAGTTTCGGGACATTATGATGACATATGACACAGCTGTCGATAACTGTCACAAACCCTTCCCCATCGAAAGTATAAATTGATTACCTCTGGCAACTTTTGTGTTATGAATATTCTCGTCTAGAATAGTGCTGTAACTCTCTTGTGTATCTTTGTACTCTTTCTCAAAAGCTTCCCTTTCCTTCTGTGTTTCCGCTTCCTGGAAAAAGAAAAAATGACAGAAAACATGTGTGGAAGTAATTACCGATAGTATCATTGGTTGCAACATATCTGTGCATCAATGTCATACTGTATGTGAGTGTTTAATCCTGACATACTAAAACATTGTTTGTTAATATAACAGATTTATTTTTATTTTAAATTTTAAATTTTACTGTTATATTATGATGTGCCACACTTTAGACTGCAATTTCATTTCCCATCACATTTATACATCCTTTTCTCAGAAATAAAATCTGCCCATTTTCTACAAATTTGTTGTGTTTTATTGCTCATTATACTGATATACCGGTAAACATATATAATAGTATCTGTTCACAAGTCATACTGAGTCACTTACGATACATTCATTCAACAACAGTCACTAAGAAGTTATCGGACTGAAATCTTGAGAGTTTGCAGGAAGTAACAAAGCTAGACCACGTATTGGTAATTACTTGCTGGGACACCCATGAAAAATCAAAAGTAGTAAAATTCCTCACACAAGTCTTGATTCTACAAGATTGTTCACTGAAAGAACAAACCTGAAACCTTAGGATCACCCATCGTGGAATGGTATACTAGCTATTTATGAGGTTTCAAAAATGGTATCCAAAACAATAAACAAATATGCTGCCAGTCTAATATCCACATATTACCTCAGCATTTCTCTTGATGTCCCGTAGAAGGGATTCTACGCTCCTCGTAAATTTCTTCCAGAAACAAAATCCGCTTTCTTCGAGACCCGGTGTCCTTTCCAGCCATTTCTGAAAAAGGAAACCAGGAGATTTTAAAAAATTGTAACTTACTGGAACAGATATAATGCCTCACCATCTACCATACATCTCCCTAAAAATGAAACAAAAAAATTAGAAGCACAAATAGCAGTTCTGGAAAGTAAAGAAAAATGAAAAAATTAGTTACAGGCTGCAGAGCATGACAAGTCAATTCTGGAGTAAAACTATCTGCAATTGGCAAAGGATGTTACCTACATAATGCCTTATCAAGAGATAATAAATTTTTGGTAAAGAATTAAAGTTTGTAGCACATTGCCTGCATACTTGTCACAACAGTTTTGCTGGATATTGGGAATCCACATAACGAAGATGAGATTTGTCTAACACTCGCTTCTTGAGATATAGTATTTTACTAGATTTTCAACTACTATCTTCCTGACCACTACTGACCTCAAATGGCCTTTGACATTTCACCATGACACAATAGGCTACTTTAACTGAAACATGGCTATTTACATACAAAGTTTGAGATCCATCTGCCAAGCCTCAACTCTTCAGATATTATGTTTATAAGGTTTAACAAAAATTCGACCTCTGCCGACCTTTGACCTCCACCACAAACAACAATCTTCTTGGAACTTCAATATTCGGGCATCATTATGCAAAGTTTGAGATCTATCTCAGCTTCTATTCTTTGAGATATTGGGTTTACAGGTGAGACGTCACACACACACACGTCTAGAAACAGCCGCCCCTCCCCCTCACCCCGACCTGCCCTCCACCACACACACAGGACCACGATTGCAATGGTTCTGATTTGACTGACCTCAACCAAAGTTAGCAGTGACTCCTCTTGCTCTGATTTTGTCAGCACTTTATGAATTCCTGCTTGATGGACATCTGCATAATTCTTTTGAGCATAGGATACCCTCCAATCCTGAAACAAAAGAAGTCAGAAAATGATGAGATAAAGCACTTAATTTTCTTAAGTTTATTGTAGGGTAACTTAAAATTTGAGTTAACGACAGGTTGACTAGATCTATTCGCATTTTCAGTAGTGCAGGAAGCGACTTTCATCAGCCCGAAAATGAAAAGGGAATGGATGTTGGTCCGGTAGGTGCATTTGAAAATTGAATGAAATTGTTTCTATACCGGTCAGAGCTACTTCTTGTTGTCAAATTGGTTTGTAGTATGGAAGTCATTCATATTTCAGGGGGAACAAGAGGTAATACATGTATATTAAAACCGTAGTATTTAAGTAGGGTTAAACACTGCAGTTGTAAATTGATGAACTTATAGTGCAAGCTTTTCACTGTTAGGCAGTCTAGAAACGGGGCTTTGCCAAAAGTTGTTTGTTTCATAACATCGGAAGTTTTGTAAGTTCAACTTTTTAAAGATTGCAAGACAGATTAAATCTTTTTTCATTTATAACAAAGTATAGCTACTCTAACTTGTCATTTTAAAATTTTCATCAGTTTTGAAACAATTTAAATTTAAAAAGTTGTCAGTATTTTGCATCCTCAGCTGCGAATTTTTTATCGCCAGACACGCAAAAATACCAAAATTTTCCGGGGACGAACCTTGACCCCACCGGGGAACTAAGGCTGGCCCCTGGACCCCACGCCTTTATGCTCGCACGCTACGTGGGAAATTGAACAAGGTTTTCCAACACTGGTTATTTATTTATTTTCAAGGGAACAGTTTATAACAAACTCAGATATTCTCTTTGAATGTCCCCTCCATATATCTCTCTTTCTCCGTCCACTGTGTTAGACTAATTTGCCAAGTTCCCTGTCTTCAATATGGGGCTCTAAGTTAGAAGATGTTGTAAATAAAATGATGAAGTTGAATGAAATGTATCCTCTCCATATTGGAGTTCCTTTGGCCATCCCAAAAACATATAACCTACTTTACATGTTTCCACTGCAGGACGACCAAAATTTCAGGACAACCAAAAATTGGTGAGCTGGTTGTCCTGGGGACAACCACTTGAAATTTCTTAAATTTATACACTGTGTGGGATAGACATTTTTCTATTTTGTTTATGTGCTCACTAATATACAGGGCAGCCAAGATGTTTTAAAACCCAGGGATGGTTTCCACAGGAGTGGTTTTTCACAGTGTCTTCATAGGTTGTAATTCCAACATCACTTAATCACTTGTCTGACTCCCCCTCTCGATATAGTCAGGCCTTTATTGGTTTATTTGCTTCACTGACATACGCTGCCAAGAGGCTGCAAACATAGAGATGAGGGGCCACAGCCTATGGAATGGCACGGGGGAGTGGGCATGGCCACCGATAATTTCACAGTAGGCTAAGGATTTTCACTGGGGTGCCACTGAGGTGTCAACACCTGTGAACAATGGTCTGACTACACCATCAACCCCCTACACCTCCCACCCCATCTGAAAGATGGTTTGGGTCCCTGAGATGTCTTTAAGAAGATAAAAGGGGAATGCAATAATAGATGTGTAAGAATTCCGGTTCGGACTATTCTGCAAAAACCAGCTCAAAAGATGTCACCACGTTTGATCGTTAGTGTTGTGTTGCATCTCAAAATGATCCCAGAATTATAAAATTGAAGCATTGGTTTGAATTAATTATATACTTGCTTTGCCTTGTTAAAGTATTACCATCCATGCACTAATGACACACGACATGAACTCTCACAGATACTCAGTATTACAAGGGAAAGTAAACTGACTCTAACCGAGCCTGTAAGTTAACGACCACTTTCTAAAAGATGTGTTTATTATACATGTATACTGATATATGGCTTAAATGTCAACCTGTATCCTCGCTAAAGCTGTAAAACCACAGGGAATGTTTATGATACTTCAAAGAAACTTCAAATGGTTTACAGAAGAGATTTGCACAAGTTTCCTGCAGTTCTCCAGCCAAAAATGAAGATTCTCCTTTGAGGACTGAAAGAGTTCTTTTTCGGATGGTCAGCTTCTTGGTAGAAAATATACTCTAAAACCGCTGGTAAAATTGTTATTCGGTGATAGTTAGGCTACTTACTAAGTCTATAGAGTTATCAATAGTATCAAGGACCAGAATCTTTAACACAATGCCCTCATGGAAACATTTTACAAAACAATATGGCATTTTGCCCTTATGGCAACGTTTTACATACGACAATATGAATTTATAGCATTTCAACTGTTTGGTCAATAAATAGTTGACCTTTGGGTTTAGTCACAGTCATTAACAAAGCTAATCTCCCACTTCAACACCATATCAACAACAAATATAATAGATTGACTTGACCTATCTAAGCAAACCGATTAAAAAAGAAAAAAGGATATAAAATAGACATGCTATAAAACATATTTATGGACAGACTTGACATTGTATATTTTCTCTAACTACTTATGATTTGTCAGTGACCCAGTTTATGTATTATTTCTTTTTTTTTGCTCTACCCTGGTCCAGGCAAACTTGCTTGATTAGACAGAAAAATCCAGCTTCTGTCATCAGACACAATTTGATAGTACTTCCTTAAATGAAAGGACATATTGCAATTGTAGCACAAACTGAACGTAACATTTTAAACTGCATGACATCCTGTGTTTGGCGTATATGTAGCTAATATTCCAAGATGGCGACGATGATATCACAAATGGCAATTGCTGACATCAATGGATGCCATACCTGATAATCCTTAGATGGCTAAGCATATGTCACCTTGAATGGATTTATAGCTAATGTCACCTTGGATGGAATAGCATGACATCAATAAATGCCATTGCTGACATTGAAGGATGTCATAGCCGACACTCATACTGTACAATGGAGGTAGCATGCTATATTTGGCATTCCTGGATATCATGAATATATGATATCCCCTGATATTAATGAGGTGCCAATCCCTTACCATGGCAAATCTAATGTTGCTGGAGATGTCATGATATATGATATGAACCCATGATACCACTGGATGACACTGAAAACATCCTTGGATGCCACAGCTAGGTGACAGATAACTTGCATTACTAGACATCATCATGGGATGGTATCCGTGGTAACGTAGCTGACACCCCTGGATGGAATACCTATAAACAGGTGTGGATGTCATGGGAATATATCCATAAATAATATGGCTGATGGATTATCCAGTATCCTGAATGGGCTTAATTTCCTGTCTTCCTCTTATGATACTAAAAAATGAATGCTTGACGATAGAAGGTCTTTACAGAGTTCAAACTTCAAGAAAGTTGCCTTGACAGAAATTGATTTATAAGTTACTGTTCCTTCGTGTAAGGTTAAGCAAAGTTTGTATATACATGACTTTGATTTCTTCCATTCTGGAACACACTAGTCATGATGTGTACTTAAACAAATAAGCCTAAGAAAAAAAAACCCAAAAACCAATCACTTAAAGGAAAATTGAGAATCAAAGCCTTACTGGTTGTTACAGTACTTTAGGGTCTACAAAGCTGAGTTTTTAATATCTCCATAATATCATAACTTTATCTTCTCTCGATCAGAATTACCTGTAATTATCATCCTATCAAAATAGAACGTATCTATTTGGAATCTCTCAATAATCTCTGTTCTATTTCGATAAAGTATTCTTGATAAGCTACAAAGGTTCATAAACAGTCTGTTTGCTTTTCACAACAGACAGGATACGGATTCTACAGTTAACTCTGCCAGAAGAAAATGGAAGATATGTTTAGAATCTGTGGTTTGTTCCAAGAGATATGGATATTTCATACATACATTATGCTATATAATAAAACAGCAACATATATACTTGATAAGCCACAAATGTTCATATACAGTCTGTTTGCTTTTCACATTAGACAACAGACAGGATATGGATTCTACTTCATGTCTTAGAAGTAGGGAGAACTATAAACTCTGCCAGAAGGTAATATATGACTAACCTCTGTGGCTTGTTCCACAAGATTATTTCATACAATATATATAACAATATATATAACAGCAACATTGTCTTCAGATTGCCAACGTTTCATACAGCCCTGGTGAGGGATGCTTTTTAAGAAAACTTTAGACAACTTAATGAGAAAAGTCAGTCTATACCTTACAGAGACAAACTAAGAAGGTTTACCACAAATTTATCTTTGTGGAAAAACCTACTTTTGTCTCTGTAAGGTATAGTGACTATAGTCGGACTTTTCTTAACAGGTCTCCATTAGTGACAACACGCCATGGGATGTCAGATGAAGGGTATTACAGTAAAATCTGTTCAGCATATTTGTCATTCATATATGATATTTATTAGGTTATATATTTTGAGCAGGTTTCGTGAAATTTTATAAAGAATGGTCCAGACGATTTTTCATAATAATGATCGATAACCCCCACAAAAAAACAAAACGGACACTTCAACACAGCATATATACATAACTAATTTACTGCAGGTTGAGTTGAGGGAAGTGAGTTTCAAATGTCGTGTGTGCGAAAAACGTTATCAAGTTTACTAGGTTAAGGAAGAGGAAAGTGGGCTACTAGACTAGAGGCAGGGAGAAAGGAGCGAAGTAAATTTTAAGACCGTGCAGTCTCTCTCCGCCTTTTGTCACTGATCTACGGATAGACACTGACCTCTCTCAACATTGGAGCATTTCTCAATCTCTAGTTTAAATCAATGCACTCTTTACATTGCAGGCTATTCATGAAAGCATCTCGCTTTAATAGCGTACATCTTATCAAGTAAATAATCTTTCTATTGCAATATTGACAACTCTGCATAAATTACTGAACAAATACGAACAGTTATTTGCTGTGTTGTTTATTGAATAAATAACTTCTAGGCGATCGATCGTAACAACCTGTTAGTGTCACGTACACATGCACAGACACTAGTAAACATAGGGTAGGATAGGGTGTTGTGTACGTTACCACTACTCTTAAGTAAATAAATGAGCTTCAAAGTTTACCATCAAATCTGCTATATTCACTACCTAATTCTGGTCAAATTGCCATGAAAAACTGCCAAGGTTTTGGTGACAAATTTTTACAAGAATCTGCTACAGTACATTATAAAACCAGATATTGCCTGAAGGTTTTTGTGATTCCTTGCCATATAATTTGCTCAAGATTACACTTAATTATTTGACTATTAGTTTGTAGAGGAAGTGAATTAAATTTGTCCAAGAATTAAGTGAGAACCAGAAGAGATCAGAGATGTCCAGCTCTTATTTGTAGCACTCACTCGTGGGCATCAACCAATTAAATTCAATGGTCAGGATTTTACAATGTAGAAGTTCTATTCCAAACTCTTTCAATGTCCAGAAACAACAGTCTTCCTACTGTACAGTACTGTATGTGAATGTGAAATACAGGGCTCACAGGCACAGATGTTATATCAATAAGCAAATGGACATTTTACACAATTTGAGCTAGCCAATCAGCTCTGCCACCAACCACCTCTTTAAATAATTGCTACTGTACTAACGAATGAGAGTTGCATATAATTGTTTATTCACTGTGAGATATTGTGACAACTTTACTGCCAATTTCATCTAGTATAAATAATAGAGAATAAAATAAGGCCACATTTAAGAGGGCCTGCTGACTCCTCGAGCCAATTTTCAAACCCTTTAAGATACCCTGTTGACCACTTACAGCTCAGAGTGTGAAAACTGATAAGAGCCACTTGCGAATGATTAAATCAACCAACACAAGAGTATCAACTCTTTGAATCCGATTTAATGTCCTGGCTGATTTATGTTTATTGTAGGAAAGATTACTTCAGACCTATTGTATATTGAATCCCTTCAGAAAACTAAACTGAAGCTGATAAAATGTTCACCGAAAGAAAATCGTAGCAACTCACAGATTAGTTGTACTCTAAATTTTGGATTTAACAAGGAATTCAGACTTCAACACCTATTGACCTTGTGGGACCTTTGACCTCCACCAATATCATTATGGCTTTTGTTTTCACCAAGCTGGATTTACAAATCAATTATGCAGTTCAACTAGGATGTACTTTTTGAGTTATGTGTTTACAAGTTTTTCAGACTCTGATACTTTATGATGACCACCTTTGACCTCTACCAATTTTCTATAGATTTCTTGTACCCACCAAGCTGGTTTTACATACCAAGTATGCAGTTCAACTAGGATGTACTTTTTGAGTTATGTGTTTACAAGTTTTTCAGACTCTGATACTTTGTGATGACCACCTTTGACCTCTACCATTTTTCTATATATTTCTTGTACCCACCAAGCTGGATCTACATACCACAAATGAAGTTCAACAAAGATGTAATTTTTGAGTTATCACGATTACAATGTTTTCATACTTTTGCACTTTTGTTGATAAAAGGGTCACAGGGGTTGTGAGCATGAGATACGGAGACGAACGAATAGTTACTGTGCTTATGTACTGTAATGTTAGCGAGAAATATAAGCTAGTCCAATAACAATTAAAACTGAAGGAAACCTTATTAATAATTGTGCTGGTGTATATTCCTACTGTACGACATAATTGGGGAAACACTTTGAATAAGCTTGGGATGGAAATGAATACGCTTTTCCTAGACAAACTTTAGAAATATATTGACAATGATTAGTAAACATGCAGACTTGGTGAATACTCAAATGCATATGTATGTGGTAGAATAGGTGTGGTTTTCAAACTGCATCTATGCAAGAGACTTTTGTTGTGTGAAGTACTATGGTTTCACTAAATTGTTAGCATTATTCAGCTATTATCATAAAATATAAGTGATTTTCAAGTTGCTGGTAATCTGACTTAGTTTCAAATGAGGTGTAACAAAAGTGTTAGACACAGACACCACCATCGGTCCAAGAAAATACACAAACAGCTTGCTACCGTCGGTAATTAGACACTAGTGTACAGTCAATGTATACAGCTACAGTCAATGCCCATAACACAGTGTACATAGCAGCGATGGACATCTCAGGTCTAGATAAAAGATAACATGGTATCACGTTTGTAGCGACAAGAAGATAACTTCACTTGCAAGCAACGGAAAGTTAACTTTTTTGGGGCGAGTCTCCAATGCCTTTAACTAGAGAACAATGAGACAATGTCTGTAATTGGAAGGGGAATGGTTGTTACAATGTGGTATAGTTTGACAGCATCTAACATACTATAAATATTCAAGCATATTATACAGGGACTCCAACACAGGTGTAAATATGACACACCCAGTATCTCAAGTCTGAGTAAATTAGTGTATACATAGCTATTGTATGTTGTATACGAGGCTGAGGTATATTTTAAGCAGAACAAATTGAAAACACTTATGTTATAATGTGTGAAAAGAAAGTGTTATATAGAACCTGTTTCCATTCTCACAGTAACTTCACATTTGCAGAGAAAAAAAAATATTTAGTCGATCTGTTGTACCAGTAGGCCTTTTTAAAAGCAACTGACTCACAGCAACCACCGACCTGCATATTACTGTTTAATGTTGTATATATCAACTAATCAGATTTATCATCATCATTAAACATGAGAAATTTATCTGCGTAAACAGTCTCTATAGAGATATCTTATTCTTGTTTACCAGCAAAGATTTTATCATATCTGACGTTGAGTTAAGAAAACATATACAGTTCTATCAACAACTTTACTCGCTACTTACGGGCTTGATTCCAAGTTTGTTCTCTAACAGACGGAATTGATAGCTTTGGAATCCCGAGGCTGGTGCGAGATAGTCACGAAAGTCGGAAAAATCCAGGGCAGTCATTGTTTCCAGAATGTGTATCTGCTCTACACAGATCTGATAAAATTAATCATAAAAAATAATCATAAACAATAAATAGATAAAAATCATACAAGAGGGTAATAAATCCACTCAGTTGCACATATCATCACAAACATTCCTTAATAAGTTATGGCTGTATTTTGGGCTAAACAAGCAGTTACAATGTTTAAAATTCTCACACACCCCCCTGAGTTTATGAAATCCCACACTGAACTAAATTTCAGTATTTTTGCTCTCAAATATAAATTTTAGAGTTTTTTTTTTTGTGTGCCATGAGGTTTCATATCCTTTTTTCGTAATAGCTGTCCCAGGGAGTTCTGGTTCTACTAATGAGGCTCGAAGTGTGAGTAATATGACCCAAAGTACAACTTAGTATGAGTTAGAAGCAAGCTTACATAATGTTCTTACCATTAATGCTCTCACATGGATGAACCGTGAAATTTAATAACATCCATTCGTTCTCCAATTTTATAGATTAATAGCCGCAATGGCCATCATATTACATATTATATTGCACTAGTTATCGGGGTCTAAAGATAACCTGTGGTATAACTGAACTTACAACCAGTTAACTAGATCCTGTAGGAGAAAACCTATCTGAGACTGTAGAATGAGGAATGTACCCTGTATACATCTTAAAAGGTCTGACCCCTGACACAAATCTCAAACATGTGATTAATTTGGACAAAAATAATACTATAGTAATATTCAGATGTTGCAACAATCTCATGCAAAGATAGCATTTTCCTGGTTCCTTCCACAAATCTCTCAATATTAGACAAAGTTTTCCTCCGCACAAAACCTCCGTTCTACACCCTCCACACCCCCCTCCACGCCTCCCTGTCTAAATCGATCAGCAAGTCAAATCCTATTTGGTTCAAGGTAAATGTCAAATTCATAGGTGAATTTAAACCAATTGACAGTTGACACTATAACATTATACCATTAACACTATTGACACTATAACACTATAACATTATACTATAACACTATTGACACTATAACACTATAACATTATACTATAACACTATACCATTTTGCTTTTTGTGAAAACTTACAAGGGTAGAAAATACCACACGTACTGTATTAGAAAACACATAAACAAGGCAGAGTTGAAATCATGGACGTATTGACCCTATCAGGAGGAGTTTTCTTCCATTTTCTCCTACAGGGTGCATTCCTTATAAATAAAATTGTTGGGCAAATGACTTGACCCAAACAGTGTTTTTTTATCCTCTTTTATAACAACAAACTAAAACCTTGACTTGTGACCTTGTCAAACCAAACTGGACCTCCTTCAGGGCACCAAGGGACATACCTTCATGATCGCTACCACCCTGGATGTCCTTCTGTTGACGATCAGTTGTTTACTCTCATCAAAAGGAACGCTGCTCAGCAGCTGGCGAATAGAGTCGATCTCGTGTAATATCTGCTTGAACCATAATTCATAGACTGTGAAAAGTAAAAAGTTTGCATCAAAAATCGCTACAAAAATTGATACCGCAGAATCAAAAGAGTGAGGTGGTAAAAATTATTTCCAAAAACTATTTGGACCAAAAAGAAAAGAAAAGAAGAAAAATAAGTATGTCAAGAAAGTAGTATATATGTTACATTATTAGTATGACATATTTGTAGACCCTGGTTGATTAAGATTGAGCCCCAGACAAGCACCACACAAAGTTGTACTACATATCTTTGCTATAACCAGTCTGGGTTATCTGTATAGCATTGTAGTATTATTGTGAACATGAACCCAAACATCATCAGTTCATGAATGCTATGTCCTTGTCAGGCTATGTCATCAAAATATTAAAAATCGATTTGCGTGAAGTGGTGAGGGTCTTTTGTTCAACTGTGAAGCAAAAACTGTATGTCTAGACATATGAATAACACTTAGGAACATGAATGATCTCTGCTTGAAACATTATATACAGCTATAATAACAAGACATAAGGACTTAAGATATCAGATGCATACATGTCAGTTCAACAGAAGAACACATGATCGATCTATTATGCAAAGTACAGTAAAGTACTGTATGTTGTATAACAACCAAGAACAAAATGACAGTACATTCAAGGTACCTTTAATGATTTTCTCCTGTCTATTAGAGCATTGGTAATTCAAAATTTAAAAAAAAAAACCCGAAATTTTACCTTGATGGACGATGATGAAGAGATGCTCATCATGTATCTCCTTGCCGTGTTTATCACTCTCGCACTGCTGAGAGGAGAGGAGCTTGTCAAGCTGGAGGTACTCCCCATACGAAAGACCAGATCCTGTGTCACCCTCCTCATCTTCTGTGACTTGACCATTATTGCTAGGGGGAGAGAGAAAAAAAAACACTTCACTTCTTGAAGAAGAATGGAAAACCAAATTTTAAGTTTTAAGAGTGGGCCAGAGAATCACTGAATATATCCTTAAAGTGGCTGAGTTCCCAGTGTTGCCATAACTACAGTTCTAAGGTGAATATGGCAGTCCTACAATAAAGTTTGGTACCAAGAGGCGATGCCTAATTTTGCTTCCAGGAAAAACTCTTTAAGGATCCAAATTTTGTGTAGCATTTTTTTTGAGGTTACTGAATTGTATTTCTCATAAATGCAGACACGTACACGCTTCAGAGTACAAAAGTATTAACTGCTATTTAGAAATTTGTGTAAGCCGGGGGATAGGATGTTCGGTGGTGACATTCCTGGGGGGTGGGGTGATGGGAGCTCCAGGGTCTCTGCCGATGTACCGGTCGTGGCAAGACGAAAAATGACGGACGGTTTTGAACAAGAGTAAAGTCACCGCAATTTATTGGCTTCGTATTCGTTTATGACTTCATAACTCCATAAAACTCTTTAGCCCTTTAATGTCGAGAACTTCCAGCAACCACTATTATGAACTGCTTACGTGGCATTACTTTCCATTGGCTTCGCATGGATCTCAGATCTTAAAATATAAATTACGTGTTCTGGCTAAACGCAACCAATGCCAGTGGTCCCTTTTCCGTGTGCGCCCAATATATATATCAAAGGACATTGAAAAGGACTTATTACGTAACATAAATCGCGAGGGGTTCAACAAGCCAATCACGCAAGGTACTCGTTTAAACATGAGCAAATAATTATGCAGCTGAATCTGAACAATTTGAGGTATGGTCAAACAAAGTTACCAAATGTTATATACGAAAAAACAACAATACGAAAAAACGAAAAAACGCAAAATACATTTCACTACAGCCGATGACGACAAAAATAATTGACACGTTGGTTTTTAGTACTACATGTATTATACCTGCTAGCGTATGCTTTGACACCGACTAGCGAGCTCTCATAGAGCTATTAGAGAAACAATTCAAATGCTGCAAAAGCAGACAAAAACGTAGCTAAAAGGTAAATAGAATCTTGTAGGTGTTGATATAACTAGTAAAAGTATCGTAGTGTCTTAGAACAATGGATTTCAAGGCTACCCCACGCCCTGAAGGGTCTCCCAATCTGAACGAAAGGATTTGACCAGTTCAGGTGTCCAAATTCTAAGGCAGGCCAGCTACTGTATGCCAATAGGGCATGGCTCTACATCTGCATAATTCGCATAGCAAATTTTGCTAGATGCGATACTGGATAAATTAATATTCCATGGTTTTAATTGAAAGACTCTTCAGTGTAAAGCGGAACCTTTCTTCCTTGGTGTGCAATGTGATACTGTCTACCAAGGACAGTAAGATTCAAAATGAGTAACTTGATCACACTAAAGGCACCTGTTTAGAATTTCTCACCAAATGAAGGTGAAAGGGTTTAAGCAGGGTATAATATATATCTCAAAAAAATTTCACAGCAGTTTTGAAGGTTTGCTATGAATCTTTGGACTTGTATAGCAGTTTAGTATTTACCATTATTGCATAGCACTTAGCAAAGCAATACCTGATAATCTATTTTCTTGTGAGTAAATCTAGTCATTTGATTTATCTACTCCAGAACAATTTATTGCGTACACACGTTTCCTACCAGTATCAATTGCACAATGGGAAACAACTCCATCGGCAAATATTTAACAATACTTGACTCACAGTTTTCACATTACTAATTATTAATAAAACGAGGGTACGTGGATACATATTCTGTATTTCCGTATTTACTTTTCTTTTGTAAATCATATAATTGAGGTCTGATTATACGTTGTCCATGCACTTTTCTTTTGAAAATTGCTTATCTTACCCACAATATCCCTGAGGTGTATACATTCCTGTGCAGTTATGTGAGTTATGCACTGCATGTAAAGCAGGCCTATAATGTTAAACTAATATCCATACAAGGCTATTTTTTACAGCACAGATACAACAACATGAGATTGGAGATTGGTAAAATCACAATAAAGGGTTTTGATTAAATCATGTGATTTTGATCTTTTTGCAGTTTTCTCAAGATTCGTTTCTATTTTCATATACACAAGCTGCTGTTCCTTGGAAAATTCTAAAGAAGACTGAATTGATGTGTCGTTGTAAGAATGTTGGAATAAGTTTAGCTGTTTTCTGTAATCTGTCTATCTCTTTGAAAGTATAAATAGTCACACTGACAAAAGTGGTTTCAAAATTGAAATTCAGACCTACTGCCCAAAGTGTACATTTATATGACATTTATAGGCTAGCCTACTGCCTACAGTACACAAGTGCACAAAGTTACTAAACACCTGAACCTAACTTAAACCTATACCAACAGAGGCTACTTTAAGCCTATTTTTTCACATTTTTGAAAGAAGTAAATATTACTCCTTTAGCCATGTAACTGATTAAATGTTATTATATATTTAAAACTTTCCATGAGTTATTCCACTCTAAACTTGTTTTTCTGACAGACTGCATGGTTTTGACTCTGCACGCTAAATGCCAGGGATGTATTTAATCTTAATTACTGTAGTTAATACACTTTCAAGTGCTTTAATCATCTAACTATAAAAACTAACCTAGCATAGCAACTGATAAGACTGATAAGAGTTATTGTCTATTGAATAAGCCCAGCAACAATAACCAAAGCTCTTTCTCTATGGTATGGCTCACAAAAGTCTCTGCCAACCAACCACCCTCCCCCATTCTCATTCAACTAACCAGGGAATAGTTTTTTGTTCAAATTTATTTTGTGCAGCAGGTTTTGAAGGCCCTAAATTTAATCTCAGCTTACAAAAATGAACTGTGATTTCTATACATGTAGAAATTAACTGCTACAGATACATCTTTTTATTTGTTTGGCAATATTGCCATTTTTGCAATGTGATGATGGATAAATTACTTCCCTTAATTGGTAACCCTTATTCCTCTGCAAAGCACACTAATTATAATAATTATAATTTGTTAATAGTCATTGATATTCACCCGTACGTACTGCGTCTGTAGCTAAATTTACAGGTATTGTCCTGGTATGCTTTCGACCGTTATATGCAATCATATGAGAGTGTGATTATGATTTGTTTTCAATGTTTATCATACTGTAAAGCATATGAAAAATAAATTTGAATCGAAGTAAATTGAATTGCTTTTACCCCAAGTCTAAACTAAATGGTCATGATTTACAAACTTTGTTCAGAATTGAACAGCAACCCAAGAAAGAAGTTCAGTTTGACAATATTTCACCAGTTGTCCAATTATGACTTTAACTGATCTTTGAATTACAGAGTATTATGATTATCTTCATACAATATCTGCATTCCCCAACCAACAAATCACTGTTACCACTTTCCAATTGGATCAGATCCCATGGGAGGGGTGAGGGGGGGGGGGGCAAAGAGATTGCATTTTAAAGGATTTCACTTTGGGACCTGACTTGACATGTCAAAATCAGGGCAATAATTGACTTGTCAAGTAACAATAAATATTGTGAAATCTTGACAAGAAATTTGTCAAACTGTTCAAATGCTGTACTCTTTTGCTCTTGACAACACATGTATCGAAAATTAAATTGGACTACCAGATTATGAGCACTGTCAGTGCTAGCTATCACTACTATGACATATTGTCGAAAATGATCAAATTGTCAAATACTATATTACACTAAACTTGACTTGAGACATAGTTATTGAAGTTACACTATGTGACATTGGAAGAAATATTGTCAAATTTATAACAGTTAAGCTTAACTACCTGATGCATCACAAATCATTTAAACTATGATGACATTGTGAATAAAACTGATAAGCTGTCATACAAACAATGTAAATCTACATCAATAGTTCTGCCTAGGCCTAATTGGCAGAAATACTCAATGACTTGATCAGCGGGGAATAATTTATCCCAGTATCGCACCGCAAAACGTCGACAGTAGAACAATAAAATATATATATATCAACGTACATGTGTTAAAATAACAATCTATCATTACTACATTAAACAAGTCTAAACATAGTTAGCTAGCTTATGCCTAACTGAAAACACTATTGCTTAACTTCATATGAACATGAAATGGGCATATACAATTTATACAGTAACTAATATCATGAATGGCAAACTTTTGTGATCAAGTTTCAGTGTAAACCAATATTTGAGGGGCCCTATAGGTCTAGGCAAAACCTGGTTAATTCACATAATTAGCCTAAGCTTGAGTGTACATCTACAGTATTCTAGGCCTACATTATAGACCTAGGGCACTATGTCAATAATGGAAAATTTGTGGATGACCAATATTGCAACTGGCACTGACCAATTCACAAAGTTAGGTCCAATTCTAAGTTACCCTGTGAGACTAATCGTACGACTGAGAAAGCATACCTTTTACCAAATGGACAACTCATGATTTCTTGACGAATGCCGTATGCAAATGGTTCACCACACAAATCAACGTTAGTAAAAATTTATCACAACAACCAATTGTATCTCTCGACGGTGACGTTAACGACTAATTAATTGCTTTTTATTTCAGTGTTTGAACGTCTGAGGCAATTTAAAATGTTCATTTTTTAATCGGTTCTTCAAGTTCAAAACAGCGGCATTGTTAACCGTCCAGTTGGCTTAAAATGTCCAGTCCGCATGGCAACTTCCAAGTCAAAGTTTACCGACAATGCTTAGAACTGCTGAACGGTCATGAAAGCTTGTAAACGTAACTTCAGCAAAACTAGTAAAACTTATTGATCGAGAACAGCTGAAGGAAAGTAGGAAACTGAAAAACTGGCATCGACCGCAGGCCTCATACAGTTATACTGGGCCTTGATGTGTTACAAATACAACTTCCATGCACAATCGATAACGTTGATCGTTCGTGTAGTAAACACTATTCACGCTTACCCATGAGGCTAGACATTGAGTTGAATGGAGTGGAGAGGCGCGAACGAAATGTGTAGTAATTGGACGATAACGGTAACGCCTTCAACACACCTACGTCATTTAGGTTCTGATGACTATAACATATGTAGGCCTACACACCCTTCAAGTTTATTTAGAATCCAAATCAACCTGAAATGATTGTTTCTCATTGGAGCTAAAACATAAAATTTGCAAACGAAAAACATCGATCAATACCAGCAACAAGACAAAGAAGAAGAAGAAAAAAAAACATGTGCAAACAAAATTAGTAGAGAATAAATATGCAGTATATAAAAAGTTCAGAAAGACAATAAGAATTCATAAGAATGTAAAAAAAAGAAGCAACAAATCGTAAAAAGTTTAGATTGCATGAAAAAAGAAGACTAAACAAATAAGGCACATTTTGAAGAATAAAGTTTACACACTATGAATTAGGCCTGGCGTTGAAACATCGAAGAGTTTTGAGTGTTTTGGATTTTGTGTGTAAGACTGTTCCAGGCTCTGGCTACAATGTACTGGAAAGAATCTTTGTGGACCCTTTTTCATAATACGTACACATCTAATTTGGTAGAAGAGCGAGTACAAATACCACTGTGGTGATATTTCTCTAGTTTGGTGGGAAATATGTTAGCCAGTGGCGTCACCAGACTTTTCAGTCTGGGGGCACAGGGGGGCACCAGCAGTTTGATCACACATCGAGTATGGCTCAGTATGCAGGTGTGAACATTCGCCATTTGTTCCTACAAGCTTCTGACCTCAAATGACCTCTGCACCACCTACACAACAGGGTTAATATATGGGTCCACAAATATAGGCAAGTATGGTGCCTGCGGACCCTCACATTCTCACATTTCGTTAGCTCCTAACCTGTCAACCTCAGACCAAGGCAGCATATTGCAGTACCCTCCCTTCTCACAGTCATGTAGCTCGCGAAGCGGACTTGTATATCCGCTGGTATGGCGTGAGCACTGACACATTCAATGTAAATATCGACACCTGTTGTGATGGCGCGGGTTACGACTTCGATACCCGACGTTCAAGGATAAACTTGTTCATATTTTCGCAGCTCATTTGAAGAAAATACGAATTACTGTGCTTCTTTGTCCTTATGAAAAACCAACTCAGTTGATGGGAGTTGAATATAACAAAATATATATATATTTTTTTACCAACCCAAATCTCAGATGGGGGGCACTCGGGGGGGCACTAGGTTTTCCAGGGGGCATGTGCCCCCCTGCCCCCCCCCCCCTTGGCGACCCCACTGATGTTAGCCAAATAGTTTGGGGCAAGATACTGAACAATTTTCATCACTTGAACACAAACATTAAAATTAAAATTCTGGGTTAATGCTCATAACTTTGAGCTCATCAATTAAGCAGGTCTTTGGCAATGGCTCCGTGAGTGACTGTTTTGTATTATACGTATTCAACGATTTTGAAAGTAGCCTTTTGGGGAGGGTACCCGTTGAAAGTGTCGAAAAATAGTCAAATATGAGGTAAAATAAGAGTATGATACAAAATATTCCAAGTGTCATAAGGGATGAGACTCTTTTGACTCAAATTTGACCCTTTTTAATTTTGATATCTCATTGTCAAAATGTGCCCAAAATTGAAATTTGTCATCAACTATACCCACCCAAGGTAGCAGACATTTGGACCATGCAGTTAAATAGGATCATTGTTAACTGACAGTGACATATTTACCACATGAAGGGTTGGGTGTTTTTCTTTTACTATACAAATCAGGATAGACTTAGTTTTACTAACATTCACACTAAGTCTATTTGCATTGAGCCATGTCATGGGTATTACACAAATCACTTTGTAGGGTGTACTTAATTCACAACATTGAAGTCCTTATAGATCCAAGATAAAATATAGTGTCATCAGCATACATATTAACTTCAGAAAAATTAAGACAGATCATTTAAATAAGTGATTAAGAGGAGGGGACCATTGAATGAGCCTTGAGGAGCACCAGTAGTCATGGGAAGGAGGTCAGACTGACACCATTGACTTCAGAGGTTTGGAGTATGCAAGAAAGATCCCCCAAATCACTTGTTTTCAATGCCACATGTATTCCAAACATATACAATTGAATGGTCAATGGTATCAAAAGCCATATTTTATAGGCATAGGACTACGTATACCATACCAACCATAGACATGCTCTGTCAATCGAAGCCTGACTTGTTTAAGTTGAATAGTTTTAATATAGCGCATTTCTACACCATTTCTATCCTGTGGGAAATGAACTTTTAATCATCTGAGGCTCATCGCTTAAAATTGTCAGTTTTATTTTAGCTATGATGAGGACTCCAAAGGTTTCGTCACTTAGAAACCAGCCACTTCACTCACTGGTACAAAAAAAGTTTCCACACTGCTCTTTGAAGGTATGTCTAATAAGAATTCAATTGACCCAACTTTCGCATCTAAATTCATGCTTTACACACACACACACACATCGTATTTGGTAATATATCACATAACTATGTTCTTTTGTTGTTGCTTTTTGTCATTTTTCCCACCGGGTTGACATCGAATCTGCTTGGAGTATGCCACCCCATGGGACTTGAAAGTTGAGAAACTTTCATTCATGGATATCGCCCCGATTATCCAAGTTTCATTATATTGTTGGCAAGTCTGTTATCGGTCGGCGCAAAAATGTTGCTGTTTCTCACACACCATCATTCGTAGACAAAGCCTATAGTGAAAATAAACAAAGTTTAGCGTCTGTTTGTTTTTGTTTTTTCTTCTCCTTCGTCTTTAAGAAAAAAATATATTTTAATTAATCTTTTTTGAGAAGTTTATTCTAGCGGCTCTGATTTTAAGTGAACAATCTTTTGGCAACGCTGCATTTTCGAGCTGTATATGTCTAGGCGAGGTTATGTATGTATATAGAGACATATAGTTTGATGTCTCTCTTGTTATTGAAGGTAGGCAAATATACATCTTTTGGTAAATGACTAAGTCACAATGGTGTAAACTCAGTGGCGTAGGAAGGTACTTTTGAGTGGGGGGGGGCTGAAGACTGATGGCCGGCCTGGGGAGGGGTCTAAGGGGAAGGGGTGTCCCCCTCCCCTTTGGAATTTTTTTGCATTTCCAGGTGGCCTCAGATGCAATTTGGTGCAATATAGCACACTTCAACTCCCACTCCATTTTGTAAAGAATTTTGCATTTTCACCTGGCCTTAAATGCAATTTGGTGCTCCAAATGAGATTTTTTTTCTCATTTGGCAATGAAAAAGGGGTTTTCTGACTTGCGGAGCGGGGGGCCGAATGATACTTCCGCCCCCCATATTTTTCACTGGGGGGCTGGCGCCCCCAGCCCCCCGGTCCCTACGCCCTTGTGTAAACTGGAATTACCTCAAACAAGTACGGGCTCTTTCTTTAATACTTAATATATTAGAACAGATATAGATTCATTGTCAACAGTTCCTGTCGAATATTGTCTTTCCTATACATCTGTTTTTACATGTTGTTGTTTTTAAACGTTTCTCTAAATTATTTTTTTTGTACTTCGGTCCGTTTGCAAGTATTGTATTGACACAATATTATAAATGCATATAAAAATCATTTTCTTTGACTCATACTACCATTACATATAAGTATACCAGCAGCATTCTATAATCGTTTATAATTATTTATAATAATTTATATATATATATATATTTTTTAATTGCCAATTAAAGCTTCGTCAAATCTGAATTGTTACTCGAACTAGAAGGCCTCACAACCATTATTTCTTCATAATGGTCCTAATTATTTTCTTCATATGATTGAAGTTTTACTATATACAACGGTAGTTATTTCAAATTAATTGGAAGAATTGCATTGTGTTAAAACCTGAACTCGTGGTATCATTCATTAGTAGGTTCTAAATTGAGTTGTTCTTACCAAGAGGTATATGTCCAATCAATTTCTATGGTCCATATACACACAGGATTGGTACGCTGTCAGTTGAAAAACTATGTATAACATCGGAGAAATTGGCCCTGTGTTCGCAGCTGGGCTATTCCAATATTTTTTTAGGAGTTTTATGTTGCTGAGCTATGTAAAGAGTAAAACTCGTACAACATTGCATGATAATTTTGTACTAAATCTGTATATGGAGTTATTGACTGCTGTTAATTTATTTACTAAAAATTTTTTTTACATCAACTTGAAATTATTTAAAAGTTAATGTTAAACTATTTCGAACAAGTATAGGCAGTAACCTCCTCCATGAACATCGACTGTGCGGAAAATTCAAAGACGAACGGATGAAATCCCAAAATGTTTACATTTTAAAAATTATTTTTGTAATAAAATATACATAGAATTATTTAATTTAGTTATGTTCTGCAACGTAACCTCGTTTTTGGGGTATTTCTTTTATAATTTAATATATGGTAATTGAGAAAGTTTTAGGCTTGTTGTACGCACTTTGTACGCACTTGCGGCGTTGTTGTACGCACTTGCGGCTTTGATAAGCCAATGAGGCGTCTTCGTGAGTTCCTGCTTGCAGGAGGATCTTAAAATATATACATACATGCATACACTTGCTAATACAATTGTGTACAATGCAATAGGGAGACGGAAAGATAACTCAAAATTCTACAAGTCTTACAAGGATTGTCATTGGACAGTCAAAAAGACGGTCCTAAATTTGGACCAATCACCATGACTTTTATATCAATGGGAAATGAATTTTCGCATCTTTCTGTTATGCAAGAAGTCGAAGTATTGATTTTGATGTTAAAGGGAAGAACTCTTTCTTTAGATGGAAGACCCTCAATTGATGATACGGATTAAAATACACCGTGTAATTGTATAGGCGATTGAGAGGTAAAATTATCTGAATGTACTCTCTTTAAAAAGAAGAAGAAGAAGAAGAAGACGATTCTAAACAGTCTTTAATGCGAGATTTAAATTATACCACGGTCACAAGTATTAAATTGCATCTCCCGACCACATTAGACTAACTACGGTAGCGGTCACACGTACTCACACGACTTTGTACTATATTCGGACGATCGTTATTCGCGGACAAATGCATCAGTGAGTTATTAATGCTTTTGCAAAGCTATCATACTCAGTTGCGTTGGGTCGGTCAAGGTTAAATTGCATAGCCGGACAACGCAATTGCGGTCACACGCATAGTTATTCCTGCTAACGATGGCCGGACCATGGTTAATTCGGGGCTAACGATGCTAATTACCTCTTTAGTGGACGATGGTCGGAGGATCGTCAGACCATAGTAGAGAGCGGTCACACGCAAACCGTACCATAGTCGGACCATGGTCGGACAATGGTCGGACCATGGTCGGACCATCGTTTTGTCTGAAAAAAATGTACGTGTGACCGGGGTCTTAGATAGTGGTTGACGAAATATATAAGTTGATCTGCTATTTACAGCAAGGTTGAAGTCAATCGGATGGATACATGCTCATGTATACATGAGCATGATATATGAGCATGATACATGCCCCAACAAAATATTCAAAAAGCATCTGACCAAAGACGTTATATCCAGTTATTAATAAGTCATACATTCATTTGCAAATTATTATCGTAAATATTATCACCATATATAGTATTCATTGATTGTCGAATTATTCTATTTTGTATTG
Source organism: Apostichopus japonicus (assembly GCF_037975245.1). Taxonomy (NCBI): domain Eukaryota; kingdom Metazoa; phylum Echinodermata; class Holothuroidea; order Aspidochirotida; family Stichopodidae; genus Apostichopus; species Apostichopus japonicus. Next base: position 19,526,578 of record NC_092574.1, read on the forward strand.
TTATGTAAATACTTTTCTTCTTTCCTTTATACAGGGAGTCTTCTACTTTGTTAAGCTGTTGTACGCTTTTTGGAAGACTTCCTTCACACTGTAAATTTACACGTGAAAAACAAATAAATAAATCAAATCAAATCAAATGTGGCGCAAGAAAGAATAATCGCAACAATGCAGCATGGAACGTATTTTGATTGATTTATATAGTTACAGTCGTGCTACACAGATAGTGCTAAATAATGATATGGGAGATGGGATTGATTGTCCTGTGTGGCCTGATGTATATACATATATATTCATATATAACATGGCAAATTCGTAAGTTCCTGACGCAACTGCATGTCTCTACAAAGTGAAAAAAAAAAAATCTTGTTCATGTTCACCAAACCTCCGAGGAGTAAGCATGCACAATTCTTTTATGTCTTATACTCAAGAGAGAAACGAATATTAAGTGCTGTCGGAATAGTTTCGTGTATTTGTGATTATTAATGAATTGAAAAGCGAACGAGCAAGGACTGTTAAGCTCAAAGCAAGCCGGAATGGGGAAACAACTCTGAATAGTCCTACTTCTCGCTACATGAGTGGGTATATTTGTTTTGCCCACTTTATGTCGGACTACATTTGTTGCAGTACGCCCTCTATTGTTTAGAGCAATGATGAATATATTTCGTAGTTACAGTCATGACCTAATGCAGTATTTGCTTCGGCATCTTTTCAGTCACAATCATCATTTTTTTTCTGCCTTCATGTGAAAGACAATAGATCAAAGTAGGCCTATATATCGTGTGAAAATAAGAAGGATTGAAGGTGATTAAACGCAGTTTGTAAATTATTTGGTTAAAAGTTGATATTACTTCGAGCGAGCAGACGGGAAGGAATGGAGTTCAGTATGCTAGCACATGCTCCTCTTCAAGTTCAAAATCTAAACGATCATGATATGAATATTTGCAGGTACCGTGAAAGTTTGCAGGTGCCTCAGCTATCATAGGCTATCATAGTGGGTAGGATTTAAATCCTACCTTGCCAGTTGAAAACTTCTAGTTATGGCTCAGCGGGCCTAAAAAGGGACGAACTTACTAGGTGTGAGTCAACTTGAACGATTAATGGTGGTACGACACCTACATGTTTTTTGTGTCATGATAAGGAAGTATAGCGCCATTAAAACAACTGTAGCCGCGAAATGGAATACTGTATATTGCTCACGTCTTGGACAAGACTATAAAGGATCCTAGTCAATAAAGTAAAACGATAAATCAACCAACATACAAACTTTAAGGACAACCTATTCACTGGGTTTTGTGAATGATGGAGCTATATACTCCAGTCTGTCGGAAGTGACGATACCAAACTCCCCCATCTCCAGATATGAATCAGGTCAGTGAAGAAGCTGTCCACTTGATAGGTGATTAAAACCCGTGACGGAAAAATCAGCCCATATATTGAATTAATCAGGTACGTTGGCCCTTACTGTTTTTATAAATTTAGCATGACATTCCTGACTGATGGTAGGTATACTCAGATGGTGGTTATCTGTGGGCCTCTTCTCCAATCAATGTTCTCCATATGCCCTCGTAGTCTACTAGGTGAATACACGTGATATGCAGAATTCATTGATAATGTATTTCTGAATCTATTCTTTGACAAGTTTTAGTAACTTAGTAACTCTATTTATTTATATATTTGCATTATAAACTTCTTGACTGGGAATTGCCACAATCTTTATATTAAGCTTTGTTTCTCATAACCGTGCAATTTTATGAACTATGCATTGCTTCAGTTTGCAGCGTACATAAACAACTGTACATCCCGGGCGGGGGGGGGGGGGCGGGAGGGGCGGAGGAATTGATATGTTGGTACACAATGAAAGTTTGTACCCTGTCCACGTGCTGTCAAACTTAATTAACATGACGTGACAAATATGGTCATATAAGCATTAAATTGGATATGAAAGATCAGAAAGTTATACATGCATGTTGTCCAAGTTGAAATATCCTATCAGATTTTGGTGTGCAAACTCTTCAAAGTGCACATGTTTCATATCTTCTCTTGCATGAGGTTTCCCGGAACGTATTAATAGGGTTTTCTCACAGGTTTCAGAACTAAGTTCATTCGATGCAGTATGTACATGCTTTTCTACACAGATCCAGAGCCGTGCATAGAGATGTACGGCTCTACACTGATCCAGATGCGGCTCTGCACAGATCAGTGGACGAGCGCCCCCACTTAAGAATTTACACACCTTTAGGAACTTTCCGAAAAATTCATGGAAACATTGGCGTGGCGGCCATGATTGACGCAATGAGAGCAAACGTGTTACTTGGTTTCTATAGTACAAATTGTACACTATCAATCATAAGCAATAATCTGGGGTCGAATGTTCTCTGTCGTCGGAAGATTAGACAATAGTTATATCTCAACTTCCCCCTCAACTATCCAAACGACCCCGTCTATCTCAGCTATCTCAGATTCACGGTTCAATCGGCTTTCTATGGTCTCTAACAATATTGTAAAACGGATGGTAACGGAATAAAATCATGAAATACGACTTCCGTCAAGATTTCTATCCGAACGTTCCCCATCGCATGTTATTTTCCTCTTCGTTTCACAAATCATAGCCGAGTGTAGTGGAAAAAAATCCATACATTGGTGCGTAATAATTGCATTATCATTGTTGCAACTGGTTATAACATGCATGGGCGTTCATCATCCCTGAGGCCCCAAACCCCAGATTAGTGAAAGACTGTGGGCTGATTTTGGATTTTGTGGCTGAGCTGATGGAAAGCGGGTCTGAGTGCAGCCTATGTGTCTTCGTTTTTTTTCTCTCTCCTATAGGGTCCTTGGTGGGGACTTGAGTGTCCTTCCTTCCCTTTCTTTCTATACTAAACTAAAGCTTTCGCTGTCGGATTTATAGCGCATTGGCTGTCTATCGAGAACCCCGACACTTGACGCAGTTAGGTTTCACAATACAGGGGATGAATTTGATGAGGGGGGGGGGGGGGAATGACCTATGTGGCACATGTGTCTAACTTATAGCATATATATATATATATATATATATATATATGTATATATATATATATATATATATATATATATATATATATATATATATATATATATATATATATATATATATATAAATATATATTCTGGCGTTCAAAGGAATAGTTCATGCGTCGTTCCACTTACGCTTGACAAAGCACAACAACCTAAGGTTTTTAAAATCAAATCGGCTATAGTCGTTATCATAATCCAAGCTCTAACATCCTTTTTATATTGTATTAGCAATGGGGGTTAGTGAGGCATGCACTGCAACAACTACGCCTGTGTTTGTATTTGTACAGTCTATATCACCATGGCCACTAGTTTTGGGGGTTTTAATCGAATATAACGTGACTTCCTAGCAGATAGAGAGAGAGTCTCTTCGGGTGGCATACTCTAGTCTATATCAATCCGCCCGAATGTTCTCCTATCTCAGGAAAAGTGACAAAATGCAGTAGGAAAACATCTTTTTTGATATGCAAACAATCAGGATCTGTTTATTTTGTGGCTTACATGCTGAAGAGCAAGAATGGAAATGAATGTGGTGCAAAACTTGGGTCAATTGAGGCAATTTTAGACCCCTTCAAGCCTCCCCAGGAGCAGCGTACGAAAATTGTTTACTACTCTAGGCTCTGATAGCAAAACAAAATCTACATGGTCATGATTCGGCAAATTGATGGTACCATGAAAGGCCAACTTGTCAGCTATCCAGTAATGCGTAGTGGTTAAGCTATAGTGAAACTTCTATCTAGACTTAGAGACCACATAATTTTTGTGATATAGTCTGTAAGTCAATGGGGCTTTAAATGAGCGTATGCTAACTTCACCCATCTCTCTCCACCCACCCACCCATCCCCTCTCTCTCCACCTCTCTCTCTCTCTTTGAGTGGAGAGACAGAGAGCATATAATAGGAGACCCTGGTTCAAATACCGGGGAATTTTGTTTTTCACTGTTCTTGATTACGTCTATGTTATTTGCTTATACATAGCCAAGTATCATAGTTTCTATGAATAACCAGGAGTCGATACAGGTAGGCTGTCAAATCTAGTTCTCCCGTGTCCCCCACCCCCCCCCCCCCCTCTTCCGATAGATCGTATTCTAGATCCCTCACTGAAAACGTTATGACGTGGTTTGTTCTGCTGACGTAGCATTCGACTATATGCAAATTAGTTCTCAAAATCATGTCAAAGGCATCGTGGCAAACTTCACATTTTTTTCGTCAAGAAATACATTGTGTAAAGATTTCGCGGAGCTTTATTATCACATTTGTGTTTTATTTCATGATACACTTTGTACGTTGAAAAAAAAGCAATCAAGATATGACAAACAATAAATCAAAAACACGTCGAGCATTGTGATCGCAACACTGTTATGCCTATAGCACCCGTTTTTCCAGCGTTTTCGCTTGATGACCCCAATTTTCAACTCCAGCGGAGGATATTGTGGCTTGGGGAAAGGGAGGTCTATGGGGGAAGTGGTGTACCCCCCTCTCCACCCCCATTGAGAGATACGATTAAGGTTGCCTAGTTTCACAAGGGTGTTATAATTTGCAATTAAGTGATGTTCAAGATTATTCCACTTGCTATTTTTCCAAAGTTTCTTGGCGGCCCTCCAAATTTGTTGTTGACGACGTCACCATAAAAATGGCCGCAACCCCCCCCCCCCCCCATTTTGAATAACAGGGCTATAGTTGAGCTTTGAATCTCAACAGAAACCTACAGTCGTACACTACATATGTAGTGTAATAGCCAACTCTCCTGAATCAAAGTCTGGACTAAAATCTGTTTTCTTCATTAGTATATGTACAACACCTTGAAATGGTTTGTCTTTATATGATCTGACAAATATTAAATTGAACAGACTTGTGTTAGAAGGACTAGCAGATGGCTTTTTTTTTAAGTTTGTTTTTGGCTATACAATCATTGTAGGTTACTAATGAAACAAGTGTTAATGCATTGCTGTTATTACTACCAGAGGCTTCCTTCCTGAGTCATTTCAATCACATCCTGAAATGTTTATACAACAGTGAAAACGGTCGAATGATAGACATACGTACTTTGGGTATCTTGGGTTTTTGAACTGTAAGTATATATATATATATATATATATATATATATATATATATATGTATATATATATATAAATGAAAATCGTAATGAGTTGGAAAATCATTGGATTATCGTTTTACAAACAATTACGTTGTTTTGTTTGTCGGTTGTTGCTAATCTCTTTGATTTAATATCGATGCAGTGCAGTGGTGATGTGCGGAGTCTTTCGTGGATTTGGTATTTCTGTTTTGTAAACTTGGGAAAAGGGGTTTGTTTCTATACTTCACTTGGTTTCGTCACAACTTTCTTCGCCATGGCTGCACTGCAGTGATGTCGAATGGGGTGCCTTTGCCTACAGCCAGTTTTTTGGGAAAGTGGTGAGATGCTGGGGCATACACTCTCGTCCGTCGGATGGGGACGTTAATTGGCGGTCCTGGGAGCAGGAATGGGAGCAAATTCACCCCCTGCCTCGTTTTCATCTGGACACTTATCGAAAAGAGAAGGCTTGAAATAAGCCGGTGTTCATCCACGATCTAACACGGACAGGGTCTAAAATAAGCTACCGTAAGGCTTCCTGATCCTCGGTCTCTAAACTAAACTAAAGTAATATGACCAGATTCTGTTTAGCTACATTAGCAATATTCTGCGAAGATCTGGTATCGTCATTTATTTATGCACCCTCTTATTTCTACTCCCGGACCTACTCTATACATTTTAAACTTGGTCACCGCCCCTCAATATACATACTAACATACTTTGATGGTTTGATTCCTTTCGAGCAAAGCCTTTTATCGATATCCAAAATAAGTTTGTTTCCTCATATTAAATAATTTTTATCCGAACTGTACGAATCACATCAAAGGTATATTCATATAAGTCATAAAACAAACAAATTACACAATAACAGAAGGAAGGCCCTCTCCCATATTAGTTATGTACATTATATTACCTAATCTCTCTAGTTAATATTTTATGCAGTTCCATCACATCTTAGAAACAACTATTAATTTTTCTTGGTTTAGGAGATAGGCCTATATAGCTGTTAATTATATAACACTAACACAAAAATTACATGTTATAACAAATTAATAATAAATTTATATATAATTAGTAAATTTTGACCTGTGTTTCGTGAGATATGTACATTTTTAAAACAGAGGTTAAAATATGGCAGCACAAAATGAGTTTCAGTGTGATATTTAAAAACCAATGAACTCATTAATGCTGCTAATATTTTTTATAACATTTAATTAATCAAAGTAATTCTACTACCTAGTATATTACACAGGGGGTGGAGGGGTGCTTGCTTCTTCTTACAATGTGACAAAATTCAATATTTCTAGGACATGATCTGTTTTGTTTTGCGTATATGTGAGCTTAAGTTTACCCTTTGAAGAACGAGCCATTCGAATATATATACCGATGGACTTACATTATCATTTAGTCCTGATTTGTATATATGCAATGCGATGAACAGTAACGATAAGTTCTGGAACGAGGAGCGCACGTCATCGATTTAGTCTTTAAAGATCATTCTAGTCAATATCTTGAAAACCGAATATGATATAACAAATTATCTATACTGAATAGCATCTAGAGCCAGGGACAACTATACGTCATCAGCAATTTTTTTTTTTTTTTACCCTTCAGTTTTGCTTAGGTATCTAGTATCAGGTAGTATAACAATGCGCGTACACTATTCGTTGACCAATATTTTCCTGTATACCTCCACATTGTATTGGGCAGTCTAATTGACCCCCCAGCCCCCCTGCTTATTTCGACCGTGAGCTCCATTTCGTCGGTCGTACATATAGCCTTGTTTAAAATGTGATCGCAACAGATTCATCTGTTTCCATCTATCGCATAATTAAGGCCAGTTTTGTTTCACCGTTACGTTGTACTTTTATCATGGCGAGAAACGGAAGCAGTATATGGTTAACACCTGGCTATTTACTACAGTATAGATGATTGGCATATTTTGACTGAAAATGTCATTGGGAAGTTATTAAGCAGTCTGTGGTATTGAAGGAAACAATTCGAGCAATAAACTGGGCGTATTTGCTCGTAAAACATAGTTTTGTCCTATTTGGAAAAACAAGCAAAGGTGATTTTCTAATATCTTGACATCCTTTTAACATAGAATTAGTTAACACTTTTAATTTCCTTTGCGTGAAAATTCACACGTTAATATTGCTCATATAGGCTTTGTACAGTGAGAAATAGTCCGGACACTCTGTTATATATTCAAGAACAGTGCCAGCCTAATTATGTCATAGAAAGTTATATACATACTATATGCTAATTAATACACATTCCTTTTGTATTGTAACTCTGACCTGATATAAAACACAGGAGACAGTTACACTCTGGCTCTCTAGACTAAGAAACATTTGTCTGCGTAGGTTCTTCTCGGCCTTTTGGCAGTCCCGATGCAAGGGGACTGGGGTTGAGAGCGGATCAGTCGTTTTGGTAGTTTGGTTTTCGTGCCAGGTTCTTTCCTGGGCGACTTTTCTTAAAATAGTATCTTTAATACCCACGCATTGGAGCCTCCGGTCATTTTTAGTTACCTTTTCCAAGATAGAAAACAACCCTCACTCCATTAGTTTCAAAGTCTTCAGTCCTTTAAATTTTGTCTCAGGCTAATACCTAACAAAAAAACAGTTACTCGTTTATTTTTAGATATATTACACTACTAATTCTCTCCTAAATAACACATATCGGTTATTCACAGAACACAATGAGAAGTACACGTTCATGATCAACCATATTGAGTTTCTTCTGCAATCTATAATATGTCAAAAGCATTAATCTATTAATTGGCCAGAAGAGGTTCGAGCATATCGGATATTGTTTTACTAACGCAGACGTGGAATGACCTTGATATGAAAAAAAAAACATGTGGAAGTGAGGTCAATAAGTTGGCAGCTAATTATTAACAGTTTCCACATAGTAACGAACTTTTGAAATAATTGTTTTCACATTTTCTAAACTGATGAAAACCGTATTGTTCATAGGAAAACATTTGTTTTCTTCTCGTCAGCTTCAATGTTGACGGATTAACTAAAAGATGTTAATTGACTTTATGGAGTTATTAAAACACATTTATTCAAATTAAAATCAACAACTTTCAGGTGATCAGTTGCATTTCAATGAGTTTAGTTTATGATTCAAATGAATTTCAGTGGTGCGTCTTTTTAATTGCAGGTGTGGTCACATCTTTTCACAAGTTAAAGAAGTTGCAAAGATGTACCAAGAGGTTAGGTCCACGTAATAACCTCTAGGTCAATTAATTATCTACGACGGCCAGAGAGAGCATTGTTTGGCGCAATTAAAGGTCCAGCATGTACTTACTGGTTGCCACAACAAGAACCTGAAGGAAATATAACTGATAAAACATCTATATAGATTAACAGTATTTTGGCAGACGGTTGCGATCCGAAAAGTTTGTTGTGAAAGCAAATTTTACTAGGATGCCTATAGAATGTGTTTCTTTTAGTCACTAGTCCAAATGTGAACTTTCTTATGGACTATCCCTTAAAATGTTGAAAATACAAAGTTGTTCACGTCCGTGTCGCAATACCCATTACCATCATATATTATATTGATATCGCTAAAGAATATGGCCGCCTGATTGGATTTAACTGGCCAGAAGGTGATGAAGTCACACATCAATTTAACATAGCAAGCATCTTGATGCGGCGGTCGTGATCATCCTCCACTCATTGCACTTATGGGGACTGTTGTTCTTCCTTCATGGTGTTGTGTTTTCTAGGTATCATTCTCGTTCGATGATCATAGAACGAGTTCATCTTTGATGAAAGTAACGCAGAGGTGACACGGTGTCCATTCCTAACCCATTTTCATTCCATCTCAATCTCTCTTGCCGGTTCTTGTTGGCTCGTCGAATAGCTAACAAAATCCAAAGAATTGCTAGAACTATTAAACAAGCAACTCCGACTTCGGTGCACAGAATAATCATTGTGATCCCATCATCTGGTTCCACACTACCGACTTCGTGGAATCCTGTCGCAGGTCTGATGCTTGGCTTTTGGAAGGTCCAACTTCTATGAGGGATCTCCGTTACTGCGTCTGTTCTACCGCGATTGTACGGTAACAAATCGTCGTCACGAGGTTTACTCGACGTGCTGTTTTTATTATTATTATTATTATCGATGGGTTTGAGAGGTATTTGGACATCTTTGCGATCAGTTCGTTCAGTTGTGGCGCCGTCGTCAGTTTCGATTTCTGGTCCCTCCGGTGTTGTGGATTCGCTACTAGGGTTGCTTCTATTCGTGAGGTTAGGATTGCTCCGTTGATTAGGTGCGTATGTGTAAGGGACCCACGTGTATGCCGAGTCTTCGTTTGGTGGAGTCAAACCGGAATTCCACGGTAGAATCCGACGATAAAAAGGTGTCACGGTTTCCCTGTCTGGACCTTCCGTGACGGTGGCATTAATGCATTGAAACGCATCGCGAGATAAAGCCAACAAGGGATCTCCAGCTAGTGCTGCTGGAGTCTTGCACTGTGGCGAGACACAACCGAGGAGATTACCAAGACTAAATTGTCGAAGCCATTCGTATAACCAGAGTAGATTACAGTCGCAATGCCAGGGATTGTGACCAAGACAAATCCGAATGCTTCCTACACCAGAGAGAGTCCCAGGGGATATATAGGTGAGCTCATTCCCTGAAATGATTAGGTTGGTGAGTTGTTGAAACGAAAAGAAGTTTATGGAGAGTTCCTGTAAACCAATCTGTTTCAGGTAAAGAGTTTTTAGTTTTCGTGTCGCCAGAAATGTATTCGGATGAATCTGGAGGCCATAATTGGAAGACAACTCTAAGATTTGTAACCTCTTTAGACCGACGAAGGTTGCGTTTCCAATATTCCTGAGGAGATTTGCGGTCAGAACAAGTGTTGTCAAAAACCGATTTTTCCGGAACATCCTGTCTTCGATGGATTGGATCGCTGTACTTTGGAGGTTGAGTGAAACAATATTCGGCATTAGGCTCATGATACGATAGTTGATTGCTGACGCATCAGCTCTCTCAAGTCGTAAATATTTTAGGGAATCAAGAGATACGAAGTCCTCTTCTGGGACTGCGGATAGGTCTGGGGTAGTCACGTGATGGATACTCGCATTTAAGAACAATGATGCGTTGAATGTTATGCGAGTTAGATCAGCGTTGAGTGATTCTATCGTAGGTATAACAGAGAGCGTACACGGAGCCATGCGAAGCGCATGATTTTGATCTATTCGCATTATTTTCAGAGATGATAATCCTGAGAGTGTTGCCGGTTTTATAAGTCGCAAAGAGTTCATATTGAGATTTAGCTCTTCCAGTTGACTCAGTGCATCAAACGATCCATCTTGTATCTCACTGACATGACTATTAGCTATTGTGAGGAATTTTAGGTTTGTCAATAGCCTGAAATCCTCGGCATACACGACTGCTATATTGTTGCCGTCGAGAAACAGTTTTTCGGTGTCGTCCGGTAAACCCACTGGCACACGTATTAACTGCGAGCTGCTACACTCCACTTGGTTGCCATGGAGACATCTGCAATATCTGGGACAAGTTGACAACACTTCACATAGCACGGCGGCCAGAGTACACAAAGTGACAAGCTTGTGAAACATATTGTAGTTGGACGGGTAATCTGCAAAATGAAAATATTCTACATTTTAGAAACTTTGTCAATTAACCTTTATGTACAGGCACATCATTGTCTAACATTTATATGGTACATTTCAAACTTCGTTTTAGCAAATCAGAATAGAAAACTAGTTTTAACCTTGTTGTAGCCAATAATGTATTCATTTCAACTTTTCAATTATGGGCGTAACTAATAATAACATTGATGATAGCGAAATCCTACAACTCTTATGGCACGATGTATACATTCTAGTTACCATCTACTAACTGCTAATCCACTTGAGGTTCCTGAATTAACCTGAAATCATATTCATAATAAAGACAATGATAGATTGCGATAATATTTAATCCAAACTGTTCTTCAACAACATATGACGAAGGAAGTCTTCCTCTCATCATCCGAACATCCTAACGACAGGATATGAGTAGGCAATTGATCTCTTTAATCTATATAGTTTACTATATTCTAATTCTGTATCTCGCATGCAGAGAACACATATCGAGTTGAGATCAATAACCTCTTCCCTGACACCATTTTCGAAAATATTTGATTGGAACGACCGACCAACCGCTACGCTCCTTCCATTGTTTTGTCGTAAGCACATGGCAACGTGATGCGTGGAGGATACGCTAAACAAGGGTTTCCCTAACTTTATCCCCCCACGAACCCCTGTGGATGTCAGAGTTGTCCACGAACCCCCAACTTCTCGAGACACGATCTGAGTCATTATTATACTATAATACGCTTAACAATGCTTCGTAAAAGATCAAGTACATAGTTTAATGTTGTAATGAAAAAAAAAGAGTTTGTCGATAGGTACGACTTTTGTACATTACTAAATCATATGATATATCAGATTTTAATTCAACAAAAAGTACTCTAGTTTTGATTTTCAGAAACGTCCCACGAACCCCCATGGGATGGACTCCCGCACCTCATGGTGGTTCATGCACCTCAGTTAGGGAAACCAAATATATGTTCTACGTTTCAAAATAGGGTTAATGATTGGTGTACGTAGAGTCATGAAATCCAAACTTTCAACCTGTTTTCTGACTTCCCGCATCGTGGATATTCGATTTAGGCTATGCATGAACTGGTGAAGATGAATTGCATGGTTGATAATTGGTTTGTGGGTTCGCACCGCGCGTTCAGTGCTAAAACTGGAATATGAACTGTAATCTAAAAGTCGATTTATTGCTCTTTACCTATGTTTTTGGTCTTGTATGCTTCACACATTTCATTATTATTGTTCAATTATTTATCTTTTTCTCTTCATATTGTTAACAATTTGCGTGGATGGGTTTTCCATTTTTATTTGTACTTGACACAGAAAATCAAACATCAGAGAACCTTTGAGAACTTTGCGTTTAACGTAGGACCATTTTTACAATTTGAGCTATCGAAATAAAAATATTGAGTTCATGTGGCGTCAGGTATGACAATTTAATTTCACCAATTTGAATATCGAAAGGTAAGTCTGAAATTTTAAGTATTTGACAAAAGGAAAAGGAAGAAGCCACATATAAAAATCTTTCAATATTTACGTAGCATAATTTGTCTTTAACTTTGTTTGATAAAGGTGATCAGTAGCATACTGGGAAACTAACGACATAAAGCTCAGGGTGGAACGAAGAAAGCGATTATAGAAATTAGGTTAATGGTGTAAATGGAAAGCAGGAGTGACATAACAGGATGCTATGTGTCATTTGCAGTTATGCATGGTTCCATACGTTTGCCAATGCATCCTACATGAGTTACGCCAATGATATAAGATTGACTACGGCAATTATAAGGGTCAAACAATTATTGGGAAAAACCTGTTGAGTACCTGAAACCACTTGGCGCTCTCGCTTAAAAATCAAAGTAACTCGTATAACCTAACCTGCTGGCGTGCTAATAGTAACAACAGTTTTGTTCAAATGTTCAAATCAGTATTGGAGGTTCTAATTCTTCAAATTATCATCTTCAAATATATAACAAATTTGATTTCTCATTGGCACAGAAATAATCATATGAGCAACGAAAGAAACAATTACTGGATTTCCATATGCGATTATTCGAGATCTCTATATCTCATATATATGAAGGCAATAAACTGATACACCGTAATCATGCAAAAAACGCACATTATTAAGAATAAACTGGTTAATATCGACTCTAGCAAAGCTAACTTGAATAATACGAAGAAGAATATCCTACATCACTACATAGGATCGAGACCCGTCTGGGACTAGGACACGCATGTGTTTCTGTGAATGGACAGTTTGTAGGGAACTGAGTATCTCTTGGAATAATGATAAGTATAACTTCTCTTAGCCAACGTAAATGAGAAAGACCTGTTAGGTTTGATAGATTGAGAAAATCTTTTGAAGATATGTGTTAGTTCGATGCACTATTTTGTTTTCGTCGTTGCTATTGTTTTTGTTGATATTGTTGTTGTAGATGTGAATATCGGTATGTTCTCTACCTCTGTTGCCATTACGTCATTGGTAGGCGGATAATTCCCACAGAAGAGTAGAAATGTAGCATGAAAGTAAACGCAACAAATGTTGCGCAAACATCTTCTTTTTTGCAGGCCTGTAGTAAAATGATACAACATCAAATACATGTGTCTAATTTTATTGGGTTTAATTGCTCTATACGCGGCTGTTTATCATTATTATCGTTTAATAACATCTAACAGATTCGCTGATAGGGAAAGGTTATCACTTACTATCCTCGTCCCTTTTGACCCATTCCACCACGAAACAAGGTTGCAACCATACCATGAGATATGCATGACGTGTGTTATCTAACTACCTACTACACGTTACAGGAGAAACATTAACCATTTTGATCAGACTTACCTATAGTCAAAAAGTTCAATAATTTCATGAAGTCTTGTTACATTGGTATACTAACGTCACCACGAAACAACCAAAAACAAAATGTAGGAACCATTGAACTACCCTTACATTGTATGAATGGACTGTTAATTATCTTCACAGATGGCAACGGTCATGAATTGTCGATGGTATTGGGGCTCTATGACATGTTTTTCTGTTGTTCTCTGCATTAGCACTTTATAAATAGCTGCAGGCTCTCTTTAAAGTCTCGGTACTTGTTTGCCAGATTTAAACTTCGACCTTTCCAGCTTACTGCACTAAAAGCTCAGTGAAAATGACACCGTTCTATACAATTTTCATATCAATATTCATTATTTTAATGTAGTTATCACCTACAATAGTCAACAATTCTAGTGACAACATTAGTTATACCATGAAGGCTCATCAACAAGAATTTGCTTACATAACCATGAGAGAGAGAATATAACTGAAAGAATCATTGAACTACCATTGCCCTGTATAATAGGACCGGTAATTACCTTGACAGATGGCAAAGGATCATGACTTATTGATGGTATTGGGGCGTTATATGACATAGTATTCTTTTTGTTTTTCTTCAATTGATATACAGCTTGAAATGATTAGAAAGATAAATATCCTTCCGAATCCAACGTTATAAACAAGATGCACGACATTAGTAATACCATGAATGCTCGGTACAAGAAGTGCATAACCACGAGATAGAAACAAATATGAGTGCATAGGGACCATTGACTGTTATAATTGCCTTGGCAGATGGCCAGGGTCATAAATCGTCGTTGTTATTGGAGATGAATTAAGAAAGAATGTAAACATAATAAAAAATGTTGATCACCTAATGCATATTTCGAGAGAAAGAGGAAGTTGTACTCTTTCAGAAATGAAGTGAAAATCGTTTGATTGTGTCTACCTGTCCGGAACCCGGGATCCAAAGTTAACTTCAGTATATACTACTAAAATGTGGTTAATCAAAATTATAATTACTGGATAGATATGGGACGCCGTCTAGAGGTGAAACTGTCACGTGCGGTTACTACCATCCAAGTGGCGTCGCCAGACACTTGGGATTGCGGGAACAGTGTCACATGAGAGCAGCATTGAGTAAACTGTGTGCACTTCAAGCTGGCGTTAGGTCCATAGGCCTGCTATAGGGCTCATGGTGGGATTCAAGAGGCTAAGGTTTCCATAGTTCACATATATTATATCAGCTACAAATCAGCAGAATTTGGACTTAGACGTAGGTAAATTATAAAGTCAATATAGAATTTCAACCTATGTGGGTTTTTTTTTTGGTTGTTGTTGCTTTGTTTGACATGGCAAATATCACTTGAGGGATGGGGGCACACCAGGGTCAATCAAACATTCTGGTGACATAAGCCTGGTATAAATTGACAGAAAATGAGAAAAAAACGTATAACAACGATGACAGCTAAAATAGTACAATAAGCATAAACTTGACTCACGATCTTTAAAATCCCTATATTGAATTGTGTGCTCATTATTTGGGTTTGGGAAAAGGAGAGCATTTTTTTTCAATGGATTACATCCGATTTATAATTGTAGATTGCAGTGTTAAAAGAGAATAAATCTCACAACGGAAGGAAATGGATGAGATTTGAGTATAAGACGCCCCATACAATTGACCCATATAGGATTATAACACATACTGTGATGTAAATGATAGATCTATTGGATGCCAGAAATGCCAAAAATATGTGATTGCTAGGTTCACGAATATCTTATCTTTCAAGGAAGAGTTGAAGGTGTTCAACTGATTACCGTCAAAATTGATACCGTTAGTCATTACCTTATCCAGTTTTAAAAATGTACTCAAGATGTTCTCTATAACCGAATAACCTAGCACTGTTATTGTACAATATTTGACTATAATACTTGAAATGAGACCATTATTATTTATTTGCTTATTGAGTGTATATAGGCAAGTTGGTCATACCTTTGTTGGGTTATACAATTTTTTTGGACATATAGGCTATTGTTTTCATAACTATACAATACAATTAAACTATTATCGTTATTGTTGTATGTCGAGTTTGATTGTGAACTAAAGGGTCCAACCGAAGAATAGGATTGTGACGTATAAACGCTATTGCATATGTGAACGTATTTCTACTAAGATGATCTCTTCACGTGTTGTCAGGGACGTAGCCAGAAATTCCAAAGGAGGAGGGGGGGGGGGGAGGGGGTAGAATTTTAAAAAGGCATTTCTCACAAAGGGAGCATTATTATACTTAACGGAGCGCCATGATGTACAAAGAAAATGTTGGCCCAAAAGGCCTCCAACGTTGCAGGAAATAAACGATAATAAGATTATTGTATTACGTAGACAAACTTGCAGGGGAAGATTGAGAAGTGTCGCTGAGCTTCTTTCAACCTGAAAAGAGGGCTTTAATGATATTTCCTGTTTTCAGTTAAATTTTATTTTTCGGGGTACTCAAAGTGGGGTGGGGGCCGCGGGGCGATCCCCTTCCTTGCACCCCCTGGCTACGACCCTGCGTGTTGTCGAGATAAATGTTATCAACAGCTCGATAATTTGACCTTCTCGTGAGTATGTCATGTCGGTATATCTTGATAACTTAAACATTGTTACATTCGAACGTGTTGCCAAAATAAATGGAAACAGCATCTCAACAGATCTTTTTTAGTCACAAAGAATAGGTCAGTGAAAGTAAGCAACTACGCAAAGAGGTATTTTATTGTAAAACAGTAACTGTAAACTCGCAATTAAGAACCACCGTAGATATCTATACACAAATGAGCATCAGGTTACGTCATTAATCATTGCTGTTTCAAACTAGCCAACATTTCTTCGAATGAAATATCAAACGACATCCAAACAGTAGATTTTTGCTGCAGGAAAATACACGCTTTACAGAGTGCAGTGCCTGATTTACACGCTCGTGCACATTTAGGATTCCCCACATATTTCGACGTTAAAAGTCACCTGGGATGTGTTTAAATGACATTCAATTTTACTGTATACCCAGAACAAAATTCCAGCTAAGGACGTAAAACAACAATGTTGTTACACTGCCTTTATGCATATAGCAGCTTATACAGTGGAATATAATTGTGAGGTGCACGCGTTTGTTGAAGTAAATATATCTCTAACGTTTATTGGTATATGCAGTTTATATTACTTTTTATTTAAAGGTTATTCTGAACTGATAGGCCCCCCTCTCATCACGCGCCCGGTTGCCCTGTCCCTCTAAGCATGCACATGCTAAACGAGGTCCTGTCCGAGTGCTATTACACTTAGCCTATATATGCCATATATAATGCACAGGGATAACAAATCCATGGCCTAATGAAATTCGAGCATCATAATCATTCGACCAAGCTTCCTATTCCAGAAGCAAGTCGTTCAGTTACTGAGAGGTATATATGAAAATTAATCACATCCTTGTAGTTTAAATAAATCACCATTTAGGTATATATACCGACCATATTACACTGAATGGAATTTACATTTCCTTTTGAGGAAATTACAACAATGCAGATATATTGGATATGATCAGGACAGATTGTTATAACGTATTCTTTGCTATTCATATTTTACAGTGTGAGAACCCTATGTTATAGAATTAGTGTGGGAATTTTTTAAGTACAGTCATACCGCCACTGCTATACATCTCTAACACATAACATTCTCATAATATGTAAAGGAAATGTGCAAATGCGGTTAGAATGCTGTCTTTCAGAAAAGTGTAGCCTATACTATACAGCAAGATGGCATGTTGGTAATCTTGTTATCTCCAGGAAATATTAAATATGGTTCATTTAAATGCACCGGAGGAAGTTGCACAAGTCACTCAAGACACTCTATTGCATTTAATGTGTACACGTTTCTCTGAGAGAGCAAAAGTGACATTTTCAAAAATAACGTTAGGCCTAAAATGTATTATCATATGCGTGTGTGTGGGTGTGCCTGCGTGTGGGTGTCGGTAGCCTATAGAATAACAGACTAAACTAAACATTGCCATTTTGCTTAACACATGCAGTCAAAGTTACAAGTTACTAGTATGCATGGCAACGTGATTTTTGCAACTGCTAAAAATATCATTGTCATTTCCGCAAGGAAACGGTTACATACCGGAAAGCAGAAAATTGCCATCGAAATGCCTGTCTATATTGGTTATGGTCATGGTTATGGTCATGGTTAATTTATTGTTAGCCATGTATTTTGGACTATACACAGAAATAGTAAAATGTAGGTTTTGACATAAAACGTGCATTTTAGCTAGAAAAATGTACCATTCCTGTTCTTTTTTTACTTTAAAAAAATTGCATTTGTCATAGTCGACAAATCTCAGCTTTGATTTGTAATTGAGTCATTTATAATGATTTCTATTTTGATACCTTATAATATACATTCAAGGAGAACAAACTCAATGATAATTCATTGTCTTAAACAGAGAGATGCTTATATACCACTTTATCAAAACAGCTACAAATAATTGGACTCCGTTTGGGATGTGGGACATTGTAAGAGTTCCTTTCTATGGTAGACCGCAGACTTGATTAAGTTTAACAATGACATCACAGAACCACCGTATAGTGCTTGATTTTGTGGCAACGCTGTTTGTTTATTAAGTATGTTTGTTTGTGTTCATTAGAAGATGTTGGTAAATTGTATTGCTTTAACGATACAGTTTCTTATATTAGATAATCCTTAAATCCTGGCATCATTGACGACTGAAACACAATGTAAATATCACAAGAAAGTGGACCGTAAAGACAAAGAATTTTCACTTGTTATATTACAGATCACATTCACAAAATGGTAGCTCCTGAATTGATTTTTGAGTCCGGGTATCTCCTAAACGGCATAAGATTAGTTTTTCGTAACATGGAGAATCATATGCATTATTTAGCATAAACATGATGGTAGGGGTTGCTTACCCCCGTGAAGCGTACGTAATATGGTTTTAACTATAGTTAAATGTTCGGTTTACTTTTAATATCGTATTTAGATATATTTTAACACTATACGCAAACTTAAATTCTCATTGGAGGCCTATATTATAACCTATAGGCATAAACGGTATACTGTTGGTTACATCTTGGTTTTCATAGGTAGGATAAAGCAATACAGCTGTTATACACATGATTTAGCTAAGGAGGCATTGGTAAACATTTTCACATCATTTTCGAACTATTCGACTTAACACAATTCTCATTTAGGTACATACATTGACATTAACATTGATAACCACATGACTCCTTTAACTTTAGTTGTTTATGAATATGACATATGGCTTGACCAGAATGACTCAGATTATGTAACTTATACCGCACAATGCAGCGAACATAAAGTGTTAACACATTAAAGGAAAAACAATTGGTATAGTTCTATATATATATAGGTATAGTAATAACTCTCTCATTACTGAATTTCATATGAATATGATTGCTACAAAGAACGCCAGTCAGATAAATGTTCAAAGTTTGTTGTAATATCTTTTAAAGTATCTCAGCCATTGTGTAGCTTATCTACTATATTGGGGATCACTATATAATATTCCCATCAAGTTCGACAAGCGTTTGTTCTTGACCTAGTTTAGCTGAATTAACTGGACCATTACAGGACAACATTTAGGGCAAGCACACAGGCCTATCTGAAGCTTCAATTCCCTGGTTGAATATTAATATTACACAATCACAAGGAACGCCGATTTCTATATCATATTGAAGAATTAATTGCCTTGCGCCGTTTTAGAACAATTTTTTTTAATGATGATGTCATTTCATTTTGTCAACTTAATTTTGTTCTTCGATGTTTGTAAGATATTTTGTGTTGATGCGAGTGTCAAGAAAAAAACTCGTCTGATTTTCAAAAATAATGAAATTCCCAACATTTGGTATGTATAAAACTGTGTTCAATTCGTCTGTAAATTTCGGTAAATCTGTTTCAATATCGTTATCATGGACATTGAATTGACTCGTATAATCATGTAATGCATGATATACGTCAATATCTATTTGTGCGTTGAACACTTACACTTATATCACCCTTGATACTTTCACAAAAGACATCTGACAGTTTAACAGAGAGTATAGAAAGCCTACACAGATAAATCAGTAAGCTAACATTCAGTTGCGCACAAATACTAGGCTACTACATCCCTCCGTCAGCGATAGTTTATTTTCCCTTGACGAAACATATCAATACTCGTTGCTAACCAGGCCCTATATGACTTTCTATAGTTGAATGCAAATGTCAGCTAAGTGGCGGACTTTGAAATATAGTACATCAAATTAATGATCACCTTCTCCAAAAGAATCCTCTGTCTTATTTTGTAAAAGCTATTACCTATATAATTAATAGTCTCTCAAGTTCTTGAAATAATGAGTGACTGAACAAAATTTGGATTAGCTGACATGTACTCACCAACAGTGAAAAAATACACACAACTTGATCTTCTTCAATATTAAGTATTGTTTTCCGACAGGCTTTCGATACAGTAGAGAGATTTATCCTTGGACAGACTATTTGTACATCCTGATATTGACGTTGGATTCGTCTGCACCGTTCAGGGGGGATTTCCTGGTTCGGAGTGTGTGCGGAAACTATTATAACAGGTGTAATGACCAATGCGCATGCTCTGCAAAGATTATCGTTTGCATGCGTATACTATATAGCAGTCAAATAATTCCTAAATGCGAAACTGTATGTTGTTCTTCTGTTCTTGAACTCACGAAATGCAAGTGCAATTACTACTGATACATGCAGTTTTCTATTCTAATTGATGAAACTATATAACCACATACCATTATAGATCGGTAGTTTGATAGGTCAAGGTTTATTCCAGCTAGCCATCTTAAGTAAAAATCAAAAAGTTCAAGTCCCCAAATTTGTTTTGGACAGGGGAGAGGGGGTGGGGTGTTTGAGCACAGCGGCCACCCACAGTGAAACCCTTGTCATTATTGAAAAGGGTCCCTTTTATCAATGAACAACATCCTTTTCCATTGTTGTGATGAACAATAAACTTCACTTGAGGACAATATCTAGAAGGGTGTCTTTGGTTCCTAAATTTAATAATATTATTAATAAAAAATAATACGAAGGTTTTGCAAAATTCTTGAACAAACGTGTACTACTGTTTTGAAGGGGCAAAAACTCATATTTTTTGTGATCGATTTGCACGATTTCCCATTCGTCAAGGATATTAGTAATTTAAGTTTATTTCCTGCGATATTTTATTTTCATTAGGAGAGATAACCTGTAATGGCAATTTCTTTATTAGATTCTTGTTGACTTTTAAGTCATGCATGGTATATCTCTCAAATGAATCTTTATCTTAATGCTTGAGGGAGCTGCTTATCACAAGTTCTTTATTAATGAAGTAAATCTAGCGGTTCGGTTGCCCAATCCATCAATCATATAATTTTTTTGGGGGGGGGGGGTGGGGGGGATTTGTATCATAGGATCAATTCATTGACAACAATTAATGGAGTCACATTTTACCAATTGATTGGTTAATGGTAACTACTTACTTAAGGAAGTTATTCTTTATCTTGTAAAATAAACGTTGAGAGTTTGAAAGCAAACTCAAGCTGAAAATACCACGTCACAATTAGAGTTCCTTTATAGAGGAACTCTAGTCACAATAGAGTTCCTTATATGAAGGAACTCTCGTCACAATTATAGAAATGCGCCTCCGCTTAAAGGGTTTACAATTGAGTAAAATCCTGAAATGGACCCCATACTGAGGTTAAAAATCTGTTACATGTTAATAATAATTAGTCTTATATAGCGCAGAATCCAACCTAAAGGTTGCTCAATGCGCTTTACATATGTGTGTGTAGCACTTAGAAAATGAGTAAGTTTTAATAGCACGTTTGAATTGTTCAAGCAGAAACTGCGATCACCAAAGGTTCTCGTGTGTGTCACAGGAACAGTAAATTGATAGAGGTATTGGGAACGAGTAGATCTATCCGTTGTTCGCTCTGGATAAGGTCGTGAAGATATTCGGGCGTACCATACTTCAATGCCCTGAACACCAATATCAGAATTTTATAGTCAATCCGAGCGTAAACTGGAAGCCAGCGTGGATCGATTAGTGTAGGGGTGATGCTGTTAAATCTAGGTAATCCAGTAACAATTCTAGCAGCTGTATTCTGAATCCTTTGTAATCTTGCAAGTTGTGACAAGGTTGCTCCATATAAAAGAGAGTTTGAATAATCAAGCCTACTAGAAATGGTAGCATGGACAAGTTTTTCAGTTGATTCTCTATCTAGATATTTTCTCAGTTGACCAACTTGCCGCAGACATGTTTACAATTATCATCGTTATTTGCGGTGCTTGGATGTTGAAGAAGATGAAATAAACTACTGATGGCGTAAAAACCAGAATAAGAGGGAGATGAAGCCAGTGGCGTAGGAAGGAACTTTTGAGTGGGGGGGGGGGCTGAAGACTGATGGCCGGCCTGGGGAGGGGTCTAAGGGGAGGGGGTGGCCCCTCCCCTTTGGAATTTTTCTTGGCATTTCCAGGTGGCCTCAGATGCAATGTGGTGCAATGTAGCACACTTCAACACCCACTCCATTTTGTAAAAACTTTGCATTTTCACCTGGCCTTAAATGCAATTTAGTGCTCCAAATGAGATTTTTTCTCATTTGGAAATGAAAAAGGGGTTTTCTGACTTGCGAAGCGGGGGGGGGGGGGCGGAATGATACTTCCGCCCTCCATATTTTTCACTGGGGGCTGGCGCCCCCAGCCCCCGGTTCCTACGCCCTTGGATGAAGCAATAAGTGGAGAGTTGTATAGCATGTACCTTAGATACATTTTTTAATTATTTTTTTTGCGGTGGCGGAGAATTATTTATAGCGCCCTCTATTAGTACCGTAATCCTTTTTAGAAAAGACATACACCTCATTGTCATACTTCATTCAATAATTTTTTTTTTTCAATACTACGTTTCGTTTCATCCCTTGGAAAAGCAAAAACAAAACAAAAACACACAAAATAATAAACGAAAAGAAACAAAATCAGAGATATATTTATATTGTTTATTATAACTTTTTGACATAACTTGACGACAACATCAATGAAATTGATTCAAAAGGGAAACAGAAGAAGTAGTTTTTACATTTTGTCTGATATGATATGGAACACAGATTTATTTTGGTGTACTATACAGAATAACGAAAAGTTTCCAAAGTTGTAAAATGTATACATTCCATATAAATACAAAAAAAATGTCCCACACAGGAAAGTATTACTACAATTTCACGCCGGGTCTCTCATATCAGAGGTACCAGCGTGTAAACATTATTTCCATGATAACCCTTGATTTTTTTTATTACACCAGCAAGAAAATGAAATAAAAGGCACTAAGATAAATAGTGATGAAATATTTTACAATAACCCTAATATAACATGAAGAAGTGTTTTGGCGACAAGGTTTTAAATAAGACGTTAGGCGGAATTTTAAAATTTATAGACTATGCTATAGTCAAAGAAAATAATGGAACCACGATGGAGTGCTAGCAATGTCTCTTTAACTATTCCGGTTTTCCACATATTCTCCTTTTAAAATACATAAATCTCAGGAATGCTCCTTTAAGGCTATAATGATGATGACTTCGCTTGTCAGTTTAGTTCCAATATGTTAATATCAATACACTGGTTATAAATTCTAATAACTCAACCGAAATATTTTCCTTTGACTTAATATCAATCAGAGATTACCCCCATATGACATTCAGCACCATTTGTCCTGGACAAATTTGTAACATATTATAAACATATAGGACAAGCGACTTCTGGGGAAGCTGGTCACTTCGCCCAACAACCATTTCGCCCAACTGCCATTATGCCCAACCATACCATTTCGCCCAACCTTGTTGGTCATTTCGCCCAACCAGCATGTTTATTTGGCCAACCTTGCTGGTCATATCGACCAACATTGATTAAATATTATACTTCAATATTGGTCAATTTAATAAGGAAACGTTCGGGAATTGTTAACGTTACGGGATACGAACCGAATATTAAGGAAACTTGAAGTCGTGGTTACATTGATTACATATGGGATTACTAGTGAAATAGAAAAAGTGATATTATTCCACACCGATTCCCCTTTCTTTGTATAATAAAATAACATGTAGTAGTGTAGTAGTGTAATCCTCCCATTATATCAGAAATAACTGCTCAGACTCCGATCGATATCGAACGAACATCACTTTACTTACCTACCATGAAGTAATATAACCCAAAATAAATCAAATTGAATAGTGAAATAGAAAAAGTGATATTATTCTGACTTAATATGAGTAAAAAAATGGTTGGGTGATATGACCATGCTGGCTGGGCGAAATGACCATGCTGGTTGGGCGAAATGACCATGCTGGTTGGGCGAAATGACCATGCTAGTTGGGCGAAATGGCAGTTGGGCGAAATGGTTTTCGGCGAAGTGACCAGAAAGCCTTTTACCGAGGGGCAAACTAAAAATTATAATACACTCCCGTATATAACAATTCATAAACGCTCCTCGACGCGCGACGCGCAACGCGCCCGCGAATGCACATCCATGCCACGCTATGGAGGCTACTCATTCTTTTGCCATATCTCAGCGGTTACACATCCGATTAACGTCTTCGTTTCTTTCTATGATAGATTAATCCATCCCGACAACCAGTGTGTACTTTTAAGCTGTGATATTCACTGTTTAGATCCGTATAATTTCGTTTAAAGAGGGAGATTATCGATAAATTTAGTCGCTTTTCGCCTATACAGGATATATTACAAAACGTATATGATAATCCGTTCATCTCTTGGGATCCTTTATTTTCATAGCGGGCTTACCCCTGTAAAAGAAAAATCAATACTCTCGGATTACATCAGAAGATATAATTTTCTTTCCATTAATATAAAATTCAAGCTGATTGGACAACATTTAGGTTCCCACATTTCAGTCTCCAATCACATTAACAATCTTCGTAAGATTTGCAGATTTTTAACTTATTTTACTAGCAGTGTCCAACGCAAATACCTCAAAGAAGACGTTATATTACAGAAGCGTGTCTGTATTTTATTTCCAAAATTATTTATAATACGTCGAAAATTTTGAACTAAAGCTGTTCGTCTGTGCTTTTCTTGTGTAGTGTGTAATGTCTTCAGCACAGTCAGTTTATGTATGTGGTTACTATCTATTTGTTTTAATTATTCAACATTAAGTTGTATCTTTTAGATACAGTTTATGTAAAATTATGTCTTTCCATTAACTTAACAGCGGTATATAACTCCATGTGCAGAATTGGTACCGAATACCTTTGTAATATACATATGTATACCCGTAATTCTTTTCATAGCTCAACAAATACAACCCCCCTAAGCCAATAGTGGAATTGGCCACCGTAGGTTTCGTTACCACTATAGCTAATCCCTCGCATTGCTTGACGTGAATAAACCGTGTATTAACATGGATTATTTCTCCAATGCAACCGGGCACTGTAAGGGTGAATAAATTGTTATGAACGGGGTGCTTTTGCGCATACCGTAGTATACCACCGTCAAACTCCCGCAATTGAATTTTTCTTCACGAAGAGCAGTTTTAGATACAGTTTCTTATATATTTTTTTACCAACAAGGCCTTTTCATAAGTACACTTAAATTGAGGTTAATCACAAAAGAGTTTACCCCTCCCCCTCTATGCCAAATTCAAAATCCGCTTTTAAGTTTCATATGTGTGACACAGGTAACGATATGTAAACAATTAAAAGTACTGTTTGACTGTCATGTGATTATGCTAAATGAATACAGGGATCTATTTCAGCCTTGACAGTTCCTCTGTTGCGGATACACATTACACAAGCCATTCCCCCAGGTCAGACAATTAACACGTCTTTAGTGTATGATAATTTGTCACCATAACCAGGCGCGTATCCAGGATTTTCTAACCCCGGGGGGGGGGGGGCGCGAATTACTATCTAAGCGGAGCGCCACCATCGGTTGGCGCGCTGCGTACAAGAAAATTTCTGGTTTTGATACCCCCCAGATCACCGGAAACGGCACTTCTCGGGCTTGAAATGACCAACCAGATGTACACTTTTGGCCTGAGAACCAAGTATTTCCTAATAGTTTTTTTTTTCCATCCATAACCTTTTTGAAGATTGTCAACCCGGCACACGTCATGTTCGACCTGATCGCATGTCCTGTGGGTCTTTGCTTTTGTAGGTGATTCTACGTCGCCGCCCACAATACCCGTCAGCCCCACTTTTCAATGTTTTAAGCCCCAAATTTGTTCAGAATTTGAAAATTCACATTTCTCGTGAATAAACTCACTTCAAAACATACCCATAATGTTGTACAAAATTTCATCTATGGACAACCAATATAGAAAAACTACCTTCAACCCCTAACAGACCGGTCAAAATTGCACGAGTAGAGGGAAGTGTGATGCAGAATGTTGGTCAGAAATTTTCGAAAATTCAGACACAGTTAATTTATTGGCGTACAAATATTAAACCTCTTATAACGGCTATTATAAAACTTGGTTGAAGGAAATGAAAAAATAGCAGATATTTCCGAAACCGAACACTACACACATAGGCGTAGGAGGCGCGGCGGCCGTGGCGGAGCTAGGGGTATTGGTCAGGAGGGGCGAGAATGGTCTGTAGGGGCGCTTTCGACACTATCTAAGCGGAGCGCCACCACTGGTTGGCGCGTAGCGCACAGACAAATTTTGAGTAAAGATACTCCCTAGATCGCCGGAAATGACCCTTTCAGGGCCTGGCTAATTTGCAGATAAACGAAGACTAGGGTGTCATCACATCTACATGAGACATGTCGTTGTTTACATTAGCATCCCGCGGTGTACTGCGCAATTTTAACGGACCGTACGGTACATGATGGCATGCGATGTAATAACCGATGCTTGCTTAAATGATATTGACATGAACACGTTGAATGCGCGCGAAAATTTTTGGTTATTTTTTCAGGCAAGTCGGACAGTTTTGAGGCTTTTCATCCTGGAACGCCATTTTCATGCTCACTGATATGATGTGATATCTGCTGTTTGCGTTACAAATTCGAACAGGCGCGTAGCGAGGAATTTGCCAAGGGAGGGGCGAAGCCTGTAGGCAAATTATCTAAGCGTAGCGCCACCATAGGTTGGCGCGAAGCGTACAAGAAAATTTTGGCCGAAAATGCCTCCCAGATCGCTGGAAATGGCACTACCCAGGACCATTTGTTAGCGCGAAGCGTACAAGCAAATTTTGGCCGAAAATGCCTCCCAGATCGCTGGAAATGACACTTCCCAGGCCTTGTAAGTTGCATCTAAGCACTTTCTATTTTGAAATTGCTTAGCGATATCATTTAAAAAAATGCTGAATGGGGGGGGGGGCGGTCGCCCCATCTCGAAATGCGTCATGTTCCCCGACGACACGGTCGAGTTCGAGACCAGCCACAGTTGGTTTCATAGCACAATTCTACACACGCGTTATGATAGACCATATATAGTATATATATAGATCATTAGTGAGAGAGGAAAATGGACACGTCAAAAAAAATGGAGTTGTCGGTGTAAGGGGTAGGGTGAGGCACACTTTTACGAAATCATTGATCCGTCACTGGCTACCCTTCAGCGCTGTAATGATGTCACTGTTCCTCTTTCTCTTCCCGGTGTCTTCGCGTTTTTCTTTTACTCCCTCCTTATCTCCTTCTTCTCTCTTTCTTCTTTTTCTTTTCCCTTCCTTCCTCTCCTCCTCCTCCTCTTTTCCCCTCTTTTTTCCTTTTTTCTTCTCTTTTTTTTCTCTCCTCTTTTTCTTACCCGGGGGGCAAGCGCCCCCAACGCCCCCCTGGATACGCACCTGATAACGCTGAATGGAGATCCTCAAGGAATACAAAAGTATTAAAGACGGCTGTAGATTTCACTCACTATAGAAAATAAAGACCTGTTACAAAATGAAGCATATTTCAGATGAACAGAAAAACCAGGGTAGCCTAATAATGTCAAGGCTTTCCGGGCAATCGAGAGCTTTTCTACCGTTTTCGCACTCCCGACCAAACCGACCAACAGCTATCGTTTGTTATAGGGAGGAAACAATCGTTGCCAACGACTTGGTAGAGTCTTAAGACCAGGGATGGAACATTGGATGTTATGATACCGTATCGAATGTGTGAATTCTGTGCTAACGTATCACATGAAAAAAAAACACCATTCACATGCTTCTTGAGCAAATTCGGATCAACTGTAACTCCCTCATCCCAACCCCCTCCCCATTCTCCCCTGGACCCAGCCGGACTTGGAACATACGCATGCATATTTACGAATCACCCAAAGCCATAGTCTTGAGTTCGATACGAATTTACAGTAAATGTTTAGAAGGGACTGTTATAATGAGCACAGATTTACGATAAGCTTAAAAAATTATCAATTCCGAAACTTGATCAACGTTCGATTGGGAAAGTTGGGTTGTAAATATATCTTATCATATTATTGTCTTACAATATTATTTCGTACTGTGAAATCCTTAGACCTGTGTGTAGGGTTCAATTGATTGAACCACCAGCGATCCCTTTACATGATAACATACAAGTACACTTACGATGACGTAAATAGCGAGAACTTAGACCCCTCCTCCATAGGACTGCTTGGCTTATCAAGTTTTCTCAGTTAATACATATTTCTAGTCTGGTACAAGGAGATGTAAGGCTCGCCGTGCAGGTTAATGTTTCAAGACACGCCTCTATATTGTCCGAATGACTATATAGTGTGATATGGTTCGATATTTGAGATTCTATGCATGGATTGAACAAATTAGGTTGCCATGCCTGAACGCAAAGATTACACCTGCAAATAAAATTACCGTTGAGTTTTGCAGAATAATGACCATGA
Source organism: Apostichopus japonicus (assembly GCF_037975245.1). Classification (NCBI taxonomy): domain Eukaryota; kingdom Metazoa; phylum Echinodermata; class Holothuroidea; order Aspidochirotida; family Stichopodidae; genus Apostichopus; species Apostichopus japonicus. Next base: position 19,555,040 of record NC_092574.1, read on the forward strand.
AATACGCAGAGGAAGAGCCATAATTGTGATATTAGCTGCACTCAAGTGTTCCAGACAGGGTAGACAGCTATTCGAATTGTAAGTAAACTTACTGGGGAAGTGCAACACCATAAATAATGCCTAACGTTTTGCTAATACTGAAGTGTAGATAACAGTTTTGCGAAAAACACCATCGCTTAACAGTACACTAGCCTAGAGTAGTAATATAATTGTATCGGCCTACCTGTAGGCTGTAGCTTATATCTCAATAACACCGTATTGCTAACAGGTCAGATAAGCTCTCCAGAAGGTAGAGTAGTCAATGCAAAGAAACCTTGGTTGCAAAGAAACTTTGGTTGCATATGCCTATTCCATATTCATTGGAGAATGGAAAAAGGAGAATCATTTATTTAGGGCTGGCTCAGCTTAGCCTAAGTTAGTAAGTAACCAAAGGGCAGGCTTATTATGCTAGGCCAAACCAGTTAGGCTAGCATGAATTGCAGCAGTGTGGTTGCTGACGAGTGTGACCACAGTATCAAAATCTCATGGAATTTGGAAGAAATAAAAGTAAACATGCAACTAGGCATAAGTCAAATAAATTGATGTATTTCCTTGAGAATTTAAATAAATATTCAGAGAACTAAATTAAAGTAAAAATTTGTAGAGCAAGCAAATAGTGCAAGCGTTTAGCTGGTGGTTAAATTAAAAATGCCTTGGCTAACATTGTTTGCATATCATGTGTGTTTACCAAATGGTTCCAATTTCGCTTGATTTCACTTGATTGCGCAACACATATCAGAGGAAAGAGCGCAATGTTCTGTTCTATAACTACTGAAAACATGCACACACACACACACACTGAGAACATCACTCTCTCTGAATAGATTTGTTCACATTTAATAATCTCAAAAATGAAACTTTCATCTAGTCTTGAGTTAAATGTCTGGTAATGAAAATTCACTAAAACTCGGGCTTTGCAGAAGCATGTTCAACATTAATATATCCATTGTGCAGTACATGTATGTATGAACAATATTTGATTGCAGCTCAACTTAAGCTAGTTGCTTCTGGTTAATGGTTACATGTTAAAAGGAGAGACGGTTAAACTTAACTAGCAATTCTGTATCTGTTATGTTAATGATTGATCCATGTTCCTATCTTGTTAATATACTCCAGTACTCCTAGAATTTTTTTTTTTGGGGGAATCCACCGGACAATTATAGTGGGTTGTAGTGCTACATCCCACACATAATTGTCCGGTGGATTCCCGATGAATATTCGAATGTCGCGGGGACCATGCACTGACCTGGCCTTAATAGCCAGCTACCACTGAGACATAGGCGATGTTAGATATATTTGTAGTGATTTCCTACTAAAGTATTACTATGACTATACGACTATCCTTGACCAATTCACTGAACGTAGTAACTGAAAACACTGTAGCTGTACACGTGATCGTACAGTACAGTATATTATATAACTGTCTCTCGTTGAACACCTGTCCTATTGTATCTTATACAATAACTACATGCTCGTTTGGCGAAGATTAACAAGAAAGTTGGACAATAGAATGTTTGTCAACAAAATACGTAGACTGGACTGTTCCACTTTGCGAGAGGGAATACTCTATAGGCTCGCTTGCAGTCACTACAGGTGCTAGGAATGGTTTATATTTTAAAGGAAAACCACTCAGTAATCTTGAGGTGATGTGGTGAAACATTGATTAATGTGGAGAGCTGAAAGAGCTTTTGAAAAAGATCAGTGGGCTGTTGGTAATACTGTAATTAGATATCAGATCTGTTATTTACAGCAGTAGTACCTAACATCCATGTGCTCCATGTATTAATTCACAATATTTGTCCATCAGACTGTGTGTATATTGGTGACTGCGATTTATGGCATAGTAGGTGACTGCATTCTCTGTGGAGGCAAATAAGAAATATAAGATCGTACAGTAGTACGTCATGTACTGTACATTCGTAGTGAAATGTTTCAGACTGTCTCTAGGAAAACTTTTCTCCTGCCAGGATTGAAAATTCAAGCATCTACCTATAAATATGTACCTTTCCACAGCTGGGTTTGATAAGGCAAGCAGTTGGTATCTATCTGCTTCACATCTTTCAAGAAAAATTACTGTTTTGATTGTTTGACTTAATAAAAGTTTACAGTATATGAACCATAGAATATACCGGTAAGAGGTTAGAGCCTCGTATTTCATTTGTTGACCCGACTCTGGTGTAATTGTTTACAACAAAAAATGTATCATGGGATGGGATGGTCAATAAACAGTTAGAGTACTAACTTTTAATCAAGGGATATCCATCAATGACAGCATTAATGAATGAACTCATGAAGTACATGAATGCTATCAAAATGTCACAGCTCCCAGGGTCTAAAGATATCCATAAATGTGGCGGAAAATTGTGTCGTGATGTTGGTTCATGCAGAGTGTATCGGAATTTGTCTGTCCCAAAGGTCACATGATGTTAACAGCTAGGATAAAGTCTGAAAATGTTATAAATACATATCAGGGTTTTCTTAAGCTTCAAGGAGGCATGCATGTGATACTGATTCCACTGATTATATCAAACAAGAACATACTCTTAGCTCCTAATCCTTACTTGAGATTTCATCTTAAAGAACACAATCATGTTAAGAGAGCCATCTACTGTACTGCTTCTTTTCCCCATAGCAAACAATTGCAATCCAAGGACAAAACCAAATCGCATACAGTGATTGGTAGAAAATCAATGCAATTTGAAGAATAACCTGTAATGCACCATTTGACTGCATAGTTCCTTCACGGTTTATAAGAATAGAGAAAGTTCTTCTGTTATATTTCGTTTATTTTTCTGTCAAATACGACATTTTAGATATATACCTGTAGAGATAACTGGATTAGTGACCAATGTTACTTTTCATGTAAGAGATGTCATTTTGAATTGGCCATAAAGTCATGCTCACTTTTATGTTGAATTATTGCTTTTAGAAGATATTAAATCTGTGGTAGTCAATTTTCATCTGGGACTTGTTTGACCCCTCCAGTGTGTAAATTTAGCGGTCGTCCGGTCGTCCGAGACGACCAAATTACCTGCCGGACAACCAAAACTTGTCAAATCGTGAAGTACTGGTTGCCCGGCGGACAACCAAAACCTTTCAAAAAGGCTGGTTAATGTTCCATGAAACAAACGGAAAAAGACACGAAACAAGCGTGAAACCAAAAACTTTAAATGACATTTCAAATAAGAAGAAACTCATTCCAAACTCCGCCTTCATCTAATAAATAATATACGTAGGAAGGCCAAGCCCTCACATTGACATGGACAACTCAAACCAAGCTTCATGGTATTTTCTGTTCCGTCCATTTGTCAACAAAGGCCAATCAGAGTTCAGGTTTACCCCCACAGGCAAAGACCCCGCCCATCCACCACATTTTTTTTTGAGAAACAAACACTAAGTACACCTCACAACTAGGTCAACGGAAAACAACAAAACACAGTTTTGAACAAACATCTTTCATTATTTCTTTCCAAAAAACCACAACTTCTTCTGACAAGAACCAAAAGTTCTCCTACTCCTACAGATCATTAAATTTGTTTGAAAATAAATATATCATAACAATCAACTGCAAGGTACAGGGTTACCAAAACTTCATTACAGATATTTTCATGCTAAAAATAGAAAATGATGCTTTACCAAGATTCCCGTGATTGATTGGCTAATATAGTCCTTATCGATTGTTTGCAAACATTATTGCATTTTCAGTGCTCAATGAAGCCTGGTAAGTTTGCGTCCCTGGGATGCAAACTTTTTTCGCTAATAACATTACTGAAACTGAAACACTAGACCAGTACTATGACGCACCTACAGCTTACCACGTGGTTATTGTGTCGTTACGCCCTGCAGCAAAACATCATGTACCTAACTAATGTACACAATCTTTGCTACAGTCAGCATTATTAGAGAATAAAATCCAGCAAGGCCGCAGAAAGAAACACAGAATTTGATCTAGAATCCATGAAATCGCTCAACATTCATGGTTTCTTAGGAGTCCCAAACAAGTATTTTTCTGAAGATAAATTACTATAGCTTTACAGGACGACCAAAATTTCAGCAGGACAACCAAAAATTGGTGAGCTGGTTGTCCTGGGGACAACCACTTCAAATTTCTTAAATTTATACACTGCCCTCCCCCCCCCCCTCCACCCCCTTCAAAGGTTTAGACATGTTATACGGTACAGTGATCTGTTTGTTTGTTTCTATTTCCAATTTGAAACTTTTATCTTCTCTGGGTTGGGAAACTGTCTCTTTCAGTTGATTACAATCCTGGGCATAACCTTTAATATTTTGTCCTTTTTTCAAACAATTGCTACCTGTTTCTACTCTAATGTGCTCAATGAAAGCATGATTTATTACTGCTCATAAACAGTTGTACATGTCTGACTTAAATAAATAGCTTGTAGATTTAGTGTTATTATTTGAACAGTACTGCATTCTAATTTTGTACATGTATTTGTTTACAGTTGGTTTTAATAGCCTAATTCTATATTTACCTGTTGTTATCATCAGATAATAAATTGCTTTATTTAGAAACTTTCTTAATACAGTGAGTACAAAGTACTAAGGGTATAAAAACGTATTTATAGATAGTATGCAGAACAATGAATGGCCATATAAATGCTGAACAAGAGACAGGGTAAACACCATCGCACAGAGTACCATATAACTAAAACTTTGCATATAGTTATTTTTACTGCCAAGTCTTCTTTAAATATATTATAAATTTTAATTGATTTAAATTTAAAAATAGAATGGAACGATCAGTTTTTAAAAAGGGCCCAGATTGAATGAGGATTTTTTTTATCGTTTCCTTATTAAGTAAACAAAAGTCTCAGTATGTAGTATGTCTGTATTTTGCTGTTTAGTGGATGAAGATGTACAATAAGGTCATTTTCAAGTCAGCCGAGGTCGAGGTGTGAAAATCTCTCTCTCTGGTATTCTATCTGATGAATGACATGACAAAGCCTCAACTCTCACAATGACATAGTAGGCTGCCTCATTGACATATAAAATGGTTAACCAAAAAAAAAATTGAAAATAAAAATTGAAAAGAGTTTGAAGGCACCTTGGTCAGTAAAGGTCGCAGTACAGTAGTACACTTACCTTATTAGTATGCTGTCACAAGTGCTGCAAGACTATGTGTGGTTTCTCTTTTGTGGGACACAACAAACCCTATTGGCAGACAGAAAATTACAAAAAATGTGACTGTATTCTGTAAAGTACTTAAATATTATACACTATACATGTGTGGTAATACATATACCGTACATGTGTGGTACAACCTATACAGTCGAAAGTCTTACAAAATCATTCTATGCTGTAGCAGTGGCACCCTCCATTTTACCAAAACTAATCAAAGGAGAGTGGACACTGCCCTTAGACATCCCCTCTGAACATCATAATATCTTAGCCTCTCCCCCACCCCACCCACCATCCCCTGGTCTCATGGTCAGATAAGATTAATAGATGTGTCAAAGTAGGATTTCATTGTTAAGACAATATCTCAAGAAACCTGCCAGACCTGAGTGGCTCCCCTTTCATGAGCACAAGAACCTTGTTATTTTTGGTCTTGGTCATAAAAAGACATTTGACACTCTTAACGTTGTAAATTTTGAAAATCTCCTTTTAAGCACTGTACCCCATGATTACTGCCATGGACAGCCCTACTGCCCAAGATTACTCTAAATAGACAAGTTATGGTATAGTGAATTTGACCAGATAATTGACCCAGGTTTGGTATAAAGTACAACTTATTTCCTTCCACAATTTTTAAAATAAATGAGTAAATTACTGCATGGAAATGAGGGTTAAAGTTATCACATTTTGCAATTTTCCATAATACAGTCCATACACAATTTTTCTTATATTTTTAATACATTTTTCTGTCTTGTTTTAGATTTACTGTTCTTGCAACCCATGATATTTTCTGTGACAATTCAAGAGTATTGGTAAACTGCACAGATGGAAGAGAAGTGGTAACTTTTGCTGGTAGGTTTCCCATCTTTCATTTCCTTTAAACCATCTGGTGCGCTTCCATGGAAATTTGACTACTTGATCCAGTACCATTTCATCTAGCAATATGGAAGTGCAAACGTAATGTGCACTTAATTGGCTTTGCTGGTAGATTTTAATCTTACTTTAACTAGCATTTTACAGACCTTTTTTTTATCCATCTCCAAGGTGGACCTACTTCGAAGAACAGTTTGTTTCAGGGAGTGGAACTTTCTCTCTCTCATTTCGCTTGGAATTGAAAACAATTTTTTTTTCAGATTCAGGGCTCGCTTGCACTAAACTGTTTAACCTGCTAGGAATTCCTGTTGGTTATTTGTCATTACTGTACAGTATTCGTATTGGTTCCTTTATTCACTTCACTCCTCTCAGTAAGATTTGGGATATTCTTTGGCATTTATACCAATTATCAAATCCGAGCTGACTTGAGTAAAGAAATGTACATTTTTGCAAGTTTATGTGTTCTTCCTCATGGTATTTTCCTTGGAAATCAAACTGTGGTGTGTCATGTCTTATAAAGAAAGCTATTAATTAATAAAAAGTTGAAACCATATTGTGTAACACAGCTGAATGGACTGTAGGGTGTGTACAGTAAGACTGTCATGAAAAGCCCATGTGCAGTAGGATTGTGTTAAACCTTGCATATCACACAGCATGATTAGCAGTACCCCTGAGAGCATCACTGTGTATAAACTGCACACACTGGGAAGTGCTACTGTAGAAAATGATGAACTTTGAACATTTTTTTTTTTAATGTTTTCTGTACTTTGTAATATTGCTTTGCTTTGCTTTTGCATGAAAAGAAAAGAGAAAAAGGAGAAGAAAACAGAAACAGAAACAGAAAATGCAGACTTTTGCTCCATCAGACTGACTTTGAATTTCAAGCATCTATAGGACGACCAAGCATGCTGAAAAAGTCTGTTCTTTCCTTTAAATTTTTGTTGGCCACTTTTTGTTTTTGCTTTCTCGTTTTTCTTTGTCGTCTTTGGTTGAACGGTGAAAAAGTTCTCTTCCTTTTCTCTCACACCTTTAGAGTTTGCACTCTTTGCTCCGCCATTCCACTAACACGCCTTTTCACAAGTCTAATACGGTCAATTTTCAACTATCGCACTATGTCTAAGGAGGAAGATGACGAGGTGTTTGCTCTTTCTTCCGAACAAGGAAAGAAGAAGGTATCGTTCTCAATCTCAGAGGAATCGCCACCGTCTTCTCCGAGAGGCAGCAGCGGCCCCCAGTTCGGGAAGGAAGGCAGCTCCACGGACCCTCCAGATAATGGATCTCTGAAACAAAAGTAAGATTTCTGAAATAGGGACCTCCCGTTTCCGGCTGATACCACTGCTTAATTAGGTGGTGGTATAATTGGTATCATGCCAAAGGGAAATTAGAAGAGTGCTCCTCCTCCTTTATTCTTCCTCACCACCCTAAAAGAACAATCTGGTGATATGACAGAACATATATATATATATATAATAGTAATAATAATAATGTTATTTTTACGACGCTTAAGCGACCACAAATGTGGGAAAAACACGCAAGGGCAAATGGATTACAACTTACACATCGGGTGGCTACCAGTTCAACATTTTTAATTTTAACTCAAATTGGGATCTTGTTCAATTTAGAATGTCATTTCAGATGGAAAACCGTAGATTGCTATTGGATGAAAAACACACCTTACTACCACCCGGCCCGGATCGAACCCAGAACCTCCCAAGTGCTAAGCCTCATTGCTTGTATAAAACAGCTAGAGTGCTGCATAAATGCTATATATATATATATATATATATATATATATATATATATATATATATATATATATATATATATATACATATATATATCTATATCTACAAATAAATTAGTAATATGCAACCAGCAGCTTAAATGCATTTATCTTCTTTCTTTCTCTTTTTTCTTTATTTTATTGTTATGTTTTATAGAAGAGAAGGGATGGAGGATTTGTTTAAGGTTAACTTGAGTGACAAAATTAATTTTTTTCAGATATGCAGGTTGTATATGGTTACCACTTTTAATTGATGAGAAACAGCATTTTTTTTGCATATGAGGCTCATCAATTAGAGTGACTGCGCTGCCTAGTCTAACATACAGCCCTTAATATTGAAAGGTCAGTTCCTCAGAATGCAACACAAAATTCAATAGGAAAAACAATGGCCTTCAATTAACCTGTGTATAACGCGTTGTAATTTGTCAAGAAAACAAAATGATGTTGATTTTCATCCCAGAATGCTCTGCTCTTTACATTCATGTTTTGGCTATGGTATTGGAAATGATTGCACAATGGATTAACATGAACATTAAGGCCTGCACTGAAGAGTGGGGACACCACTATTGTCACCCACAAAAGTAGCAAGTGGCAATGTGACACATTCGCCTAGCAGCTATCCAAAAATAAATATCCAATGTGAGAAAATACTCCAACCAACTAATGACACAGAACAAGTTTAATAAATTCAACTTCTTAATTTGCCATGTACCTGTACAGTATTTATTTAGGAGGAACTTTCTCCTTTAAAAAAAAAAAGATTAAAAGTTACAACTGCAATATTGCTTGATTACATTACAGTACTGCATAAGGACACATATGACTTTGAATACTTAGATACCGTACAACGTATTGCTTTGGAGCAATCTTTATCCAATGATGACAAAATCTAAATCTAATCTAACTCCTGAAAAAGTTTTAGACTTTCCAACGTTGTAGTATATCTCTGGATCTGGAAAGGAGCAGTTCAAAGATTTATCATATTTTAAAGGTTAATATCTGAAAAATTGGAATATCTTTATTGAAATATTATTAGCACATAAAGTTTTCTTTCTGCTTGGACTTTGACAACCAATACTTAAAATTCTGCCCAAATCATTCTAAAAGGTGAATGGGATGGGAGATCAAATGTAATGTGAGGGAGATCAAATGTAATGGGAGGGAGATCAAATGTAATGGGACGGGGATCAAATGTAATGTGAGGGAGATCAAATGTAATGTTAAGGGAGATCAAATGTAATGGGAGATCAAATGTAATGGGAAGGGAGATCAAATGTAATGTGAAGGGAGATCAAATGTAATGGGACGGGCATCAAATGTAATGGGAATGGAGATTGAATGTAATGGGGGGGGGAGATCAATTGTATAAAGGGGGAAATCAGATGTTATGTGATGGAGAACAAATGTTATGTGAGGGAGATCAAATGTAATGGGAGGGAGATCAAATGTAATGGGAAGGGAGATGGAATGTAATGTGAAGGGAGATCAAATGTAATGGGAGGGAGATCAAATGTAATGGGAGGGAGATCAAATGTAATGGGAATGGAGATCAAATGTAATGGGAGGGAGATCAAATGTATAAAGGGGGAAATCAGATGTTATGTGATGGAGAACAAATGTTATGTGAGGGAGATCAAATGTAATGGGAAGGGAGATCAAATGTAATGGGAAGGGAGATCAAATGTAATGTGAGGGAGATCAAATGTAATGGGAAGGGAGATCAAATGTAATGGGAAGGGAGATCAAATATAATGGGAAGGGAGATCAAATGTAATGGGAAGGGAGATAAAATGTAATGGGAAGGGAGATAAAATGTAATGGGAGGGAGATCAAATGTATAAAGGGGGAAATCAGATGTTATGTGATGGAGAACAAATGTTATGTGAGGGAGATCAAATGTAATGGGAAGGGAGATCAAATGTAATGGGAAAGGAGATCAAATGTAATGGGAGGGAGATCAAATGTAATGGGAGGGAGATCAAACGATTAATTCACTAACCCACGTGTTATCAGATGTTCCTTGTCTGTTGTCAGAATTGATATAGTTGACAGATTGGATTTGCTTTTAACGCTTGTAAGCATACAGGTTAGGCTAATGTTACAAAACCGAACAGTGTTAGTGGTATGATGCTTCAAATGGAAGGGCTAGCAATATTATCCCCTTATACCATTGAAGGAGAATACTGTGTTAAAACAACATTCATTTAAGGAGAATTTCTGAGAGCACTCATGAATTTTTAGTTGTTCTTGACAAAGGGTAGTTTTAACTGCTTTCTGATACCAAAAATATTATAGATAAAAAGAAACAAAAAGACAAAAATATTAATTTGTAAACAGTTTCAGGAGATGCTATGATTCAAGTAATACACAACAGGTTTAAGAAAGCTTAGTTGAAGTTTAAATGGTACTGTTAAAGTCAAATTGAATTTGCTGCCTACAGCTACTGTAGATCAATAGTGCTTAGACTGTTCATCAGAGGTGTTTGAGCAAACTGCTGTGAAATGTCATTACAGCATCCATTGCACTCTGTCAAACGGATAGAATCATCAAAAACATGGAATATAATTTATAAATATTCAAACATGGTCAGCTTTTTAATATGTGCTGTGATATTCCTCCTCTTAATGATTTTTTAGTTCTTTTTGGTCTTTAGCAATGAGTAACTGTTTTAAGATTAATGGCATTAATATGATGTATAACACATGGCTACTGTGTATAGTCAATATGCCTGCAACCCTGTGTGGATTCTGAGAAAGCTCCTTGCTGGTATGTACAGGTGTACAATGCATACTACCTCAAGCCATGCTTTATTTGTTAATCGGATCAAGAAGATAAAAAAATTATCCCTGTGCTGATATTGGTTTCCATTCATCTCTGAAACTTATCTGATAATTTAAGATCAGAGGTCATGTCTTTTCTTTACTGAGCAGTTCTACAGTATCTGGAAAATTTGTTAATCTCTTAGAATAGTCAACTTGCCAAACCACAATAGAGTTTGTGTAACTTTGGTAAACTCTGTCACCTCCAAGGATACACAGATAATTTACCATTGTGATATAGAATACATTGATGTAATCATCATGTGTGATTTACGAACTGTCTGCAGACCAGGACACACATTTAATCCCAAACAGTACAAGGACTCATCAAAATTGGTCACCTTGTTCAATATTAATGCATAGATCTTTACAACATTTGAGCACCCATTTTTGAACCCTTTTTTTTTAACCCGAAGTCAAAGTTGAGAGTGCCTTTTTTAGTGGCAGTTAAAACTATTCTAGTCGGCACTTCTTTCAGTCTGGTCGGGACCGTTGTCTGTTTTGTGAGTGTTTTTGTCAGCAGTGTACTAAAACAGACACATTTCGAGGAGGCTGCAGGAGCTGCAGCCTCCTGCAACCAGGCTGCATTAGGAGATAATAATCATAATAAACACTTATAAAAGCGCTGGTTTCCGACAGGAGTCGCTCGTGGCTGTCTGCAAGAAAAATGACGAACATTGAAGAAAATGAAAAGTTAGTGATAATATGTGACTTGGAAAAGTTAGGCCTTTAAGTGTATTCTGAGATGAGCACAATTGGCACTGCTGCAAGTCTGCAGAGATAAATCCCTGTCATTTGATATTGATATAAACTCTGAGTAGGATTTTACAGCAGCTTTTCTGCTTAAATGGGTGTGTTATTTCCATCTCATCCTTTTACAGAAGAGCTGAAGTGACAAAAAACAGTTGTCAGTGATCGTTCATCACAATTTGTTAATATTATTGTATATATCTTAGTCATGTATTCATCGATCTGTTTCTTCTGCAGACTTCATCATACCATGTCTGGGATGAACCTGGTGGAGATGGATAGCTCGTCAAGCCGCCGCATCTCGGGAGGGCAGTGGAGAGGAAGAAGAGACAGCCGTGACATGTCCATTGCCTCGTCCGTTGAATTTGTGAGAAAATTTGGAGGAGATACAGTCATCAATACGGCAAGTACTTTTAATGCTCATTTTCATGCATGAGATCGCTGCTGTTCACTGAAGATGAATGGAATAGCAATAGATGAAATGATATCTTGCTATATAGCACCAGTGTGCTAAACACATGCATCTTAAGTTAAGGCCAAGAGTCTGCTCCAGTGGTGTCATGAAGCGAGGATGTCTATTATGGCCGATAAAATTGTGATATCACTTCTGGGAAAGGTCTGGATCTCAATTTTTTAACCCATTTTATCAAATTTTTAGCAAAATTTTTTCAGGATTGGCATACAAACCATACTGTATTTCCATTTTGTCTAATCTTAATCTCTGTGGTTTTACTTGGAATGATACCGACAAGTTAAAAAACTGAATTTTTCTTTAATGATTCAGGTCTTGATTGCAAACAATGGTATCGCAGCTGTGAAGTGTATGCGTTCCATGAGAAGATGGGCATTTGAGGTTTTCAGAAATGAAAGAGCCATCCGTTTTGTTGCCATGGTGACCAAGGAGGATCTAAATGCCAACGCAGGTGCAGTAATTGATATGAGGGTATTCTACCTCAAGTTGAACAGTCCATTCAATGGACTGGCTCGTTGCCCCCGATTACCCCCCCCCATTTATGTTGTTGCCTGTCTGTGTCTCTTTTTGTACTCCTCCTTATTACATCATAAGTTGGGAAACTCTTTTAAAAAGCAATGTGGAAAATTTGTGTAATAATTCAAAAGCACTTTGGTTTTTTAAACTCTTTTGAAAGAATGCATCCATCTCCTTCTCTCCCTTCTCCACTCCCCCTCTCTGATCAGCCATGCCAATACCCCACATTGCATCTTGATCTACTAAATCACTCCTACCCACCATGCCTAGTAAAGACATTGGCAATGATCTTAGCACTTCAGGCCCATCGGTTAAATAATTCTACAGAAAGGCACAACAAGTGTCCCTCCCCAAATGAACCATTTAATGTCTTTACAACCATTTCCTTTTAAGAGAAAAAAAAAACAAGTTTGGTGATTCGTTTAATCTTTCGAACTCCACAGAAGGCTTATTATCAACAGGCTAATGATAACAGATGTCATCTTTTCTAACCTGTTCTACCTCGTTCATAACAATATTTTTGTGTTTGTGTGATTTTGTCAATATTTATTACTTTAAATTATTTTAAACTGGTTCGACATATTTTACTTCCAACCCGTTCAGAGTACATCAAGATGGCAGATCATTATGTGTTGGTACCAGGAGGTTCCAACAACAATAACTATGCCAATGTGGAGTTGATCCTGAACTATGCAAAGAGGGAACAGGTCCAGGCCGTGTGGGCCGGATGGGGCCATGCCTCAGAGAACCCTAAATTACCCGAGATGCTTCATAAAAATGGCATCTCCTTTATTGGTGAGTTATAAAAATTAATCCTCAAGCGGATGGCTCTGAGAATAATGAAGGAAGGCAAGCTGTGATAGGCTGAACCATGTTTTTCCTTTTTATCCATGTTCTGACCAAGCTTTGATGTTCTTCATGTAATAAAAAAAAAATCAGTTCTAAAACAAAATGTTCAGTCTAGAAGTAAAGTCATTATTTCCTCGAGTGATCGCTGCTTTGCATCGTTTCTAGAAGTAGCTTGTTGGAGACGTAAGAGGGGTTTTAATTTTGACCATGTTATGCTCTTGAAATATCTTTACCAGGCCCTAAAGAGAGCGCCATGTGGGCCCTAGGCGATAAGATAGCCTCTGCCATCGTTGCTCAGACCGCCGGAGTGCCCACTCTACCATGGAATGGCGACAACTTGGTGGTCGACTGGACGGAAGAAGACGTGAAGAATAATCGTATCGTATCTGTCCCACAAGAGATATACAAGAAGGGTTGCCTGGAAAACGCCGATGACGGTCTAAAGGTAAGGATTCTAAATTTACTAAACTAATTGAATGTTTAGTTTTTTTACTTAAAAACTGGTAAACAGAGAAATAATATTTGACCAAGAATTTTGGGCAGAATCTCTTCTTATAGTGGCAGAAACCTTCAGCACAAGGACGATGATAAGGAAGAGCTGGTGATAAACTAACCTGGGAAGCATTCTCTGTACAAAGTTTTTTATTCTACATTCTTTAATTCAATGAACTGGCCAAATAACACTTGATGTAATAGTGTACAGGAGGTGATATTTGAACACAAATTAAGTCAAAAAGGTGCTTTCCTTTCTTACCCTGAGTTTCAATGATGTTAAAGGAATGTCTCTCAGATAGTCTAGACTTTTACATAAAGTTGTCCAGACAACAAAAAATTGTATTTCAAAACTGGTTACTGTATAACAAAAAGTTCAAGATTGATTGCTAACAGATGGAAGTTCCTTGGACAACTTCAAACAAGCATAGTTGCAATCGTAGAATTGGAAATATGGACTCGTCGGACAACTGGACAATCTGGTACACATCAGTCTGTCTCTCGAACAGATGCTTGTCAATTCCACATACTCAACTGATGATATTACATATATGTTATAAAAGATATGAAGAAATATGGACACATGAATTCAAGCAATGCCAATCACTTAGCATGGTTATTGGTGACAAACATATCAAAAATTTGTTTTTAGTTGAAGCCAAATTTTTGGACAAGTGTTTCCCACTTGGATTTCAATGTATAAATTCTTTTCAAAACCCAAACTAGATGTCAATTGTTGGAATTTCAGCAGACGGTTTAATTTTTAAACGCTTCGATATGGCTTTATAAAATAATGAGATGATGAGTCATTATGTTTTACCGTAGGCTGCCAACAGGATCGGCTTTCCCGTCATGATCAAAGCATCTGAGGGAGGTGGAGGCAAAGGCATCAGAAAGGTTGAGAAGGAGGCCGACTTTCATGTCATGTTCAGACAAGTGCAAAATGAGGTGCCAGGCTCACCCATCTTTGTGATGAAGTTGGCCAAAAGGTAAGTAATCAGTAATTTCTAATGTAACAAAAAAGCAATGTGCAAATCCTCATTCTAAACTCCTTTTTTCCTACTAAAGTTTCCCTGAGAGGAAAACCTTTAAGCAACCTGTCATGAACTAGTGTATGAAATTTTGTTACATTTAGAATAACTTCCCTTTCTTTGTGGCCAATTTCATTAACTGGTAAATAAATAAATGATAAAACAAAATTGAAGGATGTGTGAAAATTCAAGAAACATGCATGAATTTAGCAAAGAAAGATACTTTTTTACTAAATTATTCTCAGCGTGGATCCAGGGGGAGGGACAGGGGGAGGGGCAGGGGGAGGGTGTCGTTGGTTTAGATCCCTTCCCTTCTTCAATCCCACAAATGAAAATCAAATTTAGTTCTTAGCACTATGGTTTTTTAATACGTAAAGAAGGACCTAATTTATATCCTTAATATGCCTCAGAATGCACTGTTTCATGTCATTCTATTTCTTTCTGAGACAGAGCCCCCCAGTGCACCCCCCACTGCATGACAGTCCCCTCTCACTGACCTAAGGGCAACTACTCCTTTCAAAATCCTGGATCTGTCTCTGGGATCAAACCGCAAAACTTAATTTGTGTCTTTCTTTACTTGCAGTGCTCGTCACTTAGAAGTCCAGTTAATAGGCGATAAATACGGAAACGCAATATCTCTGTTCGGAAGAGATTGCTCGATCCAAAGAAGACACCAAAAGATCATCGAAGAGGCCCCGACAACAGTAGCGAGAGCTGAGGTCTTTTGTGAAATGGAAAAGGTAAGTCTAAATTGGTTGCCATTGAAATTCAAAGTTTGTTCAGAGTTTTGTTGTGTTGAATATTCATGTGCAAATAACAACAAAAGTGAAATAAGTTGCTGACAAAGGTGAATGCTAAAGATTTTATGTTTGCATTTCTGTTTTGGTATATGTTGTATGGCTTTTCGGGTGGATTTGAACAGAGAATGCTAAAAATCTTACAACAAGATCAACGAGGAAGAATTGCTCTGCCACTTTCACAGTGTATTGTGGCATTAATTGGTATACCATGTTGCAACAATAATATATGGTGCTATAACTGGTATTCTCAGTTAATTTTCTCTGAGGGTTAGAGGAAAGCCTTGGTTCAAGCAAAGGCCCAGAGAGGACCAAAACTTTCAATATACCTAAATTGGACAATGTACAGAGTGGGGTCTATAAGGTGTTCAAGCCTACGGTGTAAGGGTTTTTATTTCTGGGAGATTGTGTTCCGACTATTTTTGCTGACTAAAACTTAAATCTTTCGCTGGCTGGATTTTATCCCACCGGTCGCCTGTTTAGAATCCCTAGTCTTTACCACTATGCATGTTCCATAATTTTCATATACAATGCAATGTAGTTTCGTGATGTATCAGGTTTTATTAGTTGATGTATGGTTTCTAACAAAGCGAGTCCACTTAATTGGCATACTCATTTACCATTGATTGTAAATGAAGCTCTACGGTCAAAAGTCGACTGAAACACTGGTCTTTACCACTACATATTCTCCATAATTTTCATATACAATGCAATGCAGTTCGTGATGTATCAGGTTTATTAGTCAATGTGTGGTTTCCAACAAAGTGAGTCCACTTAATTGGCATGCTCATTAACAGTCGATTGTAAAAGAATGTCGACTGAAAAACATTGCAGAGGCTGGTTTCCCAATTCCATTTCCCTGTCATTAAATTCTCTTTAATTATTATTATCATTGGTAGTAGTACCAAATATTTCTGGGAACAAGAAACTTTTAGTTGCTTATTATTCTTCATCCCTACAGGCGGCCGTTAAGTTAGCTAAGATGGTCGGTTATCAAAGTGCGGGGACAGTGGAATATTTATACAACGATGAGGATGGAACTTTTGCGTTCTTGGAGCTGAACCCTCGGCTTCAGGTAGAACATCCCTGCACAGAGATGGTCACTGGTATTAACCTGCCAGCTATACAGTTACAGGTGAGTTGGTGCATCTGTAGATCTTTTAACCCAGGGATACAAGGAGAGCATCCCTGTGGAGAAATGGTCACCAGTATAAACCAATCTTGTAGTCTAAATATAATTATTATGTACTCAGTACTGCAGCTAAATGGTTCTTCACTCCTAACAGCCTACCTTCAGATCTCCACAATTTGAAGAATCTTAATATTTTTAGGAAGAATTTGAAGACTTATTTTTTGTTAAATGCTTAGAGTGATTTATTCTTATATGTTTTTTTATTATCTTACCTCTCTTCATGCTATTGTGCATTTTTATTATAATTTTAAGCTTTAACATTTTACCTTCAGATCTCCGCAATTTGAACAATCTTAATGGTTTAAGTAGAATTTGAAAACTTATTTTTTTAAATGCTTAGAGTGATTTATTCTTATATGATCTTTTATTATCTTACCTCTCTTCTTGCTATTGTGCATTTTTATTATAATTTTAAGCTTTAACATTTTATGCTGTACAGGCGCTTTGAGATTTCATGGAAAACGCTTTATAAGAAGTTTATATTATTACTATTATGTAAATCAAATAAAATCATAGTGGATTTATATTGTACTTTATGGTTACAACTTAAGTATCAGCTTTGTGAATTAAATTTAATATTTAAATGACCTAAACATTGTCATTCCTGGAGAGATGGTAGTCACTTTTAAGCCGTGATGGATTAAACAGCTTAACTCAGTGTAAAAGCACATCTATATGAGATCACCTTGACTATAGATTGGCTTATTATCCTATTCGATTTTGATATCGCATTCTTGATTCTCTTGAAATGTTGGTTCTTCATTGTCTTCTAGATTGCCATGGGTCTCCCTTTGCACCGCATTAAAGATATCAGACAACTTTATGGTGAACACTCTTGGGACGATGCCGAGATTGATTTCGAAAAGTAAGTTTTATAGTTACCTGTTTTAGGAATCTGTTAATATCTTCTCTGTGTGACCGATACATGCTCGGTCTTTTACTTGGTACTTGATAATCCATTTAAAATTTATTTCACTGTTAGTAGAAATCTCTTTTTTTTTATGACATATTATTGGATTATTGGCTTCAGAAGGGATCAATCACTTTCTCCCTTTCTGAGGTGGCAAATTCTTCACCTTGTTTTGCTGAATCATCCCAACATGGTTGGATCAAAATGCACATTTTTCTTTAAATCGCAATATATTATAATATCTTGTCAGCAGAATTTAGCACAGCAGAATTAAGCACATGTCATTAATACACATTTGCAATTCAAAGAAATGATAACGTTTTTAAGTCAGGCAAAATGAATCAAAAGTTCTGAATGAACACCAAATTTCTATCTGTCAAATTTATACAGAGGCATAATAGAACAATAGCTTATGTCATTAATGAACAAAACTTTCAGTTAGTCTGTGAATGACAAATTAATCAAGATAACCATATTGTTTCTCATTTGCAGCCCTCCAAACCCACCAGTCCCAAAGGGACATGTCATTGCCTGTAGAATTACCAGTGAGAACCCTGATGAGGTGAGGTGTAGTTAATTCTTCTTACAAGTTTTATAACAGAAAATATATGGTAGAGCTGAGGAATTTGGTTTCAACTGGACACTCTTATTAATAATTAAATCTGAAATGGATAAAGTTGATGTTACTTAGAATTTACACTAGTTGTTAGGGTGGAATTTATATAAGTCATTTGGCTTTCCCTAACAAACACATATGTGGTTGCTAAGGGTAATTTGAATAACCGTCGTCCATTTTGTAATTGGACGTTTGGCAGGTAGAAGAAGAGCTATTTTTATTTAATTATTTTTTTACATTCTTAGATGTGGAATATTTTGTTATTATTTTTATAACTTGCTCAATCTATAAAAGCAAAAATGTCGAGAGCAAAATCCTGGGCTGTTTATTTATATGAGGACCTGTACCTGGCACCTTAACATTGTATTATCCAATAAAGCCTTTGAACAGAAACACAGATCCAGCCGTTGTTCCTTTCTCCTTTGGTAGCTTGCATAATTCGCTTCTTTTTTTCTTGCTTACCTGTCTGCTCACAACCTCAGTACTGGCAAACCTTGAACACTGTATGCCCTCAGCATCAAAACATTTATGCATGGCTACCAGCTCTGTTAGATTCAAACAGATAACTAAACCTGTGCAGAAATACATCACTAGGCACTTTGGGTGGTAGAATGAGAAGGACGGTCATTGTCGTGGTCATCGACCGTGGTGACCGGTCGATGAGGGCATACAGTGTTTGAAAGGTCGTCAGTTCCACTCTTAAAGGCATTGCAGACTTGCCCCAAACCGCGTTCGGCCATCTGAAAAAGTTAACTTTCTGTTGCTCGCAAGTCACGTTTTGTTCGTGTCGCTACAAAATGCAAACAGTAATGAAACGTGATACCTTGTTATCTTTAGCTGGACCTGAGATGTCCATCGCTGTAGCATTGATACACTGTGCTGTGGGTATTGACCGCAGCTGTATGTACTGACTGTACACTAGTGTCTATTACCGACGGTAGCAAGATGTGTGTGTATTTTCTGGGATTGATGGTGGTGTCTAAAACTTCTGTAACACCCCATTCGAAGCTAGGTCAGATTACCGGCATTAGACGTTTCTTTTTGCGCGAGTCTTCACACCGTTTAAATATGGTACAGCAAGGGTGCGAGGAGACATGTAAGCTTGCCACTCGTAAATTTCCATGCTGGCGATATTTGGGATATTTGATGAGTCGTCAGTTTAGGTATTATACAATTATAGCAAAGGAATGAAGCAAACCAGAATCACAAACTACTGGTGATGGCAACTTTTTTCTCTCGCTGCAAGACTCTTCTCTACATATCAATTATTATTTTGTCCTTAATTTCTCTTTTTATCTGCCTCTCTACTCCAGGGATTTAAGCCGAGTGCTGGAACCGTCTCAGAGCTGAATTTTGCGGGCAATAAGAACGTATGGGGTTACTTCAGCGTCTCTGCTACCGGAGGATTGCACGAGTTTGCCGACTCCCAGTTTGGCCACTGCTTCTCTTGGGGACAGGACCGCGAAGAAGCCAGAGAGTAAGATCTTTACATTCTCTTCATATACTAACCCCAGGTATCACGACTGTGAATACGATAGTCGGTGTATCTGTGTCGCAGCAAAACCGAGAGAAACATGGCATTAACAAGATCTGAATAAATGTTCTCGTTTTAATGAGTGTTGCATTTGACTTCTTACCAAAAGTAACTATGAAGAGTCCCATTTCAAAAGGTTTCTGGTATTTAAATTATTGTCCCTTCTGGTATTAAATTGATAATACTTTCGGTGGGACCTTTAAAAAATAAAAATAACTACTTACATCTCTGGTTTTTGCAGGAACATGGTGGTTGCATTGAAGGACCTGTCCATCAGGGGCGACTTTCAGACAACTGTGGAGTACTTGATTATGCTCTTAGAGACGGAGGCCTTTCAGATGAACTCCTTCGACACCGGCTGGCTGGATACCTTGATCGCTGAAAAAGTTCAGGTATTATCTCGGATATTTTCGTTTTGTCAAATTGGCTGATATATAAAGTAACTTCCCGGTAGATTCATTTGAGTGAAAAAGTGAAACCAACAGATGTATAAATAAGCTGATATTAATTACGGTATCAAGTAAATAACAATGTACAATGTGTGGCCCAATTCTTCTATGCATAGCATGTTATGTTATAATGTAGAAATCCACAATCAAAGTTGTTCAGATCTAATATTTGCCTCAAAGAAGTAACAGGTTTACTCGAGGTCTAAGACTAACGTATATGTTAAAGGGATATTCTGGTTGAGGAGAACGTAACCCTTATCATAGGGAGAGAAATATTCCACACTGTTATTTAAAAAGTCCACCTCGATGGATTGTTTGTAACCTTAAGATATGATTGATTTAGTGTAAACTATGGTGAATGGCCAAATCCTGGGTTCTTTGACAGTAGTTGGTCTGTGATGTGATTGTGGTAGTTGTTCTTTAAAAAGTTTGCATTCCTATTATTATCTTATTGTTTTATATTTATCTTTAAATATGTGATGCATCTACATATTTTGCTTCATAGCTGCAAATGTTCTCTGTATATGAATTTTCTTCAATTGTAACTGTTTTTTTCTCTATAAATAAACTTGTATGTTTGCATAAAGAAAAGCAAAAGCAGTTCCAACTGACTTGTCATGACTGGCATCATTTACTCTCCTGTTGCCAGATAGATGCATTAATAAAATATAACCAAATTTGTAAAAAAAATTCATATCTTTGCCATACCAACTGCTATAAGGATGTGGTTTTGATCTAATGATTGGGAAAATTTCCAACATCTTTGTTCAGCAATCATGGTCGGCCATAATAATACTTTCAGTGGCATAATAATACTATCAGTGGCATAATAATACCTTTAGTGGCCATAATAATAATACCTCCATTGGCCATAATAATACCTCCAGTGGCAGTAATAATACCTTCAGTGGCCATAGTTATACTTACAGTGGTGAATGAAGTCATACACTGTATAGCTGTTTGTCCTAATATGAACACTGATCCATTTTCACCATTGACTTCTTAAGTTGACATGTCAACGCTATAGCTGGAACTTGTCGGGGGCAATATGCCCACAAATCCTTTTTATTTTAAGCAATTTACACCTTCATGCTAAATTCCTTCTCTTTCTCTGGCAGGCCACTAAACCAGATACAATGGTTGCCGTGGTGATTGGAGCCTTGCACGTGACAGATGCAGCGATAAGAAGTAGTTTCTCAACGTACCAGTCCTACTTAGAAAGGTCTGTATTGATTGCTGCTCTTTCCATAGACTATGGGATGATAGGAACTTGTGTCCATGAGCTGTCACAATTTTTTCCAAATTATTTGTTCTTGCCCTCTCTTCTCCATCTTATCTGTTAGTTCCTTACCACCACATTTTTTGAGGAATAAGTCATGGATCTTTAAACAGAAATTCTCTAATTGAATACAAAGAGTTAAGTTCAAACTCTAGCAACAGTACATCAGTTTTACTACTCACAAAGTCTTCCTAAATGGTATTTATAGTCTTGTTCAGCTTTAAGGGATGCCCAGAGAAGCATACTCAACACAGGGAACATTAGCAGAACATTTTCTATATTAAAAATTACAGAAATGTCCCAAAAATAATTGCAAAATGAACTTCTACCCAGCCTGGGATGTCATGTCATTTTATCCTAAGTTACCTTCAGTTTACTCAGACATATGAAATCAGGACAAAGTAAAAGAAACCAAATGTCATTTCATACTTGAGAGGTTAAAGCAGTTTTAACTGCAAACTGAAACAGTTTGTTATCTGACTTTTGAGATGCAGTACCTGGTTGCATTTACTTGTTCAATGCTCTTAGTATCAGATAAACTTCAGTACAAACTTTGTTGTTTTATTGTTTTGCTATATTAATCTTATAACTGATGTTTTGAAATCTTGGGTAAGCATATTTTACTTCTCAGTGGAAACATCCACACATAAGTTCAATAGACCTACCACACTTTCTAAGAAGAGATAACTAACCTAGTCTTTTCTCTGTTCTTTACTCTCTTTGTTGTTGTTTTGCTGTATTAATCTTACAACAGATGTTTGGAATCTTGAGAAAGCTTTCTCTTTTTCGACTACTCAATAGATACAACACATTTTTCTGTATTGATATCAAACCTTCATTACTAAGCCAACTAAGGAATAAAATGTCAGCATTTCTTTTCATTTTCTGTTCTGGTTTTCTCCTTTGTACAGAGGGCAAGTTTTACCTGCTAGCTCTTTAGACAACACCAGAGACGTTGAACTAATCTACGAGGATTTCAAATACTGCGTCCAGGTCTCTCGACAAGGACCCCAGAGTTACTTCCTCCTGCTGAACGGATCCACAGCGGAGGCAAGCATCCACAGGATGAGTAACGGTGGTCTCTTGGTGTCCTACAACGGTAGTAGTTATACCACGTACATGAAGGAACAGATTGACAGGTAAAATTAATATCATTCAAAGATGACTTTATCTTGATTTAAGCTAATTCAGATAGTCAATTCTTCCTCTTGAGGCAATCCTTGAGATGGTCGCCCTCATGTGACGGGACCAGTTATGTGATGACAGCATTCTTTCAATATTTTCGTTTTTGTGTTTGAATTGATAAAGAGTTTTGAAATTATTCAACAGAAAAATGTCAGTTGAGTATTCCGAAAAGCAGGTGGATGGGATATCACCCCAAAGTTTTGTGGCATGTGTTATATTATAGTATGTTTATTATGTTATGATATGTTATACTATAATATATTATGTTATATTATATTATGTTATGTAATACTATGCTATGCTAAGTTATACTATCCTATGTTATGTTATGTAATACTATGCTATGGTATGTTATGTTATACTATATTATGTTATGTTATGTTATACTATATTATGTTATGTTATGTAATACTATATTATGTTATGGTATACTATATTATGTTATGTAATACTATGCTTCGCTATGGTATGTTATAAGAGGATTTTCTAATGTGTGTACTGGGCCATTCTCACGGTAGCAGAGCTCCAAACCGTCATGCATTTGCAGAATTTACGCTATCATACAGTGGAGTCACCACGGCTGTATCTGCAATAAAAACAAAGTACCGTCAAGAAATGTGTTTTATTTCGTTAACAGCTATCGGATAACCATTGGTATTCAGACGTGCGTTTTTGAGAAGGAACACGACCCGACCATTCTCAGGTCACCTTCGGCTGGCAAACTGGTACAGTTTATGGTCGAAGAAGGAGCTCACGTAGGAGCAGGGGATGTATATGCCGAAATTGAAGTCATGAAACTCATCATGAGTTTAAAGACATCTGCAGGTGGCAGGTAACCATGGAAATGCAACTTTGTGATGCTTTTCCCCCCTTTCACCTACTCTCTTTTCACTCTACCACTTTCCATAATTCACTTTGGATCCAGCATATATGAGATATTTTACATATAATTTCATATTGATGATTCTAGTTGGGGTTAGCTAAAACTTAACGTTTAGAGATAAAACACATTTCTCCTACAGTGTACATATTGCTGTTCTATTCACCAAACCTACACATCTCTCTTACAGTGTACATATTGCTGTTCTATTCACCAAACCTACACATCTCTCCTGCAGTGTACATATTGGTTATTGTTACTTTGCTGTATAGATCACGTTTCCTTTCGAGGGAGCTATAAATCGTTACTGAAACCTGTTAACCGGTATTTATAACATCAACTTGACAAGCATAATGCCCGGAATTTGTCAGTCGATTGCATCTAATATTAAAACTTACATTCAGATTCCCCCTTTTTGTATACAATAATTTGAATTAAATAAAAATAAAAAAGATAAATTAAGGGGAAAAAAATTTAATATTTACACCGAATAATATCTTGTTTCAGAATTTTGTACGTCAAAAGAAATGGTGCCGTACTGGACCAGGGCAGTGTGATAGCAAAACTGGAATTAGATGATCCAGGTCGGGTTCAGCAGGTATTGATCAGTTTGAGGAATTTTTATTAATATTTAGTAAAAAATAGAGTTGAATTTTTATATACCAAACCTTCAATCTGTTATGAAATATTTCATGATACTTTATCTGAGAGAGAAGAAGCGAGAATTTTAATTCGTTTGGCTTCTTTTTTCGTTTTGATGCATTTTTTTCTTTCTTAATAGAATCAAAAGTTTTATGTCACGGTAGAAATGCTCAACCATCACCAAATTGTACACATTTTCTTGGTTACTAAATTTTCACCTTGCAAGAATGTGTTAGAATAATGAATTAACTCATAAGAATAATGAATTAACAGATTGCGTCGGTATTTGTCACTCCAACATCATCACCGTAAAAAAAAAAAAAAAAAAAATCGTCTGTTTATCTGATATTGATCTTTCTGTTGTCTCCGTTTTAGGCTAAGCTCTTTGAAGGTGGTTTCCCCGAGAAGAGTACCACCTTCAGCGATGATTTCAAACTGAACACCATCTTCACCAAGGAGAATGAGAAGCTGGAGAATATTCTCTGGGGCTACTGCGTACCTGAGCCACATTTCATGACACAGGTGATCACCGACTGCTCTCAATCCATAAAGAGAGACGTCCAGCCACCTTTGTTTTGATTGGTCGTTCGCTTCTCAAATCACTTTTTTCTATACACTTGGCCTCCTCCGATATCTGGCAATATTTAACGAGCCTACCAATTATCATTTTTAATCAAGCCAGCTAATAGTGAAAGAAAGACACTCTCCTAAATGTTATCATCAAATTGAATCAGTCAGTTTTTCATTCTGCTTTCATTATTCTGTACGATTGAAAATATTTTATAAACGATTGGTTGAATATAATAATAATTTTCCGTATGATTCTAACAGTTTTGTCACTCATCTTATTTCCCACACTAGCAAAAAAATTAGAGCAATTTCTGACAAAAATTTCCACTTTTTTTTCAAAATTATTTGTCGTCGTTCGAAGTGAAAGTTGACTAATTGAGTTAAGGAGTAGCACTGTCGCAGGATTTGAGTATCAATCATATCAGAGTACTCTGCCATCAATGCAACAAACCACATCCAGAATCTGTGTCACGTCTTCGCACCCCCCCAAAAAAATTGAAGATTTGAAGGTGGTCAGGTGGCCAAACTCATGTCAGTTCCACACAATCTGTTTTGCATGTCTCTTTTATACCGGGTGCATAAATAATTATTTGTTGTTAATTTTGTTTCTCCCTCAGGTTGAGACCTCCGTTGACAGACTTATCAAAACCTTGCGAGATCCTTCTCTCCCTCTGCTGGAAGCTCAGGAGATCATGTCGAACATCTCCGGTCGTATTCCCTCCCAAGTGGAGAAGGATATTCGAAAGCAGCTGAACATTTATGGGAGCAACGTAACCTCTGTCCTCTGCCAGTTTCCCAGCCAAGCGGTAAACCTCGTCCTTCCTTTTTTTTATACCTTTACGAAACCCTCTCTGGCAATCACCCTCCTCCCATTCCCCAACTTCCCACGGATCGACGCATCTGATATAAAGCTTAGCATAATTGTTCGTTTTTAAAAAGTTAAAATTTTTGAATTTTTAAACTGCTATGTAAGTATGGAATCTTTAATTTATGATCTTTGAGTGAAAACAGAATCATTTGTTTTAATTGATCATTTTTAACTTCTCTGCAGATTGCGAACGTGATCGATCGCTACGCGGGTCAACTTCAGAGGAAAGCAGATAGAGATGCCTTCTTCATGCATACACATGACATCGTTCAACTGGTACAAAGGTTCGTGTCATCGTCGTCATAGCAACAATGCAAGATTTGGATATGGGATTATCTGCTTCCTTTAATATTCGTTCTTAAGGCTTTTTGTTTATGATCGTTTCATGCCATTTCATTATTGAGTTTAGAAGGAATCCATAACATCATACAGGTCAAAGAAGTTGTGTGAGGCTTAAGAGCCAAATAGAAAACATTTGGGATGGGAATGGGGCAAACAGGCCAAACTGCCTACCCATGTCCGTGCTTCTCTTCAAATTTTTATGTTATATATTTATTATTATTATATATATTATTATATCTTATATATTATTCCTAAATATTATTATATAATTATATATTATATATAATTATATATATATTATTATTATATTTTTATGATATTATTATTATATATATTAGTATTATATATTTTCTGTTTTTGCAAGATATGTGCAATTGTCATCAGAGTCTTAGCTTTCAACCCTTGACCAGATTTCCAGTTTTATTTTTTATTTTTTCCAAACCCCTCCAATGAGTGTTGTACTAGCTGAAACAATTCTAACTTTACTGTCCATGAACAGGCATAGAAGTATCACCAGCAGTACTCTTTGTTATATTTCCATTTCTCGTTATTACTGATAAAGATTCTAAGCCTTCTACCGTATACCTGAGTTTCACAGAGTTTCTGATCCATTGCTTTTAAACATTTCCGTTTATTCACAGGTTTAGAAACGGTATCCGTGGTCACATGAAGTCTGTCATACAAGAGCTGCTTATTCTCTATTACACCATCGAATCGAAATTCCAGCAAGGGCCTTACGACAAATGCGTCAAATCTCTCCTTGACGAGAACAAGGGCGACATGCTGGGCGTAGTGGGCTCCATCTTCTCGCGTTCCCACATTAGCTTCAAGAATCAGTTAGTTGTCACCCTCATAGTAAGTATCTAATTAATTAATTGTTTAATTAATAGGGTGAGAGGGAGGGTGTGAAAAATGTGTGCTTTATGTGTGGGTTTTGGAGGGGGTTGGGGTAAAGGGGAGGGCAAAATGGTGTCGTTTCAAAGTAAAATTGTTGATATAGTAAAGAGCATAGCACATTATAAAGATGGCCCACTGGTGTCATTACAGTCAGTAAAAAGGACCTTTTTGGACTTAAAAGTAAAATAAATCTTAAATGGTTGTAGTAGAATAAATGTTTGTTAGAACTCGTTTCCTCAGAGGGCTGTGTTTGAATGGAAAGATTTGCCCAAGTCTGTTGAACTTTCAAACAATGTCAATGGATTTGGCAATGCTCCAGACCATCATTTTAAGAATTGCAACAGGATTTGCGAAGTCTATGTCTTTTAACTGTACTCCTTTTTTTAGGGCTCTTGATGGGGTCTATGTCCCTTCTAATCCCCCCTTTTATTTTTGTACTAAAATATTGTAAGAGGGTAAAGAGAAATTTCATAGAATATTATCGTTTCTAGGATAAATTGAGTAGTCGTCAGGCTGGTTTGACCGATGAACTGACAGACATCTTGAAGAAGCTCACCACCCTCAGTAAACAAGAAAACTCCAAGGTGGCGCTGAAGTCTCGCCAAGTTCTGATCGCAGCCCAACAGCCCGCCTACGAACTCCGTCACAACCAAGTGGAATCCATCTTCCTCTCTGCCGTGCAGATGAGAGGCCACCAGTACTGCCCGGACAGTCTCAAGGTCTCTTTCTCTTTTCCTTTCACATCTAACTTCACGTGTTTTGAGCCTTTTTTTTATTAGTTGAAGTATGCAGCAGAGTTAAAAGGGTGGAATATAATTTGAATAAAGAAGCAAACCTATTTGTGAGAAGCATGCCATGTGTAAATATAAAGACAACAAAAGTTACCCAAGCACAACACCTGAAAACCACAAGGAATGTCGGAAGAAGACACCAAAGAAGTTTGGGACAGCAAATAATTTTTATAACGTTTATCTCTAGATTCGATTGAAGTGAAAGTATAGTGTTTTTAACGTTGATGTTTTCGGAGTATTTGAAAACAGAGATTGAGACTTTTAATCTTAGATTTCCTGTACCAAGGTATTCTTAGGAAGTTTTTTACCGACCAAAGTGATTAGGAGTTTGAGGTAGTGTTTGCATATAATTAACAAAGACAAAACTACAAGAATGTGAATGAGGATGGAAGAACCAAAATGTTCATGCTCAGTCCAGTCTCCTATCAGAAATATTTGTTATTCTTGAATCCATTATTTTTTCAACAGAAATTGATCATGTCAGAGACTACAATTTTTGACGTCCTGCCCAGTTTCTTCTATCATAGCACAGAAGATGTCCGAAGGTCTGCTTTAGAGGTAAAACACAAATTTTTATTTCTTTTCTTTTAATTCCTTTAAATATATTGAATTTGGTAATACACCAGAGCATAAAGGTTTTAGCTAACTGCTTATCTATCAACAACAAATATGAGCCTGTGTAGGTAAATTCATAAAAGTTTAGATGGCATGATGTTTTGATCATAGCAGTATGTTCTCCAAAAGCCTTTGAAGAGCTTCCTGAGGGGTTTGAAACATCAGGTCCAATAATAAAATGATCAGCTTTTTTTTATCTTTCTTACAGCGATTTTTTCCTGATTTAAAATACACGGAATACATGCTTAAACATTGCAACAAATTTTCAAGATATTGAATACTATCAATTTTCAGGTTTATGTGAGACGTGCTTACATCGCCTATGAGTTAAATTGTCTCCAACATTCCTCGATGAGCAACGGTATCTGCCTGGTTGAGTTCCAGTTTATGCTGCCGAGCTCTCATCCGAACAGGTTTGTTGTTTTCTCTTAAAATCACCATGTTTATTTCTTTCTCTCTGGGATTGGTTTATTATCAAATTGCTCACAGACCGATGGTCCTTTTGTTGCCTTGGTGATGGCTCCCATGGTTATGAGAGCAAACACCAAAACGATAGCTAACGATTCTCTTTAAATGGCGTGTAAACTTGTTGGTGACAAAGAAACAATATCTCGTCAGTATCTTTACCTTTGCCTATTCTATCGACACAACTTTATCTGTTTGTTTCTGTTTTCAATAGGTATATACTCCTTCCACATTGTATAGGTCGAAATAGAGGGGTCTCCATCTTAAGTCAAGCCAAACATTAAAATGCACGCAATTTCATAAAACCACTGTCACAACAAGTCATGATTCTAGTCACAAAAAATTTCAAAATATGAATCGACTCGAATTATTGTGCATCGGGTGTTTCCTTGTAGAGCATAAAACGATTACTCGAGTCAGGAGAATTTCTACTAACAACTCGAGCGGACCTCGTCACAAAATCTGCATAAAGCCGATCCTTCTTCCAACGTTTGGTAGCAGGTGACTAAAGGGCCATCGGTTTCGTGAAGCATCGCTTGCCCATACCATAGACGGCTGTGCACTGCTTTGTAGTTTTAATATCTCTCTCTCTCTTCTTTTGCATAATTTATTCTTGATAATGGTTGTAACGATAATTGACAGGATGCCAAGTCTTGTGTAGTCAGAGTAATGTGGGATTTACTGTACAATACGATACTTACAATGTACTATAATATCGTTCATTCCTGTCAATCCCTACCACAGTACTCATGCTGAAGGATGAGTACAAGATAGGGACAAAATTGTAAAGTGTTGTTTGGTGAATTCTGGATGTGCTCTGGGCAGAATCGTTTTTGAATTGTAAATATGTGAGTCTGCACAGTTGCTTGGAAGAGATAATGTGCTGGAGAATGAAATGAAATCTTGTTTTGATTTGCAAAGCTTTATATCATGTTTTTTTGGCTATGAGCATACTAGGTTGTGTGCCTACTGGTTTGGTTACTGCTATTAGAATTAACAGGATTCCTGCATGTCCTGGTGATGCTATGAAAGAAAAGATTTCCATTTTTGGGATAACAGTTGGAATTATTTTTAAAAATAACCAAAAGTCATGGGAAAGTCTTGGAAATGTTGGTACTGAACCCACTGAAGGTAACAAGGCAAGTCGCATACCTCTATGTCACCAGCCAAATTTTGCAGGTAGTCTTTTGCAACTAAAGCATGGTTGCTATGCAACTAAAAAAAAGTCTCCTAATTTGATAATTTAGTTGTAGATAAAATGTCAACATTTTCTTTCAGTGAAGTTATAGAAACTCCGATAAAATAATATGCTTTGAATAATGTTTACAATGTTTAATGTTTTTATCAAAACTTTCAATATTGCTGTGTAAACTTCTTATAACTGTCTGCATTAGTTACCTGGCAACAATTGTCTTGCGCTTAAAGCATGATTCAAACCAATAATTATGACCATCTGGATTATAATGTCATATGCTCCACTCATATAGATTTTTCAAGCCTTTCAGACTAGTGGATAAGAAACTGTTTCTTTAATTACTTGACCTTATTTTTCTCCACAACTTGCTGTTTTTTTTTTATCAATTTGGCTTTATAATTTTACAATCAGGAGTACCAATTATCAATACAGGTAATTTTTTCCATCTTTTTTAATTTTTTGTTGTAGATACTTGCTTTTATATTCACTGCCTCTTGTATCTTACCTTAAGCATGCTCTCCTTTCCCGCCTGCCTTTTAATTCTTAACTCTTCCAAAAAAATATTTTTAAAGAGACGGTTACGCAGCTGGTTGTGGTAACTTCAGAAACATTATCTTCGACGACAGACAACTGTATATCAAGCACAAACATTACTGTTAGTTTGTTGTATAGCAATGACACAACACCTTTTTTTAATTTTCTAAAATGTGTAAAAATATGACTTGCTTTTCCAAAACAAAATTCTGCACTTGGTCTTGGGCTTTGCACACTTTTGAGTAGTAATTACATTTGTGCAGAAGGCACCCACCCCAGTTGGAATAATTTGTTCTAGCCTGTACTTGCATTTCATGCTTTCAAAGCACTCATGAGTATGTGCAGTATGAATATCCTCCTTTTTATCCAGATAAATGTTAGGAACTGTTCATACTGTCAGTGGGAGTGCTTTGAAGCATGATATTATAGGACAGTATAGGGTGGTATTAACATTAGAATCAGAGATAGGCAAGGAAACTGTTCATACTGTCAGTGTGAGTGCCTGGAAGCATGATATTATAGGACAGTATAGGGTGGTATTAGCATTAGAATCAGAGATAGGCAAGGAACTGTTCATACTGTCAGTGGAAGTGCTTGGAATCATGATATGAGGACAGTATAGAGTGGTATTAGCTTATAATCAGATAGGCAAGGAACTGTTCATACTGTCAGTAGGAGTCCTTTGAAGCATGATATCAATGGACAGTATTGAGTGGTATTAGCACTGTAAAAATTGTCCCCAACTGGCTGTGTTTGCGGAATGGTGCTATTCTCATTAATTAGTTCTAAAGACCGATTATAATTCCTGCCCTGTCGAGAAGAATTGCCATTCGTAGAAATGGCCTGAAACATTCGTTTGCAGTGAATTTGATGGGAAAATAGTGTGTGGAGATGTAACAGTATGATTTAGATTCCACAAAGGTTTTAACAGCACTCATCTTAAATTTTTGGTGTTGCTTTCTTTGGTTGCAATTATTTTCTTCCTTTCTGTTTCTTTGAAATTGTGACTTTTTCTTTTTTGGTTTTACATAAGTTTTTTTTTGTAGAGAAATATAACTAACTTCAAGTAAAAAACCAAATCTTTGCCTGTCTTTTTCTTAAAGACAACATAAAGTGAAAGAGCTCTGATTGCACCTCAATGCTGACAGATTGACTCTAAAATAATGTTTAAATCCAGTCTCCAAAATCTGTAAATAGCAAAATATAATAAAATCCTATCCATTTAGATCATGAATTTCTTTAATAAAGAAATTCAGTAATGATTACTCACACATGGACAGAGAGCAGTAACAGACTTTCTCTCACCAAAGATAAGTTCAAAAATAATTTGATCTATTAAATATTATCCTGGAATGTAAGGAAGTGATAGATTGAAATTAGCTTTTTTTTATGTTCCTGGGGCATTTTGATTTTGTTAGAAAGATGTTCAGGAACCTAAGAATAGCTTTTGAAGTCTAGAGGGTTAGTGTTAACAACTGTATCATCCACTCATGAGCTACAATCAAATCATTATCTTTGTAATGTTTGTGTGTTGGACACTGAAAATAAAGTCTTAACTTTTAATATACCAGTGCTGTGGCCGAGTGGATAAAGGCGGTGGCATTTGAAGCAATGAGGCTTAGCAATCGGGTAGGTGGCGGGTTCGATGCACGGCGGGGTCATAGTAAGGTGGTTTTTCATCTAAGAGCAATCTACACTTTTCCCATCTGAAATGACTTTCTAAAATTGAAAAGATTCCAAATTTGAGTTAAAATGTTGAATTGGAAGCCACAGACGTGTGAGTTGTAGTCCGTAAGCCGTTGCGGGTTTCTCCCACATTTGTGGTCGCTTGAGCGTCATAAAAATTACGGTTGATAATTATTGTTATTATTGTTATTTAAGACATCCACATTTATTGTACTTCCGCATAATAAACTTCCCTGCATGATTTAAGCTTTTGTTTTTATGCTGATATACTAGAATGAGTTTTAATAATAGTCCATTTTGTTTAACTTTAATGCTTGAGGAAACAGTCATTTGACTTCATCTGTGACTGTTTACTAACCTTAATTGTTACACCCACCCTTTCACTTTCAACCTACCCACCCACCAACCTTCCCTATGGCATGTATTACCCTTGTGCTGACACTTACTAACATCAAGACTACAATTGGAATGTTGGTTGCCTCTTTCCTCCCATCCCCTCGCCCCTCCCCCATGGGGAAGGGATTTGAACAACACTTGTTAGGAAAGTATATTTTTTTGCTTGTGTTTCAATCAAATGCACTGTTTTCAACTCCCAGCATATGCAAAACATCTCGCACACTGTAGAAAATTTCACATAAGTAATGTCTGTCTAAAAGTACACAATGCTTTTGACAGTTGAGATTCAGGCGACTAGACAAGCACAATCTATATTTTGATTCAGATATCAACAAGAATTCACAAATCAAAAGAGATATATGTTAGTTTACAATATATCGTGCCAATTTATTAACAACCAATTAGCCATTGGCATGACAATGGTATGGATGGAGTGATCATAAGGAAAACTGTGTAAACTTCAGATTGTATTTCACAATATGAAATATTATTATTTATAGGAAGAGAGCTTCAGTTGATTAGACCAATCATCAGGTCCCTTTCATTAATTCATCCCATTTTGTCCATGTCGTTATCAATAGTTCCAGTTTTAATTTAATGATTAAATATATATGCAGACATTATCATACATAAAAATTGGTAATTGCATATGGTTGTTGTTTTTGTTGTCATGGTTACAGTTCATTTCACTAGGTGGAATTTTGGTTTCTGTTATACTCCCAAACAACTTTTTTCCCGAGATCTTTATTTTGTTAAAAGCAAGATTACAAGTGTCATATTCGAAGCCAAATTAGCAGAAGTACCCAAGCTTTCGGAATGTGTCGTCTTTCGTTAAAGCGCTCAATCACTTCTTTCATATTAACAGGAACTGATCGCTTCTTTTCCCCAGAATTTGGAACATTTCACAAAGAATGAGTAAATTACCCAGAAGATAAAAAGAACCAAAAACGCTCAGTTTCCATTTCCAATTTTCTTCAAGCTGTCAGCCTCCAAATTTTGAGCTATTGTGCTCTGAGAAATTTGTCTATCCGTCATGCCCGAAGAGGGGGAGGTGGAGGAGAGGGGGAGGGTGAGGGGGAGGTGGAGGTGAGGGGGAGGTTGACGAGGGGGAGGTGGTCGAGAGGGGAGGTTGGACAAGAGGGAGAGGTGGACGACTTGATGAGAAAAAGACCCCGTAGTAAATTGATGGCATTTGTTGCATGATGTACGTGACTATTGGCAGACGGGATTGATAAGACCTGTGTTTATATCGGAAGAAATAGTCTGGCTATGATCTAGAGGAATGGAAATCATTTACTTTTACTTTCCAAAATATAATTAGCTACTATAATAATTCATTGTCATACATAATTAATTCATCTCAAAATGTATCGCAAAACCTAAAAATATGCAAACAATATCCAGATGCCAGATTCACAGCTTTTAGTCTTTTCTTTTGGTTATGATTTCTGTCTTAGTCTGTCAAGCAGACAGACAGTTTTTTAACAAAAACAGTTTTCAATGTTCTTCTTAATTGTGAATTCTATCTGCATATTGAGTTAATAGATAAGGAAAGGCAATTTCCTGATACAATTTGTAAAAAAAAGCAAGAAATTGTTGCAAGCCAGAAGTGCTCTCTGGATGTCGCCATGTTCTTGTTTTATTTTTTTTAACCCATTGTGAATGTTTTGTTTTAAATTTTTCCTTTTGTTATTTCCTCTCACCATTGATAGAAGGAGTCCCCCCCCCCCTTTTGGGATTTGATATCTTTTGGGGACAACAGGGTGGTTGAGATATGGAAATAAGCAAATAAAGTAACATTTTGACACCATTTGGGATTCACCCATCATTCAGATGCATTCCAAATATGACAAGTTTGTTCAATTTTTTTTGTATAATTGTTACAACAGATGTGGCAAAGTTACATTTCTTTGTATGCAATGAAAAAAAGTTGATTCCACACAGA
Source organism: Apostichopus japonicus (assembly GCF_037975245.1). NCBI lineage: Eukaryota > Metazoa > Echinodermata > Holothuroidea > Aspidochirotida > Stichopodidae > Apostichopus > Apostichopus japonicus. The sequence goes on from NC_092574.1 coordinate 19,589,588, forward strand.
CACAAAAAGTGTAACCTTCAATACTTTCGAAATTGAGGTACCTGGCCCAACCCATTTTTGCGTACTAAGTGAGTGTTAGCTTGCTTTAACATAATTAGATGAAGGACAGATTGATGGCTCCTTTATGGATAGATTCTTGCATACATGTCCCAATGGCTTTTCATATTGTATAACTTCACCACTCGAAAGTCAAAATGCTGCAAAGACCTTTCAATTAATTCTCTTATTTTCTACAAGGATACAAAGTATGTCATATTATACCATACAAAGAATTATGTGTTTTTTCCAAATAAACAAACTTGAGCTTATTATTCTATTGCCTATTACATCACATGCAATAGTTTCTATTATCACATGTACATAGTAATGTATGTTGCACCAAATGCACTTACATGAGATCATATATAAATTCCTATTATTTCACCATGATAGTCTCTGGTATCACATGCAATAATATATGCGGCACCAAAATGCACTTACGTTAGATTATGTCAATGCCTATTATTCCATACATGATAGTGTCTGGTATCACATGCAATGATATGTGTGGCACATATTGTGATATTATGACAAATGTTATTATTTCATACACGATAGTCTTTAGTATCACATGAAGTATATATTTTTGGATAGCAACTGTATTTATCTGAAATTCACAGTCTAATATTGATCATAAAACAGTCTTTGGTGCTGCTACATGTATGGGGTACCTAATGCATTTCATGTGGTGCATTAATGTTAATATACCATAGTTAGGCTGTATTTCACACATCATGACCTTTACATTCCAGTGGAAAAGTTTTGTAGCACTAACTTTGAGATTTTGAGATCCTATGCTATAAATTAATTATATCATATACAAATACTCTGCAGTACCATATGCAGTAATCAAAATCACACACATACACACACACACAATAGTCTGTACTATCCTTTGCACTACATGTGGGGTAAGTTATGTGTTATCATGGGATCATACTGCCACAGTTAGAATGTCTCATCTCACATAATCTCTGTTGTCACACAAAAACTTTGTGGTGCTAAAATTCACCCACTTTAGAGCCTTTAAACCAAAACCTATTATATCACATACAAAAAGCCTTTATTATCACATGTAGTACTCATGTGACATCAAATAAACTAATTTCCCCCCCCCCCCAAAAAAAATCCTTTTACATAATTCTATTATTTCACACACAATAGTCTTTAGTGTCACATACAATATATGATGGGTGGCCAACACATTTCTATGGGAGTATAAACATAAGTCTATTATGTCACTCACAATAATCTGTAGCATCACATGCATTATGCGTTGTGTACACCGTGCACTCGATACGAGATTATACACATAAGCCTATTAATTCACACATAATAATATGTAGCATCCCATGTAATACAGCATGTGACACCAGCTGTAGGGATCTCTAACTGTTATTAAGATTAGAGCATGATCCAAACTAACTTAGTACCACTTATATAATTTTTATATTTATTGTGACATTCTAATCTTCCTGTGAACTCATATTACCCAATCCTTTAACAACAGTTAACGATATTCTTATGCAAACTCATATTGCCAAAAACTTAACACTTCTGTATAAAAAGCATTGAAATTGAAAAAAGGTGATATACAACCCTTTGGATTTGCAAATGTGCACAACACTCATGCCACCATGTGATTGGGCCAGCACTCAGTGAAAAACAAACCTACAAGTTCATATCATGAGAGATTTTAACGTTTTAAACCAAGTGAAGAGCGAACACGTTTCTCTATCAATTAAAAGGCATAAAATGGTAATATGTGTTCTGTTTTCTAATAGAATGAATAAATGTATTCAGTCAAAACAATTTTATAAATCATATTTTTCATGTCTTGGTTAAAAACTACAGAATGTCATCTCGTCAGTTGCTGCAAAGAACGGACAGCATCGGAGAGGACGTCATGACGGGAGATTCCCATCAGCCTCCCTGTCAGAGGACTGGCATGATGTGCTCTTTCCAAAGCATGTCGGAAGTTCAAAGGTGACTCAAAAATTTTGCATATCTTCCAAAAAACGAAAGTAGGAGACAGTCATGCGATTAGAAACTGCTGTCTTTATTTCAGCAAGTTTTTTTATATTTTTTTAAAATTTTTTCGAACTTAATATCGACCGAGATACTACTACTACTACTACTACAGGAGCACAACTCTTGTAGTCCATCTGTTGCATTTGGGTGTCACATTAATACAGATCTGAAACCGTTCAAGAAGTTATTTCTTTCTGTTTCCTTTGATAAAATATTCAAATGTGGAAAGTTTACCAAGTCTTAATTCAACACTTTTCTAGATGGGTCTACTTCGCTCCAAATTAATTTAAGCAGTGTGGTTGGTTGGTTTAGTCAAAGGATAGGCAAGCTCAATCATCACCGTTACATGGTATTTATGATTTTGATGAACATCTGCCATCCTCCCCATCCCCTACCCCCTCCCCCACCGAATATCTAAGGCTTCTTGCTTCAATTTGTTCAAACTATTGGGGTGTCTAATAAGGACTCGGACTCAGTACTGATCAGAGAATATTTTCAGTATTCAAATTCTCTGTGGCAGCTTTGAAAGCACTGAACTTTTGATTTCTGAAATTGACTAAAGTTGCAAGGTTTTAGCCAATATCTGCTAAAAATCTTGTCTCACAGAATCCAAACGGTGATTTACATTCTCTCCTCGTTGTTTCGTTACAGTTCGATAGATGAGATCATCGAAAGATTCCGATGCACTCATTTTAACTTTGCGGAGGAGGGATTTGCAAACAGAGGATCGGACAGTGTAGGCAGTTTTCTCTTACTGACTTTTTCTTGAAGTCTTGTGTTATCTTGTGTTATCCTTTTTTATCTTTTTGACTGACATTTTAAGCATCACTGCATAAAATATAGTGCTGGAAGGTATAGCAACATCAGATGGTTTAAAGCAGGGTTTCCCTAACTTTATCCCCCACGAAACCCCCTGTGGATGTCAGAGTTGTCCACGAACCCCCAACTTTTCGAGACACGATCTGAGTCATTATTATACTGTAATACGTATAACAGTGCTTGGTAAAAGATAAAGTTCATAGTGTAATATTGTAGAGTTTGTCGATGGGTACGACTTCTGTACATTACTAAATTATATGATGTATCAGATTTTAGTTCAACAAAAAGTACTCTAGTTTTGCCTTTCAGAAATGTCTCACGAACCCCCTAGGATGGACTCACACACCGCCTGTGGGTTCATGCACCCCAGTTAGGGAACCCCTGGTTTAAAGCATAGGTGGGCAAAGTGAGAGACACTTCACCTTTGGACTTATGCGATTCAAGTTCATGACTCGTGAATACAAAATGTATCATAGTGTGTACCGTACCACATTGACTCCGGTCAAGTAAAAAAAGTATTAAAGGTGACCAACATATCTGAGACACAATACCTTTTTTGGACTTGAGCGTCTCAAGTCATGACTTGAGTGATAACTTGAGTAGCATCAATAATGTGTGTACCGTACCACATTCACAAAGTCAAGTTATTGACTTGAGTCATTGTAAATTATCTCTGTGGGGAGGGGTGGGGGACAGTATGATAATAATAATAATAACTAAGATTTATAATGCGCTAATTATAAACAAAATAGTTGTCAAAAGCGCCATACATATAAATATATCATACATATAAATATATATAAGCTTATATGAGACACTTTACCTTTAGATTCGAGTGAGTCAAGTTGTGACTCGTCACCACACCATCAAAGTCAAAGCATAAGGCTTTGTAATTTATCCTCCATGCAGGGCTCAGAGTTAGATGAACCAATCCATATCGTGAACATCGGTATCGAGTACAGGACACATGTCTCAGAAACCGAACTATCGGAGATGTTCTTCGCCATCTGCCAAGAGAAGGTAAGTTGATACCTGCGAACATCTAAACTCATTCCGCTATAAATTGATTATCAAATCTGTCGATGCTGTTTATCTGATATAAGCCTCTTTATTATGTCAGATGTTTTAAACAATGCGAGAGTGTTTGATATTCTGAAATTCTGAAATTATTTCACTTTTTTAAGAATAAAATGCGAGTTTAGTCAGTTTTGTGATCACATTTTTCATACCATTTTGTTGTTGTTAATAACAATTGACACAAGGATGAAAAAAATCATGCAAATTTGCATTAAATGTTTCCTCTTTACTTCTTTATGATAGTATTTGCTTCATTTTACATTTACCATGTTATTTATGATAGAATTTGCTTCATATTCTGCTGTAAACTGATAATCAAATGTGGTGGTGCTATTTATCTGATGTAAGTCTCTTCAAGGCCAGTTCTTTTAACCAGTGTGACAGTTTCTGTTATTCTGAAACTCTTTCGTGTTTTTATGAATAAATACGCACTGTGATTCAGTCAACGTCGTGATCACAGTTTACATTCCCGTGTTAACAACTGACACATGGACAAAGAAAAGTATGCAAATTTTCATCAAAAGTTTCCTCTTTACTGCTTATTAAAGAATTTGCTTCATTTTTCATAAGTACATAATACCTGTGTACTTTTTCCCTGCTTTCGAAAGTAAAGATAAAGCCTACAAGGGCTCGTGAACTGTTAAATATCTGCTGATGTTAAGCACATACCAACAAAACTCTTGATGCTCGTACCAATGGACTGAACTTGATTATGAAGTAAATGTCAGCCAGCATAATGAATTTCACCAAAGATCAAAATCTAATTTATATGTTACAGCCATAGTACCGTAAAAGAAGTCATTGCGTGGGGTCTCATGAATATTTCTCCATCTGTTTTTCTCATCAGAAATCTGACCTCTTGGAGGCAAGAATTCGTAGAGTAACATTTGCCGTTTTCCGGGAGAGACAGTTTCCGAGATTCTTCACGTTCAGAGCCAGGCTAGATGTAATTTTTATTTCTCTTCTTTTTCCTCTCATTTTGTTTATTCCTTAATTTTTATATTTGTTTTGCTATCTTTGCAGTGAATGCAATAGTATATTCTGTAAGTAAATTCTGGTTTTGCAGGAAACCTCAAACTATCAGTTGTTATTTTGCTTGTGTGATCTTGGAAGGTGATAAGAAACACACTCTCGGAACATACTAAAATTCTTTGTGCAAGTATTTTTTTCCCTGTGTAACCACAAATATTTTAAAAACCACATTTGAGGGCTTAAACTTACTTTAATGTCTGATGTCTTGGAGACGATAGGAAGTAAAACATTCTGGGTTGCTGCTTGATGTCGGTTCATACCGTTAGCACCCTAAATGATGTTTGCCATTTCCCTTTTTAAGAGAGTTATCTGTCTTCATTAACAACTGGTAAATTTTCTTGCTTGTTATAGTGGAGCTCCTTACTGTTAGCGATGGATAACATCGTATATTTTCACAAGAATCTAATCGTCATAATCCTTGTTTGTATTCTCTCCTTTTAGTTTCACGAAGATGGCATTTATCGTCATCTTGAGCCTGCTCTCGCCTTCCAGTTGGAAATCAACAGGATGAGTAACTTTGACTTGAAACTCATGGACAGAGCAAACTACCGAATGCATTTATATTTGGGTGCAGCTAAGGTATGATTACGAAACAACCTTAATTCTACAATTTTTCTGCCCCAGCTCTCATCCTGCCAACAGCCCCACCCTTCCGTCCTACTCGTCCCATTTCCACACCCTCCCACTCCCTCTTTCCGTTTCAAGCTCTCCATATATTAGTGACAAGTATGCTTACTTCAATTCCCTGAGAATTTTAAAAACCATTTTACTACAAATTAATTTTGCATTAACTTGAACATTCCTCCTTCACTGAGGAAATTTTCCCAACAAAAATTTAGATATTTAGGATCAGACTCAGCTTAATACACATTTAAAACCGAACCTGGAACCTCCCATTGCTAAGCCTCATTGCCTCAAATGTCACCGGTTTATCCTCGCGTCCACAGCACCAGTATATATATATATTAACATCATGAATTTATTGGTAAAAGTATTTTTATTTTGGATGTGTGTGTTTTAATTCCCTCACAGGTTCAGGAAGGTCAGAATGTGACCGACTATCGTTATTTTCTCCGAGCCATTATCCGTCATTCAGATCTGGTCACCAAGGAAGCCTCATTTGAATATCTTCAGAATGAAGGTGAAAGGATGCTTCTAGAAGCCCTAGATGAGCTGGAACTTGCCTTCTCATCTCAGGTGAGTCAGATGACAGACATATCACATGAACCTGCAGTGAATATTATCCATGTTCTTGATACACAGTGAGATTGTATACTACAATGATTAGTGTTTCACTCGTGTTCCATCTAAGCCCATACCTTAGTTTAAATATTATTATGATTATTATTGAGGATTTATAAAGTGAAGACCTATCCACCGATAACGGTGCTCAAGGCGCATCACAATATTACCTGGGTCAACGATAACCTGTCAAACATAGAGACAATCCCTCCACATGGCAGCAGCTAAACAGCGCCCAACTGACAGTTTTATCTCACAGGTCCCCATTTATACACCTGGGTGAAGAGAGGCAATGGAGATAAAGTACCTTACCAAAGGACACAACGTAATGATCTGGCCAGGGCTCGAACCTGCAATCCTTAGATCACAATTCCACTGCCTTAGCCACTTGATCACAACGCTCTCATATTTGTTTGACCTAAACAGATCGTTAGGACTGATTGTAACCACATCTTCCTCAACTTTGTTCCGACGGTCAACATGGACCCGCTGAAGATCGAGAGCAGTCTCCAGGAGATGGTGATGAGGTACGGTCCCAGACTCTGGAAACTACGAGTGCTTCAAGCCGAACTCAAAGTATCAGTCAGGTACGACCATAGGTGTAGGAACTGTCATTACGTCAAGGTGTGGTGGGGTGTTGCTTGTCAAGAGGTGCAGCCATCTCGTTTAACCTCCCTTCCCTCACCCCACCCCACTAAACCTCCATCTCAGGCTCTGCTACAGTTGTGCACCCCTCATGTTGTAAGTTTATTAAATTTAAACATGGTTCGTGGCTTCTTCAGTGAATGTGAGATGAAAAATTGACATTAATATGTTTTAGTTGCTTGCCAGTTGTGTGAAATGTGGGATCTATAAAGTCCCTCAGTACTTGAGGTAGTGATCAGATACTGCATGTGCTCTCTGCTCTGTCTGATGTGGGGAGGGGGGGGGGCGATGGGATGACAGTGGATCTAGGGGTATGGCGAAAGTGCAAACAATGGTGTGTTCTGTGAATGCGTGCGTGGGTGTGTGTGTTCTGTGAATTACTGTATGTGTGATCATTAAATAAACCCATTGAAATCCAAATCTCTGCCATGCTTTCTTTGGGATATCCTCAAATTACCCAGACTTACTGCCTATGTGCTTATGCTATCTTTAAATGTAATTATGCTATCTTTAAACCCATCAGACATTCTCACAGTATGAGTCAATTTGAATTCAGAGACCCAATCACTGTCCATGAATATATTATTCGCTATTCTCGTTTATCATCTTCCAGGTTACCTAATGAGGACAGGCCTGTAGCCTTCAGGGTATTTGTAACCAACGAATCAGGTTACAATCTTGACATCAGTACATATCAGGAAGAGGTTGACCCTGTCACTCAACAGGTCAAGTTTATCTCCTATGGACAGAGGGAAGGTCCCTTGCATGGACGGTTTATCAACAACCCTTACATCACCAAGGACCACCTACAGCTGAAACGATACCAGGCCCAAACCATGGGGACCACTTATGCATACGACTTTCCAGACATGTTTAAACAGGTCAGACCATTACTAAAGGAGGGGAAATGTAGTCATTATGATCTTCAGAAATAGGTTTCTTTGGACTGTACCACTATATAGTCATGGCATGCAGTTTTATTTCACAAAGTTGTCCCAAAAAATGATAACTGTCTTGAACAGACAGAAGGAAGGTATTGAATGTAGGTAAGACAATATCAGTACCATGCATAGGTCTGCATTGGAAGGTGAAAAATGACATCCTGGTAAGCATTTTCAGTTTAAAGCTGAAATGTTTATGAATGAATCTGGTATTTGAAGGGTGACTGATATTGTAAATGGCAATATGAGGTATGTGACATAAAAATATGTCATAAGAATATATCAAGAAGTTACCAGAGGTTGCAAATGTCTTATTTGTAATCACTGATGTTCTTTTACTGTTTTTTTTCTACATACAGAACCTGGAAAAGCTATGGAGGGAGCACAAGAGCCTCTTTCCACTTATGGAAATACCTGCTGATGTGGTAAGGATAGATCACTAACATTCTTTTTGCTGAGTGGATAAGTTTGTTTCAAACACAGTGGAAGTAAAATAACTTTTTTTTTAATAAACCTAAAACACATTCAAGACAAGAAGTGGTGTTACAAGTAACCATCAGGTTAAGATTTCAAAACTTTTGTTGTTTTTGAATGAACCACAGAGCACTAGGAACTAGGAAAGGAATAATTCATCATTCTTTATTAAGATTCACCTGAAAAGTTGGATCAACTGCCATTTTGATTTGAGTTATTGTCAAATCCTTGTAAGTGACAAGCCTGCCCAATACAGTCATTTTAAAGCTTCATCGAAAGGTATTTATTTCTTGTGTTTTGTGTCTGTTCTCTTTCCAGATTCGTGGCAATGAATTGGTCCTCGATACAAACGGGAAATTGGTCAGCATGAACAGAATGCATGGAGAAAACACGGTAAGGGCATCAGATTAAGTTTTCGATTCCATTTTTGTCATTTTTTTATTGCCATCCAGCTGTGGATAGAACTATTCCTGCATCATGACATTGTATTCAACATCAACTCATGTGAAAATAAGGGAACCATTTTTAACAGATAGGGAGGGAGAGTTTTGCAAGTTGTTAGTTCTGAGAATTCTCGCAATTTCTCTCCAAGAAATCTTCCCCAAATAAGACTAAAAGAAAGAATAGTGTTATGGTCGAGTGGATGGAGGGCAGTGGTGTTAGAGGCGATCAAACCTAGCATCTGGGAAGTTGTTGCTTCGAGCCCTGACCCGCTAAAGTAAGGTGGGTTTTCAGGAGAAATCCACCTTCCCACCCACCAATTCTCACCCGAAGCGGTCTTCCAAATTTGAAGTATTCCAAACTGAACTAAACCTGTAAATTGTGGCAAAAGTGTGGCCAATGCAATCAACAAAGCAGTATGTTAATAATTTTAAAGTATTTTATTTGCCCTTTTTACAATTCTATGATTCACCAATCGTCTTTTTACCCTCTTTTAATATTGACCACCATATATTTTGAGTTTTTTCCTGTTCATCTTTTCAGATTGGTATGGTGGCCTGGAAGTTTACATTCTTCACCCCAGAGTACCCCGATGGAAGAGATGTGGTGGTTATAGCCAATGATATCACCTACAGGATCGGTACCTTCGGAACGGACGAAGATGACCTGTACGAGGTAAACTATTCACCAGGGACCACAGCATCTTTGGGGGGGGGGGTGGAAGTGGTTTTTTTTGGGGGGGCTAATTCTAAAACATTGCATTGGAAAACTTTAAATGAAAGCAAATCAAAATATGAAAAAAGGGTAATGATGTCTGACTATAATTATTAAAATTGTTTCTCAGTTCTCTGTTTTGGTTTTGACTTTTGTAAGATAAGTACAAGCTTGGTCTCAGCTACCCGTTTCATTTCAAAATGGGCTCTGCCATCGCTCCAATATCCCAGTCTCAAGTTTATTCTAGATTTGATAAAGGGGGGGGGGGACGGGGGGTGGTGTTATGAATGTAGAATCAACATTTCTTATCATTTTGTATACATCAACATGAATGAGAGTGGCCGCACTTGGTTGAAAAAGGTTGCCTAATTATCTGCTCTCTTTCTCTTCTTCTATTTGAATATAGAAAGCATCCAAGCTTGCCAGGGAGCATAAGATTCCTTGCATTTACCTCTCTGCTAACAGTGGAGCCAGGATGGGGCTGGCTGAAGAAGTCAAGACAGTCTTAGAGGTGGCCTGGGAGGATACTACCCAAATGGACAAGGTCTGTACTTAAAAAAGCAGGAAATAAATAATTCAATGTAGCAGTTTGGAAAGCTGTGAATGTCATCTCTCGTAAAAAATACTACATGGTAACAGTGTAGGGAAGCTGCTATACATCTCTGCACTTGTATATCAATTTTGACCATTTTTGTGGGGAAAGTCTTTTTGCGTTGCGATACTGGGTATATTATTCCCTGTAGAGTAGCACACAGGATTTCTTTCGTTCAGCTAGATGGGCTGGCCTTTAGATGCATGCTCAACGTTGACCTTTCAAGTAAGAATAACTCATAAATATCCAAATCATCGAAATGCTGTAGATCAAAACGACAACTAAAATAAAAAATACTTTATCAAACATTTTATCAGATATCACAACTTACTTTTGGACATTTGATATCCTGCTGCTAACTCCTTTCTCAGGGATTAATGATAATGAAGTCTTGTAGCATCTTTAATATACCGATTATACAGCAGTGTGTTACAGACTCAATTAACTTGTGTCGACTAATCTCTTAGTTAACTGTGAATTGTGGCATCTGGAAGCTTGCAATGAAACGATGTCTTTTTTTATTTTCAGGGGTTCAAATATCTGTATGTCACCCCAGAGAATTACAAGAAGTTGACAGCTTCCAATTCCATTCGTGGAGAGCACATTGAGGATGGAGGGGAGCACAGATATAAAATCACAGACATCATCGGTGAGAGATTGTTACGTGAATTATTAACCAATCCCCCAACTCTTCAAACATGTTTTGTCTGTGTATTAAATAATCACACAACCATGATGATTTGTACATATTTTTCAAAAACAAATCTGCTTGTGCAATTGTCGGGGTAAATGCTTTGGTGGGATTGGTTTTGATGGACACCGATCTCTTGGTTGATTTTAGCGTTCGCTTAATCTCTGAGAACGGGCCAAAATTTTTGGCACAAGTGTACATTGTCAAAGTTGCATGACTATTTACTACACGATAGTAGCAAGGAAAGAAAAAAAAATGCATAACAAGCCTATAATAGTAGGCTTGAGCTTTGGGTCAAACCAGTGTCCACTCATTTTATTATTTGATTTATTTAAAATGAATAATTGGAAAAGAAGATTAAACTTTTTGTGAGAGTGAAAGAAACCACCAAATTTGGCATTTTCTTAGTATAAATTTGTACACTGTATCAATATTAATATGCAAGATAAGAAATGGATGGTATCACTTGCAAGCCATCATTGTTTAAACAAACCACACAATAATGGTTGTTTTTGTACAATTATTACTCTTGATCGGTTGGAATGAAAGTGATAAATAATTATAGACCCCCTTATAGGACTATGTGGAATGATAATTTCTTGAATGTTGCTATGGTAACTAGGGAATGCTGGTAATTATTGTTATTATATTTGATGTGGTAGTGAAATTGTTATGTTAATTGAACACCTGTGTGTTAAGATAATGGTATTAAGTGATGTTCTCTAGTTATTATATATCATGGATTCTTTTTTATAGGTTGGTCCTCAATAAAAAGTTGAGCAAGTTTACATAATGATGACTGTCAATTCTCTCAACCCCTCGGTATTCTGTGGAATTACTTTCTGCCTAATATTGAGATAAAACATCTTACCTCCTTCGACACAGTTGTTTCATTTTAAAGATACTTTGTTGACAAATTAAAGGAGGGTATTTCCATTCTATGGTTTACAGATTTTAATAATTGTTGTCATGTTGTTTCACATGTATTGAATGTCATCTGTATGTGTTTCCTTCACAGGCAAAGATGGAGGGCTTGGTGTAGAAAACCTGAGCGGAAGTGGTCTGATCGCAGGAGAGACATCTCGTGCTTATAACGAGATCATCACTCTGAACATGGTAAAGGAGATCAATTGCTCTTGGTCTGACACAAACTAACCAAAAAAACACTAGATCTTGTCTGATCTGAACATGTTTCTGGTGGTTCCTATAATTATTTGTTTGATGTTAGTGGCATGGACTTCTTTTCAAAGTGCCAGTGATGGATGGATCAATGCTTTTAAGATTCTTATTAACCCTTGCAAATCGAGCCACTGAAATTTTGTCCCATTTGGCATTCCAAGGCTAAAAGTTATCATCTGTGAGAATGAGACTGTACATAGATATAATGCAACTAAATTTTAAAATTGATTTTAGGTCTCCCCCAATCCTCTTCGAAGGCTGCTCGTTGTTGTTTGACTTTTATTTCTTACCGGGCATGTTTCCATTTTGGACAGGTCACTTGCAGAGCCGTTGGTATCGGTTCCTACTTACTTCGTCTGGGTCAACGAATCGTCCAGGTGGAAAATTCCCACATTATACTGACCGGTGCAGCTGCTCTCAATAAGGTAATGCTAACAACTGCTTTTTGTTCAATTGTGAACCCAACATGTGTTTCAAAGTCATTTGATTCAATATGATCACAGTACCTCAGCCACTAGATCAATACAAGTAAAAAAAAACATCTCATTTCCCACACAAATATTCTTACTCATTGGACACTTTGACAGCCTAATTTGCTCACAGGTTTACTGGTACCATCTCTGGTAGATATGCAATCTGGTTGTTGCATATTACTGGCTTAAAACATACTCTGGTGTTTTAATGTTCCGAATGTAGGCCTACACAATTTCAACCAAAGTGTGACACACATTAGAATAGTTCGCTGTGGCTTTAATTTATCTGTTCTAGATGATACCAAGAAAACACAAGTATTCCAGCATTTGTTTAACAAGAACAATAGGAATTGTAACAATTGGATTTTTCTTTTCCTGTTTTTAGGTGTTGGGTCGTGAGGTGTACACATCCAACAACCAGCTTGGTGGTATACAGATAATGCACAATAATGGTGTGACGCATGGTATATCTAAAGACGACTACCATGGTATATACCTACTGCTGAGGTGGTTGTCTTATATGCCAAAGGTAAGCAGACCTGATGAAAGACATGTCCTGGGGAGGGGGGTCAGGGGGGAGGAGAATGCAACCCACAGTTCTCTGGAAAATTTGGGGGTCTAGAAAATATAGGCTGGGGAACAATAATATCTCATTTTCATAATATATTTGTTTAAAAGTAAGTTGGCCTGAAGTTTCAATCCTAGCAGGATCTTCTTCAAAGGCTAAATGACAAGTAACAGTAACAGAAGGGACAAAAACACGCACAGAAAACAGACATAATGTATTTAACTGGATAAAATATAAAACTTCAAAATGTGAGTTGACAAAATGGGAGCTGATGACATAATTGTCAGTGAGACTGAATCAGGCTCTTCAACGGCTGAAAGTTAATAGTAAAGTCAGCCTGTTTATCGCTACTACTTCAGCATTATGTCATGTAATGAACAAATACAGGCTGGAGTTTATCTGGAAATATCTAGTAATTCAGGTTAAAAGTACCTAGCAGATAAAAATTCTTTATAACTATCTCATAACCTTGCTATGTCAGTTTCCTTCATCTTGTCTCCATAATTCTTATCTTCATCTTTTCTCCATAATTCTTATTTTTCTTTACAGACTCAAGAGTCTCCTCTCCCATGTATGCCTACGTTGGATCCAGTTGAGCGAGAGATTGAATTCCAACCGACCAAGACGCCGTATGATCCCAGACACATGCTCGCAGGAAGACTTTATCCAGGTTAGATATCTGTAGGGTTTAAAAAAACTTGGGAAAACAGCAAAAATTAGTTTTAATAGTAGTGAGCCACTCATCTCAAAACTTTGTTATCCTTGGGTACATTTTCATAACTTATTAACACTGTGAAGTATGGAAACCTGCAGGGTTTGCCACGAGCTTGGGAAACATGTTTCATGACCAGCAGCACAAGTCAACCATGTAATCAAGCATTTGATCTGTTTTCATTTATAAATAAAATTCATTCTCAATCATTTTTCAGAGACCAAAAAATGGCAGAGTGGGTTCTTCGATCGTGGCTCGTTCTTAGAGATTATGGCACCATGGGCAGCTACTGTAGTTACTGGAAGAGCGAGGTACTTTGTTGCTTATTTTTTTGCTTTTCTCTAATCTTTTCTCTAATGGCTAGGAATTACACCAAGCAGGTGGTCTGTCAGTCATGGTTGCCCCCATACTCTGAAATGTGTATTAACATAAGAGAGGTTTTTGATAATAAGAAATCATGAAAATGTCAGTTTGGAAGATGATGTCCTTAAACAGAAGTCTGCAAACTTTTCCATGAGAACTTGGCCACAATGCACCAGACCCCCACCTCTTGGATTGGATGCTCAGAATAATTAAACACTAGCTTGCACTATAGACATGGGTATACTCTGAATACTGTAGATAAACGTTCCAATATCTGGACAAATTGTGGAGCTCTGTGAAACTTTTTGTGCAATGCACTTTGATAAATTAATGAAACTAGTTGCATTAGATAGTAACAAATGTCAGTCTAATCATTCCTTCTTTCATTCTGTCATTCTTACATTGATGCATTCAGATTATACTGTCATATCTCTTGTTTCCCACCATTAATTTCAGGTTAGGGGGTATACCGGTTGGAGTCATCGCAGCTGAAACTAGGACAGTCAATTTGGATATTCCTGCTGATCCTGGAAATCCTGACTCAGAGGCCAAGGTATTTGAGTTTTCTTCCAGTGTTCTGTTCCACCATTTTGTACATAAATTTATTCGTTATTGTCAATCTTTACTTCCCCTGAATGGAATGAATGAATGAGCTATAACAAACTTTATATTCTTTTGTAGAAGTTCATCACTGTTATCCAAACTAATTCTTGTCCCAGTAATTCCTTGTTACCATGTTTTAAATGTAACTAGAATTGATTGGCTTCAAATAGAATTGAAAGAATCTGTTTATTTAATACCTTAACATGCTACTATAGCTGCCCCCATCCCCCAAATCCTGCCATTCCCTCATTCCTCCCCGCCACTTCTAGTTAGGACTACCACGCACCCTTATCCTGAAGGTCATTAGCATACTTTCATATGTTTTGATCTATTTTTCCCTCCAGTCGATATCCCAGGCTGGTATGGTCTGGTTTCCCGATTCTTCCTACAAGACAGCTCAGGCCATCAGGGATTTCAACAAAGAGAAGCTTCCTCTGATTATATTTGCCAATTGGAGGGGATTCTCTGGAGGAATGAAAGGTGAGTCATTGAGACCAATTTCTTGTTTATGTTTATCATCGGTGTTAACCCAGCCAGTAGAGTAAACTGGGATCCAAGAATTAACAGGGGCAACACTGTTGCTGCTTTATTATAAACCAATCAATTTATCCTTTCGACCTTGTCCCATATCTTAGATGTACGCCCCCCCCCCCAACCCTATGTTATTGTTAATCCTTAATTCACAACTTCTCCTCCTTTCATATTTTCTTATGATCTTGCAATCTGTGTTCTTCATCCTTTAGTAAAACTTTTGTGAATTACCAATTATTTTCTCTTTCCTGCGCCTCTTCATCCGTTGATCTCGCCGATGTAATCTTTCCGCCATCTTGCCGTGTGTGTGATCCAATTCTGTCCTTTCTATTTCAGACATGTACGAGCAGGTTCTCAAGTACGGTGCTTACATCGTGGATGCTCTCTGTGCGTACACTCAGCCGGTACTAGTCTACATACCTCCATGTGGGGAGCTGAGGGGTGGTTCTTGGGCAGTGGTTGACCACAAAATCAACCCTCAATACATGGAACTCTATGCAGATATCGACAGTAGGTAAGTACCCCTCACCACCAGACTTACAGTACCCAAGTCTTACCCGAGTCTGTACCCAATTTGTATTTACTGGTACTCGTACACGAGACGTCGCACTTTTACACAGAGAAGGTCAATTTCATGTACTAATACTTGTACTAGGGGCTTTGTCCTCACACTTCAATTCTACTCACCACTTAATAATGCAAAGGGGTAATTGATTTGGACTTAGCTCTATTAATTCCTAGGACAGTTTTTCTGTGATACTACTCTACTCTCACATATGGATAGAAAAAACACAGTTCAAGGAAGGTGGGGTGTAGGCTCTGCATACAAGTTTAACTATTTATAAATAACTGATTTTTAAGACTTTACAGGTAGGTTTAAGAGGTAAGGAACCATTATTTTTCTAAAGTTATAGCTGTATTAATATTTCATGAAATGTACTACAATGTGAATGAATAATTTTCACTTTACTAACATGCATGCATTTTGGGAAGAATTTTACAAGTATTGAAAAGACAATTTCCTCTGGTAGCAGGATCAAGTCCATAACTGATTCTCTCTGTGTCTATCTACCTAGCATTTAAATATAACTCTAAAATCTTCAGACATCACAAGACATTTTCTTTCATCACCTTTCGTGTTTTCGTACGCAGGGGTGGCGTTCTGGAACCCGAGGGGATGGTGCAGATCAAATTCCGTAAGAAGGATCAGTTGAAACTGATGCATCGACTCGATCCCAAACTGAAAGAACTCCAAGAGAAGGTCGACGGCGGTAAACTCTCTACAAAGGAAAAGAAAAGTGAGTGAGCAAACTGCAAGAATAGTATAAATAGTTAACCAGCAGTAGTAGTAGCCAATGTAAATAACGAAGCTCTCAAAAACTTTAAAAATCAAAGATAAATCCAGAGAATTTCCAGGTGGAACACTGTGAAGCTGATCAGCTGGTTAATTTTCCAAACCATATCACACACCTCTTGTCCTCTCGGTTACGTCAGGTTGTAAGACCTTGTAGAGTAGAGTGGTGCAAAAAATAGGAATGAAATATTGTTAAAAAGATTATCAGAAATTAAACGTGAAATATGCATTGAGTTGTTGAGACCTGGTTTTTCACAGATGTAGATGTAAAGTCAATCAAATCTCTTCACAAACCATCTTGCAAATAATCAAGAGCAGTATTTGAAAGTAGCTGCTCTTTAAATTGTCATTGCTTTGTGTGTTCGATTTTTGAAAGAGCGTTGTTGTTTTTTGTATGTCTCTTGTCAGACGTGGATAAGAAGATCAAACAGAGAGAAGAAGCTTTACTACCGATCTATCACACTGTAGCAGCTCACTTTGCCGACCTTCACGATAAAGCTGGTAGAATGCAAGAACTTGGAGTCATTCATGTAAGTTGAAGAAGTGTGATGCAAGAGAGAGGGGAGGGGGGGGGAGGAACTCAAGTAGAGGGGTAACTGGCCTATGTATCTCCTGGAATAAAGGTATTGCATAGTCATGGTGAACCATACCCTGGAGGCTTGACTACCCTTCAAAAGGGAACTTTCTCTAAAGGCAAATGCAATGAGTATTTGAGCTGAAAGCTTTAGTCATATCTTCTCTTTATTGGGGGGGCAGGTAGGGGCAGGGTAGGGAGAACATCAGCATCATCCAGGGGAGTGCCAAATGTCTCATCAATATCTTCTCACCTATAGTGTACATCTGTGAAGAATCCAGATCACAAAAAGCATTTCCTCTTTAACTCCAGGAGGGATGATTTATTTGGAACAGTAAAACATCGAGCCATACCTTCCTTGGCTCTGTACTGAATATCTTTGCATGGTATGGGCCACGCAAATCACTGTCTGTTTGGGAAACGCAACATTTTGACAATTTGCAATTGGGATTATTTTAAATGCTTGATATATATATATCCTCTGCCAAAGGGTTTCAAATCAATTTGAGGTATAAATAAATAACATGATAGTAACAGGATAGTATGCAGAGGTAGTGTTCTCTAGGAGGAAGTCAATTAATGTGCTGTGTGAATAAACATTGTGCTATCAACCTTGTCAATAGGGTCTTATCTAACAAAGGCTTCTATTGACAAAAGATGACAAGTATTTTAGTCACCTACCTCTTGGGAGAGTTTCAACTACCTCAATCTCATTTACATCAATTCTTTGGTTTTGCTCCCCTTATACCACTAACCCAGGACATTTTACATTGGAAGACATCTCGCACCGTCCTGTACTGGCGTCTTCGCAGGCTACTACTGGAGAACGCGGCCAAGGCCAGCATCAGGGCTGTCAACGAAAATCTCTCGTTTGGAGAAATCGGTTCCATGCTCAGAAGATGGTTTGCAGAGGATCAAGGCTCAGTCACTGTAAGTCCAAAATACGACAATGCAATCCATGTAAAACACAGATTGGAACAATATCCATCCTCTCACCCCAGACTGGAACAATGTCCATCCTCCCACCACAGACTGGAACGATATCCATCCTCTCAACCCAGACTGGAACCATATCCATCCTCTCACCCCAAATTGTCTCTCTGATCATGTGCGTCGATTTGTTTTTCAGTCGGGGAGACATTTTAACTGACGTGGAATGTGACTGGGTGCCATCATTATTAAAGGAATAGGTCTACAAACAGGAGGACAAAATGCACCTCCTCCAAAGGATTTCAAAGCTTTCCCCTTCCTCCTCCCCTTCCCCCAATGTCAATGCCCATATCTTTAAGTATGAAGCAAAGAAAAAAAAAGATGTATAATTCATTTGAGTTTGTTTGTGTCCTTTTCTCTTTAGCTTTTTCTTATTTCAATTGCCATTTCTGTTTTGTTTCTTTATACCAGGGTTATCTCTGGGATGACAATCAGGCAGTCACCAAATGGTTCTTGGAACAAGAGGAACTGGAGACCAAAACAGGAAAGTCATTCTTGACAGAAAATATCACAGCACTGAAGAAAAATCACATTAAACAGCAGATATCTGAGTAAGTGTTTTATCTTTTAGATTTTTTCTTTTCTTAAGTAAGGTTGATGTCTTGGCTGTGAGTATGATAATAAGAATATTAGAATCTGTAGTTTAGTAATATTGTGAGAAAAATCATCCATCCATTATATGTTGACAACATCAGATGGCTCAAAGGTAGTTCGTTGTGTTGCATTCAACTCGAATTGTAATAGAAATAACATTTGAATCTTTTAAATATGAAAAGACCATTTGAGGTAAAGAAAATGAGGATTGTTCTGTGATGTGCAACCCCCATGTTTATTTGGACCCTTGAGGTTCAAAGCTAAACACTTTCAGACATTATACCTTGTCGTCCCGTAGATGGTGTCGCAGCCCGACATGATATTACAAGGAAACTACGTCCGGACAGACAAACTATACCGTTCTTCATTTCCTGTAAAATGTTGTCCCTGTAATAGTTTTCAGGTTGTAAGCATCGCCTAGTTTGAAAAATTCATAGACAACTTTCGCTTTCCTTTTGCATTTTTGATTGAGGGACCAAATAACCTATAAAATCGTTGCCGACATGTTTTGAAGTTTCTGGCCGGGCACTATTTCCTTCGCAAAAATGGTCCAGATGGACCCTTTCTACGGGGCACAAAATAAAATGCTAGATAGGTACTTTTAAGTTTTTATTCACTCGACAGAGTGATGATTTACAAGAATAGAACTCTTCTTGGTTAATACCATAAATTTCCACTTTTCGATTATTTTTCAACTTTCTTTTGTAGGATGATATCAAAGAACCCAGATGTGGCCTTTGACACCATCATGGCCATTGGTCAAGTCCTGACCAGCAGTCAAAGGTCAGAGGCCGCACAGGTGCTAACATCGTACGAAACCTCCAATTTACCGACATGACGTTCATGCATCCACTCCACCGAACCATAAAGTTTTAAACAACTTTTTTTGTTTTAAATAGTGACAAATGTCATAAAGTGCTACAGGTTCAGTAACCTTAATACATTTAAGAAACTTTTATTTGTTTTACCGAAAGAAATTGCAATAATTTGCATTAATATTTAATACTACTTTGCAAATAGTGAGTGTCTTTGCAAAGAATAGGTTGACACTAATGTTCTGATAATGAGAATGTCATTATGGTTAATTTTGTGTCCCGATGTTTCTAATTATACAGGGTCTGATATAAATTATATATTTTGGTTTTTACTGAAAATCTTACTAATGAAGACAAGGTTTGGTAAGTTTTTAAGTGGCTTTTATACACAGTTTTTGCATTCATTTCACCAGGATAAGTATGTCAACAATTTATGGGTAGTAGCTCGTGCACAGTTAAAACTTGTAGGCAAAGTTATCTCAGGTTAAAGGTGTTAATTATTTATCAGATTATTAAGTGTTGTTGTGAAAATCAAATGTGATGCTGTTGAAAATGCATCTGACCACTGCCCAGGTTAGAGGTGGTTGGATTATTTAGTAGTCATTATAGGTGTAAATACAAATAATAATAATAATAATAAAGTAGCATTATTTAGGTTAAAAAGTGCAAAGCGTAGAAAAGTGAACTGTAAAAGTGAATTTGTTTGTTTACAAGAATGTCACTTTAACTGTATGTAAGTGATTTTTGCTGTTGCAATTCTTACATATTACTGTAAGAATTCATATCGTTCCTGTTCAGAGTGTCTGTACCTCATTGTGGCCGTGTGTGAATGGATGACAGCTATTGTTATGTGAATGTGTAAATGTTAAGTGTCAGTATCTTCTCTGTGCAAACTGTGTAAATGTTGCATTTTCTGTAGACAAAATCATGTTAAAAACAATGCATTGCCTCCTTAATTCCATCTGTTTGGTAAAACAAACAGTGGTAATTATGAAAGAACTTTTCCACCTCTGTACTCATCGAAATGGGTATGATGTCCCCCCCCTTTTTATTTTTGGAATAACATGCTTTTTTAAATGCCTACACATGACCGTGTCCGAATATGTGCTTATTTGTGTATGTTTGGTCTGTCTTAAATATGTATGTGGTATCATGGTTAACGTAGTCGTTCCTTTTATTCTGTGTTCTCGTCATGCTTTAACCATACATACCTGCCACACAAAAGGTGCTTGTAAGAGATTTGAGGGGATGGGGAGGTACTTGGTGTACAAGCATATTATGGAATTGTGCGGGAGTAAAGATAATGTATAACAAAGTGTAACAATAAAACCACCATCTCCCACTTGGATTTTCACCACATTACTGAACAGATGCCTGCAAACAACTGGATAACTTTGGATACAGGCCAAAATACTGGACGGGCCAGGGGGGTGACATCCACCCCCCGTCCCCTCCACCCACCCTCAATTTTCACAGGTCCACATTTTCTCAGGGAGGGTATAATTTATTGTTCTTATAAAATAAAATAGATACCCCTTCCCCAGGATGGTGTTCAACAAAAATTGTCTACCTCTTCTGTGAAAGACTCCAGCTCGTAGAAAATCCTCGGTATGGGCCTGGGATCTATCGTCTTGCAGCCCAGCAGAGGGCAAAGAAATCGACGAAGGTTGCCCTTTTACTTCCACCATTGGACATATATGTGTGATACATAATTTAAAATTCAGAGCTGAAAGTGCACTGCAATGAGTAAATATAAGTGGACCATAAACGTGCTTTAAGCATGAGTACACATTAATTAAGTAGTTAATTTCTAACTTGATCAATTTTTTACTACCAAATTGACTGGTGGTAATGTTAAGGTTATTAAATCTGGCGTACGCAACTGCGAGGATTGGACAACACTTTTGATTTCTCTATCACTCTATTCTTATTTCTTATTATGATTACCTCTCTTTTCTTTTTACATTTTTTTGCTTTTTGATAAATTTTGTCCACTTAATATGAAGTTTTAGTAACCTGTTCAACAATATTTGGTATGTGTGTGTGTGTGGGGGGGGGGGGGGATTTGATTTGCTAGGAGAATGTGTGCACAATGAATTTAATATCAGTTTAATAGCTGTAAGGGTGCATAGACTTGTGAGAAACAACTTGCCCCTTGTACTGCTCTCTTGGCATCTGATGTGTAGGTTTCCTGTTAGGTCAAGATCAAGTTTGTATTGATATCCTGTTCAAAGGAGGGCGGGCATTAAAAGATATATTGTTAAATATTATCGTGCATAAATTATACGTTAGTTCAAATAGTTTGTAATAGTATGTGAAGGTGCTTTAATTAAACAGATAGCTGTATGTTAGAATTAACATACATTTTTTGCTGAGTTGTTTGTAAAATTTGAATTATTAGCCCAAAATAGGAAAAGTCTTTTGTGATAATATTGATAAATATGAATGCTGGAAATGTGAAGTATGAAATACTGGGAAAATACTGGGAAAATAAAAATATTGGAAACAGTTTTATTCACACAATTGTAGAAACAATTGCCATCAGTATGATGACTCTCTAGATGTCAAAAATATTAGGGCTGAAAATCGGAGATAATTTATACCAAAGACGGAAAAGTTCAGTCAAGTCAGTATCAAAATTCAACCAAATTTGTTGGGAAGCAAATATGGTTGTATATTAGGTCCCTTCCCCAGGCCACAACATCTGCCACTGGAGGGTCGCTGCTATGAAGGTGGAAATTTGTAGTTTCAAAAGAGAAGGTTGACTACTAGTATTCTATCGGACTAAACAATGTCGTCGTGAGCTGTTTCGAAACAAGAAGTAACCTTAGTGTGGATGCAAGTGTAACTGTTGTTAATTATATACCGTGAGTGTGCATTTAGGAGCAATTTTAAACAAACTCTTATTTCTACAGACCAAATTGAGATCAATTGTTAGTGCAATGTTGCAAATAAATTTTGTGCCTTCAATCCTTCAAGATTCATTAATTTCTGTTTACTTTCTGCTTCTCCATTTCTCCTCCATGATTATGTCAGTTGTCAACAATTTATGCTGGTTTTTTTCTTCTTTTCTTTGGGGGGGGGGGGGTGTTCTTTTCAATTTGGGTTAAAAACGAAAATCTGTCGGTCATTTCGTGTAGCTTCTTCTATGATGAAGTTGTAGTACATACTTCATGTCTTACGTTTGGTTAGTATTTGGTAATACAGTTTGCTTGTTGACTTAATGAAGGGTACCCAGGGGCGTCACCATGACGGTATGTTAAATGGACATACATTCCCACTGCCCTCCTCCCCTCACCCTTTAAATGATTGTCTGGCTGGACAATTAAAAAATATCGAAATGGTGGGTACGGCCTATATCGAGTAGAACAAAGTGATTATAGAGGGCAAGGTCGAAGCGACTAATGTCGGTCTGGAAAATTCTCCCAGTTACAGGGAACATGTAAAAGCCCGGTCAGTGCCATGATCCATCGAGTCTTTCTGGTAGATTAATGATCACCCGATTTCACGGAACAGTACAAAAAAAAGGAGCCTAACCCACCCCCCTCCCACCCCTCCCACCCGTCATCGGACTTCATTGACCCCACCTGCTGTTATCGAAAATGGCATTCAGCAATGATACCAAACAGTGGGTTGGTTCCTTTAAAAACATACGGACGTGTATATTACTTGTACGTAGACGTGAAGCTCGCATTACTAATCCTCTTCATACAGCGAATAATTCCTGCAACATTATATCAAACATCTGAAATTTCCAAGTACCAGTTACAAAGTTTACCGTTTGTACACACTAAGCCTATAACGTAGCTGGCTATTTCTATTATTTTAGAAATGATCAATAGTTTCAACTTGGAACCTGCACCACTGTTCCAAAATGATGGCAATTTTTTTGGGTTTTTTTTTTGTTGGTTTAATCCGAAATTCTCCTGGCAGAGTTAACTTACTCGGATGTCTGTCTGCGCGTGGATTAGTCCAATTTTAGTTTTGAATTGTGAAGTTATTGTAAACTGATCATAATTCCCGACAAGAATATCCATTGTCTGGCTACGAAACTAGGTCACCTTATCCATTCTCAAGTCAATAAACTTTTTTTACAATTGTTATACTAGTATATTCATAACTGGCTGAGTGTGGATATACTGTGATACTCATAACTTCTTATATCTTTTATTTTATGTATAAAAGTAAGTTGGCCTGACGTTTCGATCCTAGCAGGATCTTCTTCAGAGGCTAAATGACAAGTACAGTAACAGAAGGGACAAAAACATGCACAGAATACAGACAGGTTAATGAGCACGGTGAACACAATGAGATACATGTAAGGGGATTAGTAGACAAGGGATGGAGGGAAGAAAGCAACAGGGGAAGAGGAGAGGTAGGAAATAAACAGTAGAGGGACAAAGAGAGGATTAAAGGAACAGGGTAGGGAATAAACTTTTATTTTATTTTAATCTGTCTCTGTTCTAGTCACTTAGTTATTTGCTTTCCATATGTACGTATCATTTGGTCCGTATTTATAAATTTGATATAACTTATACTGG
The DNA here is from genome assembly GCF_037975245.1 of Apostichopus japonicus. Taxonomy (NCBI): domain Eukaryota; kingdom Metazoa; phylum Echinodermata; class Holothuroidea; order Aspidochirotida; family Stichopodidae; genus Apostichopus; species Apostichopus japonicus. The sequence goes on from NC_092574.1 coordinate 19,613,623, forward strand.
AATAAAGGAACTGAAGTTGCAAAAATTGAAGAAGAAGAAAAAAAAAACTAGTAGCATAATAAAGTACAATGGATGATACTAAGACACACCCTGATAAGTCGAACACATTTTCGTCCATTCGTTAAGAGGCCAAACAATCAATTAAATTTCCGATCGCCGTGAGTACGCCAAATCAGCGAAAAAAAAAACAATCAGCAGACAACAGAACAAATTAATCAGTGATATTATGTTTGTCGCAACAATAATTATAGCCGAGAAAATATTGGTCTATTGTTCAAGTATAAAGTTCGCGATATTTTTATTCAAACGATTGGTTGGTATATGACCAATAGTTGGTCTATTCATTTTTTTATGACACCGTGGTGAACTTACAAATTTGTCTGAGCTACATGTATGTAGACAGAATGGAATCCACGGCCAGGGTACCAGCCCCACCCCACCCAGCCCCACGGTTTCTAAAACAGTTTTGGCAATAATAAATTAGATGCGAATGTAACTTTTATATAACAAGTTACTGGAAGACTTTAGCATGCATGCATCCTTAAGTTTGGTTGATGTCTTCATCTGCACCACTTTTTCGGTAATATTTGCTGACACTTGTCTCCCCCTCCCCAACCCCCATCCCCTCTTCTGAGATATCCCGCAAACGCCACTGGTAAAGGTCTCAGTATTAACTGCGTGTGTCGCATAACCTGATACAATACATATTTTGAACTCATTGGCTGAGACCCGATTGGTGAATATCCTATAGAAGCGCCAAAAGCTAGACAACTTTGGGCTGATCAGTTTCCCCTCTATTATGGAGCCTTTCTTTTTCTGTGGTCATTCCGAAATCTTTTCCTCTGCACCGGTAAATGTAAGCGAGTTCACAATGTCAGCTGGTAGCCTCGTCATTGCGTTACGAAACAATCAAAAAGTTTTGAACTTGCGAGGTAGCACTGAACGACAATCAAAAATTTACACGCGTTCCGATTTGTGCTGTGGTATATCTGAATGTTTGATGTATTGTAACATAATATTGGCAGCATGTGTGGGTGTCAAATTAATATCATGCCCCAATTGCGTCTTGTAAGTAGACCGAAAAGTAGGTCCATTCGATATAGGTCAGATAGTGGCACACTTTAAAAGGACAAACACATTCAAGTTGTTGGTTTTGGTTCTACAAATCGGGAGTTTCTTACCTCTTTTTTTGTCCGTTAATGAAATCATGAATCTAGAATACATGTAATTAAATGTCTACAGGAGACGTGACCTGCAAAATGAAAAAAAAGTAGGTTACCGCTAATTCGGTGAACTTATTCGAAAACCATTGGAGAAAAGCTATTCTGCTGAAAATCTAGAGAAATAGGCTTTTGTGCTTGCCGGTTGTTGAAGGAAATTTGAAGCGTTATCTCTGATCAAGTTCGGTGTAGAGAGAAACTAACTGAGTGTGCCGCATCGTCCAAAATCCTTTACAACCAGTGGCGCGAAGGCCTTTAAAACAAGAGGCGCATTTGTCGCAGTAATAGGGTAAAACTAGCATTTGCCGCGACCCGAGGAAATCGGCGAATTCGGCACTTAAATGTGGTTCCCCCGGCTCCTCGGTTCTAAACCGTTACACCGGTAGGCTAATCCACCCCTAGGGAGGATTGCAGATGACCACTATAGCGTGACATGGTAGCCGTTGGTTACAGGACGGCGAGGTAATTCGAAATATGTTAGAGGACTCTCCTCATACCAGGCACCGGTCTATTTGTAGTTGCTTAAAGATTACGCGATGTGATTGGACAATGCTGGAACTTTGAACAGTTATGACGTCATACATCGTTCGTGTACATACTTAAAGGGACATTCCGTTGCCGCAGTGAAAGATATTTCAAACTGTTAGTTGAAGAGCCCATCTCAATATCTCGTCATCATTAAACTTGACATGATGGCACCATTCACCTCTCTATTCAGTCCCGATTTGAGCCCAAAAATCCAAACTTTCCCTTTTCATATGGAAATGCCCCTTGATTATTAAATGTACCCTTTCACCATTTTGTGTAACTACAAACGTGCCCTTTATTAACTAAAAAAAAGTGTCCAAAACAATCAAATACTGGAATTGTTTGTACAGAATGAGGGCTTTTTCGGAACGTATTGATGTGATCCGGTGGTTTTTCTTCTTAAATAAAATTTCCGTCCTACCTACCTCACCCCCCCCCCCCGCCCTCCCCAAGATTGAGCCATGTTCCGCTGCCCCCGACTGTATCATATATGGGAGCGATGATCAATGTTATCAAATCAATCTTGTTTCAATTGTAATGTATGTATTTTAGATCCTTCTGCAAGCAGGAACTCGCAAAGAAGCCATCATTGGCTTATCAAAGCCACAAGCTGACCGAAGTCAGTCTCTTAGATTCATATTTAATAATATTCTAGTCGGGCTGCAGAAGGTGGGCGCGAACAGATACTTTTCACATTAAGGAGGGAATGATCAAAGGTTCAGGTATATGATATTAAGATCACTTGATATCATCGAGTCAGTTTGTAAGGGAGTTTACGGATAGACCATTCTCAAGTAGAATTGAGGTGTAAAGGAAGTAATGTGGATATCCAAAAGTCGAATCCAAGATAACCGCTGACAAAGATGAACGCATATCCAGAAACGAAAAATGATCAACTGTATTATTCAAAATTTGTAAAACAGAACAGGAAGTTGATAAAACACCCGTTAATTCCTGGCGAGTCTCAAACTCCGGTTAGTAGGTTTTTTCGATCATGTTGCTTCTTCATAACTTATGACATTGGCATTATATTCTTTAAATGACTTTTGATCGACAAGAATAGCAATCAAACATAAGAAAATATAAAACAGTGGCCATTTTTTGGCAGTTGTCTGCCCTCGATATATGGAAACTACATTTCCTGAGAAGGTCGTTCGCGTTAGCTAAAATATCCCACCTAGCTAGCGGTGATCCAAGCATCTGCTCACTCTCTGCGTGTGTTGTTTTCGCTCGACTTCTCACGTCGCATACCGTAAAGAAGATAAAAGGGGCGAAATAAGACTCTCTATTTTACACCACTTATACAATAACAAAGTGGTACGCCGTATTATATTTTCGACATTTTTAGTTGGTCATTTTGATCCCTTGAGAGATAAGTAACATTCACCGTAGCGATGTAACAAGAGTTGCCTCTGTAGCATAAGACATTGAGAAATAGTTTAACCAAGATAGAAAACCAACTGTGACCGCGGGTTTAAATTGATTTACATTATTTGGACTTGCGAAAACCTACTTACTTGGCAATGGCACTTCCTTTTGGTTTCCGGATTATATGGATTGGATTAATTTTTCTCCCGAATATTCGATCTGGTAAGTATAATATCTTTGTGTTATTCCAGGAAAATAAATTTGATAAAATGTGTGGTTATTATAGGGTGGCGTTGTGATAACCAAAGTGGACAACAAATGGTAATAGTTTATTTTGTACAGTCAATATCAATTGTTTATATTAGTTATTTGCAGTTTTACCATAATAGCAGATATTTTTAGGGTAAATTCCTGATCTTGAAGTCAGTTGAGCAATTGACATGCAGGACGTGTGGATGTATTACATGGAGATTTATATATAACAGTTGGTTACCGTGGTAACCGTATTCCACTCAGCGACGTAGCCAGGAATTTGAAAGGGGAGGAGCACTTTTTGCGATTGATATGGGGGAGGGGTCTAAGGGCAGGTGGTGTCCCCCTCCCCTTTGAGATATTTGAACAATTGAAGGTCCTTAGATGCGATCTGGTGCAATGTTTTGCCAGTTTCATCATTATCATATGATATCATATATCAGATTTTGTTTCCTGTTTGAATTCTTTTACATGTTCTTTTACATAATATATCAAAAAGACAAAAATAGTGCTCTTTTACAATTTTTCCAGAAGGATGGTTCTTGTTTATTGTCCAATGTCTGGACTTTAATCCATTGGCCGAACTGAACTGATGGACAATATAAACTTTCATATCTTGTAAGACAGCCAGATGTGCAGAGGCCTAAACACAAATATCATTATCGCAGCGTATTAGCAGTGTACAGGCGCGTAGTGAGGAATTTGCCAAGGGAGGGGCGAACCTGTAGGCAAATTATCAGAGCCGCAGATTCGACATTGGAAACTACCTCAGCGTAGCGCCACCACGAGTTGGCGCGAAGCGTACAAGACAATTTTGGCCGAAAATGACTCCCAGATCGCGGGAAATGGCACTTCTCAGGCCTTGCAAGTTGCATCTTAGCATTTTCTATTTGAAATTACTAGCAATATCATTTGTATATTTGTATATTTATTTGTTTCATCACAATTTACAGTGTGACGGGAAGTCTCCTATAAAGCCTGTAAGGCTTAACAAAGTAGGAGACTCCCCAAAAAGAAAAAAAAGAAAGAAAAACTTAAGAATAGAAAAAGAAAAGTTAATAGTAGCATCTACAATGATGAAATAATCGAATTGACTCTACTTGAAATTAATAATGTTAATAAGCAATCCTAACAATCTTTATAATGATCTTAATCGCAAACACACACAAGAATAAATCCATCAATAGTGAGAAATAATTACAGTTTGGAGATTCCTTTTGAATACAGAGTAAGTAGGCTTATTCTTAACATTATCCTGGAGATTATTCCACGTTTTTATAGCACGAATACGAGGGTTAAAAGAACTTAAAGTACTTCGTTGGGATAAAACATGGGCGTTATTACAATGGCGTGTTTGATGGTTGTGGATGAGTCTATTACTATATATAAAATCTTTAAAAGCCTCGGGTAGCAATCCATTCCATGCTTTATATGCAAATGTTGCAAGCTGGACTCTTATAATATCATTTAGTTTTAATAAATTTAATCTTTTGTATAATGGGCTAGTATGATCACGTGGTGCAGCATGTGATATATGGCGGATAGCTTTCTTCTGGAGGACACATAGGTGATTAAGATTTGTAGAATAGGTTCCTGACCAAATAGTCGTGCAATAAGTTAATTGGGGTAAAATCAGAGTAATCACTGGGGTAAAATCATAAAAACGTACAAACAAAATATGCCCAAGGGGGGGGGGCCGCCCCTTCGCCCCTCCCCCCCTCTTGGCTACGCACCTGACAGTGTAATAATCATTTATAGGAAGTGCGTATCACGTACGATTGCTAGCTTAGCTTCATAACATGCTATTCGTGCAACAACTTAGGACGAATCATAGAAAGGATGAGAACGAACGTTGTCGACATGGGCGGCGATCCTGGGGGGGGGGGGGGGGGAAGGGGGGATATATCCCCCCATGAAAATGGGTGGAGGGGATGTAATACACCATATCCCCCCCCCCCACCAAATGCCAGGGATAAGAATATTTTCATGCCTACATTTATGCATCATCGTGAATGTACGGCTCTTTTTTAGCTCATTTCTCGCCTACCATAAACGCATTGCGATCTTTTCAAATAAAGCGTCTTTATAAAGCAAGAATAGTTGACTGTAGGCTTCATTGGCCCTATAACAACAAAAGGTATTATTGCACCCACGGTATTGATATAGTACATATATGCACCCTCATAGTATTCATATAGGCCAGGGTTGTCCAACCTTTTGCAGAGGAGGGCCACATGGAATGATTATGATGAAGGAGGGGCCGCATGAACCCTACGCTCGATTTTTCGCACTGATTTATTTTCCTTCCTGATAAAACAGATGAGTAAAGTCCAGCCGCCCCCTCCGCTGAGAGTGTCACACAAACTGACCTGTATGCAGTTTTTTGGACCCAGAAGGTTCGAATGATTGATTATATAGCTTCAAATTGTTATCAATAAATCTGCTCACTAAAATTTTGCACCGTACAAGCATCTCTGGCGGGCCGGACGCAACCCTGCGGCGGGCCGGACTGTGGCCCGCGGGCCGTAGGTTGTACAACCCTGATATAGGCCCTATAGTAGGCCTACACACGTACATGTTCCCTCGAACAGCATGTTACCAGGGTAATGCTTAATACACGTTTCACCTGGATGTCCTAGCAATCGGTACCTATAGGAATGTAACTATGTGTAATTGTGTATTGCATGTGTATAGGCCTATAATAGCCTGCATGAGGCCATTTTCTTCATCGAATAATATAAAAGAGCTCTCGAGCATTTTAACGTAGCGCCTGAAACAAGATTGACAGGGGCAATTTTCCCAAAATAACACCCGAAATTAAAAAAAAAAAAAAAAAGTATTTTGGATCCTGATTATGAGATATTTCGGACATGATTTCCCTATTTTAAAGTTGGGTATATGCCGCTTGGAAACCTCGGGAAGTGCCGTTTCCGGCCATCTAGAGGGTTTGTAAATCCCCAAATTTTCTTGTACGCTTCGCGCCAACCGATGGTGGCGCTACGCTTAGATAGTCAACAAGGTCATATCCCCCCCACTCGGAAGTACGGATCGCCGCCCATGGTTGTCGACATCGTTGTGCATACGGTTCGATCGTGACACTCCATCGAGTGCAGTTAGGTAGGCAATAAGTATTTTATTACGCAGTGGCCAACTGTAGGCTTGTAATAGTCTTTAGGCTAAATGTGAGCAGTTGAATCAGTAGGCCTGAATGTTACTACGATTATAATCGAGTTAACGGAGCTGACGAGTATTCAAGATCAAAAGAGCGCTGACAAAATACCATGCTAAAAAAAACAACAGTTTAAAAAAATCGACACTGAAGGGGGGGGGGGGGGTTGCAGTCGCTCCCCCTGGCTACGTCCCTGATTCCACTTCTGACACCAGATTCAGTCCAAACACTCGAGAAATGTTCCCATGCAAGAATGAAGCCGTTCTTTTCCTTCAAAAGGTCACAATTCAAAATCTTGTCGTTATAGCTTCAGTCGATAATTACAGTAAGGTCATAGGCGGGATTACGAGATGGGGGCATAAGCGTAGGAGCCCAATTTGATTGGGGGGGGGGGGCTGTAACGACTTGCCCGAAAAATATAATCAAAAGCTTTCGCGCGCTGCTCGCGCGTTCAACATCTTAATGTACATATCATATAGGCATGCATCAGTTATGACATCGCCTGCCTATTACATATATACAACCCTTTGCCGTGTTATTACTCTTCCATATTGGTTAGAATTTTTGGGGAAGTCCATCTACATAAGACATTTCGTGGTTTGTATTAGCATCCCGCGGTATACTGCGCAACTTTCACGGACCGTACGGTACACGATGGCATGCGATGTAATAACCGACGCATGCCTATATGATATGTACATTAACATGTTGAACGCGCACGGAGCGCGCGAAAAATTTTGGTTATATTTTTCGGGCAATTCGTGACAGCCCCCCCCCCCCCCAAATCAAATTGCCTATGATTAGACACATTACATGCTCTTCACCACGGGACGAACCAGTCGTCTGTTTGAATCCTTGAACTTACTCAATTTGCATGACCTAATTACTTATGCGTCTGATTACTAATTACTGATAACTGACTCACTATGAGCTGCTTCCAAGTTCTTTTTCTTCCTTTTACACAGTCAACAATTCTGTTCATAACTATACCACACTAGACAATCTAAGCGGACTTCATACTGTTGTTCGTTGATAAAGATGCTTCTAAAAGATGTCTCACGTGTCGATTTGGAACACACTGCCTCAGAATTGTCAGTTGCGTCTCTGAGGAAAGGGCTAACTTTTATTAGTATAACTATTTAAGTTGTATAGGTGGGTGGGAGGGAGGGTTGTGGTGGGAGGGTGTGGTATGCTCTGAGTTTGAAAAGGATATCTTTGATGAATTATAATATGGAAAGTTCTTTAAAGCGCAAATCTGTTTGCAATAACTTCCTGGTACTATAATATTCGGAATGTGCATCCGGACCCTGCACCCTAGGCTTAGTGCATGTGCATTATCGGCGTTCCGTGTACGGCTTCTATACGTTTAAAGGGTTTTACTGTATGTATATCAGTGTGCATTATATAGAACGATCAAACATTGTAGTGCACATTACGTTGTATTCGATGATGAAAGGCGAAGGAATGCGTAACTGAATACCGAAGTCAAATATGCGTTCAATAAATTATGACCTCATCTTTAAAGGAATACTTAAGTCATCAGCTTACAACAATCCATCTTTAAAGGGATACTATAATTATCAGCTTAAAGCAAATGGTTTGTTAGCGACGTTACGACTCTCATCCCTGACGAAAGTCTCAATCAAAATAATATATAGAAAACAACAAAAGTAGTATCTAAGCATATTGTGGTTCTTATTCAACTTCTGTCTTAAGCCTCTTGTTTTTCTTCGAAGCGTTCATTGCGAAATAGATGAGATTTCACGTATCGTCCTAGTATACAACAATTTGGCAACGATCCACGGTTTGGTTGATAAAGTTAACACCTGGCTTGATGATATTTAAGTAATCGAACAAACATTGAAGAAGACAACATTTTCTAATAAGACTTCCGAAATAAGAGCATTAAGGTGAACCTTCCTGGCTTCTCTACTTCCTATGAAACTTTTCCAATATGTATAGGAAGGGGTGACCCGGTTGTAGGGACTTAAGTTGAGTGCATATGAAAGCGATACACAGAGACAAAGTCGTATGTCTCCACTTTACCATGAAGGCCAAAAGTGCCATAATTGGTCAATTAAAAGGTAAATTACTTGAACTAAATCATGCAGTTCTAGCAATGACTTTTCCAATCAATTATTGCTAGCAAGCATTTGGAGATTGTTGTATGCGAGTTATACGAGTCTCGACATACGGTATGGCATGCAATCACCATCTCGTGAATGGGTATGGCATGCAATCACCATCTCGTGCATGGGTACGGCATGCAATCACCATCTCGTGCATGAGTACGGCATGCAATCACCATCTCGTGCATGGGTATGGCATACAATCACCATCTCGTGCATGGGTATGCCATGCAATCACCACCCCGTGCATGGGTATAGCATGCAATCACCATCTCGTGCATGGGTATGACATGCAATCACCATCTCGTGCATGGGTATGGCATGCAATCACCATCTCGTGCATGGGTATGGCATGCAATCACCATTTCGTGCATGGGTATGGCATGCAATCGCCATCTCGTGCATGGGTATGGCATGCAAGCACCATCTCGTGCATGGGTATGACATGCAATCACCATATCGTGCATGGGTATGGCATGCAATCACCATGTCGTGCATGGGTATGACATGCAATCACCATCTCGTGCATGGGTATGACATGCAATCACCATATCGTGCATGGGTATGGCATGCAATCACCATCTCGTGCATGGGTATGATATGCAATCACCATCTCGTGCATGGGTACGGCATGCAATCACCATCTCTTGCATGGGTACGGCATGCAATCACCATCTCGTGCATGGGTATGGCATGCAATCACCATCTCGTGCATGGGTACGGCATGCAATCACCATCTCGTGCATGGGTACGGCATGCAATCACCATCTCGTGCATGGGTATGGCATGCAATCACCATCTCGTGCATGGGTATGGCATGCAATCACCATCTCGTGCATGGTTACGGCATGCAATCACCATCTCGTGCATGGGAATGGCATGCAATCACCATCTCGTGCATGGGTATAGCATGCAATCACCATCTCGTGCATGGGTACGGCATGCAATCACCATCTCGTGCATGGGTATGGCATGCAATCACCATCTCCTGCATGGGTACGGCATGCAATCACCATCTCGTGCATTGGTATAGCATGCAATCACCATCTCGTGCATGGGTATAGCATGCAATCACCATCTCGTGCATGGGTATGGCATGCAATCACCATACCGTGCATGGGTATGGCATGCAATCACCATCTCGTGCATGGGTATGGCATGCAATCACCATCTCGTGCATGGGTATGGCATGCAATCACCATACCGTGCATGGGTATGGCATGCAATCACCATCTCGTGCACAGGTATGGCATGCAATCACCATCTCGTGCATGAGTATGACATGCAATCACCATATCGTGCATGGGTATGGCATGCAATCACCATCTCGTGCATGGGTATGGCATGCAATCACCATCTCGTGCATAGGTATGGCATTCAATCACCATCTCGTGCATGTCATGGGTAAAGCAGGCAAAAGGCGGCGGAGCTAGGGCACTGTGTATCGCGGGCACGTGCCCTCTCATTTTTGAAAAGCACCAAAATTGCTTTCCGGGGAAAAAGGTAAAGACAGTGCCGTCGAGAGGGACACTCCCGGTTCCGGACCTCTCCTCCACCCCCTCCCATTGTTTAGCTGGCTACGACTATCACTATACTGGTATCTGACTATCATGGGGAATTCAGGGTTATGAAAAGGAGGGGGAAAAGCCCTGGGGTCGTTGAAGCAGAATCGCTTTTCATTTAAAAAAAAGGAAGAGATTTTACACGTGATAGGGTACATTCTGAACATTCATATTTAGACTATAAATTAGGTCTATAGTTAGGTCTTTTCGCAAGGTTGTACTTGTTTTCTGCGTGGGGTTGAAAAGGGGGCATACATCACACGCTCCTGATCCGCCCGGGGACATTGTGACACAACCCCCTCCCATATCCCCTTCTGCGTACACTCAAATCTAAAAATTGGAAAATGAAAATACACTACAATATAGTTCCCTCCCCCCCGAACCCCCTTCCCCCCTTCCCCCTCTTCAGCCATGGTTAGAGACGGTATTCTTACTTGGGCGGATCTGGTGACGAATGGAAGACTTACGTAACTTTAAAGTATAATAAAACATACCTATATAACTAAGTAAAAACAGATATATTGCATTAGGAACACACCTATAGGCTAGTCTATTATATGTGTGATGTAAAAACAAACGTATACAGGTATACATCAACAACAGGCGAGAATTTCACATAAAACACCTGGAATGCGGAAGCAAGACAGACTAACAGGCGATATAGCCTTGACATTGACTATAACAGCTGACAGAATAGCGGCATTGTTAAGGGAAACGATAGTAAAAGATCAAATGCAGGGAGCGAATTAAGACTTTAAAGAGGGCTAGTCTCTTGTCTCGTCTCAGTAAATCTCCAGTTATTTGGGTTTTTATTTACTGGATTTCGAGGTCTTCATTGTCGTACTCTGCATAACGGCCACTGCCATCTTTTTGTTCTTTCATTTTTATAAAAAAAAAATTCTGGTTTGGCGTAAGTCTGATCACAACGGGCAGGTTATTCAGGGCCGGAAGTGACGTAAAGGGGCTCAATACATCGTACTGACTGCATGAGGCACTTATTTGTGTATGTAAGGTTAGAACGACCCATGATAACCATTCCTCTAGTAGGCCTAAATATAGCGGTACAGAGCTCATGGGAATACACTGACTTGCACGATGTTAACATCTCGAAAATGTTGAGAATGTTTTATCGATGACTGTTATGTGTTTTGCTAGCATATTAATGGCAACACCGATACAGTTTATACTCCATAAGCTTCTACGCCGTGAATGCTTAGTCTATTAGTGCTACGGGAAAAGAATCCCTTTAACTTCTTAAAACATATCACCAATTTACAGCGATGTTATGTTGCAATAGGGGGCCCCGTGCCATTTGTTCCGATAATATAACAAGTTTTCATAGGTCTGACAAAACCTGTGGAACACGCCATGCTGGTACAGCGGTAAACGTTTAATGAAAAGAAGGAGAGTTGGCCCATGGGGTGGCCCATGGGGTGGAAGCCACAAAGGTCTGCCAGTATAATGAATTACACAACTTTTGTCCTTTGTTTTTCATCAAGAGGATTGAACTAGTGAAATGGATATCAATCCGTGTGTGGAGTTATGGACAAATTGTTTCACATACCTGAAAATATGTTATCGCCTGGCGGACAGTGACGTGAAAGGTGTGGGGGGGGGGGAGGGATCCAAATTTCCTCTGACTGAGTCAGCTAGGAAGCACGAACCTTTATGGATCGGTAGTGGGTAGATCACAATCTAACGAATGAGAAATTTTCCTGTGGGGTCGTTGACTAGGAATCCCCTGTAGGGGGTGGTGTAGGGGATATTCAAACATAATTCAGAGGTTCGAAACCGGTAAGGAATATATATATATATATATATATATATATATATATATATATATATATATATATATATATATATATATATATACATTTACCGCAATAGGTTCATACTGAAAGTGTGCATTCAATTGTACCGTCAATGAATTTACCACTCTTTTAAAGCTGTTTGTCACATTTAATTTAACCGACTTTTCTTATTCTTCTCTCTTTCGCTGCAGAACAACTCTGCAACGATGCTATGTCTAACGTACCCGATGGTATGATCGTTAGCTGCTCGTTAAGGTGTGCGAAGTACGGCTATGAGATTGAATCACGTGATTATGTACCCCACAGAGTCCAATATTTTCACCTGACACAAATCAATTTTACAGAAGCAAGATGTGTAGGTAAGAGTTGTGATCAAATCTAAAGTCTACATTTTTTAACCATTAACTTGAACTTTTATTTACCGTTAGTAACCTGGGCCGAATTGTATATCTACGGAAGACTAATACGGCCATACTCGAAGGGGGAAAAGATTTCACTACTAAATTCAAATAATGTGTGTGTATGTATGTATTTTAGATCTTCTTGCAAGCAGGAACTCGCGAAGAAGCCTCATTGGCATATCAAAGCCACAAGCTGACCGAAGTCAGTCTCTTACATTCATATTTAACGTCCATTTTATGAATTGTCAATTGTCAACAACTCTGTAACTGGACGACATACATTAATCTTGGAGTGACTCGAACTGGTGACCTTATGATTGAAAGGCACCGGCGTTAACCGCTGAGCTAACCCTCCACACATAATACTTGAAAAAAAACTTCAAGATAGCCAAAATATATAATATTACTAAAGAACAAAATCGAAACACACTATTACCAAAACTAAAAAAAAAATCATCCACCAAAATTTAAATCTGAAAGATTAACTCTCTACAGCCAGATATCAAAGTTTAAAAAAAAGAGCTAAATATAATCACAACTAAGCAAATGCGAAAGTCAACACGATAGAATCAAAATCATTCTCGATGTATGAAGCGGAATAAAAACAAAAAAAGTCAGGTCAACACGACCTAATGATCCATATTGGTACTGTAGCATCACAGATTTACAAAATGGCAACCCCCAGACATCACTTATAAACTAGGATATCTCATAACCGGAACAAGAGTTTTCTCGGGTCAGTTGTTCATTACACAGATCAACATAATAATAAATTTAATTATGATATATCTGTGTTGTTTCTCCTTTAATTTGAAAAATTTCAATTTGAAAACTTGAAATTTTGAATTTGAAAACTCAACTTTATAAAGTTAAGCAACCCATCAGCAAACTTTCTTCTCCTTTTGTTTTAATCGTGAGGGGGAGGATGTCATATTTTGATATGGCATAATTTGTCTTCCGTACATACCTGCACGGTATATTTGGCCGCTCGCGGTTCCTACTTTTAGAGTTCAAAGACTTTAGAACGACGTTTTGAATTCTTACATGTAAAGCTCTTCGTTGAAACCAATTGATCAAATTTCAGTTTTAAGTAATAAAACAAACTTCAGAAAAATATCTCACTCTGTCTTGAAAACATGTAACTAATCATTTTCGACAGATGTTGATTTCTTGACCAGGGTTGATCTCTGAAGCGAGAACTATATTCATTTCTCTTCAATAGGTGATCATACTCTGTAGGTTATTAAAACAACTTCTATCGGCTCAGATAACAATTTTATTATTCTGGTTTTAGAAAAAATGTTCTTTATACATTACGGGCTCTTAAATCAATCAAAGTGACTGATTTACGTAGTTTAACACGTCGACCATTTAGGGCAGATGCCCGGAAACAACACACGAATCAATAACAACACCATAGAGAATTGTTAACCTCATGTTCAACGATGTATGTTTTTGACGGGACAATTAAGGTTTGCTTTTATCAGTGACATGCGTTGGATCAGTAATTAAAAAATTAAGAAATAAAACAATGGAAATATTTTTACAATAACTCGATCTAGACTACGAAGCTAACGTCATCATCGAGTGCGCACGTTTAGCATGCTGTCTCGGTGACCAACTGGAGAACCGTAACGGTTATCGACACTTTTTTTTAGGACTATAGTTAATAGAAAATGATTTATAACTTGCCTTTATAGTTTCAAGAATCACAGAGCCCAACTAACAAAAGTTATATCTATGTAAATGATGAATATTTTTCATTTTCATTTTATTTTTTATAAACTACCGTAGATAAACAACGCCCTCGCTTTCTTACGCGCTGTCCACATTCTTTGGTTTTTCTTGCGGAAATTGGATCAAGGTCGGCAGATGTCACGTGGGAACTGAAAACAATCGATAACTCCGGATCCACACCGCAGGTCAATTGCACCCACGACCCGGGAGAGTTTGACGTAGGAGAGTATGACATCACTTGTAAAGCAAGCGATGAAGCTGGTAACATGGCCAAGTGCGAGTTCCACGTGAGTGTTCGATGTAAGTATGTGGTCGGGCTGATCCGCCTGTAGTGGTGTAGCCAGAGGGGGGGGGGGGGAGATGGACAGCCAGAGGAGGGGGGGAGATGGACAACCCCTCCCCACAGTAGTTTCCGGGGACCACCAAAATAATTGGCAAGAGAACAAATTAGTAGCTACGATATATATGATACTGGATAGGCTATACTTGCTATTTATAGCACTGTGTGGTCTGCTTCTCAGAATGTTTTCTTCTTTAGCCATAATAAGCACAGAACGAGATTTCTGTACGCCACTCAACTTTGATTCAGTGATTGACACTCTTAGTCGAAGTGCGTCATTTGGAACTTGATTATCGTCTTTTAATATAAAAACAAAACACAAACATTCCCATATGAACCAATAAAGATTTTTGCCACACATATGCGTATTACCTATCCACACGTACTATTGTGTATTTGTAAATGTGTTATACCATTAATAGATACAGGGCCGTATGTACTGGGAGCATCGGGATAAGTGATACGCGCCTCCTCCCCTCAAAGTTTCTTCCAGATGAATTACATTTCATAAGACACGAACGCACGCAAAGTCATGTACACAAATGTAGTTAAAATGATGGAAATAGCACAATTTTTGCATCTATATAAGCCCCTTACCGAAACAAAGTTTTCTCAAAGGTAAGTGGATATTCATAGCCCTTAGATTTCTCCCCAGAACGGACGTCAGCCAAATGTTTTGCCCTCCCCCCGCCCCCCTCCCAAAAATAAAAACAAAATCGACTACGTAACAGTGCGTAGATCTTATATGGTGACATGAGAAGTCATATGTATCAATGAACGCGTTAAATCACTTAAATCTCTGACTCTAAAAATATGGTTTTGCTGCCTGAAACCACGAACGCTGGTAACGTGGTTGTCTGAATGGCTATAATCTGTTTCCATACTTGTTTTCAGCGGCGGGATGTCCAAACCTTAACACACCAGGTAATGGTAGTCTACGATGTGATGAATGGCAATATGGAAAGTTATGCTTCCAGGAGTGCGATCAAACATATGATATTCCTCCCGGGTCGATGTTCCCGAATCTATTCGTCTGTGGAACCGCTGGAATCTGGACGCCCGGCAATGTTCCCGACTGTATTAGTAAGTGTGTCAACTTAGATCTTGTTTCCTTTCCCACTCTCTCCACCCCTTCCAGTTCCCTTGCCTTTGTCTTTAATCTCCCCCTTCCCACACTACCCCGGAATATATCGTACTCTTGTGAATTGGTTTATTTTTTACTTTAATTCTGTCTGCAAAATGTAAGTTGTAATTTTAGGCGAGGTTAACAGATGGCGCTGTTCAGCTTTTGTGTGCAATTATGATAATAGTTCTGCTCATAGCGACATTTACTTTTAAAGTATTCCATGAATGCTTACAAAATTTAATATATAGCCTAAATAAATACAATGTCATAAAATCACCAAACATGGAAGTTATATATTCGCTTTCTTTCAAATATTTGGGCATGAACTAAATGAAAAAAATATGGTTTTGAAGCTCATTTGGCCATCTTAATATTTATTATTATAAGTTTTTAAATCTTTTATTTCTACCCAAGTGCCGATTGAAGCTAAAGGTCTCGTCTTGGAAGCCGAATTGCGACTTTACGCAGCTGACTGCGATGACGTCATCAAAACAAAGTCTAAAGAAGCGTTCGACAAGTTGATAAAGTCTGTTGACGTACTAGCTGTGTGTGAATGGCCGGAAGGATGTGCGATAGAAAACGTCAGCGTAGACTGCGCACCAGCCGTTCACATTGAAACAACGATGGGGACAGATATGGGGCTGCATGATGGTGGGATGAATGTTATCGATACCTCAGATGGAGGGGCTGCGCAAGATGAACCGTACTGGTACCAAAGGGCCCAAGACGGAGGGAGCCAACCGAGAGTAAGGCGGGACGAGGCGGGTTTGAATAGCTTAGGGAACCATCACGATTGGGGTTACACACTAAACATATCTTTCTCGTTCTCTCTGAACTTTACTGCGGAATCGTTACAATCTGGCACCGGATATGACTGGTTGACGTATCTCGGATCGAAAGAGCTGTACGACTCGGCAGTATTCATGCAAACTCAGATAGAATCGAGAATGATCAGTTTAGAGGTCAGTATAACTGTCGTTTGTTTGTTTGTTTGTTATTTCTTTAGGAATCAAAGGTGAGTATGAGACCACTTCTCCAGGTGTACACCCCTCCCCCTCCAACAAACATCCTTCCAAGCTCTCGCAAACATTCAAGAGCATTTAATGATGCAATATTGCGCCCAGATAGACCTAATTTTATAGAACTAAATATAATTAAAAAAAACCCTTCATCCGCCTATGAACCTTCCACAAAAGTTCAGGCCCCTACTTAAATATCAAACATGTTTGATATGCCCGATACGGTTACGATGACGACCGAATGTCGGATCGTAGTCGGGTCGGGAGCAGACTTTTCCGCAAAGTAGACCGACCCGACTGCGACCCGAATGATTTGCAGTTGCGTCGGGTCACAGTCGGGTTGGTGCATTGCAGTATGTGCCTGCCTTTCTACCCTCGCACACTGCCCGACTATACACGATTGTCCACGTAACGAAAGTCGAGTTGCGTCGGTTGGTGATCCGTCATGTTAGGGTATGCGGCAGGCTAAACAGATCGTTCCTGCGACACACTAAAGGCAGCTGCTGTGTTCTTGGTTCTTTTTGGAAAAATTTCACGGGATTTTCACTTGACGATGAAACGTTAAATGTGACATGAAAGGTAAAATACACCCGCTTCGTTCATGCCGATCGACTGAAAGCATAAATTAAATTGATGAAAAATTTATATAAAGTTACGTAAATTAACTAAATTAATATAACTTATATAACTATATAATTGTTTGAAAAAGTTTCAATAACTTACTTCTATTCCACAGCGGGTTCCTTTAAAATACACGGTAAATCTACTGTCGTTGACGTGAAGGTAATACCGATAGAGTAGTAGTTAATTAGTAGTAAATGAAATGAAATACCGCCGGCTTCAATAACACCAAGTTACTCTCGATGTCTATATGCATTTCTCTTGCAGATTCCTGACTTAGATTGGGAATTTCAGGACGATTCGTTCCATTACGAGTTCGTATCTCCATATTGCAGTGCGGGTTTCATGCCGAGTTGGAAAACTATGAAATGCTGTGAGTCAAATTGCTTTAAGATCCTTAAAAGACCTCCACTAATAATGTTCCTAATACTTTTTTTTTTAATGAAAAAGTCGCCCAGGAAAGAACCTGGGCACGAAACCAAACTACCAAACGACTGATCCGCTCTCAGCCCCAGTCCCCTTGCATCGGGACTGTGACTGTGTGATCATCGTCGAGTGTGCATCACCATTCCCCTCAAAATGAAACACTACTACACATGATTATAGCCAAAATGTTCCTAATACTAGTCGACTCCCCAAGAGTGCTGACCACTCTTCTAAGTTTCTCTCAGATAATTGAATCGGCTTAGTCTTAAATTAGACGTTTTAACTTCTTTGTACTAAATCATGGCTGACAATATTCCTCTTACATGTTCTTGAGTAGTATAAAGCATGCATGCGACCAACCATCCCTTTCCTATCGCGAACATAATAGAAGTCTACATTCCTACAGATTCATGTTGATTACAATCCTGTTTTCCGTGAAGCATCCGCATTCTTCTCGCATTCTTTCTTTCTTTAATTCCTTTGTCTTTCTTAGCGGCCTGCGTAGCTGGAACTTACCACAACCAGACGTTGGAAGATTGTATTGCTTGTCCTTTGGGATCGTACCAAGACGAGGCCGGTCAAGAAAGTTGTAAACCTTGTCCCAATTCTGGGACTACCGAGGAAGGCAAAATGGCGGACAGTCTTCAATCGTGTATTTGAGCTTCTTGAGATCGAAAAAAAAGTAGACTATATTAGTAAAAAAATCAAAATCAAAATCAAAATCTCACTACTGGAATCATCATGGACAGTTTTATTAACAGAGGAGATAGCTTTAATACTACTCCAATTGATTTGAAAAAGAAGAAGAAAAACGATGTAAATGAGTTTGTATGTCAACGTGAAAGTGGGAATGTGAATGTTGTTATATTAAAACATAACTAACGGAAAGTTTATGCTGTAGCGTTATAATTTTACATAGCTTAGTCTAATAGTTAGACGTATGCAACCTGTCATGAAAAATCGCAGTCTCACACTGGAATCAGCATGTAGCCTACAGGTTTATAAACTGAAGAGATAGCCTTAATACTACTCACATTAATTTGAGAAAAAAAAAGGTAAAAGAAGAAAAAACGGATATATATGAGTTTGTATGTCAACGTGAAAGTGGGAATTAATGTGAATGTTGTTATATTAAAACCTAAATAAAGGAAAGTTTTGTTGTAGCGTTATTTTTTTTATATATAGCTTAGTCCACTAATTAAACGTATGCAACCTGTCATGAAAATTGAGTATTTCTCATATTTTGTGAAGCTGCGAACTTTGGCAGTCCTCGTCTTAGACTGGTAGAAAGGATGATTGATGAGGAAATTGATGATTTGTCTGTATTGAGCGTCTCGTCCTTGTTTTATCTGAGTAACAGATTCGGATTCAGAATGCGAGGAGGTATATCGATAAGAATAGTCTTCTAAAAGGTCTAAGGAAATTTGTGAAACTTCAATTTGCATATGTTTATTATTATTACACCCTCCTGCCTCCTCCCATCCATTGATGGCCCCTGCTATGTATTAATAATTATAAAGGTTCATTTTGTATATACATACAGGGATACATTAGTATATTTAATACTTATAAGGTCTCAAGACAATTCTAAACCTTTCTTTTGTGTTGAATTGGCTTCAGTCTGATGGTCAACATACGTGACTTCTACCAAAACCCCGGAATATAGGCCTACCTGCAGGGGCGCAAGCATGTATACGTCCACCCCCCCCCCCCCCCCTCCGAGTCAAATTAGGGGATCAGTCCGTCCCTCTCCCCTACCTGTCGACCGGCAGACAGAATATTCCCCCCAAAATATATAGTGTATAGTACATCAAGATATAACATGTATGTTTACACCTCAAACAATCTTAATCATTATTCAAGTTGCTAAATATAGGACCATTTTGCATTTAAGCAACACACGTTAGCAAAATTTTCAACCTGCAGGAGAAACAATTTTTCGAAACTTTTTTTTTCCTGAAGAGCGTCCTCTATTATACATGGCTCTCAGCATTTTCGCGATTCATGTACCTGAATTCTCTTGATCATCTGGTCATGCAGGATGACCTACGGTTATTTTGCAATGCTAAGAGAACATATGTGTATTAAAAGTTGAAAGTACTGATCCCTCTGATTTTTGTTTTGTGATTTAGTTTTATCCTTCAGCGACGTGATTTCACCAATACTTTGATCAGATTCCGCCAGAGTGAGATATATTTATACTTGTAAAGGTCTTCAGTCAACATGGCCGAAGAAAGATAGTTTTTCCTAACTTTGTGCATGCGCTAATTTGTCTGTATAATTCTGGTAAATTTACCAAATTTTCCAACTACAACCCAGCCCATAAAGGTTCATGCCCCTTCCAACATTAGTTGAGGAAATTGGGATCCCCACCCCCCCCCCCCCCCCCTTACTGCACAGTCACTGGGTGCTGGAGTACTTGGCACAAGATGAATCCAGAGTGTACACCTTAGGTCAATTCACTTTTTCAATCGGTTGTTAATGCATCCTTACCAAACAAGCAAAGACGACGAGGATTGTCCAAACTGGCCTACCTCCTCCCCCTCACCCCCCTCCCTCACACACACACACGTGAGGGTGTCATTATTTGTTATTAACTTAACGAAATGCTTACCTGAGTCAAAGAAGACAGAAAGTAAGTATTTTAAGCTCTCTTTCATTTATATTATTCATCAATATGCTGTTTCCAGCACAATGTGACAAAGAAAGGCTTCAATGGTAGCCAAATATATATATATTATTTCTGAATACCCCCACCACTTCTGCTAAGGCCCTCTTTGTAGGCAGACAGTAATTACAAAACAATGATTTTTTTCTTTAGTTTCAAGAGTATCTTAATATGATTGCTACTATAACCATAACTATAACATCTTTCTCTCGGAGCAAGATTAACAACATGATCGTTATGATAACAGTAACATCTGTCTCTCAGAGAAAGTGTATCGCAAAATTTGTGCTACTATAACCGTAAACATTCTTTCTCTTGGAGCAAGAGTATTACAAAGCCATTGTTACTGTAACTGTCACATTGCTCTCCTGCAACAAGAGTATCACAATATGATTGTTATGATAATCTTAACATCTCTCTCTCAGAGCAAGTGCATCACAAAACGATTGTTACTACAAGACATAACCTTCAAAATGATATTTACAGCATGAAACAAAGTCTTGCTCTGAGCAGCAGTATCACAACATAATTTTTACCATTAGCATAACTTCTCTATAAACCCCAACTGATATATTACAAAAATTAATTGTACACTGGATGAGTTTTTGAAATTATTCTCTCCAATAGTTATGCTGTCAAGTTGAATAATATTCTCAATTATTAAAATCTCAATGAGACAAAATTATCTTGTAAAATGTTGAATATCATAGAACATAAGATTTGAATAATCTTGTTTTCTGTGAAAAAAATCACAACTAACAGCATACTGTAATTTTTCCTACATTTTTGGCTCTAACTGCAGCTAGAGTTACACACTGAACAACATTGAAACCATTGCATATAATTAATTTCATGGTGGATCAAAATGAGGTGATTGAAAGACAAGGTAAATGGACCTCATTAGCTCTCAACTGCCCTCCCCAACTCCCCTCTATGACCAAGCCAAGAAATAAGATTAATCAACCAATTTCTTAAGCAGTGGTTAATGAATTAAGTAATTAAAAAACCATTCATTAATTAGTTACTAAGTATACTGATACTGAAAGTTGATGAGAAGGGATGGTACCCAGCACCTACTTGGGGGCGGGGGGGGGGCATAGATGGGAAGAACTACCTGAGAAGATGCATTTAAGATATTGTCTATCACTGCATTATAAATAGCCTTTGACATATTTCACTGCAAAATTTGAAAAAGGATTAGCATTTTTCCCCATATAAAACCACATTACTTAAAAATTGTTGGGGCAAAAATGACAATGAGTAAACATTTTGTGCAAATTTTTATGATACTTTCTTACTCTTGTAACAATAAACTTGAAACAATAATTTATATCGTAGCAAGGTTTTCTTCCAAATTTGCATTAAAGCCAAATTTTTTTTTGGGCACCAAATGATCCTTCTCTCCGATAAATTTGTACCTCTCTAGTATATATTAAATTGAATAGTGTCTACTTATTTCAGATGAAAACAGAGAGAAAAAAGAAAATCCCCATCAGCTAAGAGCTGGATAACTCAGAGAAAAGGTAGTGCATAGAAATTGTCTACAATAGGCCACTGGTTCAAATCCTGTACTAGGCAAATAATTAGTTGACTTTTTATAAGAAATTCACAAAAATAAAAAACTGTATTAATACAAAAATGAATAACATATACTGTTCAAGTGGTAAATGACCATCTCAATTTAGAGAGGAGAAAAAAAATATATGAAAAGCACAAACAGGCATTTTTATTTCACATAATTTAGCATGATTTGAAACCAAATATATGTACTTATTTTGATACAAATGGACTCGCTTTACAAACGTTACTTCAGAAAAATGACAAAACCATCTATGATAATAGTGCCCATTGACAAAGGTCACCGTTACTGTCGCCAACTATTGTCCTGCAAGCTAAGATTGCAAAAGGTTTTTAAAAGTACCCTCCTGGATATTCCAACTTTCCATATCATTCTCTGACATACACAAGTGGCAAATTAACCTACATGGTGCCACAGAAAATGTCTGTGACTGTGGCAGTCAAGATAATCAATTATCAAGTATGCTTGACTATTATTGAACTTTCTAAAATACTGATCACCTTTCAATGCTTCTTCTGGTTTACGCACCTGTGGCAAATTTTGAACATGGGTCACTATGGGAGACATATGTATCACCTAATTTGACGGGGAGAGGGCATGTTTTGTCCATACTTTAGATGAAAATATTATTCTTAATATTTGACAACAACCAGAATATTACCTTTCTATCACCCATTTGTCAAGAAACTTGGTCGGAGGAGATGTGAATTAAGGATTAAAAAAATGGAATGTTACAAAAACGGATGAAATAATATCCAGATCAAATGCATGGTTCTGATAGAAGTACATTCAGACTGTAAGAGTGACCACTGAATTAGCGATACCGCAGAGATTACCTCCTATCTTTATGTAAAGGTAGCCGTCTACTCCCCAGTCTTTACCCCATGAGTTGCGAACTACATAGTACGGAACTGGACCTGAAAAAAACAAAAAAAATTATTGATTGTTTCAGAAATACTCTGTTGTTTCGTCACATGTATCACAGTCACAGAAGACTTGATGTTTAGGTTCACCGCATTGTCCGCAAAAGAGAAGGCAGATTTCAAGGCCAAATTATTACAACAACAGTTTGCATTGTCTTTGACTTACATTTACATAACTAACATAACATTACATAACCTAAGGCTAAGCTGCTTTACATAACCATATTGTTACGGTGATGCCGAAAATGGCACAAATTTAAGATACGGCTTGGACCTTTGCTTCACCTGGATAAACGATTTCAAAAACGAGAATTGGAAAGCTATGAAGACTCACCTGACGTATCAAAGCCAATCACCTGGACGGCGTGGTTATCAGCTTGAGCAGAGCAATGGTGCTGTATAACACCACTCACATAGTCCTGCCAACTGGTGGCATCGACTGCAACCGTCAATGGACCGTGGTTAAAGACGGTGTTCACCATATCGCTTTCTCGATTTATATAGCTGTGACAAAAGATGAACACTCTTCAAATTATAGGTTCTTCCTCACATCAAACAACTATAAAACTAGCTATAACATTCTGCAGTCGCATTACGTTTAAAATCTCCTTCTTTACTATTCCACGTTCCTGGGTATTGTAGTCTGAATACAAACTTTTATCCAAAAATACCCATCTTTTTTTTATTTACTGGGTTTATTTCCCCACCACATTTAAGAAAGGTAAATATATCTATTGTCAAAATATGAAGTAGGTATATATGTTTGTAGTATTCAAATGAAGTGAACTTAACAAACCCTTCTCACTTCACTATGAGATCACACTCTTTTTTTGGTGAATGTGTCTCTGTCTTTGCTGAATTTCTGTACATCATTTCAGTCACAAAACAGCTCGCTGCACCTATTCTAGTGGCTAACATGTCCAAACTTTTAGCCTTCTCTAGCAAAATTCATTTCAGACAATACCATATAAGTTAAGATATATTTGAATGTGTAAAAGTAAGTTGGCCTGACGTTTTGATCCTAGCAGGATCTTCTTCAAAGGCTAAATGAAAAGTAACAGTAACAGAAGGGACAAAACCATGCACAGAATACAGACCTGCACTGAATACAGGTTTGTATTCTGTGCATGTTTTTGTCCCTTTTTACTGTTACTTGTCATTTAGCCTTTGAAAAAGATTCTGCTAGGATCGAAACGTCAGGCCAACTTACTTTTACGCATTCTCTGACACAGGCTCTCTAGTGGATAAGCAGTTTGCTAACAGTTTTATTTTATTAAGATATATTTGAATCGCTTTCTGACATATCCAGTTCATTCTGTTGTCCTTCCATCCTTTGTATCCCTGTGAGAAGTACTTCTTTGGGAAGAATTACAGACATGTGTAGCTAGTAATTCCTAACCAAACTTACCCATGACAACTGTAGTTTGTAATTCCCACCTTTCCATCAATCCTAACAAGAGAAGAAGAAATGTTGCTATCCAGACAATATTTGGAGATTGAGGGAAGTGGAGTCTTAGCCTTTAGAGGGGGTTGGAAAGAGCAGGAAATGGGGGGGGGGGAAGAGGAAAAGGAAGGATAAATGGAGAAAGAGGGGGGAGGAAGAGCAGGAGATTGAGGGAAGAGGACGAGATGGAGGTAAAGGAAGAGCAGATGAAAGCAGAAGAGGATAAGGGAAGAAGAGAATGAGGATATAAATATAGATGAAACCTTAGTTGTTACAGAAACTCGGAATTTTAACATATCTTAATAAGCCCTAGCATGATCTGTTTGCCATATGTTATAAACCAATGTGACGCCTTATCAAAATTCTGCTCTTCCTTTCGGATCTTGTTATAACCTGACGCGACCCGCAATGCCAGCTATCTTCAGTGAAACATCTTGATAGGAAACAATACAATACATGAATTGTCCAATGAAGATTCAATCTGGAATTTTGGAAACGCAAACATTATTAAATTGGAAACGATAGGAAATATAAAAAAAAAAAAAAAATTCTTGTCAAACCATGTTATGTTATGTTAGGTTTACAGTCTTTTTCAGGGCCAAGGCCCTCTAACACGACTTTACAACTTAACCCTGGTCATTGGTAACTTGTCACACCCACACACCAAAGTGTGCACAATTCAAACAATCTCTCCTGGGGCACCACAGCCACATGTCCCCCGGGAGACTTCCCATAGGGTGCAGCCACAAACTGGCGCACGCAACTATATTTACAAGTTACCTCGCAGGTCCCCATTTATACACCTGGGTGAAGAGTGGCAATGGAGATAAAGTGCCTTGCTCAAGGACACAACGAAATGATCTGGCCAGGACTGGAACCTGTAATCCTTAGATCACAAGTCCACTGCCTTAACCACTTGACCACAATGCCCTCTCATTTGTCTTTTTGTGTTGTATACATAATTGGAATATGAGGCAACCTACTGTTTAGAAATCCTGCAGGCGCCTGCGTCGTCTGTGAATGGATAATTCTTATCGGTTGTAAGCTTGACAGAGGTTTCATTCAACCATTCAGCAGTGGTGCAGGTATTGCCTCCCTTGCAGCCGTAACTGCCTCTCGCACATTCTAACACCTCCTGCACGCTCAACGTGTACAACTTATGGTATTTCAGTGCAAACTGGGTTTCAAGAGTCTCCACAATACTGAAAGCCCTACAGAGAATAAGAATAGAAAAATATATATTGAGAGACCAAAATGCAACAATGCATTGTGGTTTCGATGATGTAACATGAGCAGTTTTCTTCATGAATCTGACGTAATGTATAGTGAGGGTGTATTACATACTTGATGCCAGCATGTGCAGAAATTGCATTTACAAACACTTCCAGCTGATTAAGATGTAATCCACTTATCTGGCGATAAAGATTTCATATTTAAGAATAGAGCTGTTCATGTAGTAACCTGTCAAACATGCCCAAATCTCAAATCAAATTTTGCAATCAAAGTTTGAAGACTGAGATCTGGTATTTGAAATTTCATACTCGAGCAATGATTTCAACTTACCAACATCCACCGCACTGTAACAGAAAGAGGAAAACATAATTAATCGAATATCAAAACAGCAAATCAGCACTTTTACAAATTTTTGAACATTTCTTGAAAACAGGTTTTCAGGTCACCACTAAGATCTCTTTAATGTTAATGACGGATATCCCATGACTTCTAAATATTATATGGCGAGGTACAATCTACAAGCCAACTGCAAATTCAGTTTCAAACGTGATAAGTTTGTAGCCATTGAAATGAAACATCATCACCTATGCAAGGTTGGGTACATTGCACAGTAAACACATAAATTGACCACTTGGTTGATAAATACCAAACCAACTGTGGATACAACTAGTACTTTTGACAACAGTCCTATTAGTTTTTTACAATTTTTATTCTAAAATCTTATCTTGTGTGGACACACTGTTTGTGGTTCTAATATTGCAGGAAATCGAAACGCTCAATCAGCTGTAAACGACAAAGCTCACAGTGACCTTGGAGGATGAATTCGATAGAACAGTTGATCTTTTTCTGACATATTTTTACTCGTCTCACTCATGACTGAGCACAAATCAAGGACGATTCACATCGAATGACTAACACACACACACGTGTGGAAATGAAATGTTTACAACTGATGGTATGGGTTGCTTGCTGAATAAGAACAAAAACTTGTTGATTAATTGCAACAAATCTATGTGGTCAATTCCATTTTGTTGTACAAGATTATCACTTGATTTGTAAAAGCCAGGTCGGACTCCTGAGACATTTACGTCACTGTGACAAATGTTGGCACTCTTTGGTTTTCATTAATTGTATTAAGCCAAAAATAAATACACTATTCTTTAATCTCATAATTTCATGAGCCTTCTCTATATCTTCCTGGCCAGCTCTATATCTTCATGGCCCCCTAATTGACCAAAGGGACTGGGGTTTTAGGCTTTTAGCCAACTATCTCTCCCCACCCCCCCATCCATCCTTGTGAGGGTGGCTATATCTTTCATTCATATAAGATTTATCACCACGGATATGTAATCAAAAACCTTTTGACCCAAGGCTTCATGGCTGTAGTTCCCATGACTATCCCTCCCCCTTCCCTCCTCATCAGGCCTGATCATGGATATTAGCTTCCACTCAGTATTAAGATATTCAGGATTGTCTGTAGGAAAAAATACTGCATTATAAGTTAGCTACATTAACAAAACACAACAGTTATCACAAGGACTCTGTACTGAAATGACTTCCTACTTATGAGCCTAAACTTGTTTAGCATTGACCGATGAAGCGATGACCCATGAAGAGATAAGAGAGTGAGAGAGTCAGCGAGGTCACTTTTCCTTATTATTGCAGGCTTATCACCACTAAAATCCTTCCAGCTATTAAAAGGAAATTGACTATAAAAGGGGATTATTGTGTACATTACCTTGACAACTGTTCTATCACAATAGCAAAGCAGACAAAAACAAATTCCTTTCACTTCAAAGCTGACCAGAATAATGGAATATAAATCTACACTCACATCACAATTGCATCTAACCTGAGTTAAAGTTTGTCCAACAGGAGGTTCTGATACACCCAATCAAGTCTGACCTGAACCTGGCGGTGTCTTTGCCCTCCCTAAAATTCTATCAGTCAATTCAAATCTGACCCTGAGTTCATTAAAGGTACAATCTGGTGGCCCAAGTTGATCATTTAATAGAAATGTTTGATATTTGTCTGCATCTTTAGGTCAAAACCATTTCCTGATAGCATTATTGAAAGAAATTTGGTGGTTTTTGCGAATCCAGCTGTTGACAGCTGATTGGATGATGTCATCACAGCAATTCAGCTGACAATTTTGTTTTTGTGTTTCTTTAAAATATCTGACTTAATTTTTCACAGAGGAATCTAATATTTCTACCCCAAAAAAATTTGCATTTTGATGAAATTCCACCAAATACAGAGAATCTTTGTAGCTAAAGTGAACATTCCAAATGTATCAGGTTTCAAGGATAATTCAACAAGGTTATGCAAAGAAAGAAAAGCATTCGAAGCACAAATGCTACTATCACATCACAGACCAACTAAATACTGTGTTTCACTCTAGGCAAGAATGGAGCATTTACTCAGTCAAAATGAAATTTATTCAACCAACAACATCTCGAGTTAGGGACAAGGTATTGAGATGGGGTCTTTCATTTAACGGTGTGGAATGCTTTTGACTTGAACTATATAAGTGTCACAATTTGTGCCACTGGAATATCCCTTTAAGGTTTATATACAACAGAAGGTTCCAACAACCGACTCAAATTTAACCTGAACCTTATTTCATTCTGCTCCATAAGGGTCTGACGATTACTTCACTAGTCTATTCACCTGTTATAAAAAGATTTTTGCTTGGGTGACCCCAATTTTCACCTTGATCAGGTGACGCTCAAGTGTTGAATGTTGTGGACTGGGAATGGACATACAGGGAGCAGGTATCCCCTTCACATTTTGAGAATATTTTTCCGTTTTATATGAGTAAAGGTGCTCAGTTGCAAAATGGTGTTGCAATTTTTGAAGTAATTTACATTCAAGATTTTTCATCTCTGCTCCACAAATATGGGAAACGTTCCTTTTTTTCCTCCCAAATTTATGGCAACCCTCTAAAACCTATTGGCGGCCCTAAAAAGGGTGACGACCCCCGGTTTGAACACCTAGGGTTTATTAACTGTGCTGAACCATACTGATACCATAACCATACAGAAAAGTCCATATTTTTTCTCCGGAGGGGGAGGCAGCTCCAGGATTTTGAAAAAGGAGAGGGTGTTTTAATGAAGATTATTTGTTCCCTAACGTTTGGGTCTTTGCAATGTGAAATTTTAGACTCGAGCAGAAACATTTTAGACTCGACTTGAGCTCCGTCTTCCCAGATATGCAATTGCAACACTACCAACTGGAACATGTTAGGTACTTTCTTGAGAAACATGCTACAAACAGTACAACTTTCAAATGTCAAATGATTTACACGATGTGCACTGACTGTATGTTTCTATCGTTGAGAAACATCCTGGCCTTCAAACTCTTCTGAAAACTCTTTACGAATGAAATCACTTTAAATTACTTCTTTTTGGTCCTTTATGGCTGTAACCACATGTTGTTCCCTCCTGTGATGAAAACGAGAAAAACGAAATGAGAAAACTGGTGAAAATCTTAAAATAGTTTTAAGTATCCTTTTTTACTGTCTGCATTTAACATCATAACTTTGCAGTGTAAATTTTCACCTGTACATATACAACAATTTGTTAATTAAATTCATTTGAACAGATAACAATTTCTCGCTTTACAAATGAGGCACTGTACTCTCATTGCAAATCCGAAGTCAAAAATAAATTCCCATGGCAACGACACTCTCTCTGGAGACTCCCAAAATTCAAAACAAGAAGGTGATGTTGGAGTACAGTGATTTTGCTGGTAAAGTGCTTTAAAGGGTGTGAAGACTCGTGCAAAAAGAAACGTCTAATGGCGGTAATTTGACCTAGTTTTGAATGAGGTGTAACAGAAGTGTTAAACACCACCATAGATTAAGATGATCTACTGCCCAGCTCCCAAACTTCTTTCCTTAGCAACCCAAGTTTAATGTTTTTTTTCTACGCTAGCCACAATTACCCATAAATTTCTTAGGCCTTAAATCACCCAGTACTCATCGTTAATTACTGATTTTATATAAACATTGACTGATTTGATTGCATAAATTGACTGCATACATAGATCGAGAGAAAGTATATAACAACAACATACACCCACGAATAATTGTGTTCAAATTTTGTGTAGCAGTTGTGAAGGATTTGAATTTGGTCTCTTATAACATACTGTGATTCATGTGTTAATAAGTGCTATACATCATATTACACTTTTACAGCAGTTGGACCATTTTGAATAGCATTTTGCAGCATGATACTGGAATATTCCCTGTATACACATTGAGAGCACCTCAAAGTGTGATAGAGCATGGTGGCCAATTGGCTAAGGCATCGGACTCGTGATCCAAGGATTGCTGGTTCGATTCCTGCCTAGTTCATTACGTTGTGTCCTTGGGCAAGATGCTTTATCTCGCATGCCTCTCTCCACCCAGGGGTTAAATGGGTACCTGTGAGGTAACTTGTCATTGTGCGCAGTATATAACTGCTGCTGACTGGAGGGATTGTCTCTGGGACAGGTTATCATTGACCAGGTCTGTAGGTCATTGACCAAGTCTGTAAAGCACTTTGAGACCTATCGCTGGTATAAAGCGCTATATAAGAAGCAAATATTATTATTATATTATATATAGAGAGGAAATTTACTGTCCAGTACTTTCAGAAACTTTTTTTTGCTGACCCAACTTTTTCCCCATGTTACCCAGCTTGCAACTAATTTTGTGGTGTTGCGACCAATAACTTGTGCATCTACAGTTGAAAATTTGACGTTGAATAAGCATTGTTTCTTTGTTAGGTTTAACACTGTGTGCAGAAACATGCCTTTGAGTTTCGGTACCTATAATTGATAACGATGAGACGATTTTGTTATGAGTAGTATCGTCGATAAGAGTAAGCTAGACTTACAAGTCATAGGCCTTGGGAATGTTGTCCAACTTTTCATTCACTGTTGATGAATCTGAAGGACGGGTACCGTTCAAGTTGAGTACATCTTGAGGCCGTGAGAGAACTTGCTCTGCAAATTCTGCTTGCGTCAAATCAGAAAACTTTGTGATCCCATAGACGACGCCATTTGCATTATTCGAAAAGTAGTTGAGCTTCCTGTGTCTCTCCAAACTGCTCTGTAAGCGTGACAATGAAATCAGATTAATTAGCTATGAAATTCTTAATAGATTTCCCATGACAGAATTGCATGCGATGGAAATATTTTTTATGCTATTATTGGTGAAATTTTAGCTGATTTAAAACGAAGACAATAAACTTTAACATATAAAACAAATCATTAACGTAAGCAATAGGTTCAGTCACTCAGTTCAGTATAGGTGCCAACTAGGACGTTGTGGTCAAGTGGTTAAGGCAGTGGACTGGTGATCTAAAGATTACAGGTTCGAGCCCTGGCCAGATCATTGCGATGTGTCCTTGGGCAAGGTACTTTATCTCCATTGCCTCTCTTCACCCAGGTGTATAAATGGGGACATCAGAGGTAACTTGTAAATATAGTTGCGTGCTCCGGTTTGTGGCTGCATGCACCCTATGGGAAGTCCCCCGGGGGACATGTGGTTGTTGTGCACTGTGGTGCCCCAGGAGAGATTGAGTGAATTGCGCACAATTTGGTGTGTAGGTGTGACAAGTTACCAATGACCAAGGCTTAGTTGTCAAAGCGCTACGATCTTGATGTTATAAGTGTCTAATATGTATGTATGTGTGTATGTATGTAACTATACATACTTGGTCAAAGTTTATATTTTTAGTGATTATATACTATTCAAATTTTAATGCATCAGCAAGTTATTGTGATGGAATATTCTCATAATAGTGATAAAGTTCACAATTAATTGGTTACAATACATATCAATGTGTGCTAAATGGCATTTCTCATTATTGACAGTGTTGTGATAAAGCATTGAATATGCCCCAGAAACCATTTTCTGGTAACTTCCCATTTTGCCAGAGTTTGCTATTATTAAGTGGACTTTATTTTACTGATGAAAAACTGAGCAACATAGATAAAACAATAACAATAGGGTTCAAATGAGAAATAGGTCTAGCCATTATGCACAGTAGTCAATAACTGAAGGCTAGCCATACACTTTCTTATATTAAGGATAACAAAGGAACATCATTTAGGCCTAGGCCAGGGCAAATTTGTAAAGATATTTTGTCTGGTTGTCCCTTGAACAACCAGGCCTTACATTTTGGTTGTGTCGAACAGTAAATTTGGTTGTTCGAAAATAGTAGCAACATGAAAATTACTAGGCCAGTATGTAATGTGTAGGTCGTTGAACAGAACACCAGCTTAAGTTATATAATGCAATTTGGATTGATGTCAACAACTAGTATTCCGCCGAAAAACATCCACTGCAGGTTTTGGTTCTCCGAACAGAAATTTGGTAGTCTCGGAATACTAGACTACTATACATAATTGCCCTGAAGGTCTAGCCTTACACGTATCTCATACATACTACATAGGCATAACTTCGTGATTGGATAGGCCTAACTTAATACCAATGCCTACCTTGAAGTTATCGAATCTTCTGTTGTACTCTTCAGAACCCTCTCTATACAACTTCCCGTAAGTTTTGATGAAACTGGAAAATTGTGCCTGATCAGACACCGTGCTGGCAAACGTATAGTGGACCAAGAGAAAGTTGAATAATATATACCTCCAATACGATGCCATGGTTTTCTGACTGTATTATGTTGAGTATATGATATTCTGCTGAAGATACGGAACCAGTTCTGTTGCGAGAGAAAATCATTGTTTACCTAAACTCCAGCTGGGTGAACCAGGTACAAAGGTCATCACAGGCTAGCAGACGTTACCAGTCTGCTGTTAAATCATACGGCTAGATTTTTCACCACAGAGCGCTAAGGTTGGGGAAGGGTGAAGTTTTGTTGAAGGGTGAAGGTTTTTTGAAGGGTGTTGAGCTTAGGAATATTGTAGGGTGTCGAGGAAGGATGTGGGGTTGAGAGGGTAGGGATGAATAATCGAGAGTAGGGGTAAGCTAGATAGAGTGGGATATAGGGTAAGGGGGCTAGGGATGTTGGGTAGGGAACTGGGAATGGCCGAGGGCTCGGGTAGCGCTTACGAGTGACGTACGTGCTTGTCATCTGGGGGGGGGGGAGTGATAATTACCACGAGTGGCTACTACGTCGGTCTTTCTCGGGTTCTTTTGCAGTTTATCAGTTTCTTTTGGAATAAATGTTTATTTGGAGAAATGCCATTGTCTCAAGCGTAAATTAAAACATTGCGTAGAAATTTCTTACCTTTATGATAGCCTATATATATATATATTAGAATGGTTTGTGCTACGTGAAAAACAACATTATATAGGCAAACAGATAAGCAGACATTGTCTATGTCACGTACGGCAGGTACGATACACCGCCCCTCTGACATGCATCTCTGGCAATCACTAATGGTTATATCACGATTGGCAGAATGAGGGATATATCACTCAGGTGGCAGGTCATTGGTTCGAATCCCGATTCGTGCACAAACATAATGTGCTCTTTTCAATTTGTTTGTATAATTAGTTTCCAAGTCACTTTTCTGTTGTCGACTTTCTAATGTAAATTTCACAGGGAGCGGAGATGCTCTTATATATATCTTGGCTCCAAACACGTTCGATTTAAGCATATGAGAAATCATTACGTGCATGCATGACTTTCCAAAAATAAGCGATACTGAAATGAGAACTTTTAGAACAATGAGGTCAAAGTTCAGCGTAAAGTTGCAATCATTAGTATTTACCAGATAGGGAACGAATCAAGTCAACATTCCGACACTAGTTCAAACGATACAGGTCACAATTAAGGAAGTTGAACAATGCAGACAAAGGAGTAATTAAAATGGAGGAATGGGTGATCTCGATGTCCGATATGTTTGGTTTCGAGGCGTCAGAAAAGGAGACAGAAAGTTATATAATCATTTACGGGATATTACTCATGGGTATGAAGAAACGAGAGAGATAGAGAGAGAATCTTGTTTGTCTACAAAAGAAGAAATAAGGCAACTGAAATGAGGCACATAACTAAGATCGGAGAACAATGAATGGAACAGTCCGAATAGTTACTTCAATAGAATGAGCTGAGATCCTTTTTTCAAATGAGTGTGGTGAAAAAAAAATTCTCAGAGTATTAGGGAAAGTTACCTGACATAGTTACTTGAAAAGATCAGTTACGTAATATTAGAAATGAAACTTAAATAGTTGATCCGAATAAATCGATTACCAAAGTACGTGATAAGTTCATAAAATTTTAAATAAATTTATTCAATTGCTAAGTGCATATTTACTTCGAATCTATATATTTTCATGCTTCCAACCGCAAATTTTGAAAGAATGGAGTCCTAGCTATCACATGTAAACATATATGGCCTAAAAGTTCGCACGCATAGAGGGTGCGACGGAGTGTGTACGTACCCCTCCCATGTTCGAAGATCCATATTTTGCCTGAGTATAGAAAATGGTCTTTACTGCTGCGGCGGACTATAACACTA
Source organism: Apostichopus japonicus (assembly GCF_037975245.1). NCBI lineage: Eukaryota > Metazoa > Echinodermata > Holothuroidea > Aspidochirotida > Stichopodidae > Apostichopus > Apostichopus japonicus. The sequence goes on from NC_092574.1 coordinate 19,647,654, forward strand.
ACTCCATCGAATGTCACCAAAAAAACAATCATATGGTTACAAAATATAGCACCATTATCTATCTAAATACCCTTAATTGTAAAAACACCCCCCCTCCCTCCCCTCAGTATGGTTGAATAAAATCAACAGCTTCCGTAAATTCATAATCCATGGTTGGAATATTCTGCGTAAGCGCCTGTTTTAACTAAACGAGCGGCGGTCGTAATTGATACTATTTATACACTACGTTGTCCAAATATATAGTTATAAATCCCATCCAACGTTAAACTACGCTCTCGATGGGTTCTCAAACGTAAAACTGAGCGTACAAAATCTATTTGCGTATTTATCAGTAAAAATTAACACCTACTTTATAGTAAATAATGAGTATCACTTGAAGAAACATGCAAATTAGGGAAACCTAGTTATTTTCACCAAATGAACGTTACTTTATTCAAATATCTACAACAAAATCGATTCTCTAAGTATACCCTTTAATTTCCTTATTGTGTCTCTTAAAGAAGAAACCCTAGATGAAATTCATAAAATCGATTTCTTCTTTGATAATTTGAAATAAAATCCGGGATTCACCCAACGAGAACAGAATCACGATGAGGCTTTATTGCTGTTGAAACACTGTCTTAAGGCCTATATGGTGCTATTTTTCTCTTTTCGTTTAAGATTTTTTCTTTAAAATCATAAAATCTTTGTTTTATAAAGTAATATAATTCATATTCATATTTTAGCTTTGGTAACATGATATTTTTCGTCGCACTCGATGCAGGCAACTTGATTTTCGTGCGGGTCGAGTAAACTATTTTCTTAAACGTTTCCGTATTGTAAAATTTCGAAGCATTGTTGAAATGTACAGGAAACAAAACTTCTAAACATGATAGAAAATCATCAAATTCTTCAGTTATGCCTACGATGGCGTAATGATTTTCAATATTCCTCTTAGCAATTTCTAGCACCGTCTCTGGCTTTCGGTAACACTCTTCACTATATCCGCAAAAATGTCTTATCAACTCAAATTGGCTACGCTCTCCCACGCACTCTAATCGTTGACTCATTACGCAATCGTCGTACGAATCTTTTGAAAGGTTCATTTTCTCCATTCGTTGGCGCCATAACTTGGCATCCTCCGTCATTTGCATTGTATCACCGTACCGTTTGAAATAATAAAATGATCTTGCGCGTTCGAAAGGATCACGAACAATGCTTACGTATGACGGTGAAAGAGAATCGTTCCCAAACTCGACGAAAGATAAATGGGTATATATGAAATCCAACGGTTGAGAAGTGTGGACGCGTTCGCGGACGATACGTGGAACTATATCCGCTGCGCTGACGTTAGGCGGCCATACGCTATCTATGTTCATAATCGAATCTCTGGTAACAGCTGAACGAGTTAAGTTAGATATGTATTCAACTAACTCATAGATTGTCCTCCCGGCACACTTTTGAGGAGCACTAAACAAAACCACACAAGAACTGTCTTGTGTGCTACCCGTGTATTGTCGACGAAAAGACAGCTTTGACCGGACGGACGAATATCTATCGTAAATTCCGATAGATGATAATAATGAGTTCTGTTCGTGGTTCTCATCTAAATGAAAAATTGTCAAGCAAAAAACAAAAAATCCTGTTATCATAACCACGCAAATGCCACGCTTGGTAAACATCATTATCGTCTGCTCATGCAACCGTTTCCTATCCATACATATACAGCATGCATGATTAATTCCCGCTATCTATAGGACACTCCTTAATATGGGCCTTTGTCTATAATGTTGTCATGGATACAAGTTCTCTTCGCCGACGATGACCAGACGAGACTCAGCCGTGTGTTCAAACAAGACTACAGTGTCATCCCCAGATGACACTTCATTTGAGGTCAAATACGCGCTATTTTTCACTGCACTGCGATAGCCCAAGACGGTTCAAGCCCAAAATCTCGTTCACGTATACGTTGGAACCTCCGAATATAGGCTACGACGATCTTTCAGCGGTTTATGCGACACTGTTGGCGTTTCCAAGAGAATCTTATCTACAAACCAGTCTTTCAAACCGCAACAGCCTAGCTAGGCTATTGTCCATTTGTTCAAAAGAACATCCAATACTGTATTGCACGTGGATAGCTTACAATCTAAACGGCGAAAATAGGGCCTTCCTCGTTGACTTAGGTTAGGTTAGACCTATATGATACGGATAGGCTGTGGTCATTTCCGTAGGCCTATACAAGTACAACCTGCTTTTAATAACAAGCTGTTGTTATTTCAAAGAAAGATAAAATCACAATGAATCCACAGATAACAATTACAGAAGAAATGCACCTGGACGGTCCTGTTTACCGGCCAGAATCTTCACATGATTACTTCCGATGGGACGATCAATCCAACTAAGTATATATGAACACGGACAAAGTTTAAATAGTCAGGCTCTTCTTATACAGACACACATGTTGGCTCTTACTATACTGTATATACAACAACATACCTGCATGTATATATTAGATGTCAAGTTGAAATAAGTGAGACTACAGAATGAAGCTAACGTCCAACGTGTCATTCAATATGTTATAGTCAACATGTTTCCTAAAGCGGTTTGAGGAGGATTACTGAGATCAGCGCGTCCAGATATCGCTTTTTGTATATAGGGAATACAATACGAATCGCAAAGTACTTCCGCAATACTTCCGCAAAAAATTTACACCCTGTCAGTCAGTCACAAGTTGCTTCAGACTTGCATCACACGAATAGTAAAACCTTTAGGCTTAGGCCTGTAGGCCTATAGATTAATAGCTTGTAAAAATGAGTGCTGCATATCCGACACTATTACAAATATCTAAGACGACGGTTAGTGTGTAATACACTTCGATCGGAAGTGTTAATTCCTCTTCCCTGGTACACCTCACATATCCTATTCCTTTACGCATCTTGTGATGTCTTGTGTGCCTCCTATGACTGTGGTCTTTCATAGGAAGTTCCGTCATCGCCACCGTAGGCGTTATTTCACCTCCAGTATAGGAAATTTGTTGGAGTACTGCCCACACGGTGTCTTGCACCATTATTTTATCATTTCCGGATACTATACGGAATTTATAAATTGTTTAATTTTTGCAACGACGCCTTGCGGCGTTCGTCTGCCTGACGGTACATTGAGATGGGTTCCGCGAAACATGAAAGGATGGGTGCCTTAAAGGAGTGTAGCGTAAGAGTTATGGACGATTCATATGAAGTCAAGGATGTGCTGAAATCAATCATTAACGATATTGGGAACGGAAAGATACTAAGCTGTGTGAAGTCATCTGGAAACTGGATAATAACTTTACGAAACAAGGATGATGCAGACCTATTAATAGAGACAGGTATAGTTATAAACGATTGCACTTGCAACGTCTATGGAGTGTCGAGATCATTTTTAACTGTGAGTTTATTTGGTGTTCCGTCCTACATTGACGACGATGAACTCTCAGAAAAACTACTCGAATTTGGCTGTAAACTTAAAGGGAAATGGCACCACAACACATACCCGGAATTTCCCAATATTGAAAATGGGATTCGTTACATACGACTGGAACTGCCAACCGAATGCAAAAGTCTACCATATGCAATGACACTGAATGGAGTACATATGAGACTAAAGCACAATGGACAAACCAGGGTATGTAATTTATGCTTGGAAAATGACCATATTATGCGGAATTGCCCAAAATATGTATGCAGGGAATGTAATTCACAAGGTCATTGGGAAGCGAAATGTCCACAAGTAAGATGCTTTAAATGTAACGATCTAGGACACAAAAGTTTCAATTGTCCACAAGCCGGAGATGACAACAATGACCACCATGGTAACGGTGACCCAGCAACAGGCAGAAACACCATAAGCCCACCTAAGCATGCCAACGTCCAACACACTGACCAACCAAAAGATGAAGCCATGGACCAGTTATCCCAAACAAAAGGCAGCGCCATTGAGACCAACGAGACTAAAAAGAAGCAAAACGAGAATATAAAGACAACTCAACGGGATGAACAAAGACCCACCAAACCAACTCAAGAGGATACTGAGAATACAAAAGCAACTAGAGGAAACAAAGCGACTGAAGCCACTAACTCCACCGGTAACAAAACAACGTCAGAGGAACCAGCCATGGAATTACCTCAACATCTGAAACGACAAATGTCTTATGACGAAGGTGAATTTAGAACTGTTAGACTGAAAAAAAAGTCATTCATTCCAAATCTGCGAAAAGCCAGGAATTCGCAACCTCGCTAAATAATCAATATTAATTTAATGGATAATGTTTGCGAGGATTCAAATGATAGCAGTGTTCTTTGTGAGTATTTTGACGTAGATTCTTACAACAGGTTACCACCAAATAATTGCCTCTCTATGTTCCATCTAAACAGTCGAAGTCTGAACAAAAATTTCAACGAAATAAATACCTTTATTTCACTACTAAAGAATGAATGAATGAATGAATGAATTCTCTGTACTTGGCTTCACCGAAACGTGGCTAAGTGACCACCCATCACCTCTTATTCATATGAAAAATTACAAAATTATAGAAAAACATCGTGTTAATAGAAGGGGTGGCGGTGTCTGCTTATATGTGCACAATGGTTTAAACACCAACCAGATCTATCAACATTTAACGATATCATTGAATCCTTATTCATTGAGGCAAACTTGCCAAATTCTAAAGAGAAAATAATTATTGGTATTGTTTATAGACCTCCAAATGGTTCTTTAGAACAATTTTATTATAACATGCAAAATATTTGTACTACCATTATTTAGTTAAACTGTACTTCCTACATTATGGGGGATTTTAATATTGATTTGTTAGATAAAAACAAATCACCAGAGTTTCTAAATAACCTTTACTCAAATGGTTTCTATCCAACAATATCAAGACCAACCAGAGTGAACAGTACCTCTTCAACTTTGATTGACAATATTATAACCAATAGTAATTCTAAACTTTCATCAGGTATCTTTGTAACTGATATCACTGATCACTTTCCAGTGTTTGTCAATGCCCTCGAGACTAATCGCCGACAAAATAATCCCATCTATGCACGTAATTACAGTGATAATAATATAAAAAGTTTCACTTCTGAAATTGGGAAAACTACGTGGGACAATGTCCTAAACGAACCAGATGTTAATACTGCTTATAATACATTTTACTATTATTTCAATACTACGTATAATAATTGCTTTCCTACTCAAGTGTTCAATCCAAAAAAGAAACGTACTAAAAAACATCCCTGGATCACTAAGGGCATTTTAAAATCAATCAAAAGGAAGAACATTTTATTTAGACGTTATTTGAAGAATCCTACTGAACATACTAAGTCTATTTACAAAATGTACCGTAATAAATTAAACCATGTTATACGATATTCCAAACGATTATACTTTTATGATAAATTCAAGCAGAGTAGAAACAACGTAAACAGTACTTGGAGTACAATTAATGAAATTCTCAATAAAAACGGTAAGGACTCATCATATCCAGCAACATTTAAAAATGATGATTGCGAAATTAGCAATGATAATGACATCGCTAGCAACTTTAACAAATACTTTGTAAATCTTGGTTATAACCTCGCTAGTAAGATTAATATTAAACTAAAAGCGGAACATTTTTTACATAATAATGACAAAGTATGCCATTCCATATTTACATATCCAGTAACAGTAGAAGAAGTTTTAAAAGTTGCTCACACAAATGTGAAACCAAACAAAGCAGCAGGCTATGATGACTTTAAGCCAGGTATTATTAAACAAGTTATCCCATACATTGTAAAGCCTTTAACTCATCTCTGCAATATTTCTTTTAACACCGGCATTTTTCCGGATAAGCTTAAAATAGCAAAGGTAAAACCAATCTTTAAAAAAGGAGACCCCAGCCATTTTGAGAATTACCGCCCTATATCTTTATTGTCAGTGTTTTCAAAAATCATTGAACGATTAATGTTTAATCGTATATACAGTTTTCTATGTAAATATAATGTTCTTAATAACGAGCAGTACGGATTTCGTCCTGACCATTCTACAGAATTAGCTTTAGCAGATGCAGTCAACAATATTTATAATAGTCTTGATAAGAATAATACCTGTGTAGGCGTATTTCTCGACCTATCCAAAGCTTTTGACACCATCGATCACAAAATATTACTAAGTAAATTATTTTTTTATGGTATCAGAGGAACAACCCTAAATTGGCTAGATAGTTATCTTTCAAATAGATACCAGTACACTTTATATAAAAATTCTAAATCTGAACTTGCTAAAATCGCTTGCGGAGTTCCTCAGGGTTCTATACTAGGTCCATTACTATTTATAATTTATGTCAATGATATCGTTAATGTCTCCGATATTGCTAAAACAATATTATTTGCCGACGACACAAATATTTTCTTCGATTCCCAAAATCTACTCTCATCACATAAAACTGTTTCTACTGAACTAACTAAATTTTCCAGCTGGTTTGCGGCAAACAAATTATCTCTTAACATAGAAAAAACTAATTATATGGTGTTTAATGCTAGTCACTCATTCAGATGGGATCACAATATTACCATGAATGATAAAATTATTAATCGGGTTAACACTACTAAGTTCTTGGGTGTACACATAGACAATAAACTTTCGTGGCGTGATCACATATCAGCAGTCTGTAACAGAGTGGCTAGAAATACTGGTATTATATGCAAATTAAAACATTATTTACCTCCAAATATACTCAGAACACTCTATATAACTCTGATTTTACCCCAATTAACTTATTGCACGACTATTTGGTCAGGAACCTATTCTACAAATCTTAATCACCTATGTGTCCTCCAGAAGAGAGCTATCCGCCATATATCACATGCTGCACCACGTGATCATACTAGCCCATTATACAAAAATTTAAATTTATTAAAACTAAATGATATTATAAGAGTCCAGCTTGCAACATTTGCATATAAAGCATGGAATGGATTGCTACCCGAGGCTTTTAAAGATTTTATATATAGTAATAGACTAATCCACAACCATCAAACACGCCATTGTAATAACGCCCATGTTTTATCCCAACGAAGTACTTTAAGTTCTTTTAACCCTCGTATTCGTGCTATAAAAACGTGGAATAATCTCCAGGATAATGTTAAGAATAAGCCTTCTTACTCTGTATTCAAAAGGAATCTCCAAACTGTAATTATTTCTCACTATTGATGGATTTATTCTTGTGTGTGTTTGCGATTAAGATCATTATAAAGATTGTTAGGATTGCTTATTAACATTATTAATTTCAAGTAGAGTCAATTCGATTATTTCATCATTGTAGATGCTACTATTAACTTTTCTTTTTCTATTCTTAAGTTTTTCTTTCTTTTTTTTTTCTTTTTGGGGAGTCTCCTACTTTGTTAAGCCTTACAGGCTTTATAGGAGACTTCCCGTCACACTGTAAATTGTGATGAAACAAATAAATATACAAATACAAATACAAATGTTATGAGCACCGTCCGCGTGTTGCTAAGAAAGGAATGATATTCCACCTTCGGATGTGGAATATAAGAAAGGTGATGTAGTGAATCGGCTTAACTCACTCCGCTATAAGGTAGCATACGCCTATTAAAAGCCCCATTGACTTACACACTAGAACACGAAAGTAATGTGGTCTCTAAGTCTAGATAGTTCTCACAAGCTAAACGCTATACCCATCACTGGATAGCTGACAAGTTGGCCTTTCATGACACCATCAATTTTCCGTTCCATGACCGCGTAGATTTTTGCTATCAGAGCCTGAAGTTTTCGTCACTTGTAAACAAACCGCTTCACTCAGTAGTAAACAATTTTCGCACGCTGCCCCTGGGAGGCCTAAAGGGGTCTACAATTGCCTCAATTGACCCAATTTTTGCACCACATGTACTTGCATACATACTCTTTAACATGCAAGCCAAAAAATATCTTTTATCAATCAAGATATGTTTAATTAAAAAAAAAATTAAACATATCTTTATTGATAAAAGATGTTTTCCTACTGCTTTTTGGCACTTTTCCTGAGATAAGAGAACATTCGGGCGGATTGATATAGACGCTAATATAGCATGCTACCATAAACCATCGGTGAGAGGAAATGGCATAAATTGCATATTTAAATTTGCGCGTTGTCGACAATCGTCGTTCTGTCACGGGTATGAGAGATATTAGACAAAGCACTGATCGAAGGGAGTTTTAGCAAATAAATGAACGGAATAACACTGCGCACGAAGACAGTGGCGTCACCAGACTTTTCAGTCTGGGGGGCACAGGGGGGGGGGCACCAGCATTTGATGGGGGCACTTAGGTGGATACGGATCGCCGTCCTGGGGGAGGGGTCTAAGGGGAGGGGTGCCCCTCCAGGCGCGGCGGAACGGGAAAATTATTGGGGGGGGGGGCTAATGTGTAGAGACTATCTAGGCGGAGCGCCACCATCGGTTGGCGCGGAGCGTACAAGAAAATTTTGGGTTTTTCAAACCCCCAGATGGCCGGAAACGGCACTTCCCGAGTGTTTTATGCTGCAAATACCTAGCCCTAAAATATGGGTCTCAAGCCTGCAATTTCTCAGATTGCACGTAAAAGTCTGTAAAAACATAGTAATTTGTATATTCGATGGTGTTTTAAGAGAGTAGCTATTACTCGTAGTGTACTCGCAAAGACGTTTTTGAGTGTAGTAAGGGGATGTTGGAGAACTGGCTGAAATGAAGCAAGTCATTGGCCTAAGACGAAGTTGTGTTGCGCTTACCGGTACTCACACTCACTGCTTCCACTTTTCACGGGGCGTGAAGACGCGGATGGGGTGACAATGTGGTCTACAGCCAGGGGACGGGCCGAGGGTCCCCCAGCATTTACTAAAATTATTACACCTATATAGTATACGTGTGCATCGGACAGATCGACAAGTATGCATTGAAAAATGGGCAGATGCACGTTTCGGAGCCTTGGTAAATATTGGGGGGGGGGGCTTATCATGCATTTGCCCCCTCAACTTTTTCATTGGGGGGCTGAGCCCCCCAAGACCCACCGGTTCCGCCGCCACTGCCCCACTCCCCTTTGGAAAATTTTCGCATACGGAGGATGGGCTAGATGCAAAATGCTGCCACATTTGATGCTAAATTCGATTTGAAGATATCTCCAGAAATTGCTATTTTTGAGGTAATGATTTTAACAAGGCGCAGAATTTTGCAGAGGATATGAACCACATGCTGTCGATATTATGCCTAACCCTATCAATAGAACCTACATTTGTTGAATTAATGTGTGCATGACCCCCGACTCCTTTCTTGTCCTTCTCGTTTTCGCCCATTATCTATTAAGATGTAACAGGTTCCAGCATCGTTATTGGCTCCTATCAGGGATCTCACCATGCAATCCAAAGTTTGAACACACATCGAGTATGGCTCAGTATGGAGGTGTGAACATTCGCCATTTGTTCCTACAAGCATCTGGCCTCAAATGACCTCTGCACCCCCTACACAACAGGGTTAATATATGGGTCCACAAATATAGGCAAGTATGATGCCTGCGGACCCTCACATTCTCACATTTCGTCAGCTCCTAACCTGTCAACCTCAGACCAAGGCAACATACCGCAGTACCCTTCCTTCTCACAGTCATGTAGCTCGCGAAGCGGACGTGTATACCCGCTGGTATGGCGTGAGCACTGACACATTCAATGTAAATATCGACACCTGTTGTGATGGCGCGGGTTACGACTTCGATACCCGACGTTCAAGGATAAACTTTTTCATTTTTTCGCAGCTCATTTGAAGAAAATACGAATTACTGTGCTTCTTTGTCCTTATGAAAAACCAACTCAGATGATGGGAGTTGAATATAACAAAATATATATATATTTTTTTACCAACCCAAATCTCAGATGGGGGGGCACTCGGGGGGGCACTAGGTTTTCCAGGGGGACACGTGCCCCCTGGCCCCCCCCCCCCCCCCCTTGGCGACGCCACTGCACGAAGAACGAGTATAAAAACTTCTTCATTCCGAATTCAAGGGAGCATTGCATGGACGTAAAAAAATTGAAGGAATATCTTGAAGAAGCAAAGCATTGTACATATTTGACATCACAAAGGAGGCTGTTTGCTTAAAGTTCACCTTGGGTATATAGTACTTTTCTTTCTGTTTAATCAATTTCGTTGTCCTACATAGGTTTTTTTTTGGTGACCTTGTTGGGCTCAATGAGCACTTTCAACAACGTGGGATAGGGTCAAAAGACGAATACTTGATACACATCAACTTTATGACTGCTACCGCTTTCATTGTTTTCTCCTTTGTCTCAACGATAATAGTGTTGCTTAAGACAAACTGAACTAATATTATTATGATCTGAACTTGGGGGAGATATAGATCAAATGTAACTGTACTTTTTGTAAGTCAAGTGTCTGGACGAGAGGACATTTACTCGGTGCGTCACGTGCTTGGCTATATATATATAAGCTTCCAACGATACGCCGACTGACGTGTGTAGTAGGAAAGGAATCACATGATTGATATATGCGTCAGCTGATTATGAATACGAACGTGATTGGTCTGTTTATGACTATGACGCACATATGGCATAGGTCAAGGGTTATTGCTTGTATTATGAAACTTCCTCTCACCCGGCTCACCACCCCCCCCCCCACTTCCCTAGTAAATTGAATTGATTGAAAAGATTTGAATTCCAAGGTTAAACTGTGGAAATTATGCGATCGATATATTTGAATACATTATACCTCCCACACACACATCTTAAAGGTCTGCTGTATAGACCTCAACTATAGCACGCTATCATGGAACGTTTCTTGCGATTACGTAATCGACCTGCCTTGGTCGTAAAATGACCTCTTTTTACCAATTAGTCTGCAACGCCTGCCACATACTTTTCTTGTATGAGGGTCTTTGTGTGACCGTTGTATTAACTACACTGTAGACATGGACATAATGTCCACACAGTGTTTACAGAAAGAGCCTAATGGTGTTAAGAAGCTATGCAGGCTAATTGTAGAGCCTGGGGTCAAATTTACGACCGTGGCAGGTCGATTACGTAATCACAAAACTTTCCTATCTATAGCGTGCTATAATTGGAGCCAATAATGCAAACCTTTAAAAGTGAAAATTATTGAGCGACTAACTTAATTGAATGTGTTTGATTCCCAAACGTATAACTGTTTGTTACAACCTCCCCTGATGGACAACTTTCCGTCTCCCGGACATTTCATTTTTATCCCGGCATATACGGTACTAATCACAAACAAAGGGAAATTTACTTTCACTATTTGAAATGAAATTTTAATCAATATATGTAAACTAGATATTTTGAACGGATTTTGTGTATAAGAAGTCGACATTTCGACTTGGCAGTCTATTTGAATTCTCCTCGAATGTTTTCTTTTTAAGGTACAGCCTATACTAAAATACTATATGTAGCTTTTCTTCTTCCTACGGGTTTGTTTTTCCTCGTATCCGTTTTTTCCGAAGAGACTACGTGGAAAATACTAAAACCAAAACAGAAAGTCAGACGAATTATGTAGCCTTTAGATGATCAGACTTATGTTTAAAAGTCTAGTCTTCAGATATGGCAATTTGAATTTAGCCATACCTCCAAGTTTTGAGAGAGAGAGGGAGGGAGTGAGGGGAGGGGTTACATGACAAGAATTTAATGATAAAACCCCAAAGCTACTCTGGGTTCCGATACATTTTTAAAGTCTCACAGACCTCGTCAGTTTAGATACGCTCCACAGAAAGATAAAACACACGTGTGGACATAACGCTCTCTTACAAATATTAACTAATCAAGGTTGACCCCAATACGCGAGAAAATCACCCTAAAGTTCGCCAATGTTCAATCTTTTACAAGTATTAAGTCGACCGAAACCATTTCACGTTACTATAGGGCTTTTAATAATCTCTCATAATTGCTTCTCCATATTTGCAAACAATTTGAAAAAAACAAAACAGGAAATCATTCTGAGCAAGATTTTTTTGATTTGGACATTGTTTTAGCTTACTGAAAGTTGGGTATATATAGTACATACCTAGTTCAATAACTTAAAAAATATAAAAACTGCAAACATGTATCTTTCTTTTTTTCTTTTATTATTATTATTCCACCTTACGTTCTTTATTTTGGTTCATAAGGCAATGTATACTTATATTAAAAGTACCACGTGATTGCTCTCAAAGCTAGTCGAACTTTCACTGCTATCCAACAGTTTTTCTATATATGGACAATTTCTATTATTTTATCTTTAAAAAAAATATCAACTGTTGGTATACACAAATGGATCCTACAAAGAAGAGCTGTTCTCTTCCAAATATACATAAAACTTATCGTGCTAAAAATGAAAATCATAATTTTTTTTTATTGTGAACAGCATCACAAAGGTGACTTTTCTTCTTTTTCTTGCCTTCTTCTTTTTTAGTATTAAAACGAAGCGATGTTAAGCGCAACTAATTTAGAAAGAAAGTAATTTTGTGATCTTCAAAACTGTTCCCCTGTGGTGCAAAATGGTTACAAATGAACGTTACAATATTTCAAAGTTTATATACAGTTATCAATATACATTAATTAATTATCAAACACTTTATACATGATTGTTTTGTTTCGTCATCGGTAATTGTTACTGAGGGATCAAACATCACGGCAATTTAGCAAGCATATTTATACCTTTAAAGTTTTTATACCTTTTTTAAAGTTTTTATAAAGTTTTTAAAGTTTTTTTTAAATTTTTTTAAAAGTTTTTTTAAAGTTTTTTTAAAGTTTTTTATACCTTTCATATTGATACCTTTTTGGGGAGTCTCCTACTTTGTTAAGCCTTACAGGCTTTATAGGAGACTTCCCGTCACACTGTAAATTGTGATGAAACAAATAAATATACAAATATAAAGTAAAGTACATGTGTCGAAGCTATACAATCGCCATAGCGGAATTGTTTACGTGTGAATGATATCAGAAAGCTACTTTTAAGGGGTACATACCCTCGCTTGGTCGCATTTTTGTTCCTTCAAGCCCAAGCAGGCACGAGTGAGCATTATTACGTGTAGATTGCGTCCATAAGGGACGAATTAGACGCTAATTTCGGGCATAATTTGTACATTGTACGATGATTTGTAAATAAATACACTAGGGAAACCATTTCCACGGTCAATAAATAGCTATTACCGATCTGCTATAGGCAATTGCAGTGATTACGTCATCTATCCCTCGTGTCGAAGCTTTTGTTTTTGTATGTTTTCTGGCTTTGAAACATTCCTTTCAAGTCGTTTTGGTGTCATCGTGTACCTTGTATTGGCGAATTTCGAGTGACTCGTTTTCTATTTCGTATTTTCCTGCGAGGATGTCACTTTTTCAAGTCCTATCTTCGTCACTACTGTTTATTTCTACTCTCATCTACTCTCATCACATAAAACTGTTTCTACTGAACTAACTAAATTTTCCAGCTGGTTTGCAGCAAACAAATTATCTCTTAATATAGAAAAAACTAATTATATGGTGTTTAATGCTAGTCACTCATTCAGATGGGATCACAATATTACCATGAATGATAAAATTATTAATCGGGTTAACACTACTAAGTTCTTGGGTGTACACATAGACAATAAACTTTCGTGGCGTGATCACATATCAGCAGTCTGTAACAGAGTGTCTAGAAATACTGGTATTATATGCAAATTAAAACATTATTTACCTCCAAATATACTCAGAACACTCTATATAACTCTGATTTTACCCCAATTAACTTATTGCACGACTATTTGGTCAGGAACCTATTCTACAAATCTTAATCACCTATGTGTCCTCCAGAAGAGAGCTATCCGTCATATATCACATGCTGCACCACGTGATCATACTAGCCCATTATACAAAAGATTAAATTTATTAAAACTAAATGATATTATAAGAGTCCAGCTTGCAACATTTTCATATAAAGCATGGAATGGATTGCTACCCGAGGCTTTTAAAGATTTTATATATAGTAATAGACTAATCCACAACCATCAAACACGCCATTGTAATAACGCCCATGTTTTATCCCAACGAAGTACTTTAAGTTCTTTTAACCCTCGTATTCGTGCTATAAAAACGTGGAATAATCTCCAGGATAATGTTAAGAATAAGCCTTCTTACTCTGTATTCAAAAGGAATCTCCAAACTGTAATTATTTCTCACTATTGATGGATTTATTCTTGTGTGTGTTTGCGATTAAGATCATTATAAAGATTGTTAGGATTGCTTATTAACATTATTAATTTCAAGTAGAGTCAATTCGATTATTTCATCATTGTAGATGCTACTATTAACTTTTCTTTTTCTATTCTTAAGTTTTTCTTTCTTTTTTTCTTTTTGGGGAGTCTCCTACTTTGTTAAGCCTTACAGGCTTTATAGGAGACTTCCCGTCACACTGTAAATTGTGATGAAACAAATAAATATACAAAATACAAATATTTGTAGCCTACGTATACTCTTCATTGGCTTACTGTGTGCGCCTACTATAGTAGGTATGCTTAGGCCTCATAGCTTGGTAAATAGATATTCTGGGATTTATTACACTCCTCCTAGCAGTCCTGTTATCTGCCTCAGCAATCCGACATTCCATTCGTACACAAAAGATGAGTTGTTACGTTACACAGGCGCGTACATCCAGGATTTTCTAACCCGGGGGCGCGAAGTACTAAGCGGAGCGCCACCATCGGTTGGCGCGCAGCGTACAAGAAAATTTCTGATTTTGATACCCCCCAGATCACCGGAAATGGCACTTCTCGGGCTTGAAAATGAGCAACCAGATGTACACTTTTGCCTGAGAACCAAGTATTTCCCAAAAGTTTTTTTCCATCCATAACCTTTTTGAAGATTGTCACCAGTCACACACATCATGTTCGACCTCATTGCATGTCCTATGGATCATTGCTTTTGTAGGTGATTCTACGTCACGGCCCACAATATCCGAAAGCCCCACTTTTCAAGGTTTTAAGCCCATTATTTGTTGAGAATTTGAAAATTCACATTTCTCGTGAATAAAAATCACTTCAAAACATACCCATAATGTTGCTCAAAATTCAATCAATCGAAAAGCAATATAGAAAACCTCCTTGAATCCCTAATATACAGGTCAAAATTGCACGAGTAGAGGAAGTATGATGAAGAATGTTGGTGAGGAAATTTTCGAAAATTCCGACACAGTTAATTTATTGGTGTAGAAATATTGCAACCTCTTATAATGGCTATCATGAAACTTGGTTGAAGGAAAAATAGCAGATATTTCCGATATCAGGTATATTTATTTTTATTTTATTTATTTATTTGTTTTTCCACAGAAGTACAAAGCGGAGGGAAGTCTTCCATAAAGCTTAAAAGCTTAACAAAGTGGAAGACTCCCTAAAGAAAAAAAAAAAAAATTAATAAATACAAATTGAATGTTTGTTACATAATGTACAGAAACTGCTGAAGTAAATAACTCATTTACATAATTTAATATGATGATATCAATTCTTTTTTTAAACATTTCTTAAATGAATTCTTTGTAGCCTTAGATTTAACGGTATTGCTTAATGAGTTCCATAACTTAGTTGCACGGTTGCGAAAGCTGCGTGTACCTAATTTCGTATGATAGAAGTTGCAATGAGCATTTTGTCTATTTCGGGTATTATAATTGTATAATTCTACATTAATTGTATAGAAATTATGAAAGGAACCCGGAAGTAGCCCATGCCATGCTTTATACGTAAATACAGCAAGTTGTAGCCTTATAATATCATTTAATTCAATCATTCATTTAATTCATATCAATACTAAAGAAATTATTATGTCTTATTAATTATGATTTAGCTGCATAGTCGCATAGCAGCATATTCACATATTTAAGCGTTTACGTATTGTTATTAACATTATTTTCACTATTTTCTATCTTTTCTTCATGGGAGTCTTCTGTTTTGTTAAGCCAGCATAGGCTTTTCAGAAGACTTCCATTCACATTGTAATATTTATGTGAAAAAACAAATAAATGAATGAATGAATAATTTCAGCAGGTTTTGACCTTTAAACAATGGACTAGTATGCTGACGAAATGCAGCATGTGTTATGTTACGTATTGCGCCTTTTGTAGTTAATTAATCCACCTAGTATCTCAGTCCATACAGTGGCGCGATGGCTCGGCGCACTGTACGAGCTGATGATCGAGACTGTCTTTTGCATCCGTGGTTCGAACCCCGGGTGATGACGTCTTTTACCGAGTGCCTACACGGGGAGCTGTAAGTATTAGTTAATCCACCTAATAT
This sequence comes from Apostichopus japonicus, assembly GCF_037975245.1. Taxonomy (NCBI): domain Eukaryota; kingdom Metazoa; phylum Echinodermata; class Holothuroidea; order Aspidochirotida; family Stichopodidae; genus Apostichopus; species Apostichopus japonicus. The sequence goes on from NC_092574.1 coordinate 19,663,944, forward strand.
CTCAGTCCATACAGTGGCGCGATGGCTCGGCGCACTGTACGAGCTGATGATCGAGACTCTCTTTTGCATCCGTGGTTCGAACCCCGGGTGATGACGTCTTTTGCCGAATGCCTACACGGGGAACTGTAAGTATTAGTTAATCCACCTAATATCTCAGTCCATACAGTGGCGCGATGGCTCGGCGCACTGTACGAGCTGATGATCGAGACTCTCTTTTGCATCCGTGGTTCGAACCCCGGGTGATGACGTCTTTTACCGAGTGCCTACACGGGGAGCTGTAAGTATTAGTTAATCCACCTAATATCTCAGTCCATACAGTGGCGCGATGGCTCGGCGCACTGTACGAGCTGATGATCGAGACTCTCTTTTGCATCCGTGGTTCGAACCCCGGGTGATGACGTCTTTTGCCGATCTTTTACAGCAAGTGCCTACACGGGGAGCTGTAAGTATTAGTTAATCCACATAATATCTCAGTCCATACAGTGGCGCGATGGCTCGGCGCACTGTACGAGCTGATGATCGAGACTCTCTTTTGCATCCGTGGTTCGAACCCCGGGTGATGACGTCTTTTGCCGAATGCCTACACGGGGAGCTGTAAGTATTAGTTAATCCACCTAATATCTCAGTCCATACAGTGGCGCGATGGCTCGGCGCACTGTACGAGCTGATGATCGAGACTCTCTTTTGCATCCGTGGTTCGAACCCCGGGTGATGACGTCTTTTGCCGATCTTTTACAGCAAGTGCCTACACGGGGAGCTGTAAGTATTAGTTAATCCACATAATATCTCAGTCCATACAGTGGCGCGATGGCTCGGCGCACTGTACGAGCTGATGATCGAGACTCTCTTTTGCATCCGTGGTTCGAAGCCCGGGTGATGACGTCTTTTGCCGATCTTTTACGGCAAGTGCCTACACGGGGAGCTGTAAGTATTAGTTAATCCACCTAATATCTCAGTCCATACAGTGGCGCGATGGCTCGGCGCACTGTACGAGCTGATGATCGAGACTCTCTTTTGCTTCCGTGGTTCGAACCCCGGGTGATGACGTCTTTTGCCGATCTTTTACAGCAAGTGCCTACACGGGGAGCTGTAAGTATTAGTTAATCCACCTAATATCTCAGTCCATACAGTGGCGCGATGGCTCGGCGCACTGTACGAGCTGATGATCGAGACTCTCTTTCGCATCCGTGGATCGAACCCCGGGTGATGACGTCTTTTGCCGATCTTTTACAGCAAGTGCCTACACGGGGAGCTGTAAGTATTAGTTAATCCACCTAATATCTCAGTCCATACAGTGGCGCGATGGCTCGGCGCACTGTACGAGCTGATGATCGAGACTCTCTTTTGCATCCGTGGTTCGAACCCCGGTTGATGACGTCTTTTACCGATCTTTTACAGCAAGTGCTTACACGGTGAGCTGTAACTATTAGTTAATCCACCTAATATCTCAGTCCATACAGTGGCGCGATGGCTCGGCGCACTGTACGAGCTGATGATCGAGACTCTCTTTTGCATCCGTGGTTCGAACCCCGGGTGATGACGTCTTTTACCGAGTGCCTACACGGGGAGCTGTAAGTATTAGTTAATCCACCTAATATCTCAGTCCATACAGTGGCGCGATGGCTCGGCGCACTGTACGAGCTGATGATCGAGACTCTCTTTTGCATCCGTGGTTCGAACCCCGGGTGATGACGTCTTTTGCCGATCTTTTACAGCAAGTGACTACACGGTGAGCTGTAAGTATTAGTTAATCCACCTAATATCTCAGTCCATACAGTGGCGCGATGGCTCGGCGCACTGTACGAGCTGATGATCGAGACTCTCTTTTGCATCTCTCTTTTGCTTTATACGTAAATACAGCAAGTTGTAGCCTTATAATATCATTTAATTTCAGCAGGTTTTGACCTTTAAACAATGGACTAGTATGCTGACGAAATGCAGCATGTGTTATGTTACGTATTGCGCCTTTTGTAGTTAATTAATCCACCTAGTATCTCAGTCCATACAGTGGCGCGATGGCTCGGCGCACTGTACGAGCTGATGATCGAGACTCTCTTTTGCATCCGTGGTTCGAACCCCGGGTGATGACGTCTTTTACCGAGTGCCTACACGGGGAGCTGTAAGTATTAGTTAATCCACCTAATATCTCAGTCCATACAGTGGCGCGATGGCTCGGCGCACTGTACGAGCTGATGATCGAGACTCTCTTTTGCATCCGTGGTTCCAACTCCGGGTGATGACGTCTTTTGCCGAATGCCTACACGGGGAGCTGTAAGTATTAGTTAATCCACCTAATATCTCAGTCCATACAGTGGCGCGATGGCTCGGCGCACTGTACGAGCTGATGATCGAGACTCTCTTTTGCATCCGTGGTTCGAACCCCGGGTGATGACGTCTTTTGCCGATCTTTTACAGCAAGTGACTACACGGGGAGCTGTAAGTATTAGTTAATCCACCTAATATCTCAGTCCATACAGTGGCGCGATGGCTCGGCGCACTGTACGAGCTGATGATCGAGACTCTCTTTTGCATCCGTGGTTCGAACCCCGGGTGATGACGTCTTTTACCGAGTGCCTACACGGGGAGCTGTAAGTATTAGTTAATCCACCTAATATCTCAGTCCATACAGTGGCGCGATGGCTCGGCGCACTGTACGAGCTGATGATCGAGACTCTCTTTTGCATCCGTGGTTCGAACCCCGGGTGATGACGTCTTTTGCCGATCTTTTACAGCAAGTGACTACACGGTGAGCTGTAAGTATTAGTTAATCCACCTAATATCTCAGTCCATACAGTGGCGCGATGGCTCGGCGCACTGTACGAGCTGATGATCGAGACTCTCTTTTGCATCTCTCTTTTGCTTTATACGTAAATACAGCAAGTTGTAGCTTTATAATATCATTTAATTTCAGCAGGTTTTGACCTTTAAACAATGGACTAGTATGCTGACGAAATGCAGCATGTGTTATGTTACGTATTGCGCCTTTTGTAGTTAATTAATCCACCTAGTATCTCAGTCCATACAGTGGCGCGATGGCTCGGCGCACTGTACGAGCTGATGATCGAGACTTTCTTTTGCATCCGTGGTTCGAACCCCGGGTGATGACGTCTTTTACCGAGTGCCTACACGGGGAGCTGTAAGTATTAGTTAATCCACCTAATATCTCAGTCCATACAGTGGCGCGATGGCTCGGCGCACTGTACGAGCTGATGATCGAGACTCTCTTTTGCATCCGTGGTTCGAACTCCGGGTGATGACGTCTTTTGCCGAATGCCTACACGGGGAGCTGTAAGTATTAGTTAATCCACCTAATATCTCAGTCCATACAGTGGCGCGATGGCTCGGCGCACTGTACGAGCTGATGATCGAGACTCTCTTTTGCATCCGTGGTTCGAACCCCGGGTGATGACGTCTTTTGCCGATCTTTTACAGCAAGTGACTACACGGGGAGCTGTAAGTATTAGTTAATCCACCTTATATCTCAGTCCATACAGTGGCGCGATGGCTCGGCGCACTGTACGAGCTGATGATCGAGACTCTCTTTTGCATCCGTGGTTCGAACCCCGGGTGATGACGTCTTTTGTCGATCTTTTACAGCAATTACCTACACGGGGAGCTGTAAGTATTACTTAATCCACATAATATCTCAGTCCATACAGTGGCGCGATGGCTCGGCGCAGTGTACGAGCTGATGATCGAGACTCTCTTTTGCATCCGTGGTTCGAACCCCGGGTGATGACGTCTTTTGCCGATCTTTTACAGCAAGTGACTACACGGGGAGCTGTAAGTATTAGTTAATCCACCTAATATCTCAGTCCATACAGTGGCGCGATGGCTCGGCGCACTGTACGAGCTGATGATCGAGACTCTCTTTTGCATCCGTGGTTCGAACCCCGGGTGATGACGTCTTTTGCCGATCTTTTACAGCAAGTGCCTACACGGGGAGCTGTAAGTATTAGTTAATCCACCGAATATCTCAGTCCATACAGTGGCGCGATGGCTCGGCGCACTGTACGAGCTGATGATCGAGACTCTCTTTTGCATCCGTGGTTCGAACCCCGGGTGATGACGTCTTTTACCGAGTGCCTACACGGGGAGCTGTAAGTATTAGTTAATCCACCTAATATCTCAGTCCATACAGTGGCGCGATGGCTCGGCGCACTGTACGAGCTGATGATCGAGACTCTCTTTTGCATCCGTGGTTCGAACCCCGGGTGATGACGTCTTTTTCCGATCTTTTACAGCAAGTGACTACACGGTGAGCTGTAAGTATTAGTTAATCCACCTAATATCTCAGTCCATACAGTGGCGCGATGGCTCGGCGCACTGTACGAGCTGATGATCGAGACTCTCTTTTGCATCTCTCTTTTGCTTTATACGTAAATACAGCAAGTTGTAGCCTTATAATATCATTTAATTTCAGCAGGTTTTGACCTTTAAACAATGGACTAGTATGCTGACGAAATGCAGCATGTGTTATGTTACGTATTGCGCCTTTTGTAGTTAATTAATCCACCTAGTATCTCAGTCCATACAGTGGCGCGATGGCTCGGCGCACTGTACGAGCTGATGATCGAGACTCTCTTTTGCATCCGTGGTTCGAACCCCGGGTGATGACGTCTTTTACCGAGTGCCTACACGGGGAGCTGTAAGTATTAGTTAATCCACCTAATATCTCAGTCCATACAGTGGCGCGATGGCTCGGCGCACTGTACGAGCTGATGATCGAGACTCTCTTTTGCATCCGTGGTTCGAACCCCGGGTGATGACGTCTTTTGCCGAATGCCTACACGGGGAGCTGTAAGTATTAGTTAATCCACCTAATATCTCAGTCCATACAGTGGCGCGATGGCTCGGCGCACTGTACGAGCTGATGATCGAGACTCTCTTTTGCATCCGTGGTTCGAACCCCGGGTGATGACGTCTTTTGCCGATCTTTTACAGCAAGTGACTACACGGGGAGCTGTAAGTATTAGTTAATCCACCTAATATCTCAGTCCATACAGTGGCGCGATGGCTCGGCGCACTGTACGAGCTGATGATCGAGACTCTCTTTTGCATCCGTGGTTCGAACCCCGGGTGATGACGTCTTTTGCCGATCTTTTACAGCAAGTGCCTACACGGGGAGCTGTAAGTATTAGTTAATCCACATAATATCTCAGTCCATACAGTGGCGCGATGGCTCGGCGCACTGTACGAGCTGATGATCGAGACTCTCTTTTGCATCCGTGGTTCGAACCCCGGGTGATGACGTCTTTTGCCGATCTTTTACAGCAAGTGACTACACGGGGAGCTGTAAGTATTAGTTAATCCACCTAATATCTCAGTCCATACAGTGGCGCGATGGCTCGGCGCACTGTACGAGCTGATGATCGAGACTCTCTTTTGCATCCGTGGTTCGAACCCCGGGTGATGACGTCTTTTGCCGATCTTTTACAGCAAGTGCCTACACGGGGAGCTGTAAGTATTAGTTAATCCACCTAATATCTCAGTCCATACAGTGGCGCGATGGCTCGGCGCACTGTACGAGCTGATGATCGAGACTCTCTTTTGCATCCGTGGTTCGAACCCCGGGTGATGACGTCTTTTACCGAGTGCCTACACGGGGAGCTGTAAGTATTAGTTAATCCACCTAATATCTCAGTCCATACAGTGGCGCGATGGCTCGGCGCACTGTACGAGCTGATGATCGAGACTCTCTTTTGCATCCGTGGTTCGAAGCCCGGTTGATGACGTCTTTTGCCGATCTTTTACAGCAAGTGCCTACACGGGGAGCTGTAAGTATTAGTTAATCCACCTAATATCTCAGTCCATACAGTGGCGCGATGGCTCGGCGCACTGTACGAGCTGATGATCGAGACTCTCTTTTGCATCCGTGGTTCGAACCCCGGGTGATGACGTCTTTTGCCGATCTTTTACAGCAAGTGCCTACACGGGGAGCTGTAAGTATTAGTTAATCCACCTAATATCTCATTCCATACAGTGGCGCGATGGCTCGGCGTACTGTACGAGCTGATGATCGAGACTCTCTTTTGCATCCGTGGTTCGAACCCCGGGTGATGACGTCTTTTACCGAGTGCCTACACGGGGAGCTGTAAGTATTAGTTAATCCACCTAATATCTCAGTCCATACAGTGGCGCGATGGCTCGGCGCACTGTACGAGCTGATGATCGAGACTCTCTTTTGCATCCGTGGTTCGAACCCCGGGTGATGACGTCTTTTACCGAGTGCCTACACGGGGAGCTGTAAGTATTAGTTAATCCACCTAATATCTCAGTCCATACAGTGGCGCGATGGCTCGGCGCACTGTACGAGCTGATGATCGAGACTCTCTTTTGCATCCGTGGTTCGAAGCCCGGTTGATGACGTCTTTTGCCGATCTTTTACAGCAAGTGCCTACACGGGGAGCTGTAAGTATTAGTTAATCCACCTAATATCTCAGTCCATACAGTGGCGCGATGGCTCGGCGCACTGTACGAGCTGATGATCGAGACTCTCTTTTGCATCCGTGGTTCGAACCCCGGGTGATGACGTCTTTTGCCGATCTTTTACAGCAAGTGCCTACACGGGGAGCTGTAAGTATTAGTTAATCCACCTAATATCTCAGTCCATACAGTGGCGCGATGGCTCGGCGTACTGTACGAGCTGATGATCGAGACTCTCTTTTGCATCCGTGGTTCGAACCCCGGGTGATGACGTCTTTTACCGAGTGCCTACACGGGGAGCTGTAAGTATTAGTTAATCCACCTAATATCTCAGTCCATACAGTGGCGCGATGGCTCGGCGCACTGTACGAGCTGATGATCGAGAGTCTCTTTTGCATCCGTGGTTCGAACCCCGGGTGATGACGTCTTTTGCCGATCTTTTACAGCAATTGCCTACACGGGGAGCTGTAAGTATTAGTTAATCCACCTAATATCTCAGTCCATACAGTGGCGCGATGGCTCGGCGCACTGTACGAGCTGATGATCGAGACTCTCTTTTGCATCCGTGGTTCGAACCCCGGGTGATGACGTCTTTTGTCGATCTTTTACAGCAAGTGCCTACACGGGGAGCTGTAAGTATTAGTTAATCCACCTAATATCTCAGTCCATACAGTGGCGCGATGGCTCGGCGCACTGTACGAGCTGATGATCGAGACTCTCTTTTGCATCCGTGGTTCGAACCCCGGGTGATGACGTCTTTTGCCGAGTGCCTACACGGGGAGCTGTAAGTATTAGTTAATCCACCTAATATCTCAGTCCATACAGTGGCGCGATGGCTCGGCGCACTGTACGAGCTGATGATCGAGACTCTCTTTTGCATCCGTGGTTCGAACCCCGGTTGATGACGTCTTTTGCCGATCTTTTACAGCAAGTGCCTACACGGGGAGCTGTAAGTATTAGTTAATCCACCTAATATCTCAGTCCATACAGTGGCGCGATGGCTCGGCGCACTGTACGAGCTGATGATCGAGACTCTCTTTTGCATCCGTGGTTCGAACCCCGGGTGATGACGTCTTTTACCGAGTGCCTACACGGGGAGCTGTAAGTATTAGTTAATCCACCTAATATCTCAGTCCATACAGTGGCGCGATGGCTCGGCGCACTGTACGAGCTGATGATCGAGACTCTCTTTTGCATCCGTGGTTCGAAGCCCGGTTGATGACGTCTTTTGTCGATCTTTTACAGCAAGTGCCTACACGGGGAGCTGTAAGTATTAGTTAATCCACCTAATATCTCAGTCCATACAGTGGCGCGATGGCTCGGCGCACTGTACGAGCTGATGATCGAGACTCTCTTTTGCATCCGTGGTTCGAACCCCGGGTGATGACGTCTTTTGCCGATCTTTTACAGCAAGTGCCTACACGGGGAGCTGTAAGTATTAGTTAATCCACCTAATATCTCAGTCCATACAGTGGCGCGATGGCTCGGCGTACTGTACGAGCTGATGATCGAGACTCTCTTTTGCATCCGTGGTTCGAACCCCGGGTGATGACGTCTTTTACCGAGTGCCTACACGGGGAGCTGTAAGTATTAGTTAATCCACCTAATATCTCAGTCCATACAGTGGCGCGATGGCTCGGCGCACTGTACGAGCTGATGATCGAGAGTCTCTTTTGCATCCGTGGTTCGAACCCCGGGTGATGACGTCTTTTGCCGATCTTTTACAGCAATTGCCTACACGGGGAGCTGTAAGTATTAGTTAATCCACCTAATATCTCAGTCCATACAGTGGCGCGATGGCTCGGCGCACTGTACGAGCTGATGATCGAGACTCTCTTTTGCATCCGTGGTTCGAACCCCGGGTGATGACGTCTTTTGTCGATCTTTTACAGCAAGTGCCTACACGGGGAGCTGTAGGTATTAGTTAATCCACCTAATATCTCAGTCCATACAGTGGCGCGATGGCTCGGCGCACTGTACGAGCTGATGATCGAGACTCTCTTTTGCATCCGTGGTTCGAACCCCGGGTGATGACGTCTTTTGCCGAGTGCCTACACGGGGAGCTGTAAGTATTAGTTAATCCACCTAATATCTCAGTCCATACAGTGGCGCGATGGCTCGGCGCACTGTACGAGCTGATGATCGAGACTCTCTTTTGCATCCGTGGTTCGAACCCCGGGTGATGACGTCTTTTACCGAGTTCCTACACGGGGAGCTGTAAGTATTAGTTAATCCACCTAATATCTCAGTCCATACAGTGGCGCGATGGCTCGGCGCACTGTACGAGCTGATGATCGAGAGTCTCTTTTGCATCCGTGGTTCGAACCCCGGGTGATGACGTCTTTTGCCGATCTTTTACAGCAATTGCCTACACGGGGAGCTGTAAGTATTAGTTAATCCACCTAATATCTCAGTCCATACAGTGGCGCGATGGCTCGGCGCACTGTACGAGCTGATGATCGAGACTCTCTTTTGCATCCGTGGTTCGAACCCCGGGTGATGACGTCTTTTGTCGATCTTTTACAGCAAGTGCCTACACGGGGAGCTGTAAGTATTAGTTAATCCACCTAATATCTCAGTCCATACAGTGGCGCGATGGCTCGGCGCACTGTACGAGCTGATGATCGAGACTCTCTTTTGCATCCGTGGTTCGAACCCCGGGTGATGACGTCTTTTGCCGAGTGCCTACACGGGGAGCTGTAAGTATTAGTTAATCCACCTAATATCTCAGTCCATACAGTGGCGCGATGGCTCGGCGCACTGTACGAGCTGATGATCGAGACTCTCTTTTGCATCCGTGGTTCGAACCCCGGGTGATGACGTCTTTTGTCGATCTTTTACAGCAAGTGCCTACACGGGGAGCTGTAAGTATTAGTTAATCCACCTAATATCTCAGTCCATACAGTGGCGCGATGGCTCGGCGCACTGTACGAGCTGATGATCGAGACTCTCTTTTGCATCCGTGGTTCGAACCCCGGGTGATGACGTCTTTTACCGAGTGCCTACACGGGGAGCTGTAAGTATTAGTTAATCCACCTAATATGTCAGTCCATACAGTATCGCGATGGCTCGGCGCACTGTACGATCTGATGATCGAGACTGTCTTTTGCATCCGTGGTTCGAAGCCCGGTTGATGACGTCTTTTTCCGATCTTTTACAGCAAGTGCCTACACGGGGAGCTGTAAGTATTAGTTAATCCACCTAATATCTCAGTCCATACAGTGGCGCGATGGCTCGGCGCACTGTACGAGCTGATGATCGAGACTCTCTTTTGCATCCGTGGTTCGAACCCCGGGTGATGACGTCTTTTGCCGATCTTTTACAGCAATTGACTACACGGGGAGCTGTAAGTATTAGTTAATCCACCTAATATCTCAGTCCATACAGTGGCGCGATGGCTCGGCGCACTGTACGAGCTGATGATCGAGACTCTCTTTTGCATCCGTGGTTCGAACCCCGGGTGATGACGTCTTTTGCCGATCTTTTACAGCAAGTGCCTACACGGGGAGCTGTAAGTATTAGTTAATCCACCTAATATCTCAGTCCATACAGTGGCGCGATGGCTCGGCGCACTGTACGTACTGATGATCGAGACTCTCTTTTGCATCCGTGGTTCGAACCCCGGGTGATGACGTCTTTTGCCGATCTTTTACAGCAAGTGCCTACACGGGGAGCTGTAAGTATTAGTTAATCCACCTAATATCTCAGTCCATACAGTGGCGCGATGGCTCGGCGCACTGTACGAGCTGATGATCGAGACTCTCTTTTGCATCCGTGGTTCGAACCCCGGGTGATGACGTCTTTTGCCGATCTTTTACAGCAAGTGCCTACACGGGAAGCTGTAAGTATTAGTTAATCCACCTAATATCTCAGTCCATACAGTGGCGCGATGGCTCGGCGCACTGTACGAGCTGATGATCGAGACTCTCTTTTGCATCCGTGGTTCGAACCCCGGGTGATGACGTCTTTTACCGAGTGCCTACACGGGGAGCTGTAAGTATTAGTTAATCCACCTAATATCTCAGTCCATACAGTGGCGCGATGGCTCGGCGCACTGTACGAGCTGATGATCGAGAGTCTCTTTTGCATCCGTGGTTCGAACCCCGGGTGATGACGTCTTTTGTCGATCTTTTACAGTAATTGCCTACACGGGGAGCTGTAAGTATTAGTTAATCCACCTAATATCTCAGTCCATACAGTGGCGCGATGGCTCGGCGCACTGTACGAGCTGATGATCGAGACTCTCTTTTGCATCCGTGGTTCGAACCCCGGGTGATGACGTCTTTTGTCGATCTTTTACAGCAATTGCCTACACGGGGAGCTGTAAGTATTAGTTAATCCACCTAATATCTCAGTCCATACACTGGCGCGATGGCTCGGCGCACTGTACGAGCTGATGATCGAGACTCTCTTTTGCATCCGTGGTTCGAACCCCGGGTGATGACGTCTTTTGCCGATCTTTTACAGCAAGTGCCTACACGGGGAGCTGTAAGTATTAGTTAATCCACCTAATATCTCAGTCCATACAGTGGCGCGATGGCTCGGCGCACTGTACGAGCTGATGATCGAGACTCTCTTTTGCATCCGTGGTTCGATCCCCGGGTGATGACGTCTTTTGCCGATCTTTTACAGCAAGTGCCTACACGGGGAGCTGTAAGTATTAGTTAATCCACCTAATATTTCAGTCCATACAGTGGCGCGATGGCTCGGCGCACTGTACGAGCTGATGATCGAGACTCTCTTTTGCATCCGTGGTTCGAACCCCGGGTGATGACGTCTTTTGCCGATCTTTTACAGCAAGTGCCTACACGGGGAGCTGTAAGTATTAGTTAATCCACCTAATATCTCAGTCCATACAGTGGCGCGATGGCTCGGCGCACTGTACGAGCTGATGATCGAGACTCTCTTTTGCATCCGTGGTTCGAACCCCGGGTGATGACGTCTTTTACCGAGTGCCTACACGGGGAGCTGTAAGTATTAGTTAATCCACCTAATATCTCAGTCCATACAGTGGCGCGATGGCTCGGCGCACTGTACGAGCTGATGATCGAGACTCTCTTTTGCATCCGTGGTTCGAAGCCCGGTTGATGACGTCTTTTGCCGATCTTTTACAGCAAGTGCCTACACGGGGAGCTGTAAGTATTAGTTAATCCACCTAATATCTCAGTCCATACAGTGGCGCGATGGCTCGGCGCACTGTACGAGCTGATGATCGAGACTCTCTTTTGCATCCGTGGTTCGAACCCCGGGTGATGACGTCTTTTGCCGATCTTTTACAGCAAGTGCCTACACGGGGAGCTGTAAGTATTAGTTAATCCACCTAATATCTCAGTCCATACAGTGGCGCGATGGCTCGGCGTACTGTACGAGCTGATGATCGAGACTCTCTTTTGCATCCGTGGTTCGAACCCCGGGTGATGACGTCTTTTACCGAGTGCCTACACGGGGAGCTGTAAGTATTAGTTAATCCACCTAATATCTCAGTCCATACAGTGGCGCGATGGCTCGGCGCACTGTACGAGCTGATGATCGAGACTCTCTTTTGCATCCGTGGTTCGAACCCCGGGTGATGACGTCTTTTGCCGATCTTTTACAGCAATTGCCTACACGGGGAGCTGTAAGTATTAGTTAATCCACCTAATATCTCAGTCCATACAGTGGCGCGATGGCTCGGCGCACTGTACGAGCTGATGATCGAGACTCTCTTTGCATCCTTGGTTCGAACCCCGGGTGATGACGTCTTTTGCCGATCTTTTACAGCAAGTGCCTACACGGGGAGCTGTAAGTATTAGTTAATCCACCTAATATCTCAGTCCATACAGTGGCGCGATGGCTCGGCGCACTGTACGAGCTGATGATCGAGACTCTCTTTTGCATCCGTGGTTCGATCCCCGGGTGATGACGTCTTTTGCCGATCTTTTACAGCAAGTGCCTACACGGGGAGCTGTAAGTATTAGTTAATCCACCTAATATCTCAGTCCATACAGTGGCGCGATGGCTCGGCGCACTGTACGAGCTGATGATCGAGACTCTCTTTTGCATCCGTGGTTCGAACCCCGGGTGATGACGTCTTTTGCCGATCTTTTACAGCAAGTGCCTACACGGGGAGCTGTAAGTATTAGTTAATCCACCTAATATCTCAGTCCATACAGTGGCGCGATGGCTCGGCGCACTGTACGAGCTGATGATCGAGACTCTCTTTTGCATCCGTGGTTCGAACCCCGGGTGATAACGTCTTTTGCCGATCTTTTACAGCAATTGCCTACACGGGGAGCTGTAAGTATTAGTTAATCCACCTAATATCTCAGTCCATACAGTGGCGCGATGGCTCGGCGCACTGTACGAGCTGATGATCGAGACTCTCTTTTGCATCCGTGGTTCGAACCCCGGGTGATGACGTCTTTTGTCGATCTTTTACAACAAGTGCCTACACGGGGAGCTGTAAGTATTAGTTAATCCACCTAATATCTCAGTCCATACAGTGGCGCGATGGCTCGGCGCACTGTACGAGCTGATGATCGAGACTCTCTTTTGCATCCGTGGTTCGAACCCCGGGTGATGACGTCTTTTGCCGATCTTTTACAGCAAGTGCCTACACGGGGAGCTGTAAGTATTAGTTAATCCACCTAATATGTCAGTCCATACAGTGGCGCGATGGCTCGGCGCACTGTACGAGCTGATGATCGAGACTCTCTTTGCATCCGTGGTTCGATCCCCGGGTGATGACGTCTTTTGCCGATCTTTTACAGCAAGTGCCTACACGGGGAGCTGTAAGTATTAGTTAATCCACCTAATATCTCAGTCCATACAGTGGCGCGATGGCTCGGCGCACTGTACGAGCTGATGATCGAGACTCTCTTTTGCATCCGTGGTTCGAACCCCGGGTGATGACGTCTTTTGCCGAGTGCCTACACGGGGAGCTGTAAGTATTAGTTAATCCACCTAATATCTCAGTCCATACAGTGGCGCGATGGCTCGGCGCACTGTACGAGCTGATGATCGAGACTCTCTTTTGCATCCGTGGTTCGAAGCCCGGTTGATGACGTCTTTTGCCGATCTTTTACAGCAAGTGCCTACACGGGGAGCTGTAAGTATTAGTTAATCCACCTAATATCTCAGTCCATACAGTGGCGCGATGGCTCGGCGCACTGTACGAGCTGATGATCGAGACTCTCTTTTGCATCCGTGGTTCGAACCCCGGGTGATGACGTCTTTTGCCGATCTTTTACAGCAAGTGCCTACACGGGGAGCTGTAAGTATTAGTTAATCCACCTAATATCTCAGTCCATACAGTGGCGCGATGGCTCGGCGTACTGTACGAGCTGATGATCGAGACTCTCTTTTGCATCCGTGGTTCGAACCCCGGGTGATGACGTCTTTTACCGAGTGCCTACACGGGGAGCTGTAAGTATTAGTTAATCCACCTAATATCTCAGTCCATACAGTGGCGCGATGGCTCGGCGCACTGTACGAGCTGATGATCGAGACTCTCTTTTGCATCCGTGGTTCGAACCCCGGGTGATGACGTCTTTTGCCGATCTTTTACAGCAATTGCCTACACGGGGAGCTGTAAGTATTAGTTAATCCACCTAATATCTCAGTCCATACAGTGGCGCGATGGCTCGGCGCACTGTACGAGCTGATGATCGAGACTCTCTTTTGCATCCGTGGTTCGAACCCCGGGTGATGACGTCTTTTGCCGATCTTTTACAGCAAGTGCCTACACGGGGAGCTGTAAGTATTAGTTAATCCACCTAATATCTCAGTCCATACAGTGGCGCGATGGCTCGGCGCACTGTACGAGCTGATGATCGAGACTCTCTTTTGCATCCGTGGTTCGATCCCCGGGTGATGACGTCTTTTGCCGATCTTTTACAGCAAGTGCCTACACGGGGAGCTGTAAGTATTAGTTAATCCACCTAATATCTCAGTCCATACAGTGGCGCGATGGCTCGGCGCACTGTACGAGCTGATGATCGAGACTCTCTTTTGCATCCGTGGTTCGAACCCCGGGTGATGACGTCTTTTGCCGATCTTTTACAGCAAGTGCCTACACGGGGAGCTGTAAGTATTAGTTAATCCACCTAATATCTCAGTCCATACAGTGGCGCGATGGCTCGGCGCACTGTACGAGCTGATGATCGAGACTCTCTTTTGCATCCGTGGTTCGAACCCCGGGTGATAACGTCTTTTGCCGATCTTTTACAGCAATTGCCTACACGGGGAGCTGTAAGTATTAGTTAATCCACCTAATATCTCAGTCCATACAGTGGCGCGATGGCTCGGCGCACTGTACGAGCTGATGATCGAGACTCTCTTTTGCATCCGTGGTTCGAACCCCGGGTGATGACGTCTTTTGTCGATCTTTTACAACAAGTGCCTACACGGGGAGCTGTAAGTATTAGTTAATCCACCTAATATCTCAGTCCATACAGTGGCGCGATGGCTCGGCGCACTGTACGAGCTGATGATCGAGACTCTCTTTTGCATCCGTGGTTCGAACCCCGGGTGATGACGTCTTTTGCCGATCTTTTACAGCAAGTGCCTACACGGGGAGCTGTAAGTATTAGTTAATCCACCTAATATGTCAGTCCATACAGTGGCGCGATGGCTCGGCGCACTGTACGAGCTGATGATCGAGACTCTCTTTGCATCCGTGGTTCGATCCCCGGGTGATGACGTCTTTTGCCGATCTTTTACAGCAAGTGCCTACACGGGGAGCTGTAAGTATTAGTTAATCCACCTAATATCTCAGTCCATACAGTGGCGCGATGGCTCGGCGCACTGTACGAGCTGATGATCGAGACTCTCTTTTGCATCCGTGGTTCGAACCCCGGGTGATGACGTCTTTTGCCGAGTGCCTACACGGGGAGCTGTAAGTATTAGTTAATCCACCTAATATCTCAGTCCATACAGTGGCGCGATGGCTCGGCGCACTGTACGAGCTGATGATCGAGACTCTCTTTTGCATCCGTGGTTCGAAGCCCGGTTGATGACGTCTTTTGCCGATCTTTTACAGCAAGTGCCTACACGGGGAGCTGTAAGTATTAGTTAATCCACCTAATATCTCAGTCCATACAGTGGCGCGATGGCTCGGCGCACTGTACGAGCTGATGATCGAGACTCTCTTTTGCATCCGTGGTTCGAACCCCGGGTGATGACGTCTTTTGCCGATCTTTTACAGCAAGTGCCTACACGGGGAGCTGTAAGTATTAGTTAATCCACCTAATATCTCAGTCCATACAGTGGCGCGATGGCTCGGCGTACTGTACGAGCTGATGATCGAGACTCTCTTTTGCATCCGTGGTTCGAACCCCGGGTGATGACGTCTTTTACCGAGTGCCTACACGGGGAGCTGTAAGTATTAGTTAATCCACCTAATATCTCAGTCCATACAGTGGCGCGATGGCTCGGCGCACTGTACGAGCTGATGATCGAGACTCTCTTTTGCATCCGTGGTTCGAACCCCGGGTGATGACGTCTTTTGCCGATCTTTTACAGCAATTGCCTACACGGGGAGCTGTAAGTATTAGTTAATCCACCTAATATCTCAGTCCATACAGTGGCGCGATGGCTCGGCGCACTGTACGAGCTGATGATCGAGACTCTCTTTTGCATCCGTGGTTCGAACCCCGGGTGATGACGTCTTTTGTCGATCTTTTACAACAAGTGCCTACACGGGGAGCTGTAAGTATTAGTTAATCCACCTAATATCTCAGTCCATACAGTGGCGCGATGGCTCGGCGCACTGTACGAGCTGATGATCGAGACTCTCTTTTGCATCCGTGGTTCGATCCCCGGGTGATGACGTCTTTTGCCGATCTTTTACAGCAACTGCCTACACGGGGAGCTGTAAGTATTAGTTAATCCACCTAATATCTCAGTCCATACAGTGGCGCGATGGCTCGGCGCACTGTACGAGCTGATGATCGAGACTCTCTTTCGCATCCGTGGTTCGAACCCCGGGTGATGACGTCTTTTGCCGATCTTTTACAGCAAGTGCCTACACGGGGAGCTGTAAGTATTAGTTAATCCACCTAATATCTCAGTCCATACAGTGGCGCGATGGCTCGGCGCACTGTACGAGCTGATGATCGAGACTCTCTTTTGCATCCGTGGTTCGAACCCCGGGTGATGACGTCTTTTGCCGATCTTTTACAGCAAGTGCCTACACGGGGAGCTGTAAGTATTAGTTAATCCACCTAATATCTCAGTCCATACAGTGGCGCGATGGCTCGGCGCACTGTACGAGCTGATGATCGAGACTCTCTTTTGCATCCGTGGTTCGAACCCCGGGTGATGACGTCTTTTGCCGATCTTTTACAGCAAGTGCCTACACGGGGAGCTGTAAGTATTAGTTAATCCACCTAATATCTCAGTCCATACAGTGGCGCGATGGCTCGGCGCACTGTACGAGCTGATGATCGAGACTCTCTTTCGCATCCGTGGTTCTAACCCCGGGTGATGACGTCTTTTGCCGATCTTTTACAGCAAGTGCCTACACGGGGAGCTGTAAGTATTAGTTAATCCACCTAATATCTCAGTCCATACAGTGGCGCGATGGCTCGGCGCACTGTACGAGCTGATGATCGAGACTCTCTTTTGCATCCGTGGTTCGAACCCCGGGTGATGACGTCTTTTGCCGATCTTTTACAGCAAGTGCTTACACGGTGAGCTGTAACTATTAGTTGATCCACCTAATATCTCAGTCCATACAGTGGCGCGATGGCTCGGCGCACTGTACGAGCTGATGATCGAGACTCTCTTTTGCATCCGTGGTTCGAACCCCGGGTGATGACGTCTTTTGCCGATCTTTTACAGCAAGTGCCTACACGGGGAGCTGTAAGTATTAGTTAATCCACCTAATATCTCAGTCCATACAGTGGCGCGATGGCTCGGCGCACTGTACGAGCTGATGATCGAGACTCTCTTTTGCATCCGTGGTTCGAACCCCGGGTGATGACGTCTTTTACCGAGTGCCTACACGGGGAGCTGTAAGTATTAGTTAATCCACCTAATATCTCAGTCCATACAGTGACGCGATGGCTCGGCGCACTGTACG
The DNA here is from genome assembly GCF_037975245.1 of Apostichopus japonicus. Lineage (NCBI taxonomy): Eukaryota > Metazoa > Echinodermata > Holothuroidea > Aspidochirotida > Stichopodidae > Apostichopus > Apostichopus japonicus. The sequence continues at coordinate 19,681,432 of NC_092574.1, forward strand.
AGCTGATGATCGAGACTCTCTTTTGCATCCGTGGTTCGAAGCCCGGGTGATGACGTCTTTTGCCAATCTTTTACAGCAAGTGCCTACACGGGGAGCTGTAAGTATTAGTTAATCCACCTAATATCTCAGTCCATACAGTGGCGCGATGGCTCGGCGCACTGTACGAGCTGATGATCGAGACTCTCTTTTGCATCCGTGGTTCGAACCCCGGGTGATGACGTCTTTTGCCGATCTTTTACAACAAGTGCCTACACGGGGAGCTGTAAGTATTAGTTAATCCACCTAATATCTCAGTCCATACAGTGGCGCGATGGCTCGGCGCACTGTACGAGCTGATGATCGAGACTCTCTTTTGCATCCGTGGTTCGAACCCCGGGTGATGACGTCTTTTGCCGATCTTTTACAGCAAGTGCCTACACGGGGAGCTGTAAGTATTAGTTAATCCACCTAATATCTCAGTCCATACAGTGGCGCGATGGCTCAGCGCACTGTACGAGCTGATGATCGAGACTCTCTTTTGCATCCGTGGTTCGATCCCCGGGTGATGACGTCTTTTGCCGATCTTTTACAGCAATTGCCTACACGGGGAGCTGTAAGTATTAGTTAATCCACCTAATATCTCAGTCCATACAGTGGCGCGATGGCTCGGCGCACTGTACGAGCTGATGATCGAGACTCTCTTTTGCATCCGTGGTTCGAACCCCGGGTGATGACGTCTTTTGCCGATCTTTTACAGCAAGTGACTACACGGGGAGCTGTAAGTATTAGTTAATCCACCTAATATCTCAGTCCATACAGTGGCGCGATGGCTCGGCGCACTGTACGAGCTGATGATCGAGACTCTCTTTTGCATCCGTGGTTCGAACCCCGGGTGATGACGTCTTTTGCCGATCTTTTACAGCAATTGACTACACGGGGAGCTGTAAGTATTAGTTAATCCACCTAATATCTCAGTCCATACAGTGGCGCGATGGCTCGGCGCACTGTACGAGCTGATGATCGAGAGTCTCTTTTGCATCCGTGGTTCGAACCCCGGGTGATGACGTCTTTTGCCGATCTTTTACAGCAATTGCCTACACGGGGAGCTGTAAGTATTAGTTAATCCACCTAATATCTCAGTCCATACAGTGGCGCGATGGCTCGGCGCACTGTACGAGCTGATGATCGAGACTCTCTTTTGCATCCGTGGTTCGAAGCCCGGGTGATGACGTCTTTTGTCGATCTTTTACAGCAAGTGCCTACACGGGGAGCTGTAAGTATTAGTTAATCCACCTAATATCTCAGTCCATACAGTGGCGCGATGGCTCGGCGCACTGTACGAGCTGATGATCGAGACTCTCTTTTGCATCCGTGGTTCGAACCCCGGGTGATGACGTCTTTTGCCGATCTTTTACAGCAATTGACTACACGGGGAGCTGTAAGTATTAGTTAATCCACCTAATATCTCAGTCCATACAGTGGCGCGATGGCTCGGCGCACTGTACGAGCTGATGATCGAGAGTCTCTTTTGCATCCGTGGTTCGAACCTCGGGTGATGACGTCTTTTGCCGATCTTTTACAGCAATTGCCTACACGGGGAGCTGTAAGTATTAGTTAATCCACCTAATATCTCAGTCCATACAGTGGCGCGATGGCTCGGCGCACTGTACGAGCTGATGATCGAGACTCTCTTTTGCATCCGTGGTTCGAAGCCCGGGTGATGACGTCTTTTGTCGATCTTTTACAGCAAGTGCCTACACGGGGAGCTGTAAGTATTAGTTAATCCACCTAATATCTCAGTCCATACAGTGGCGCGATGGCTCGGCGCACTGTACGAGCTGATGATCGAGACTCTCTTTTGCATCCGTGGTTCGAACCCCGGGTGATGACGTCTTTTGCCGAGTGCCTACACGGGGAGCTGTAAGTATTAGTTAATCCACCTAATATCTCAGTCCATACAGTGGCGCGATGGCTCGGCGCACTGTACGAGCTGATGATCGAGACTCTCTTTTGTATCCGTGGTTCGAAGCCCGGTTGATGACGTCTTTTGCCGATCTTTTACAGCAAGTGCCTACACGGGGAGCTGTAAGTATTAGTTAATCCACCTAATATCTCAGTCCATACAGTGGCGCGATGGCTCGGCGCACTCTACGAGCTGATGATCGAGACTCTCTTTTGCATCCGTGGTTCGAACCCCGGGTGATGACGTCTTTTGCCGATCTTTTACAGCAAGTGCCTACACGGGGAGCTGTAAGTATTAGTTAATCCACCTAATATCTCAGTCCATACAGTGGCGCGATGGCTCGGCGTACTGTACGAGCTGATGATCGAGACTCTCTTTTGCATCTGTGGTTCGAACCCCGGGTGATGACGTCTTTTACCGAGTGCCTACACGGGGAGCTGTAAGTATTAGTTAATCCACCTAATATCTCAGTCCATACAGTGGCGCGATGGCTCGGCGCACTGTACGAGCTGATGATCGAGACTCTCTTTTGCATCCGTGGTTCGAACCCCGGGTGATGACGTCTTTTGCCGATCTTTTACAGCAATTGCCTACACGGGGAGCTGTAAGTATTAGTTAATCCACCTAATATCTCAGTCCGTACAGTGGCGCGATGGCTCGGCGCACTGTACGAGCTGATGATCGAGACTCTCTTTTGCATCCGTGGTTCGAACCCCGGGTGATGACGTCTTTTGTCGATCTTTTACAGCAAGTGCCTACACGGGGAGCTGTAAGTATTAGGTAATCCACCTAATATCTCAGTTCATACAGTGGCGCGATGGCTCGGCGCACTGTACGAGCTGATGATCGAGAGTCTCTTTTGCATCCGTGGTTCGAACCCCGGGTGATGACGTCTTTTACCGAGTGCCTACACGGGGAGCTGTAAGTATTAGTTAATCCACCTAATATCTCAGTCCATACAGTTGCGCGATGGCTCGGCGCACTATACGAGCTGATGATCGAGACTCTCTTTTGCATCCGTGGTTCGAAGCCCGGTTGATGAAGTCTTTTGCCGATCTTTTACAGCAAGTGCCTACACGGGGAGCTGTAAGTATTAGTTAATCCACCTAATATCTCAGTCCATACAGTGGCGCGATGGCTCGGCGCACTGTACGAGCTGATGATCGAGACTCTCTTTTGCATCCGTGGTTCGAAGCCCGGGTGATGACGTCTTTTGCCGATCTTTTACAGCAAGTGCCTACACGGGGAGCTGTAAGTATTAGTTAATCCACCTAATATCTCAGTCCATACAGTGGCGCGATGGCTCGGCGTACTGTACGAGCTGATGATCGAGACTCTCTTTTGCATCCGTGGTTCGAACCCCGGGTGATGACGTCTTTTACCGAGTGCCTACACGGGGAGCTGTAAGTATTAGTTAATCCACCTAATATCTCAGTCCATACAGTGGCGCGATGGCTCGGCGCACTGTACGAGCTGATGATCGAGAGTCTCTTTTGCATCCGTGGTTCGAACCCCGGGTGATGACGTCTTTTGCCGATCTTTTACAGCAATTGCCTACACGGGGAGCTGTAAGTATTAGTTAATCCACCTAATATCTCAGTCCATACAGTGGCGCGATGGCTCGGCGCACTGTACGAGCTGATGATCGAGACTCTCTTTTGCATCCGTGGTTCGAACCCCGGGTGATGACGTCTTTTGTCGATCTTTTACAGCAAGTGCCTACACGGGGAGCTGTAAGTATTAGTTAATCCACCTAATATCTCAGTCCATACAGTGGCGCGATGGCTCGGCGCACTGTACGAGCTGATGATCGAGACTCTCTTTTGCATCCGTGGTTCGAACCCCGGGTGATGACGTCTTTTGCCGAGTGCCTACACGGGGAGCTGTAAGTATTAGTTAATCCACCTAATATCTCAGTCCATACAGTGGCGCGATGGCTCGGCGCACTGTACGAGCTGATGATCGAGACTCTCTTTTGCATCCGTGGTTCGAACCCCGGGTGATGACGTCTTTTACCGAGTGCCTACACGGGGAGCTGTAAGTATTAGTTAATCCACCTAATATCTCAGTCCATACAGTGGCGCGATGGCTCGGCGCACTGTACGAGCTGATGATCGAGACTCTCTTTTGCATCCGTGGTTCGAAGCCCGGTTGATGACGTCTTTTGCCGATCTTTTACAGCAAGTGCCTACACGGGGAGCTGTAAGTATTAGTTAATCCACCTAATATCTCAGTCCATACAGTGGCGCGATGGCTCGGCGCACTGTAGGAGCTGATGATCGAGACTCTCTTTTGCATCCGTGATTCGAAGCCCGGTTGATGACGCCTTTTGCCGATCTTTTACAGCAAGTGCCTACACGGGGAGCTGTAAGTATTAGTTAATCCACCTAATATCTCAGTCCATACAGTGGCGCGATGGCTCGGAGTACTGTACGAGCTGATGATCGAGACTCTCTTTTGCATCCGTGGTTCGAACCCCGGGTGATGACGTCTTTTACCGAGTGCCTACACGGGGAGCTGTAAGTATTAGTTAATCCACCTAATATCTCAGTCCATACAGTGGCGCGATGGCTCGGCGCACTGTACGAGCTGATGATCGAGAGTCTCTTTTGCATCCGTGGTTCGAACCCCGGGTGATGACGTCTTTTGCCGATCTTTTACAGCAATTGCCTACACGGGGAGCTGTAAGTATTAGTTAATCCACCTAATATCTCAGTCCGTACAGTGGCGCGATGGCTCGGCGCACTGTACGAGCTGATGATCGAGACTCTCTTTTGCATCCGTGGTTCGAACCCCGGGTGATGACGTCTTTTGTCGATCTTTTACAGCAAGTGCCTACACGGGGAGCTGTAAGTATTAGGTAATCCACCTAATATCTCAGTTCATACAGTGGCGCGATGGCTCGGCGCACTGTACGAGCTGATGATCGAGAGTCTCTTTTGCATCCGTGGTTCGAACCCCGGGTGATGACGTCTTTTGCCGAGTGCCTACACGGGGAGCTGTAAGTATTAGTTAATCCACCTAATATCTCAGTCCATACAGTGGCGCGATGGCTCGGCGCACTATACGAGCTGATGATCGAGACTCTCTTTTGCATCCGTGGTTCGAAGCCCGGTTGATGACGTCTTTTGCCGATCTTTTACAGCAAGTGCCTACACGGGGAGCTGTAAGTATTAGTTAATCCACCTAATATCTCAGTCCATACAGTGGCGCGATGGCTCGGCGCACTGTACGAGCTGATGATCGAGACTCTCTTTTGCATCCGTGGTTCGAAGCCCGGGTGATGACGTCTTTTGCCGATCTTTTACAGCAAGTGCCTACACGGGGAGCTGTAAGTATTAGTTAATCCACCTAATATCTCAGTCCATACAGTGGCGCGATGGCTCGGCGTACTGTACGAGCTGATGATTGAGACTCTCTTTTGCATCCGTGGTTCGAACCCCGGGTGATGACGTCTTTTACCGAGTGCCTACACGGGGAGCTGTAAGTATTAGTTAATCCACCTAATATCTCAGTCCATACAGTGGCGCGATGGCTCGGCGCACTGTACGAGCTGATGATCGAGAGTCTCTTTTGCATCCGTGGTTCGAACCCCGGGTGATGACGTCTTTTGCCGATCTTTTACAGCAATTGCCTACACGGGGAGCTGTAAGTATTAGTTAATCCACCTAATATCTCAGTCCATACAGTGGCGCGATGGCTCGGCGCACTGTACGAGCTGATGATCGAGACTCTCTTTTGCATCCGTGGTTCGAACCCCGGGTGATGACGTCTTTTGTCGATCTTTTACAGCAAGTGCCTACACGGGGAGCTGTAAGTATTAGTTAATCCACCTAATATCTCAGTCCATACAGTGGCGCGATGGCTCGGCGCACTGTACGAGCTGATGATCGAGACTCTCTTTTGCATCCGTGGTTCGAACCCCGGGTGATGACGTCTTTTACCGAGTGCCTACACGGGGAGCTGTAAGTATTAGTTAATCCACCTAATATCTCAGTCCATACAGTGGCGCGATGGCTCGGCGTACTGTACGAGCTGATGATCGAGACTCTCTTTTGCATCCGTGGTTCGAACCCCGGGTGATGACGTCTTTTACCGAGTGCCTACACGGGGAGCTGTAAGTATTAGTTAATCCACCTAATATCTCAGTCCATACAGTGGCGCGATGGCTCGGCGCACTGTACGAGCTGATGATCGAGACTCTCTTTTGCATCCGTGGTTCGAACCCCGGGTGATGACGTCTTTTGCCGATCTTTTACAGCAATTGCCTACACGGGGAGCTGTAAGTATTAGTTAATCCACCTAATATCTCAGTCCATACAGTGGCGCGATGGCTCGGCGCACTGTACGAGCTGATGATCGAGACTCTCTTTTGCATCCGTGGTTCGAACCCCGGGTGATGACGTCTTTTGTCGATCTTTTACAACAAGTGCCTACACGGGGAGCTGTAAGTATTAGTTAATCCACCTAATATCTCAGTCCATACAGTGGCGCGATGGCTCGGCGCACTGTACGAGCTGATGATCGAGACTCTCTTTTGCATCCGTGGTTCGAACCCCGGGTGATGACGTCTTTTGCCGATCTTTTACAGCAAGTGCCTACACGGGGAGCTGTAAGTATTAGTTAATCCACCTAATATCTCAGTCCATACAGTGGCGCGATGGCTCGGCGCACTGTACGAGCTGATGATCGAGACTCTCTTTTGCATCCGTGGTTCGAACCCCGGGTGATGACGTCTTTTGCCGATCTTTTACAGCAAGTGCCTACACGGGGAGCTGTAAGTATTAGTTAATCCACCTAATATCTCAGTCCATACAGTGGCGCGATGGCTCGGCGCACTGTACGAGCTGATGATCGAGACTCTCTTTTGCATCCGTGGTTCGAACCCCGGGTGATGACGTCTTTTGCCGATCTTTTACAGCAAGTGCCTACACGGGGAGCTGTAAGTATTAGTTAATCCACCTAATATCTCAGTCCATACAGTGGCGCGATGGCTCGGCGTACTGTACGAGCTGATGATCGAGACTCTCTTTTGCATCCGTGGTTCGAACCCCGGGTGATGACGTCTTTTACCGAGTGCCTACACGGGGAGCTGTAAGTATTAGTTAATCCACCTAATATCTCAGTCCATACAGTGGCGCGATGGCTCGGCGCACTGTACGAGCTGATGATCGAGACTCTCTTTTGCATCCGTGGTTCGAACCCCGGGTGATAACGTCTTTTGCCGATCTTTTACAGCAATTGCCTACACGGGGAGCTGTAAGTATTAGTTAATCCACCTAATATCTTAGTCCATACAGTGGCGCGATGGCTCGGCGCACTGTACGAGCTGATGATCGAGACTCTCTTTTGCATCCGTGGTTCGAACCCCGGGTGATGACGTCTTTTGTCGATCTTTTACAACAAGTGCCTACACGGGGAGCTGTAAGTATTAGTTAATCCACCTAATATCTCAGTCCATACAGTGGCGCGATGGCTCGGCGCACTGTACGAGCTGATGATCGAGACTCTCTTTTGCATCCGTGGTTCGAACCCCGGGTGATGACGTCTTTTGCCGATCTTTTACAGCAAGTGCCTACACGGGGAGCTGTAAGTATTAGTTAATCCACCTAATATCTCAGTCCATACAGTGGCGCGATGGCTCGGCGCACTGTACGAGCTGATGATCGAGACTCTCTTTTGTATCCGTGGTTCGATCCCCGGGTGATGACGTCTTTTGCCGATCTTTTACAGCAAGTGCCTACACGGGGAGCTGTAAGTATTAGTTAATCCACCTAATATCTCAGTCCATACAGTGGCGCGATGGCTCGGCGCACTGTACGAGCTGATGATCGAGACTCTCTTTTGCATCCGTGGTTCGAACCCCGGGTGATGACGTCTTTTGCCGATCTTTTACAGCAAGTGCCTACACGGGGAGCTGTAAGTATTAGTTAATCCACCTAATATCTCAGTCCATACAGTGGCGCGATGGCTCGGCGCACTGTACGAGCTGATGATCGAGACTCTCTTTTGCATCCGTGGTTCGAAGCCCGGTTGATGACGTCTTTTGCCGATCTTTTACAGCAAGTGCCTACACGGGGAGCTGTAAGTATTAGTTAATCCACCTAATATCTCAGTCCATACAGTGGCGCGATGGCTCGGCGCACTGTACGAGCTGATGATCGAGACTCTCTTTTGCATCCGTGGTTCGAACCCCGGGTGATGACGTCTTTTGCCGATCTTTTACAGCAAGTGCCTACACGGGGAGCTGTAAGTATTAGTTAATCCACCTAATATCTCAGTCCATACAGTGGCGCGATGGCTCGGCGTACTGTACGAGCTGATGATCGAGACTCTCTTTTGCGTCCGTGGTTCGAACCCCGGGTGATGACGTCTTTTACCGAGTGCCTACACGGGGAGCTGTAAGTATTAGTTAATCCACCTAATATCTCAGTCCATACAGTGGCGCGATGGCTCGGCGCACTGTACGAGCTGATGATCGAGACTCTCTTTTGCATCCGTGGTTCGAACCCCGGGTGATGACGTCTTTTGCCGATCTTTTACAGCAATTGCCTACACGGGGAGCTGTAAGTATTAGTTAATCCACCTAATATCTCAGTCCATACAGTGGCGCGATGGCTCGGCGCACTGTACGAGCTGATGATCGAGACTCTCTTTTGCATCCGTGGTTCGAACCCCGGGTGATGACGTCTTTTGTCGATCTTTTACAACAAGTGCCTACACGGGGAGCTGTAAGTATTAGTTAATCCACCTAATATCTCAGTCCATACAGTGGCGCGATGGCTCGGCGCACTGTACGAGCTGATGATCGAGACTCTCTTTTGCATCCGTGGTTCGATCCCCGGGTGATGACGTCTTTTGCCGATCTTTTACAGCAACTGCCTACACGGGGAGCTGTAAGTATTAGTTAATCCACCTAATATCTCAGTCCATACAGTGGCGCGATGGCTCGGCGCACTGTACGAGCTGATGATCGAGACTCTCTTTCGCATCCGTGGTTCGAACCCCGGGTGATGACGTCTTTTGCCGATCTTTTACAGCAAGTGCCTACACGGGGAGCTGTAAGTATTAGTTAATCCACCTAATATCTCAGTCCATACAGTGGCGCGATGGCTCGGCGCACTGTACGAGCTGATGATCGAGACTCTCTTTTGCATCCGTGGTTCGAACCCCGGGTGATGACGTCTTTTGCCGATCTTTTACAGCAAGTGCCTACACGGGGAGCTGTAAGTATTAGTTAATCCACCTAATATCTCAGTCCATACAGTGGCGCGATGGCTCGGCGCACTGTACGAGCTGATGATCGAGACTCTCTTTTGCATCCGTGGTTCGAACCCCGGGTGATGACGTCTTTTGCCGATCTTTTACAGCAAGTGCCTACACGGGGAGCTGTAAGTATTAGTTAATCCACCTAATATCTCAGTCCATACAGTGGCGCGATGGCTCGGCGCACTGTACGAGCTGATGATCGAGACTCTCTTTCGCATCCGTGGTTCTAACCCCGGGTGATGACGTCTTTTGCCGATCTTTTACAGCAATTGCCTACACGGGGAGCTGTAAGTATTAGTTAATCCACCTAATATCTCAGTCCATACAGTGGCGCGATGGCTCGGCGCACTGTACGAGCTGATGATCGAGACTCTCTTTTGCATCCGTGGTTCGAACCCCGGTTGATGACGTCTTTTGCCGATCTTTTACAGCAAGTGCTTACACGGTGAGCTGTAACTATTAGTTAATCCACCTAATATCTCAGTCCATACAGTGGCGCGATGGCTCGGCGCACTGTACGAGCTGATGATCGAGACTCTCTTTTGCATCCGTGGTTCGAACCCCCGGTGATGACGTCTTTTGCCGATCTTTTACAGCAAGTGCCTACACGGGGAGCTGTAAGTATTAGTTAATCCACCTAATATCTCAGTCCATACAGTGGCGCGATGGCTCGGCGCACTGTACGAGCTGATGATCGAGACTCTCTTTTGCATCCGTGGTTCGAACCCCGGGTGATGACGTCTTTTACCGAGTGCCTACACGGGGAGCTGTAAGTATTAGTTAATCCACCTAATATCTCAGTCCATACAGTGACGCGATGGCTCGGCGCACTGTACGAGCTGATGATCGAGACTCTCTTTTGCATCCGTGGTTCGAAGCCCGGGTGATGACGTCTTTTGCCAATCTTTTACAGCAAGTGCCTACACGGGGAGCTGTAAGTATTAGTGAATCCACCTAATATCTCAGTCCATACAGTGGCGCGATGGCTCGGCGCACTGTACGAGCTGATGATCGAGACTCTCTTTTGCATCCGTGGTTCGAACCCCGGGTGATGACGTCTTTTACCGAGTGCCTACACGGGGAGCTGTAAGTATTAGTTAATCCACCTAATATCTCAGTCCATACAGTGGCGCGATGGCTCGGCGCACTGTACGAGCTGATGATCGAGACTCTCTTTTGCATCCGTGGTTCGAACCCCGGGTGATGACGTCTTTTGCCGATCTTTTACAGCAAGTGCCTACACGGGGAGCTGTAAGTATTAGTTAATCCACCTAATATCTCAGTCCATACAGTGGCGCGATGGCTCGGCGCACTGTACGAGCTGATGATCGAGACTCTCTTTTGCATCCGTGGTTCGATCTCCGGGTGATGACGTCTTTTGCCGATCTTTTACAGCAATTGACTACACGGGGAGCTGTAAGTATTAGTTAATCCACCTAATATCTCAGTCCATACAGTGGCGCGATGGCTCGGCGCACTGTACGAGCTGATGATCGAGAGTCTCTTTTGCATCCGTGGTTCGAACCCCGGGTGATGACGTCTTTTGCCGATCTTTTACAGCAATTGCCTACACGGGGAGCTGTAAGTATTAGTTAATCCACCTAATATCTCAGTCCATACAGTGGCGCGATGGCTCGGCGCACTGTACGAGCTGATGATCGAGACTCTCTTTTGCATCCGTGGTTCAAACCCCGGGTGATGACGTCTTTTGTCGATCTTTTACAGCAAGTGCCTACACGGGGAGCTGTAAGTATTAGTTAATCCACCTAATATCTCAGTCCATACAGTGGCGCGATGGCTCGGCGCACTGTACGAGCTGATGATCGAGACTCTCTTTTGCATCCGTGGTTCGAACCCCGGGTGATGACGTCTTTTACCGAGTGCCTACACGGGGAGCTGTAAGTATTAGTTAATCCACCTAATATCTCAGTCCATACAGTGGCGCGATGGCTCGGCGCACTGTACGAGCTGATGATCGAGACTCTCTTTTGCATCCGTGGTTCGAAGCCCGGTTGATGACGTCTTTTGCCGATCTTTTACAGCAAGTGCCTACACGGGGAGCTGTAAGTATTAGTTAATCCACCTAATATCTCAGTCCATACAGTGGCGCGATGGCTCGGCGCACTGTAGGAGCTGATGATCGAGACTCTCTTTTGCATCCGTGGTTCGAACCCCGGGTGATGACGTCTTTTGCCGATCTTTTACAGCAAGTGCCTACACGGGGAGCTGTAAGTATTAGTTAATCCACCTAATATCTCAGTCCATACAGTGGCGCGATGGCTCGGCGTACTGTACGAGCTGATGATCGAGACTCTCTTTTGCATCCGTGGTTCGAACCCCGGGTGATGACGTCTTTTACCGAGTGCCTACACGGGGAGCTGTAAGTATTAGTTAATCCACCTAATATCTCAGTCCATACAGTGGCGCGATGGCTCGGCGCACTGTACGAGCTGATGATCGAGACTCTCTTTTGCATCCGTGGTTCGAACCCCGGGTGATGACGTCTTTTACCGAGTGCCTACACGGGGAGCTGTAAGTATTAGTTAATCCACCTAATATCTCAGTCCATACAGTGGCGCGATGGCTCGGCGCACTGTACGAGCTGATGATCGAGACTCTCTTTTGCATCCGTGGTTCGAACCCCGGGTGATGACGTCTTTTGCCGATCTTTTACAGCAAGTGCCTACACGGGGAGCTGTAAGTATTAGTTAATCCACCTAATATCTCAGTCCATACAGTGGCGCGATGGCTCGGCGCACTGTACGAGCTGATGATCGAGACTCTCTTTTGCATCCGTGGTTCGAACCCCGGGTGATGACGTCTTTTGCCGATCTTTTACAGCAATTGCCTACACGGGGAGCTGTAAGTATTAGTTAATCCACCTAATATCTCAGTCCATACAGTGGCGCGATGGCTCGGCGCACTGTACGAGCTGATGATCGAGACTCTCTTTTGCATCCGTGGTTCGAACCCCGGGTGATGACGTCTTTTGCCGATCTTTTACAGCAAGTGACTACACGGGGAGCTGTAAGTATTAGTTAATCCACCTAATATCTCAGTCCATACAGTGGCGCGATGGCTCGGCGCACTGTACGAGCTGATGATCGAGACTCTCTTTTGCATCCGTGGTTCTAACCCCGGGTGATGACGTCTTTTGCCGATCTTTTACAGCAATTGACTACACGGGGAGCTGTAAGTATTAGTTAATCCACCTAATATCTCAGTCCATACAGTGGCGCGATGGCTCGGCGCACTGTACGAGCTGATGATCGAGAGTCTCTTTTGCATCCGTGGTTCGAACCCCGGGTGATGACGTCTTTTGCCGATCTTTTACAGCAATTGCCTACACGGGGAGCTGTAAGTATTAGTTAATCCACCTAATATCTCAGTCCATACAGTGGCGCGATGGCTCGGCGCACTGTACGAGCTGATGATCGAGACTCTCTTTTGCATCCGTGGTTCGAACCCCGGGTGATGACGTCTTTTGTCGATCTTTTACAGCAAGTGCCTACACGGGGAGCTGTAAGTATTAGTTAATCCACCTAATATCTCAGTCCATACAGTGGCGCGATGGCTCGGCGCACTGTACGAGCTGATGATCGAGACTCTCTTTTGCATCCGTGGTTCGAACCCCGGGTGATGACGTCTTTTACCGAGTGCCTACACGGGGAGCTGTAAGTATTAGTTAATCCACCTAATATCTCAGTCCATACAGTGGCGCGATGGCTCGGCGCACTGTAGGAGCTGATGATCGAGACTCTCTTTTGCATCCGTGGTTCGAACCCCGGGTGATGACGTCTTTTGCCGATCTTTTACAGCAAGTGCCTACACGGGGAGCTGTAAGTATTAGTTAATCCACCTAATATCTCAGTCCATACAGTGGCGCGATGGCTCGGCGTACTGTACGAGCTGATGATCGAGACTCTCTTTTGCATCCGTGGTTCGAACCCCGGGTGATGACGTCTTTTACCGAGTGCCTACACGGGGAGCTGTAAGTATTAGTTAATCCACCTAATATCTCAGTCCATACAGTGGCGCGATGGCTCGGCGCACTGTACGAGCTGATGATCGAGACTCTCTTTTGCATCCGTGGTTCGAACCCCGGGTGATGACGTCTTTTACCGAGTGCCTACACGGGGAGCTGTAAGTATTAGTTAATCCACCTAATATCTCAGTCCATACAGTGGCGCGATGGCTCGGCGCACTGTACGAGCTGATGATCGAGACTCTCTTTTGCATCCGTGGTTCGAACCCCGGGTGATGACGTCTTTTGCCGATCTTTTACAGCAAGTGCCTACACGGGGAGCTGTAAGTATTAGTTAATCCACCTAATATCTCAGTCCATACAGTGGCGCGATGGCTCGGCGCACTGTACGAGCTGATGATCGAGACTCTCTTTTGCATCCGTGGTTCGATCTCCGGGTGATGACGTCTTTTGCCGATCTTTTACAGCAATTGCCTACACGGGGAGCTGTAAGTATTAGTTAATCCACCTAATATCTCAGTCCATACAGTGGCGCGATGGCTCGGCGCACTGTACGAGCTGATGATCGAGACTCTCTTTTGCATCCGTGGTTCGAACCCCGGGTGATGACGTCTTTTGCCGATCTTTTACAGCAAGTGACTACACGGGGAGCTGTAAGTATTAGTTAATCCACCTAATATCTCAGTCCATACAGTGGCGCGATGGCTCGGCGCACTGTACGAGCTGATGATCGAGACTCTCTTTTGCATCCGTGGTTCTAACCCCGGGTGATGACGTCTTTTGCCGATCTTTTACAGCAATTGACTACACGGGGAGCTGTAAGTATTAGTTAATCCACCTAATATCTCAGTCCATACAGTGGCGCGATGGCTCGGCGCACTGTACGAGCTGATGATCGAGAGTCTCTTTTGCATCCGTGGTTCGAACCCCGGGTGATGACGTCTTTTGCCGATCTTTTACAGCAATTGCCTACACGGGGAGCTGTAAGTATTAGTTAATCCACCTAATATCTCAGTCCATACAGTGGCGCGATGGCTCGGCGCACTGTACGAGCTGATGATCGAGACTCTCTTTTGCATCCGTGGTTCGAACCCCGGGTGATGACGTCTTTTGTCGATCTTTTACAGCAAGTGCCTACACGGGGAGCTGTAAGTATTAGTTAATCCACCTAATATCTCAGTCCATACAGTGGCGCGATGGCTCGGCGCACTGTACGAGCTGATGATCGAGACTCTCTTTTGCATCCGTGGTTCGAACCCCGGGTGATGACGTCTTTTACCGAGTGCCTACACGGGGAGCTGTAAGTATTAGTTAATCCACCTAATATCTCAGTCCATACAGTGGCGCGATGGCTCGGCGCACTGTACGAGCTGATGATCGAGACTCTCTTTTGCATCCGTGGTTCGAAGCCCGGTTGATGACGTCTTTTGCCGATCTTTTACAGCAAGTGCCTACACGGGGAGCTGTAAGTATTAGTTAATCCACCTAATATCTCAGTCCATACAGTGGCGCGATGGCTCGGCGCACTGTAGGAGCTGATGATCGAGACTCTCTTTTGCATCCGTGGTTCGAACCCCGGGTGATGACGTCTTTTGCCGATCTTTTACAGCAAGTGCCTACACGGGGAGCTGTAAGTATTAGTTAATCCACCTAATATCTCAGTCCATACAGTGGCGCGATGGCTCGGCGTACTGTACGAGCTGATGATCGAGACTCTCTTTTGCATCCGTGGTTCGAACCCCGGGTGATGACGTCTTTTACCGAGTGCCTACACGGGGAGCTGTAAGTATTAGTTAATCCACCTAATATCTCAGTCCATACAGTGGCGCGATGGCTCGGCGCACTGTACGAGCTGATGATCGAGACTCTCTTTTGCATCCGTGGTTCGAACCCCGGGTGATGACGTCTTTTGCCGATCTTTTACAGCAATTGCCTACACGGGGAGCTGTAAGTATTAGTTAATCCACCTAATATCTCAGTAAGTACAGTGGCGCGATGGCTCGGCGCACTGTACGAGCTGATGATCGAGACTCTCTTTTGCATCCGTGGTTCGAACCCCGGGTGATGACGTCTTTTGTCGATCTTTTACAGCAAGTGCCTACACGGGGAGCTGTAAGTATTAGGTAATCCACCTAATATCTCAGTTCATACAGTGGCGCGATGGCTCGGCGCACTGTACGAGCTGATGATCGAGAGTCTCTTTTGCATCCGTGGTTCGAACCCCGGGTGATGACGTCTTTTACCGAGTGCCTACACGGGGAGCTGTAAGTATTAGTTAATCCACCTAATATCTCAGTCCATACAGTTGCGCGATGGCTCGGCGCACTATACGAGCTGATGATCGAGACTCTCTTTTGCATCCGTGGTTCGAAGCCCGGTTGATGAAGTCTTTTGCCGATCTTTTACAGCAAGTGCCTACACGGGGAGCTGTAAGTATTAGTTAATCCACCTAATATCCCAGTCCATACAGTGGCGCGATGGCTCGGCGCACTGTACGAGCTGATGATCGAGACTCTCTTTTGCATCCGTGGTTCGAACCCCGGGTGATGACGTCTTTTGCCGATCTTTTACAGCAAGTGCCTACACGGGGAGCTGTAAGTATTAGTTAATCCACCTAATATCTCAGTCCATACAGTGGCGCGATGGCTCGGCGTACTGTACGAGCTGATGATCGAGACTCTCTTTTGCATCCGTGGTTCGAACCCCGGGTGATGACGTCTTTTACAGCAAGTGCCTACACGGGGAGCTGTAAGTATTAGTTAATCCACCTAATATCTCAGTCCATACAGTGGCGCGATGGCTCGGCGCACTGTACAGGCTGATGATCGAGAGTCTCTTTTGCATCCGTGGTTCGAACCCCGGGTGATGACGTCTTTTGCCGATCTTTTACAGCAATTGCCTACACGGGGAGCTGTAAGTATTAGTTAATCCACCTAATATCTCAGTCCATACAGTGGCGCGATGGCTCGGCGCACTGTACGAGCTGATGATCGAGACTCTCTTTTGCATCCGTGGTTCGAACCCCGGGTGATGACGTCTTTTGTCGATCTTTTACAGCAAGTGCCTACACGGGGAGCTGTAAGTATTAGTTAATCCACCTAATATCTCAGTCCATACAGTGGCGCGATGGCTCGGCGCACTGTACGAGCTGATGATCGAGACTCTCTTTTGCATCCGTGGTTCGAACCCCGGGTGATGACGTCTTTTGCCGAGTGCCTACACGGGGAGCTGTAAGTATTAGTTAATCCACCTCATATCTCAGTCCATACAGTGGCGCGATGGCTCGGCGCACTGTACGAGCTGATGAGCGAGACTCTCTTTTGCATCCGTGGTTCGAACCCCGGGTGATGACGTCTTTTACCGAGTGCCTACACGGGGAGCTGTAAGTATTAGTTAATCCACCTAATATCTCAGTCCATACAGTGGCGCGATGGCTCGGCGCACTGTACGAGCTGATGATCGAGACTCTCTTTTGCATCCGTGGTTCGAAGCCAGGTTGATGACGTCTTTTGCCGATCTTTTACAGCAAGTGCCTACACGGGGAGCTGTAAGTATTAGTTAATCCACCTAATATCTCAGTCCATACAGTGGCGCGATGGCTCGGCGCACTGTAGGAGCTGATGATCGAGACTCTCTTTTGCATCCGTGATTCGAAGCCCGGTTGATGACGTCTTTTGCCGATCTTTTACAGTAAGTGCCTACACGGGGAGCTGTAAGTATTAGTTAATCCACCTAATATCTCAGTCCATACAGTGGCGCGATGGCTCGGCGCACTGTACGAGCTGATGATCGAGAGTCTCTTTTGCATCCGTGGTTCGAACCCCGGGTGATGACGTCTTTTGCCGATCTTTTACAGCAATTGCCTACACGGGGAGCTGTAAGTATTATTTAATCCACCTAATATCTCAGTCCGTACAGTGGCGCGATGGCTCGGCGCACTGTACGAGCTGATGATCGAGACTCTCTTTTGCATCCGTGGTTCGAACCCCGGGTGATGACGTCTTTTGTCGATCTTTTACAGCAAGTGCCTACACGGGGAGCTGTAAGTATTAGGTAATCCACCTAATATCTCAGTTCATACAGTGGCGCGATGGCTCGGCGCACTGTACGAGCTGATGATCGAGAGTCTCTTTTGCATCCGTGGTTCGAACCCCGGGTGATGACGTCTTTTACCGAGTGCCTACACGGGGAGCTGTAAGTATTAGTTAATCCACCTAATATCTCAGTCCATACAGTTGCGCGATGGCTCGGCGCACTATACGAGCTGATGATCGAGACTCTCTTTTGCATCCGTGGTTCGAAGCCCGGTTGATGAAGTCTTTTGCCGATCTTTTACAGCAAGTGCCTACACGGGGAGCTGTAAGTATTAGTTAATCCACCTAATATCTCAGTCCATACAGTGGCGCGATGGCTCGGCGCACTGTACGAGCTGATGATCGAGACTCTCTTTTGCATCCGTGGTTCGAACCCCGGGTGATGACGTCTTTTGCCGATCTTTTACAGCAAGTGCCTACACGGGGAGCTGTAAGTATTAGTTAATCCACCTAATATCTCAGTCCATACAGTGGCGCGATGGCTCGGCGTACTGTACGAGCTGATGATCGAGACTCTCTTTTGCATCCGTGGTTCGAACCCCGGGTGATGACGTCTTTTACAGCAAGTGCCTACACGGGGAGCTGTAAGTATTAGTTAATCCACCTAATATCTCAGTCCATACAGTGGCGCGATGGCTCGGCGCACTGTAGGAGCTGATGATCGAGACTCTCTTTTGCATCCGTGATTCGAAGCCCGGTTGATGACGTCTTTTGCCGATCTTTTACAGCAAGTGCCTACACGGGGAGCTGTAAGTATTAGTTAATCCACCTAATATCTCAGTCCATACAGTGGCGCGATGGCTCGGAGTACTGTACGAGCTGATGATCGAGACTCTCTTTTGCATCCGTGGTTCGAACCCCGGGTGATGACGTCTTTTACCGAGTGTGTACACGGGGAGCTGTAAGTATTAGTTAATCCACCTAATATCTCAGTCCATACAGTGGCGCGATGGCTCGGCGCACTGTACGAGCTGATGATCGAGAGTCTCTTTTGCATCCGTGGTTCGAACCCCGGGTGATGACGTCTTTTGCCGATCTTTTACAGCAATTGCCTACACGGGGAGCTGTAAGTATTAGTTAATCCACCTAATATCTCAGTCCGTACAGTGGCGCGATGGCTCGGCGCACTGTACGAGCTGATGATCGAGACTCTCTTTTGCATCCGTGGTTCGAACCCCGGGTGATGACGTCTTTTGTCGATCTTTTACAGCAAGTGCCTACACGGGGAGCTGTAAGTATTAGGTAATCCACCTAATATCTCAGTTCATACAGTGGCGCGATGGCTCGGCGCACTGTACGAGCTGATGATCGAGAGTCTCTTTTGCATCCGTGGTTCGAACCCCGGGTGATGACGTCTTTTACCGAGTGCCTACACGGGGAGCTGTAAGTATTAGTTAATCCACCTAATATCTCAGTCCATACAGTTGCGCGATGGCTCGGCGCACTATACGAGCTGATGATCGAGACTCTCTTTTGCATCCGTGGTTCGAAGCCCGGTTGATGAAGTCTTTTGCCGATCTTTTACAGCAAGTGCCTACACGGGGAGCTGTAAGTATTAGTTAATCCACCTAATATCTCAGTCCATACAGTGGCGCGATGGCTCGGCGCACTGTACGAGCTGATGATCGAGACTCTCTTTTGCATCCGTGGTTCGAACCCCGGGTGATGACGTCTTTTGCCGATCTTTTACAGCAAGTGCCTACACGGGGAGCTGTAAGTATTAGTTAATCCACCTAATATCTCAGTCCATACAGTGGCGCGATGGCTCGGCGTACTGTACGAGCTGATGATCGAGACTCTCTTTTGCATCCGTGGTTCGAACCCCGGGTGATGACGTCTTTTACAGCAAGTGCCTACACGGGGAGCTGTAAGTATTAGTTAATCCACCTAATATCTCAGTCCATACAGTGGCGCGATGGCTCGGCGCACTGTACGAGCTGATGATCGAGAGTCTCTTTTGCATCCGTGGTTCGAACCCCGGGTGATGACGTCTTTTGCCGATCTTTTACAGCAATTGCCTACACGGGGAGCTGTAAGTATTAGTTAATCCACCTAATATCTCAGTCCATACATTGGCGCGATGGCTCGGCGCACTGTACGAGCTGATGATCGAGACTCTCTTTTGCATCCGTGGTTCGAACCCCGGGTGATGACGTCTTTTGCCGAGTGCCTACACGGGGAGCTGTAAGTATTAGTTAATCCACCTCATATCTCAGTCCATACAGTGGCGCGATGGCTCGGCGCACTGTACGAGCTGATGAGCGAGACTCTCTTTTGCATCCGTGGTTCGAACCCCGGGTGATGACGTCTTTTACCGAGTGCCTACACGGGGAGCTGTAAGTATTAGTTAATCCACCTAATATCTCAGTCCATACAGTGGCGCGATGGCTCGGCGCACTGTACGAGCTGATGATCGAGACTCTCTTTTGCATCCGTGGTTCGAAGCCCGGTTGATGACGTCTTTTGCCGATCTTTTACAGCAAGTGCCTACACGGGGAGCTGTAAGTATTAGTTAATCCACCTAATATCTCAGTCCATACAGTGGCGCGATGGCTCGGCGCACTGTAGGAGCTGATGATCGAGACTCTCTTTTGCATCCGTGATTCGAAGCCCGGTTGATGACGTCTTTTGCCGATCTTTTACAGCAAGTGCCTACACGGGGAGCTGTAAGTATTAGTTAATCCACCTAATATCTCAGTCCATACAGTGGCGCGATGGCTCGGAGTACTGTACGAGCTGATGATCGAGACTCTCTTTTGCATCCGTGGTTCGAACCCCGGGTGATGACGTCTTTTACCGAGTGCCTACACGGGGAGCTGTAAGTATTAGTTAATCCACCTAATATCTCAGTCCATACAGTGGCGCGATGGCTCGGCGCACTGTACGAGCTGATGATCGAGAGTCACTTTTGCATCCGTGGTTCGAACCCCGGGTGATGACGTCTTTTGCCGATCTTTTACAGCAATTGCCTACACGGGGAGCTGTAAGTATTAGTTAATCCACCTAATATCTCAGTCCGTACAGTGGCGCGATGGCTCGGCGCACTGTACGAGCTGATGATCGAGACTCTCTTTTGCATCCGTGGTTCGAACCCCGGGTGATGACGTCTTTTGTCGATCTTTTACAGCAAGTGCCTACACGGGGAGCTGTAAGTATTAGGTAATCCACCTAATATCTCAGTTCATACAGTGGCGCGATGGCTCGGCGCACTGTACGAGCTGATGATCGAGAGTCTCTTTTGCATCCGTGGTTCGAACCCCGGGTGATGACGTCTTTTGCCGAGTGCCTACACGGGGAGCTGTAAGTATTAGTTAATCCACCTAATATCTCAGTCCATACATTGGCGCGATGGCTCGGCGCACTGTACGAGCTGATGATCGAGACTCTCTTTTGCATCCGTGGTTCGAACCCCGGGTGATGACGTCTTTTGCCGAGTGCCTACACGGGGAGCTGTAAATATTAGTTAATCCACCTCATATCTCAGTCCATACAGTGGCGCGATGGCTCGGCGCACTGTACGAGCTGATGAGCGAGACTCTCTTTTGCATCCGTGGTTCGAACCCCGGGTGATGACGTCTTTTACCGAGTGCCTACACGGGGAGCTGTAAGTATTAGTTAATCCACCTAATATCTCAGTCCATACAGTGGCGCGATGGCTCGGCGCACTGTACGAGCTGATGATCGAGACTCTCTTTTGCATCCGTGGTTCGAAGCCCGGTTGATGACGTCTTTTGCCGATCTTTTACAGCAAGTGCCTACACGGGGAGCTGTAAGTATTAGTTAATCCACCTAATATCTCAGTCCATACAGTGGCGCGATGGCTCGGCGCACTGTAGGAGCTGATGATCGAGACTCTCTTTTGCATCCGTGATTCGAAGCCCGGTTGATGACGTCTTTTGCCGATCTTTTACAGCAAGTGCCTACACGGGGAGCTGTA
Organism: Apostichopus japonicus; assembly: GCF_037975245.1. Lineage (NCBI taxonomy): Eukaryota > Metazoa > Echinodermata > Holothuroidea > Aspidochirotida > Stichopodidae > Apostichopus > Apostichopus japonicus. Next base: position 19,702,659 of record NC_092574.1, read on the forward strand.
AGTATTAGTTAATCCACCTAATATCTCAGTCCATACAGTGGCGCGATGGCTCGGAGTACTGTACGAGCTGATGATCGAGACTCTCTTTTGCATCCGTGGTTCGAACCCCGGGTGATGACGTCTTTTACCGAGTGCCTACACGGGGAGCTGTAAGTATTAGTTAATCCACCTAATATCTCAGTCCATACAGTGGCGCGATGGCTCGGCGCACTGTACGAGCTGATGATCGAGAGTCACTTTTGCATCCGTGGTTCGAACCCCGGGTGATGACGTCTTTTGCCGATCTTTTACAGCAATTGCCTACACGGGGAGCTGTAAGTATTAGTTAATCCACCTAATATCTCAGTCCGTACAGTGGCGCGATGGCTCGGCGCACTGTACGAGCTGATGATCGAGACTCTCTTTTGCATCCGTGGTTCGAACCCCGGGTGATGACGTCTTTTGTCGATCTTTTACAGCAAGTGCCTACACGGGGAGCTGTAAGTATTAGGTAATCCACCTAATATCTCAGTTCATACAGTGGCGCGATGGCTCGGCGCACTGTACGAGCTGATGATCGAGAGTCTCTTTTGCATCCGTGGTTCGAACCCCGGGTGATGACGTCTTTTGCCGAGTGCCTACACGGGGAGCTGTAAGTATTAGTTAATCCACCTAATATCTCAGTCCATACAGTGGCGCGATGGCTCGGCGCACTATACGAGCTGATGATCGAGACTCTCTTTTGCATCCGTGGTTCGAAGCCCGGTTGATGACGTCTTTTGCCGATCTTTTACAGCAAGTGCCTACACGGGGAGCTGTAAGTATTAGTTAATCCACCTAATATCTCAGTCCATACAGTGGCGCGATGGCTCGGCGCACTGTACGAGCTGATGATCGAGACTCTCTTTTGCATCCGTGGTTCGAAGCCCGGGTGATGACGTCTTTTGCCGATCTTTTACAGCAAGTGCCTACACGGGGAGCTGTAAGTATTAGTTAATCCACCTAATATCTCAGTCCATACAGTGGCGCGATGGCTCGGCGCACTGTACGAGCTGATGATCGAGACTCTCTTTTGCATCCGTGGTTCGAACCCCGGGTGATGACGTCTTTTACCGAGTGCCTACACGGGGAGCTGTAAGTATTAGTTAATCCACCTAATATCTCAGTCCATACAGTGGCGCGATGGCTCGGCGCACTGTACGAGCTGATGATCGAGACTCTCTTTTGCATCCGTGGTTCGAACCCCGGGTGATGACGTCTTTTGCCGATCTTTTACAACAAGTGCCTACACGGGGAGCTGTAAGTATTAGTTAATCCACCTAATATCTCAGTCCATACAGTGGCGCGATGGCTCGGCGCACTGTACGAGCTGATGATCGAGACTCTCTTTTGCATCCGTGGTTCGAACCCCGGGTGATGACGTCTTTTGCCGATCTTTTACAGCAATTGCCTACACGGGGAGCTGTAAGTATTAGTTAATCCACCTAATATCTCAGTCCATACAGTGGCGCGATGGCTCGGCGCACTGTACGAGCTGATGATCGAGACTCTCTTTTGCATCCGTGGTTCGAACCCCGGGTGATGACGTCTTTTGCCGATCTTTTACAGCAAGTGACTACACGGGGAGCTGTAAGTATTAGTTAATCCACCTAATATCTCAGTCCATACAGTGGCGCGATGGCTCGGCGCACTATACGAGCTGATGATCGAGACTCTCTTTTGCATCCGTGGTTCGAACCCCGGGTGATGACGTCTTTTGCCGATCTTTTACAGCAATTGACTACACGGGGAGCTGTAAGTATTAGTTAATCCACCTAATATCTCAGTCCATACAGTGGCGCGATGGCTCGGCGCACTGTACGAGCTGATGATCGAGACTCTCTTTTGCATCCGTGGTTCGAACCCCGGTTGATGACGTCTTTTGTCGATCTTTTACAGCAATTGCCTACACGGGGAGCTGTAAGTATTAGTTAATCCACCTAATATCTCAGTCCATACAGTGGCGCGATGGCTCGGCGCACTGTACGAGCTGATGATCGAGACTCTCTTTTGCATCCGTGGTTCGAACCCCGGGTGATGACGTCTTTTGCCGAGTGCCTACACGGGGAGCTGTAAGTATTAGTTAATCCACCTAATATCTCAGTCCATACAGTGGCGCGATGGCTCGGCGCACTGTACGAGCTGATGATCGAGACTCTCTTTTGCATCCGTGGTTCGAAGCCCGGTTGATGACGTCTTTTGCCGATCTTTTACAGCAATTGCCTACACGGGGAGCTGTAAGTATTAGTTAATCCACCTAATATCTCAGTCCATACAGTGGCGCGATGGCTCGGCGCACTGTACGAGCTGATGATCGAGACTCTCTTTTGCATCCGTGGTTCGAACCCCGGGTGATGACGTCTTTTGCCGAGTGCCTACACGGGGAGCTGTAAGTATTAGTTAATCCACCTCATATCTCAGTCCATACAGTGGCGCGATGGCTCGGCGCACTGTACGAGCTGATGAGCGAGACTCTCTTTTGCATCCGTGGTTCGAACCCCGGGTGATGACGTCTTTTACCGAGTGCCTACACGGGGAGCTGTAAGTATTAGTTAATCCACCTAATATCTCAGTCCATACAGTGGCGCGATGGCTCGGCGCACTGTACGAGCTGATGATCGAGACTCTCTTTTGCATCCGTGGTTCGAAGCCCGGTTGATGACGTCTTTTGCCGATCTTTTACAGCAAGTGCCTACACGGGGAGCTGTAAGTATTAGTTAATCCACCTAATATCTCAGTCCATACAGTGGCGCGATGGCTCGGCGCACTGTAGGAGCTGATGATCGAGACTCTCTTTTGCATCCGTGATTCGAAGCCCGGTTGATGACGTCTTTTGCCGATCTTTTACAGCAAGTGCCTACACGGGGAGCTGTAAGTATTAGTTAATCCACCTAATATCTCAGTCCATACAGTGGCGCGATGGCTCGGAGTACTGTACGAGCTGATGATCGAGACTCTCTTTTGCATCCGTGGTTCGAACCCCGGGTGATGACGTCTTTTACCGAGTGCCTACACGGGGAGCTGTAAGTATTAGTTAATCCACCTAATATCTCAGTCCATACAGTGGCGCGATGGCTCGGCGCACTGTACGAGCTGATGATCGAGAGTCACTTTTGCATCCGTGGTTCGAACCCCGGGTGATGACGTCTTTTGCCGATCTTTTACAGCAATTGCCTACACGGGGAGCTGTAAGTATTAGTTAATCCACCTAATATCTCAGTCCGTACAGTGGCGCGATGGCTCGGCGCACTGTACGAGCTGATGATCGAGACTCTCTTTTGCATCCGTGGTTCGAACCCCGGGTGATGACGTCTTTTGTCGATCTTTTACAGCAAGTGCCTACACGGGGAGCTGTAAGTATTAGGTAATCCACCTAATATCTCAGTTCATACAGTGGCGCGATGGCTCGGCGCACTGTACGAGCTGATGATCGAGAGTCTCTTTTGCATCCGTGGTTCGAACCCCGGGTGATGACGTCTTTTGCCGAGTGCCTACACGGGGAGCTGTAAGTATTAGTTAATCCACCTAATATCTCAGTCCATACAGTGGCGCGATGGCTCGGCGCACTATACGAGCTGATGATCGAGACTCTCTTTTGCATCCGTGGTTCGAAGCCCGGTTGATGACGTCTTTTGCCGATCTTTTACAGCAAGTGCCTACACGGGGAGCTGTAAGTATTAGTTAATCCACCTAATATCTCAGTCCATACAGTGGCGCGATGGCTCGGCGCACTGTACGAGCTGATGATCGAGACTCTCTTTTGCATCCGTGGTTCGAAGCCCGGGTGATGACGTCTTTTGCCGATCTTTTACAGCAAGTGCCTACACGGGGAGCTGTAAGTATTAGTTAATCCACCTAATATCTCAGTCCATACAGTGGCGCGATGGCTCGGCGCACTGTACGAGCTGATGATAGAGACTCTCTTTTGCATCCGTGGTTCGAACCCCGGGTGATGACGTCTTTTACCGAGTGCCTACACGGGGAGCTGTAAGTATTAGTTAATCCACCTAATATCTCAGTCCATACAGTGGCGCGATGGCTCGGCGCACTGTACGAGCTGATGATCGAGACTCTCTTTTGCATCCGTGGTTCGAACCCCGGGTGATGACGTCTTTTGCCGATCTTTTACAACAAGTGCCTACACGGGGAGCTGTAAGTATTAGTTAATCCACCTAATATCTCAGTCCATACAGTGGCGCGATGGCTCGGCGCACTGTACGAGCTGATGATCGAGACTCTCTTTTGCATCCGTGGTTCGAACCCCGGGTGATGACGTCTTTTGCCGATCTTTTACAGCAATTGCCTACACGGGGAGCTGTAAGTATTAGTTAATCCACCTAATATCTCAGTCCATACAGTGGCGCGATGGCTCGGCGCACTGTACGAGCTGATGATCGAGACTCTCTTTTGCATCCGTGGTTCGAACCCCGGGTGATGGCGTCTTTTGCCGATCTTTTACAGCAAGTGACTACACGGGGAGCTGTAAGTATTAGTTAATCCACCTAATATCTCAGTCCATACAGTGGCGCGATGGCTCGGCGCACTGTACGAGCTGATGATCGAGACTCTCTTTTGCATCCGTGGTTCGAACCCCGGGTGATGACGTCTTTTGCCGATCTTTTACAGCAATTGACTACACGGGGAGCTGTAAGTATTAGTTAATCCACCTAATATCTCAGTCCATACAGTGGCGCGATGGCTCGGCGCACTGTACGAGCTGATGATCGAGACTCTCTTTTGCATCCGTGGTTCGAACCCCGGTTGATGACGTCTTTTGTCGATCTTTTACAGCAATTGCCTACACGGGGAGCTGTAAGTATTAGTTAATCCACCTAATATCTCAGTCCATACAGTGGCGCGATGGCTCGGCGCACTGTACGAGCTGATGATCGAGACTCTCTTTTGCATCCGTGGTTCGAACCCCGGGTGATGACGTCTTTTGCCGAGTGCCTACACGGGGAGCTGTAAGTATTAGTTAATCCACCTAATATCTCAGTCCATACAGTGGCGCGATGGCTCGGCGCACTGTACGAGCTGATGATCGAGACTCTCTTTTGCATCCGTGGTTCGAAGCCCGGGTGATGACGTCTTTTGCCGATCTTTTACAGCAAGTGCCTACACGGGGAGCTGTAAGTATTAGTTAATCCACCTAATATCTCAGTCCATACAGTGGCGCGATGGCTCGGCGCACTCTACGAGCTGATGATCGAGACTCTCTTTTGCATCCGTGGTTCGAACCCCGGGTGATGACGTCTTTTGCCGATCTTTTACAGCAAGTGCCTACACGGGGAGCTGTAAGTATTAGTTAATCCACCTAATATCTCAGTCCATACAGTGGCGCGATGGCTCGGCGTACTGTACGAGCTGATGATCGAGACTCTCTTTTGCATCCGTGGTTCGAACCCCGGGTGATGACGTCTTTTACCGAGTGCCTACACGGGGAGCTGTAAGTATTAGTTAATCCACCTAATATCTCAGTCCATACAGTGGCGCGATGGCTCGGCGCACTGTACGAGCTGATGATCGAGAGTCTCTTTTGCATCCGTGGTTCGAACCCCGGGTGATGACGTCTTTTGCCGATCTTTTACAGCAATTGCCTACACGGGGAGCTGTAAGTATTAGTTAATCCACCTAATATCTCAGTCCGTACAGTGGCGCGATGGCTCGGCGCACTGTACGAGCTGATGATCGAGACTCTCTTTTGCATCCGTGGTTCGAACCCCGGGTGATGACGTCTTTTGTCGATCTTTTACAGCAAGTGCCTACACGGGGAGCTGTAAGTATTAGGTAATCCACCTAATATCTCAGTTCATACAGTGGCGCGATGGCTCGGCGCACTGTACGAGCTGATGATCGAGAGTCTCTTTTGCATCCGTGGTTCGAACCCCGGGTGATGACGTCTTTTACCGAGTGCCTACACGGGGAGCTGTAAGTTTTAGTTAATCCACCTAATATCTCAGTCCATACAGTTGCGCGATGGCTCGGCGCACTATACGAGCTGATGATCGAGACTCTCTTTTGCATCCGTGGTTCGAAGCCCGGTTGATGAAGTCTTTTGCCGATCTTTTACTGCAAGTGCCTACACGGGGAGCTGTAAGTATTAGTTAATCCACCTAATATCTCAGTCCATACAGTGGCGCGATGGCTCGGCGCACTGTACGAGCTGATGATCGAGACTCTCTTTTGCATCCGTGGTTCGAACCCCGGGTGATGACGTCTTTTGCCGATCTTTTACAGCAATTGCCTACACGGGGAGCTGTAAGTATTAGTTAATCCACCTAATATCTCAGTCCATACAGTGGCGCGATGGCTCGGCGTACTGTACGAGCTGATGATCGAGACTCTCTTTTGCATCCGTGGTTCGAACCCCGGGTGATGACGTCTTTTACCGAGTGCCTACACGGGGAGCTGTAAGTATTAGTTAATCCACCTAATATCTCAGTCCATACAGTGGCGCGATGGCTCGGCGCACTGTACGAGCTGATGATCGAGAGTCTCTTTTGCATCCGTGGTTCGAACCCCGGGTGATGACGTCTTTTGCCGATCTTTTACAGCAATTGCCTACACGGGGAGCTGTAAGTATTAGTTAATCCACCTAATATCTCAGTCCATACAGTGGCGCGATGGCTCGGCGCACTGTACGAGCTGATGATCGAGACTCTCTTTTGCATCCGTGGTTCGAACCCCGGGTGATGACGTCTTTTGCCGAGTGCCTACACGGGGAGCTGTAAGTATTAGTTAATCCACCTAATATCTCAGTCCATACAGTGGCGCGATGGCTCGGCGCACTGTACGAGCTGATGATCGAGACTCTCTTTTGCATCCGTGGTTCGAACCCCGGGTGATGACGTCTTTTGTCGATCTTTTACAGCAAGTGCCTACACGGGGAGCTGTAAGTATTAGTTAATCCACCTAATATCTCAGTCCATACAGTGGCGCGATGGCTCGGCGCACTGTACGAGCTGATGATGGAGACTCTCTTTTGCATCCGTGGTTCGAACCCCGGGTGATGACGTCTTTTGCCGAGTGCCTACACGGGGAGCTGTAAGTATTAGTTAATCCACCTCATATCTCAGTCCATACAGTGGCGCGATGGCTCGGCGCACTGTACGAGCTGATGATCGAGACTCTCTTTTGCATCCGTGGTTCGAACCCCGGGTGATGACGTCTTTTACCGAGTGCCTACACGGGGAGCTGTAAGTATTAGTTAATCCACCTAATATCTCAGTCCATACAGTGGCGCGATGGCTCGGCGCACTGTACGAGCTGATGATCGAGACTCTCTTTTGCATCCGTGGTTCGAAGCCCGGTTGATGACGTCTTTTGCCGATCTTTTACAGCAAGTGCCTACACGGGGAGCTGTAAGTATTAGTTAATCCACCTAATATCTCAGTCCATACAGTGGCGCGATGGCTCGGCGCACTGTAGGAGCTGATGATCGAGACTCTCTTTTGCATCCGTGGTTCGAACCCCGGGTGATGACGTCTTTTGCCGATCTTTTACAGCAAGTGCCTACACGGAGAGCTGTAAGTATTAGTTAATCCACCTAATATCTCAGTCCATACAGTGGCGCGATGGCTCGGCGTACTGTACGAGCTGATGATCGAGACTCTCTTTTGCATCCGTGGTTCGAACCCCGGGTGATGACGTCTTTTACCGAGTGCCTACACGGGGAGCTGTAAGTATTAGTTAATCCACCTAATATCTCAGTCCATACAGTGGCGCGATGGCTCGGCGCACTGTACGAGCTGATGATCGTGAGTCTCTTTTGCATCCGTGGTTCGAACCCCGGGTGATGACGTCTTTTGCCGATCTTTTACAGCAATTGCCTACACGGGGAGCTGTAAGTATTAGTTAATCCACCTAATATCTCAGTCCGTACAGTGGCGCGATGGCTCGGCGCACTGTACGAGCTGAAGATCGAGACTCTCTTTTGCATCCGTGGTTCGAACCCCGGGTGATGACGTCTTTTGTCGATCTTTTACAGCAAGTCCCTACACGGGGAGCTGTAAGTATTAGTTAATCCACCTAATATCTCAGTTCATACAGTGGCGCGATGGCTCGGCGCACTGTACGAGCTGATGATCGAGAGTCTCTTTTGCATCCGTGGTTCGAACCCCGGGTGATGACGTCTTTTACCGAGTGCCTACACGGGGAGCTGTAAGTATTAGTTAATCCACCTAATATCTCAGTCCATACAGTGGCGCGATGGCTCGGCGCACTGTACGAGCTGATGATCGAGACTCTCTTTTGCATCCGTGGTTCGAACCCCGGGTGATGACGTCTTTTGCCGATCTTTTACAGCAAGTGCCTACACGGGGAGCTGTAAGTATTAGTTAATCCACCTAATATCTCAGTCCATACAGTGGCGCGATGGCTCGGCGCACTGTACGAGCTGATGATCGAGACTCTCTTTTGCATCCGTGGTTCGAAGCCCGGGTGATGACGTCTTTTGCCGATCTTTTACAGCAAGTGCCTACACGGGGAGCTGTAAGTATTAGTTAATCCACCTAATATCTCAGTCCATACAGTGGCGCGATGGCTCGGCGTACTGTACGAGCTGATGATCGAGAGTCTCTTTTGCATCCGTGGTTCGAACCCCGGGTGATGACGTCTTTTACCGAGTGCCTACACGGGGAGCTGTAAGTATTAGTTAATCCACCTAATATCTCAGTCCATACAGTGGCGCGATGGCTCGGCGCACTGTACGAGCTGATGATCGAGAGTCTCTTTTCCATCCGTGGTTCGAACCCCGGGTGATGACGTCTTTTGCCGATCTTTTACAGCAATTGCCTACACGGGGAGCTGTAAGTATTAGTTAATCCACCTAATATCTCAGTCCATACAGTGGCGCGATGGCTCGGCGCACTGTACGAGCTGATGATCGAGACTCTCTTTTGCATCCGTGGTTCGAACCCCGGGTGATGACGTCTTTTGTCGATCTTTTACAGCAAGTGCCTACACGGGGAGCTGTAAGTATTAGTTAATCCACCTAATATCTCAGTCCATACAGTGGCGCGATGGCTCGGCGCACTGTACGAGCTGATGATCGAGACTCTCTTTTGCATCCGTGGTTCGAACCTCGGGTGATGACGTCTTTTACCGAGTGCCTACACGGGGAGCTGTAAGTATTAGTTAATCCACCTAATATCTCAGTCCATACAGTGGCGCGATGGCTCGGCGCACTGTACGAGCTGATGATCGAGACTCTCTTTTGCATCCGTGGTTCGAAGCCCGGGTGATGACGTCTTTTGCCGATCTTTTACAGCAAGTGCCTACACGGGGAGCTGTAAGTATTAGTTAATCCACCTAATATCTCAGTCCATACAGTGGCGCGATGGCTCGGCGCACTGTACGAGCTGATGATCGAGACTCTCTTTTGCATCCGTGGTTCGAACCCCGGGTGATGACGTCTTTTACCGAGTGCCTACACGGGGAGCTGTAAGTATTAGTTAATCCACCTAATATCTCAGTCCATACAGTGGCGCGATGGCTCGGCGCACTGTACGAGCTGATGATCGAGACTCTCTTTTGCATCCGTGGTTCGAACCCCGGGTGATGACGTCTTTTACCGAGTGCCTACACGGGGAGCTGCAAGTATTAGTTAATCCACCTAATATGTCAGTCCATACAGTGGCGCGATGGCTCGGCGCACTGTACGAGCTGATGATCGAGACTCTCTTTTGCATCCGTGGTTCGAAGCCCGGTTGATGACGTCTTTTGCCGATCTTTTACAGCAAGTGCCTACACGGGGAGCTGTAAGTATTAGTTAATCCACCTAATATCTCAGTCCATACAGTGGCGCGATGGCTCGGCGCACTGTACGAGCTGATGATCGAGACTCTCTTTTGCATCCGTGGTTCGAAGCCCGGGTGATGACGTCTTTTGCCGATCTTTTACAGCAATTGCCTACACGGGGAGCTGTAAGTATTAGTTAATCCACCTAATATCTCAGTCCATACAGTGGCGCGATGGCTCGGCGCACTGTACGAGCTGATGATCGAGACTCTCTTTTGCATCCGTGGTTCGAACCCCGGGTGATGACGTCTTTTGCCGATCTTTTACAGCAAGTGCCTACACGGGGAGCTGTAAGTATTAGTTAATCCACATAATATCTCAGTCCATACAGTGGCGCGATGGCTCGGCGCACTGTACGAGCTGATGATCGAGACTCTCTTTTGCATCCGTGGTTCGAAGCCCGGGTGATGACGTCTTTTGCCGATCTTTTACGGCAAGTGCCTACACGGGGAGCTGTAAGTATTAGTTAATCCACCTAATATCTCAGTCCATACAGTGGCGCGATGGCTCGGCGCACTGTACGAGCTGATGATCGAGACTCTCTTTTGCTTCCGTGGTTCGAAGCCCGGTTGATGACGTCTTTTGCCGATCTTTTACAGCAATTGACTACACGGGGAGCTGTAAGTATTAGTTAATCCACCTAATATCTCAGTCCATACAGTGGCGCGATGGCTCGGCGCACTGTACGAGCTGATGATCGAGACTCTCTTTTGCATCCGTGGTTCGAACCCCGGGTGATGACGTCTTTTGCCGATCTTTTACAGCAAGTGCCTACACGGGGAGCTGTAAGTATTAGTTAATCCACCTAATATCTCAGTCCATACAGTGGCGCGATGGCTCGGCGCACTGTACGAGCTGATGATCGAGACTCTCTTTTGCATCCGTGGTTCGAAGCCCGGTTGATGACGTCTTTTGCCGATCTTTTACGGCAAGTGCCTACACGGGGAGCTGTAACTATTAGTTAATCCACCTAATATCTCAGTCCATACAGTGGCGCGATGGCTCGGCGCACAGTACGAGCTGATGATCGAGACTCTCTTTAGCATCCGTGGTTCGAACCCCGGGTGATGAGGTCTTTTGCCGATCTTTTACAGCAAGTGCCTACATGGGGAGCTGTAAGTATTAGTTAATCCACCTAATATCTCAGTCCATACAGTGGCGCGATGGCTCGGCGCACTGTACGAGCTGATGATCGAGACTCTCTTTTGCATCCGTGGTTCGAACCCCGGGTGATGACGTCTTTTGCCGATCTTTTACAGCAAGTGCCTACACGGGGAGCTGTAAGTATTAGTTAATCCACCTAATATCTCAGTCCATACAGTGGCGCGATGGCTCGGCGCACTGTACGAGCTGATGATCGAGACTCTCTTTTGCATCCGTGGTTCGAACCCCGGGTGATGACGTCTTTTACAGCAAGTGCCTACACGGAGAGCTGTAAGTAGTAGTTAATCCACCTAATATCTCAGTCCATACAGTGGCTCGGCGCACTGTACGAGCTGATGATCGAGACTCTCTTTTGCATCCGTGGTTCGAACCCCGGGTGATGACGTCTTTTGCCGATCTTTTACAGCAAGTGCCTACACGGGGAGCTGTAAGTATTAGTTAATCCACCTAATATCTCAGTCCATACAGTGGCGCGATGGCTCGGCGTACTGTGCGAGCTGATGATCGAGACTCTCTTTTGCATCCGTGGTTCGAACCCCGGGTGATGACGTCTTTTACCGAGTGCCTACACGGGGAGCTGTAAGTATTAGTTAATCCACGTAATATCTCAGTCCATACAGTGGCGCGATGGCTCGGCGCACTGTACGAGCTGATGATCGAGAGTCTCTTTTGCATCCGTGGTTCGAACCCCGGGTGATGACGTCTTTTGCCGATCTTTTACAGCAATTGCCTACACGGGGAGCTGTAAGTATTAGTTAATCCACCTAATATCTCAGTCCATACAGTGGCGCGATGGCTCGGCGCACTGTACGAGCTGATGATCGAGACTCTCTTTTGCATCAGTGGTTCGAACCCCGGGTGATGACGTCTTTTGTCGATCTTTTACAGCAAGTGCCTACACGAGGAGCTGTAAGTATTAATTAATCCACCTAATATCTCAGTCCATACAGTGGCGCGATGGCTCGGCGCACTGTACGAGCTGATGATCGAGACTCTCTTTTGCATCCGTGGTTCGAACCCCGGGTGATGACCTCTTTTGCCGAGTGCCTACACGGGGAGCTGTAAGTATTAGTTAATCCACCTAATATCTCAGTCCATACAGTGGCGCGATGGCTCGGCGCACTGTACGAGCTGATGATCGAGACTCTCTTTTGCATCCGTGGTTCGAACCCCGGGTGATGACGTCTTTTGCCGATCTTTTACAGCAATTGCCTACACGGGGAGCTGTAAGTATTAGTTAATCCACCTAATATCTCAGTCCATACAGTGCCGCGATGGCTCGGCGCACTGTACGAGCTGATGATCGAGACTCTCTTTTGCATCCGTGGTTCGAACCCCGGGTGATGACGTCTTTTGCCGATCTTTTACAGCAATTGACTACACGAGGAGCTGTAAGTATTAGTTAATCCACCTAATATCTCAGTCCATACAGTGGCGCGATGGCTCGGCGCACTGTACGAGCTGATGATCGAGACTCTCTTTTGCATCCGTGGTTCGAACCCCGGGTGATGACGTCTTTTGCCGAGTGCCTACACGGGGAGATGTAAGTATTAGTTAATCCACCTAATATCTCAGTCCATACAGTGGCGCAATGGCTCGGCGCACTGTACGAGCTGATGATCGAGACTCTCTTTTGCATCCGTGGTTCGAACTCCGGGTGATGACGTCTTTTGCCGATCTTTTACAGCAAGTGCCTACACGGGGAGCTGTAAGTATTAGTTAATCCACCTAATATCTCAGTCCATACAGTGGCGCGATGGCTCGGCGCACTGTACGAGCTGATGATCGAGACTCTCTTTTGCATCCGTGGTTCGAAGCCCGGTTGATGACGTCTTTTGCCGATCTTTTACAGCAATTGCCTACACGGGGAGCTGTAACTATTAGTTAATCCACCTAATATCTCAGTCCATACAGTGGCGCGATGGCTCGGCGCACTGTACGAGCTGATGATCGAGACTCTCTTTAGCATCCGTGGTTCGAACCCCGGGTGATGAGGTCTTTTGCCGATCTTTTACAGCAAGTGCCTACATGGGGAGCTGTAAGTATTAGTTAATCCACCTAATATCTCAGTCCATACAGTGGCGCGATGGCTCGGCGCACTGTACGAGCTGATGATCGAGACTCTCTTTTGCATCCGTGGTTCGAACCCCGGGTGATGACGTCTTTTGCCGATCTTTTACAGCAAGTGCCTACACGGGGAGCTGTAAGTATTAGTTAATCCACCTAATATCTCAGTCCATACAGTGGCGCGATGGCTCGGCGCACTGTACGAGCTGATGATCGAGACTCTCTTTTGCATCCGTGGTTCGAACCCCGGGTGATGACGTCTTTTGCCGATCTTTTACAGCAAGTGCCTACACGGGGAGCTGTAAGTATTAGTTAATCCACCTAATATCTCAGTCCATACAGTGGCGCGATGGCTCGGCGCACTGTACGAGCTGATGATCGAGACTCTCTTTTGCATCCGTGGTTCGAACCCCGGGTGATGACGTCTTTTACAGCAAGTGCCTACACGGGGAGCTGTAAGTATTAGTTAATCCACCTAATATCTCAGTCCATACAGTGGCGCGATGGCTCGGCGCACTGTACGAGCCGATGATCGAGACTCTCTTTAGCATCCGTGGTTCGAACCCCGGGTGATGACGACTTTTGCCGATCTTTTACAGCAAGTGCCTACATGGGGAGCTGTAAGTATTAGTTAATCCACCTAATATCTCAGTCCATACAGTGGCGCGATGGCTCGGCGCACTGTACGAGCTGATGATCGAGACTCTCTTTTGCATCCGTGGTTCGAACCCCGGGTGATGACGTCTTTTGCCGATCTTTTACAGCAAGTGCCTACACGGGGAGCTGTAAGTATTAGTTAATCCACCTAATATCTCAGTCCATACAGTGGCGCGATGGCTCGGCGCACTGTACGAGCTGATGATCGAGACTCTCTTTTGCATCCGTGGTTCGAACCCCGGGTGATGACGTCTTTTGCCGATCTTTTACAGCAAGTGCCTACACGGGGAGCTGTAAGTATTAGTTAATCCACCTAATATCTCAGTCCATACAGTGGCGCGATGGCTCGGCGCACTGTACGAGCTGATGATCGAGACTCTCTTTTGCATCCGTGGTTCGAACCCCGGGTGATGACGTCTTTTACCGAGTGCCTACACGGGGAGCTGTAAGTATTAGTTAATCCACCTAATATCTCAGTCCATACAGTGGCGCGATGGCTCGGCGCACTGTACGAGCTGATGATCGAGACTCTCTTTTGCATCCGTGGTTCGAAGCCCGGTTGATGACGTCTTTTGCCGATCTTTTACAGCAAGTGCCTACACGGGGAGCTGTAAGTATTAGTTAATCCACCTAATATCTCAGTCCATACAGTGGCGCGATGGCTCGGCGCACTGTAGGAGCTGATGATCGAGACTCTCTTTTGCATCCGTGGTTCGAACCCCGGGTGATGACGTCTTTTGCCGATCTTTTACAGCAAGTGCCTACACGGAGAGCTGTAAGTATTAGTTAATCCACCTAATATCTCAGTCCATACAGTGGCGCGATGGCTCGGCGTACTGTACGAGCTGATGATCGAGACTCTCTTTTGCATCCGTGGTTCGAACCCCGGGTGATGACGTCTTTTACCGAGTGCCTACACGGGGAGCTGTAAGTATTAGTTAATCCACCTAATATCTCAGTCCATACAGTGGCGCGATGGCTCGGCGCACTGTACGAGCTGATGATCGTGAGTCTCTTTTGCATCCGTGGTTCGAACCCCGGGTGATGACGTCTTTTGCCGATCTTTTACAGCAATTGCCTACACGGGGAGCTGTAAGTATTAGTTAATCCACCTAATATCTCAGTCCGTACAGTGGCGCGATGGCTCGGCGCACTGTACGAGCTGAAGATCGAGACTCTCTTTTGCATCCGTGGTTCGAACCCCGGGTGATGACGTCTTTTGTCGATCTTTTACAGCAAGTCCCTACACGGGGAGCTGTAAGTATTAGGTAATCCACCTAATATCTCAGTTCATACAGTGGCGCGATGGCTCGGCGCACTGTACGAGCTGATGATCGAGAGTCTCTTTTGCATCCGTGGTTCGAACCCCGGGTGATGACGTCTTTTACCGAGTGCCTACACGGGGAGCTGTAAGTATTAGTTAATCCACCTAATATCTCAGTCCATACAGTGGCGCGATGGCTCGGCGCACTGTACGAGCTGATGATCGAGACTCTCTTTTGCATCCGTGGTTCGAACCCCGGGTGATGACGTCTTTTGCCGATCTTTTACAGCAAGTGCCTACACGGGGAGCTGTAAGTATTAGTTAATCCACCTAATATCTCAGTCCATACAGTGGCGCGATGGCTCGGCGCACTGTACGAGCTGATGATCGAGACTCTCTTTTGCATCCGTGGTTCGAAGCCCGGGTGATGACGTCTTTTGCCGATCTTTTACAGCAAGTGCCTACACGGGGAGCTGTAAGTATTAGTTAATCCACCTAATATCTCAGTCCATACAGTGGCGCGATGGCTCGGCGTACTGTACGAGCTGATGATCGAGAGTCTCTTTTGCATCCGTGGTTCGAACCCCGGGTGATGACGTCTTTTACCGAGTGCCTACACGGGGAGCTGTAAGTATTAGTTAATCCACCTAATATCTCAGTCCATACAGTGGCGCGATGGCTCGGCGCACTGTACGAGCTGATGATCGAGAGTCTCTTTTCCATCCGTGGTTCGAACCCCGGGTGATGACGTCTTTTGCCGATCTTTTACAGCAATTGCCTACACGGGGAGCTGTAAGTATTAGTTAATCCACCTAATATCTCAGTCCATACAGTGGCGCGATGGCTCGGCGCACTGTACGAGCTGATGATCGAGACTCTCTTTTGCATCCGTGGTTCGAACCCCGGGTGATGACGTCTTTTGTCGATCTTTTACAGCAAGTGCCTACACGGGGAGCTGTAAGTATTAGTTAATCCACCTAATATCTCAGTCCATACAGTGGCGCGATGGCTCGGCGCACTGTACGAGCTGATGATCGAGACTCTCTTTTGCATCCGTGGTTCGAACCTCGGGTGATGACGTCTTTTACCGAGTGCCTACACGGGGAGCTGTAAGTATTAGTTAATCCACCTAATATCTCAGTCCATACAGTGGCGCGATGGCTCGGCGCACTGTACGAGCTGATGATCGAGACTCTCTTTTGCATCCGTGGTTCGAAGCCCGGGTGATGACGTCTTTTGCCGATCTTTTACAGCAAGTGCCTACACGGGGAGCTGTAAGTATTAGTTAATCCACCTAATATCTCAGTCCATACAGTGGCGCGATGGCTCGGCGCACTGTACGAGCTGATGATCGAGACTCTCTTTTGCATCCGTGGTTCGAACCCCGGGTGATGACGTCTTTTACCGAGTGCCTACACGGGGAGCTGTAAGTATTAGTTAATCCACCTAATATCTCAGTCCATACAGTGGCGCGATGGCTCGGCGCACTGTACGAGCTGATGATCGAGACTCTCTTTTGCATCCGTGGTTCGAACCCCGGGTGATGACGTCTTTTACCGAGTGCCTACACGGGGAGCTGCAAGTATTAGTTAATCCACCTAATATCTCAGTCCATACAGTGGCGCGATGGCTCGGCGCACTGTACGAGCTGATGATCGAGACTCTCTTTTGCATCCGTGGTTCGAAGCCCGGTTGATGACGTCTTTTGCCGATCTTTTACAGCAAGTGCCTACACGGGGAGCTGTAAGTATTAGTTAATCCACCTAATATCTCAGTCCATACAGTGGCGCGATGGCTCGGCGCACTGTACGAGCTGATGATCGAGACTCTCTTTTGCATCCGTGGTTCGAAGCCCGGGTGATGACGTCTTTTGCCGATCTTTTACAGCAATTGCCTACACGGGGAGCTGTAAGTATTAGTTAATCCACCTAATATCTCAGTCCATACAGTGGCGCGATGGCTCGGCGCACTGTACGAGCTGATGATCGAGACTCTCTTTTGCATCCGTGGTTCGAACCCCGGGTGATGACGTCTTTTGCCGATCTTTTACAGCAAGTGCCTACACGGGGAGCTGTAAGTATTAGTTAATCCACATAATATCTCAGTCCATACAGTGGCGCGATGGCTCGGCGCACTGTACGAGCTGATGATCGAGACTCTCTTTTGCATCCGTGGTTCGAAGCCCGGGTGATGACGTCTTTTGCCGATCTTTTACGGCAAGTGCCTACACGGGGAGCTGTAAGTATTAGTTAATCCACCTAATATCTCAGTCCATACAGTGGCGCGATGGCTCGGCGCACTGTACGAGCTGATGATCGAGACTCTCTTTTGCTTCCGTGGTTCGAACCCCGGGTGATGACGTCTTTTACCGATCTTTTACAGCAATTGACTACACGGGGAGCTGTAAGTATTAGTTAATCCACCTAATATCTCAGTCCATACAGTGGCGCGATGGCTCGGCGCACTGTACGAGCTGATGATCGAGACTCTCTTTTGCATCCGTGGTTCGAAGCCCGGGTGATGACGTCTTTTGCCGATCTTTTACAGCAAGTGCCTACACGGGGAGCTGTAAGTATTAGTTAATCCACCTAATATCTCAGTCCATACAGTGGCGCGATGGCTCGGCGCACTGTACGAGCTGATGATCGAGACTCTCTTTTGCATCCGTGGTTCGAAGCCCGGTTGATGACGTCTTTTGCCGATCTTTTACGGCAAGTGCCTACACGGGGAGCTGTAACTATTAGTTAATCCACCTAATATCTCAGTCCATACAGTGGCGCGATGGCTCGGCGCACAGTACGAGCTGATGATCGAGACTCTCTTTAGCATCCGTGGTTCGAACCCCGGGTGATGAGGTCTTTTGCCGATCTTTTACAGCAAGTGCCTACATGGGGAGCTGTAAGTATTAGTTAATCCACCTAATATCTCAGTCCATACAGTGGCGCGATGGCTCGGCGCACTGTACGAGCTGATGATCGAGACTCTCTTTTGCATCCGTGGTTCGAACCCCGGGTGATGACGTCTTTTGCCGATCTTTTACAGCAAGTGCCTACACGGGGAGCTGTAAGTATTAGTTAATCCACCTAATATCTCAGTCCATACAGTGGCGCGATGGCTCGGCGCACTGTACGAGCTGATGATCGAGACTCTCTTTTGCATCCGTGGTTCGAACCCCGGGTGATGACGTCTTTTACAGCAAGTGCCTACACGGAGAGCTGTAAGTATTAGTTAATCCACCTAATATCTCAGTCCATACAGTGGCTCGGCGCACTGTACGAGCTGATGATCGAGACTCTCTTTTGCATCCGTGGTTCGAACCCCGGGTGATGACGTCTTTTGCCGATCTTTTACAGCAAGTGCCTACACGGGGAGCTGTAAGTATTAGTTAATCCACCTAATATCTCAGTCCATACAGTGGCGCGATGGCTCGGCGCACTGTACGAGCTGATGATCGAGACTCTCTTTTGCATCCGTGGTTCGAACCCCGGGTGATGACGTCTTTTACCGAGTGCCTACACGGGGAGCTGTAAGTATTAGTTAATCCACCTAATATCTCAGTCCATACAGTGGCGCGATGGCTCGGCGCACTGTACGAGCTGATGATCGAGACTCTCTTTTGCATCCGTGGTTCGAACCCCGGGTGATGACGTCTTTTGCCGATCTTTTACAGCAAGTGCCTACACGGGGAGCTGTAAGTATTAGTTAATCCACCTAATATCTCAGTCCATACAGTGGCGCGATGGCTCGGCGCACTGTACGAGCTGATGATCGAGACTCTCTTTTGCATCCGTGGTTCGAACCCCGGGTGATGACGTCTTTTACAGCAAGTGCCTACACGGGGAGCTGTAAGTATTAGTTAATCCACCTAATATCTCAGTCCATACAGTGGCGCGTTGGCTCGGCGCACTGTACGAGCTGATGATCGAGACTCTCTTTTGCATCCGTGGTTCGAAGCCCGGTTGATGACGTCTTTTGCCGATCTTTTACAGCAAGTGCCTACACGGGGAGCTGTAAGTATTAGTTAATCCACCTAATATCTCAGTCCATACAGTGGCGCGATGGCTCGGCGCACTGTACGAGCTGATGATCGAGACTCTCTTTAGCATCCGTGGTTCGAACCCCGGGTGATGACGTCTTTTGCCGATCTTTTACAGCAAGTGCCTACATGGGGAGCTGTAAGTATTAGTTAATCCACCTAATATCTCAGTCCATACAGTGGCGCGATGGCTCGGCGCACTGTACGAGCTGATGATCGAGACTCTCTTTTGCATCCGTGGTTCGAACCCCGGGTGATGACGTCTTTTGCCGATCTTTTACAGCAAGTGCCTACACGGGGAGCTGTAAGTATTAGTTAATCCACCTAATATCTCAGTCCATACAGTGGCGCGATGGCTCGGCGCACTGTACGAGCTGATGATCGAGACTCTCTTTTGCATCGGTGTTTCGAACCCCGGGTGATGACGTCTTTTGCCGATCTTTTACAGCAAGTGCCTACACGGGGAGCTGTAAGTGTTAGTTAATCCACCTAATATCTCAGTCCATACAGTGGCGCGATGGCTCGGCGCACTCTACGAGCTGATGATCGAGACTCTCTTTTGCATCCGTGGTTCGAACCCCGGGTGATGACGTCTTTTGCCGATCTTTTACAGCAATTGACTACACGGGGAGCTGTAAGTATTAGTTAATCCACCTAATATCTCAGTCCATACAGTGGCGCGATGGCTCGGCGTACTGTACGAGCTGATGATCGAGACTCTCTTTTGCATCCGTGGTTCGAAGCCCGGTTGATGACGTCTTTTGCCGACCTTTTACAGCAAGTGACTACACGTGGAGCTGTAAGTATTAGTTAATCCACCTAATATCTCAGTCCATACCCCGGGTGATGACGTCTTTTGCCGATCTTTTACAGCAATTGACTACACGGGGAGATGTAAGTATTAGTTAATCCACCTAATATCTCAGTCCATACAGTGGCGCGATGGCTCGGCGGACTGTACGAGCTGATGATCGAGACTCTCTTTTGCATCCGTGGTTCGAACCCCGGGTGATGACGTCTTTTGCCGATCTTTTACAGCAAGTGCCTACACGGGGAGCTGTAAGTATTAGTTAATCCACCTAATATCTCAGTCCATACAGTGGCGCGATGGCTCGGCGCACTGTACGAGCTGATGATCGAGACTCTCTTTTGCATCCGTGGTTCGAACCCCGGTTGATGACGTCTTTTGCCGATCTTTTACAGCAAGTGCCTACACGGGGAGCTGTAAGTATTAGTTAATCCACCTAATATCTCAGTCCATACAGTGGCGCGATGGCTCGGCGCACTGTACGAGCTGATGATCGAGACTCTCTTTTGCATCCGTGGTTCGAACCCCGGTTGATGACGTCTTTTGCCGATCTTTTACAGCAAGTGCCTACACGGGGAGCTGTAAGTATTAGTTAATCCACCTAATATCTCAGTCCATACAGTGGCGCGATGGCTCGGCGCACTGTACGAGCTGATGATCGAGACTCTCTTTTGCATCCGTGGTTCGAACCCCGGGTGATGACGTCTTTTACAGGAAGTGCCTACACGGGGAGCTGTAAGTATTAGTTAATCCACCTAATATCTCAGTCCATACAGTGGCGCGATGGCTCGGCGCACTGTACGAGCTGATGATCGAGACTCTCTTTTGCATCCGTGGTTCGAACCCCGGGTGATGACGTCTTTTGCCGATCTTTTACAGCAAGTGCCTACACGGGGAGCTGTAAGTATTAGTTAATCCACCTAATATCTCAGTCCATACAGTGGCGCGATGGCTCGGCGCACTGTACGAGCTGATGATCGAGACTCTCTTTTGCATCCGTGGTTCGAACCCCGGGTGATGACGTCTTTTGCCGATCTTTTACAGCAAGTGCCTACACGGGGAGCTGTAAGTATTAGTTAATCCACCTAATATCTCAGTCCATACAGTGGCGCGATCGCTCGGCGCACTGTACGAGCTGATGATCGAGACTCTCTTTTGCATCCGTGGTTCGAACCCCGGTTGATGACGTCTTTTGCCGATCTTTTACAGCAAGTGCCTACACGGGGAGCTGTAAGTATTAGTTAATCCACCTAATATCTCAGTCCATACAGTGGCGCGATGGCTCGGCGCACTGTACGAGCTGATGATCGAGACTCTCTTTTGCATCCGTGGTTCGAACCCCGGGTGATGACGTCTTTTACCGAGTGCCTACACGGGGAGCTGTAAGTATTAGTTAATCCACCTAATATCTCAGTCCATACAGTGGCGCGATGGCTCGGCGCACTGTACGAGCTGATGATCGAGACTCTCTTTTGCATCCGTGGTTCGAACCCCGGGTGATGACGTCTTTTACAGCAAGTGCCTACACGTAGAGCTGTAAGTATTAGTTAATCCACCTAATATCTCAGTCCATACAGTGGCGCGATGGCTCGGAGCACTGTACGAGCTGATGATCGAGACTCTCTTTTGCATCCGTGGTTCGAACCCCGGGTGATGACGTCTTTTGCCGATCTTTTACAGCAAGTGCCTACACGGGGAGCTGTAAGTATTAGTTAATCCACCTAATATCTCAGTCCATACAGTGGCGCGATGGCTCGGCGCACTGTACGAGCTGATGATCGAGACTCTCTTTTGCATCCGTGGTTCGAACCCCGGGTGATGACGTCTTTTGCCGATCTTTTACAGCAAGTGCCTACACGGGGAGCTGTAAGTATTAGTTAATCCACCTAATATCTCAGTCCATACAGTGGCGCGATGGCTCGGCGCACTGTACGAGCTGATGATCGAGACTCTCTTTTGCATCCGTGGTTCGAACCCCGGGTGATGACGTCTTTTACAGCAAGTGCCTACACGTAGAGCTGTAAGTATTAGTTAATCCACCTAATATCTCAGTCCATACAGTGGCGCGATGGCTCGGCGCACTGTACGAGCTGATGATCGAGACTCTCTTTTGCATCCGTGGTTCGAACCCCGGGTGATGACGTCTTTTGCCGATCTTTTACAGCAAGTGCCTACACGGGGAGCTGTAAGTATTAGTTAATCCACCTAATATCTCAGTCCATACAGTGGCGCGATGGCTCGGCGCACTGTACGAGCTGATGATCGAGACTCTCTTTTGCATCCGTGGTTCGAACCCCGGGTGATGACGTCTTTTGCCGATCTTTTACAGCAATTGACTACACGGGGAGATGTAAGTATTAGTTAATCCACCTAATATCTCAGTCCATACAGTGGCGCGATGGCTCGGCGGACTGTACGAGCTGATGATCGAGACTCTCTTTTGCATCCGTGGTTCGAACCCCGGGTGATGACGTCTTTTGCCGATCTTTTACAGCAAGTGCCTACACGGGGAGCTGTAAGTATTAGTTAATCCACCTAATATCTCAGTCCATACAGTGGCGCGATGGCTCGGCGCACTGTACGAGCTGATGATCGAGACTCTCTTTTGCATCCGTGGTTCGAACCCCGGTTGATGACGTCTTTTGCCGATCTTTTACAGCAAGTGCCTACACGGGGAGCTGTAAGTATTAGTTAATCCACCTAATATCTCAGTCCATACAGTGGCGCGATGGCTCGGCGCACTGTACGAGCTGATGATCGAGACTCTCTTTTGCATCCGTGGTTCGAACCCCGGGTGATGACGTCTTTTACAGCAAGTGCCTACACGGGGAGCTGTAAGTATTAGTTAATCCACATAATATCTCAGTCCATACAGTGGCGCGATGGCTCGGCGCACTGTACGAGCTGATGATCGAGACTCTCTTTTGCATCCGTGGTTCGAACCCCGGGTGATGACGTCTTTTGCCGATCTTTTACAGCAAGTGCCTACACGGGGAGCTGTAAGTATTAGTTAATCCACCTAATATCTCAGTCCATACAGTGGCGCGATGGCTCGGCGCACTGTACGAGCTGATGATCGAGACTCTCTTTTGCATCCGTGGTTCGAACCCCGGGTGATGACGTCTTTTGCCGATCTTTTACAGCAAGTGCATACACGGGGAGCTGTAAGTATTAGTTAATCCACCTAATATCTAATATGTAAGTATTAGTTAATCCACCTAATTTCTCAGTCCATACAGTGGCGCGATGGCTCGGCGCACTGTACGAGCTGATGATCCAGACTCTCTTTTGCATCCGTGGTTCGAACCCCGGGTGATGACGTCTTTTGCCGATCTTTTACAGCAAGTGCCTACACGGGGAGCTGTAAGTATTAGTTAATCCACCTAATATCTCAGTCCATACAGTGGCGCGATGGCTCGGCGCACTGTACGAGCTGATGATCGAGACTCTCTTTTGCATCCGTGGTTCGAACCCCGGGTGATGACGTCTTTTACAGTAAGTGCCTACACGGGGAGCTGTAAGTATTAGTTAATCCACCTAATATCTCAGTCCATACAGTGGCGCGTTGGCTCGGCGCACTGTACGAGCTGATGATCGAGACTCTCTTTTGCATCCGTGGTTCGAAGCCCGGTTGATGACGTCTTTTGCCGATCTTTTACAGCAAGTGCCTACACGGGGAGCTGTAAGTATTAGTTAATCCACCTAATATCTCAGTCCATACAGTGGCGCGATGGCTCGGCGCACTGTACGAGCTGATGATCGAGACTCTCTTTAGCATCCGTGGTTCGAACCCCGGGTGATGACGTCTTTTGCCGATCTTTTACAGCAAGTGCCTACATGGGGAGCTGTAAGTATTAGTTAATCCACCTAATATCTCAGTCCATACAGTGGCGCGATGGCTCGGCGCACTGTACGAGCTGATGATCGAGACTCTCTTTTGCATCCGTGGTTCGAACCCCGGGTGATGACGTCTTTTGCCGATCTTTTACAGCAAGTGCCTACACGGGGAGCTGTAAGTATTAGTTAATCCACCTAATATCTCAGTCCATACAGTGGCGCGATGGCTCGGCGCACTGTACGAGCTGATGATCGAGACTCTCTTTTGCATCGGTGTTTCGAACCCCGGGTGATGACGTCTTTTGCCGATCTTTTACAGCAAGTGCCTACACGGGGAGCTGTAAGTGTTAGTTAATCCACCTAATATCTCAGTCCATACAGTGGCGCGATGGCTCGGCGCACTCTACGAGCTGATGATCGAGACTCTCTTTTGCATCCGTGGTTCGAACCCCGGGTGATGACGTCTTTTGCCGATCTTTTACAGCAATTGACTACACGGGGAGCTGTAAGTATTAGTTAATCCACCTAATATCTCAGTCCATACAGTGGCGCGATGGCTCGGCGTACTGTACGAGCTGATGATCGAGACTCTCTTTTGCATCCGTGGTTCGAAGCCCGGTTGATGACGTCTTTTGCCGACCTTTTACAGCAAGTGACTACACGTGGAGCTGTAAGTATTAGTTAATCCACCTAATATCTCAGTCCATACCCCGGGTGATGACGTCTTTTGCCGATCTTTTACAGCAATTGACTACACGGGGAGATGTAAGTATTAGTTAATCCACCTAATATCTCAGTCCATACAGTGGCGCGATGGCTCGGCGGACTGTACGAGCTGATGATCGAGACTCTCTTTTGCATCCGTGGTTCGAACCCCGGGTGATGACGTCTTTTGCCGATCTTTTACAGCAAGTGCCTACACGGGGAGCTGTAAGTATTAGTTAATCCACCTAATATCTCAGTCCATACAGTGGCGCGATGGCTCGGCGCACTGTACGAGCTGATGATCGAGACTCTCTTTTGCATCCGTGGTTCGAACCCCGGTTGATGACGTCTTTTGCCGATCTTTTACAGCAAGTGCCTACACGGGGAGCTGTAAGTATTAGTTAATCCACCTAATATCTCAGTCCATACAGTGGCGCGATGGCTCGGCGCACTGTACGAGCTGATGATCGAGACTCTCTTTTGCATCCGTGGTTCGAACCCCGGTTGATGACGTCTTTTGCCGATCTTTTACAGCAAGTGCCTACACGGGGAGCTGTAAGTATTAGTTAATCCACCTAATATCTCAGTCCATACAGTGGCGCGATGGCTCGGCGCACTGTACGAGCTGATGATCGAGACTCTCTTTTGCATCCGTGGTTCGAACCCCGGGTGATGACGTCTTTTGCCGATCTTTTACAGCAAGTGCCTACACGGGGAGCTGTAAGTATTAGTTAATCCACCTAATATCTCAGTCCATACAGTGGCGCGATGGCTCGGCGCACTGTACGAGCTGATGATCGAGACTCTCTTTTGCATCCGTGGTTCGAACCCCGGGTGATGACGTCTTTTGCCGATCTTTTACAGCAAGTGCCTACACGGGGAGCTGTAAGTATTAGTTAATCCACCTAATATCTCAGTCCATACAGTGGCGCGATCGCTCGGCGCACTGTACGAGCTGATGATCGAGACTCTCTTTTGCATCCGTGGTTCGAACCCCGGTTGATGACGTCTTTTGCCGATCTTTTACAGCAAGTGCCTACACGGGGAGCTGTAAGTATTAGTTAATCCACCTAATATCTCAGTCCATACAGTGGCGCGATGGCTCGGCGCACTGTACGAGCTGATGATCGAGACTCTCTTTTGCATCCGTGGTTCGAACCCCGGGTGATGACGTCTTTTACCGAGTGCCTACACGGGGAGCTGTAAGTATTAGTTAATCCACCTAATATCTCAGTCCATACAGTGGCGCGATGGCTCGGCGCACTGTACGAGCTGATGATCGAGACTCTCTTTTGCATCCGTGGTTCGAACCCCGGGTGATGACGTCTTTTACAGCAAGTGCCTACACGTAGAGCTGTAAGTATTAGTTAATCCACCTAATATCTCAGTCCATACAGTGGCGCGATGGCTCGGAGCACTGTACGAGCTGATGATCGAGACTCTCTTTTGCATCCGTGGTTCGAACCCCGGGTGATGACGTCTTTTGCCGATCTTTTACAGCAAGTGCCTACACGGGGAGCTGTAAGTATTAGTTAATCCACCTAATATCTCAGTCCATACAGTGGCGCGATGGCTCGGCGCACTGTACGAGCTGATGATCGAGACTCTCTTTTGCATCCGTGGTTCGAACCCCGGGTGATGACGTCTTTTGCCGATCTTTTACAGCAAGTGCCTACACGGGGAGCTGTAAGTATTAGTTAATCCACCTAATATCTCAGTCCATACAGTGGCGCGATGGCTCGGCGCACTGTACGAGCTGATGATCGAGACTCTCTTTTGCATCCGTGGTTCGAACCCCGGGTGATGACGTCTTTTACAGCAAGTGCCTACACGTAGAGCTGTAAGTATTAGTTAATCCACCTAATATCTCAGTCCATACAGTGGCGCGATGGCTCGGCGCACTGTACGAGCTGATGATCGAGACTCTCTTTTGCATCCGTGGTTCGAACCCCGGGTGATGACGTCTTTTGCCGATCTTTTACAGCAAGTGCCTACACGGGGAGCTGTAAGTATTAGTTAATCCACCTAATATCTCAGTCCATACAGTGGCGCGATGGCTCGGCGCACTGTACGAGCTGATGATCGAGACTCTCTTTTGCATCCGTGGTTCGAACCCCGGGTGATGACGTCTTTTGCCGATCTTTTACAGCAATTGACTACACGGGGAGATGTAAGTATTAGTTAATCCACCTAATATCTCAGTCCATACAGTGGCGCGATGGCTCGGCGGACTGTACGAGCTGATGATCGAGACTCTCTTTTGCATCCGTGGTTCGAACCCCTGGTGATGACGTCTTTTGCCGATCTTTTACAGCAAGTGCCTACACGGGGAGCTGTAAGTATTAGTTAATCCACCTAATATCTCAGTCCATACAGTGGCGCGATGGCTCGGCGCACTGTACGAGCTGATGATCGAGACTCTCTTTTGCATCCGTGGTTCGAACCCCGGTTGATGACGTCTTTTGCCGATCTTTTACAGCAAGTGCCTACACGGGGAGCTGTAAGTATTAGTTAATCCACCTAATATCTCAGTCCATACAGTGGCGCGATGGCTCGGCGCACTGTACGAGCTGATGATCGAGACTCTCTTTTGCATCCGTGGTTCGAACCCCGGGTGATGACGTCTTTTACAGCAAGTGCCTACACGGGGAGCTGTAAGTATTAGTTAATCCACATAATATCTCAGTCCATACAGTGGCGCGATGGCTCGGCGCACTGTACGAGCTGATGATCGAGACTCTCTTTTGCATCCGTGGTTCGAACCCCGGGGGATGACGTCTTTTGCCGATCTTTTACAGCAAGTGCCTACACGGGGAGCTGTAAGTATTAGTTAATCCACCTAATATCTCAGTCCATACAGTGGCGCGATGGCTCGGCGCACTGTACGAGCTGATGATCGAGACTCTCTTTTGCATCCGTGGTTCGAACCCCGGGTGATGACGTCTTTTGCCGATCTTTTACAGCAAGTGCATACACGGGGAGCTGTAAGTATTAGTTAATCCACCTAATATCTAATATGTAAGTATTAGTTAATCCACCTAATTTCTCAGTCCATACAGTGGCGCGATGGCTCGGCGCACTGTACGAGCTGATGATCCAGACTCTCTTTTGCATCCGTGGTTCGAACCCCGGGTGATGACGTCTTTTGCCGATCTTTTACAGCAAGTGCCTACACGGGGAGCTGTAAGTATTAGTTAATCCACCTAATATCTCAGTCCATACAGTGGCGCGATCGCTCGGCGCACTGTACGAGCTGATGATCGAGACTCTCTTTTGCATCCGTGGTTCGAACCCCGGGTGATGACGTCTTTTACCGAGTGCCTACACGGGGAGCTGTAAGTATTAGTTAATCCACCTAATATCTCAGTCCATACAGTGGCGCGATGGCTCGGCGCACTGTACGAGCTGATGATCGAGACTCTCTTTTGCATCCGTGGTTCGAACCCCGGGTGATGACGTCTTTTGCCGATCTTTTACAGCAAGTGCCTACACGGGGAGCTGTAAGTATTAGTTAATCCACCTAATATCTAATATGTAAGTATTAGTTAATCCATCTAATTTCTCAGTCCATACAGTGGCGCGATGGCTCGGCGCACTGTACGAGCTGATGATCGAGACTCTCTTTTGCATCCGTGGTTCGAACCCCGGGTGATGACGTCTTTTGCCCATCTTTTACAGCAAGTGCCTACACGGGGAGCTGTAAGTATTAGTTAATCCACATAATATCTCAGTCCATACAGTGGCGCGATGGCTCGGCGTACTGTACGAGCTGATTATCGAGACTCTCTTTTGCATCCGTGGTTCGAACCCCGGGTGATGACGTCTTTTGCCGATCTTTTACAGCAAGTGACTACACGTTGAGCTGTAAGTATTAGTTAATCCACCTAATATCTCAGTCTTTACAGTGGCGCGATGGCTCGGCGCACTGTACGAGCTGATGATCGAGACTCTCTTTTGCATCCGTGGTTCGAACCCCGGGTGATGACGTCTTCTACCGAGTGCCTACACGGGGAGCTGTAAGTATTAGTTAATCCACCTAATATCTCAGTCCATACAGTGGCGCGATGGCTCGGCGCACTGTACGAGCTGATGATCGAGACTCTCTTTTGCATCCGTGGTTCGAACCCCGGGTGATGACGTCTTTTGCCGATCTTTTACAGCAAGTGCCTACACGGGGAGCTGTAAGTATTAGTTAATCCACCTAATATCTAATATGTAAGTATTAGTTAATCCATCTAATTTCTCAGTCCATACAGTGGCGCGATGGCTCGGCGCACTGTACGAGCTGATGATCGAGACTCTCTTTTGCATCCGTGGTTCGAACCCAGGGTGATGACGTCTTTTGCCGATCTTTTACAGCAAGTGCCTACACGGGGAGCTGTAAGTATTAGTTAATCCACATAATATCTCAGTCCATACAGTGGCGCGATGGCTCGGCGTACAGTACGAGCTGATTATCGAGACTCTCTTTTGCATCCGTGGTTCGAACCCCGGGTGATGACGTCTTTTGCCGATCTTTTACAGCAAGTGACTACACGTTGAGCTGTAAGTATTAGTTAATCCATCTAATATCTCAGTCTTTACAGTGGCGCGATGGCTCGGCGCACTGTACGAGCTGATGATCGAGACTCTCTTTTGCATCCGTGGTTCGAACCCCTGGTGATGACGTCTTTTGCCGATCTTTTACAGCAAGTGCTTACACGGGGAGCTGTAAGTATTAGTTAATCCACCTAATATCTCAGTCCATACAGTGGCGCGATGGCTCGGCGCACTGTACGAGCTGATGATCGAGACTCTCTTTTGCATCCGTGGTTCGAACCCCGGGTGATGACGTCTTTTACAGCAAGTGCCTACACGGGGAGCTGTAAGTATTAGTTAATCCACCTAATATCTCAGTCCATACAGTGGCGCGATGGCTCGGCGCACTGTACGAGCTGATGATCGAGACTCTCTTTTGCATCCGTGGTTCGAACCCCGGGTGATGACGTCTTTTGCCGATCTTTTACCGAGTGCCTACACGGGGAGCTGTAAGTATTAGTTAATCCACCTAATATCTCAGTCCATACAGTGGCGCGATGGCTCGGCGCACTGTACGAGCTGATGATCGAGACTCTCTTTTGCATCCGTGGTTCGAACCCCGGGTGATGACGTCTTTTGCCGATCTTTTACAGCAAGTGCCTACACGGGGAGCTGTAAGTATTAGTTAATCCACCTAATATCTAATATGTAAGTATTAGTTAATCCACCTAATATCTCAGTCCATACAGTGGCGCGATGGCTCGGCGCACTGTACGAGCTGATGATCGAGACTCTCTTTTGCATCCGTGGTTCGAACCCCGGGTGATGACGTCTTTTGCCAATCTTTTACAGCAAGTGCCTACACGGGGAGCTGTAAGTATTAGTTAATCCACCTAATATCTCAGTCCATACAGTGGCGCGATGGCTCGGCGCACTGTACGAGCTGATGATCGAGACTCTCTTTTGCATCCGTGGTTCGAACCCCGAGTGATGACGTCTTTTGGCGATC
This sequence comes from Apostichopus japonicus, assembly GCF_037975245.1. Lineage (NCBI taxonomy): Eukaryota > Metazoa > Echinodermata > Holothuroidea > Aspidochirotida > Stichopodidae > Apostichopus > Apostichopus japonicus. The sequence goes on from NC_092574.1 coordinate 19,732,540, forward strand.
TTTTACAGCAAGTGCCTACACGGGGAGCTGTAAGTATTAGTTAATCCACCTAATATCTCAGTCCATACAGTGGCGCGATGGCTCGGCGCACTTTACGAGCTGATGATCGAGACTCTCTTTTGCATCCGTGGTTTGAACCCCGGGTGATGACGTCTTTTGCCGATCTTTTACAGCAAGTGCCTTCACGGGGAGCTGTAAGTATTAGTTAATCCACCTAATATCTCAGTCCATACAGTGGCGCGATGGCTCGGCGCACTGTACGAGCTGATGATCGAGACTCTCTTTTGCATCCGTGGTTCGAACCCCGGGTGATGACGTCTTTTGCCAATCTTTTACAGCAAGTGCCTACACGGGGAGCTGTAAGTATTAGTTAATCCACCTAATATCTCAGTCCATACAGTGGCGCGATGGCTCGGCGCACTGTACGAGCTGATGATCGAGACTCTCTTTTGCATCCGTGGTTCGAACCCCGAGTGATGACGTCTTTTGGCGATCTTTTACAGCAAGTGCCTACACGGGGAGCTGTAAGTATTAGTTAATCCACATAATATCTCAGTCCATACAGTGGCGCGATGGCTCGGCGCACTGTACGAGCTGATGATCGAGACTCTCTTTTGCATCCGTGGTTCGAACCCCGGGTGATGACGTCTTTTGCCGATCTTTTACAGCAAGTGACTACACGTGGAGCTGTAAGTATTAGTTAATCCACCTAATATCTCAGTCCATACAGTGGCGCGATGGCTCGGCGCACTGTACGAGCTGATGATCGAGACTCTCTTTTGCATCCGTGGTTCGAACCCCGGGTGATGACGTCTTTTGCCGATCTTTTACAGCAAGTGCCTACACGGGGAGCTGTAAGTATTAGTTAATCCACCTAATATCTCAGTCCATACAGTGGCGCGATGGCTCGGCGCACTGTACGAGCTGATGATCGAGACTCTCTTTTGCATCCGTGGTTCGAACCCCGGTTGATGACGTCTTTTGCCGATCTTTTACAGCAAGTGCCTACACGGGGAGCTGTAAGTATTAGTTAATCCACCTAATATCTCAGTCCATACAGTGGCGCGATGGCTCGGCGCACTGTACGAGCTGATGATCGAGACTCTCTTTTGCATCCGTGGTTCGAACCCCGGGTGATGACGTCTTTTGCCGATCTTTTACAGCAAGTGCCTACACGGGGAGCTGTAAGTATTAGTTAATCCACCTAATATCTAATATGTAAGTATTAGTTAATCCACCTAATTTCTCAGTCCATACAGTGGCGCGATGGCTCGGCGCACTGTACGAGCTGATGATCGAGACTCTCTTTTGCATCCGTGGTTCGAACCCCGGGTGATGACGTCTTTTGCCGATCTTTTACAGCAAGTGCCTACACGGGGAGCTGTAAGTATTAGTTAATCCACCTAATATCTCAGTCCATACAGTGGCGCGATGGCTCGGCGCACTGTACGAGCTGATGATCGAGACTCTCTTTTGCATCCGTGGTTCGAACCCCGGGTGATGACGTCTTTTACCGAGTGCCTACACGGGGAGCTGTAAGTATTAGTTAATCCACCTAATATCTCAGTCCATACAGTGGCGCGATGGCTCGGCGCACTGTACGAGCTGATGATCGAGACTCTCTTTTGCATCCGTGGTTCGAACCCCGGGTGATGACGTCTTTTGCCGATCTTTTACAGCAAGTGCCTACACGGGGAGCTGTAAGTATTAGTTAATCCACCTAATATCTAATATGTAAGTATTAGTTAATCCACCTAATTTCTCAGTCCATACAGTGGCGCGATGGCTCGGCGCACTGTACGAGCTGATGATCGAGACTCTCTTTTGCATCCGTGGTTCGAACCCCGGGTGATGACGTCTTTTGCCGATCTTTTACAGCAAGTGCCTACACGGGGAGCTGTAAGTATTAGTTAATCCACATAATATCTCAGTCCATACAGTGGCGCGATGGCTCGGCGCACTGTACGAGCTGATTATCGAGACTCTCTTTTGCATCCGTGGTTCGAACCCCGGGTGATGACGTCTTTTGCCGATCTTTTACAGCAAGTGACTACACGTTGAGCTGTAAGTATTAGTTAATCCACCTAATATCTCAGTCCATACAGTGGCGCGATGGCTCGGCGCACTGTACGAGCTGATGATCGAGACTCTCTTTTGCATCCGTGGTTCGAACCCCGGGTGATGACGTCTTTTGCCGATCTTTTACAGCAAGTGCCTACACGGGGAGCTGTAAGTATTAGTTAATCCACCTAATATCTCAGTCCATACAGTGGCGCGATGGCTCGGCGCACTGTACGAGCTGATGATCGAGACTCTCTTTTGCATCCGTGGTTCGAACCCCGGTTGATGACGTCTTTTGCCGATCTTTTACAGCAAGTGCCTACACGGGGAGCTGTAAGTATTAGTTAATCCACCTAATATCTCAGTCCATACAGTGGCGCGATGGCTCGGCGCACTGTACGAGCTGATGATCGAGACTCTCCTTTGCATCCGTGGTTCGAACCCCGGGTGATGACGTCTTTTACAGCAAGTGCCTACACGGGGAGCTGTAAGTATTAGTTAATCCACCTAATATCTCAGTCCATACAGTGGCGCGATGGCTCGGCGCACTGTACGAGCTGATGATCGAGACTCTCTTTTGCATCCGTGGTTCGAACCCCGGGTGATGACGTCTTTTGCCGATCTTTTACAGCAAGTGCCTACACGGGGAGCTGTAAGTATTAGTTAATCCACCTAATATCTCAGTCCATACAGTGGCGCGATGGCTCGGCGCACTGTACGAGCTGATGATCGAGACTCTCTTTTGCATCCGTGGTTCGAACCCCGGGTGATGACGTCTTTTGCCGATCTTTTACAGCAAGTGCCTACACGGGGAGCTGTAAGTATTAGTTAATCCACCTAATATCTCAGTCCATACAGTGGCGCGATGGCTCGGCGCACTGCACGAGCTGATGATCGAGACTCTCTTTTGCATCCGTGGTTCGAACCCCGGGTGATGACGTCTTTTGCCGATCTTTTACAGCAAGTGCCTACACGGGGAGCTGTAAGTATTAGTTAATCCACCTAATATCTCAGTCCATACAGTGGCGCGATGGCTCGGCGCACTGTACGAGCTGATGATCGAGACTCTCTTTTGCATCGGTGATTCGAACCCCGGGTGATGACGTCTTTTGCCGATCTTTTACAGCAAGTGCCTACACGGGGAGCTGTAAGTGTTAGTTAATCCACCTAATATCTCAGTCCATACAGTGGCGCGATGGCTCGGCGCACTCTACGAGCTGATGATCGAGACTCTCTTTTGCATCCGTGGTTCGAACCCCGGGTGATGACGTCTTTTGCCGATCTTTTACAGCAATTGACTAAACGGGGAGCTGTAAGTATTAGTTATTCCACCTAATATCTCAGTCCATACAGTGGCGCGATGGGTCGGCGTACTGTACGAGCTGATGATCGAGACTCTCTTTTGCATCCGTGGTTCGAAGCCCGGTTGATGACGTCTTTTGCCGACCTTTTACAGCAAGTGACTACACGTGGAGCTGTAAGTATTAGTTAATCCACCTAATATCTCAGTCCATACCCCGGTTGATGACGTCTTTTGCCGATCTTTTACAGCAATTGACTACACGGGGAGCTGTAAGTATTAGTTAATCCACCTAATATCTCAGTCCATACAGTGGCGCGATGGCTCGGCGCACTGTACGAGCTGATGATCGAGACTCTCTTTTGCATCCGTGGTTCGAACCCCGGCTGATGACGTCTTTTACAGCAAGTGCCTACACGGGGAGCTGTAAGTATTAGTTAATCCACCTAATATCTCAGTCCATACAGTGGCGCGATGGCTCGGAGCACTGTACGAGCTGATGATCGAGACTCTCTTTTGCATCCGTGGTTCGAACCCCGGGTGATGACGTCTTTTGCCGATCTTTTACAGCAAGTGCCTACACGGGGAGCTGTAAGTATTAGTTAATCCACCTAATATCTCAGTCCATACAGTGGCGCGTTGGCTCGGCGCACTGTACGAGCTGATGATCGAGACTCTCTTTTGCATCCGTGGTTCGAAGCCCGGTTGATGACGTCTTTTGCCGATCTTTTACAGCAAGTGCCTACACGGGGAGCTGTAAGTATTAGTTAATCCACCTAATATCTCAGTCCATACAGTGGCGCGATGGCTCGGCGCACTGTACGAGCTGATGATCGAGACTCTCTTTAGCATCCGTGGTTCGAACCCCGGGTGATGACGTCTTTTGCCGATCTTTTACAGCAAGTGCCTACATGGGGAGCTGTAAGTATTAGTTAATCCACCTAATATCTCAGTCCATACAGTGGCGCGATGGCTCGGCGCACTGTACGAGCTGATGATCGAGACTCTCTTTTGCATCCGTGGTTCGAACCCCGGGTGATGACGTCTTTTGCCGATCTTTTACAGCAAGTGCCTACACGGGGAGCTGTAAGTATTAGTTAATCCACCTAATATCTCAGTCCATACAGTGGCGCGATGGCTCGGCGCACTGTACGAGCTGATGATTGAGACTCTCTTTTGCATCGGTGGTTCGAACCCCGGGTGATGACGTCTTTTGCCGATCTTTTACAGCAAGTGCCTACACGGGGAGCTGTAAGTGTTAGTTAATCCACCTAATATCTCAGTCCATACAGTGGCGCGATGGCTCGGCGCACTCTACGAGCTGATGATCGAGACTCTCTTTTGCATCCGTGGTTCGAACCCCGGGTGATGACGTCTTTTGCCGATCTTTTACAGCAATTGACTACACGGGGAGCTGTAAGTATTAGTTAATCCACCTAATATCTCAGTCCATACAGTGGCGCGATGGCTCGGCGTACTGTACGAGCTGATGATCGAGACTCTCTTTTGCATCCGTGGTTCGAAGCCCGGTTGATGACGTCTTTTGCCGACCTTTTACAGCAAGTGACTACACGTGGAGCTGTAAGTATTAGTTAATCCACCTAATATCTCAGTCCATACCCCGGGTGATGACGTCTTTTGCCGATCTTTTACAGCAATTGACTACACGGGGAGATGTAAGTATTAGTTAATCCACCTAATATCTCAGTCCATACAGTGGCGCGATGGCTCGGCGGACTGTACGAGCTGATGATCGAGACTCTCTTTTGCATCCGTGGTTCGAACCCCGGGTGATGACGTCTTTTTCCGATCTTTTACAGCAAGTGCCTACACGGGGAGCTGTAAGTATTAGTTAATCCACCTAATATCTCAGTCCATACAGTGGCGCGATGGCTCGGCGCACTGTACGAGCTGATGATCGAGACTCTCTTTTGCATCCGTGGTTCGAACCCCGGTTGATGACGTCTTTTGCCGATCTTTTACAGCAAGTGCCTACACGGGGAGCTGTAAGTATTAGTTAATCCACCTAATATCTCAGTCCATACAGTGGCGCGATGGCTCGGCGCACTGTACGAGCTGATGATCGAGACTCTCTTTTGCATCCGTGGTTCGAACCCCGGGTGATGACGTCTTTTACAGGAAGTGCCTACACGGGGAGCTGTAAGTATTAGTTAATCCACCTAATATCTCAGTCCATACAGTGGCGCGATGGCTCGGCGCACTGTACGAGCTGATGATCGAGACTCTCTTTTGCATCTGGTTCGAACCCCGGGTGATGACGTCTTTTGCCGATCTTTTACAGCAAGTGCCTACACGGGGAGCTGTAAGTATTAGTTAATCCACCTAATATCTCAGTCCATACAGTGGCGCGATGGCTCGGCGCACTGTACGAGCTGATGATCGAGACTCTCTTTTGCATCCGTGGTTCGAACCCCGGGTGATGACGTCTTTTACAGCAAGTGCCTACACGGGGAGCTGTAAGTATTAGTTAATCCACCTAATATCTCAGTCCATACAGTGGCGCGATGGCTCGGCGCACTGTACGAGCTGATGATCGAGACTCTCTTTTGCATCCGTGGTTCGAACCCCGGGTGATGACGTCTTTTGCCGATCTTTTACAGCAAGTGCCTACACGGGGAGCTGTAAGTATTAGTTAATCCACCTAATATCTCAGTCCATACAGTGGCGCGATGGCTCGGCGCACTGTACGAGCTGATGATCGAGACTCTCTTTTGCATCCGTGGTTCGAACCCCGGGTGATGACGTCTTTTGCCGATCTTTTACAGCAAGTGCCTACACGGGGAGCTGTAAGTATTAGTTAATCCACCTAATATCTCAGTCCATACAGTGGCGCGATGGCTCGGCGCACTGCACGAGCTGATGATCGAGACTCTCTTTTGCATCCGTGGTTCGAACCCCGGGTGATGACGTCTTTTGCCGATCTTTTACAGCAAGTGCCTACACGGGGAGCTGTAAGTATTAGTTAATCCACCTAATATCTCAGTCCATACAGTGGCGCGATGGCTCGGCGCACTGTACGAGCTGATGATCGAGACTCTCTTTTGCATCGGTGATTCGAACCCCGGGTGATGACGTCTTTTGCCGATCTTTTACAGCAAGTGCCTACACGGGGAGCTGTAAGTGTTAGTTAATCCACCTAATATCTCAGTCCATACAGTGGCGCGATGGCTCGGCGCACTCTACGAGCTGATGATCGAGACTCTCTTTTGCATCCGTGGTTCGAACCCCGGGTGATGACGTCTTTTGCCGATCTTTTACAGCAATTGACTAAACGGGGAGCTGTAAGTATTAGTTAATCCACCTAATATCTCAGTCCATACAGTGGCGCGATGGCTCGGCGTACTGTACGAGCTGATGATCGAGACTCTCTTTTGCATCCGTGGTTCGAAGCCCGGTTGATGACGTCTTTTGCCGACCTTTTACAGCAAGTGACTACACGTGGAGCTGTAAGTATTAGTTAATCCACCTAATATCTCAGTCCATACCCCGGTTGATGACGTCTTTTGCCGATCTTTTACAGCAATTGACTACACGGGGAGCTGTAAGTATTAGTTAATCCACCTAATATCTCAGTCCATACAGTGGCGCGATGGCTCGGCGCACTGTACGAGCTGATGATCGAGACTCTCTTTTGCATCCGTGGTTCGAACCCCGGCTGATGACGTCTTTTACAGCAAGTGCCTACACGGGGAGCTGTAAGTATTAGTTAATCCACCTAATATCTCAGTCCATACAGTGGCGCGATGGCTCGGCGCACTGTACGAGCTGATGATCGAGACTCTCTTTAGCATCCGTGGTTCGAACCCCGGGTGATGACGTCTTTTGCCGATCTTTTACAGCAAGTGCCTACATGGGGAGCTGTAAGTATTAGTTAATCCACCTAATATCTCAGTCCATACAGTGGCGCGATGGCTCGGCGCACTGTACGAGCTGATGATCGAGACTCCCTTTTGCATCCGTGGTTCGAACCCCGGGTGATGACGTCTTTTGCCGATCTTTTACAGCAAGTGCCTACACGGGGAGCTGTAAGTATTAGTTAATCCACCTAATATCTCAGTCCATACAGTGGCGCGATGGCTCGGCGCACTGTACGAGCTGATGATCGAGACTCTCTTTTGCATCCGTGGTTCGAACCCCGGGTGATGACGTCTTTTGCCGATCTTTTACAGCAAGTGCCTACACGGGGAGCTGTAAGTATTAGTTAATCCACCTAATATCTCAGTCCATACAGTGGCGCGATGGCTCGGCGCACTGTACGAGCTGATGATCGAGACTCTCTTTTGCATCCGTGGTTCGAACCCCGGGTGATGACGTCTTTTACAGCAAGTGCCTACACGGGGAGCTGTAAGTATTAGTTAATCCACCTAATATCTCAGTCCATACAGTGGCGCGTTGGCTCGGCGCACTGTACGAGCTGATGATCGAGACTCTCTTTTGCATCCGTGGTTCGAACCCCGGGTGATGACGTCTTTTGCCGATCTTTTACAGCAAGTGCCTACACGGGGAGCTGTAAGTATTAGTTAATCCACCTAATATCTCAGTCCATACAGTGGCGCGATGGGTCGGCGCACTGTACGAGCTGATGATTGAGACTCTCTTTTGCATCGGTGGTTCGAACCCCGGGTGATGACGTCTTTTGCCGATCTTTTACAGCAAGTGCCTACACGGGGAGCTGTAAGTGTTAGTTAATCCACCTAATATCTCAGTCCATACAGTGGCGCGATGGCTCGGCGCACTCTACGAGCTGATGATCGAGACTCTCTTTTGCATCCGTGGTTCGAACCCCGGGTGATGACGTCTTTTGCCGATCTTTTACAGCAATTGACTACACGGGGAGCTGTAAGTATTAGTTAATCCACCTAATATCTCAGTCCATACAGTGGCGCGATGGCTCGGCGTACTGTACGAGCTGATGATCGAGACTCTCTTTTGCATCCGTGGTTCGAAGCCCGGTTGATGACGTCTTTTGCCGACCTTTTACAGCAAGTGACTACACGTGGAGCTGTAAGTATTAGTTAATCCACCTAATATCTCAGTCCATACCCCGGGTGATGACGTCTTTTGCCGATCTTTTACAGCAATTGACTACACGGGGAGATGTAAGTATTAGTTAATCCACCTAATATCTCAGTCCATACAGTGGCGCGATGGCTCGGCGGACTGTACGAGCTGATGATCGAGACTCTCTTTTGCATCCGTGGTTCGAACCCCGGGTGATGACGTCTTTTTCCGATCTTTTACAGCAAGTGCCTACACGGGGAGCTGTAAGTATTAGTTAATCCACCTAATATCTCAGTCCATACAGTGGCGCGATGGCTCGGCGCACTGTACGAGCTGATGATCGAGACTCTCTTTTGCATCCGTGGTTCGAACCCCGGTTGATGACGTCTTTTGCCGATCTTTTACAGCAAGTGCCTACACGGGGAGCTGTAAGTATTAGTTAATCCACCTAATATCTCAGTCCATACAGTGGCGCGATGGCTCGGCGCACTGTACGAGCTGATGATCGAGACTCTCTTTTGCATCCGTGGTTCGAACCCCGGGTGATGACGTCTTTTACAGGAAGTGCCTACACGGGGAGCTGTAAGTATTAGTTAATCCACCTAATATCTCAGTCCATACAGTGGCGCGATGGCTCGGCGCACTGTACGAGCTGATGATCGAGACTCTCTTTTGCATCCGTGGTTCGAACCCCGGGTGATGACGTCTTTTGCCGATCTTTTACAGCAAGTGCCTACACGGGGAGCTGTAAGTATTAGTTAATCCACCTAATATCTCAGTACATACAGTGGCGCGATGGCTCGGCGCACTGTACGAGCTGATGATCGAGACTCTCTTTTGCATCCGTGGTTCGAACCCCGGGTGATGACGTCTTTTACCGAGTGCCTACACGGGAGCTGTAAGTATTAGTTAATCCACCTAATATCTCAGTCCATACAGTGGCGCGATGGCTCGGCGCACTGTACGAGCTGATGATCGAGACTCTCTTTTGCATCCGTGGTTCGAACCCCGGGTGATGACGTCTTTTGCCGATCTTTTACAGCAAGTGCCTACACGGGGAGCTGTAAGTATTAGTTAATCCACCTAATATCTCAGTCCATACAGTGGCGCGATGGCTCGGCGCACTGTACGAGCTGATGATCGAGACTCTCTTTTGCATCCGTGGTTCGAACCCCGGGTGATGACGTCTTTTGCCGATCTTTTACAGCAATTGACTACACGGGGAGATGTAAGTATTAGTTAATCCACCTAATATCTCAGTCCATACAGTGGCGCGATGGCTCGGCGGACTGTACGAGCTGATGATCGAGACTCTCTTTTGCATCCGTGGTTCGAACCCCGGGTGATGACGTCTTTTGCCGATCTTTTACAGCAAGTGCCTACACGGGGAGCTGTAAGTATTAGTTAATCCACCTAATATCTCAGTCCATACAGTGGCGCGATCGCTCGGCGCACTGTACGAGCTGATGATCGAGACTCTCTTTTGCATCCGTGGTTCGAACCCCGGTTGATGACGTCTTTTGCCGATCTTTTACAGCAAGTGCCTACACGGGGAGCTGTAAGTATTAGTTAATCCACCTAATATCTCAGTCCATACAGTGGCGCGATGGCTCGGCGCACTGTACGAGCTGATGATCGAGACTCTCTTTTGCATCCGTGGTTCGAACCCCGGGTGATGACGTCTTTTACAGCAAGTGCCTACACGGGGAGCTGTAAGTATTAGTTAATCCACCTAATATCTCAGTCCATACAGTGGCGCGATGGCTCGGCGCACTCTACGAGCTGATGATCGAGACTCTCTTTTGCATCCGTGGTTCGAACCCCGGGTGATGACGTCTTTTGCCGATCTTTTACAGCAAGTGCCTACACGGGGAGCTGTAAGTATTAGTTAATCCACCTAATATCTCAGTCCATACAGTGGCGCGATGGCTCGGCGCACTGTACGAGCTGATGATCGAGACTCTCTTTTGCATCCGTGGTTCGAACCCGGGTGATGACGTCTTTTGCCGATCTTTTACAGCAATTGACTACACGGGGAGATGTAAGTATTAGTTAATCCACCTAATATCTCAGTCCATACAGTGGCGCGATGGCTCGGCGGACTGTACGAGCTGATGATCGAGACTCTCTTTTGCATCCGTGGTTCGAACCCCGGGTGATGACGTCTTTTGCCCATCTTTTACAGCAAGTGCCTACACGGGGAGCTGTAAGTATTAGTTAATCCACCTAATATCTCAGTCCATACAGTGGCGCGATGGCTCGGCGCACTGTACGAGCTGATGATCGAGACTCTCTTTTGCATCCGTGGTTCGAACCCCGGTTGATGACGTCTTTTGCCGATCTTTTACAGCAAGTGCCTACACGGGGAGCTGTAAGTATTAGTTAATCCACCTAATATCTCAGTCCATACAGTGGCGCGATGGCTCGGCGCACTGTACGAGCTGATGATCGAGACTCTCTTTTGCATCCGTGGTTCGAACCCCGGGTGATGACGTCTTTTACAGCAAGTGCCTACACGGGGAGCTGTAAGTATTAGTTAATCCACCTAATATCTCAGTCCATACAGTGGCGCGATGCCTCGGCGCACTGTACGAGCTGATGATCGAGACTCTCTTTTGCATCGGTGGTTAGAACCCCGGGTGATGACGTCTTTTACCGAGTGCCTACACGGGGAGCTGTAAGTATTAGTTAATCCACCTAATATCTCAGTCCATACAGTGGCGCGATGGCTCGGCGCACTGTACGAGCTGATGATCGAGACTCTCTTTTGCATCCGTGGTTCGAACCCCGGGTGATGACGTCTTTTGCCGATCTTTTACAGCAAGTGCCTACACGGGGAGCTGTAAGTATTAGTTAATCCACCTAATATCTCAGTCCATACAGTGGCGCGATGGCTCGGCGCACTGTACGAGCTGATGATCGAGACTCTCTTTTGCATCGGTGGTTCGAACCCCGGGTGATGACGTCTTTTACCGAGTGCCTACACGGGGAGCTGTAAGTATTAGTTAATCCACCTAATATCTCAGTCCATACAGTGGCGCGATGGCTCGGCGCACTGTACGAGCTGATGATCGAGACTCTCTTTTGCATCCGTGGTTCGAACCCCGGGTGATGACGTCTTTTGCCGATCTTTTACAGCAAGTGCCTACACGGGGAGCTGTAAGTATTAGTTAATCCACCTAATATCTCAGTCCATACAGTGGCGCGATGGCTCGGCGCACTGTACGAGCTGATGATCGAGACTCTCTTTTGCATCCGTGGTTCGAACCCCTCGTGATGACGTCTTTTGCCGATCTTTTACAGCAAGTGCCTACACGGGGAGCTGTAAGTATTAGTTAATCCACCTAATATCTCAGTCCATACAGTGGCGCGATGGCTCGGCGCACTGTACGAGCTGATGATCGAGACTCTCTTTTGCATCGGTGGTTCGAACCCCGGGTGATGACGTCTTTTGTCGATCTTTTACAGCAAGTGCCTACACGGGGAGCTGTAAGTGTTAGTTAATCCACCTAATATCTCAGTCCATACAGTGGCGCGATGGCTCGGAGCACTGAACGAGCTGATGATCGAGACTCTCTTTTGCATCCGTGGTTCGAACCCCGGGTGATGACGTCTTTTGCCGATCTTTTACAGCAATTGACTACACGGGGAGCTGTAAGTATTAGTTAATCCACCTAATATCTCAGTCCATACAGTGGCGCGATGGCTCGGCGCACTGTACGAGCTGATGATCGAGACTCTCTTTTGCATCGGTGGTTCGAACCCCTGGTGGTGACGTCTTTTGCCGATCTTTTACAGCAAGTGCCTACACGGGGAGCTGTAAGTATTAGTTAATCCACCTAATATCTCAGTCCATACAGTGGCGCGATGGCTCGGCGCACTGTACGAGCTGATGATCGAGACTCTCTTTTGCATCCGTGGTTCGAACCCCGGGTGATGACGTCTTTTGCCGATCTTTTACAGCAAGTGACTACACGTGGAGCTGTAAGTATTAGTTAATCCACCTAATATCTCAGTCCATACAGTGGCGCGATGGCTCGGCGGACTGTACGAGCTGATGATCGAGACTCTCTTTTGCATCCGTGGTTCGAACCCCGGGTGATGACGTCTTTTGCCGATCTTTTACAGCAAGTGCCTACACGGGGAGCTGTAAGTATTAGTTAATCCACCTAATATCTCAGTCCATACAGTGGCGCGATGGCTCGGCGCACTGTACGAGCTGATGATCGAGACTCTCTTTTGCATCCGTGGTTCGAACCCCGGTTGATGACGTCTTTTGCCGATCTTTTACAGCAAGTGCCTACACGGGGAGCTGTAAGTATTAGTTAATCCACTTAATATCTCAGTCCATACAGTGGCGCGATGGCTCGGCGCACTGTACGAGCTGATGATCGAGACTCTCTTTTGCATCCGTGGTTCGAACCCCGGGTGATGACGTCTTTTACAGCAAGTGCCTACACGGGGAGCTGTAAGTATTAGTTAATCCACCTAATATCTCAGTCCATACAGTGGCGCGATGGCTCGGCGCACTGTACGAGCTGATGATCGAGACTCTCTTTTGCATCCGTGGTTCGAACCCCGGGTGATGACGTCTTTTGCCGATCTTTTACAGCAAGTGCCTACACGGGGAGCTGTAAGTATTAGTTAATCCACCTAATATCTCAGTCCATACAGTGGCGCGATGGCTCGGCGCACTGTACGAGCTGATGATCGAGACTCTCTTTTGCATCCGTGGTTCGAACCCCGGGTGATGACGTCTTTTACAGCAAGTGCCTACACGTAGAGCTGTAAGTATTAGTTAATCCACCTAATATCTCAGTCCATACAGTGGCGCGATGGCTCGGCGCACTGTACGAGCTGATGATCGAGACTCTCTTTTGCATCCGTGGTTCGAACCCCGGGTGATGACGTCTTTTGCCGATCTTTTACAGCAAGTGCCTACACGGGGAGCTGAAAGTATTAGTTAATCCACCTAATATCTCAGTCCATACAGTGGCGCGATGGCTCGGCGCACTGTAAGAGCTGATGATCGAGACTCTCTTTTGCATCCGTGGTTCGAACCCCGGGTGATGACGTCTTTTGCCGATCTTTTACAGCAAGTGCCTACACGGGGAGCTGTAAGTATTAGTTAATCCACCTAATATCTCAGTCCATACAGTGGCGCGATGGCTCGGCGCACTGTACGAGCTGATGATCGAGACTCTCTTTTGCATCCGTGGTTCGAACCCCGGGTGATGACGTATTTTACAGCAAGTGCCTACACGTAGAGCTGTAAGTATTAGTTAATCCACCTAATATCTCAGTCCATACAGTGGCGCGATGGCTCGGCGCACTGTACGAGCTGATGATCGAGACTCTCTTTTGCATCCGTGGTTCGAACCCCGGGTGATGACGTCTTTTGCCGATCTTTTACAGCAAGTGCCTACACGGGGAGCTGAAAGTATTAGTTAATCCACCTAATATCTCAGTCCATACAGTGGCGCGATGGCTCGGCGCACTGTAAGAGCTGATGATCGAGACTCTCTTTTGCATCCGTGGTTCGAACCCCGGGTGATGACGTCTTTTGCCGATCTTTTACAGCAATTGACTACACGGGGAGATGTAAGTATTAGTTAATCCACCTAATATCTCAGTCCATACAGTGGCGCGATGGCTCGGCGGACTGTACGAGCTGATGATCGAGACTCTCTTTTGCATCCGTGGTTCGAACCCCGGTTGATGACGTCTTTTGCCGATCTTTTACAGCAAGTGCCTACACGGGGAGCTGTAAGTGTTAGTTAATCCACCTAATATCTCAGTCCATACAGTGGCGCGATGGCTCGGCGCACTGTACGAGCTGATGATCGAGACTCTCTTTTGCATCCGTGGTTCGAACCCCGGGTGATGACGTCTTTTACAGCAAGTGCCTACACGGGGAGCTGTAAGTATTAGTTAATCCACCTAATTTCTCAGTCCATACAGTGGCGCGATGGCTCGGCGCACTGTACGAGCTGATGATCGAGACTCTCTTTTGCATCCGTGGTTCGAACCCCGGGTGATGACGTCTTTTGCCGATCTTTTACAGCAAGTGCCTACACGGGGAGCTGTAAGTATTAGTTAATCCACCTAATATCTCAGTCCATACAGGGGCGCGATCGCTCGGCGCACTGTACGAGCTGATGATCGAGACTCTCTTTTGCATCCGTGGTTCGAACCCCGGGTGATGACGTCTTTTACCGAGTGCCTACACGGGGAGCTGTAAGTATTAGTTAATCCACCTAATATCTCAGTCCATACAGTGGCGCGATGGCTCGGCGCACTGTACGAGCTGATGATCGAGACTCTCTTTTGCATCCGTGGTTCGAACCCCGGGTGATGACGTCTTTTGCCGATCTTTTACAGCAAGTGCCTACACGGGGAGCTGTAAGTATTAGTTAATCCACCTAATATCTAATATGTAAGTATTAGTTAATCCACCTAATATCTCAGTCCATACAGTGGCGCGATGGCTCGGCGCACTGTACGAGCTGATGATCGAGACTCTCTTTTGCATCCGTGGTTCGAACCCTGGGTGATGACGTTTTTTGCCAATCTTTTACAGCAAGTGCCTACACGGGGAGCTGTAAGTATTAGTTAATCCACCTAATATCTCAGTCCATACAGTGGCGCGATGGCTCGGCGCACTGTACGAGCTGATGATCGAGACTCTCTTTTGCATCCGTGGTTCGAACCCCGAGTGATGACGTCTTTTGGCGATCTTTTACAGCAAGTGCCTACACGGGGAGCTGTAAGTATTAGTTAAACCACCTAATATCTAATATGTAAGTATTAGTTAATCCACCTAATATCTCAGTCCATACAGTGGCGCGATGGCTCGGCGCACTGTACAAGCTGATGATCGAGACTCTCTTTTGCATCCGTGGTTCGAACCCCGAGTGATGACGTCTTTTGGCGATCTTTTACAGCAAGTGCCTACACGGGGAGCTGTAAGTATTAGTTAATCCACATAATATCTCAGTCCATACAGTGGCGCGATGGCACGGCGCACTGTACGAGCTGATGATCGAGACTCTCTTTTGCATCCGTGGTTCGAACCCCGGGTGATGACGTCTTTTACCGAGTGCCTACACGGGGAGCTGTAAGTATGAGTTAATCCACCTAATATCTCAGTCCATACAGTGGCGCGATGGCTCGGCGCACTGTACGAGCTGATGATCGAGACTCTCTTTTGCATCCGTGGTTCGAACCCCGGGTGATGACGTCTTTTGCCGATCTTTTACAGCAAGTGCCTACACGGGGAGCTGTAAGTATTAGTTAATCCACCGAATATCTAATATGTAGGTATTAGTTAATCCACCTAATATCTCAGTCCATACAGTGGCGCGATGGCTCGGCGCACTGTACGAGCTGATGATCGAGACTCTCTTTTGCATCCGTGGTTCGAACCCCGGGTGATGACGTCTTTTGCCGATCTTTTACAGCAAGTGCCTACACGGGGAGCTGTAAGTATTAGTTAATCCACCTAATATCTCAGTCCATACAGTGGCGCGATGGCTCGGCGCACTGTACGAGCTGATGATCGAGACTCTCTTTTGCATCCGTGGTTCGAACCCCGGGTGATGACGTCTTTTACCGAGTGCCTACACGGGGAGCTGTAAGTATGAGTTAATCCACCTAATATCTCAGTCCATACAGTGGCGCGATGGCTCGGCGCACTGTACGAGCTGATGATCGAGACTCTCTTTTGCATCCGTGGTTCGAACCCCGGGTGATGACGTCTTTTGCCGATCTTTTACAGCAAGTGCCTACACGGGGAGCTGTAAGTATTAGTTAATCCACCGAATATCTAATATGTAGGTATTAGTTAATCCACCTAATATCTCAGTCCATACAGTGGCGCGATGGCTCGGCGCACTGTACGAGCTGATGATCGAGACTCTCTTTTGCATCCGTGGTTCGAACCCCGGGTGATGACGTCTTTTGCCGATCTTTTACAGCAAGTGCCTACACGGGGAGCTGTAAGTATTAGTTAATCCACCTAATATCTCAGTCCATACAGTGGCGCGATGGCTCGGCGCACTGTACGAGCTGATGATCGAGACTCTCTTTTGCATCCGTGGTTCGAACCCCGGGTGATGACGTCTTTTGCCGATCTTTTACAGCAAGTGCCTACACGGGGAGCTGTAAGTATTAGTTAATCCACCTAATATCTCAGTCCATACAGTGGCGCGATGGCTCGGCGCACTGTACGAGCTGATGATCGAGACTCTCTTTTGCATCCGTGGTTCGAACCCCGGGTGATGACGTCTTTTGCCGATCTTTTACAGCAAGTGCCTACACGGGGAGCTGTAAGTATTAGTTAATCCACCTAATATCTCAGTCCATACAGTGGCGCGATGTCTCGGCGCACTGTACGAGCTGATGATCGAGACTCTCTTTTGCATCCGTGGTTCGAACCCCGGGTGATGACGTCTTTTGCCGATCTTTTACAGCAAGTGCCTACACGGGGAGCTGTAAGTATTAGTTAATCCACCTAATATCTCAGTCCATACAATGGCGCGATGGCTCGGCGCACTGTACGAGCTGATGATCGAGACTCTCTTTTGCATCCGTGGTTCGAACCCCGGGTGATGACGTCTTTTGCCGATCTTTTACAGCAAGTGCCTACACGGGGAGCTGTAAGTATTAGTTAATCCACCTAATATCTCAGTCCATACAGTGGCGCGATGGCTCGGCGCACTGTACGAGCTGATGATCGAGACTCTCTTTTGCATCCGTGGTTCGAACCCCGGGTGATGACGTCTTTTGCCGATCTTTTACAGCAAGTGCCTACACGGGGAGCTGTAAGTATTAGTTAATCCACCTAATATCTCAGTCCATACAGTGGCGCGATGGCTCGGCGCACTGTACGAGCTGATGATCGAGACTCTCTTTTGCATCGGTGGTTCGAACCCTGGGTGATGACGTCTTTTGCCGATCTTTTACAGCAAGTGCCTACACGGGGAGCTGTAAGTGTTAGTTAATCCACCTAATATCTCAGTCCATACAGTGGCGCGATGGCTCGGCACACTGTACGAGCTGATGATCGAGACTCTCTTTTGCATCCGTGGGTCGAACCCCGGGTGATGACGTCTTTTGCCGATCTTTTACAGCAAGTGACTACACGGGGAGCTGTAAGTATTAGTTAATCCACCTAATATCTCAGTCCATACAGTGGCGCGATGGCTCGGCGCACTGTACGAGCTGATGATCGAGACTCTCTTTTGCATCCGTGGTTCGAACCCCGGGTGATGACGTCTTTTACCGAGTGCCTACACGGGGAGCTGTAAGTATGAGTTAATCCACCTAATATCTCAGTCCATACAGTGGCGCGATGGCTCGGCGCACTGTACGAGCTGATGATCGAGACTCTCTTTTGCATCCGTGGTTCGAACCCCGGGTGATGACGTCTTTTGCCGATCTTTTACAGCAAGTGCCTACACGGGGAGCTGTAAGTATTAGTTAATCCACCGAATATCTAATATGTAGGTATTAGTTAATCCACCTAATATCTCAGTCCATACAGTGGCGCGATGGCTCGGCGCACTGTACGAGCTGATGATCGAGACTCTCTTTTGCATCCGTGGTTCGAACCCCGGGTGATGACGTCTTTTGCCGATCTTTTACAGCAAGTGCCTACACGGGGAGCTGTAAGTATTAGTTAATCCACCTAATATCTCAGTCCATACAGTGGCGCGATGGCTCGGCGCACTGTACGAGCTGATGATCGAGACTCTCTTTTGCATCCGTGGTTCGAACCCCGGGTGATGACGTCTTTTGCCGATCTTTTACAGCAAGTGCCTACACGGGGAGCTGTAAGTATTAGTTAATCCACCTAATATCTCAGTCCATACAGTGGCGCGATGGCTCGGCGCACTGTACGAGCTGATGATCGAGACTCTCTTTTGCATCCGTGGTTCGAACCCCGGGTGATGACGTCTTTTGCCGATCTTTTACAGCAAGTGCCTACACGGGGAGCTGTAAGTATTAGTTAATCCACCTAATATCTCAGTCCATACAGTGGCGCGATGTCTCGGCGCACTGTACGAGCTGATGATCGAGACTCTCTTTTGCATCCGTGGTTCGAACCCCGGGTGATGACGTCTTTTGCCGATCTTTTACAGCAAGTGCCTACACGGGGAGCTGTAAGTATTAGTTAATCCACCTAATATCTCAGTCCATACAATGGCGCGATGGCTCGGCGCACTGTACGAGCTGATGATCGAGACTCTCTTTTGCATCCGTGGTTCGAACCCCGGGTGATGACGTCTTTTGCCGATCTTTTACAGCAAGTGCCTACACGGGGAGCTGTAAGTATTAGTTAATCCACCTAATATCTCAGTCCATACAGTGGCGCGATGGCTCGGCGCACTGTACGAGCTGATGATCGAGACTCTCTTTTGCATCCGTGGTTCGAACCCCGGGTGATGACGTCTTTTGCCGATCTTTTACAGCAAGTGCCTACACGGGGAGCTGTAAGTATTAGTTAATCCACCTAATATCTCAGTCCATACAGTGGCGCGATGGCTCGGCGCACTGTACGAGCTGATGATCGAGACTCTCTTTTGCATCGGTGGTTCGAACCCTGGGTGATGACGTCTTTTGCCGATCTTTTACAGCAAGTGCCTACACGGGGAGCTGTAAGTGTTAGTTAATCCACCTAATATCTCAGTCCATACAGTGGCGCGATGGCTCGGCACACTGTACGAGCTGATGATCGAGACTCTCTTTTGCATCCGTGGGTCGAACCCCGGGTGATGACGTCTTTTGCCGATCTTTTACAGCAAGTGACTACACGGGGAGCTGTAAGTATTAGTTAATCCACCTAATATCTCAGTCCATACAGTGGCGCGATGGCTCGGCGCACTGTACGAGCTGATGATCGAGACTCTCTTTTGCATCCGTGGTTCGAACCACGGGTGATGACGTCTTTTGCCGATCTTTTACAGCAAGTGCCTACACGGGGAGCTGTAAGTATTAGTTAATCCACCTAATATCTCAGTCCATACAGTGGCGCGATGGCTCGGCGCACTGTACGAGCTGATGATCGAGACTCTCTTTTGCATCCGTGGTTCGAACCCCGGGTGATGACGTCTTTTGCCGATCTTTTACAGCAAGTGCCTACACGGGGAGCTGTAAGTATTAGTTAATCCACCTAATATCTAATATGTAAGTATTAGTTAATCCACCTAATTTCTCAGTCCATACAGTGGCGCGATGGCTCGGCGCACTGTACGAGCTGATGATCGAGACTCTCTTTTGCATCCGTGGTTCGAACCCCGGGTGATGACGTCTTTTGCCGATCTTTTACAGCAAGTGCCTACACGGGGAGCTGTAAGTATTAGTTAATCCACCTAATATCTAATATGTAAGTATTAGTTAATCCACCTAATATCTCAGTCCATACAGTGGCGCGATGGCTCGGCGCACTGTACGAGCTGATGATCGAGACTCTCTTTTGCATCCGTGGTTCGAACCCTGGGTGATGACGTTTTTTGCCAATCTTTTACAGCAAGTGCCTACACGGGGAGCTGTAAGTATTAGTTAATCCACCTAATATCTCAGTCCATACAGTGGCGCGATGGCTCGGCGCACTGTACGAGCTGATGATCGAGACTCTCTTTTGCATCCGTGGTTCGAACCCCGAGTGATGACGTCTTTTGGCGATCTTTTACAGCAAGTGCCTACACGGGGAGCTGTAAGTATTAGTTAAACCACCTAATATCTAATATGTAAGTATTAGTTAATCCACCTAATATCTCAGTCCATACAGTGGCGCGATGGCTCGGCGCACTGTACAAGCTGATGATCGAGACTCTCTTTTGCATCCGTGGTTCGAACCCCGAGTGATGACGTCTTTTGGCGATCTTTTACAGCAAGTGCCTACACGGGGAGCTGTAAGTATTAGTTAATCCACATAATATCTCAGTCCATACAGTGGCGCGATGGCACGGCGCACTGTACGAGCTGATGATCGAGACTCTCTTTTGCATCCGTGGTTCGAACCCCGGGTGATGACGTCTTTTACCGAGTGCCTACACGGGGAGCTGTAAGTATGAGTTAATCCACCTAATATCTCAGTCCATACAGTGGCGCGATGGCTCGGCGCACTGTACGAGCTGATGATCGAGACTCTCTTTTGCATCCGTGGTTCGAACCCCGGGTGATGACGTCTTTTGCCGATCTTTTACAGCAAGTGCCTACACGGGGAGCTGTAAGTATTAGTTAATCCACCGAATATCTAATATGTAGGTATTAGTTAATCCACCTAATATCTCAGTCCATACAGTGGCGCGATGGCTCGGCGCACTGTACGAGCTGATGATCGAGACTCTCTTTTGCATCCGTGGTTCGAACCCCGGGTGATGACGTCTTTTGCCGATCTTTTACAGCAAGTGCCTACACGGGGAGCTGTAAGTATTAGTTAATCCACCTAATATCTCAGTCCATACAGTGGCGCGATGGCTCGGCGCACTGTACGAGCTGATGATCGAGACTCTCTTTTGCATCCGTGGTTCGAACCCCGGGTGATGACGTCTTTTACCGAGTGCCTACACGGGGAGCTGTAAGTATGAGTTAATCCACCTAATATCTCAGTCCATACAGTGGCGCGATGGCTCGGCGCACTGTACGAGCTGATGATCGAGACTCTCTTTTGCATCCGTGGTTCGAACCCCGGGTGATGACGTCTTTTGCCGATCTTTTACAGCAAGTGCCTACACGGGGAGCTGTAAGTATTAGTTAATCCACCGAATATCTAATATGTAGGTATTAGTTAATCCACCTAATATCTCAGTCCATACAGTGGCGCGATGGCTCGGCGCACTGTACGAGCTGATGATCGAGACTCTCTTTTGCATCCGTGGTTCGAACCCCGGGTGATGACGTCTTTTGCCGATCTTTTACAGCAAGTGCCTACACGGGGAGCTGTAAGTATTAGTTAATCCACCTAATATCTCAGTCCATACAGTGGCGCGATGGCTCGGCGCACTGTACGAGCTGATGATCGAGACTCTCTTTTGCATCCGTGGTTCGAACCCCGGGTGATGACGTCTTTTGCCGATCTTTTACAGCAAGTGCCTACACGGGGAGCTGTAAGTATTAGTTAATCCACCTAATATCTCAGTCCATACAGTGGCGCGATGGCTCGGCGCACTGTACGAGCTGATGATCGAGACTCTCTTTTGCATCCGTGGTTCGAACCCCGGGTGATGACGTCTTTTGCCGATCTTTTACAGCAAGTGCCTACACGGGGAGCTGTAAGTATTAGTTAATCCACCTAATATCTCAGTCCATACAGTGGCGCGATGTCTCGGCGCACTGTACGAGCTGATGATCGAGACTCTCTTTTGCATCCGTGGTTCGAACCCCGGGTGATGACGTCTTTTGCCGATCTTTTACAGCAAGTGCCTACACGGGGAGCTGTAAGTATTAGTTAATCCACCTAATATCTCAGTCCATACAATGGCGCGATGGCTCGGCGCACTGTACGAGCTGATGATCGAGACTCTCTTTTGCATCCGTGGTTCGAACCCCGGGTGATGACGTCTTTTGCCGATCTTTTACAGCAAGTGCCTACACGGGGAGCTGTAAGTATTAGTTAATCCACCTAATATCTCAGTCCATACAGTGGCGCGATGGCTCGGCGCACTGTACG
Organism: Apostichopus japonicus; assembly: GCF_037975245.1. Lineage (NCBI taxonomy): Eukaryota > Metazoa > Echinodermata > Holothuroidea > Aspidochirotida > Stichopodidae > Apostichopus > Apostichopus japonicus. The sequence goes on from NC_092574.1 coordinate 19,754,598, forward strand.
AGCTGATGATCGAGACTCTCTTTTGCATCCGTGGTTCGAACCCCGGGTGATGACGTCTTTTGCCGATCTTTTACAGCAAGTGCCTACACGGGGAGCTGTAAGTATTAGTTAATCCACCTAATATCTCAGTCCATACAGTGGCGCGATGGCTCGGCGCACTGTACGAGCTGATGATCGAGACTCTCTTTTGCATCGGTGGTTCGAACCCTGGGTGATGACGTCTTTTGCCGATCTTTTACAGCAAGTGCCTACACGGGGAGCTGTAAGTGTTAGTTAATCCACCTAATATCTCAGTCCATACAGTGGCGCGATGGCTCGGCACACTGTACGAGCTGATGATCGAGACTCTCTTTTGCATCCGTGGGTCGAACCCCGGGTGATGACGTCTTTTGCCGATCTTTTACAGCAAGTGACTACACGGGGAGCTGTAAGTATTAGTTAATCCACCTAATATCTCAGTCCATACAGTGGCGCGATGGCTCGGCGCACTGTACGAGCTGATGATCGAGACTCTCTTTTGCATCCTTGGTTCGAACCCCGGGTGATGACGTCTTTTACCGAGTGCCTACACGGGGAGCTGTAAGTATGAGTTAATCCACCTAATATCTCAGTCCATACAGTGGCGCGATGGCTCGGCGCACTGTACGAGCTGATGATCGAGACTCTCTTTTGCATCCGTGGTTCGAACCCCGGGTGATGACGTCTTTTGCCGATCTTTTACAGCAAGTGCCTACACGGGGAGCTGTAAGTATTAGTTAATCCACCGAATATCTAATATGTAGGTATTAGTTAATCCACCTAATATCTCAGTCCATACAGTGGCGCGATGGCTCGGCGCACTGTACGAGCTGATGATCGAGACTCTCTTTTGCATCCGTGGTTCGAACCCCGGGTGATGACGTCTTTTGCCGATCTTTTACAGCAAGTGCCTACACGGGGAGCTGTAAGTATTAGTTAATCCACCTAATATCTCAGTCCATACAGTGGCGCGATGGCTCGGCGCACTGTACGAGCTGATGATCGAGACTCTCTTTTGCATCCGTGGTTCGAACCCCGGGTGATGACGTCTTTTGCCGATCTTTTACAGCAAGTGCCTACACGGGGAGCTGTAAGTATTAGTTAATCCACCTAATATCTCAGTCCATACAGTGGCGCGATGGCTCGGCGCACTGTACGAGCTGATGATCGAGACTCTCTTTTGCATCCGTGGTTCGAACCCCGGGTGATGACGTCTTTTGCCGATCTTTTACAGCAAGTGCCTACACGGGGAGCTGTAAGTATTAGTTAATCCACCTAATATCTCAGTCCATACAGTGGCGCGATGTCTCGGCGCACTGTACGAGCTGATGATCGAGACTCTCTTTTGCATCCGTGGTTCGAACCCCGGGTGATGACGTCTTTTGCCGATCTTTTACAGCAAGTGCCTACACGGGGAGCTGTAAGTATTAGTTAATCCACCTAATATCTCAGTCCATACAATGGCGCGATGGCTCGGCGCACTGTACGAGCTGATGATCGAGACTCTCTTTTGCATCCGTGGTTCGAACCCCGGGTGATGACGTCTTTTGCCGATCTTTTACAGCAAGTGCCTACACGGGGAGCTGTAAGTATTAGTTAATCCACCTAATATCTCAGTCCATACAGTGGCGCGATGGCTCGGCGCACTGTACGAGCTGATGATCGAGACTCTCTTTTGCATCCGTGGTTCGAACCCCGGGTGATGACGTCTTTTGCCGATCTTTTACAGCAAGTGCCTACACGGGGAGCTGTAAGTATTAGTTAATCCACCTAATATCTCAGTCCATACAGTGGCGCGATGGCTCGGCGCACTGTACGAGCTGATGATCGAGACTCTCTTTTGCATCGGTGGTTCGAACCCCGGGTGATGACGTCTTTTGCCGATCTTTTACAGCAAGTGCCTACACGGGGAGCTGTAAGTGTTAGTTAATCCACCTAATATCTCAGTCCATACAGTGGCGCGATGGCTCGGCACACTGTACGAGCTGATGATCGAGACTCTCTTTTGCATCCGTGGGTCGAACCCCGGGTGATGACGTCTTTTGCCGATCTTTTACAGCAAGTGACTACACGGGGAGCTGTAAGTATTAGTTAATCCACCTAATATCTCAGTCCATACAGTGGCGCGATGGCTCGGCGCACTGTACGAGCTGATGATCGAGACTCTCTTTTGCATCCGTGGTTCGAACCACGGGTGATGACGTCTTTTGCCGATCTTTTACAGCAAGTGCCTACACGGGGAGCTGTAAGTATTAGTTAATCCACCTAATATCTCAGTCCATACAGTGGCGCGATGGCTCGGCGCACTGTACGAGCTGATGATCGAGACTCTCTTTTGCATCCGTGGTTCGAACCCCGGGTGATGACGTCTTTTGCCGATCTTTTACAGCAAGTGCCTACACGGGGAGCTGTAAGTATTAGTTAATCCACCTAATATCTCAGTCCATACAGTGGCGCGATGGCTCGGCGCACTGTACGAGCTGATGATCGAGACTCTCTTTTGCATCCGTGGTTCGAACCCCGGGTGATGACGTCTTTTGCCGATCTTTTACAGCAAGTGCCTACACGGGGAGCTGTAAGTATTAGTTAATCCACCTAATATCTCAGTCCATACAGTGGCGCGATGGCTCGGCGCACTGTACGAGCTGATGATCGAGACTCTCTTTTGCATCCGTGGTTCGAACCCCGGGTGATGACGTCTTTTGCCGATCTTTTACAGCAAGTGCCTACACGGGGAGCTGTAAGTATTAGTTAATCCACCTAATATCTCAGTCCATACAGTGGCGCGATGTCTCGGCGCACTGTACGAGCTGATGATCGAGACTCTCTTTTGCATCCGTGGTTCGAACCCCGGGTGATGACGTCTTTTGCCGATCTTTTACAGCAAGTGCCTACACGGGGAGCTGTAAGTATTAGTTAATCCACCTAATATCTCAGTCCATACAGTGGCGCGATGTCTCGGCGCACTGTACGAGCTGATGATCGAGACTCTCTTTTGCATCCGTGGTTCGAACCCCGGGTGATGACGTCTTTTGCCGATCTTTTACAGCAAGTGCCTACACGGGGAGCTGTAAGTATTAGTTAATCCACCTAATATCTCAGTCCATACAATGGCGCGATGGCTCGGCGCACTGTACGAGCTGATGATCGAGACTCTCTTTTGCATCCGTGGTTCGAACCCCGGGTGATGACGTCTTTTGCCGATCTTTTACAGCAAGTGCCTACACGGGGAGCTGTAAGTATTAGTTAATCCACCTAATATCTCAGTCCATACAGTGGCGCGATGGCTCGGCGCACTGTACGAGCTGATGATCGAGACTCTCTTTTGCATCCGTGGTTCGAACCCCGGGTGATGACGTCTTTTGCCGATCTTTTACAGCAAGTGCCTACACGGGGAGCTGTAAGTAATAGTTAATCCACCTAATATCTCAGTCCATACAGTGGCGCGATGGCTCGGCGCACTGTGGGAGCTGATGATCGAGACTCTCTTTTGCATCCGTGGTTCGAACCCCGGGTGATGACGTCTTTTGCCGATCTTTTACAGCAAGTGCCTACACGGGGAGCTGTAAGTATTAGTTAATCCACCTAATATCTCAGTCCATACAGTGGCGCGATGGCTCGGCGCACTGTGCGAGCTGATGATCGAGACTCTCTTTTGCATCCGTGGTTCGAACCCCGGGTGATGACGTCTTTTGCCGATCTTTTACAGCAAGTGCCTACACGGGGAGCTGTAAGTATTAGTTAATCCACCTAATATCTCAGTCCATACAGTGGCGCGATGGCTCGGCGCACTGTGCGAGCTGACGATCGAGACTCTCTTTTGCATCCGTGGTTCGAACCCCGGTTGATGACGTCTTTTGCCGATCTTTTACAGCAAGTGCCTACACGGGGAGCTGTAAGTATTAGTATATCCACGTAATATCTCAGTCCATACAGTGGCGCGATGGCTCGGCGCACTGTGCGAGCTGACGATCGAGACTCTCTTTTGCATCCGTGGTTCGAACCCCGGGTGATGACGTCTTTTGCCGATCTTTTACAGCAAGTGCCTACACGGGGAGCTGTAAGTATTAGTTAATCCACCTAATATCTCAGTCCATACAGTGGCGCGATGGCTCGGCGCACTGTACGAGCTGATGATCGAGACTCTCTTTTGCATCCGTGGTTCGAACCCCGGGTGATGACGTCTTTTGCCGATCTTTTACAGCAAGTGCCTACACGGGGAGCTGTAAGTATTAGTTAATCCACCTAATATCTCAGTCCATACAGTGGCGCGATGGCTCGGCGCACTGTACGAGCTGATGATCGAGACTCTCTTTTGCATCCGTGGTTCGAACCCCGGGTGATGACGTCTTTTGCCGATCTTTTACAGCAATTGACTACACGGGGAGCTGTAAGTATTAGTTAATCCACGTAATATCTCAGTCCATACAGTGGCGCGATGGCTCGGCGCACTGTGCGAGCTGACGATCGAGACTCTCTTTTGCATCCGTGGTTCGAACCCCGGGTGATGACGTCTTTTGCCGATCTTTTACAGCAAGTGCCTACACGGGGAGCTGTAAGTATTAGTTAATCCACCTAATATCTCAGTCCATACAGTGGCGCGATGGCTCGGCGCACTGTACGAGCTGATGATCGAGACTCTCTTTTGCATCCGTGGTTCGAACCCCGGGTGATGACGTCTTTTGCCGATCTTTTACAGCAAGTGCCTACACGGGGAGCTGTAAGTATTAGTTAATCCACCTAATATCTCAGTCCATACAGTGGCGCGATGGCTCGGCGCACTGTACGAGCTGATGATCGAGACTCTCTTTTGCATCCGTGGTTCGAACCCCGGGTGATGACGTCTTTTGCCGATCTTTTACAGCAATTGACTACACGGGGAGCTGTAAGTATTAGTTAATCCACCTAATATCTCAGTCCATACAGTGGCGCGATGGCTCGGCGCACTGTACGAGCTAATGATCGAGACTCTCTTTTGCATCCGTGGTTCGAACCCCGGGTGATGACGTCTTTTGCCGATCTTTCACAGCAAGTGCCTACACGGGGAGCTGTAAGTATTAGTTAATCCACCTAATATCTCAGTCCATACAGTGGCGCGATGGCTCGGCGCACTGTACGAGCTGATGATCGAGACTCTCTTTTGCATCCGTGGTTCGAACCCCGGGTGATGACGTCTTTTGCCGATCTTTTACAGCAAGTGCCTACACGGGGAGCTGTAAGTATTAGTTAATCCACCTAATATCTCAGTCCATACAGTGGCGCGATGGCTCGGCGCACTGTACGAGCTGATGATCGTGACTCTCTTTTGCATCCGTGGTTCGAACCCCGGGTGATGACGTCTTTTGCCGATCTTTTACAGCAAGTGCCTACACGGGGAGCTGTAAGTATTAGTTAATCCACCTAATATCTCAGTCCATACAGTGGCGCGATGGCTCGGCGCACTGTACGAGCTGATGATCGAGACTCTCTTTTGCATCCGTGGTTCGAACCCCGGTTGATGACGTCTTTTGCCGATCTTTTACAGCAAGTGCCTACACGGGGAGCTGTAAGAATTAGTTAATCCACCTAATATCTCAGTCCATACAGTGGCGCGATGGCTCGGCGCACTGTGCGAGCTGATGATCGAGACTCCCTTTTGCATCCGTGGTTCGAACCCCGGGTGATGACGTCTTTTGCCGATCTTTTACAGCAAGTGCCTACACGGGGAGCTGTAAGTATTAGTTAATCCACATAATATCTCAGTCCATACAGTGGCGCGATGGCTCGGCGCACTGTACGAGCTGATTATCGAGACTCTCTTTTGCATCCGTGGTTCGAACCCCGGGTGATGACGTCTTTTGCCGATCTTTTACAGCAAGTGACTACACGGGGAGCTGTAAGTATTAGTTAATCCACCTAATATCTCAGTCCATACAGTGGCGCGATGGCTCGGCGCACTGTACGAGCTGATGATCGAGACTCTCTTTTGCATCCGTGGTTCGAAGCCCCGTTGATGACGTCCTTTGCCGATTTTTACAGCAATTGACTACACGGGGAGCTGTCAGTATTAGTTAATCCACCTAATATCTCAGTCCATACAGTGGCGCGATGGCTCGGCGAACTGTACGAGCTGATGATCGAGACTCTCTTTTGCATCCGTGGTTCGAACCCCGGGTGATGACGTCTTTTACAGCAAGTGCCTACACGGGGAGCTGTAAGTATTAGTTAATCCACCTAATATCTCAGTCCATACAGTGGCGCGATGGCTCGGCGCACTGTACGAGCTGATGATCGAGACTCTCTTTTGCATCCGTGGTTCGAACCCCGGGTGATGACGTCTTTTGCCGATCTTTTACAGCAAGTGACTACACGGGGAGCTGTAAGTATTAGTTAATCCACATAATATCTCAGTCCATACAGTGGCGCAATGGCTCGGCGCACTGTACGAGCTGATGATCGAGACTCTCTTTTGCATCCGTGGTTCGAACCCCGGGTGATGACGTCTTTTGCCGATCTTTTACAGCAAGTGCCTACACGGGGAGCTGTAAGTATTAGTTAATCCACCTAATATCTCGGTCCATACAGTGGCGCGATGGCTCGGCGCACTGTACGAGCTGATGATCGAGACTCTCTTTTGCATCCGTGGTTCGAACCCCGGGTGATGACGTCTTTTGCCGATCTTTTACAGCAAGTGCCTACACAAGGAGCTGTAAGTATTAGTTAATCCACCTAATATCTCAGTCCATACAGTGGCGCGATGGCTCGGCGCACTGTACGAGCTGATGATCGAGACTCTCTTTTGCATCCGTGGTTCGAACCCCGGGTGATGACGTCTTTTGCCGATCTTTTACAGCAAGTGCCTACACGGGGAGCTGTAAGTATTAGTTAATCCACCTAATATCTCAGTCCATACAGTGGCGCGATGGCTCGGCGCACTGTACGAGCTGATGATCGAGACTCTCTTTTGCATCCGTGGTTCGAACCCCGGGTGATGACGTCTTTTGCCGATCTTTTACAGCAAGTGCCTACACGGGGAGCTGTAAGTATTAGTTAATCCACCTAATATCTCAGTCCATACAGTGGCGCGATGGCTCGGCGCACTGTACGAGCTGATGATCGAGACTCTCTTTTGCATCCGTGGTTCGAACCCCGGGTGATGACGTCTTTTGCCGATCTTTTACAGCAAGTGCCTACACGGGGAGCTGTAAGTATTAGTTAATCCACCTAATATCTCAGTCCATACAGTCCATGCAGTGGCGCGATGGCTCGGCGCACTGTACGAGCTGATGATCGAGACTCTCTTTTGCATCCGTGGTTCGAACCCCGGGTGATGACGTCTTTTGCCGATCTTTTACAGCAAGTGCCTACACGGGGAGCTGTAAGTATTAGTTAATCCACCTAATATCTCAGTCCATACAGTGGCGCGATGTCTCGGCGCACTGTACGAGCTGATGATCGAGACTCTCTTTTGCATCCGTGGTTCGAACCCCGGGTGATGACGTCTTTTGCCGATCTTTTACAGCAAGTGCCTACACGGGGAGCTGTAAGTATTAGTTAATCCACCTAATATCTCAGTCCATACAATGGCGCGATGGCTCGGCGCACTGTACGAGCTGATGATCGAGACTCTCTTTTGCATCCGTGGTTCGAACCCCGGGTGATGACGTCTTTTGCCGATCTTTTACAGCAAGTGCCTACACGGGGAGCTGTAAGTATTAGTTAATCCACCTAATATCTCAGTCCATACAGTGGCGCGATGGCTCGGCGCACTGTACGAGGTGATGATCGAGACTCTCTTTTGCATCCGTGGTTCGAACCCCGGGTGATGACGTCTTTTGCCGATCTTTTACAGCAAGTGCCTACACGGGGAGCTGTAAGTATTAGTTAATCCACCTAATATCTCAGTCCATACAGTGGCGCGATGGCTCGGCGCACTGTGGGAGCTGATGATCGAGACTCTCTTTTGCATCCGTGGTTCGAACCCCGGGTGATGACGTCTTTTGCCGATCTTTTACAGCAAGTGCCTACACGGGGAGCTGTAAGTATTAGTTAATCCACCTAATATCTCAGTCCATACAGTGGCGCGATGGCTCGGCGCACTGTGCGAGCTGATGATCGAGACTCTCTTTTGCATCCGTGGTTCGAACCCCGGGTGATGACGTCTTTTGCCGATCTTTTACAGCAAGTGCCTACACGGGGAGCTGTAAGTATTAGTTAATCCACCTAATATCTCAGTCCATACAGTGGCGCGATGGCTCGGCGCACTGTGCGAGCTGACGATCGAGACTCTCTTTTGCATCCGTGGTTCGAACCCCGGTTGATGACGTCTTTTGCCGATCTTTTACAGCAAGTGCCTACACGGGGAGCTGTAAGTATTAGTTAATCCACCTAATATCTCAGTCCATACAGTGGCGCGATGGCTCGGCGCACTGTGCGAGCTGACGATCGAGACTCTCTTTTGCATCCGTGGTTCGAACCCCGGTTGATGACGTCTTTTGCCGATCTTTTACAGCAAGTGCCTACACGGGGAGCTGTAAGTATTAGTTAATCCACCTAATATCTCAGTCCATACAGTGGCGCGATGGCTCGGCGCACTGTGCGAGCTGACGATCGAGACTCTCTTTTGCATCCGTGGTTCGAACCCCGGTTGATGACGTCTTTTGCCGATCTTTTACAGCAAGTGTCTACAAGGGGAGCTGTAAGTATTAGTTAATCCACCTAATATCTCAGTCCATACAGTGGCGCGATGGCTCGGCGGACTGTACGAGCTGATGATCGAGACTCTCTTTTGCATCCGTGGTTCGAACCCCGGGTGATGACGTCTTTTGCCGATCTTTTACAGCAAGTGCCTACACGGGGAGCTGTAAGTATTAGTTAATCCACCTAATATCTCAGTCCATACAGTGGCGCGATGGCTCGGCGCACTGTACGAGCTGATGATCGAGACTCTCTTTTGCATCCGTGGTTCGAACCCCGGTTGATGACGTCTTTTGCCGATCTTTTACAGCAAGTGCCTACACGGGGAGCTGTAAGTATTAGTTAATCCACCTAATATCTCAGTCCATACAGTGGCGCGATGGCTCGGCGCACTGTGCGAGCTGATGATCGAGACTCTCTTTTGCATCCGTGGTTCGAACCCCGGTTGATGACGTCTTTTGCCGATCTTTTACAGCAAGTGCCTACACGGGGAGCTGTAAGTATTAGTTAATCCACCTAATATCTCAGTCCATACAGTGGCGCGATGTCTCGGCGCACTGTACGAGCTGATGATCGAGACTCTCTTTTGCATCCGTGGTTCGAACCCCGGGTGATGACGTCTTTTGCCGATCTTTTACAGCAAGTGCCTACACGGGGAGCTGTAAGTATTAGTTAATCCACCTAATATCTCAGTCCATACAGTGGCGCGATGGCTCGGCGCACTGTGCGAGCTGATGATCGAGACTCTCTTTTGCATCCGTGGTTCGAACCCCGGTTGATGACGTCTTTTGCCGATCTTTTACAGCAAGTGCCTACACGGGGAGCTGTAAGTATTAGTTAATCCACCTAATATCTCAGTCCATACAGTGGCGCGATGGCTCGGCGCACTGTGCGAGCTGACGATCGAGACTCTCTTTTGCATCCGTGGTTCGAACCCCGGTTGATGACGTCTTTTGCCGATCTTTTACAGCAAGTGCCTACACGGGGAGCTGTAAGTATTAGTTAATCCACCTAATATCTCAGTCCATACAGTGGCGCGATGGCTCGGCGCACTGTACGAGCTGATGATCGAGACTCTCTTTTGCATCCGTGGTTCGAACCCCGGGTGATGACGTCTTTTGCCGATCTTTTACAGCAAGTGCCTACACGGGGAGCTGTAAGTATTAGTTAATCCACCTAATATCTCAGTCCATACAGTGGCGCGATGGCTCGGCGCACTGTGCGAGCTGACGATCGAGACTCTCTTTTGCATCCGTGGTTCGAACCCCGGGTGATGACGTCTTTTGCCGATCTTTTACAGCAAGTGCCTACACGGGGAGCTGTAAGTATTAGTTAATCCACCTAATATCTCAGTCCATACAGTGGCGCGATGGCTCGGCGCACTGTGCGAGCTGACGATCGAGACTCTCTTTTGCATAAGTGGTTCGAACCCCGGTTGATGACGTCTTTTGCCGATCTTTTACAGCAAGTGCCTACACGGGGAGCTGTAAGTATTAGTTAATCCACCTAATATCTCAGTCCATACAGTGGCGCGATGGCTCGGCGGACTGTACGAGCTGATGATCGAGACTCTCTTTTGCATCCGTGGTTCGAACCCCGGGTGATGACGTCTTTTGCCGATCTTTTACAGCAAGTGCCTACACGGGGAGCTGTAAGTATTAGTTAATCCACCTAATATCTCAGTCCATACAGTGGCGCGATGGCTCGGCGCACTGTACGAGCTGATGATCGAGACTCTCTTTTGCATCCGTGGTTCGAACCCCGGGTGATGACGTCTTTTGCCGATCTTTTACAGCAAGTGCCTACACGGGGAGCTGTAAGTATTAGTTAATCCACCTAATATCTCAGTCCATACAGTGGCGCGGTGGCTCGGCGCACTGTGCGAGCTGATGATCGAGACTCTCTTTTGCATCCGTGGTTCGAACCCCGGGTGATGACGTCTTTTGCCGATCTTTTACAGCAAGTGCCTACACGGGGAGCTGTAAGTATTAGTTAATCCACCTAATATCTCAGTCCATACAGTGGCGCGATGGCTCGGCGCACTGTGCGAGCTGACGATCGAGACTCTCTTTTGCATCCGTGGTTCGAACCCCGGTTGATGACGTCTTTTGCCGATCTTTTACAGCAAGTGCCTACACGGGGAGCTGTAAGTATTAGTTAATCCACCTAATATCTCAGTCCATACAGTGGCGCGATGGCTCGGCGCACTGTACGAGCTGATGATCGAGACTCTCTTTTGCATCCGTGGTTCGAACCCCGGGTGATGACGTCTTTTGCCGATCTTTTACAGCAAGTGCCTACACGGGGAGCTGTAAGTATTAGTTAATCCACCTAATATCTCAGTCCATACAGTGGCGCGATGGCTCGGCGCACTGTGCGAGCTGACGATCGAGACTCTCTTTTGCATCCGTGGTTCGAACCCCGGGTGATGACGTCTTTTGCCGATCTTTTACAGCAAGTGCCTACACGGGGAGCTGTAAGTATTAGTTAATCCACCTAATATCTCAGTCCATACAGTGGCGCGATGGCTCGGCGCACTGTGCGAGCTGACGATCGAGACTCTCTTTTGCATCCGTGGTTCGAACCCCGGTTGATGACGTCTTTTGCCGATCTTTTACAGCAAGTGCCTACACGGGGAGCTGTAAGTATTAGTTAATCCACCTAATATCTCAGTCCATACAGTGGCGCGATGGCTCGGCGGACTGTACGAGCTGATGATCGAGACTCTCTTTTGCATCCGTGGTTCGAACCCCGGGTGATGACGTCTTTTGCCGATCTTTTACAGCAAGTGCCTACACGGGGAGCTGTAAGTATTAGTTAATCCACCTAATATCTCAGTCCATACAGTGGCGCGATGGCTCGGCGCACTGTACGAGCTGATGATCGAGACTCTCTTTTGCATCCGTGGTTCGAACCCCGGGTGATGACGTCTTTTGCCGATCTTTTACAGCAATTGACTACACGGGGAGCTGTAAGTATTAGTTAATCCACCTAATATCTCAGTCCATACAGTGGCGCGATGGCTCGGCGCACTGTACGAGCTAATGATCGAGACTCTCTTTTGCATCCGTGGTTCGAACCCCGGGTGATGACGTCTTTTGCCGATCTTTCACAGCAAGTGCCTACACGGGGAGCTGTAAGTATTAGTTAATCCACCTAATATCTCAGTCCATACAGTGGCGCGATGGCTCGGCGCACTGTACGAGCTGATGATCGAGACTCTCTTTTGCATCCGTGGTTCGAACCCCGGGTGATGACGTCTTTTGCCGATCTTTTACAGCAAGTGCCTACACGGGGAGCTGTAAGTATTAGTTAATCCACCTAATATCTCAGTCCATACAGTGGCGCGATGGCTCGGCGCACTGTACGAGCTGATGATCGTGACTCTCTTTTGCATCCGTGGTTCGAACCCCGGGTGATGACGTCTTTTGCCGATCTTTTACAGCAAGTGCCTACACGGGGAGCTGTAAGTATTAGTTAATCCACCTAATATCTCAGTCCATACAGTGGCGCGATGGCTCGGCGCACTGTACGAGCTGATGATCGAGACTCTCTTTTGCATCCGTGGTTCGAACCCCGGTTGATGACGTCTTTTGCCGATCTTTTACAGCAAGTGCCTACACGGGGAGCTGTAAGTATTAGTTAATCCACCTAATATCTCAGTCCATACAGTGGCGCGATGGCTCGGCGCACTGTACGAGTTGATGATCGAGACTCTCTTTTGCATCCGTGGTTCGAACCCCGGGTGATGACGTCTTTTGCCGATCTTTCACAGCAAGTGCCTACACGGGGAGCTGTAAGTATTAGTTAATCCACCTAATATCTCAGTCCATACAGTGGCGCGATGGCTCGGCGCACTGTACGAGCTGATGATCGAGACTCTCTTTTGCATCCGTGGTTCGAACCCCGGGTGATGACGTCTTTTGCCGATCTTTTACAGCAAGTGCCTACACGGGGAGCTGTAAGTATTAGTTAATCCACCTAATATCTCAGTCCATACAGTGGCGCGATGGCTCGGCGCACTGTACGAGCTGATGATCGTGACTCTCTTTTGCATCCGTGGTTCGAACCCCGGGTGATGACGTCTTTTGCCGATCTTTTACAGCAAGTGCCTACACGGGGAGCTGTAAGTATTAGTTAATCCACCTAATATCTCAGTCCATACAGTGGCGCGATGGCTCGGCGCACTGTACGAGCTGATGATCGAGACTCTCTTTTGCATCCGTGGTTCGAACCCCGGTTGATGACGTCTTTTGCCGATCTTTTACAGCAAGTGCCTACACGGGGAGCTGTAAGTATTAGTTAATCCACCTAATATCTCAGTCCATACAGTGGCGCGATGGCTCGGCGCACTGTACGAGCTGATGATCGAGACTCTCTTTTGCATCCGTGGTTCGAACCCCGGGTGATGACGTCTTTTGCCGATCTTTTACAGCAAGTGCCTACACGGGGAGCTGTAAGTATTAGTTAATCCACCTAATATCTCAGTCCATATAGTGGCGCGATGGCTCGGCGCACTGTACGAGCTGATGATCGAGACTCTCTTTTGCATCCGTGGTTCGAACTCCGGGTGATGACGTCTTTTACCCAGTGCCTACACGGGGAGCTGTAAGTATTAGTTAATCCACCTAATATCTCAGTCCATACAGTGGCGCGATGGCTCGGCGCACTGTACGAGCTGATGATCGAGACTCTCTTTTGCATCCGTGGTTCGAACCCCGGTTGATGACGTCTTTTGCCGATCTTTTACAGCAAGTGCCTACACGGGGAGCTGTAAGTATTAGTTAATCCACCTAATATCTCAGTCCATACAGTGGCGCGATGGCTCGGCGCACTGTGCGAGCTGATGATCGAGACTCTCTTTTGCATCCGTGGTTCGAACCCCGGTTGATGACGTCTTTTGCCGATCTTTTACAGCAAGTGCCTACACGGGGAGCTGTAAGTATTAGTTAATCCACCTAATATCTCAGTCCATACAGTGGCGCGATGGCTCGGCGCACTGTACGAGCTGATGATCGAGACTCTCTTTTGCATCCGTGGTTCGAACCCCGGGTGATGACGTCTTTTGCCGATCTTTTACAGCAAGTGCCTACACGGGGAGCTGTAAGTATTAGTTAATCCACCTAATATCTCAGTCCATACAGTGGCGCGATGGCTCGGCGCACTGTACGAGCTGATGATCGAGACTCTCTTTTGCCTCCGTGGTTCGAACCCCGGTTGATGACGTCTTTTGCCGATCTTTTACAGCAAGTGCCTACACGGGGAGCTGTAAGTATTAGTTAATCCACCTAATATCTCAGTCCATACAGTGGCGCGATGGCTCGGCGCACTGTACGAGCTGATGATCGAGACTCTCTTTTGCATCCGTGGTTCGAACCCCGGGTGATGACGTCTTTTGCCGATCTTTTACAGCAAGTGCCTACACGGGGAGCTGTAAGAATTAGTTAATCCACCTAATATCTCAGTCCATACAGTGGCGCGATGGCTCGGCGCACTGTACGAGCTGATGATCGAGACTCCCTTTTGCATCCGTGGTTCGAACCCCGGGTGATGACGTCTTTTGCCGATCTTTTACAGCAAGTGCCTACACGGGGAGCTGTAAGTATTAGTTAATCCACCTAATATCTCAGTCCATACAGTGGCGCGATGGCTCGGCGCACTGTACGAGCTGATGATCGAGACTCTCTTTTGCATCCGTGGTTCGAACCCCGGTTGATGACGTCTTTTGCCGATCTTTTACAGCAAGTGCCTACACGGGGAGCTGTAAGTATTAGTTAATCCACCTAATATCTCAGTCCATACAGTGGCGCGATGGCTCGGCGCACTGTACGAGTTGATGATCGAGACTCTCTTTTGCATCCGTGGTTCGAACCCCGGGTGATGACGTCTTTTGCCGATCTTTTACAGCAAGTGCCTACACGGGGAGCTGTAAGTATTAGTTAATCCACCTAATATCTCAGTCCATATAGTGGCGCGATGGCTCGGCGCACTGTACGAGCTGATGATCGAGACTCTCTTTTGCATCCGTGGTTCGAACTCCGGGTGATGACGTCTTTTACCCAGTGCCTACACGGGGAGCTGTAAGTATTAGTTAATCCACCTAATATCTCAGTCCATACAGTGGCGCGATGGCTCGGCGCACTGTGCGAGCTGACGATCGAGACTCTCTTTTGCATCCGTGGTTCGAACCCCGGTTGATGACGTCTTTTGCCGATCTTTTACAGCAAGTGCCTACACGGGGAGCTGTAAGTATTAGTTAATCCACCTAATATCTCAGTCCATACAGTGGCGCGATGGCTCGGCGCACTGTGCGAGCTGACGATCGAGACTCTCTTTTGCATCCGTGGTTCGAACCCCGGTTGATGACGTCTTTTGCCGATCTTTTACAGCAAGTGCCTACACGGGGAGCTGTAAGTATTAGTTAATCCACCTAATATCTCAGTCCATACAGTGGCGCGATGGCTCGGCGCACTGTGCGAGCTGACGATCGAGACTCTCTTTTGCATCCGTGGTTCGAACCCCGGTTGATGACGTCTTTTGCCGATCTTTTACAGCAAGTGTCTACAAGGGGAGCTGTAAGTATTAGTTAATCCACCTAATATCTCAGTCCATACAGTGGCGCGATGGCTCGGCGGACTGTACGAGCTGATGATCGAGACTCTCTTTTGCATCCGTGGTTCGAACCCCGGGTGATGACGTCTTTTGCCGATCTTTTACAGCAAGTGCCTACACGGGGAGCTGTAAGTATTAGTTAATCCACCTAATATCTCAGTCCATACAGTGGCGCGATGGCTCGGCGCACTGTACGAGCTGATGATCGAGACTCTCTTTTGCATCCGTGGTTCGAACCCCGGTTGATGACGTCTTTTGCCGATCTTTTACAGCAAGTGCCTACACGGGGAGCTGTAAGTATTAGTTAATCCACCTAATATCTCAGTCCATACAGTGGCGCGATGGCTCGGCGCACTGTGCGAGCTGATGATCGAGACTCTCTTTTGCATCCGTGGTTCGAACCCCGGTTGATGACGTCTTTTGCCGATCTTTTACAGCAAGTGCCTACACGGGGAGCTGTAAGTATTAGTTAATCCACCTAATATCTCAGTCCATACAGTGGCGCGATGTCTCGGCGCACTGTACGAGCTGATGATCGAGACTCTCTTTTGCATCCGTGGTTCGAACCCCGGGTGATGACGTCTTTTGCCGATCTTTTACAGCAAGTGCCTACACGGGGAGCTGTAAGTATTAGTTAATCCACCTAATATCTCAGTCCATACAGTGGCGCGATGGCTCGGCGCACTGTGCGAGCTGATGATCGAGACTCTCTTTTGCATCCGTGGTTCGAACCCCGGTTGATGACGTCTTTTGCCGATCTTTTACAGCAAGTGCCTACACGGGGAGCTGTAAGTATTAGTTAATCCACCTAATATCTCAGTCCATACAGTGGCGCGATGGCTCGGCGCACTGTGCGAGCTGACGATCGAGACTCTCTTTTGCATCCGTGGTTCGAACCCCGGTTGATGACGTCTTTTGCCGATCTTTTACAGCAAGTGCCTACACGGGGAGCTGTAAGTATTAGTTAATCCACCTAATATCTCAGTCCATACAGTGGCGCGATGGCTCGGCGCACTGTACGAGCTGATGATCGAGACTCTCTTTTGCATCCGTGGTTCGAACCCCGGGTGATGACGTCTTTTGCCGATCTTTTACAGCAAGTGCCTACACGGGGAGCTGTAAGTATTAGTTAATCCACCTAATATCTCAGTCCATACAGTGGCGCGATGGCTCGGCGCACTGTGCGAGCTGACGATCGAGACTCTCTTTTGCATCCGTGGTTCGAACCCCGGGTGATGACGTCTTTTGCCGATCTTTTACAGCAAGTGCCTACACGGGGAGCTGTAAGTATTAGTTAATCCACCTAATATCTCAGTCCATACAGTGGCGCGATGGCTCGGCGCACTGTGCGAGCTGACGATCGAGACTCTCTTTTGCATAAGTGGTTCGAACCCCGGTTGATGACGTCTTTTGCCGATCTTTTACAGCAAGTGCCTACACGGGGAGCTGTAAGTATTAGTTAATCCACCTAATATCTCAGTCCATACAGTGGCGCGATGGCTCGGCGGACTGTACGAGCTGATGATCGAGACTCTCTTTTGCATCCGTGGTTCGAACCCCGGGTGATGACGTCTTTTGCCGATCTTTTACAGCAAGTGCCTACACGGGGAGCTGTAAGTATTAGTTAATCCACCTAATATCTCAGTCCATACAGTGGCGCGATGGCTCGGCGCACTGTACGAGCTGATGATCGAGACTCTCTTTTGCATCCGTGGTTCGAACCCCGGGTGATGACGTCTTTTGCCGATCTTTTACAGCAAGTGCCTACACGGGGAGCTGTAAGTATTAGTTAATCCACCTAATATCTCAGTCCATACAGTGGCGCGGTGGCTCGGCGCACTGTGCGAGCTGATGATCGAGACTCTCTTTTGCATCCGTGGTTCGAACCCCGGGTGATGACGTCTTTTGCCGATCTTTTACAGCAAGTGCCTACACGGGGAGCTGTAAGTATTAGTTAATCCACCTAATATCTCAGTCCATACAGTGGCGCGATGGCTCGGCGCACTGTGCGAGCTGACGATCGAGACTCTCTTTTGCATCCGTGGTTCGAACCCCGGTTGATGACGTCTTTTGCCGATCTTTTACAGCAAGTGCCTACACGGGGAGCTGTAAGTATTAGTTAATCCACCTAATATCTCAGTCCATACAGTGGCGCGATGGCTCGGCGCACTGTACGAGCTGATGATCGAGACTCTCTTTTGCATCCGTGGTTCGAACCCCGGGTGATGACGTCTTTTGCCGATCTTTTACAGCAAGTGCCTACACGGGGAGCTGTAAGTATTAGTTAATCCACCTAATATCTCAGTCCATACAGTGGCGCGATGGCTCGGCGCACTGTGCGAGCTGACGATCGAGACTCTCTTTTGCATCCGTGGTTCGAACCCCGGGTGATGACGTCTTTTGCCGATCTTTTACAGCAAGTGCCTACACGGGGAGCTGTAAGTATTAGTTAATCCACCTAATATCTCAGTCCATACAGTGGCGCGATGGCTCGGCGCACTGTGCGAGCTGACGATCGAGACTCTCTTTTGCATCCGTGGTTCGAACCCCGGTTGATGACGTCTTTTGCCGATCTTTTACAGCAAGTGCCTACACGGGGAGCTGTAAGTATTAGTTAATCCACCTAATATCTCAGTCCATACAGTGGCGCGATGGCTCGGCGGACTGTACGAGCTGATGATCGAGACTCTCTTTTGCATCCGTGGTTCGAACCCCGGGTGATGACGTCTTTTGCCGATCTTTTACAGCAAGTGCCTACACGGGGAGCTGTAAGTATTAGTTAATCCACCTAATATCTCAGTCCATACAGTGGCGCGATGGCTCGGCGCACTGTACGAGCTGATGATCGAGACTCTCTTTTGCATCCGTGGTTCGAACCCCGGGTGATGACGTCTTTTGCCGATCTTTTACAGCAATTGACTACACGGGGAGCTGTAAGTATTAGTTAATCCACCTAATATCTCAGTCCATACAGTGGCGCGATGGCTCGGCGCACTGTACGAGCTAATGATCGAGACTCTCTTTTGCATCCGTGGTTCGAACCCCGGGTGATGACGTCTTTTGCCGATCTTTCACAGCAAGTGCCTACACGGGGAGCTGTAAGTATTAGTTAATCCACCTAATATCTCAGTCCATACAGTGGCGCGATGGCTCGGCGCACTGTACGAGCTGATGATCGAGACTCTCTTTTGCATCCGTGGTTCGAACCCCGGGTGATGACGTCTTTTGCCGATCTTTTACAGCAAGTGCCTACACGGGGAGCTGTAAGTATTAGTTAATCCACCTAATATCTCAGTCCATACAGTGGCGCGATGGCTCGGCGCACTGTACGAGCTGATGATCGTGACTCTCTTTTGCATCCGTGGTTCGAACCCCGGGTGATGACGTCTTTTGCCGATCTTTTACAGCAAGTGCCTACACGGGGAGCTGTAAGTATTAGTTAATCCACCTAATATCTCAGTCCATACAGTGGCGCGATGGCTCGGCGCACTGTACGAGCTGATGATCGAGACTCTCTTTTGCATCCGTGGTTCGAACCCCGGTTGATGACGTCTTTTGCCGATCTTTTACAGCAAGTGCCTACACGGGGAGCTGTAAGTATTAGTTAATCCACCTAATATCTCAGTCCATACAGTGGCGCGATGGCTCGGCGCACTGTACGAGTTGATGATCGAGACTCTCTTTTGCATCCGTGGTTCGAACCCCGGGTGATGACGTCTTTTGCCGATCTTTCACAGCAAGTGCCTACACGGGGAGCTGTAAGTATTAGTTAATCCACCTAATATCTCAGTCCATACAGTGGCGCGATGGCTCGGCGCACTGTACGAGCTGATGATCGAGACTCTCTTTTGCATCCGTGGTTCGAACCCCGGGTGATGACGTCTTTTGCCGATCTTTTACAGCAAGTGCCTACACGGGGAGCTGTAAGTATTAGTTAATCCACCTAATATCTCAGTCCATACAGTGGCGCGATGGCTCGGCGCACTGTACGAGCTGATGATCGTGACTCTCTTTTGCATCCGTGGTTCGAACCCCGGGTGATGACGTCTTTTGCCGATCTTTTACAGCAAGTGCCTACACGGGGAGCTGTAAGTATTAGTTAATCCACCTAATATCTCAGTCCATACAGTGGCGCGATGGCTCGGCGCACTGTACGAGCTGATGATCGAGACTCTCTTTTGCATCCGTGGTTCGAACCCCGGTTGATGACGTCTTTTGCCGATCTTTTACAGCAAGTGCCTACACGGGGAGCTGTAAGTATTAGTTAATCCACCTAATATCTCAGTCCATACAGTGGCGCGATGGCTCGGCGCACTGTACGAGCTGATGATCGAGACTCTCTTTTGCATCCGTGGTTCGAACCCCGGGTGATGACGTCTTTTGCCGATCTTTTACAGCAAGTGCCTACACGGGGAGCTGTAAGTATTAGTTAATCCACCTAATATCTCAGTCCATATAGTGGCGCGATGGCTCGGCGCACTGTACGAGCTGATGATCGAGACTCTCTTTTGCATCCGTGGTTCGAACTCCGGGTGATGACGTCTTTTACCCAGTGCCTACACGGGGAGCTGTAAGTATTAGTTAATCCACCTAATATCTCAGTCCATACAGTGGCGCGATGGCTCGGCGCACTGTACGAGCTGATGATCGAGACTCTCTTTTGCATCCGTGGTTCGAACCCCGGTTGATGACGTCTTTTGCCGATCTTTTACAGCAAGTGCCTACACGGGGAGCTGTAAGTATTAGTTAATCCACCTAATATCTCAGTCCATACAGTGGCGCGATGGCTCGGCGCACTGTGCGAGCTGATGATCGAGACTCTCTTTTGCATCCGTGGTTCGAACCCCGGTTGATGACGTCTTTTGCCGATCTTTTACAGCAAGTGCCTACACGGGGAGCTGTAAGTATTAGTTAATCCACCTAATATCTCAGTCCATACAGTGGCGCGATGGCTCGGCGCACTGTACGAGCTGATGATCGAGACTCTCTTTTGCATCCGTGGTTCGAACCCCGGGTGATGACGTCTTTTGCCGATCTTTTACAGCAAGTGCCTACACGGGGAGCTGTAAGTATTAGTTAATCCACCTAATATCTCAGTCCATACAGTGGCGCGATGGCTCGGCGCACTGTACGAGCTGATGATCGAGACTCTCTTTTGCCTCCGTGGTTCGAACCCCGGTTGATGACGTCTTTTGCCGATCTTTTACAGCAAGTGCCTACACGGGGAGCTGTAAGTATTAGTTAATCCACCTAATATCTCAGTCCATACAGTGGCGCGATGGCTCGGCGCACTGTACGAGCTGATGATCGAGACTCTCTTTTGCATCCGTGGTTCGAACCCCGGGTGATGACGTCTTTTGCCGATCTTTTACAGCAAGTGCCTACACGGGGAGCTGTAAGAATTAGTTAATCCACCTAATATCTCAGTCCATACAGTGGCGCGATGGCTCGGCGCACTGTACGAGCTGATGATCGAGACTCCCTTTTGCATCCGTGGTTCGAACCCCGGGTGATGACGTCTTTTGCCGATCTTTTACAGCAAGTGCCTACACGGGGAGCTGTAAGTATTAGTTAATCCACCTAATATCTCAGTCCATACAGTGGCGCGATGGCTCGGCGCACTGTACGAGCTGATGATCGAGACTCTCTTTTGCATCCGTGGTTCGAACCCCGGTTGATGACGTCTTTTGCCGATCTTTTACAGCAAGTGCCTACACGGGGAGCTGTAAGTATTAGTTAATCCACCTAATATCTCAGTCCATACAGTGGCGCGATGGCTCGGCGCACTGTACGAGTTGATGATCGAGACTCTCTTTTGCATCCGTGGTTCGAACCCCGGGTGATGACGTCTTTTGCCGATCTTTTACAGCAAGTGCCTACACGGGGAGCTGTAAGTATTAGTTAATCCACCTAATATCTCAGTCCATATAGTGGCGCGATGGCTCGGCGCACTGTACGAGCTGATGATCGAGACTCTCTTTTGCATCCGTGGTTCGAACTCCGGGTGATGACGTCTTTTACCCAGTGCCTACACGGGGAGCTGTAAGTATTAGTTAATCCACCTAATATCTCAGTCCATACAGTGGCGCGATGGCTCGGCGCACTGTACGAGCTGATGATCGAGACTCTCTTTTGCATCCGTGGTTCGAACCCCGGTTGATGACGTCTTTTGCCGATCTTTTACAGCAAGTGCCTACACGGGGAGCTGTAAGTATTAGTTAATCCACCTAATATCTCAGTCCATACAGTGGCGCGATGGCTCGGCGCACTGTGCGAGCTGATGATCGAGACTCTCTTTTGCATCCGTGGTTCGAACCCCGGTTGATGACGTCTTTTGCCGATCTTTTACAGCAAGTGCCTACACGGGGAGCTGTAAGTATTAGTTAATCCACCTAATATCTCAGTCCATACAGTGGCGCGATGGCTCGGCGCACTGTACGAGCTGATGATCGAGACTCTCTTTTGCATCCGTGGTTCGAACCCCGGGTGATGACGTCTTTTGCCGATCTTTTACAGCAAGTGCCTACACGGGGAGCTGTAAGTATTAGTTAATCCACCTAATATCTCAGTCCATACAGTGGCGCGATGGCTCGGCGCACTGTACGAGCTGATGATCGAGACTCTCTTTTGCCTCCGTGGTTCGAACCCCGGTTGATGACGTCTTTTGCCGATCTTTTACAGCAAGTGCCTTCACGGGGAGCTGTAAGTATTAGTTAATCCACCTAATATCTCAGTCCATACAGTGGCGCGATGGCTCGGCGCACTGTACGAGCTGATGATCGAGACTCTCTTTTGCATCCGTGGTTCGAACCCCGGGTGATGACGTCTTTTGCCGATCTTTTACAGCAAGTGCCTACACGGGGAGCTGTAAGAATTAGTTAATCCACCTAATATCTCAGTCCATACAGTGGCGCGATGGCTCGGCGCACTGTACGAGCTGATGATCGAGACTCCCTTTTGCATCCGTGGTTCGAACCCCGGGTGATGACGTCTTTTGCCGATCTTTTACAGCAAGTGCCTACACGGGGAGCTGTAAGTATTAGTTAATCCACCTAATATCTCAGTCCATACAGTGGCGCGATGGCTCGGCGCACTGTACGAGCTGATGATCGAGACTCTCTTTTGCATCCGTGGTTCGAACCCCGGGTGATGACGTCTTTTGCCGATCTTTTACAGCAAGTGCCTACACGGGGAGCTGTAAGTATTAGTTAATCCACCTAATATCTCAGTCCATACAGTGGCGCGATGGCTCGGCGCACTGTACGAGCTGATGATCGAGACTCTCTTTTGCATCCGTGGTTCGAACCCCTGGTGATGACGTCTTTTGCCGATCTTTTACAGCAAGTGACTACACGGGGAGCTGTAAGTATTAGTTAATCCACCTAATATCTCAGTCCATACAGTGGCGCGATGGCTCGGCGCACTGTACGAGCTGATGATCGATCCTCTCTTTTGCATCCGTGGTTCGAACTCCGGGTGATGACGTCTTTTACCGAGTGCCTACACGGGGAGCTGTAAGTATTAGTTAATCCACCTAATATCTCAGTCCATACAGTGGCGCGATGGCTCGGCGCACTGTACGAGCTGATGATCGAGACTCTCTTTTGCATCCGTGGTTCGAACCCCGGGTGATGACGTCTTTTGCCGATCTTTTACAGCAAGTGACTACACGTGGAGCTGTAAGTATTAGTTAATCCACCTAATATCTCAGTCCATACAGTGGCGCGATGGCTCGGCGCACTGTACGAGCTGATGATCGAGACTCTCTTTTGCATCCGTGGTTCGAACCCCGGGTGATGACGTCTTTTGCCGATCTTTTACAGCAAGTGCCTACACGGGGAGCTGTAAGTATTAGTTAATCCACCTAATATCTCAGTCCATACAGTGGCGCGATGGCTCGGCGCACTGTGCGAGCTGATGATCGAGACTCTCTTTTGCCTCCGTGGTTTGAACCCCGGTTGATGACGTCTTTTGCCGATCTTTTACAGCAAGTGCCTACACGGGGAGCTGTAAGTATTAGTTAATCCACCTAATATCTCAGTCCATACAGTGGCGCGATGGCTCGGCGCACTGTGCGAGCTGATGATCGAGACTCTCTTTTGCATCCGTGGTTCGAACCCCGGTTGATGACGTCTTTTGCCGATCTTTTACAGCAAGTGCCTACACGGGGAGCTGTAAGTATTAGTTAATCCACCTAATATCTCAGTCCATACAGTGGCGCGATGGCTCGGCGCACTGTGCGAGCTGATGATCGAGACTCTCTTTTGCATCCGTGGTTCGAACCCCGGGTGATGACGTCTTTTGCCGATCTTTTACAGCAAGTGCCTACACGGGGAGCTGTAAGTATTAGTTAATCCACCTAATATCTCAGTCCATACAGTGGCGCGATGGCTCGGCGCACTGTGCGAGCTGATGATCGAGACTCTCTTTTGCATCCGTGGTTCGAACCCCGGGTGATGACGTCTTTTGCCGATCTTTTACAGCAAGTGCCTACACGGGGAGCTGTAAGTATTAGTTAATCCACCTAATATCTCAGTCCATACAGTGGCGCGATGGCTCGGCGCACTGTACGAGCTGATGATCGAGACTCTCTTTTGCATCCGTGGTTCGAACCCCGGGTGATGACGTCTTTTGCCGATCTTTTACAGCAAGTGCCTACACGGGGAGCTGTAAGTATTAGTTAATCCACCTAATATTTCAGTCCATACAGTGGCGCGATGGCTCGGCGCACTGTTCGAGCTGATGATCGAGACTCTCTTTTGCATCCGTGGTTCGAACCCCGGGTGATGACGTCTTTTGCCGATCTTTTACAGCAATTGACTACACGGGGAGCTGTAAGTATTAGTTAATCCACCTAATATCTCAGTCCATACAGTGGCGCGATGGCTCGGCGCACTGTACGAGCTGATGATCGAGACTCTCTTTTGCATCCGTGGTTCGAACCCCGGGTGATGACGTCTTTTGCCGATCTTTTACAGCAAGTGCCTACACGGGGAGCTGTAAGTATTAGTTAATCCACCTAATATCTCAGTCCATACAGTGGCGCGATGGCTCGGCGCACTGTACGAGCTGATGATCGAGACTCTCTTTTGCATCCGTGGTTCGAACCCCGGGTGATGACGTCTTTTACAGCAAGTGCCTACACGGGGAGCTGTAAGTATTAGTTAATCCACCTAATATCTCAGTCCATACAGTGGCGCGATGGCTCGGCGCACTGTACGAGCTGATGATCGAGATTCTCTTTTGCATCCGTGGTTCGAACCCCGGATGATGACGTCTTTTGCCGAATGCCTACACGTGGAGCTGTAAGTATTAGTTAATCCACCTAATATCTCAGTCCATACAGTGGCGCGATGGCTCGGCGCACTGTACGAGCTGATGATCGAGACTCTCTTTTGCATCCGTGGTTCGAACCCCGGGTGATGACGTCTTTTGCCGATCTTTTACAGCAAGTGACTACACGGGGAGCTGTAAGTATTAGTTAATCCACCTAATATCTCAGTCCATATAGTGGCGCGATGGCTCGGCGCACTGTACGAGCTGATGATCGAGACTCTCTTTTGCATCCGTGGTTCGAACCCCGGGTGATGACGTCTTTTGCCGATCTTTTACAGCAAGTGCCTACACGGGGAGCTGTAAGTATTAGTTAATCCACCTAATATCTCAGTCCATACAGTGGCGCGATGGCTCGGCGCACTGTACGAGCTGATGATCGAGACTCTCTTTTGCATCCGTGGTTCGAACCCCGGTTGATGACGTCTTTTGCCGATCTTTTACAGCAAGTGCCTACACGGGGAGCTGTAAGTATTAGTTAATCCACCTAATATCTCAGTCCATATAGTGGCGCGATGGCTCGGCGCACTGTACGAGCTGATGATCGAGACTCTCTTTTGCATCCGTGGTTCGAACCCCGGGTGATGACGTCTTTTGTCGATCTTTTACAGCAAGTGCCTACACGGGGAGCTGTAAGTATTAGTTAATCCACCTAATATCTCAGTCCATACAGTGGCGCGATGGCTCGGCGCACTGTACGAGCTGATGATCGAGACTCTCTTTTGCATCCGTGGTTCGAACCCCGGGTGATGACGTCTTTTGCCGATCTTTTACAGCAAGTGCCTACACGGGGAGCTGTAAGTATTAGTTAATCCACCTAATATCTCAGTCCATACAGTGGCGCGATGGCTCGGCGCACTGTACGAGCTGATGATCGAGACTCTCTTTTGCATCCGTGGTTCGAACCCCGGGTGATGACGTCTTTTGCCGATCTTTTACAGCAAGTGCCTACACGGGGAGCTGTAAGTATTAGTTAATCCAACTAATATCTCAGTCCATACAGTGGCGCGATGGCTCGGCGCACTGTACGAGCTGATGATCGAGACTCTCTTTTGCATCCGTGGTTCGAACCCCGGGTGATGACGTCTTTTGCCGATCTTTTACAGCAAGTGCCTACACGGGGAGCTGTAAGTATTAGTTAATCCACCTAATATCTCAGTCCATACAGTGGCGCGATGGCTCGGCGCACTGTACGAGCTGATGATCGAGACTCTCTTTTGCATCCGTGGTTCGAACCCCGGGTGATGACGTCTTTTACAGCAAGTGCTTACACGGGGAGCTGTAAGTATTAGTTAATCCACCTAATATCTCAGTCCATACAGTGGCGCGATGGCTCGGCGCACTGTACGAGCTGATGATCGAGACTCTCTTTTGCATCCGTGGTTCGAACCCCGGGTGATGACGTCTTTTGCCGATCTTTTACAGCAAGTGCCTACACGGGGAGCTGTAAGTATTAGTTAATCCACCTAATATCTCAGTCCATACAGTGGCGCGATGGCTCGGCGCACTGTACGAGCTGATGATCGAGACTCTCTTTTGCATCCGTGGTTCGAACCCCGGGTGATGACGTCTTTTACAGCAAGTGCTTACACGGGGAGCTGTAAGTATTAGTTAATCCACCTAATATCTCAGTCCATACAGTGGCGCGATGGCTCGGCGCACTGTACGAGCTGATGATCGAGACTCTCTTTTGCATCCGTGGTTCGAACCCCGGGTGATGACGTCTTTTGCCGATCTTTTACAGCAAGTGCCTACACGGGGAGCTGTAAGTATTAGTTAATCCACCTAATATCTCAGTCCATACAGTGGCGCGATGGCTCGGCGCACTGTACGAGCTGATGATCGAGACTCTCTTTTGCATCCGTGGTTCGAACCCCGGGTGATGACGTGTTTTGCCGATCTTTTACAGCAAGTGACTACACGGGGAGCTGTAAGTATTAGTTAATCCACCTAATATCTCAGTCCATACAGTGGCGGGATGGCTCGGCGCACTGTGCGAGCTGATGATCGAGACTCTCTTTTGCATCCGTGGTTCGAACCCCGGGTGATGACGTCTTTTGCCGATCTTTTACAGCAAGTGCCTACCCGGGGAGCTGTAAGTATTAGTTAATCCACCTAATATCTCAGTCCATACAGTGGCGCGATGGCTCGGCGCACTGTACGAGCTGATGATCGAGACTCTCTTTTGCATCCGTGGTTCGAACCCCGGGTGATGACGTCTTTTGCCGATCTTTTACAGCAAGTGCCTACACGGGGAGCTGTAAGTATTAGTCAATCCACCTAATATCTCAGTCCATACAGTGGCGCGATGGCTCGGCGCACTGTACGAGCTGATGATCGAGACTCTCTTTTGCATCCGTGGTTCGAACCCCGGTTGATGACGTCTTTTGCCGATCTTTTACAGCAAGTGCCTACACGGGGAGCTGTAAGTATTAGTTAATCCACCTAATATCTCAGTCCATACAGTGGCGCGATGGCTCGGCGCACTGTACGAGCTGATGATCGAGACTCTCTTTTGCATCCGTGGTTCGAACCCCGGGTGATGACGTCTTTTACAGCAAGTGCCTACACGGGGAGCTGTAAGTATTAGTTAATCCACCTAATATCTCAGTCCATACAGTGGCGCGATGTCTCGGCGCACTGTACGAGCTGATGATCGAGACTCTCTTTTGCATCCGTGGTTCGAACCCCGGGTGATGACGTTTTTTGCCGATCTTTTACAGCAAATGACTACACGGGGAGCTGTAAGTATTAGTTAATCCACCTAATATCTCAGTCCATACAGTGGCGCGATGGCTCGGCGCACTGTACGAGCTGATGATCGAGACTCTCTTTTGCATCCGTGGTTCGAACCCCGGTTGATGACGTCTTTTGCCGATCTTTTACAGCAAGTGACTACACGGGGAGCTGTAAGTATTAGTTAATCCACCTAATATCTCAGTCCATACAGTGGCGCGATGGCTCGGCGCACTGTACGAGCTGATGATCGAGACTCTCTTTTGCATCCGTGGTTCGAACCCCGGATGATGACGTCTTTTGCCGAATGCCTACACGGGGAGCTGTAAGTATTAGTTAATCCACCTAATATCTCAGTCCATACAGTGGCGCGATGGCTCGGCTCACTGTACGAGCTGATGATCGAGACTCTCTTTTGCATCCGTGGTTCGAACCCCGGATGATGACGTCTTTTGCCGATCTTTTACAGCAAGTGCCTACACGGGGAGCTGTAAGTATTAGTTAATCCACCTAATATCTCAGTCCATATAGTGGCGCGATGGCTCGGCGCACTGTACGAGCTGATGATCGAGACTCTCTTTTGCATCCGTGGTTCGAACCCCGGGTGATGACGTCTTTTGCCGATCTTTTACAGCAAGTGCCTACACGGGGAGCTGTAAGTATTAGTTAATCCACCTAATATCTCAGTCCATACAGTGGCGCGATGGCTCGGCGCACTGTACGAGCTGATGATCGAGACTCTCTTTTGCATCCGTGGTTCGAACCCCGGGTGATGACGTCTTTTGCCGATCTTTTACAGCAAGTGCCTACACGGGGAGCTGTAAGTATTAGTTAATCCACCTAATATCTCAGTCCATACAGTGGCGCGATGGCTCGGCGCACTGTACGAGCTGATGATCGAGACTCTCTTTTGCATCCGTGGTTCGAACCCCGGGTGATGACGTCTTTTGCCGATCTTTTACAGCAAGTGCCTACACGGGGAGCTGTAAGTATTAGTTAATCCACCTAATATCTCAGTCCATACAGTGGCGCGATGGCTCGGCGCACTGTACGAGCTGATGATCGAGACTCTCTTTTGCATCCGTGGTTCGAACCCCGGGTGATGACGTCTTTTGCCGATCTTTTACAGCAATTGACTACACGGGGAGCTGTAAGTATTAGTTAATCCACCTAATATCTCAGTCCATACAGTGGCGCGATGGCTCGGCGCACTGTACGAGCTGATGATCGAGACTCTCTTTTGCATCCGTGGTTCGAACCCCGGGTGATGACGTCTTTTGCCGATCTTTTACAGCAATTGACTACACGGGGAGCTGTAAGTATTAGTTAATCCACCTAATATCTCAGTCCATACAGTGGCGCGATGGCTCGGCGCACTGTACGAGCTGATGATCGAGACTCTCTTTTGCATCCGTGGTTCGAACCCCGGGTGATGACGTCTTTTGCCGATCTTTTACAGCAAGTGCCTACACGGGGAGCTGTAAGTATTAGTTAATCCACCTAATATCTCAGTCCATACAGTGGCGCGAAGGGTCGGCGCACTGTACGAGCTGATGATCGAGACTCTCTTTTGCATCCGTGGTTCGAACCCCGGTTGATGACGTCTTTTGCCGATCTTTTACAGCAAGTGCCTACACGGGGAGCTGTAAGTATTAGTTAATCCACCTAATATCTCAGTCCATACAGTGGCGCGATGGCTCGGCGCACTGTACGAGCTGATGATCGAGACTCTCTTTTGCATCCGTGGTTCGAACCCCGGGTGATGACGTCTTTTACAGCAAGTGCCTACACGGGGAGCTGTAAGTATTAGTTAATCCACCTAATATCTCAGTCCATACAGTGGCGCGATGGCTCGGCGCACTGTACGAGCTGATGATCGAGACTCTCTTTTGCATCCGTGGTTCGAACCCCGGTTGATGACGTCTTTTGCCGATCTTTTACAGCAAGTGCCTACACGGGGAGCTGTAAGTATTAGTTAATCCACCTAATATCTCAGTCCATACAGTGGCGCGATGGCTCGGCGCACTGTACGAGCTGATGATCGAGACTCTCTTTTGCATCCGTGGTTCGAACCCCGGGTGATGACGTCTTTTGCCGATCTTTTACAGCAATTGACTACACGGGGAGCTGTAAGTATTAGTTAATCCACCTAATATCTCAGTCCATACAGTGGCGCGATGGCTCGGCGCACTGTACGAGCTGATGATCGAGACTCTCTTTTGCATCCGTGGTTCGAACCCCGGGTGATGACGTCTTTTGCCGATCTTTTACAGCAATTGACTACACGGGGAGCTGTAAGTATTAGTTAATCCACCTAATATCTCAGTCCATACAGTGGCGCGATGGCTCGGCGCACTGTACGAGCTGATGATCGAGACTCTCTTTTGCATCCGTGGTTCGAACCCCGGGTGATGACGTCTTTTGCCGATCTTTTACAGCAAGTGCCTACACGGGGAGCTGTAAGTATTAGTTAATCCACCTAATATCTCAGTCCATACAGTGGCGCGAAGGGTCGGCGCACTGTACGAGCTGATGATCGAGACTCTCTTTTGCATCCGTGGTTCGAACCCCGGGTGATGACGTCTTTTGCCGATCTTTTACAGCAATTGACTGCACGGGGAGCTGTAAGTATTAGTTAATCCACCTAATATCTCAGTCCATACAGTGGCGCGATGGCTCGGCGCACTGTACGAGCTGATGATCGAGACTCTCTTTTGCATCCGTGGTTCGAACCCCGGGTGATGACGTCTTTTGCCGATCTTTTACAGCAATTGACTGCACGGGGAGCTGTAAGTATTAGTTAATCCACCTAATATCTCAGTCCATACAGTGGCGCGATGGCTCGGCGCACTGTACGAGCTGATGATCGAGACTCTCTTTTGCATCCGTGGTTCGAACCCCGGGTGATGACGTCTTTTGCCGATCTTTTACAGCAAGTGCCTACACGGGGAGCTGTAAGTATTAGTTAATCCACCTAATATCTCAGTCCATACAGTGGCGCGAAGGGTCGGCGCACTGTACGAGCTGATGATCGAGACTCTCTTTTGCATCCGTGGTTCGAACCCCGGGTGATGACGTCTTTTGCCGATCTTTTACAGCAATTGACTGCACGGGGAGCTGTAAGTATTAGTTAATCCACCTAATATCTCAGTCCATACAGTGGCGCGATGGCTCGGCGCACTGTACGAGCTGATGATCGAGACTCTCTTTTGCATCCGTGGTTCGAACCCCGGGTGATGACGTCTTTTGCCGATCTTTTACAGCAATTGACTACACGGGGAGCTGTAAGTATTAGTTAATCCACCTAATATCTCAGTCCATACAGTGGCGCGATGGCTCGGCTCACTGTACGAGCTGATGATCGAGACTCTCTTTTGCATCCGTGGTTCGAACCCCGGGTGATGACGTCTTTTGCCGATCTTTTACAGCAAGTGCCTACACGGGGAGCTGTAAGTATTAGTTAATCCACCTAATATCTCAGTCCATACAGTGGCGCGATGGCTCGGCGCACTGTACGAGCTGATGATCGAGACTCTCTTTTGCATCCGTGGTTCGAACCCCGGTTGATGACGTCTTTTGCCGATCTTTTACAGCAAGTGCCTACACGGGGAGCTGTAAGTATTAGTTAATCCACCTAATATCTCAGTCCATACAGTGGCGCGATGGCTCGGCGCACTGTACGAGCTGATGATCGAGACTCTCTTTTGCATCCGTGGTTCGAACCCCGGGTGATGACGTCTTTTACAGCAAGTGCCTACACGGGGAGCTGTAAGTATTAGTTAATCCACCTAATATCTCAGTCCATACAGTGGCGCGATGGCTCGGCGCACTGTACGAGCTGATGATCGAGACTCTCTTTTGCATCCGTGGTTCGAACCCCGGATGATGACGTCTTTTGCCGAATGCCTACACGTGGAGCTGTAAGTATTAGTTAATCCACCTAATATCTCAGTCCATACAGTGGCGCGATGGCTCGGCGCACTGTACGAGCTGATGATCGAGACTCTCTTTTGCATCCGTGGTTCGAACCCCGGGTGATGACGTCT
The DNA here is from genome assembly GCF_037975245.1 of Apostichopus japonicus. Lineage (NCBI taxonomy): Eukaryota > Metazoa > Echinodermata > Holothuroidea > Aspidochirotida > Stichopodidae > Apostichopus > Apostichopus japonicus. The sequence goes on from NC_092574.1 coordinate 19,786,019, forward strand.
TTTGCCGATCTTTTACAGCAAGTGACTACACGGGGAGCTGTAAGTATTAGTTAATCCACCTAATATCTCAGTCCATACAGTGGCGCGATGGCTCGGCTCACTGTACGAGCTGATGATCGAGACTCTCTTTTGCATCCGTGGTTCGAACCCCGGGTGATGACGTCTTTTGCCGATCTTTTACAGCAAGTGCCTACACGGGGAGCTGTAAGTATTAGTTAATCCACCTAATATCTCAGTCCATATAGTGGCGCGATGGCTCGGCGCACTGTACGAGCTGATGATCGAGACTCTCTTTTGCATCCGTGGTTCGAACCCCGGGTGATGACGTCTTTTGCCGATCTTTTACAGCAAGTGCCTACACGGGGAGCTGTAAGTATTAGTTAATCCACCTAATATCTCAGTCCATACAGTGGCGCGATGGCTCGGCGCACTGTACGAGCTGATGATCAAGACTCTCTTTTGCATCCGTGGTTCGAACCCCGGTTGATGACGTCTTTTGCCGATCTTTTACAGCAAGTGCCTACACGGGGAGCTGTAAGTATTAGTTAATCCACCTAATATCTCAGTCCATATAGTGGCGCGATGGCTCGGCGCGATGGCTCGGCGCACTGTACGAGCTGATGATCGAGACTCTCTTTTGCATCCGTGGTTCGAACCCCGGTTGATGACGTCTTTTGCCGATCTTTTACAGCAAGTGCCTACACGGGGAGCTGTAAGTATTAGTTAATCCACCTAATATCTCAGTCCATACAGTGGCGCGATGGCTCGGCGCACTGTACGAGCTGATGATCGAGACTCTCTTTTGCATCCGTGGTTCGAACCCCGGTTGAGGACGTCTTTTGCCGATCTTTTACAGCAAGTGCCTACACGGGGAGCTGTAAGTATTAGTTAATCCACCTAATATCTCAGTCCATACAGTGGCGCGATGGCTCGGCGCACTGTACGAGCTGATGATCGAGACTCTCTTTTGCATCCGTGGTTCGAACCCCGGGTGATGACGTCTTTTACAGCAAGTGCCTACACGGGGAGCTGTAAGTATTAGTTAATCCACCTAATATCTCAGTCCATACAGTGGCGCGATGGCTCGGCGCACTGTACGAGCTGATGATCGAGACTCTCTTTTGCATCCGTGGTTCGAACCCCGGGTGATGACGTCTTTTGCCGATCTTTTACAGCAAGTGCCTACACGGGGAGCTGTAAGTATTAGTCAATCCACCTAATATCTCAGTCCATACAGTGGCGCGATGGCTCGGCGCACTGTACGAGCTGATGATCGAGACTCTCTTTTGCATCCGTGGTTCGAACCCCGGTTGATGACGTCTTTTGCCGATCTTTTACAGCAAGTGCCTACACGGGGAGCTGTAAGTATTAGTTAATCCACCTAATATCTCAGTCCATACAGTGGCGCGATGGCTCGGCGCACTGTACGAGCTGATGATCGAGACTCTCTTTTGCATCCGTGGTTCGAACCCCGGGTGATGACGTCTTTTACAGCAAGTGCCTACACGGGGAGCTGTAAGTATTAGTTAATCCACCTAATATCTCAGTCCATACAGTGGCGCGATGGCTCGGCGCACTGTACGAGCTGATGATCGAGACTCTCTTTTGCATCCGTGGTACGAACCCCGGGTGATGACGTCTTTTGCCGATCTTTTACAGCAAGTGCCTACACGGGGAGCTGTAAGTATTAGTTAATCCACCTAATATCTCAGTCCATACAGTGGCGCAATGGCTCGGCGCACTGTACGAGCTGATGATCGAGACTCTCTTTTGCATCCGTGGTTCGAACCCCGGGTGATGACGTCTTTTGCCGATCTTTTACAGCAAGTGCCTACACGGGGAGCTGTAAGTATTAGTTAATCCACCTAATATCTCAGTCCATACAGTGGCGCGATGGCTCGGCGCACTGTACGAGCTGATGATCGAGACTCTCTTTTGCATCCGTGGTTCGAACCCCGGGTGATGACGTCTTTTACAGCAAGTGCTTACACGGGGAGCTGTAAGTATTAGTTAATCCACCTAATATCTCAGTCTATACAGTGGCGCGATGGCTTGGCGCACTATACGAGCTGATGATCGAGACTCTCTTTTGCATCCGTGGTTCGAACCCCGGGTGATGACGTCTTTTGCCGATCTTTTACAGCAAGTGCCTACACGGGGAGCTGTAAGTATTAGTTAATCCACCTAATATCTCAGTCCATACAGTGGCGCGATGGCTCGGCGCACTGTACGAGCTGATGATCGAGACTCTCTTTTGCATCCGTGGTTCGAACCCCGGGTGATGACGTCTTTTGCCGATCTTTTACAGCAAGTGCCTACACGGGGAGCTGTAAGTATTAGTTAATCCACCTAATATCTCAGTCCATACAGTGGCGCGATGGCTCGGCGCACTGTACGAGCTGATGATCGAGACTCTCTTTTGCATCCGTGGTTCGAACCCCGGGTGATGACGTCTTTTGCCGATCTTTTACAGCAAGTGACTACACGGGGAGCTGTAAGTATTAGTTAATCCACCTAATATCTCAGTCCATACAGTGGCGCGATGGCTCGGCGCACTGTGCGAGCTGATGATCGAGACTCTCTTTTGCATCCGTGGTTCGAACCCCGGGTGATGATGTCTTTTGCCGATCTTTTACAGCAAGTGCCTACACGGGGAGCTGTAAGTATTAGTTAATCCACCTAATATCTCAGTCCATACAGTGGCGCGATGGCTCGGCGCACTGTACGAGCTGATGATCGAGACTCTCTTTTGCATCCGTGGTTCGAACCCCGGGTGATGACGTCTTTTGCCGATCTTTTACAGCAAGTGCCTACACGGGGAGCTGTAAGTATTAGTTAATCCACCTAATATCTCAGTCCATACAGTGGCGCGATGGCTCGGCGCACTGTACGAGCTGATGATCGAGACTCTCTTTTTCATCCGTGGTTCGAGCCCCGGTTGATGACGTCTTTTGCCGATCTTTTACAGCAAGTGCCTACACGGGGAGCTGTAAGTATTAGTTAATCCACCTAATATCTCAGTCCATACAGTGGCGCGATGGCTCGGCGCACTGTACGAGCTGATGATCGAGACTCTCTTTTGCATCCGTGGTTCGAACCCCGGGTGATGACGTCTTTTACAGCAAGTGCCTACACGGGGAGCTGTAAGTATTAGTTAATCCACCTAATATCTCAGTCCATACAGTGGCGCGATGTCTCGGCGCACTGTACGAGCTGATGATCGAGACTCTCTTTTGCATCCGTGGTTCGAACCCCGGGTGATGACGTCTTTTGCCGATCTTTTACAGCAAGTGACTACACGGGGAGCTGTAAGTATTAGTTAATCCACCTAATATCTCAGTCCATACAGTGGCGCGATGGCTCGGCGCACTGTACGAGCTGATGATCGAGACTCTCTTTTGCATCCGTGGTTCGAACCCCGGGTGATGACGTCTTTTGCCGATCTTTTACAGCAAGTGCCTACACGGGGAGCTGTAAGTATTAGTTAATCCACCTAATATCTCAGTCCATACAGTGGCGCGATGGCTCGGCGCACTGTACGAGCTGATGATCGAGACTCTCTTTTGCATCCGTGGTTCGAACCCCGGGTGATGACGTCTTTTGCCGATCTTTTACAGCAAGTGCCTACACGGGGAGCTGTAAGTATTAGTTAATCCACCTAATATCTCAGTCCATACAGTGGCGCGATGGCTCGGCGCACTGTACGAGCTGATGATCGAGACTCTCTTTTGCATCCGTGGTTCGAACCCCGGGTGATGACGTCTTTTGCCGATCTTTTACAGCAAGTGCCTACACGGGGAGCTGTAAGTATTAGTCAATCCACCTAATATCTCAGTCCATACAGTGGCGCGATGGCTCGGCGCACTGTACGAGCTGATGATCGAGACTCTCTTTTGCATCCGTGGTTCGAACCCCGGTTGATGACGTCTTTTGCCGATCTTTTACAGCAAGTGCCTACACGGGGAGCTGTAAGTATTAGTTAATCCACCTAATATCTCAGTCCATACAGTGGCGCGATGGCTCGGCGCACTGTACGAGCTGATGATCGAGACTCTCTTTTGCATCCGTGGTTCGAACCCCGGGTGATGACGTCTTTTACAGCAAGTGCCTACACGGGGAGCTGTAAGTATTAGTTAATCCACCTAATATCTCAGTCCATACAGTGGCGCGATGGCTCGGCGCACTGTACGAGCTGATGATCGAGACTCTCTTTTGCATCCGTGGTACGAACCCCGGGTGATGACGTCTTTTGCCGATCTTTTACAGCAAGTGCCTACACGGGGAGCTGTAAGTATTAGTTAATCCACCTAATATCTCAGTCCATACAGTGGCGCAATGGCTCGGCGCACTGTACGAGCTGATGATCGAGACTCTCTTTTGCATCCGTGGTTCGAACCCCGGGTGATGACGTCTTTTGCCGATCTTTTACAGCAAGTGCCTACACGGGGAGCTGTAAGTATTAGTTAATCCACCTAATATCTCAGTCCATACAGTGGCGCGATGGCTCGGCGCACTGTACGAGCTGATGATCGAGACTCTCTTTTGCATCCGTGGTTCGAACCCCGGGTGATGACGTCTTTTACAGCAAGTGCTTACACGGGGAGCTGTAAGTATTAGTTAATCCACCTAATATCTCAGTCCATACAGTGGCGCGATGGCTCGGCGCACTATACGAGCTGATGATCGAGACTCTCTTTTGCATCCGTGGTTCGAACCCCGGGTGATGACGTCTTTTGCCGATCTTTTACAGCAAGTGCCTACACGGGGAGCTGTAAGTATTAGTTAATCCACCTAATATCACAGTCCATACAGTGGCGCGATGGCTCGGCGCACTGTACGAGCTGATGATCGAGACTCTCTTTTGCATCCGTGGTTCGAACCCCGGGTGATGACGTCTTTTGCCGATCTTTTACAGCAAGTGCCTACACGGGGAGCTGTAAGTATTAGTTAATCCACCTAATATCTCAGTCCATACAGTGGCGCGATGGCTCGGCGCACTGTACGAGCTGATGATCGAGACTCTCTTTTGCATCCGTGGTTCGAACCCCGGGTGATGACGTCTTTTGCCGATCTTTTACAGCAAGTGACTACACGGGGAGCTGTAAGTATTAGTTAATCCACCTAATATCTCAGTCCATACAGTGGCGCGATGGCTCGGCGCACTGTGCGAGCTGATGATCGAGACTCTCTTTTGCATCCGTGGTTCGAACCCCGGGTGATGATGTCTTTTGCCGATCTTTTACAGCAAGTGCCTACACGGGGAGCTGTAAGTATTAGTTAATCCACCTAATATCTCAGTCCATACAGTGGCGCGATGGCTCGGCGCACTGTACGAGCTGATGATCGAGACTCTCTTTTGCATCCGTGGTTCGAACCCCGGGTGATGACGTCTTTTGCCGATCTTTTACAGCAAGTGCCTACACGGGGAGCTGTAAGTATTAGTTAATCCACCTAATATCTCAGTCCATACAGTGGCGCGATGGCTCGGCGCACTGTACGAGCTGATGATCGAGACTCTCTTTTTCATCCGTGGTTCGAGCCCCGGTTGATGACGTCTTTTGCCGATCTTTTACAGCAAGTGCCTACACGGGGAGCTGTAAGTATTAGTTAATCCACCTAATATCTCAGTCCATACAGTGGCGCGATGGCTCGGCGCACTGTACGAGCTGATGATCGAGACTCTCTTTTGCATCCGTGGTTCGAACCCCGGGTGATGACGTCTTTTACAGCAAGTGCCTACACGGGGAGCTGTAAGTATTAGTTAATCCACCTAATATCTCAGTCCATACAGTGGCGCGATGTCTCGGCGCACTGTACGAGCTGATGATCGAGACTCTCTTTTGCATCCGTGGTTCGAACCCCGGGTGATGACGTCTTTTGCCGATCTTTTACAGCAAGTGACTACACGGGGAGCTGTAAGTATTAGTTAATCCACCTAATATCTCAGTCCATACAGTGGCGCGATGGCTCGGCGCACTGTACGAGCTGATGATCGAGACTCTCTTTTGCATCCGTGGTTCGAACCCCGGGTGATGACGTCTTTTGCCGATCTTTTACAGCAAGTGCCTACACGGGGAGCTGTAAGTATTAGTTAATCCACCTAATATCTCAGTCCATACAGTGGCGCGATGGCTCGGCGCACTGTACGAGCTGATGATCGAGACTCTCTTTTGCATCCGTGGTTCGAACCCCGGGTGATGACGTCTTTTGCCGATCTTTTACAGCAAGTGCCTACACGGGGAGCTGTAAGTATTAGTTAATCCACCTAATATCTCAGTCCATACAGTGGCGCGATGGCTCGGCGCACTGTACGAGCTGATGATCGAGACTCTCTTTTGCATCCGTGGTTCGAACCCCGGGTGATGACGTCTTTTGCCGATCTTTTACAGCAAGTGCCTACACGGGGAGCTGTAAGTATTAGTCAATCCACCTAATATCTCAGTCCATACAGTGGCGCGATGGCTCGGCGCACTGTACGAGCTGATGATCGAGACTCTCTTTTGCATCCGTGGTTCGAACCCCGGTTGATGACGTCTTTTGCCGATCTTTTACAGCAAGTGCCTACACGGGGAGCTGTAAGTATTAGTTAATCCACCTAATATCTCAGTCCATACAGTGGCGCGATGGCTCGGCGCACTGTACGAGCTGATGATCGAGACTCTCTTTTGCATCCGTGGTTCGAACCCCGGGTGATGACGTCTTTTACAGCAAGTGCCTACACGGGGAGCTGTAAGTATTAGTTAATCCACCTAATATCTCAGTCCATACAGTGGCGCGATGGCTCGGCGCACTGTACGAGCTGATGATCGAGACTCTCTTTTGCATCCGTGGTACGAACCCCGGGTGATGACGTCTTTTGCCGATCTTTTACAGCAAGTGCCTACACGGGGAGCTGTAAGTATTAGTTAATCCACCTAATATCTCAGTCCATACAGTGGCGCAATGGCTCGGCGCACTGTACGAGCTGATGATCGAGACTCTCTTTTGCATCCGTGGTTCGAACCCCGGGTGATGACCTCTTTTGCCGATCTTTTACAGCAAGTGCCTACACGGGGAGCTGTAAGTATTAGTTAATCCACCTAATATCTCAGTCCATACAGTGGCGCGATGGCTCGGCGCACTGTACGAGCTGATGATCGAGACTCTCTTTTGCATCCGTGGTTCGAACCCCGGGTGATGACGTCTTTTACAGCAAGTGCTTACACGGGGAGCTGTAAGTATTAGTTAATCCACCTAATATCTCAGTCCATACAGTGGCGCGATGGCTCGGCGCACTATACGAGCTGATGATCGAGACTCTCTTTTGCATCCGTGGTTCGAACCCCGGGTGATGACGTCTTTTGCCGATCTTTTACAGCAAGTGCCTACACGGGGAGCTGTAAGTATTAGTTAATCCACCTAATATCACAGTCCATACAGTGGCGCGATGGCTCGGCGCACTGTACGAGCTGATGATCGAGACTCTCTTTTGCATCCGTGGTTCGAACCCCGGGTGATGACGTCTTTTGCCGATCTTTTACAGCAAGTGCCTACACGGGGAGCTGTAAGTATTAGTTAATCCACCTAATATCTCAGTCCATACAGTGGCGCGATGGCTCGGCGCACTGTACGAGCTGATGATCGAGACTCTCTTTTGCATCCGTGGTTCGAACCCCGGGTGATGACGTCTTTTGCCGATCTTTTACAGCAAGTGACTACACGGGGAGCTGTAAGTATTAGTTAATCCACCTAATATCTCAGTCCATACAGTGGCGCGATGGCTCGGCGCACTGTGCGAGCTGATGATCGAGACTCTCTTTTGCATCCGTGGTTCGAACCCCGGGTGATGACGTCTTTTGCCGATCTTTTACAGCAAGTGCCTACACGGGGAGCTGTAAGTATTAGTTAATCCACCTAATATCTCAGTCCATACAGTGGCGCGATGGCTCGGCGCACTGTACGAGCTGATGATCGAGACTCTCTTTTGCATCCGTGGTTCGAACCCCGGGTGATGACGTCTTTTGCCGATCTTTTACAGCAAGTGCCTACACGGGGAGCTGTAAGTATTAGTTAATCCACCTAATATCTCAGTCCATACAGTGGCGCGATGGCTCGGCGCACTGTACGAGCTGATGATCGAGACTCTCTTTTGCATCCGTGGTTCGAACCCCGGTTGATGACGTCTTTTGCCGATCTTTTACAGCAAGTGCCTACACGGGGAGCTGTAAGTATTAGTTAATCCACCTAATATCTCAGTCCATACAGTGGCGCGATGGCTCGGCGCACTGTACGAGCTGATGATCGAGACTCTCTTTTGCATCCGTGGTTCGAACCCCGGGTGATGACGTCTTTTACAGCAAGTGCCTACACGGGGAGCTGTAAGTATTAGTTAATCCACCTAATATCTCAGTCCATACAGTGGCGCGATGTCTCGGCGCACTGTACGAGCTGATGATCGAGACTCTCTTTTGCATCCGTGGTTCGAACCCCGGGTGATGACGTCTTTTGCCGATCTTTTACAGCAAGTGACTACACGGGGAGCTGTAAGTATTAGTTAATCCACCTAATATCTCAGTCCATACAGTGGCGCGATGGCTCGGCGCACTGTACGAGCTGATGATCGAGACTCTCTTTTGCATCCGTGGTTCGAACCCCGGGTGATGACGTCTTTTGCCGATCTTTTACAGCAAGTGCCTACACGGGGAGCTGTAAGTATTAGTTAATCCACCTAATATCTCAGTCCATACAGTGGCGCGATGGCTCGGCGCACTGTACGAGCTGATGATCGAGACTCTCTTTTGCATCCGTGGTTCGAACCCCGGGTGATGACGTCTTTTGCCGATCTTTTACAGCAAGTGCCTACACGGGGAGCTGTAAGTATTAGTTAATCCACCTAATATCTCAGTCCATACAGTGGCGCGATGGCTCGGCGCACTGTACGAGCTGATGATCGAGACTCTCTTTTGCATCCGTGGTTCGAACCCCGGGTGATGACGTCTTTTGCCGATCTTTTACAGCAAGTGCCTACACGGGGAGCTGTAAGTATTAGTCAATCCACCTAATATCTCAGTCCATACAGTGGCGCGATGGCTCGGCGCACTGTACGAGCTGATGATCGAGACTCTCTTTTGCATCCGTGGTTCGAACCCCGGTTGATGACGTCTTTTGCCGATCTTTTACAGCAAGTGCCTACACGGGGAGCTGTAAGTATTAGTTAATCCACCTAATATCTCAGTCCATACAGTGGCGCGATGGCTCGGCGCACTGTACGAGCTGATGATCGAGACTCTCTTTTGCATCCGTGGTTCGAACCCCGGGTGATGACGTCTTTTGCGATCTTTTACAGCAAGTGCCTACACGGGGAGCTGTAAGTATTAGTTAATCCACCTAATATCTCAGTCCATACAGTGGCGCGATGGCTCGGCGCACTGTACGAGCTGATGATCGAGACTCTCTTTTGCATCCGTGGTTCGAACCCCGGGTGATGACGTCTTTTGCCGATCTTTTACAGCAAGTGACTACACGTGGAGCTGTAAGTATTAGTTAATCCACCTAATATCTCAGTCCATACAGTGGCGCGATGGCTCGGCGCACTGTACGAGCTGATGATCGAGACTCTCTTTTGCATCCGTGGTTCGAACCCCGGGTGATGACGTCTTTTGCCGATCTTTTACAGCAAGTGCCTACACGGGGAGCTGTAAGTATTAGTTAATCCACCTAATATCTCAGTCCATACAGTGGCGCGATGGCTCGGCGCACTGTACGAGCTGATGATCGAGACTCTCTTTTGCATCCGTGGTTCGAACCCCGGGTGATGACGTCTTTTGCCGATCTTTTACAGCAATTGACTACACGGGGAGCTGTAAGTATTAGTTAATCCACCTAATATCTCAGTCCATACAGTGGCGCGATGGCTCGGCGCACTGTACGAGCTGATGATCGAGACTCTCTTTTGCATCCGTGGTTCGAACCCCGGGTGATGACGTCTTTTGCGATCTTTTACAGCAAGTGCCTACACGGGGAGCTGTAAGTATTAGTTAATCCACCTAATATCTCAGTCCATACAGTGGCGCGATGGCTCGGCGCACTGTACGAGCTGATGATCGAGACTCTCTTTTGCATCCGTGGTTCGAACCCCGGGTGATGACGTCTTTTGCCGATCTTTTACAGCAAGTGACTACACGTGGAGCTGTAAGTATTAGTTAATCCACCTAATATCTCAGTCCATACAGTGGCGCGATGGCTCGGCGCACTGTACGAGCTGATGATCGAGACTCTCTTTTGCATCCGTGGTTCGAACCCCGGGTGATGACCTCTTTTGCCGATCTTTTACAGCAAGTGCCTACACGGGGAGCTGTAAGTATTAGTTAATCCACCTAATATCTCAGTCCATACAGTGGCGCGATGGCTCGGCGCACTGTACGAGCTGATGATCGAGACTCTCTTTTGCATCCGTGGTTCGAACCCCGGGTGATGACGTCTTTTGCCGATCTTTTACAGCAATTGACTACACGGGGAGCTGTAAGTATTAGTTAATCCACCTAATATCTCAGTCCATACAGTGGCGCGATGGCTCGGCGCACTGTACGAGCTGATGATCGAGACTCTCTTTTGCATCCGTGGTTCGAACCCCGGGTGATGACGTCTTTTGCCGATCTTTTACAGCAAGTGCCTACACGGGGAGCTGTAAGTATTAGTTAATCCACCTAATATCTCAGTCCATAAGGTGGCGCGATGGCTCGGCGGACTGTACGAGCTGATGATCGAGACTCTCTTTTGCATCCGTGGTTCGAACCCCGGGTGATGACGTCTTTTGCCGATCTTTTACAGCAAGTGCCTACACGGGGAGCTGTAAGTATTAGTTAATCCACATAATATCTCAGTCCATACAGTGGCGCGATGGCTCGGCGCACTGTACGAGCTGATGATCGAGACTCTCTTTTGCATCCGTGGTTCGAGCCCCGGGTGATGACGTCTTTTGCCGATCTTTTACAGCAAGTGCCTACACGGGGAGCTGTAAGTATTAGTTAATCCACCTAATATCTCAGTCCATACAGTGGCGCGATGGCTCGGCGCACTCTGCGAGCTGATGATCGAGACTCTCTTTTGCATCCGTGGTTCGAACCCCGGGTGATGACGTCTTTTGCCGATCTTTTACAGCAAGTGCCTACACGGGGAGCTGTAAGTATTAGTCAATCCACCTAATATCTCAGTCCATACAGTGGCGCGATGGCTCGGCGCACTGTACGAGCTGATGATCGAGACTCTCTTTTGCATCCGTGGTTCGAACCCCGGTTGATGACGTCTTTTGCCGATCTTTTACAGCAAGTGCCTACACGGGGAGCTGTAAGTATTAGTTAATCCACCTAATATCTCAGTCCATACAGTGGCGCGATGGCTCGGCGCACTGTACGAGCTGATGATCGAGACTCTCTTTTGCATCCGTGGTTCGAACCCCGGGTGATGACGTCTTTTGCGATCTTTTACAGCAAGTGCCTACACGGGGAGCTGTAAGTATTAGTTAATCCACCTAATATCTCAGTCCATACAGTGGCGCGATGGCTCGGCGCACTGTACGAGCTGATGATCGAGACTCTCTTTTGCATCCGTGGTTCGAACCCCGGGTGATGACGTCTTTTGCCGATCTTTTACAGCAAGTGACTACACGTGGAGCTGTAAGTATTAGTTAATCCACCTAATATCTCAGTCCATACAGTGGCGCGATGGCTCGGCGCACTGTACGAGCTGATGATCGAGACTCTCTTTTGCATCCGTGGTTCGAACCCCGGTTGATGACGTCTTTTGCCGATCTTTTACAGCAAGTGCCTACACGGGGAGCTGTAAGTATTAGTTAATCCACCTAATATCTCAGTCCATACAGTGGCGCGATGGCTCGGCGCACTGTACGAGCTGATGATCGAGACTCTCTTTTGCATCCGTGGTTCGAACCCCGGGTGATGACGTCTTTTGCCGATCTTTTACAGCAATTGACTACACGGGGAGCTGTAAGTATTAGTTAATCCACCTAATATCTCAGTCCATACAGTGGCGCGATGGCTCTGCGCACTGTACGAGCTGATGATCGAGACTCTCTTTTGCATCCGTGGTTCGAACCCCGGGTGATGACGTCTTTTGCCGATCTTTTACAGCAAGTGCCTACACGGGGAGCTGTAAGTATTAGTTAATCCACCTAATATCTCAGTCCATAAGGTGGCGCGATGGCTCGGCGGACTGTACGAGCTGATGATCGAGACTCTCTTTTGCATCCGTGGTTCGAACCCCGGGTGATGACGTCTTTTGCCGATCTTTTACAGCAAGTGCCTACACGGGGAGCTGTAAGTATTAGTTAATCCACATAATATCTCAGTCCATACAGTGGCGCGATGGCTCGGCGCACTGTACGAGCTGATGATCGAGACTCTCTTTTGCATCCGTGGTTCGAGCCCCGGGTGATGACGTCTTTTGCCGATCTTTTACAGCAAGTGCCTACACGGGGAGCTGTAAGTATTAGTTAATCCACCTAATATCTCAGTCCATACAGTGGCGCGATGGCTCGGCGCACTCTGCGAGCTGATGATCGAGACTCTCTTTTGCATCCGTGGTTCGAACCCCGGGTGATGACGTCTTTTGCCGATCTTTTACAGCAAGTGCCTTCACGGGGAGCTTAATGGGCCTAATATCTCAGTTTGAGTCAAATTATATTCGACGACATAGTGAATTATCCAAAAAATACAGTCCTTTAGGCGTTCTATAGGAAACGATTTGACAAGTCTGTGTTCCTATGGTAGTATACGCCCAGTAAGGTGGTCTCTAAGTCTAGATAGAAGTTTTCAATAGCTAAACGCTACCCAGGCGCGTATCCAGGGGGGCGTTGGGGACGCGCGCCCCCCGGGTAAGGAAAAAAGAGAAAAAAAGAGAAGAAAAAGGGAAAAAATTAGGAGGAAGGAGAGGAAGGAAGAGAAAAGAAAAAGAAGAAAGAGAGAAAAAGGAGCAAAAGAGGGAGTAGAAGATAAACGCCAAGACCTCAGGAAGAGAAAGAGGAACAGTCATAATTATCCCTATTATATACACAGGGTAGCCAGTGACAAATCGAGAATTACGGAGGGAACGTGCGCCTCACCGTACCCATTACACCGACAACTCCATTTTTGACGTTCCATTTTTCCTCTCTCACTAATGTATCTATATAATTAAACTATATATGGTCTATCACAACGCGAATGTGTGTATGGAGTCTATGGCCTTAAACAATTGTACAATTGTGCTATGGAACCAACTGTGGCTGGTCTTGAACTCGACCGAGTCGTCGGGGAACATGACGAATTTCGGGAAGGGGGCGACCGCCCCCCCCCCCCCCCTGAGCAAATTTTCTTTATGATATCGCTAGTAATTTCAAACCAGACAATGATTAGATGCTACTTAAAAGGCCTGGGAAGTGGTGGCATTTTCGGCCAAAATTTTCTTGTACGCTTCGCGCCAACACATGGTGGCGCTGCGCTTAGATAGTTTGCCTACAGGCTTCGCCCCTACCTTGGCAAATTACTCGCTACACGCCTGTTCGAATTTGTAAAGCAAAGAGCAGATATCCCATCATATCAGTGAGCATGAAAATGCATGTTCCAGGATGAACAGCCTCAAAACTGTTTATGTGTGTAGTCGAAGGCGTAGGAGCCCAATTGGATTTGGGGGCTGTAACGACTTGCCCAAGAAAATATAACCAAAATTTTTCGCGCGCTAAGCGCGCGTTCAACATGTCAAGGTCATTATCATATAAGCAAGCATCGGTCATTACATCGCATGGAATCGTGTACCGTACGGTCCCTGAAAGTTGCGCAGTAAACCACCGGATGCTAATGTAAACAACGAAATGTCTTATGTAGATGAAGAAAAAGCATACAGGTCCAGTTATGTCAAAACTCTCTTTTACAGTAGTAATGGCGAATTGGTCGGCCAAGCCTAGAACTTAATTTTAATTACCAAAGAGATAATTTTTAAATTATTCATTTCCTTAACCTACATTATTGCTATTTATTTTTATTTCAGTAGGTGCCCGAAAATTCTCAGCATATTGCCCGAATTTTCAAGGGGAAAATTGGTGGGGGGGGGGGGGGGGGGCTGCAGCCCCCGCCTCCTACACCTATGTGTGTAGTGTTCGGTTTCGAAATATCTGATATCGGAAATATCTGCTATTTTTCATTTCCTTCAACGAAGATTTATAGTAGCCGCTATAAGAGGTTTTAATATTTGTACAACAATAAATTAACTGTGTTTGAATTTTCGAAAATTTCCTGACCAACATTCTTCATCCTACTTCCCTCTACTAGTGCAATTTTGACCTGTCTGTTAGGGGTTTAAGGAGGTTTTTCTACATTGGTTTTCCATAGATTGAATTTTGTGCAACATTATGAATTGTTTTGAAGTGATTTTATTCACGAGAAATGTGAATTTTCAAATTCTGAACAAATAATAGGCTTAAAACCTTGAAAAGTGGGGCTTTCGGATATTGTGGGCCGTGACGTAGAAACGCCTACAAAAGCAATTAATGATCCACAAGACATGCAATGAGGTCGAACATGATGTGTGACTGGTGACAATCTTCAAAAAGGTTATGGATAAAAAATAAAAAAAACTATTGGGAAATACTTGGTTCTCAGGCAAAAGTGTACATCTGGTTGGTCATTTTCAAGCCCGAGAAGTGCCATTTCCGGTGATCTGGGGGGTATCAAAACCAGAAAATTTCTTGAACGCTCCGCGCCAACCGATGGTGGCGCTCCGCTTAGATAGTAATTCGCGCCCCCTGGTTACAAAATCCTGGATACGCGTCTGCTACCCATCACCGCATAGCTGACAAGTTGGCCTTCATGGCACTATCAATTTTCCGTATCATGACCATGTAGATTTTTTTGCTTTCCGAGCCGGAACTTTTCGTCACTTGTAAACAAACCTCTTCACTAATTGGTAAACAAATTTCCTACGCTGCTCCTGGGAGGCCTAAAGGGGTCTAAAATTGCCTCAATCGACCAAATTTTCTCACCACATGTACTTCTATTCATGTTCTTCAACATGCAAGCCACAAAAAAAAAAAAAAATAGACTATGATTGATAACAGGTCAAAGAAGATGTTCTCCTGCTGCTTTTTGGCACTTTTCCTGAAGGAGAACAATCGAGCGGATTGATATAGACTCTAATAGGAGTATGCCACCTGAAGGTTAGGTGAAGCTACAGAGCACAGAATAGGCTACCTGTGACCCTGTAACTGGTAAATATTTATTTTTATTATTCATATTGTGTTATTACCAATAGGGGTTCGTTGGAAGTTTTATGAGCTTCAATGGTGTCCAATTTCATAGCATATAAAAGCATAAATTTGTAAACACGATATAGGGTATTGTATGTAAAAATACTTGAGAAGTGAGAAAGAATACAAATACATGTTGTTCGCGGAACTGGTCCACGCAAAAATAATTAGCCTCAATGCTTTTGTCACCCCAACTGTTAAGTTGTGAAATGGATGTTTTGCAAAACCCATTCTTAGATTATACAGTTTTATTAGTTTAGTTTAGTTAATAAGAAAAAAAAAAGGATCAGGAGGGACACTTAAGTCCCCATCAAGGACCCTATAGAGAGAGGAAAAAAAAACTGAAGACACAAACACTCAGACCCGATTACTTTAGTTTAGTCCAGGCTTACTCAACATTTTAACATTAAGTCATACTGGTATACCCATAGCGTCATACAGGCTATCCGTACCAGATACAGAATGGTCAGATATGTGTCTTTTATTGTGGCCATCAAATTGGAGCATGAATTTGAAGGGGAAAGAAGTATCTCTTAGATTATTCAGTAGGTTACAAGATTTTTCTAAAATCAATTCATTCATGGAAGTGCACAGATCAATAAACATCACAGGGTGGACGGTAACAACTATATGGTTGAGTCAAAATTATTTGACTTGGTACCATAGCCTATTAGTACTATTTGTATACAGTACATTGTTTCAAATTATATATTAATATTGATCAACTTTTACCCATTTTTCTTTTTTCTTTCAGGACATGAATATTTAGTATTTACATGAGAATCTGAATTCCTACCCTGCTGTAAAAAGGTGTTTGAGGGAAAAAAAAATTGTTCAAATAGCTTTCAGAAGATGTTAATGTATCAGTTGAGAACAAAGTAAGACATGTTGTACAGTAGTCACTATTATCAGCAGCCAGAAAGGTTAAAAGTGAGTCTCAATGGCGGGATCTTTTCCAGAAGAATGCTGACCAGATTCCTAGAGTGAATGAACAGCATGATGATGCTGAAGAATCCACTACATGTTACCAGCTAACTCTCAATAATATTGAAGCAATACATAAACCTGTGGTAAGTATTAAAGTGAACAATTATTTCTTTCTTTTGCCCTCTTTCCTTTATGTTTGTTAAAAATTCAGTAACCGTCTAGACAGTTCTTTTCTGCCACACTGTCCCTAATGAGTAGCAACTTTATAATCTGACATCACATTTGATTATAACATATTAAAAGCCAACAATGTTATTTCAGGACTAGAGTGCAGTACATGCAGGCTTCACAATCTGGGATATTTACTGGCTAAATACAAAATTGATTTTGCTGTTTGCCAGAAGAGAAATGATGCCCTGTCATTTTTCTTCAAAAATTTCAAATTATCCTTTCCCTCTTGCAACAATTCAAGAAAAATGGAAGTTGAATTTTGTTTTTAGCCTGTAAATTTATCATGCACTGACAAGTTTTAGCAAGCAGCTAAAATTGTGAAATTCTTTGCCTGATGTGCATGTATGTAGACCATGGCCCAATCACTTAGAATATGCTTGTGGTAGCATATCAGGTGGAAGCATGCACTTCCATGGATGCCTGTTGTATATATTTTACAGAACTAGCTATCACTTTCATCAATAAAATATATAGGTTTCAAAGCTTTCAAGCTTTCATTCTAAAATATGTAATGCCTTACTGTAGATCTGCGTCACAAGGCTGGAATTTTGACGGGCAAAGAAATGGAGAAAGCAAATCACAAACAAGAGAATGTCAGTAATGTCATGTATATAAAAGAAGATGTTTCCCAATAGTCTTTCAAACTGCTGGAACAAAAGCAAAAACCATGAAACACACAATAATCACCCCTACTAGACCATCGGGAGATCAAAAAATTTACCTAAAAGTACCATTTGTGAACGAGAACATAAAAGGGTAGACCCTGGCAACAATCAGCAGATTGGGCATTACAAATCTGAGAACACACTTCATGACAGGTAATCCATCAGCGAGTTTGTTTTCCGCGCCACGTGACAAACAGGGTTGCCGACCCAACTGCGACACCTGCAAAATCGCTGTAAAGAAGAATATCTGTTTAGCCAAAAACTGTGTCTACAAGATTAAATGCAATCTTTGCTCTTCTACATACATCGGCGAAACGGGATGCACCATTGGAACGAGAATAAAAGAACATCTAAGTATGACTAAACAGACCATATACACTCATTTACAAACTCACAATATAAATCCAAAATCTGGAGAAAATATCAATTGCAAATCCTACATCACAACTTACCGAATACCAGTGAAAGAAAAATAATTGAAGCCCTTACCATTAAAGCCAGTAATAACTTAATGAATGGCTGTGCTGGACGTCAATTGGATATTTAAGCTTTTCACATCTTGCTGGTCCGTCTGTGCGCTCCGAATACAGATTGTTCGCTGGTGCGTTTCAGCTCAGTGGGATTGGTTTTAAAGTTTTTACTTGTATACACAGAGTCGGTAGTTTGCACCTCATTCCTTGATAAAGCCTTAACCGGCGAAATATTGGAACATACAGCTTTGTATACTTTCTTACTGTGCTTGTTGAAGTCTCATTTTCTACAATTCAATATATTATACATATCCTCTAAAGGTAGGCATCGGATAGTGGCTGCGCATGAGACTATCTTGTTTAGGTCTCTGGGGTCGATACATATTCTCATTTTCCCCGGCTTTACCACAGTCACTAGACTGGAGACCTAGGGGGTTGGCTCTGAAACTGGCTTTATGATGTTTTGTTTCACAAGCCTATCTAATTCTGCTTTGAGGTTGTCTCGGATTGCCACAGGGAACCTACGGGGTGGATGAACTACAGGTACTGCATTGGGATCTAGCTGTAGTTTTTATTCCCCTTCTAGTTGACCTAAAGCCCTCAAAAACATCATTGTACTCCTAGTACAGGTTTTCAACATTAGTAATTTGCCCCTCCTTCCCAACTTTGACATTTTTACTATCATTTGCATTCGTGATCGCATTGACGCCTAGTGGTTTGGCAATGTTTTCATGTCTAACTTCTATGAGACCCATCTGCTGGACCACTTTGCTGCCCAGCAGAGGGATTGCAATATCATTGTCAACAATCACAAACTCAGCCCGATATTTCTTTCCATTTTTGGGGTTCACCAATTTTAGTTTGCATTTACAGTACCATTTGGCTTTGACGTACTCTCATTGTACATTGATAATACCTGGCTAGTTTGCTTAATGTTATGCTTACCTAGTTTCTTCATAACTGAACTTAGTAAGATGTTGCAGGTTGCCCCGCTATCAATTTGAAAAGTGACTCTTACTTCATCTATACTCATGTCAGCGTAAATGTGACTTTGTAACTTATAGTTAATTTAGTTTATATTGTTCTCTGTCTTTGGAGGAGTGAGCAGGTTCACCGTATTGACGTCCTCGAAGTCATCATCTGAGAGGGACTCGGAGGAACTGTCGCCAACGTTGGACACACCTTCCGCTACAGCATTTACCCACGGTTTCCGTTTCATTTTGCCCCTTTTGGGTCCACTCCGTTGGGATCCGCTCGCTGACGCTTTGCGTGTAGCTGTTCTGCATTGAGCTGCAAAATGGTTCTTCCTGTCGCATTTGGAACAGGTCTTTCCATATGCAGGACACTGGTACTTCCCAAAGACGTGTCTGTTCCCACAGTACTTGCATTTCTGAAGTCTGTCGTCTTGCCCGCTTTGTCGGAGCGCGTGCACCTCTGTTTTCGTCTCGATGGTCCTTATCCTTGCTCTGGATAGTTCCGCCGACTGGCACATATCCTCGCATGATTTCAGGGTAAGTTTCTGTGCCCGTAGTAATCGCTCTCTGAGTGCCGAATTTGTAATACCACACACGATCCTATCCTGGACAAGCGGGTCATGCAATGATTCAAAGTTATATGTTTGTGCCAGGACTTTGAGTTCAGTGATGTATCTGTCCAACTGCTCCCCTGGCTCCTGAAATCTCGTGAAGAATTTGTATCTTTCTACAGTTTCATTTTGCTTTGGGTTGCAGTAGGCATCAAAGAGTGTGAGGAGCTCTCCAATTTTCGGGGAAACATCGGCAGCGCCTGCAGCTGGTACCGGTTTTATAGTCTCATATATCTCACGTCCGGTAGTGCCCATAAGATAGAGGCACATTTTTCCTTTAACTTATCTTTGTCAGACATTGCCAGTTCTGCATATAGCTTGAATTCTTCTTTCCAGTGTTGCCATCTGCTTGCCAGTTTGGGAGAAGCAAAATCAATCTTCTCTGGTGGGGGAACTTTATCCATACTGTTATTGTAACTCGCGATCTTCTGGCAGAATTTATTTCAGGAATCGTCTGAATGTTAATTTTAATTCTCCAATGTGTACACGGTTTTGTATTGTACCGGTACGTACAGTAACGCGATTGTTTTCTTTTCTTATTTTCACCTCACCAGACTGTTGTTTCACAAGGCTTTACTACTGTATTATCACTGTGCTGCAGTGTGTTCCCCTTCGTTGCATTATGAACTAGTCGAACACAGAACTGTTATAGTTTAGCGTACAATCTGCAGTTCTTTTCTTTGCTTACCACATCACACTGCATTCTACGTTGCGTCTCGGATTACTGTACTGTTTTATCGCATAGTCCTATACATACGATACTGTGTATGCTATTCTAACGGTGCATTCGCATAGCGGAATCTTAACGAATTGCTGACTAATTCACGGTGATTTTCGGGTGATCAGTCCTTCAAATCTCGCAAGAATGGTCCTCGAAATTATCTTAAGTTTACTTCTGACACCATGCTTCAGTTTGTGGACGTCGAGCGTGTCGTATAAAGAATATAGGAGGCGATCATTTATTTAGTAACAGACTTGGTTTATTATTGTACTTCAGTAGCCATATTCAATGGAGTGCACAGACTCGTAGTGTGTAATATGAAGAGCAAGTACGGTAGCTCATATTGATTAGCTACATAAATGTACTTGTCACACAGTGAGGCTGTGGTTTACAAATCCCGATGATCCAGTTTTGGCAAAGAACACCTTCAATTCTCTTCTCTTATTCTTAGTAACTTAACAGTTGCACTGGAGTGACATGCAATTATCAGTTTAACATGTTCCAAAGAGTTCAGGAATACATTGGGGTATGTCCTGTAGGTCAGTTTGGGAGGAATCAGCTGAGCTAAACAAAAGTAGTTTTCATCACTTTTCAGAGCCAGAGACAAAAAAACCCTCCCCGCTGACCCTTCTCTGGATGACGTTTCTGCAGGTAGGGCAAGCCAGACCAAATGGACTGTGATCGGGGATACCAATACAACCTGCAGGAATCATAGATGCACCAAATTGGTCAAGCTTATCAAAATTGGTGACTGGAAATGTTGTTGCAGACGTAGACCTGGTTACTGCTTACACAGTATTGCTCATATGTGTATTTACACACTGCACCTTGCATACTGAAATCTCTGAAAAGACATTTTATGGACCTAAAATGATAATTGCATAGAATTTTGTTGTGGTTTATATTGTGACGACTATAAAAAGTATCATATTGGTATTAAAAAAAAAATCATCTCTCACTTAAGGTGGCATACTCCTATTAGAGTCTATAGCAGTCTGCTCTACTGTTCTCCTTCAAGAAAAGTGCCAAAAAGCAGCAGGGGAACATCTTTTGTGACCTGTTATCAATCATGATCTAGTTTTTTGTGGCTTGCATGTTGAAGAGCATGAATGGATGGAAGTACATGTAGTGAGAAAATTGTGTCAATTGAGGCCATTTCAGACCCCTTTAAGGCCTCCCAGGAGCGGCGTAGGAAAATTGTTTACCACCGAGTGAAGAGGTTTGTTTACCAGTGACAAAAACTTCCGGCTCGGATAGCAAACAATCTACATGGTCATGATACGGAAAATTGATGGTGCCATAATAGGCTAACTTGACAGCTATCCGGTGATGGGTAGCGTTTAGCTAGTGAAAACTTCTATCTAGACTTAGAGACCACATTACTTTTGTGATTTAGTGTGTAAGTCAATGGCGCTTTTAATTGGCGTATGCTACCTGAAGGATTCTTGCCAGGTTTGTTACTGTTTTATTAAGTTTTTAGATGGACAAGAGTTCACTCTTGTAGCTACATAGTGATTCCAAACACAACCTTTGATTCAAGTCCTACAATTCTTCCATATCAGAAAGACCTATAGGGTCGTCCCCACATCCATTGCTTGTCTCTCTGTGAGCCATCATAGCACTGTGATAGGCCCTTAATAGGGCTTGCAAATTAACTAACCTGTTTCCTGTAGATTCTGCAAACATGGTTTGTTGTGACTGAGTTGAAAATATCTCATGTCCTTTATCTGCTGGGTTAATTACTCTCTCATACTCTTCCTTGTCGAGCCTTCTATAAGCAGGTTTGCAAGAGGAATTAGTTGCCATATCTGTATCAGAAGAGCTAGGAATATCACCAGTGCAATTGGCATCAGCTTCAGCAGCTGTTCAAGCAGTAAAGCCAAACCTGTTACCTGGCTTGAAGGTTGTTGCATGCCTATCAAACATGCTTTCCTTCTACCCATTCTTCTAAATAATAATCAGTTTTTATCCTTAAAATATACCAATTTTCCAGTGACGTATTCACTAGTTTTGTTTGTAAGCATTTATTGGAAGTCTAAGCAGTTGAATAGTTGCACATAGAATGATACAAGACAAGACTTACACTGAGAAACTAGTCAATATGATGGACTACAACTAGTTTGGAATGTTGTTTGAACAGCGCCCTCATTCTAGATCTGGTCACAGCTAGTACTGTACATAGCTCTCCTGAGCATTTTTGCACCAAAATCTGACAAAATACCTTTGAAAAGCAGTGCCAAAGTAACAAGTAACTTTTTCTCTTTCCCTTTAGAGCCACAGCTAAGGGCGCATGCTTACTGGATGCTGGGAGTGATAACATTTTCAGAGGGAAGAAGGCCAACCAAGTTTCCACCAGAGGGGGTAAGTAGCACCAAACTGAGGGACTGCTTAAAACACATTGTGTGGACCCAAGAACAATTTAGACATTCAGTAGATGCCTGTCATGCTGATGGAATGACTTCTTATCACACTAGGGAATATGTTAATCATTGGGCTCTGACTTGTTTAAAGTTCAGTACTGTATTATTCATATAGACTGTACAACATGTGTGAGACACCATATGAAGATTCACCCAATAGACAGAGATACACAGAAATGATGTAAGTCACAACTTCTCAAACTATCATAAAAATGAGGTTTAATGTGGAGTTTAAATATCTCAGCTGTTACTTAAGGTGGCATACTCCTATTAGCATCTATATCAACCTGCACAAGTGTTCTCCTTCAGGAAAAGTTCCAAAGAGCAACAGGAGAACATCTTTTTTATATCTTATCAATTAGGATCTGGTTTTCTTGGTTTGGCTGTTATGGAGCATGAATGGATGTACAAGTGGTACAAAGATTGGGTCAGTTGAGGCAAGTTTAGACTACTTTAGGCCTCCCTGGAGCAGCATATGAACATTGTTTACTGCTGAGTGAAGAGGTTTGTTTACAAGTGAGGAAAATTTCAAGCTCTCATAGCAAGCAAAAAGTCTGCACAGTCATGATAAAGAAACTTGAGGTTCAAATGAATGTGATAAATTACAGGTAATTAGAATAAACCAAAAGCAAATAGAATAAAGGGTAATTTAAACCAAGAAATACTGCACGACGCAACTCACATGCATACCTGTAAATGTTACCCACGCTCGACGTCACATACAACACTGACACGCAACTGGAAACACATCATCACATGCATTAAAACAATTAAAGACCATTAACAGGGTGTACTGCTGAGTTTCTGGAGAAAGATTGTAAAACAAACCACCTGCTGCTGAAGAAACAAAGTCTAAACATTCAAGAGTTCTGCTGCCTCCATTGGTCTTTATTATAACTTTCTGTCAAATATCATTGGAGATATGGATATTTTGGCTTCCAGATGAAAGGTACAAAGCCAACATGTCTGGGAGGTAAATGCTCCTAAAAAGGTCAGTGCCCGTTCACTGATGCACATGTTATATGACATCACGGTCACGCCAATACATGTGTCCAAATTCTTCAAAGCATGCCTTTTCTTTCATTGTTGATGTTGGATCTGGAAAATAACCATTTCATCCTTAATTAAAAGTCTTGAATTTTAATATATCAACACTGAGGGAACCCTGAAGGATTGATAATCCAACACAATCGTAGAATAGAAAAGGTGAGGGATTTCTCAACCAAGGCTTCCTATACAATTGAGTTTTCTCCTGGCATCTTGAATCCAGTGTAATGACCATTGGCTGGAAACTCACTTCTGATTCTTTGGACTGCACATGATGGTAGCACAACCCTGACGTGTCTTGCTAGGAACCCCCAGCACCTTTGAACCTGTTGACCGTAGGCTATGTATCTGTACTGTACTGCCTAAAAAAAAATATTGAAAGTTCAAAATGTATTAATGTTGGCCCATGATGTCCACAATAACAAGCAGGGATACAATGTACAGTTATGGTTACATTTGTTGTGAATTTACACCTTCCATATTTCATGAAACATTCTTTTGTTCAGACAATTGATTTGCAAAACTCCAGGCCTAAGTACTAGCCTAGCAATAATGAGTATAAAATGACACATATGCCTACCTAACATGGCTGCATAATGCAGCTTACGTCCCGAGCCAAACTTTCAGTATGCAACCAACACTACTACTACTAGTAGTACTACGCACCATACTGTACATGTATGAATACATAGCCAACACACAGTACATATGGGTTGTAAGGATTCTATGGTTGTAAGTCACCGTAACACAACTCACAATATGGTTAAGGCAGTTCCGCGAATTCCAACCACACATGCACAAAATGGACTGGATTTTGTTTGCTTCATTACTTAATTCTTACCACGTTGTATGCTCCTTGCAATAGTTCCGAACGGGTTTCTTCTTCGATATGTTGTGGAGCTTCAATTTCGGCTCATTTGACAGGCTCAAACTGATACGGTTCTATATCCTAACAGTAACACCTCAGGTCCACCCTCAACATTTGGTTCAATATTGGCATGATCCTTGCCTTCACTCTCAGCTTCGAATATTAGAAAGGGCACTCTATTTCTAGTACAATTTCACTGCCTGGTGAAGAACCACTATCACTTTGAACTTTGGTTGCCACATTTGGTTCTAAATCTGACATTCGACGGGAAATTTAGATGATTTCGCGCTGACTTGTTATCGATTGTTTTGTGTATTTATGTACACGTGTCGGAGTGTAGGTATGATGTTCGGAGGAAACAGCGAGAGCAAATCGTGTTCCTAAAATGTTGTCACATTAGGTCATGAGATTACGAAAAAAAATTTTGAAGGGAAAAATTAAGTTTTTAACTGGTAGAGTGGTTGATATATGTTCTAGAGAACATGCTTAAATGGATCCCAAAAATACAGGATGTTGAAATTTTCATGTCATGCCATAATCAGTAAGAATTTGAAAATTGCCATTTTAGACTCTATGAGCCTTAAGTATAGCTAAGGGGGTATTGGTTATGATATGTAATCACGGAATATGACAAAAACGTCTCATCATTTTACGCTTGAGTGATTTGGGGGCAAATTTTGTGAAAAATCACCAAAATATCGCAATGTGGTACGAGATTGACACGGAAGTAACAACACATTGGTACACCATGTGCCCCAAAATGCACTGACGAAGTAATAATTAGACTGGAAGAACATGTTCATGGCCTGTAGAGACCACTGTACTACCTGTGTCTGTGTCTGTTGTTTTGATCTGTGTGTTATTGAGATGTGTAGTAGTACAAGTAAAGGATGGTATAAGGAGCCACTAATTTCAATGTTAAGCTATAGAACAAGTAAAACCTGAGGAACTGAAGTTGTACATCTGGTGAGTAGTCTACTTTTATACAGTGAGGTGCTGATAGTCGTGATCGATTAATCGCCAGTAGTCGCGATTACACTTTGGAAGTTTGATTAATCGCTCTCAAAACCTAAGTTGCGATTACTGGACTAAAGCTAGCACTACACACAATCTGCTATTGAAAAATAGCCTAACCTATCAAAAACAACACTTAAGCAGTTTGTCAGCAAATATCGCAAACACAGGTTCTTACAATGCTACACTAGAACGATCATATTCTGCAAAAATTGGAGAGTCTTTTGAGAGGCCGTGCAGTTGCAGTGTCTTCTTTATACACCCCTTTTCTGACATATCATTTTCATTCATTTCTTCTATTGCAGGTCCAAACTGGTTGGCTGACTTTTGTAGTGTTCTGACAGCGGGACTGGGAAGAGAGATGCTGCTGAGCAATCTATGAGCTGCACTTGAACTGATCTACATCTGATGCAAGCCTAACTGCCGTGCAATGTTTAGTTCTGTGGGATTCTTGCCAGGTTTGCTTCTTGGTTTAAACCTTTGTAGATGGGCAAGAGCTTACAGTACCTTTGTATCTTCAGAGAATGCATCCAAACACAACCTTTGTGCCAAGTCCCACAAATTCTTCATATCTAAGTTTGCAAGAGGAATAGGTGCCACATCAGAAGGGGTAGGCATGTCACCAGTGCGGTTGGCATCAGCTGTACGAGCTGTGAAACCGAACCTGTTACCTGGCTTCAATGTTGTTGCACGCCTAGCAAACATATCTTTCCTTTTACCCATTAAAATATAACAATTTCCTAGTGACCTATTCTGGCGGTATGTTCTTTATTATTGCGGGCGGGTGGTTCGAGTGTTGGCTTACTGTATGTAGATTGGTTCGTTGTTTGGTTTTCTGTAGGGCTGGTACTCGCTGGTATTCATGTTCAAAGTGATGTTAAGGAAATCGACTGTTTTCAAGTTCGTTTGGACAGTGATTTTTAGTCCGCATGTATGGAAAATCTTGAATAGGGCTTTTCGTATTCTGTATGCTTTTCTGTATCCCTGAGCAAATTAATTAATGCTGGCCCATCGTCCCTGTATAGTCCCAAACTAGTGATGTCGGGGTTTTTCTCCAGTTTGTTCAAAATGAATAGCTCCACCAATTTACAAACTTCCGCTCCGTCAAATGCACCCATTGAGACGTGGAACTGGTTACCCGTGTCTCTCTTCTCCCAAGTCTTGCCCTTGTGATCATGAAGGAGAGATCTCCTTGGGTGCATGATAGTCTTGTATTCAGTATCACTGATTCTGGTGTATGCTTTGGCCCATGCTAGACATTTGTGTATGAGATCCTTGCTAATCGAGGGGTAAAAATCAACAATATCAAAGACCAGAAAGGTGAGACTGCTCTTTTCCTGTAAATTTTTAAACCATTCCAGTATGCTTGTGGTATGTCTGTGTTTATGCGGTCAAGCATGGCCTTGCTCACTCGTCCAATTTCAGGTTTTGTTGGGTTTATTAGCTTGCATTTTGTGTTATTTTGAGAAAAAAAAATTGTGGTTCTCGATTGTCACGAAAGCCGTTTTGGGTCCAGTTTTATTTATTTGGTAACCTATTTTTAATTTGTCAGCTAGACTTGTGTATTCATTGTCTATTTCGGTGGCGGTGTTGCAGTCCGCATATTTGTATTTCTGAGATATGTTTACAGTTAGCAACTCACCATATTCGGCGGGGTCCATCTTGTACATGTTCCTGGTTTTGTCCGCTTCCACGAAGATTTCTTTAGAGGATGTGTTGTTTTCTACGTCCTTCTTGAGGTTGGACAGGAACTTCTCAGTCACTTCCTTGAACCGAATGTTCTCGACCATTTCCTGCATATCGGACTCAAATGAGACCAACTCCGGGATTTGTGGTGGGACGCGTCTCGATTTTAGCCCGTATGCATCGGTGGTGGCGGTGTTGTCCTCGTCACGGCTGGTGTCACTCGTTCCGCATCGGTGTCAGTGTCGGCCAGGAAAAATAATGCTCCCCATCGCATCCGTTTATCAGCTTCTCTGTCATCTCTAGCAGTCTTTTCAAGTATTCTCTAGTTGATGGCAAAGGAATGTTCTTGCCCAAGTAGTTCATGTTGTATCGTTCAATACTAAGCTGTAAAAGCATGTACTGCTGTTAGTAAGTAGAGTGCTCAACCGAGGTTCAGGAGCCAAACTATAAAATATAGCTAAAATACTATCAACGGTGAGAGGGCTCAATACCGAAGTAGAGCATGATATATATTGATATATATATATATTGTAATAAACATTAAATTATTAAGAGTCCATTGCTAATCAGAGTTTCACTCTTGTACAAGTAGTTGTACAGCAATCGTCAGGCGTACTGATCTGTAATAAAGTATGAGTCGCTATTCCACGAACTACCATACATACATATATATATATATATATATATGTTTATATATATATATATATATATATATATATATATATTTATATATATATATATATATATATATATATATATATATATATATATATATATATTTATATGTATATATATATATATTTTTGTCAAGTTTAGAGGATAAATCTGTTCTTCGTCTGGACAAACATCATATTTCTTTACGCAGGTAGGCGTAGTCCCTCCATATATGATGGGCTGTAATTGTTGTACTCCCCAATCTTTACTCCTGTGAGTCCTGTCACTGTACCCATCCCAAATCCCTACCTTTCTCACCCCTCTGGAATCCATTTAACATTCAACTGTTAGACCACACTGCTACTACTGTAGTTGAACATTACTGTGGAGTAATTGCACACAAGAATAATCAAAACAGAATATTTTGGAAAACAACAGTCGATAATAAGTAGTTTATTATATAAACAGTATCAGTAAATGGAGCAACAATAAGCTGTAACAGAAACCAACAGGGTAGGATGCAGAGATATTTATATATTGAAAGCTTTTATTTAATGCAGTTTGGTGCCTTGAATCAGCAATTGCAGTTTTTACCTAAGTACCCAGTTTATTAATGTACTCTCATTAAGAATCTGGAGGGGCACAGCCACTATTTCGAGGGAGAGAATTAGAAATTGTCTTTGATTTTCATTGAGATAGCAGGGGCACTACGGCAACTTTGTAGTTTTAGTAGGAAAACAAGGCTATTTACATACACTTGTGAAAAGGCACCAAGGGGCATGGTTTCCAGAGAGAAAAAACATGTAGAATAGACAGAATTTTAAGAGCAACTTATTTTACAGTGGTTTTTTGAAAACTGTACATCAAAACCTTAACATTTCCTGCAGCTGCTCAATATTTACTGGCTCTTGGCACAAGTTTCGCTGGAGTTTTGGACAATCTTAGAGCCCTGACTTAGATGATAAAGTTGTAGGATGATCAAGAGGGCACCTAAGGCATTGAAAGGGTTAAAAGGCATACCGCAGTTGTTGCTATCAGTGATGGATGATTTTTAAGCTCATTACAGCAAGAGGTATTTTGCCATCCACCTGCTTCCTGACGTACATATTTTTACGTTCATTGAGTGTGTTTTGTTTGTTCTTCTTTCACCCTCTGTCTGTCTACATTGCTGGTTCTCTTTTCTTTCATCTTCCGCTGCAGTTTATTCTCCCCACAAAAAGTGGCTATAGAAAATTTAGGAGATACGGCTCAGTCCGAGTACAAGCATGGCTCATCTCTGAACACGGAGTCCAGTGGTAGCGATAGTTACAGGGACATTTTAACCAGTCATAAGTAAGTTTCCCTTTGTTTTATTTTAAGCAAGGTTTTGTCAGCTGGCAACATATTATCTATGTTTTATTCTTTTGTAAAACAATTCAAAAAGAAGAAACTGACTGGGAAAAGTAAATGCAATGTATTGAGACAAGTTATTGGATAATCCCAAACTGAATGTTTACTTACCATAAATGTAACTTGTTGAAAGGTAACGCTGTGTCTTGGTAACGACATTGTAAACTATCTCAGGTTGTAAAGGATTGGGAAGGTTAATAGAACTCGATTTGGGGTGGGGGTGAGTGGAGGAGGGGTGGGCGGCTAAAATAAGCTGCTTAAACGATATGATCTTTAAATTTACAATATAAACAGTTGACTGTACTGAAAACTGCACAGTGCATTTTAAAGTAGACCTCTATCTATTTCTTGCTGTAAAGCAGAACTGTTTGTGACCTTGTGTTGAGTTTGTTTTGATCTCATCTCCCTTCATGTAATGAATAGGGAGATGAGATATTGTACTACACCCCACATCAAAAATGTGAGTGAGTGAGTGTGCATGTGTATGTCTGTGTGCGTGAGTGAGTGAGCAAAACTAAGTATGTCGCAAACTCCTCCTAGACCCCAAGTCCTGTCGAGTTCAAGCTTGGTGGGTGGGTGCCTGACCATGTTAACTCATGCCTGCGTGATTGATGACGTCAAAGAGGTCGAAGGTCAAGAAATCTAAAAATGAGTTTTTAGCCATTTTCTGCATGCCAACTTGTTGGACAAAGGCATTAAACCACATTATATGTAAACAATGAAGAGACAAAGATTAAAACAAGACAGATTTAGCTGTTAAGGCTTGTAGTTAACAGGTCAATTGAGTTAAAGTTAAAATTGGTCTAAATTGTGCAAAAGAGTGTGTCCTAGACTGTTAGTCCGATCAGGTTCAAACTTGGTGGGTAGGTGCCTGACCATGTACTGTAACTCCGGGATTTGTGGTGGGACGCGTCTCGATTTTAGCCCGTATGCATCGGTGGTGGCGGTGTTGTCCTCGTCACGGCTGGTGTCACTCGTTTCCGCATCGGTGTCAGTGTCGGCCAGGAAAAATAATGCTCCCCATCGCATCCGTTTATCAGCTTCTCTGTCATCTCTAGCAGTCTTTTCAAGTATTCTCTAGTTGATGGCAAAGGAATGTTCTTGCCCAAGTAGTTCATGTTGTATCGTTCAATACTAAGCTGTAAAAGCATGTACTGCTGTTAGTAAGTAGAGTGCTCAACCGAGGTTCAGGAGCCAAACTATAAAATATAGCTAAAATACTATCAACGGTGAGAGGGCTCAATACCGAAGTAGAGCATGATATATATATATATTGTAATAAACATTAAATTATTAAGAGTCCATTGCTAATCAGAGTTTCACTCTTGTACAAGTAGTTGTACAGCAATCGTCAGGCGTACTGATCTGTAATAAAGTATGGGTCGCTATTCCACGAACTACCATAAGCATTAAGGCATTAAACCACATTATATGTAAACAATGAAGAGACAAAGATTAAAACAAGACAGATTTAGCTGTTAAGGCTTGTAGTTAACAGGTCAATTGAGTTAAAGTTAAAATTGGTCTAAATTGTGCAAAAGAGTGTGTCCTAGACTGTTAGTCCGATCAGGTTCAAACTTGGTGGGTAGGTGCCTGACCATGTACTGTAAACTTGATCTTTGGTGATTGTCTAAATGTCATAGGTGAAAGGTCAAATACCCAGAAAGTGTAGCCATTTTCTGCTTGTCAGCACGTTGGAAAAAGTCATTAAACCACAAATATGTTGACTATAATGAGACAAATTTTAAATTAGAACTTATGCAGTTGTTTAGGGTCAAGGTCAAAGTTCATTGTAGATCCATTCCATCATAAAAGAGATGAGTACCATAGATTGCCATCTTGTCTTATGTTTTAATCGTAATAGATGCTAAGATCCCATAACAAGGGAGTTTATTAGGCAAGTTTCAGGAGAGATATGATTGATAAAGATGGCTACCTTCAAGGTATGCAAGGAATTAAGATGACTAATGAAGCAATCCATGGCAGAATGAAGGTGAGATGACAAAACTATTAATTAATGGATCATTCAACTGTCAATTTGAGTATAGTTTCATTAGTTTAATGTACGTTTAATTGCTTTGTTCAAGGGCTGTCCTAACATGTTAGTGTTTAATATCATGAGATGCAAGGTTAAATTGCGACTAACATGCAACATCATGTAACATGTTGAAAATTTCAAGTTTCATTGCTTACACTACATTTCGTTTTAATAGAATGTTGAGTGAAACTACCCACTGCTGTAGTGGATGAAACATTTGGTGTTTAATCCACAAGCTCCAGCTCATTCATTGGGGCTTAAATTTCAACTCCTACCCAGATCCCAACGAAGAGAGTAAGTGACGGCTGCTCTGTAATGCGACAATAGCATAAGAGACGGTGGTATGAACAGACCTTATGGGGAAAAAGTTAACACATCATTTAATGAAAGTGAAAATATTCCCCATCTTGGTGGGGTGGAATTCATTTCCCCTGTGGGTTGTATAACAAAAGAGAAATCTGTAAGCAACAATGATTATTAATGCATCTTTGCGTGATTGATTACTAATCCATCTTTGCGTGATTGATTATTAATCCATATTTGCATGATTGATTATTATACAAATATTGAATGGTTATGAGTGCAATAGTGCAAATATTTCATGAGTTGAAAGATGGAATGTTCCATTCAACGGGGCGCAGCAGAGTTGAATGGAACAAATTACATCTTTCAACGAATGAAATATTTGCACTATTGCACGAATGGAAACCATTCATCATTTGTTTTATACAACATATTATATTAAGATGGGTAAAATGCACTCATGCAACCGATTGTTTTGAACAGACAGGTTTCTCTGCTCTCTTACCATTGAAAAAGTGCTACCAAAAAAGTATAACTCATGGTTCTATTTCATAGAGTGGAATAGAGCGGATTTTGCATGCAATCAACAAGCAATTGACCAATCAAATGACCAGACTACAATTAGGTGTTGTATAATAATCCATATTTGCATGATTGATTATTAATCCATCTTCTTTCTGCTTAGACGTTGAAGGACAGCGTAGTAAAATCAGAGGATTCCGTGAAGAGACTGTTAGCAGAGATCAAGATGCTAGGTCAAAGGGTCGTTCAATCTCATAAAGCCGTACAGAAGGAGGAAGAGCCAGGTACATTTTCAAGTTTCTTCCTTTGGGTTTGGTACGTTGAGAGTACAAGATGGATATGATGCTCGCATTGTATAAAATTATTGGTAGCAGTATGCTGGAGACAATGGGTTGTAGGACTATTGTTTGCGAGCGGGTCACAGATATGGTCATGTGCGAAGAAAGTTGGAATGAATTTCAAAACTAACCAATGAGTCTGTCTTGCGTACAAAGATTTACTTCCCTGCTAAATCAACCCGAGCGCGTTTAGCAGGAGTGTCAAGCATAAATCAGGGACGTTTAAATTTGCTTAAAATGTTCTATTTATGGTAGTTCACAAGCGAGAATGTTACCTAACTTATATGGAATTGATGCCAAGTTTTTGTATTGAATGAGTGCAGTTGTTAAATTTTTTGTCCCTGCCATCCCCACCCCACCCCCAGAAAAAGTATCCCTAACCGTGATGGAATATCACTTACAATAGTAATATTCAGTCTTACCGAAGGCGAAGGAGTACAACAGAGTTGAGGAGAGTGGAATTTTCCGAAGGTTAAAGTGTCACTGTTCCCCTGACCAACATGGGAATGATGCTAACTTTGTTAATTAAGGCGAGGATAACAGCTAGGTACTTGACTCCATAAAGAACTCTGCCATGTGGGTGTATAGAACAGAAAAATATAGTCATACAATTACCGACTGAAACACCCGTTCATATAGAACTCGGACATGTGGGTGTATAGAACAGAAAAATATAGTGATACAATTACCGACTGAAACACCCCTTCATGAAATTACACCCTTCATATAAATCACAA
Source organism: Apostichopus japonicus (assembly GCF_037975245.1). Lineage (NCBI taxonomy): Eukaryota > Metazoa > Echinodermata > Holothuroidea > Aspidochirotida > Stichopodidae > Apostichopus > Apostichopus japonicus. Next base: position 19,818,911 of record NC_092574.1, read on the forward strand.
ATTAGGGAATACTAGAATTATAGCATTAGGAAATTCTAGAAATTAATTCTAGATATCTCTTTTCACATCTTCAAATGACAATTTCAATCCCAAAGTTCGGTAAGCTTCAGGTCGCTGTCACTGTTTCACCAACTCCCGTCTTTTTGGCCACTTTCTCTTTAGGCCAGCACCCCTTGCCTCTCTTGCTCCGCTGATGATTGTCGAGAACTGCAGGGTACAAAATATGTTAACTAGTATTTTGTCTAAATACATGCTCTGGAATTATCCCAAGGGTATTTGTAAGACGAACCCTAATCACAGTGAATCTTCCTGTAGATGTGAATTTCCCTTTGTTATATTGAAAACGCATAACACATAATAACATAAATAATTACATAAACCCACCACCAAGTCCTAAATAATCACAAGGCTCCCAATTCTATAATGTCCCCACTAACTGCTCCAATACAACACTTACTATATGCATACTATCTCTACCCCTAGGGCAGCTTCAATGGCCAGGATTATTCTAGAACATAATCTATGTATCTAAAATATCATGCCATACCCCAAGACACAATTCTCCTCTCAAAAGTGATCCCTGATTGCATAATCTTGTAACACATATTACTAAGTATTATTGACATATCCCCTAGGCTAGAGCCAAAGTTACCTAGGTCAGGATACAAACCCCCACAATAACAGTGACACATCAATAAGCAATGAATAGAATAAATAATTCTAATACCTTGAAACATCATTCCCCACATTACAAGAATAAATAATGTGACTTACTTCACTGGGCTTTGACTTGCTCTCCAGGTACAGACTGGCGCCACGATACATCCACACAGAACCGGTTACTGGTCAAATTAACTCAGGTGGTGACAATAAATAATATATGCTTTTTTGCATATAAAATGTTGGCCTCGCAGGCTAAGCTTCAAGCATCTCAACAAGCCTGAATACAACTTAGTGCCCTCACAGGGTCTTACTACAACAGCAATAATAACCACACACCACGCCCACAGAGGACACAGCCAGTCTTGTACAACTGTACCTTTCAAACCCTGGGAGTCAAGTGAGGAATATTCGCCAACTCTGAAATGAATGCATACCATGTACTGCTCAAAACAATACATAACACAAAACAAGACACAGACAAGACAAATATACAGGACACATAGGGATAAAGCTACTACCTTCAAGGCAGGTTCAATCTAGCTTGTGCCAATCAGAGTCACTCAAGTGATACATAAGGCAATACAATAGGGACTTGTATCTGCTGTGACATAAAGAATACATCAAGTTTATTTACTTCGTCCTCAGATTTAGTGTAAAGTATTTTTTTTGGGGTGAATATTGTAAGGATAACAAGCTCGTTCCTTTTTTCCTAGAACTGAATAAGTATTCACGCAAAGCAAATTGCTCTTTTTACCCATCATCAAAGTAGCTGTGCAGTTACTAGTGTATTGGAAACAATATTATACCTGCCATAAGTTTCGCCATATGCTACTGTGCATTATTTTTTTTGGGGGGGGGGGGTGGTTTCCCTTAAATTGTATGTGCATTGTGTCACGTTTGTTTTGACAAATAAGGCTTTGTTCTGTGCAGTGATAATCTTTTCCTATAATCCCAGAGATATAAATATAAATATATTTAGAGGAAAATCTTGAAAAAGGTTGTAACAAAATTAATGCCGGGTCAGGCCAGATCTTTCTGGAAACCCTACACGTAATGAGATTAGGAGAGAATTGGTCTGGGAGGATGGGAGAGGGGGGGCTGGTTTTAGTGGAATATTTAGGAACATTGCAGTTATTGTGTGTTGTTCTCCATCTCAATTAAAGACCTGTTATTTATGTGTAAATTAACACCTAGTTACTTAGTATTTTGCTGTTTGGATGCAGCCAGGGGTGGGACCTAGATTCCCCATCTCTTAGATTTTGTCTGTAACCCCACCAAAACACATATCCAGTACCACTAAACCCACTCCGAACTCTGTTGCTCCATTTACCCGAGCGAATCTTGCTATGAAATTGACTGACTTGCTACACAAGTGCAAAGATACTGGGTATTTTTTTTTCCATTAACAGAAACTCTAGTGTTATCATCAATATAATGATAAACAAAATGGAGAAACTTTCAGCACATGTATTCAAAATAGTAAACACTTACTTATTGCCTCCACTCCACCCTCCAGTTTAATATTCTGGCTTTGCTTTCTTATTATGTGCAGGTTTGAGATGTAGTACATTTCTCCATCCGTGTTATTGTCAGATAATGAAATGAGAATGAGAATTAATAAAATTGTAAAAGAAATGTTTCCTTTCTCGAAAGCATGACTTCATATCCGTCACTTCTTCAGTATCTACCTAAATGAAAAATGTAGGCTGAATTTTAGACACAATAATGTCGTAGTCCACCAGAACAAGGTTAATTTGAGATTTTACACTCACACACTGCTGATCCAGTTCCAAGCTATTCACTGTTAAAATATGCTAGACCTCCAATATGTTCCTTTAAAGGCTAACTTGATGATGTTATCAGCTCTTCTAGAACAGGCTTTAATGTTAATGTTAAGTTTTGTTAACCCATTGCTTTTAAAATTCTCACTCAACCAAAGCATGTTCCTTTAACTTGATATTAAAACAATAACACCCTTGCACCCATTGAAAGAAAATTAAACACCATCTATCCAAAAGTTGACAAATTTGTACTACCACTGTAAACATGTCATTTGAGACAGGTAAATATCTTTTTGTGATTTTGTGCTGGATCTGAGGAACTCAGCTAAATGGTAAAAGTATTAGACTAAATAGTCTTGTCACTCTAAACCGATGAACCTCGGCAAATTAATGGTCGTTCCCTTACAAATTAAAAGTGGCATAAAAAATCCAGCCTGGTCTGATAGCGCTGTTTTTCAACCGTTCACAACAAATTAACTGAGGTTTGTTAAACTTTGTTTCTAAAGTCATCTTTTTTATGAATTTTTCCTTCATGTCTTTCCATTGTAATATACCTTGTAAATCTATTGCAATCAAAAACTTTTACATTTTTTTTTTACATTTTATAATAATATTCTGTAACTACTGTAGTTGATACAACAATACTAGACATTTCACTAGTAGATGGGTTATAAATAAAAAAATAAAAATTTGACATTTCTGACATTACATAAGTTAGGGAAATCATTAAATGTTCTTAGATCTCTGTCTGTGGCTCTGACTCCCTCCCACCAAGAAAGTGTTAATCCCCCACCCCCTCCTATCACCCAAAGCAATCCGTTTTCGCCCTTAAAATTATTGGCTATCGTTGACTCATTCGAGTCTTCAAATGTAACATGCATGATCTACACTTTATGCAGAGTTCTTACGTCTACATGGCTTGTGTATTCCTATCTAGTAATTTTCTTTCATACTCTTTTATGGACAGAACCACCTATGGTGTCCACCATGAAACAGCTCCCCGAGAGACCTCCAGAAGACTTAAATTTGGAAGAGACTTGGGAAGATGACGAAACATCAGACAGAGACAATAAATTGGAATCCCAAGCCCCTGTAGCCGATTCAGATCCCTACTCTAGTCTCATTATGGACATGAAAGCCTCCATCTCACCTCCGAGTTAAGTACAGTCTAACTCTTACCAGATCAGGAAAGGCTTACCAGACGATAACCTCCTGAAGGCAGAAGAAGACAGAAAAGTTTGTTCCAATTCTGGTAGCGACGTGCCGAACGCTTCATCGATCCAAAATGACAAGCTGATGGAAGTTTCCCCCGAAGGGATTAGAAATAGGACTAAAGTTGAAGAAGAATCGGAAAGTGATTCGATCCAGCTACCAGAAAGACCTGCCGGTCTCAAACTTTCAGGATCACAAACTTTTTGAGCCACCGATGTTGCAGCTTCTTAAAAGATATATTTATTATTATTATTTGTTTCATCACATATTATTACAAGGTGAACAAGACAATAAAAGTACAAATGAGTAAAAAATGTGAAAGGAAGTCAACTAAGAAACCCTTTTGGGCTTAATCGAATATATATATATATTTATATATATATATATATATATATATAAATGAAAATCGTAATGAGTTGGAAAATCAAGAACAGTGAAAAAACTTTCAGCCTCCACCGGGATTCGAACCACGGGCCTCCCGCTCTGTACGCGGACACCCTAACCACTAGGCTATGGACGCTGATTGTATGTCCAGAGGTTCGAAACCGGTAAGGAAGATCGTAATTCCACTGTAGGCGTTTGTCACCTATATCGAACAATACTAGTTCTGTTTTTGGTGACATATTTTGCCCTACTCTAGAGATCAAACATGATGCTATCCATCTCGAAAATCATTTGTGATTCCTAAAGCCGGATCTCGAAAGAGATACTTTGAACAGACTTTATGTTAATGCAATGGAGGTAAACGACAAAGGCAAATGAATATATATTCATTTGCCTTTGTCGTTTACCTCCATTGCATTAATATAAAATATATATATATATATATATATATATATATATATATATATATATATATATATATATATATATATATATATATATATATATATATATATATATAAACTGTATATATATGTAAGCTTTTCTACTTCTTTTTTTGTATCACAATGTGTGTAAATATTGAAGCACTAAGATATGCAGTATTTTTTCCTTGAAATAGCAAGAGATATAATAGAGAACACTGTTATGGAAGCTGTACTAAAAACTCTTGAAAAAACTGCTCTCCTAAATTTTAAGGAATAGTTTGGCAGAATTTTTTTCTGGGGAAATCTATCTTTATTTCATGCATAGTCTTGATTACTTCTGCAATACCATAAGACCATCTCTGCCCTGCACCTAAAAATACTGGGTTTTTTATTCTCTCTTGCATGTTTTCAAAAGTGCCCTTCTTAAGGGTATCATGTTGAAAATTTTCTCATATTTACAGATGGAAATTATGAAGTTATGTCAATTGAGGTCATCAGCGGCCAAAATACAAAAACCTTGTAGTCTAGTTTAGTGAATATCTGTAGCATCGGTAAAATGTCATAATTAGGTGGTAGGTCCCCCTCACTGAGCATTACACTTTGAGCAGTTCTGTTAAGAGGTCAAATGTAAATTGGAATCATCAGCTGCCAAAAGCCTGAAATCCTTGTCGACATCAAAATCAAAGCTGCGATTATCCTCATGCTCAGAAATGTACAAGAACTGAATGTTCTATGAAGAGGTCAAAGGTCACTTAGGGTCAAATTCTCACCACCTTGATCAGGCACGTATCCAGGGGGCGTTGGGGGCGCACGCCCCCCAGGTAAGAAATAGAGGCGAGAAAAAAGAGAGAAGAAAAAAGGGAAAAAGAGGGGAAAGAATGGGAGGAAGGAAGGGAAAAGGAAAAGAAGAAATAGAGGAAATGGAGAAAAGGCGGGAGTAGAAAAAAGGGCAAGCAACTGGGGAGAGAAAAAAGAACAGTGACATAATTACAGGGCTGATCCCTATTATACACATAGGGTAGCCAGTGAAGGATCGATGATTTTGGAAGGGGTGTGCGCCTCACCCTACCCCTTACACCGACAACTCCATTTTGACGTATTCATATTTCCTCTCTCACTAATATATATATATATATATATATATATATATATATAAACAATTGTACAATTGTGCTATGAAACCAACTGTGGCTGGTCTGGAACTCGACCGAGTCGTCGGGAACACGATGCATTTCGGTATTAGACCAGGATCTATATGATCCGTAACTCATACAATGAATCTAAAAATAAATTCGGCATGTGATTGGAGAATTGAGCACATCTCCTGTGAATATCATGTAGTGCGTGGGGGGGGGGGCAGGCGGACGCACCTATCACTTCTTGAGATTGTTCCAATCTGCGTGAAGATGCCCCACCACCCACAACCCCTACGCCCCACCCCTCTTATCACTTCCCGATGGGTTACAAAACATAAACAATAACCTTCGCCCGTAGTACCAAAACCTTGACAAAATCCGGCAACACACCACTTCATCAATAGATAAAGAGTCTAGTGATCGGGCTGTGTATTAGTGATGCTAGAGGTGGTGCATATGGCAAGCCCTTTTAACATTTACCTCGCAATTAGACTTAAGTCGAATACATTTCACTTAAGTGGAATACATTCTACTTAAGTGAAATGTTATTCCACTTAAGTAAAATGTATTCCACTTAAGTGGAATTCAATATCCCTTAAGTAGAATTCCATTTCTCTTAAGTGGAAATGGACATTTCTATTTCACTTAAGTGGATATGCCTCCCACTTAATTGGAATTGTATTTCACTTTAGTGGAAATGCATTCCACTTAAGTGGAATTGTATTTCACTTAAGTGGACTTAAGTGGAATACATTTCCACTTAAGTGGAATAACATTTGTATTTCACTTAAGTGGACTTAAGTGGAATACATTTCCACTTAAGTGGAATAACATTTCACTTAAGCTAAATAGCCCATCTATTTCACTTAAGTGGATTACAATTCCACTTAAGTGAAATGCATTTCCACTTAAGTGGAATTGTATTCCACTTAAGTGGAATACAATTTCACTTAAGTGGAATAATATCTTTTGCTCGTCAATTTCACTTAAGTGGAATTCTATTCTGCTTCAGTAAAATATAATTCCACTTAAGTGGAAGTGTTGATATGTGGCTTATATATAAATACAATTTAGGGTAATGTTCATCGTAACGCATTCAATTGCTCAACACATATGATGATGTAGTCGATCCTCGTTGCACGTGTACATCATGGCTATGGCTAATCATTCACATCTAAACATTGCTGGAATGCGATCAAATAATTGTTGTTGTTAGAGACAATTCGAAGTGTTGTTTCCTCACTTGCGCAGGGGAGCAATCAGTATGATGCACAACAGAGGCGACTTACATTAACATAGGCAGTATTCGTAACTTTTTAGATAGTGAAACTTTTGACGAAATAAAAGATTCCATCCAAAATAAAAAAAAGTAATAGTTCTCTTGCCCTTGTCAATGCGTTTTCGGCTGTAGCTCCAACCACTTGTAATGTATTTGCCATGGCTTTATTTTGGTAATGGTATTCGTCAGGTACCAGGTCAGGTACGTACGTACTCACCTTGCACGGATGTTAAGTGCTAGCTAGATCCCGATGGACAGCCGATATTCATTGTGCACATATCGACACCACGTACGTACACGTATCGCGGCAAGTTGTTTATAATGGCGCGCAAAGTCATGGGCAAAGTTTGGCGTTGAATGTACTAGCCAATCACGTTCCACTTAAGTGGAATAGACTAGCCAATCACATTCCACTTAAGTGAAATAGACTATCCAATCACATTTCACTTAAATGGAATGCATTTCCACTTAAGTGAAATAGAAAGGACATTCCACTTAAGTGGAATTGTATCCACTTAAGTAGAATACAATTCCACTTAAGTGAAATGCATTTCCACTTAAGTGAAATGCATTTCCACTTAAGTGAAATACAATCCCCTTAAGTGAAATAGATTTAGCTTAAGTAAGATGCAGTGACAAGTTGATAAATTCAGCTTAAGTAAAATACAATTAAGCTTAAGTGGAATGGTATTCCACTTAAGTGAAATAGAATTCCACGTAAGTTAAATAGTATTCTGCTTTAGTGATATTGAATTCCACTTAAGTGAAATGTATTCGACTTGAGTCGAATTGCGAGGTAAATGTTAAAACGGCTTGCCATACGTGCACTGACCTAAATGGAGTGTAACCACTCCCGATTTTGCAATTTCCCAAGATCAGGCCCGAAAAATCCCAAGAAATACCAAGAACACTGTGCTGTATGGATTTCTAGCAATATCCAGCGATATCTAGGGATGAATATCCCAAGATCTTACCTAAACTGAAGGCAGATAGAAAATCGAAACCTTCAGTGTACTGAACTTGAAACTGTGCGTCTTTCGAAATGAAAAGAATGTGGGGAATTGCACAATAAACAAATCAAAGTTATTTATTTCAGTCTCATTTCAATTATTCGAATTTGTTAAGCAAACAGCAGATATCACATCATATAAGTGAGCATGAAAATGGCGTTCCAGGATGAACAGCCTTCAAACCATGGGCGCAGATCCTGGTGCGGACAGCGGGACGCGTCCCCATCAACTTTTTCAGTAGTGGGGACATGATATACCGTGTCCGGTGTCCCCACCTATTTTTCTTGACCAATAGCTGCATTTCAAGTTTCCCTGTATTGAACTTTAGCGCAGTTAGATCCAGCCCAGCCCCCCGGTTCCTACGCCCTTGCTAACCACTGCGTCACAGCAACTGTTGAGAAATAATGCTAATTTTTTCTTCAAAATGGAACGGAGGGTGATGTTCAAAAATGCTGTAGCCTACTTGTAAACAGGATAACTCAACACGTACACCTTTATTGAACTTCATATTTCAAATGGTCAAAAAATTGGCATTATTTTCAGTGATTAATACTACATGACTACAGGTTTGGCAGTAACTTGTGACAATGTTTCATAGTGAAAATAAAACAATGTCATGTAACTCATTAATTATTAAAGGGGTGGCAGAGCTGCTTTTCTTGCTCAAATTGATCAAAGAAGATGTCCATGTGCTCATACATAGAGCATCTGTATGTCTTTATTTCACATAGGAAGACTGTTCTCTCTGGGTATTGAAACATTTTGGAATATAAATTCTACATTTTTGAGTCCTTAAAAGATCTTAATTTTTTTGATTGCCTTGTTGCTAAAGTAATGGTCAAGGCAACGTTTCCTGAATCTGCATAGCTCATTTCGCGGAGCGGTTGAAAACTATTAATATACAACAATTAACCAGTTAAAACAACAGTATCAGGCAGTATTTTATCACCCTCCGTTCCATTTTTGAAGAAAAAATTACGATTAAAACATTGAACACTTCTATCGCTTAGCATACAATTTCCGAGGAAACAACACCGTGAAACTGGAGAACATTTATGAATAAGAAAGGTTTGATTTGACTGGTTTGAAATAACGTATGACTGGCAAGATGCGTCGAGCGCTCTCTATCGGCCTCTTTTTTGGTCAGTTTGCAACTTCAGAGGAACAATAGAAACCCGAAAAAACTTTTAAAACGAACAAAGGATTCACAAACCTTTGTTCTGCCTAAAAGATAAGCAGAATGAAAATAAAATAAAACTGTTAGCAAACTGCTTATCCACTAGAGAGCCTGTGTAATAGAATGTGTAAAAGTTTCGATCCTAGCAGGATCTTCAGAGGCTAAAAAAATAAGATAAGCAGAAAGTTTGGTTTATTGTAGATTTGTGTGCACGGAATTAGCCCGATTGATACGGGGAAAGGTGATTAATTTGCTCTAGGTGGGTTATGGTGCGGTTATCTATAATTCTTCCGAAAATCTTACCTAAGGCTGGGAGGAGACTAACTGGTCGATAGTTTTGAATTTTGGTGCGGTCTTTACTTAGTTTCGGTATTAAAATCTTTTTGGCGGATTTCCATGGGGTTGGGAAATAACCCAGTGTAAGGAGTTCGTTAAATAGTGGGAAAATATGAGAGTTAATGAATATCGGAGGGGAGTTTTTAGGCATTTGGTCATTTTTGTTGTCAGGACCAGTGGAGGATGCATGTTTTAGTGGCACTATACCAATTGTTTATATCTATTTTATTGAGCAGAGGGATGTTTTTGTTGAGACATCCTAATGGGTTGGTGTTAAAGCTTGTTGCATTACTGATAATTGTACGGTCTATTTCGTGTTTACAGCTGATATCGTATGGGGGGGGGGGGGGCATCGTAGATATTGAATATACCTTTAAAGTACGATTCAATTAGCTTTATTTGAGTTTTTGTCTTGAGTTTTTGTGATGAGGTTACCTACGTTATCTCTAAGGCCTTGGTCTGTTTTACCTGTGTTTGGTGTTGTAATGGGGTTAATGATTTTTTTTTTAATTTTCCAAAAGTGTTTCGGGTTTTTATCATTAATGATTAAATCGCAGTTGTTTTGGACGCGGTTTTGTTCATCCGCCAATATTTGTCTGTCTATTGCTATTTAAGTTGGTTAATTTGGGTTTTTAGAGTTGGGTCTCGGGAGATGATATAAGTTCTACGTAGGCGACGTCTGAGTTTCATAAGTGTAAGAGTATTCTTATTTATTTTTCGTTTTCTGTTTTGTTTTTAAGGGACAGTGTCTTTTGAAAGTATAGAAGATATGATGGGCAACGCTGTCACAGTAATTGTCGATGTAATTTAGCTCGTTGTTTTGGTTGTTGTATTTTTGGGAGTTTGTTTTATTGTAATTATACGTCAATTCGTTATTTGGTATGCAGTTGAGGTTTATGTCTAGCTCAAAAACGAGTGGAAAATGGTCACTGATTTAGTCATCTTCTATGATTTGTATCGAATGTGTTTTAGTTGCGAGGTGATTTGAGGTTATATGGGTAATCAAGTAGTTCTGTAATATTGTTTATTGGGTTCATCCTAGGTTTGGTATTTTGGTTAATTATCGTTAAGTTGTATTTATCACATATTTCTAAGAGAGACTTGCCTTTTTCAGAAAAAATAATGTGGTGGGCATTTACTAGGAGTTTTTTTTTATTAGAACATTTTTTTTTTATTATATCGGTGGATATGGGCTCATTTGGGGGACTATATATAATCATACCACGAAAGTGTCCATTAGCTATAGGTTGCATTGAGGGTGTGTTATACTTGCGTCAAATGGCGTACCATGGAAGGGGGAGGGGGGGGGGGTTGGGTGGTCTATCTGGCAGTGGCGGAGCGTCCATACAGTCAGGGGGCGGATGCCCCCTGACGGACTCAAATTGACTGCTGGCGCCCTTTTCAGCTTTTTACCACTTTTTATTTATATGCGATTATTGACGTTTTTAATGCGCTCTCATCGACCTATTGACATTTGTCACATTTTTTGGCGATGACACCTATTTATTCTTCATTTATCTGCATATTAGCAAGGCCCGGAAAGGGTCATTTCCGGCGATCTAGGGAGCATCTTTATTCAAAAATTTCTCTACGCTCCGCACCAACCCGTGGTGGCGCTCCGCTTAGATAGTGTCGAAAGCGCCCCTACAGACCATCCTCGCCCCCTCGACCAATACCCCTAGCTCCGACACTGCAAAAGACCCGATAGAAATACGTATTCTTTATAAGTGCACAATTTTGAAAAACCCCTCTTTTCAGCCCCCTCTCTTGTCCTCTCTGAAACACCCATCAACATTGAAATAAGACGTGGAGTAGAAGACACCCTTGTCTTTGTTATACACAAATTTCGTGTAATTATCTGACCGGGAAAGTCTTGTTGTTTATAGGCCTATGATTTCTATAGTTTTTCATAAATCATATATCAGGTTTTTGTGCCCCCCCCCCGCACGCCCCCACACAACACCCAATTCCAAAATAAACTTCAGATTCGTAATCAGCGTGTCGCGAACTACCAGAAAAGATACACATTTATCGCCTTTGCGACAAAAAGTTTTGTCACCTAAAAAACCGTAAGGGGTACGGTACCTCTTGCAGTTTCTTGCCAAACTTGACCCATTTATTCATAAATGTCAAGATAAAACTCAAGATGACAAACAAAGGTTTGATTTGACTGCTTTGAAATCACGTATCACTGGCAAGATGCGTCGAGCACCCTCTTATGACACTTATTTCGCTCAGTTTGCAACTTCAGAGGAACAATAGAAAACCGAAAAACTTTTAGGGACATTTAGGAAATTTGGTGTGCAAATCCCTAATAATTTTATTAGAATTGATAATACTATTGTTTATGACAAAAAGCTTTTACGACGCCGGTTTACTGTTTGTTAGGGATATGTTTTTGCTAGATGGGAAGCAATTGTCCAAATAATGCTTTTCTGACCAGTCTTCTACATTGTTAAGCTATTGTATGCTTTATAGAAGACTTCCTTTCACATTGTATATTTGCACGTGAAAAAACAAAATAAATCAAATCAAATAACTAATAATTATTTCTAAACAGTTACTGTGGTTAGTGTTATGTACTTAGAAGGTAAGACAAACTCTCTGTCTAGAATTCAACTCCCAGAGGATGTATTGTTTTGGTATTTCTTTTCCTCATTTTGCAGTTAAAATATTAGAAAAGCCTATCATTTCTCAATTTACAGTTACTGTGGCGAAGTTGTTATGTTGTATAATTTTGCATATTTATTATTGTATTGTACAATGAAATTGTCAATAAACTGAAAAAAAAATGAGACATACTCCTTGTCTTGAATTCAAACACCAGAGGATGCATTTGATTTTCTATTTATTTGCCTTCTAATGTTGTGAAGAATAAATATTAGAAACGAGTATTAAATCTCAACAGTTCTCGTGGCGCAGTTGGTAGTGCTCTGGACTGGAGAGACAGACAAACTCCATGTCTCCGGTTCGAACCCCAGACAGAGCATTTTATATTTTTGCTCTTTTACTGATTCCATTCTGGACTTTGAAGTTTAAATATTAGAAACGAGCATTAATTCTCAACAGTTCTAGTGGCGCAGTTGGTAGTGCTCTGGACTGGAGAGACAGACAAACTCCATGTCTCCGGTTTGAACACCAGACAGAGCATTTTATATTTTGCTCTTTTACTGATTCCATTCTGGACTATGAAGTTTAAATATTAGAAACGAGCATTAATTCTCAACAGTTCTAGTGGTGCAGTTGGTAGTGCTCTGGACTGGAGAGACAGACAAACTCCATGTCTCCGGTTCGAACCCCAGACAGAGCATTTTATATTTTTGCTCTTTTACTGATTCCATTCTGGACTCTGAAGTTTAAATATTAGAAACGAGCATTAATTCTCAACAGTTCTAGTGGCGCAGTTGGTAGTGCTCTGGACTGGAGAGACAGACAAACTCCATGTCTCCGGTTCGAACCCCAGACAGAGCATTTTATATTTTTGCTCTTTTACTGATTCCATTTTGGACTCTGAAGTTTAAATATTAGAAACGAGCATTAATTCTCAACAGTTCTAGTGGCGCAGTTGGTAGTGCTCTGGACTGGAGAGACAGACAAACTCCAACTTCATGTCTCCGGTTCGATTCCCAGACAGAGCATCATGTCTGCGGTTCATGTCCAGACAGAGCCTTTTACTTTTCTACCCTCTGGAGGGAGTGGAAGTATAAATATAAGAAACGAAGTTTCTCCAGAGGGAACCAAAATGGTGTAATTGGTTATTCCATCGTTCAGTAAGCGATTGGTTTGGATTGCATCGGTTCAAGTCCCAGGTGAGTATTTGCAAAAGGAGTTCTGACAAGTGGATAAGGTGAATCCCGAAGGTGGGCGGCCCCCCTCCTGACAGGTGGGTAAGGTGAGTACCAAGGTGAGAGGGGGTGAGAGGGGGTGAAGGTGTGGACAAGGTGAGGTCGCCACCCCCTCTCCCTGACAAGGTAAAGGCGCGGACAAGTGGAGATCGCCGCCACCCCTCCCCCTGACAAGGTTCACGCGCGGACAAGTGGAGTTCGCTGCCACCCCTCCCCCCCTGACTAGCCAATCGGTAGTCAGGGGGAGGAGAAGTGGAGAAAATGTTTTACAAAAACGACTAAGTCCAAACAGCAGGATCTTTAAATATTTGTAAAGCTTTAGAAACCAGAGACCCACCTACTGGTCTAGTGGTAAAGACTTTTGCTTTTGCATCTCAAGGTCCCTGGCTCAAACTCAACCTCTGCTTTTCCTTTTACAATACTCATGTAAAAGGAAGAAAAAAAAAGGAAGAAAAAAGAGTGATACTTTGAAATAACTTCTTTTTTTTAATGACAAATCAGTTCATGGACAGGATATACCTTCATCCCTCCCACCACAGTTAATACCCTTCAACTACCTGTCCAGAAACAGGTTATCCCTCATCAATTATTATGCAAATACTAATCAACACATGCAATACATATTTCATAAACATTCTTAGTGATACCTGCATCTACTATTGAGATGGTTGGGTGACAACAGACAGTTATTTTCTATAATGTTTCTATTATTTATAATATCAGCCTGGGGGCAGTTATTTAATGATACTAAGTAGTCACATGTACATATGGGACAGGCCTATGGCCTTTTTACTTCACACCAGGTGGCTATCCAATTCACACCAGTACATTCTTTTTGGACATTTTTTTTTTAACATTTGGAAGACCATTTCATCATGAGGGGAAAAAGGATTGATTTCTCCTAGATAAAAATAATAACCCCATCTTACTTTAGCCAGACAGGGCTTGAATCCATAGGTTTGCTTGACGCCAAGTTCCCAACAAAAAGGAGTTGGCCTTCCATGGCTGATTGATTATTCACTTTACAATACCATGGCACCCCTGCTACCATCAATAAAATTTTCTTTAACTTTCATTTATTAACTAAACCTGATTTTGAATTAATTTTAGATAACTTAATTTTTACATTTTTTGCCCTCCAGTTTGAAAAAGGAAACGATACTACCATAGCACAAACAACATACATGTGGAAAGGTTGCTCCCTTTCATTGCTGTCTCAATCACACCCCCCCCCCCGCTCCGACTACCACACCCCACCAAATTATATACACAAAGAGTGCATTATTGAAAGTTTCTTTAAATATAGCCTTTTCATGCAGTAAACCTGTGCTGCTGCAAACTGAAAATTCAATTAAAAGATTCTCCCTCTTCACTTTCAACACTTTCATTTCTCCTTCTCTATCCTTCGCTTCACCACCCCCCCCCACCCCTGGTCCTTCCAACTATCATCCATAACTCCTGCCAATATCAAATTCAGTCACCTTAACATCCCCCCATAAGTGTCAGTCAGTCAAGCACCACAATGTTTGTAGACCAAGAAATCAACATCCGAAACCCATTTTTAAAACTCTAAAGCCCCATCAAATAAAGATGCTGTTTTTTTCTTCTTTTTCTCTAAACAAGATAAACAAACAAACACCAAATCCAAAATATATAAAATTCCAATTCCCATTTTGAATATTCTTCAAATTTTGTTTGCCAAGCCACGTTAAAAAAGTGAGTGTTATTCTTTTTGGCCTTCCCCCATCTTTGTGTTTGCATTGCAGCATAGTTTTCTATACTAAAAAAAAACAAATGAAATCAAATAAAACTTAAATAAAAGATGATTACAGCACATGCAGGAGAAGAGTGAGAGCCCTCCCAAATACTACCGGCTTATGTATACAAAAGACCTTTTTTCCGAAATCCTTTTCCCGACATCGTGGCAATTCGAGAGTTACTTTTCACCCCCGCTCCACCATCCACGCAGGAACCCACACAGACCCCCTGCGGGGACGATTTACTCTGTTCCAGTTTCTCTTCCAAGGAGGGTAACTCTATATGGTTCAGAGCTATGTCAAAGAAGAGCGGTTTGCACGGTGACGGCTTAAAGTCCAGTGGAAATGTGGTGAAGTTGGGCTTGGCGGCCAGGTCCGGCTGGTTGGCATTGTACCGGTCAAGCCATTCCGCCAGCGGTCGATTGTCCTTCAGACCGAGTTGCGCCATTCTTTTGCTGATGGAAGGTTCATTGGAATCTGAAAAATGAACGCAGAGAGGTTCTTGGTAAGCCATGGTATTTTTTTAAAGTATTCTTGGGTGGAGGGTATTTTCTATGGGTGAGGATAATCCGGAGGGTGGGGGAAGTCAATTCAATTAACTGTGAGAAACGTCATTGAATTAGGAACCACCTAAGGCCTATTCTCATCTTTGTAGTAAGTTTGTCACCTTGAGCTACGTGACAGTTCATAAGTAGGGGGGGTATATTCGAGTGGAATTTGGGATTCGAATCCCTGAATAGAGAAAGTTTACAAAAACTTGTTAATTTACAGTCATTTTTTGTTATTGCTGTCACAAACAGAAATGGATACCCACTTTCTATTATTTGTAGATGACAGAGACTGGTTCAATCGCAGTCTACAAGGCCAGATAAACTCTTTATATTTTGGCTTTCAATTTCTTTATTCTGACAAATTTCGATAGTACAAAAAAACGGCAGTTTTGATCGGGCTTTTGATACTTCCTTGTGATCCCTGGACATCATACATTCAGCTACAAGCAAAAATAACTATTGTCTGTCCTGTCCACCACAATAATCCTATTGTAATATTTTCAGACCCTAAGGGCTAATAGGTCTCTCCCCCCCCAAAAAAAAAAAGTGTGAAAAGGGATGGTGCTGCTTCCAACCGAATGAATCTTTTCACTCATTGTTTAACCAAAGAGAAAAATTTGGGAAAGAAAACAACAGATTATTAATATAAAGGCCATATTTCTCTGAATCATTGTCTATGCTCTGATGGAATACATTTGTTCCAGTAGCAGGGTTCAATTCCCAGGTTCCAAATGGACACGGCAGTTTAATCTGCATTTTCCTGACGATCAGACCCAAAAGAGAACATCGATATGTCTCTCCACCGTTATCCCAAAGAAGAACCCTTTCAGAAACTCAAGGGTACTAAAGGGATTTCTTCCTTTTGAATTAACCAGGGTCCTACACAAAATTAACAGGGTAGTAACATGATGGTCTCTGCCTGATTCCCCCTCCCCCCACCCAATTTCTTTTCTTAATTTTTGGTATTCATCCTTTCATATATAGTCCATCTTGCATTTTGCCTTTTGAAAAACAAGAATCCTTAATCTTCATCCAAAGCAGCAAAAAGTTTCTTTCCAAACACAGTAAATTGAATATTATTATTATTATTATGATTATTATTATATTATTATTAAGTACATACCTAGAATGGAGGCCACCTGAGCAGAGTACTTCAAGCCATTGATATCTTGTGCAAGAGTGTCCAATTCCTCTACCTCCACCTATTGATTAAATGAAACCAAAATCTAATCATGATGTCTTCCACATTAAGTTTTTAGGGAGTGACACTACCCGACAAGCCCTATAGGTTTTTTTAGTACACTTCCTTTCACAAGTTTTGTTTCTTATCTCCTTCTATGTCATATGTCATACTTATGTTAAAATAGAATAAAAATCAATAAATGAAATGAAATAAAAGAAATTAGTTACCTTTTTTTTTAATTTGAGTAAGAGTTTTGTTTTTGTTGTTGTTGATATCAAAACAAAAGGAGTTTAACCCCTGGTCGACCTGGCAAGAGGTCCTACGGGGGATAATAAGTTTGTTTTTATAGAATAGACATTTTTTTTTTTTTCTTGGAGAGGTTGTCTATGTTCAGTCAGGGAATTGCTGGTAAATGAAGTCTTATATATTTACATAGGACAGGATAGCCATAATCATACCCGAGGTCAGAGTCGAAGAGTCAAATAGGGAGGGATTTCTAAAGGAGAGGAATATTTCAAGTACTGAGAATTGTGGAGACGGAGTGGTTTCTATTGTTTGGGTAGGGAGTGGTTGTGGTTTCTATTGTTTGGTAACAATATAATCTATAAGTATACTTGGGCCTAGACCCATTTAGGAAAGGATTTTTTTAATGGAATGAGACTTTAAGTAGTAACAATTGTGAATACAGAAAGGGTTTGGTTTTTGGGTAGTGAGTTGTTGCGACTTTGTATTTCAGGCGGAGGTCTTCAATCAAAGGGTCGTTCTCGAGGTTGTTTTTGTATAACTTGGTGTTGAATTCTTCAAGTCGGGTGAAAGTAGATTTTGTGTTTCCTGCACGGAGAACGTACAAAGTAGCAATATAGGTAGGGATTTTGAGTGCGAGTCGATAAGCTGTGGTGTGGATTCTGTTTAAAATTTGTTTATTGGGATTAGAGGTGGTAAGCAGGGAAATTCTCCCGTAACTGAGAATCGGTTTTACTTTGGATTTATAGATTTGGATAATTGTTTTCGGAGGGAAGTTATATTTGTGTGAGAGGATTTGAATGGATTTAAGTTGGAACCAGCAGCGTCCTGCAGTTCTGTTACAAAGTAGATTAAACGATAATTTGCTATCGAAAGTGGTACCAAGGAAGGTTGCATTAGGAGAAGCAGTGATTCAATGGTGTTGAAAAGATTAATTTTGGAAATATGGTTATGGTATTTTGAGTTTATTATGGAGAAATTGGCTAGGTTAGATTTTGAGGGATATATTTTTGTTCTCCACATCAAGCACCAATTTTCGAGATGTGTAATTGCTCTTTTAATATTTAGTTCCGTCATATAGATATTTTTACTGGTGCTCCAAATGGCTATGTCGTCAGGGTACTGACTATAGTTGCATTCAGATAGAGGGGGGATGTTCAAATCATTAACAAATAGGGTGCAGGGGAGGGGCTGAGAACAGCGCCCTGTGGAGTACCTGCACCAAGTGGAATAGGTTTTGATTGTTGGTTTTTGTAGCATATTTTGGCATTGCGCTCACTAAAGAAAGAGGAAAGAAGTCTGGTGTAATTGCAGGGGAGATTAAAGTTAAGTAGTTAAATTCTTATGCCGTTGTGCCAACTTTTGTCGAACGCCTTTTCGGCATCAAGGAAGAGGGCAGTGGTATCATGTTTTTTTATGAAGCCGATGCAAATTTCTTTGGAAAGGTGGAAAGTTTGGTTTATTGTAGATTTGTGTGCGCGGAATTAGCCTGATTGATACGGGCAAAGTGATTAATTTGCTCAAGGTGGTTTCTGGTGCGGTTATCTATAATTCTTTCGAAAATCTTACCTAAGGCTGGTAGGAGACTAATTGGTTGATAGTTTTGAATTTTGGTGTGTCTTTACTTATTTTCGGTATTAAAATCATTTTGGCGGATTTCCACAGGGTTGGGAAATGATCCAGTCTAAAGAGTTTGTTAAATAATGGGAAAATATGAGAGTTAATGAATATCGGAGGCCGACGGAGGGGAATCTTTTAGCATTAGGTCATTTATGTTGTCAAGACCAGGGGAGGAGGCATTTTTGCATATTCAGTGGCACTATACCAATCATTTATATCTATTTCTTTGAGTAGAGGGATGTTTTTGTTGAGACATCCTTAGAAGTTGGGGATAAAGCTGGTTGCATTACAGATAATTGTACGGTCTATTTTGTGTTGGAATCTGTTATCGTATGGAGGGCCATCTAAGATATTGAATATAGTTTTCAAGTATGATTCACTAAGCTTTATTTGGTCTTAAGTTTTTGTGATGAGGTTACCTACTTTATCTCTAAGGCATTCGTCTGTATTACCTGTGTTTGGGTTGTAATGGGTTTATGATATTTTTTTAAGTTTTCCAAAAGTGTTTTGGGTTTTTGTCATTAATGATTGAATCGCATTTGTTTTGGATTCCGTTTGGGTCGACCGCCGATATTTGTCTATTTATTTGTTTTTTAGGTTGGTTAATTTAGGTTTTTAGAGTTGGATCTGGGAGATCATATAGGTTCTATGTAGGCGACGTCTGAGTTATTTAGTGTAAGAATATTCCTATTTAGTTTTGGATTTCTGTTTTGTTTTTAATGGGCAGTGTTGTTTGAAGGTATTAAAGATATGTTGGGCAATGCTGTCACAATATATGCCGATGTAATTTAGCTTGTTGTTGTGTTAATTGGCAATAGTTGTTTGTTATGATCCCTTTTAAAATGATGTCCAGTCTGTTTTATTGTAATTATACGTTAATTCGTTACTTTGGATGCGACTGAGGTTTATGTCTAGCTCAAAAAGGAGTGGAAAATGGTCACTGATTAGGTCATCTTCTAGGATTTGAATCGAATGAGTTTTAGTTGCAAGGTGGTTTGAGGTTATGGCGTAGTCAAGTAGTTCAGTATCATTGTTTATTGGGTTTATCCTAGTTTTGGTATTTTGGTTAATTATTGTTAAGTTGTGTTTATCACATACTTCTAAGAGGGTTATGCCTTTTTCAGATATTTTGGTGCTACCAAAAATGATGTGGTGGGCATTTAAATCTCCTAGTAGTATTGTATTTTTATTAGAACTTTTTTTGATTGTGGATATGGGCTCATTTGGGGACTATAATAGCTAATAATGTGGAGAGGTTTATTGTCTCTTTCGAGTACAATTTCAATTGTTTGAGTTTGTTTGGGTGGAGGGTGGCTTTGAGGTTGTTTTTTTCAGCAATAAGTACTCCTCCCATAGAGCGAGAGATATCGTGTCTGAAAGTTTGGTAACCAGGGATGCTAAGGTGGGAATTTTTATTTAGTTTAGTTTCGTTTAACGAAATGATATCCGGGGAGTAGTTGGCGAATATAGTAAGTATGAGGCTTAATTTTGGAAGGATACTGTTGATGTATAGGTGGAGGAACTTGACCGAAGGAGGGAGTGTGCTTGTCATGTAGGTGATTGAGGAGGGCTAAATATTGAAGGATGGTGGAGACGTTCCATAATTACAGTTTCTGGGATATTTAAGTTTAGGTGTTTTAGTGCTAACACGGTGGCGTAACTGGCAAGGTTGTCAGATTTAATATTAATGTTGGCTTTTTGGAAGGCGTATTGTACTAATTCAATTACAAAGGTTGCGATATTAAGTTTTTTTTCAGTGACGATTTTATTTGTTATTTCAATTTTAGGGGTAAAATTGGTTACATTCGCGTAGGTTCTTTGTTCTTGTTGTTTGTTATTATTTTCAGTTTTAGCTTCTTTAAATTTTGGGCATCCTTTGTAAAGGGCGACATGAGTCCCTGAGCAATTGGCACATTTTGGGTTTTCTTTTGGTTTGGGACAGTCTTTAACTCTGTGGTTTTCGCCACATCTGAGACATCTGGTTTGATTTTTGCAAGTATGGTGGGTGTGTCCAAAAAGTTGACATTTGAAACATTGAGTGATTTGGGGGGGGGGGGTTCGTGGTATTCTTCTGTTTTGTGTTTAGAGTATCCTAAGTAGAAACCTTGTTTGATTAGGGATTGTTGAAACTCTTGTTCTTCAAAGGTCATTTTTACTTTCCAAGTTGTATTGTTTGTGGCATGACTAATGAGTCTTTTAGTTTGTATTGGGGTGTATTCTTGGTCTTTGAGTTCTTGTTCAATATCTTTGATTTGAATTTCAGGGTTTATGCCACAGGCTACTACGGAGAAGTTTCTTTGTCGTACTTTTTGGGGGATTCTTGGTTTGGGGTTGCCTAGTTTAGTCTTTTGAGTCCATGGTTTCAGGAGGATATTTGCAGATTTAGGGTCATGGGGGTGATTAGGATGTCGTTACTACGAAGACGGTTTATATTTGAGATCATGGCATTTGGTTTTTCTTCATTGATTAGTTTAGCAAGTGTTTA
Organism: Apostichopus japonicus; assembly: GCF_037975245.1. Classification (NCBI taxonomy): domain Eukaryota; kingdom Metazoa; phylum Echinodermata; class Holothuroidea; order Aspidochirotida; family Stichopodidae; genus Apostichopus; species Apostichopus japonicus. The sequence continues at coordinate 19,839,998 of NC_092574.1, forward strand.
TTGGTTTTTTTTTTATAGTTCTGGTAAGATTCATGATACAATGATTGTTTGAGCAGACTTTTTGGTGGTTGGTTTGGAGTTAGGAGATGGGTTTATTTCAACGTAGATTGGACGTTTTCTTTTTCTGCTATTTTTGTACAGGGATCCAGTCATTAATGTCTATGTCAAAATCAGAGAGGTTTAGGTTTTCGACTAGGGGGGCGGTTATAGGTGGGTAAGGGGTTGTCATAATGGCAACACAGCCCCTCCCTACGGGTTTAAATGGCTTCTATACAATGAAATTGATCATAAACTTCACTTACCAGAAAGAATTAGTCTCCAGCCTAAGACGGCGGACGGAAAGAATAAGAACTCCTTTTGAAGAGACACACTATGAATCGAAAGTGTACTCGGCAGCGTTGTGTTGGTATCCAAGGACGCGTACGTTTTGTAAATGGCGAGTAAGTCATAGAGTGAAGGATGATGGGGTGGCGCTATGTCAAAAAGCTAACTGTTGACCAACATAATCCACAGAACCCTAAGGAAAGGAGAGGAATGCAAAAGAAATTAGCCAGTTTTCTTCAAAGTAAGTCTCGTACATTTAGCACAAAACATTAAACACTAATTAGCAACTAATTCCAACAAATTTTAGGCTGTGATTGAAACTTTACTGGTGGAAACATAATTAAATATATATTACATTTTTATGAACCTTTCTTTCTTATGACTAACCTTGACTGTATATTGAGGCTTTCCAGCTTAGCTGGTGTTTTTCCATCAAATCAGCTCATCTTTGAGTTTTCTGATCTTGACAACAATCAACTGTCTTTTTAATTTACCACAACCCAGACCACACTAATTGGCAACTCTTTCCAACAATCTAAGGCAACAATCATCAATTTAAGACAACCAAATTACTAATTACAAAATGATTCCAACAAACTAAGACACCGGGTCTCATTAATTTAGCACAAAACAGACCACACTAGTTAGCAAATCATATCAATAAACTAAGGCAAAACTTATAAATTTAATACAAACACACCACACTAACTACCAACAAATTATCACAGTACTCCTCTTCAATTTAGCACAAACAGACCACACTAATTAGCTACTCATTCCACCAAACTAAGGCACAATGTCTCTTTAATTTATCACGAAACAGACCACACCAAAGTACCGACTGGTTCCAACAGGCTAAGGCACCGTGTCTCGTACATTGAGCACTGATCTTGACAAGCAACTGTTGAGAGGACAAGACTGATGTTCATGATACTAGCTTACACTGATGTTTCCCTAGAAACTTAATTTTTCTCCAATTTCTGTTAAATCACCTCCAGATAACACTTCCAGATATCTCTGTAGAGGACAAGCTTGAAGGATCTTCTCGTATTTGGTGGAGTTGAGATCTTTACCAAACAGAACGTTTCCTCTCACAGTATCATTTTGGATCCAAGCTTGTTGAGCAACATAGGCCACAGATCTCTGATGAAAGGAGAGGAATACAAAACAAATTAGTCACTTTTCTTCAAAGTAACAGCAAAAGTAAAAAAGTCAAACCCTGTTAACAACCAAACTGTCAGCCGTGAGACAAAACATGTATACTCTTCTAGAGGGGCAATTTGTGAAAGAAATGGAATTTTATGGTCAGATCAAAGTTATGGGACACTGGTTTGAACAACTCTCAAAAAAGACCTCACTAAATACCAACTCGTTCCATCAAACTAGGTACAATGTCTTATTAATTTTAGACAACCAAAATACTTATTACAAATTCATTCCAACAAACTAAGGCAACAGGTTTCATTAATTTAGCACAAAACAGACCACACTAATTAGCAACTCATATCAATAAACTAAGGCAGAACTTATCAATTTAATACAAACACACCACACCAATTACCGACTGGTTCCAATAGGCTAAGGCTGAGGTCTTATACATTTAGCACAAAAATGTCTCCAACATTTCTAATTAAAAACTAATACCAATAAACTAAGGCACCATGTCTCAATAATTTAGCACAAAAACAGACTACATTAATTAGCATCTCATGCCAATAAACTAAGAAACCAATTAGCTTCATTTTGATGTTGTCATGGTTGCTTGGAATGAGTGGAATGTGTCACTCTGTACAAACTATATCATGGAACTTGTTCAGCCTTTCTGTAAGAATAGTAGTTTAGCACAAAAAAAAACAACATCAAATACCGACTGGTTCCAACAGGCTAAGGCACCATGTCTCATACATTGAGCACAAAAACAAGAACACACCAAATACCCACTGGTTCCAACAGGCTAAGGCACCGTGTCTCGTACATTTAGCACAAAAACTGACCACACCAAATACCAACTTGTTCCAACAGGCTAAGGCACCATGTCTCGTACATTCAGCACAAAAACTGACCACACCAATTACCTTTTTCAATAGGCTAAGGCACTGTGTCTCGTACAGTTAGCACAAAAACAGACCACACCAAATACCGACTGGTTCCAACAGGCTAAGGCACCGTGTCTCCTACATTTAGAAATGATCTTGACAACAATCAACTGTTGAGAGGACAAGACTGATGTTCATGATACTGGCTCACACTGATGTTTTCCTTGAATCTTACTTTTTCTCCAATTTCTGTTAATCACCTCCAGATAACACTTCCAGATCTCTCTGTAGAGGACAGGATTGAAGGATCTTCTCGTATTTGGTGGAGATTATGATCTTTCAACCACTTGTTCTAAACCTGATCCAGCTTCATTACAGACATCCAAGACTCACAATTTTCCTTCAATTTTCTTCATCTTCTTCTTTCACCTGAGACAGTATTGTAAAAGATAAGAAGATTTCATATATTGGAAAGCAGATAGACATTGCAACTAGACTCATTTTTATACACTCCCTCCCCCTGACTACCTAAACAATCCTGACTGCTGCCTTATTGATATAACTATGTATAAACAAATGTATATGATTGTGGTTTAATGGCAGAAATAAACGAAACAAATACCAGAGCTTAAATATTTCTGTGTTACTATAGTAAACTGCATACCCAAACGGAAGCATTACAGAATCTTCAATGTCTCAGACCTCCAGCAGGATGTTACAGTCACAGTTCATGGAGTCTCCTTGTGAATCAGTGTGGCCAATGCAATGCTGTAAAGACAAATATCAATGCAATATGTACAGTATATATATACCTTTGGTGTGAAATAAATTTTAGTATTTTTTTTAAAGTAGTTTTGCATAAGATCATCTTCCAGTTTGCGTATGCAGATACCTTTTTGATGAATGTTTACAAACATGAATAAACTGTACCTCTTTTTGTTACTAAGTGCCTGTTTATTTTTAATACTTGCAAAATGACTCTTTAATGAACCTTACTAGACATTGCTATCAAACCTATGGAGTACTTCGTAAAATGCCAAAACTTCCTTTGATGTATATTGTTCACTATAATGGTCAAGCTGATTGAAAGGAATGAATTCAACACAATTTGAGAACATTTCATCAGCCAAACAATTTGGAGAGCATGTACTAGTTTAAACAAACTTAGCAAGCACATTCGTGAGGAACTGGAAAATTGAAAAATGTCTGAAATAAACATCATTCTTGAAACGAGAAACTTGACAAGTGAAATAAGGACCGACACTTAAGCTACAACATGTACACTTAGCAAAGATGAAAACTGGCTTTTCAGCCAATACCGAGTACCAACAACATATTAGTATATTCATGGTAAACCCTCATGTGCTTCCATGACTTCTAGCACCTGTGTAATGATATTCTATATCAACAAGGACAGAGATACTATATCTTGTACTTATCTCTCAATACTCTCAATATGTGTTTACCATGAGTTGTGTTCCTCACAACTTTCAATCAATGTTTTCAAATTAAAAACCAAATTAAAGACAATTACTCAACAATGAGAGGTTGACTTAGCAAAGTTTGAATTCAGTTTAATAATAATCAAAGTTTCAGTGAAACAGTTCTGCAGACCATAAAATCATGCCTTAGGCATCAAAAGAAGGCTATGATCTGATAAAGAGATGCCGAGAGTTGGACCAATACTGTTAAGCCTAGCTTCAGGTCAAAATTATGCTAGTTGATCAAAGTTTTCTCCATACTTGAACCATCACTAACATCAATTAGACCACAGAGCTAGGCCTAATTGCTTGAGAATTTCATTTTACAAAGTACCGTTGCTTGTATTAGAAGCCTAGGATAGGCTAGTTCGTCCTCATCTCTATCTAGCCTTTGCTTCGGTAGGCTAGCCTAGGTTTCCCATTTTCATTTGGTGGTAGGCCTAGCCTGGGGCCATTTGTTCCCTCCCCTAACAACATTATTTTCCTCCCACTTAAAAGTTGAGTAACTTACCTCCCCTATACATCATAGGGGAGTCAAGTACGTTTTCACTGGAAACTAACATTTCCAGGCCAGTTAACTAAGGTTTTTCATGGGAGGCATATTGGCTAGGCTATGTGGAAAGAATAGATGTTGTAAGTGGAATAACTGTAAGAAAAAATTTAAAGGGAGAAAGGTAAAGTTAAGGGTGAAAAATAACATGGTTAAGGAAACTAACATACTATTTTCAAGGGAGGAGACTGTTGTTCTGTAGGCTCTGACTGCATATTCTTGTAGAGTAAGCTAAAGAAAGTTGTGATGGTATGAAAATAGAAAATGTGACCAGGTATCTTCCTTGTGTAACTGTTCAGTGATTGGAAGATAAAAAATGTTTGTGAATAGGTCGGATTGTTTGCATAGGATTGTATGCGAACATGGGGTAATTTACATGCGTGGAATTCATAGTGGTAATGGGTTGTTGCTTGGCATTCATTGTGGGAATGAAATAACAGACAATTTAGCCTATACAGTAGGTATGCCCTCCTTGGTTCCTCTCCTTGTTTTCCTATTTACCAGTTTCTTCAATTACTACAAGTACAAGTGTCTCTTTGAAATATGTTCCTTTCTTTCACCAAACTCTCCTAGCCTATATCACAAGACACATTTACTACGTACAGTTGCTTCACTACCTAAATTAATTCTTCCCACAGCCAAGCCGTCTTTCTTTCCTCCCCTGAAAAACGTTGGTTTCAATCCCCAAAATTAATTTCAGGGAGGAAACCATTGTTTTTATTCTTGAAAGTTGGAGAAGAAACCAACGGCCTTGCCTGCCATGATGGAAAAAAAAAGGAAAGAGAGAGAGCTTTCATCCTAAGCTAATTTGTCCGGCTGCGAGTTAGTTTCTTGAGGATGTGTTACTGTTAAGTGCTAGATGGCATAGCCTAGGCTATGGTAGGCTACTCTGGTAGGAATTTAGAGACATTTAGGCCAAGGCTAATTAAGTTAGGCCTATCCTAACTGTACTAGCCTTAACCAGAAAGTAATTAGGCCCAACCAGCTAGGTCTAGTATTTTGTCGGAAGATATAAAATAAAATAAAAATAAATAAATATAAAGTGACTTACTTTACTTACGTTACTTGTCTAGTGAATATCATATTAGGCCTAGATTAGCATTCCAACTAGTATAGACGCCAGTGCCTACGTGAGCTAGCCTATCGTTAGGCCTAAGGGATACTATTATATGATAGGCTAGCGTAATTTCTCACGCTCGCTGACTCAAACAATGTGAAGTACTAACTTGCTCCACAAAACTAATACACAACCTTCGAGCTGGCGAATATATCTGCCATTCACATTCTTTGGCAGTTACCCCCCCCCCCCCCCCCCCATACAGAATAGGCTACAAATTACAATTACGTATGAATTGTTAGCCAACGGCTGCCAGGAAGCGAACTGCACTGCTCGTGTAACCTTTCGTGAGCTTATAATTCGCGCTCCGTTGCTTAACCTTTGACCACGACCGTGTGCGTCTATGGCAAGCCATGTGGGACAAACACCGCATAATATATCAACGTTTTCAATTGAAAAAAAAAAAAAAACTAGCAATGACATGCTAGATGCATATCCATTTGAAATCATTACATTTACAACGAAACAATTCAAATGGTCTCATAACATAGGCCTAAGGTCATTAAACATGTCGGTCAAGATAATTTATTGAGTTCGCTGCGAATCTCGTCAGAAAAGTTGTTTCAATGACCAATATATCATTACCCGAATGGGTTGGTCTGGCATTAGGCCTAGGCGGGACAGTAGGCCTACTGTCATGATCAACCTGGGGGGGGGGGGGGCGAGGGTGTAGGTCTGGCGTATCCATGGGACAGACATTCTAAAGATAATAATTTACACTTTTTGAGGGGGACTCTTGGGGCGAATCTTGACATAAAAATGTCAGCCTAAAATTGTTTAGCTAGCTGCATGATCATTTTCAGATACAACAAATTTTGGCAAAAACTGCTTGAATTTTGTGATAAAATGTCACATTTGAGATTTTTTAGATAAATTGTCTGAATTTTTAACCCATTCTCCAATATAAATGAAAATATTAAATGAAATTCACTGTTTCTGTGATCCATGTAGAGGTTTTGTTCTTAAAGTACATTCTTACCTTTCTGTGCAGAGTTCTAGAGCATCTGTTCCTTATGCATGTCTTGAAGTAGAGGTTGGGTAAAGTAGAGGTTTGCTAAATTTTAATAGAATCAATAGTTATATCTACTTCAGTTGCTGTAACTGTATCTTAGGTGCCCCCCCCCCCACTCCCTCTGCCAGGTTTCATCTAGGATGAACCACTGGTGCTGTGATCGAGTGGATAAAGGCAATGGCATTTGAAGCAATGAGGTTTGGCAATCAGGAGGTTCTATGTAAGGTGGGTTTATCATCCAAGAGCAGTCTACAGTTTTCCCATCTGAAATGAGTTTCTAAATTTTATATAAAATGTTGAATTGGAAGCCACCCGTAGTGTAAGTTGTGATCCATACGCCTGTGCGGGCTTCTCCCACATTTGTGTTTGGTTAAGCTTTGTCAAAATAACTGCTCATTATTATTATTACAAGGGCCGTGTAACCCCATTCTTATCTTTGGAGTGGGGGGAGGGGGTATCTGCACTTGTTGGATGTGTAGTGCAATTGGACGCCAAGATTAAGAAACAGAAAACCACATTTACATAATGTTACAGCTCTGATATAAATCTTAGCTTTATAAGAAACTCAAAGGACAGCCATTTATTTTACCACTCCGTGGAAGCTGGAATCCTTTTTATTTATCAACAGCATACATACACACCATAATTGAATGATAATTAAACAGTAACATAAAAGATAAAAGTACTAAAACTGAAAACATGATAAGAAAATGACATCCCTTGATGAAAGTACAGTGAACTGGAGCCTCTGGAGAGAGATGTATACTAATACAAGCCTTTTAATTAGGTTGTGATATTGTGTGTTCAATCACATCTATAATAATCAACAATGTGGGTAATCATTAATAAGTATTCATTTGAGTGTGAAAATAAAGCCTACAGGTTGTCAAATAATTCATTGTTAACAGTTAGATCATATAGCAAACAGAACAAGTAGCTACAAAGGAACGTACTTCCTTCATAAAATATCGCCCCAAGTGACTTGCAGCATATATAATGTAACTTAATAATACTCAACTATCAGAGTGAACAACAGAGTAAACAACTCTACAGTAAAGGCCACCATTTGAATACTGTATTATCTTCTAAATGAATGGAAACAGTTAAAAAGATAGTTCATACTGTTCCAGTCTTTGATACACTGTGTATGAAACCGGTGGGGATTATAAAGGTAGGTTTTACACGCTTCACCATGATTTAAGAAATATAAGGGTAATAAAAGGAATATCATACCATCAAAGAATATATAACATTAACTCAAAGGTCACTGTACATCTTTTCCTTTGATGTTAAAGTCTCACTATGCATTCCATCTAGACAGTCTGAATAATAATGTTTTGGAGGTTTCTATTCTCGCTCGTTCTCTGAGATTCGGCCAAAATATTTGGCAAACAATGCACCTACAAGATTGTCTGCTTATTAACTACACAATGGTACCAAAATAGGGTTAGGGAACAGTTTGTTCGTGTTTATAATGGAAGGCATAATGGGGCTTTATACCTAAATATCACATGAAAGTAAGTACAAACAATGAAGGATATTCATCAGAACACAACTAAGAGGCAAGTTATAAAACCAACCAATTTACTCAGTTTTGAAATGTAAGTAAAAACAGAGGAGCTGTGTGCTATTCATGACCAACATTTTTGTTTGTGTTTACGTCATATGAAAAACTCAAAATACCCATATCCCAATGGATTTAAAGAAAAAATTGAAACCATAGAAAAAAAGTTGACAGTCGGGTCAAGTAGCTACTGGATAGTTCCCTAAAAACACCTTTTTAATGAGTTTTACTTCAGCACCGTCGAAATGGGTGCAATTAGTCCGTAAATATATGATGCTTGGCATGGCAAAACATGGAGGGACAGATATTGAGACTTTCATATTTAGAGAGGACAGAAACAAACAAACAAGCAGACTTAAAGTTGAATCCAGATGTCCTTTTATCACTGAATGGAGAATCGGTTGAGAGAGCATTTCAGAGACGAAGCCTGAATTGAAAGCTAAAAGATCAATCAATTTTGTGAAGTAGCATTTAACGTACTACACTTTTCATTCAATTCTAATTACCACCAGGTGAAGGCAATATTATGCAATATTTCTGTACGAAACCCTTGGTGTATTTCTCCCCCTCCAACCCACGCCCAAAGAGGTGCAACTTCACATGGCTAATTAGCCTGATCACCTCTGTCCCTTCTGCTATATGAAAAGTAAAGTAAGACATCTTAATCCTCTCTTACATTTGATCTTTCTGTGGTTTTAAGAATTTTGCATATTTTAAATATTCAGGGTGGCATTTAACCCCCCCACTTCCCCACACCCTTCACCACCAAGAAAAATGAAAATGGATGAAGTAAACAGGGTGAGAGAGAACTTCAGTTGCTACTGATGTTTGTTCTAATAATGTCCTCATAGATAATACGGAAACCTCAAGTCAAAATGCTGATATTTCGGTTGCTTTTATTCCCAAGATGAGCTATTGTTCTTGTTTTGTTATTAAATTTATTTCCTATTCCTGTTGGCCTGGTTACATACCGTCACGAGAATCCGACAGTGGTGCATCCTGGTCGACCGAGTGGGGAAGGAAAACCAAAACTTGCAACAACATCAACGATAACGACAGAGTAAATACAGACTTGTGACAAGTTGTGACAACGTCACAGCAAAATCACATCATTGTAGCAAATGCCCAAAAAGATGGCGGAATTAAGAAAGAAAACAGTTTCTCCTTTCTCCCCTCTTTTTGGTTGTGGCAACATCCCAGTTTGGAGAGAAAGTCAAGCAATTTTGGGGGATCTAGTTTAAGGAGATTGAAGAAAGACAGGGTTTAAAGGTGACATGCACTTCTGTAATTTGACTAAAAGTGGAGCTATATTCCATGCAGGCAATTTAGATTAAAGGAGCACTTTTTTCCCCATTTTTTTTGTTTTAAACTGTTTGTTAGCCAAACACTAAAGCTAGAAACAGTAAAAACATGGTAAAGACTAACGCTAACAGCTAATATGGACATAGTCGGAGGTTAAAACTTCCTCTTTGTGTAATTTCTATCATTTGAATATCAATTATGTTCATATTTGATATGGAATACATGGTTTGGTTTTTTATTGAGATTTTTCAAGCTGAATGCTACTTTAACTGAACAATAAACATAGAGTCTGGCAGGATCAGAACCGATGTTTTCAGAAAATCTAGCAAATCTAAAATAATATTCTTTGAGAATCTCCTGGGTATTAATTCTCTAAACTATAGTTTCATTATGAAATTATCTTCTTGTATTTTTTTTCTTTCTGATGTTCACAAAGATACACTCATAACCATAAAAACATTTTTTCACGCAAAAAAAGGGTGAAAGTGAAGCTTACAAAAACAATATCACTTCAAAAATAATTTCAAAACAAAACACTCAATTGAAAAGTAAACAAAAGCTGCAGGCAAGTTTTTCAAACATGTGAGTCTAGTCAAACCAATCCAAAAACAACTGCAATTTGGGGGGTGGGGATAGGTGGGGGGTAGAGGTTGGGTAGAACAGCACTGATCAAACCGAGTTCACCAACAAAAGTAAAGCAAAGCATTGATTTATGTCTCACATAAAAGGTGACATGATTTCTACACTTAAAACCAATCACTTTGTGTAATCATTAATGAAGAATATCAAAACAAGCCATAACTGAAAGATATTTGTTTCCGAGTAAGCTGGCTTTAGTAAGTTGAGATTGATCAATTAATTCGATCTTATCAATGAAAGTTTGTTCAACCTATTGATTTTAACATGAAGTGCAACTAGGCTTGCACGGTAAACCGGTTTTAGTACCGAAACCGGTTTTTTCCAACCGAATTTCGGTACTATTTTTTATTTTAAGAAAACCGAAAAAACCGGAAAAACCGGAAAAACCGAAATGTGAATTTCAAATACTGGAAAAAACCAAGTTTGTTGACTTTGGTTTCTCCTATTTACAGTTCTTTTTGCAATATGAAAGTAAATTGCAACAAGAGAAAGCTTTTCTGAAAGACGACATTGTCAGCTACGATCGGCACACGCCATAACCAGTGCTTGAGGGTGGATAGCTAGGCCTAACATTAGGCTATGCAGCCCTTATATGCGTGCATCAGTTAGGTACCTTGTAGTATTGAACTGACCTTGGTTGCCAACGTTAGTAGTTGTGAGAAGTACACACTCAAATGACGAGATGCAGTTCAAAATAAATTATATCCGTGTTTGTCCTCTTTGTGTTCTTCTTATTATTTAACTTCAATTTAATAGTAGAGGATATGGAGAAAATCTTTTCAAACACATTGATCACAGTTCGTGTTCAAAAAATGAACGTTAAAACTTGAAAGGTACATTGCGCAATCCACAATACCACACGACATGTACAGTCGAAGGAGGGGGGGGGGGAGGCTCTGGGAGTTTAACAACTAAGATGCAACAAGTAATATTAGAACAATGAACAATCACGGGGGGGGGGGCTCTGAGTTTAACAACTAAGATGCAACAAGTAACTTTAGAACAATCACGGGGGGGGGCTCTGAGTTTAACAACTAAGATGCAACAAGTAACATTAGAACAATCACAGTCCATTATTCACAAGACACACCTGGCGTCAGGCTTGAGTCAAGGAATATTAAAGGAGTAACAATGTTGCATACATGGCTGGAAATTACAGATGTTGCTGTTGGGACAATTCTCCTTTGTACGCTAATAGATTTTATTTTCTTTGTAAGTTTCCTTTAAACATTTCTTCTTATCAGTTATCAGACAAGGCGTCTCTCAGTTGGTTTTCGTTTGCGTTGAAGAACACATGTTTCCAACTTAAACGTTAACAATTTATATTCTTTGCCGACCTAATCCCCGCTTTTGCCAGGGATATTTTTCAACTTGTACTTGAAAGTGTAGACGGTAAATTCTCTTCACTCCTTGAAGAGAAATTTATTTTACCGCCAAGATACCACCCGCGAACATGGCTAGAACATATAATATAACATTTAACATGAACGTGATATTTTTTTTCTGAACACGAATTTGAACTTCGTGAAGTACAGTAAACACAAGACAAACGATAGGTGTACGTGATGTTAAAACTTTAAGTAAATTTTTTACTAACCTATTTCTTTTCGACATATTTACTTCAGTTTAGTTAACGTAGGTTATAAAATGAGAGTCAGAAGGCAGTAACATTTCTTGAATTTATTCTTCTTATTTTTAACAATTTACTGCGAACGAACATACTTGAACACGCTGTTGGTAAAGCTTCAAAAATACGCATCTTAGCGATCGAGATTTGGATGTTTTCAATGCAATTCGGGAGGGGGAAAAAAACCGGTTTTTGAGCCAGATTCGGTTTTTTGCTAGAGAAAAACCGGTTGTAAGTTTTCGCGAAACCGTGCAAGCTTAAGTGCAACTCCAGTGGCATGTCCAAGTACTAGCTTCAGCGTCAATTTACCCACACATTTAACTGGGTGGAGTGGGGTGGGGGGAGGAGGGGGGAGTGGCTAATATCTCAACTTTTCCCCGTAGCTCATGTACTTTCTTGTGGTACATTCACTGATATTACTTACATAGAACCTAACGGAAGGAATGTCGAGACCATCCGTCATTTTCACCACACTTTAATAAGTACACATGAATCGTATCCTAACGACTGTCACACCAGGCACATTGATAAAACAAAATTGCCCCCCCCCCCTCCCTTTTATTTTCTCTCTTTCTATTACTTAGTGCTTGTTTTGGATTAATGATGAAGATTTTTACAATTTTTCTAAGCAAGGATACTTAAGCTTTTGGCAGCCCATTGGTAGGTGCGGTCAAGATAATGCTTAATCAAATAACATAAAAATAATTGTTGGGATTGGGGGATAGGCCAGCCAAGCTATTACCTAACTACAGACAGAAAAAAAAGACCTTCTATTCTTAAGTAAACTGGTACCTTGATCAAACTTTACCATATTATTAGATCTTGATCAATGTTTACAATATTACTAGAGGGTCATCGGGCTGATACAGGTGGTTTACTCTCGAACCAGTGTAAAAGCTTAAATGAAACAGGACACTGTTGTGCTGGTATGAGACGCGTTAGAACACAACAGGTGGCGAGGGCGCTTTATTCTGTCCTAGCCTACAGTAGCATACCCGTACAACTGCTGTGTAACCCTACACCAACTTATTACGGTCTTGTCCATGAAACAAAAAGCCTTATCAGCTGACATACTACCAAACTTAGTCGGTATACTTTATACTAGTATGCAAATCATAAACAATCTATAAACTGAAATAGGTGGGTGGCTCTGCTCTTCATAATCTAAAACAAGAGATATCCTTTAAGAATGTGGACTTAATAGATAAATGCAGAGAGGGTGGGGAGAAGAATGGAAGGTAGAGGGGGCCAGAGACAAGGAAAATTCCAACGCACCTGTGTTCTGCAAGCATCTCCATAAGTTATACCTGCCAGAACTTCAGAGATGGGTCCAGGGTGCGTCTTATCCCCAAAACGCTCTTGCCTAATCTGAAATTCAAAGAGTAGACAGCATCCTCGTTGGTAACATTATAACACTTCTATTCATAGTCTCTCTGCCATTAAGGATGAGTCATTAAAAATTCATGCCTTTTGCCACCGCGGTCCTGGCACCCGCTGCAAGGAGCATGTGGCATGAGTGCTAAATGCCTCATTCTGTTGGATGCAGGTGTGACCTCATCAATTTTTCATTTCTGGGTTATATGGTTACGGAAACTTCACCGGCAGACACTCTTTGGGACATCTATCAAAGATGTCAGAATGACAGAACACATAACATAGCACTAAGAAGACACATAACATAACACTAAGAGGACATTGAATAGTGATACTAAGGAGGAGAGATTTAAGAATGTTTAAAGTAGTGTTGCTACGATAATCGTTTTCAATATCGGTATCGGCCGATATTTGCAATATCGGCAGCATATCGTTATCGGTAAAATTTTGCCTAATTGCCGATATCAGCAAACCGATATTGAACTTTCTTTTTTAACAGCAGAGCTACAGTACTTCTTTATATTTGCAATGATTTGTTAATCTGCCCAAGACGATCCATTTCTTTAGCGTCAGTTAAACTCAGATTCATTTTCAATTAATATCCATGGAAACCTGACCCTCCGTAACCTCTAAAAACACGTCTACGGCGCGCGAATATAACCAATGACCTTCGTGAACCTTGGCCTACACACAGCATTAGTGCAGCATATATACACTGTACTAACCATTCATTTTCTCGAAGGCCTCCGTGAAAACCTTGAACATGATGCATAACTGCACAGTTCAGCATGGTTGGAAAACCTTGTTCAATTTCCCGCGAACACACTGCCGATTTCCCGCCGGTGTTCGCCCAGCGAACACGCCGAGCACGCGTAGAGTGCGAGCATAAAGGCGTGGTGTCCAGGGGCCCGCCTTAGGGCCTTGGTGGGGTCATGGGGTAGAACCCCTCGCGGGGATCCTGGGGGCGAAAGCCCCTGAAAAATTTTGGCATTTTTAGCGTGTCTGGCGATGAAAAAAATTCGCAGTTGAGGATGCAATATACTGACAACTATTTTTATTTAAATTGTCACGAAACTGATGAAAATTTTAAAATGACAAGTTAGAGTAGCTATAATATGTTATAAAATGAAAAGAGATTTAATCTGTCTTTCAATCTTTAAAAAGTGAAACTTACAAAACTTCCGATATTAAGAAACAAACAACGTTCAGCAAAGCCCTGTTTCTAGACTGCCTATACCAATGAATAGCGTGCACTATGCGTACATTTTTACAACTGCAGTGTTTAACCCTATACTATACCTAACTACCACGGTACATGTGCTGCGAATTTTCCCAGGTACCTTCCCAAACAACTGTGTTTAAACACCTGTTTGTTAACATTTTTTGGCACGTTGCCAGGGAACTTTTTAGTTACGTGAGATCCGTAACCGCCGAGGTGGTTAGGCTATTTGCTATACATTTTACTATGGTAGGATATTATTTTTTTCCGTATATTTGGAAATTCTAGAAAATACTTCCTTTCCCCCCACTTAACAACAGATGTGGTCTTACGGTATATTCATAAATGGATGCACTAGAGCCTTGTTTACATGACATTAGTTGCATTTAGTACGATATGCCAGTTTTGCGTGAATTTTTCGAAAGTGTTTTGCTCGATCTTTCGTAACATTTGAAAGGTGTACCACCTTACTTTCCGTACACAATGGGTCATTTCTCTACTGATTTTCGGTTTTTTTTCTCTGTACGGTCAAGTGAATAAGTTGAACAATGAGTATAAATTCAATAAATTATAACTTTTACATTGTGATCGACAGTTCGTAACCTACTTAACAGGCGCGTATCCAGGGGGGGGCGTCGGGGGCGCGCGCCCCCCGGGTAAGAAAAAGAGGAGAGAAAAAAAAAGAGAAGAAAAAGGGAAAAAATAGGGGAAAAAAGAGGAGGAGGAGAGGAAGGAAGGGAAAAGAAAAAAAAAGAAGGAGAGTAAAAGGAGAAAAGGTGGGAACAGAAGAAAACCGCCAAGACACCAGGAAGAGAAAGAGGAACAGTAACATAATTACAGCTCTGATCCCTATTATATACACACGGTAGCTAGTGACGGATGGAGGATTTCGGAAAGGGCGTGCGCCTCACCATACCCCTTCCACCGACAACTCCAATTTCGACGTTTCCATATTTCCTCTCTCACTAATGTATCTATATATATATATACTATATATGGTCTATCATAACGCGCGTGTGTGTATATACGCCTTAAACAATTGTACAACTGTGCTATGAAACCAACTGTGGCTGGTATCGAACTCGACCGAGTCGTCGGGTAACATGACGCATTTCGGGAAGGGGCGACTGCCCCCCCCCCCCCCGAAGCATATTTTTCTTTATGATATCGCTATAGTAATTTCAAAATAGAAAATGCTTAGATGCAACTTACAAGGCCTGGGAAGTGTCATTTCCAGCGATCTGGGAGGCATTTTCGGCCAGAATTTTCTTGAACGCTTCACGCCAACTCATGGTGGCGCTCCGCTTAGATAGTTTGCCTACACATTTTGCCCCTCTCTTGGCAAATTCCTCGCTACGCGCCTGTTCGAATTTGTAAAGCAAACAGCAGATATCACATCATATCAGTGAGCATGAAAATGGCGTTCCAGGCTGAACAGCCTCAAAACTGTCTATGTGTGTAGTCAAAGGCGAAGGAGCCCAATTTGATTTGGGGAGCTGTAACGACTTGCCCGAGAAATATAACCAACATTTTTCGCGCGCAACATGTTAATGTCAATATCATATAAGCAATCATCGGGTATTACATCGCATGCCATCGTGAACCGTACGGTCCGTGAAAGTTGCGCAGTATACCGAGGGATGCTCATGTAAACAACGAAATGTCTTATGTAGATGGAGAAAAAGATGGAGGTCCAATTATGTCAAAACCTTCTTTTTACATTAGTAATGGCGAATTAGTCGGCCAAGCTTAGAACTTTATTATAATTACCAAGGAAATAATTTTTAAACTATTCATTTCCTCTAGCTACATCATTGCAATTTATTTTTCTTTCAGTAGGTGTCCGAAAATTCTCAGCATATTGCCCGAATTTTCAGAAAAAAAATATTTCGTTAGGGGGGCTGCAGCTCCCCCCCCCCCCGCCTTCTACGCCTATGTGTGTATATCTGGTATTTTATTCATTTCCTTCAATGAAGTTTTATAATAGCCGTTATAAGAGGTTTCAATATTAGTACACCAATAAATTAACTGTGTCTGAATTTTCGAAAATTTCCTGACCAACATTCTTCATCATACTTCCCTTCACTCGTGCAATTTTGACCAGTCTGTTAGGGGTTCAAGGTGGTTTTTCTATTTTGGTTGTCCATAGATGATATTTTGTGCAACATTATGGGCATGTTTGAAGTGAATTTGTTTATTCAAATTCTGAACAAATAATGGGCTTTAAAACCTCGAAAAGTGGGGCTGACGTGTATTGTGGGCCGTTAGCCTACAAAAGCAATGCTCCACAGGAGATGCAATGAGGTCCAACATGATGTGTGACTGGTGTCAATCTTAAAATAGGTAATGGATGAAAAAAAAAACTATTTGGAAAAAACTTGGTTCTCAGGCAAAAGTGTTCATCTGGTTGGTCATTTTCAAGCCTGAGAAGTGCCATTTTCGGTGATCTGGGGGCTATCAAAACCAGAAATTTTCTTGAACGCTGCGTGCCAACCGATGCTGGCGCTCCGCTTAGATAGTAATATACAAAATATCTCAAAGCGCGAGAACAATTTGGGGGATGAAAGTTGCTATGCGCCTGCACCCATGCAAATGTACCCCATCAATATTTGAAACAAATCACCGCCCCGGATCACATTGTCCAGAATGGTGACAATCCCGCTTCCCCCTTCCCCCCCAACAACCCTTCTATCCCTGTTCTCCCTCTGAAAAGATCAAACATTTGCTAAATAAATAGCAAACAAACAAAGGATGACTAACTTCTGATAATTCCATCTGTAGGACATTTTAGATTTAGATTTTTTTGTTTCTGGAAAGTGCTAAAATCAAAACATTTTCATCACCTTGGCAAGTGCCTCTTTGATGTCTTGAATTGTCAAAGTCCCCAAATTGCCCAGAATTAAGGATTGTGTCGGGTGATTCTGTCAAACGGATGATGTGCCTACCACCAATTACATGTCACTACTACTCAGGTGTATCTTTGTCTTGTAGCCCTCGTCTTCCCCTTTCTCTCCCCAGTTGGCGTATTTTTGAGCTACCTCCACCTTGGAGTATGTGTTTGGAGTGTTCAGCAATTTCGTCTTCTCCTCTGCCTGCCTCCTGTTCAACATCTTGACTCGTATCTGCTCTTCTCAATTGTCGTAGATGTAGATGAAGTTGGTGGAGGCTGCTGGGTAGGCGACGTCGCTCTAGGGCTTCAGTTCGTGTCTCACAAACGGCTGGCCGTACACGTTGCCTGCTATGTAACCCTGTAACAAATTAAAAAGTTCCTGTGATCAAATTTTTGTGCTGGTTGCAGATCTAAGTCACTCTTACATCTAACATCAGCAGCACAACATTCCTCCATCTTTGTCTTCTTTGCTGTTTTACTTATGAAATGATTACATATCAAGTCTTCCACAAGTATCTCTTTGAAAATCTCACACATTCACTGTCTTTGGTGCATTCAGGACAAACTAATTGGAACATTCCGTTTCTATGCCATTTCCATGAAATACTGAACAATTTTGGATGCAGGTGATCTTGAAAATATTTTCAAAATGGGTGGGGTGTGCGACAGATCACTTGTAGGGAGCTTCATGAAGTTCCCCAAACCGATAAAGTTTGGATTATGTTCAATAGCGTATGAAACCATTCTGATTATTAAGTCAAGAGCTTGCCAATACTATATATATATATATATATATATATATATATATATATATATATATATATATATATATATATATATATATATATATATATATATTGAATCTAAGAGAGTATCAAGCTGTAACAATTAGTTTCAAGTAAGACACAAATCAAATCAAATGGTGTATCCAACCATCCTGATACGTCACAGCTGTTTACTTTGACTGAACGAAGCTACCTGCTTATCCACACTGACTTCCTACAACTCACTTCTCACTGAATTATCTCACTTAATAAAGCGTATTAGATTGGTACACATATGATCAAAAACCTCATACGTTAACTAGCGACGCAATCGGTTGCCAATTAGCATAGTAAATGCTTGCTATGTCTGCCCAGATCTTTAAATGCAAATAAGGCTAGTTGGTCTGCTGCACAGACGTTGCAGGCCAAGTGAGTTGGAATTTTTGCATTTTGAAATCTTACCATATTGTCCAAATGTCTCATCATGGCTTCGAACTCCAGTTCACCGACCTTCAGTTTGTGTCCTGTCTCACTGACCCCACCTGCGTCCTTGGCAGTCCCTTCGCCGACCTTGTCTCTGACTTCATCCGGTAGGTGGATGACATTATCCAGGCCTACGGCATGTATCTGTCACGAATAATTAGCATACGGTAAATCGTTTGAATGCAGTTTGTTGTTACATTATCCAACACAAGTCTTACGAGCGACTCTTTTAATCTCTCTTATTCCTCCTTTGTCGTTTCTCGTCGCTGACTTTGCTCTGCTGGTCCTAACACTACTAAGGAGATTCTTATATTTGTCATCTTGTATATGCCATCCGAGGAATGAAACTCAACAATTTCATATAAAAGGACGACAACATCGTACATGATTTGCCGAAGAAACCAGCCGTTTGGCGTTCATGCTTCAAAAATACAAGACCCACTAAAGAGTCGTTTTTAGCTTAAATCCGGTTTGAACTTTCGTCCTTTTGATGAAACCTTTGAATCCTTCTCAATTGAAGCATTTTGTCTTCCATCTCTCTGTCAAGGGACAAAAGAGCTAAATACTGCCATTACAGAACAAACACAGAAATGCACTTCTCCTTCAACAGGCAAATATTTGAGCAACTGTCTGTCCGGGCAATAATACTTCATTTGTTCCTATCCAACCAAAAAAATTTGTCAACAAAACTGGACCAAACTTGGCTATTTGATAATTTGCTCTTTAATGAACAAAAAGATGTCAACTTCTCTATGGTGGATATAACCAATGCCTGGATTCTGCAAGGCACCTTGATAGCAAATAGGCAAAAGCATTATGTACAATATGTATGAGGTACAATAGAAGCATTGTAACACTATCAGGAAAACGGAAGTTTGTGTTTATAAGCCTCTTCTCCAAACGATTTGATACAGAATCCTGTGGACGCCTGCGGGCGCAAGCTGAGCTCATCAAACTTACAAAGACCCTCAGGAGCATCCCAGCTTTCCTTTTATGATGTTAGTGTCATCACATTAGTATTTATAATACGCTTTCTGGCCAAGGTGAAGTGCACAGGCGCGGCAGTATTTGAATATACCGCGGAGGATTGAAAACTGAATCCTTTCCAAAATCTCATCGATCATATTCATAGACTTACTGTTTTAGTATTCTGTGTTTAATACTCCCTTTTGAATAGATATTTATTCCTCTTGAATGTTATTCAACTTTTATTGGCAGATTGAATTTGAGTTAGCAGAAATAAATGTTTCAGTTTTTGAGTCGGACTAAATTTATTCCAGTCCTTGCAGCCCGACTGAACTTTATTAACATTAGGCTGAAACTTGGAAGAAAATAAATTTTATCCCACAGCGATAGGCCTCGGCCTAAATATACTATAATGAATGTTCAGAACTTGCTGCAGTTATCCAAGAATATGGAAAATATTGTTGACCCATCGAAGAAGACCAAGCCTCAAAAATGTGTTATTTATTGGATGAAAGATCAACAAGTTAGTACAAAGTCGGTGATGGACAAAGAAAATGCAACTGAAAATGCAGTCTGCTTGATAAAGTGGAGAGGAAAGGGGCCGTATTCTAGAAAAAAAAAATTATATTGAAATTTATTTTCTATTTATGTTTTGATAGTCTTATTGTTGCTATTTCTTTGGCTGTAATAGTTATTTATTTTAGTTTTATTGTATGCTGTCATATTTTATTGCTTTTGTCTTTAATTTCTGAATTTTATTGTTTTTTTATTAGTTATTGTTAGTTATTTATTTCTGTAATTCTTAGCAATATTTTCAGATTGTATTATTTTTAAGCTGTAATACTTTTTAAGTTGTATTTTTTATGCGTTTCTGTGAAGCTGCTTTGAGATCATTCTTTTGATGTAAAGCGCTATATAAAAATAAATTATTATTATTAAAAATCAATAAAATAAGTGGTATGTTGACCTTTTTTCTGTTTCATTTCTATGTGTAATCATTTGAAACTTTCTGACAGTGGCACAATAACCAAGTTCAACTTCTAATTTTCTCCTGTCTTGTGCCACGATAAACAGCATATTTGCAGTTAATAAAATTAATAATCAAATTAAAATAAGACAAGGCTACATGTGTAGTATATTTCTTGTTTAGGTCTAAACTTATAGGGTTACTACAGTTAAGCTTATTCTTATGGGTGCATGGGGCAATGCCTATGTTTGGTAATTATTTGGACATTCAGCACTTGGATTTTCCTAGTTTTACCTAGTCAAACTTCACGTTCAAGTCTGACGTTTCTCTTACCGTACTACAGAGATTTTACTTACCATTGAAATAGCGTTATAAATATGCAAAACATTTAAGTGTTGGGCATGCAGGGTTTAATGTGATTACATTTCTGTTTTTCATATGTGGTTATATGCAAGGAGCCAAATTTTTCATAATTTAATAATTATTACAGAGGGGGGGGGGAGCGCTAGTAAGGTTATATATAAACTTTGTGACATGTTGTAAGACATGTGTAAACATGCTTGCTTGCAAAAAAAGTGGGGTCTAAAGCCACCCATCGCTCCTCCGCGTTGCCACGTACATTCACAGTATGTGTGGCAGAAACCAGTGGACAGAGCCACAGCCACAAGAGATGAACAAACAGTTTGCATACAAGTGCACGAATGCTCCAAGATACATGAAATTGAAGAAGCTGTATTTTATTTTTGTTTTGTTTTGTTTTGTAATTTTATAGTTGTTGAATAAAAGAGGAGACTTCAGAATTCTGGTTATTCTCATTATTTGTTTGGAGAGTTTTAATCAATAACTAGGACAACAAGCTGGCCAAATTCCTAACTCTCCTTACTTGGAACTGATTAGCATACAAGTATTCAATAAGTATTCTAGTAAGTATTCAGAAACCTGTTAAGCCTTCATAAAATAACTAATTAGCATACAAGTATTTGAATACTAGCGAATAAGTATTCGAGTAACTATAAGTATTCATCAGAGCCGAATTATTTAAATTAGCAAATACTTATATGTAAATGAGCTAAGTATTCAAATAGCTATTCCAAATCTACTCGAATACCTATTCGAATACCTATTTGAATACCTAACAGGTATTCGAATACTTCACTCATTTACATATTTTGGCTCTGATGAAGGCTTATAGTTATTCATATTACAGGGTTCTGCCCAGAGTGGATTGAGTGGCGGCAGGACTATCTAAGCGGAGCGCCACCATCGGTTGGCGCGGAGCGTACAAGAAAATTTGGGGTTTCGGAAACCCCCCAGATGGCCGGAAACGGCCCTTCCCGAGTATTCTGAGCCACATGTAGACAGCTTTGAAATGAGATCTCATGTCTGGAATTTTTTACAATTAATGAAAAAAGTTAGGACAAATATCTGGAGCACCAGAGTACAGACCAGCCGGTGGTGCCTATTAAATAAATCATTCAGGCTGAGATGATAATTTTAGATGGACAGTTATTTACGACAGAACTGATATACACACTGAGCGACTAACGCTGCTTCTCATGTATCGAGTAGTGAATACAAAATCTGAGTGTAATTTCATGTACAAATAAACAGTAAACTACTGAATAACTCCGATCAACTGCGCGATATCATGCAGTGAACCTTCGAACAGCGTTTACTACTGCAGTGTTACTGTACGTTCGACCCTCCGGCTATGGAGCTGTTTTTTGGAGTTCCTATCGAAAATAAGTGCCGGTCGGAAAAGTCACTCAGGCAGATTGTGGCGGTCGGTAATTCAGTGTGCTGGTCGGGTCCGACCGACAGCGGCAGAACCCTGTATTAGTATTGGAATACTTATTTTGTACTGTGTGTTATATGGTAAATTTTCTGAATACTAAGGAAATCTTTGAATACTTTTTGAATACTTATCGACTATATTCGTGTTAGGTAGGGGTAACTTTATTAGAAAGCAGATAATCCGCTTTGTAACGACCATTGTTTGTTACCCAGACTCGACCAAAAAACCACACACACACACCAATTGATAAAATTGTAGGTTGACAAAACCCAGACAACCAACTCTTGATGCTGCAAGGAGAAGAGAGGACCAACTACTCCCATCCCTGCCCATCAACACCCCCACTTCCCCCACCACTTGAAATCCTAACCCACTAGTAAAGTGTGTTGCTGAACCTTCAAGATATACAAATAGAAAACTCAATTATGACTTTCATGAATGATCTCTAAGGGAAATTTTTCCCACAGTTTCAACTGGTAGCTTTTCTAAGGATTTACATTTGCCAAAAGACCCTGGTTTTCCAAGGTCAATAATGAAACACATCTCCCAAGTGGGTAACCTTGCCCTTGGGGTCAGACATCAAAAAGAATATTATGGGAACTTTATCGCTGAATGTCAACATTATTAGTGCACATACATGTTAGAAAGCATCCCCTACTATGCCTTAATCCAAATCCATAAATCCGATTTGGAGTCGGCAAGTCGCATCAAGACAAGCAATTATTCCAGTCAAACATACTTTTTCAACCGCTGTTATTTTCTTTTCATTTCATGGAGCAGGCTTTGCTATTGCGGGTAGCTTTCTGCTGTTACTCAGAGCCTAGTTTGACTCAGGAAATAGCAAACAAAAGTTTGTGCAGAAGCAGAATCTTTGGGGGTGGAGAGAGTTGAGGAGAGTGTAATGACTACATACTGATACAGAAGTAGACTATGCTAATGGCAAAATCAAGTTCCGTGTAGGCTAGGAGATACAATCATTCCCAAGACAACAAAAATTCCAAATTGATTATATTGTTTGGAAACAGTTTCAAAATTTCAGATAACTTTTCTCAGAGGAGAGGGTCATAACAAAGATTAACTCAATCCATACCATTTACTTTGTGTTTCGAGTTGACTAATCTTGTCCATTTTCAACCCTAACCCCCTCCCCCCCCCCTTACCCCATTCCAGGCTCTTTAAAAAACAGCTTAAAAAAGGAAAACTCTGTAACTTTCACAGGTCTCCAAAATATTCTGAAATGGAGGAGAATGAACAAACTGTAACATAACCAGAAAACATTTGGCCTCACACTGCTAAGTTTTACAAGCAATCCGACCACGTTGGACCAAGTCCAGCTAATTCTTTACCTGTATCTCACATGCTGCTACACAGTTGAGGGCTAGGAAGTACGCCTCCTCTATGGACCCACCACAGCAGACGACACATGGTTACGCAAGAATAGGATCTTGTTTTTGGGTCCAGGGGCCCTGATGATTTGATCCTTCTGTTCCTCCTCGACCACGATCTCCGTGTAGTCATAGTATAGAGATCTCACCACAAATCAAGGCATCTTGACTGATCTGCAAAAAATTCAAAATCCTCCATATTCTATGACATCTTTGCTTTTAACGATTTGCTTTGGTCAACAACTTGCAGGAAGGGTAATGCTAGGCAAACATATTGAATATTCAAAGAACATTTAAAATCCTCCATAATCTATGACATCATTGCTTTTAAGGTAGTTTTTTTTCTTCTTTTTCTTTTGTTTTATGTGGTCAGCAAATTTATAAAGTCAACCAGGTATTAATCAAAACAAATCGAAATGTGACAAGTCAAGCTAAAGATCTTAAAAAAAAGTGATCAAAATCCAAGTAAAGAGAAAAGGAACCTGCTCTAAGAATCATGAAAGTAATTATAAAGGTGGATACTCACAGCAGCGGCTGCCGAAGTGTGCACATGTTAAATGCATTTAGTACCTGGTCTGGATTTATTATTATTATTACTATTGCTTTGGCAGACTTTTAACTTTGAACACTATCTATCAATATGTAGCAACTGCTTTGAAGTTGATGAGAAAAACATCTTTTGGCCAAGAAGCATCCAACATTGGGGTTATTCCACTCATCTCCAGAAGTTATCTGTTGATCCAAAAAAAATCCCTTAGTTCATTGTTGCCTTTAAATAAAACAGTGAGTGACTTAATTATTTAGATTACACAAAAGAAGGCAAAACTATATCAAGAAAAGAATGCAAGACAATTGATCAAGTTAGCCATTAGCTAGCATTTGAAAGCAGTAGAGAAGACCAGCATATGCAGAGAAGTCTCCTTGATAATTGAAACAAACACTGTTGTTCTATAACTCTATAAACACTACCTGGCAATTGATTGGACATTGTTTATATGTAAAGGATTGGGTGGTCATAGAAGTCTGGTTGCGACATCCAAGGGGGGGGGGGGGGGTGGGTGGGGGGAGATATGGGGGGGTGGGTGGGGGGGAGATATAGTATGGCAAGGGAAGGCAGAACTCAGTTTTTCTCTTTAAGCGCTGGTATTTTGTTCCCCACTAGCAAGTTCTACATCAAAAAATAGGAGGAAAAGGAAACAAATGTGTAATAAACAATGCTTGATAAAATCATAAACTAGCTTTTAAATGTTGGAACACTCCTTTAATGCTCAGAAAATATTAAAGAGTGAATGGCTCCTTTAATATTAAGGAGTAGAAGGTTCTTTTAAATGCTTATGCCATGCAACCCACAATGCATCTCATGTCAAAAATTAACCTTCTATTCTAAAAATCATGGCTATAACCGACATATGATAAAAGAAAATAAGATATCAAATCTTAAATTTGTCCAAAATCCATAACCATCTAAAAAAATATTTGCTTTGTCAATAGATGATAGCTGAAGGGAATCAATACAGCTTATTTATTACAACTCTAAGTGTACATATGACCAACTAATCCCAATGCCATGGAATACTATTATGTACCAACGCCAACAACAATATGTACACAACAGTTACCTTTATCGAACACATGGACACGGCCATCTTATACTACAAAAACTTGTGATAAAACTGAGGGTGCTACTGGCAAATACCGCAGAATATGTACAACCTATCTAGCCTTATGCTGTCTACCAACAGAAATCACCTACAATATAAAAATGAAATGCAAGCAAATGCGAATACTTGTAACGTCTTCCTTCACATACTGAAATAATTATTCCATCTAGTACAGTAGTAGCATGCATATCACATAATATAACATATGTTTGGACCTAAGATGTTTAAAAAGTAAGGAACGAACTTACTTGATTGTACCTGGTCTCCATAGCTGCCCTCAGCATACACTGCAAATGTACATTTTCTGCAACACCTAACTTCACGTCAAACTAGAAAAAAAGCATCATATCAGTCAAAATCTTAGAAAAGTTACAAATGAAACATGTTATTACCTCATAGAGCTTTTGATGATAAACTGACGCAGGGAAAGTTAATTAAAATAACTGATATTTTTGGATATATACATAAATCTTAGATTTCGTGTATAAACCACGTTGTCAATGGTCCTGACCACAAACTTTTTCAGGTTTCTTACCCGCAACTTCCTGGAGTTTTGAAGGCTGAAATTGCAAATAAACTAGTGCATATCCCTACACCAGTTTGAAGGTCACATTGCAAATAAATTAATGCATATCCCTACATTAGTTTGGAGGGCTGAAATTGCATATAAACTAGTGCATATCCCTACACTAGTTTGGAGGGCTGAAATTGCAAATAAACTATTGCATATCCCTAC
The DNA here is from genome assembly GCF_037975245.1 of Apostichopus japonicus. NCBI lineage: Eukaryota > Metazoa > Echinodermata > Holothuroidea > Aspidochirotida > Stichopodidae > Apostichopus > Apostichopus japonicus. Next base: position 19,865,890 of record NC_092574.1, read on the forward strand.
ACTAGTTTGGAGGGCTGAAATTGCAATTAACTAGAGCATATCCCTACACTAGTTTGGAGGGCTGAAATTGCAATCAACTAGTGCATATCTCTACATATAAATAGACCTATCAAAATGCCCAATCCTTGAGATCAATTTTAAGTTGGTCTGACTTCATGAAGTCAAAAAATTGGATAACCAACCGTTATTAGATAACCAACCGTCAACCTGTTAACACTGTTCCTTGAGGAGCTCTTATATTTTCTACTTTCTAATGATCTCCGAGGTTAAATAGAGTGTGGTTTTCACTACATCATTGCAAATTGTAATTGAGACAATATTTAGCAGAAAATTTTATTTTATTCCAATTTTGGAATACTTTTTCCGCTGGAGATCTCGGCAATGACGTCTTGCGACGTTCGTTAGCCTACAAGATTGTTAGTACGGATTCTGCGACAGTGGAGAAATTAAAGGAGTGTAGCATCAGAGTTGCCGACAGTTCTGATACTGAGATTTTGTATGCTATCATGAATGATGTTGGTAGAGATGGAATTGCAAGTTGTAAGAAATCTTTGGGATGCTGGATTATCACATTAAAAGCAAAGGAACAAGCTGGTCTTATTTTGGACAGTGGACTCCTCGTGAATGTGAATCAGTTTCTACTGGTGTCAACAGAACGTTCCTAACTGTTAGTGTTTTCGGAGTACCTTCATTCATACAGGACAAAATCTAACAGGAAAACTTTGTGAGTATGGGTGTAAAATAAGAGGCGAATGGACACGAAAGACCTTCCCCAGATTCCCAAATATCAAGAACGGAATACAGTACCGCCCAGATTAAATCGGCCGTGGCATCGTGTATCGTGACAAAATATGAGGAGACTCGAGGAGTCTATCGTGATATCGTTTCCATTACGCCTATAGCAAGTACCTAACGTGATATCGTGCGTCGCATCGTGGTCGTAATATCGTGATAGTGTGTGCATCATTTCACTGGCACTGTATACTATCGTAATGTTATCGTTATAGCGTGAATCACGTTGCAGAACGATCGATCGTTTCATCGTGATTTGAAAGAATTGGGGTAGGCTTCTTCCCGCAGTAGATGAAATCATCAATTCAACGCAATGTGCAATAGATTTATTGCAAATTCTGATCAAAAAGTTTGGTGTGTCACCAAAATTAAGTGTCAATCGACATACAAGTTTCATAATCGCAAAACTAGTACGATAGGCCTAATGAACACACTGTAGGCCTACTCATCCAAACTCCTTCATACAAACCCCTTCTTTAAAAAAAATAACGGTCGCAAAATATTTTCAGTTCGAACAAAACATTCGTTCTGAACTTCTTGTATGCAAGAATATCCGTCCTTGGCATTTAAAGCATCTGACCTTTGGGCAATTAGCTTCCCGGTGCCCTTGGACACGCAAACTTTACATTTGTAGTTAGGACAGTTTCTCCTGATGTGATCGCTTTCCAAACACAGATTGCATACTTTAGTTTGACCATTGTGCCTTAAGTTCATATTAATCCTGTTAATTCTAATTGCGTAAGGCAAGCTCTTGTGTTCTTCAGGTAGTTCTAACTGTACATATCGTACAGTAGGACTGCATAATGCAATTTTAGTCAAGTATGATAATTATTTAATGATGTCTATTTTCCTCAAGATGAGCTTCATTGTCAAAAGTTATACCTGTACTTACATTTTATGCCTTTGTTTGCTAGCTGGGTCATCTACTTGGTTATTTTTCAGTGGAACAGGTGTCACTTAACTGTTTCTTCTCCTCTTTACTGCTTGCATGTGTTCCTCTCATTCCTAAATTTGTCCATCAACTTCATGCTCCAGTAATCCTGTTTCAAAAGGAATTATAAATAATATCGAATGCTCTATGTTCACATACTGGGTAATCACCAATCACAATAAATCCCATTCCAACCCCATAGCTTCACGCACACACACATCTTATCAAATACACACACATGCTGTTTGAATGCCGTTATTTCCTATTCACAGTTGGTTTGGTCTACCAAACATACTCTGAAACTCTCTACAAAGACAACGATGCACAGAGCTGACCCTGGCAACCTAGGATAAGGAATTATATTTTACCCAGCCCAGACACAATAGCATGTACATATAAACATTACTTACTACAGGATGAGCGCCAGGTATGGATGCCTTTCCCAGGAACAGGTAGCCCCCGCTGCCTCTGAGTAGTGGGCAGTTCAAGTGCAGCTCGTAGATTGCTCGACAGCATGTCTCTTCCCAGTCCTGTGGTCAGTACACTACAACCAGTTTGTACCTACATGTAATGAAAGATATTAATCAAAAATAATATGGCACAAAAGAGGGTTCTAATTAAGAAGACACTGCAACTGCATGGCCTCTCCAAAGACTTTCCAATTCAGGCAGAATATGATCATCAATATCACAACCCTCTAAGTATAATGCAAGAAGTAAGACTCCATTTGCTCCTGCAAGCCAATGCAGAGATGTAATAGTTGTGAATGTCACCATGGATACATTTGTTATTGGTTACCATCACACTAACAAGTTGTGCTTAATGGGTGAAATGAAAACAAGAAGGGATCACAAGGTACAAAGTCCAGGCAATGAGGCTGTTCAGCAAAGATGTCCTATTTCGGAGATGAACAAAATGGTGGAAAGATTTGTGAATCCAAATTACTTACAGGTAAGAATCCACTAATGGTCAAGTGTCTCACAACTGATGCTGATGGCAAGGCATGTAAAAGGTTCAGTAGTACAATGGCTGTAACTACTCATTCTGAAAGTGAACTTAACCTGTTAGATCAAGTTCACCTACTCAAGTCACTCCGCAGAGCACTGACTATATTAAAGCAGTATTCTCCTCTGATATGTTCCTGCAAAAACTGTGACTAAGAAGCGCTTGACAATCTTATAAATACCTGGAGAAACCATCACTGATAAATTAGAGTGGGATGAACATGTAAAACGTATTCTAGCAAAAACTAATCAGCGTATGTTCCTATTACAAAAGCTTAATTTATTCGGACTAGACCAACTCTTATTTCTCTGTTCTATATTAAAATCGGCAATCGAGACCACCATTACATTCTGTTTAGCCGCGTGGGGTGAAAATACTACTGCTAGAGACATGACCAAGTTAAGTAGACTAGTTTCTAAAGCAAGGAAAGTTTGTCGGTCACATGACCTCAGTTCAGTAGATGAGTAGCTTGTCAGAGTATCACAGAGTAATATGAAGTCAATCATGTCATCCCAACATCCTCTGGGGCATCGGGTAGATTACAGCAATCAAACAGGCAGACTAATTGTCATGAGATGCCGAACCGAGAGATACAGGCGTTCTTTCTTGCAAAGGGCTATTCTCAATCTTGCCAATGAATTATGTAGGAAATAGGCCAAATATATGTGTCAGAACATGGACATAGTAGTCTTAATTTTTCGTTTTAGGAATCAGATTTTTATGTATTTTCGATGTATTTATGATTGTTTTATTGTCTGTTTTACTGAGATGGACTGAATGCCAATTTTTATGGTCAATAAATTTCTTATATCTGAAATATCAAAAGCGCTTTATCAACATGTTTAGAATGCCTTGCAAAGTACTACAGTGGAAATCAATTATATTGCCAAAAGCATTCATTTGTATGCAAGAGGGGCAGGAAGTACACATTTCCATGTATGCCAAATGCTGCAAAGGATTCTCTGCTAATATCCCACACTGACAGCAGGAAGCTAAACAAAATATCTGAGACACCCACCTGCAGCAAATGATTATGGTCCACTCGTTTTGAGACTTCCACTCAAAAGCAGATGTCATCAATAAGGCTTTCACTGTGACCAATCCAAAACATAGTACCACACTTTTGTGCATTGGTCAGTACAGGGACTACAGTTCCATACACATAACATATAATGTGCCTGAAGAGTCCATAGCCAGGAAGATGGAAGCTGCAGTATTAAAGGTGAGCTCAAATAGTCCATGTATCCAGACTCTGAAATAGATGCAAAGAAAACAGCAATGTGATGAATTACGTAAGAGAGGCAGAGCATACAGATGGAGGAGAGCACAACTCAGAGAGAGAAAGTACAAGCTACATGGTAGAACTAAAAACATAAACCAGTCCAGTATCTATAAGAAAGATCAACTGATTCATGACCAGTTACTCTAGGATGAAAAACTACACTGATGATGAAGATGACAATATTTATCAGTGATGCCAGTAATTTGTAAACTGAGTCTATCCACACTCACTGTTATGAGTTAAAACAGTATCACTCAGTCAGGGAAGTAGGCAATCAAGCTGATGACCATAAACTTGGCAAGTGCCATCAAACTTTCAAGGCTTAATTTCTGCTGGTGCCCCTGGCTTACTGATGGTGTAGGCACCTGTCCACATTCTGCATCCCTCTGTGTAACTTGCTGGGGCTGATGTATGTTTTGCCAACTTTTCATTTATGTCATCAGCCCATGCCATCCAATCTTGGTCTGACATTGTAAAGGTGTGAGCTTTCCAGTTCCATATGTCTAAATGGCCTAAGCTTATTCTGAATGCAGCTTGGGGCTCAGTTCAGCTGATTCTTACACCACATTGAGTAGTAATATATGCTTTTAAACTTCTGTCGCTTTTGCTCTGCTACACTGCACAGAAGTAGGCTACTCACGAGATCTACAACTTCCCTATCAAATAAGCTACATGTACTACTTAGTGAGTGTAAGTCTGTGATGGTATAAGCTCTGAGGTAATGGGTATTACTTTCACTTTTCCCCTTTGAGGTAGCTGAGAGGTTTTTCACACCTACCCATGCAATCATCCCATTCTTTATCATAAAGTTGAAATTTGATTTCTTCTTGAATATGAAACTTTTTCCTAATTTTAAGTTGCTAACTCTTCAAACTCAACAACTTCTGTTCTTTTATGGTGAGATCATAGATGTGAGGAGTTCATAAATACTGATTTAGTTTCAGAACCAATTCTACATGTTAATCTTCTTACAACTGTTCATTCAACATCTATGAGAAAAGGTTTCCTCATGTAAGTGAATGAGGTGTCAATGTTCCAAAAGTTTATTGAACCTTTCTGTCCAGCACATTTTTGGCATTTATATGTAAAATTCCACCTGTTTTCTGCCATACTTCCTCTGTGGGAAATGGTGTAGTGCAACCCTGCATTTCTGTACTGTAAAGAAAGAAAAAATAGATAACTAAAATCCTGGTTATCAGTACTGAAGGGCTCATTTATTAAAATTACAATTCATTATTCTTAATTGTAGTTAACCATAAACATAGATTGAAATACAGATCTTGTCTCTTACTATTTTTATAACCAGAACTGCATGTGGATTCCTAACATAGTTAACGATCAGCTATCTGCAGTATTCTGTTCGTAAAGTGTTTGTGTAATGCGGCTGAGCAAGAGTCTTTCCAGTAAAGCTGTTGGAAAAGGGAAGACCACTAATGGAGTAAATGAAAACAATTAAATGATACCTTAAATAACTGTTGACCAGCAGATAAACATATTTATATTTTAAATGCAATTTCCCCAGATTAGTAATAGTAATATACCTAACATGTGTTCATCCGTGGGTGGGAAAGCAATTATTTACTGTCACTGTGAATTTCCCTCATGCAGTGGCATTGCTGGCACGACTCTTGCTCAATCGTGTTCATGTTACATTTGCAAAGAAAAAGTTAAGCTTACCTTCTAAAAGGTTAAGTTAACCTTAAAAGTGCTAGTTCAAAAAAGTTAAGAAGGTTGGCTTCTGCAATTGCGTATGCCTACAGCACACATACTTTATGCTTGACCTTATTAGTTTAGATTAGTTTAGTAAAGAAAAAGGATCAGGAGGGACACTCAAGTCCCCATCAAATACCCTATAGGAGATGGAAGAAAACTGATGACACAAACGATCAGACCCGATTACAATGCTTAAAGTGCTTGTCCAAAGCATTCTTAAACCCATTCACACTACAGTACTTGCAAGTACAATTTTCTCAGGCAAACCATTCCACTCATTCACGACCCTATTAGAAAAAAATTTATGCCGAATATTAATGCTACTTTGTGACTTGTGGAGTTTAAGACAATGACATCTGGTACAACCACTATCAGCAAACATGAAAAAGTCAGTGACTATCAAGAAACTTAATAAAGATATCACTTTTATGAAACCTACGTTTGAGTTGAATCTTGGTCTTGGTCACTGCATAATCTAGATCTATGGGAAGACTGTCCATGAACTTGTGTTTGAGTTACTTTATTTCTGAAATTTAGTGACTCTAGCCCTGACTCGTTGCATAACTGGTAATAGTTCCTGAAAACTCAACATGAATTGAATATGAACCACTGAATCAAGAACTACTGGAGACTAATAATTCTTCACATCCTTGGCTAGATGAAGTAACGGTTTCTTATACAAACGGTATACTTTATCAATCCCGTTCTTGAACCATTGGCCAGAAAATTGTGTCCTCTCTGGAGAGAAGTATTAAAGGAGAACCGGACTGATGGTGTGCTATTTATAATAATCCCTCTGCCTAATACAAATACCAAAGTATTTAATTAAAAAATAGTGAATTGCACATAAAGCTCCTAAGGCGACATCTTTGCTCTAGGTAAATTTAACTCTTTTCACAACACTTAGGACGACATAGCATAAACTCACCACTTAGGGCGACAATGGTGATTTAGTGTAATTTCGTCACACTGGAAGATTAAATACAATTAACTAGTTAATTAATTTCACATATACATGTCACCCTATGTGAAATTAACTCTTTCCACAACACTTAATAAATTAATATTAAAATTGTGAAAGACATAACACCAGAGATCTACAGTCAATATGAAAAGATGCCTGTATACAGTATTTAGAACTGCTCAATGGGATCATTTCAACTCAAGCTGGATTCTAAACCTGAAAATTTCCAACGTATGAATTCTGGCCATTAACTTACATCACTAATAGTTTCAGAATTTGACTACTGTTCATTTGTCAGTTTATTGAGTTATCGTAATGACAGGCTCTTAGCATTACACTCATAAACACACATACTGCTACTTCACAAAAATGCATTGTGTTACATATTGAAACAATTTTACATAACACAAAACAGCATGGAATGAAAACAATATGACAAAAACAGGGAGTTTGCAGGAACTCACCAGGACTCACAAAAGCCTTCAAGATCTTTGCAATCTAGACACACCTGAAGGTGCCCCTGCATAATCAAGCATGACATATAGCCCTTGTTACTAGGATATATTTGGAATTACTGGATATGAGTTTGCCCGACAGTGCCAAGTCTCATTGCAGGAAGTCCACTTCATCTCATTTGTTGTATGTAAGAAGAAGTACCTGGAAAGGAAAAATTAAGTTACTTATTACAACAATGTTGCATTTCTATTGCAATTTCCATTTGTTCCTTTACCCTCTGGATTATCAGGTATAAATGAAAACTTTCATTCAGCTTTTACTTAAAATTATCAGAATTACTATTAAGAGCAACAAACTTATAAATCAGATACAGACTATCATCTAAACCCAGCCTTACAAAATGTGCATCCTCATTGTATTGATGCAAGTTTATCAGTCAGATCTAACTGGTGCCATGATACCTCTTTTAAAAATGACTAATTCCCTGCAAACCTAAGCAAATTCCCAATCAGTTTCAATGTTAAAGGTAGTCTGTATATGCCCCAAATTATAGGATGCTATAATTGCTAGAAGTTTTTAACAAGTTACTTTCATGTAGGCCCTTAGTCCAAATTGTTCTCAGACATTCTTAATGAACACACAAGATGACTGAATGTCCCTGTGAGGTAAATTTCCTCAAAGGTTGTAATAGAAACAGTTTATAGAATTTTGACCAAAGGTGACCAAATTTGAATATTTGGGCCAACATGGCATAAATTTAAATAATACATTGAAAAGTTCACTTATTTTTTGGGGGGTTGCTTTGATGCTTTTCACAGAACGCTCTATATCTCTTACTCATCTAAAAGTTTGCACTGGCTTTGGTTACAGGAAGTGCATGATGATGTGTAAACTGCACCAAGGAATTCTAATGCATCCTCCTGTGCAGTTGAATCAAACTCTGGAAGAATCTGTTTCAACCTTGCGAGACAGGAGGCCCATGAAGTTCAGGTTGAAATTGCGTGGAAGAGAGCTTTGATTACTTCCATTAATTCAGAGCTATGTCCATCATAGTGTTGAATGATGCTGCAAAGAAGCTATAAAAGAAGGAAAATTTAGATTTGTAGGAAATCTACATCTGACATGGGTGGCTCATCAATATGAGTGGAAAAGTTTAGGGTTGCAGCCTTCATTTGTATCCATTTTTTTACGATTGCTTGATGTTTCAAAGCACTTTCTTGGAAGTCTGTCACTAGCTTCTGTAGCTGAAAAGTTACTCTCATCAAGTAAAATGATAAACACATCATATCTTAATAACCATTTGTTGGAATATGCTACTGGGAGAAAGGAGTAGAGGTATCATGAACTTGACAAAGAGAGTGCCCATGTTGGAAATCTAGTATATTTGGGGGATAATAAACTTAAAACCTTCATTGTTGAAGTGAAAATTATGATATTCTGCAATAAGTGCCAATCCTTGGGATGGGGTTGGAACATCACAAAATGCCCCTTGCAATTGTGCCCATATAGGTTGGGATTTTCCCTTCTCCAGGCATAGGAGTTTGTCAAGGATATGGTCCTGGCACAGTAAAAGTCTTCCATTTTTCAACATTTCCAGGTGAGGAGGATCAAGTCACATGAAGTCTTGCACCTCCGTAGCTTGGAATCTCTGCCTTAATGAATTTATTTCTAAAGCTGCATGGGTTGTCTTAGGTTACTTACCTTTAAAGTAACAGGATTGCTTTGTTCCTGAAATAAAAACATTTAACAATATTTAATGTGACTTTTCGAGCATGGCCAGTGATTTTCCACGATCAAGAAATTCACAATAACATGGATCTATATCCATAAAATAATGAAACGGAAAACTCAATTTGAAATAGAAAAACCAGTATTCTTTGCAAGAGTTGGATATATATGCAATAACCGTGGGGCTGTATTGAACTTGATCATGTTTCTCCCTGTAAGAAGGTAACATATATTGTGAAAGAGAAATATAGAACATAGGTTGGGGTGGGAAATTGTGCAGGGGGGCAGAGGTTTGTTTGGCCCCAAATATGCCAAAAGTTCCAATACGGTCACATTTGGTCAACATTTTAAACTGTTGTCATTACCACCCTGGAGGAAATTTACCTCACTGAGACATTCAGTCATCTTGTGTGTTCATTTGGAATGTCTGAGACCAATCTGGAAATAAGAATCTCAAGGAATGTAATTTTTGAAATCTTCAGAAAAGTATGCTATAATTTGTTGCCTGTACAGACTACCTTTAATTCAAATTTCTTCTATTGGATACTTGAATCATATTCAAACTTGGGCTGCTAACCTCATCTGGTGTGTTTGTACTGATGATACTGGCTGCAAGTTCCTGAAATATAGAATAATTAAGTTTATGGATTACATGCAACAGCTATATTCAACAACCTATCACAGCACAGGTCAGCAATTATTTGTGTTAGTACACTGTGGATATGTTCATATGTATATCGATTCCTTTTGTTAAAAAATTCTTTCTTGCAATAAAAAATTTAAACGCTCCGAGACATTTATTGGATATTTAATACAAATTTGCATTCTTTTCTTTGTTAATTAAGGAATATGTTAATACATATAGGTCATACCAAATTCAAGATCAGATGAAATTTAAGTCGGTCAATATCAGTCCCTATTCTGGAAATGTATGCCTCTATGAGGATTTCTGTGATGATAGAATCAATGTTGATGAAAGAATAAATGTGACTTCATGCAGTGTTTTACAACCTGTATAAAATTAATACTCCAACCACACATGCAAAGTGCAATGTGGTTCCCAGCTACACCACTCTTTGGGGAAATGGTAATTTGATGGCTGTTCTTGCTGCAAACTCAGTCTAGACAGTGTGTTAGATTATCAACTCAACCAACTTTGGCCAAGTTCCTGATATTGTCGGCTGCAAGCCAGGAATCTCATTGGGTTGCTGCCACCACCATGAAGATTTAAGCAGTATATCATTTCTCCTATAACAACAACATTGGAATGGAAAAGCAACATTACCCTAATGATGCTATATCGCAATTCCCTTTTGAATTAAGCAATATGTTAAGGGACATTTTCTTAATATTTAGTTTGTTCAATATATGAAAAATCAATCAAGGTAAAATGCATTATGGTTTCCATGATGTAACATGAGTAATTTGTGTATGCGTTTGTTTGTGTGTGGGGGGAGGGAAGGGGGTTTGCACACACTAAATAGTAATTAAGGCTCTATAAATATTAGAAAAAGCTGGAATAATGATTGAGATGCAACAAACATGGGCGAAAGTGGAAAATATCTGCCAAGAAAACGAGATGGACCATTCCTGCAGGCTATGAGGTATCATTATGTTAAGTATCAACTCAAATGGAATAAAATTCTTCCGATTCTGTGTTTATAAGGAAATTTCAGCTGAACCTTATTTTGTCACACATCTCATCAATATGCAGCAAAATAATAGCACTGAAAACATTGCATTGTGTAACCAACCTGCTCAGCACAATAAAATTTAGTAATACCACATATGGCTGGTGAACAATTGCAGATCAGGTTTTAATGTTAAGCCCTGCCCACTCATTTCGTCGCACGATATCTGCACCAAAAGCAATAACGACCCTCCTTAGCTCATCATTGCTGCAAGGATCACCTCAAACCAACCTACCATTCTTCAGATTGGAGCTAACAAGAGAACGTCAGCTAAAATCTATTTTGGTCCCGCCCGTTACAAACATTCAATCAGCAGAATAAACCAGAGATTAAAAATGTTCAAGCAACATGTTGATACTAGTTTCATGTTAACCCCGCCCACTCATTACCATGCATGATATCTACACCAAAGGAAATAGTTACTATATGTGGTTTTACCAAGTCGATCTGGCAAGAAGCTAATTAGAAGTTGAACATTTAATTGCTGAGTTTCAAACTGACATCACATAAAATTCTCCTCTCGAAACTAAGCAAATAAAATCAAATATTTGAAAACATTTGTGTGGAAACTGGAGTTTTCTAATTAACTTATTCTTCTCTCTTTTATTGTTGGCAATTATGTTTCATTTTTTAAAGCCATTGAGTCAAAATTGATTTATTGTGTGAAGACAGCTACAGCCCTTACCCTCACATAAGCCAGCACAGAACTCATCAAGTTACTGATTATTGTTAAGAAAATTATGGAGGAATCATGCCAATCAACCCCCTCTCCCGACCTCACCCCCTCCCAAATAAAAAGACTGTAAAGGAATCTTACTTGTGTGAAATTCTTTAAGTAAAATGGATTGAATTTCTTCTTCAAAGGAAGGCCTGTGGAACTGTTAATATGTGTGTACAGCCCTTTCTCATTCACAGCCTTGACTCCATACGGCCCAAGCCAAGAGTTTTCGAGCTTCCCTTCTCTTCGGGCATCCTTTCTAGCATTCCGGACGAGAACACTTATAGAACCAACTTTGAAGCTCTGAATAAAACAAAATCCAGCATATACGTAAACATCATAATACAATGTATATGTTGCCATTCATTTAACTACAGTGCAGTTTCCAATGCACAACATAGCATTATGTAATTACCTGTTTTGATTGCTGCCTTTAATCAAAATTCTTTTTTTGCCGTTCTTGGGCTTTGCCAATATTTTCTTTTACAAAACCTTTGATTATGTCCTGTGACTGTGACATGAGTTGAAAAACCCTCTCCCGCTGTGCATCGCTGCAGCAGGAGATTCTGGTTGGACAATGGAGTCTTCAATGTCGACTGGTAACAATGGCTCTCTGGATATATGAAGATAATTAACAATCAATTATTCACAACACTTTGTTGACTGAAGAATAAATAAAGTTTTATATATTTTATTTTCACTATTAAGACCCTGGAACCATAAATCTGAGTCACATCACATACTCAAACCAGCAGAAATATAAAACAAAAGTATATTCTGTGCTATTATAGGTCCAAATTGCATACCAGCCCAAAATATGATATATAACTGAAAAACAAAACCAATATCAGTGGCATTAATTGCATGTATCTAAATTAATTGGCATGCTTTTTATAGTTTAATGAATGTTCATCTTTTGTACTTGCTATTTAGCAGTTTTTCCCAGGACCTGGGATGTGTCAAATGAGATTTTATCCTATAGAGGATCAGTGTAGCTATGCAGGATTTTTCCAAACTCTCTTGTCCCTGATTGCTTTTCTCCATATATGACCTTTACAAATGTAAACCTCTATTCAGCAATGGTAGGTTTGAATTATTACAAACCTTCCAAACATCACAACGAAAGGAGAAAGACCTGTAGAACCATGTTTTGCTGTACGGTCCCCATGAGAATGGAAGACAGTGTTTCATCCCAGTCATCTTGGTTTTGATTGACAACTTTGATGAGTGACATTTGCATTTTGCAGAGTTTGGTTGAATCTTTCATCCAGCCCATTGGTCTGTGGGTGGTAGCTGAAGGATACTCTGTGGCCCACCCCTGTCATGTCAAACAGGGACTTGTTCAGAGAATTAACAAATTCCCCTCTTTGGTCTGAGATGACAACTTTCATGCACCCAAATCTAAATAAATGAAAAATTAAACAAGTTGTTAAAGAACTGGTTATGAGTAATGCAGTAAACTATTGGCATCTTCAGAGTGGCCGTGTGGTTTAATCAGGAGATTCTTTTAGCACTTCTTTCAAAACAAGTAAGTTAAGCACTGACATAACACCTGGTCTTGGATGCACTGACTGTTATCCCACTAACATTTTATTAACATTAACTTATAAAACAACTTCAAGAAATTCCTGTAACCATTTGGCCGCTTTCTGGGTCACAGGTAAAACTGAGAACAAATGCAGGTCTGCATAACTAACTTCAAAAATATGTTATGTAAAGTAAAAACAAAGTAGATGGATATATACCTGGCCATGGTTTCAAACAGAAAGTTTGCAACGGTTTATGCTGTTTTGTCTCTTACAGCAACAGCCTCTGGCCATTTTGAAAAATAGTCACATAGGGTTATGATGTACTTATTTCCATTGATGGTCTCTGCAAGGGGTCCAATCATATCCACACCCACCTAAAAAAAAAAGAAAAATAGCATTCAGAACCATACACAATCATACCAACTGATGTTCAAGTGATTTATGTCTGAGTTTTTTAGACAATATACTGCTATTTAGGATTTCCAATCATGCTGATATATACTTATTGAAAGTTAACAAAAGATTACTCGATGACTGAATGTGCTAAAAGCAGGTATTCTTACACTGCTAATAAGGTGCGTACAATCAACAATTCTTGTACAGAACAGAATGCTGTATCAAAGTTTGCAAATACTTTTGATACTGGACAGTGAAGCTTTTATAATTTCAATGACTTAAATTGCATGATTTTGGCTTTTCTTGATTTAAAAGTATTACTGCTCACACTTTTCAGCACAAAGCTCGGTGGCTGTTTATTGTTCCCGTTAGTCTAAACTCTTTGATCTTTTCCGTATCGATCTTCTTAGATTTAATGTTGAATTTTCAGGGCACAGTCCTGACGAACGATATTTTCCAATGATACTGTACTCTTCATCGGTATCCAGCTCAGGAGAAGTCATCTTGTAATATCAGATCGGGCTAAGTAAGTTAACGGTCTCAACTCCTAATGCTTAACCGAAGGCCAGAACAGTGCGTGCAAATATGCAACTACTAAGAATTTTGTGTGCCTGCGCGTTACACATTGAAATGTATTGCTTAGTATAATAACAAGCATGGCTTGTGTTTAATAAATTTATGTCTTGTTGATCACTTTTCTTTGTTTCGAACTTGGAACCTATTAAGAGTTTATATATCTAGTAAGGTTATGAATTAATAACATGTTTGTCTACTCATTATTATTGCCTTTAAATGAACAACATATGTTTGATTAATGGTGGAGTGGCACCACCATTAAGAAAAGAACAACTTTTAGAAAATTTATAGATTGTCACACTTTTCTACCATCTTGAATATAATTTCCAGAATAGTTTTAAGGTCTGGTCAATTCTAATTCATGAATTGCAGATATTAATTATATTTCTTTCATTTAGAATAGAAGTTCTGTACTGTAATTTGAAAATTTGCTACCTTTGGCAACCGTGAAACGTGAACAGACCCAATTTCGAGGACGCTGATGTCAAACTCAAAGGTATAACAAACTTTCGTAAAATTTTGAAGACTTGCAGTGAGAGTTGTACTGTAAACCGCAAGAGTTAGCAGGCCTGCAAAACCCTAGCAATATAGTCTTCGACTTAAATGATTTCTGCTGATGTACTGAGTCTAGTCTAAGTCTTAACCCTATCGTTTTAAACTTCAGCCAGTGGCAGTAGGCCAAATTGTATAGGCCTAATGGAGTTTTTGGCTGAAACTGTAATTGTGTAAGGCCTAGCTAATTTAGAACTAGCCTTATGGCTGATAAGTCTGTTAACAAATCTTCAATCAAAGCGTTGTTGCATAACATGCTAGGTGCTTACCCTAGGAGTATCTTAGGCTAAGCCATTACCGTCTTCCATATACTTATTGCAATACCAACTGACTCGACCTGTTGTTGGCCAAAAAGGGGATATTGAATATCTACCCCATTTGGTAATGCTAGGCAGACTTAATGCTCCTCTGCACAAATTCATGATTAAACACACACAGTATTATTTCAGTGGTCAAGCCAAACATGTCTTCAAGCACAGGAAAGTAGTGCTGGCCATTAGATTTAGAGCACTTATGTTTACAATCATACATGTTGACTAGTGAATTAATTAGGTGCGCTCAAGGATGAATCCTAGTGGCAGTATTTGGGGTAGTTTATCCAGTAACAAATTCTTAATGCTCGAGTGAATTTGAGAAGGACTGTTTATCTATAGACAGTCTCGGCCTTCATGCATAGCATTAGACCTAGTAATATGTATGGCCGTGGCTATTCTTACGACTAGTCGTAATAATTATTTATAAACTATTCTTACGACAAAGGCAAATTCAAGCGCAGTAAAGTAAATAAAGCAACTGCGCATGTAGTAGGGGTACAGTAACCCTAACCCTAAACATAACCCTAAACCTCAATCCTAACGCTTACTCTAACCCTAACCTGAAATTATTGTTACTCCTCGTCGTAAAAATAGTACTTCTGGTCGTGAAAATAGCAACTGCGTAGTTGTTGAAGCCTAGCCTAGGCTAGTACCGATTAGTAGTAGTGCCTATGGCCCTATGCCTATCCCCACCTCAAACAGCTTGGTAGGCCTCTAGACCGTCATGCAGTTGAAATTTTGTCTCCTAAATTTTTCGTCTTTGTAGAAACGAACTCCATCTCCATTTCGGTGGCTACATCAGGCCGCACAGCAAGGCAAGATGTTTTCTTTAAAACAATACAAAACCATTGCTAGCCTACGCACGTTTTATACAAAATATGTGTTTGTAAAATTGTATGGCAGTGTCGTCTGCACATTTCAATAAAGTTTTTTGGTTTAGGGTGGCATACTCCTATTAGAGTCGATATCGGTCCGCCCGATTGTTATTCTATCTCGGGAAATGTTCCAAAAAGCATCAGGAGAACATCTTTTTTGACCCGTTATCAATCTTGATTTTTTTTTTGTGGCTTGCATGTTGAAGAGCATGAATGACTAGAATGTCTTTACATATGTTATGTTTCTTGCTTGTCATCTTAATTGTTTATTTTAAAAACGTATGAAAACAGAAATGAAGTAATAAGATCCTTCAAGAAGCTTTTAAGTGCATGGATGGGAGCTAGGGGCTGGGGAGTTTTGTAGTTGAGCCAAAATTGGTTCAATTTAAAGGCATTGGAGAGTCGCCCAAAACCACGTTCGGCGAGCTGAAAAAGTTAACTTTCCGTGGCTTGCAAGTGACGATTTGTTCGTGTCGCTACAAAGTGCAGACAGTACAGTACGGTAATGAAACGTGATACCTTGTTATATTTTAGCTGGACCTAAGATGTCCATCGCTGTATTGTCTGTACACTGTGTTGTAGGTATTGACCGCAGCTGTATGCACTGACTGTACACTAGTGTCTAATTACCGATGGTAGCAAGCTGTGTGTGTGTATTTTCTGGGATCGACGGTGGTGTCCAACACTTTTGTTACATCTCATTCGAAACTAGGTTAGATTACCGGCATTATACGTTTCTTTTTGCGCGATTGTTCGCACCCTATAAGTCCCCTTTATGCCAAGAGAGGAGATGCTTATCCAACCAATTTAACATAACCCTCTCTTACGCGAAGAGAACGATGAAACTCTTTTTAACAGTATTTTTATTGATGAGGATATAAGATAGACAGAGATTTATTTCATCCATAAGATATGGACATTTTTCCTCTCTCACTAATGTTTATATAAATATATATATATATATATATATATATATATATATATATATTCATTCATTCATTTTTTTTTCACATAAATATTGCAATGTAAATGGAAGTCTTCTGAAAAGCCTATGCTGGCTTAACAAAACAGAAGACTCCCATGAAGAAAAGATAGAAAATAGTGAAAATAATGTTAATAACATCACGTATACGCTTCAATATGTGAATATGCTGCTATGCGACTATGCAGCTAAATCATAATTAATAAGACATGATAATTTCTTTAGTAAGACATTTACTAAATGTGGAGTTTGTTTTCTTAGTTTTTAAAGTTATTGACCGAGAATTCCAAATTTTGGTTGCACGGTTTCTGAGGCTTAACATACCAGTGCGTGTTTTATATGATTTATAATGTGCGTTGCTAGCCGTTCTGGTATTATGATTATGGAAATCTGTGTTGCTATTTATAAAATTTCGAAAACTGATTGGCAATGATCCATTCCAAGCCTTGTATGTAAATGTTGCAATGTTAACTTTTATAATGTCATCTAATTTCAATAAATTGAGTTTCTTAAAGAGGGGGCTTGTATGTTTACGGGTTGCTGCGTGAGATATATGACGTATTGCACTCTTTTGAAGTAATTTAAGGTGACTTAAATGAGAAACACTTGTAACAGACCAGATAATCAAGCAGTAATACAGATGTCAGTGGTGCTATTAAAGTTTGATAAAACATTCTGAGTATATTCTGGGGAAGGAAATGTTTTAGCATCGCTAAAACTTTTGTGGCTTTTGTGGCAAAAAAATTAAAAAATAAATAAAAAATAAAATTCCTGCACCTCTTGCAACGCTGTTGCAAACTTTTGTAATATGGTCACTCCATGGAAGTTTACTATCAATATTAACCCCTAGAATTTAGTAGTTGATACTTGTTTCATTACTTTACCGTCCATTATTAAGTCATTATTCCAGTTAAGCGTTCTTCTTCCATTAAATACTATATAGTTAGTTTTGTCTGCATTAAGTGATAACTTATTAGCAGCAAACCAGTTAGTAAATTTAGTTAATTCAGTAGAGACAATATCATGTATTCTATGTACGTTTTCGAACTCGAAGAAAATATTGGTATCATCAGCAAACAAAATAGTCTTGGCAATTTTTGACACCTGGCAAATGTCATTGACATATATTATGAACAACAGTGGTCCTAATATTGAGCCCTGTGGAACACCACAACGGGTTAAAGCGTGTTCGGATTTAGAGTTTTTATATGAAGTATACTGATGTCTATTGGATAAATAGCTGCTCAACCGGTCAAGGGTTGTTCCCCTTACACCATACAAAGATAATTTACTTAGCAAAATGGTATGGTCAATAGTATCAAATGCCTTGGAGAGATCAAGGAACACTCCAATACATATTTTGGTATTATCAAGACTTGTACATATTTCTTTCAATAGCATTTGCCAAAGCAAGTTCTGTAGAATGCTTTGGGCGGAAGCCATATTGATCATTGCACAGGATATTAAACTTGGTTAGAAACTTAAAGATACGATTGTACATAAGCCTTTCGATAATGTTTGAAAAACATGATAAAAAAGAAATAGGACGGTAATTTTTTTATACATCTTGGTCACCTTTTTTAAAAATTGGTATAACCTTAGCAATCTTTAGTTTATCTGGAAATGTACCAGAAGTAAAAGATAAATTACAAATATAAGTCAATGGTTTGGCGATAAAGTGAATAACATTTCTTATTATATCTGGTTTAAAATCGTCATATCCCGCTGCTTTTTTGGGTTTCAGGCTGTAAATAACAACTATTAAAAGTTCTTCCTCACTGACAGGATTAATGAACATAGATTGACTGTTTCTGTTATTATTATGAATAATATATTCTGTTCTACCTTTATTTGTAATATTTCTTGCAAGTGAGGGTCCAATGTTTACAAAATATTTGTTAAAGTAGCTGGCAATGTCATTCTCGTTGCTTATTTCTTGATCACCAGTTTTAAAAGCAGCAGGATATCCACCTTTTTTCGGTTGGTGTTTAGAACTTAGTTAATTGTATTCCAAATTACACTTATATTATTTCTATTATTTTTGAATTTATCATAGAAATACAATCTGTTAGAAAATCTAATAATATGGTTAAGCTTATTGCGATAATGCTTATACGTAGCCTTGTTAACATCAGTAGGCGCTGTTAAATAACTTTTAAAGAGATTGTTCTTTCTTTTGATAGATGTCAACATTCCAGTTGTAATCCATGGATGTTTCTTTTTTACGTCGTTTCCTTTTGCTTACATAACATATTGGAAAACAATTATTATAGGTATAATTAAAGGATTCAAAGAAAGGTGTCTTAAGCAGCATTAACATCAGTTTGGCTTAAAACATCGTTCCAGTTTTTGTTTTCGATTTCATAGTTAAAACGCCTGATTTTATCTGGTTTATAATTTCGCCTGTACATGAAGTTCATTGGTCTGTTATTCTTGGTAGGAATTTGGTTTGATTTGATTTGGTTTATTTTGTTTGTTTTTTTCACGTGCAAATATACAAGGTGAAAGGAAGTCTTCTATAAAGCATACAATAGCTTAACAATGTAGAAGACTCCCTGAAGAAAGAAAAGAGAAGAAAAACTTAAAAATCAAATTAAACGTTTCGACAATAAATCAATTATATGATATTTTAGTTAATATGATTAAGCCATTTACTAAATGTGGAGCTTGTTTTCTTAGTTTTTAAAGTTATTGACAGTGAATTCCAAATTTTGAATTATTGGTACCTTTAAAAAGAGAGATTGTATAATTGAGGATTAGCTTCAGCAAACTACTCAAACCTATTCTGACTGAGCTCAGGAAATTGGGTATTTCTTACCTGAGCTATATTGATGATATTTATATCCAGGCTTTTTTATTTTCAAAGTATGGAAAGTAAGAATGTTATGTTATCCTTTGTACCAATTGGTAATGAAATTATCTCAGTTCTTGTTTAAAAAGAAAAGAAATGTTTCTGTTGCTCAGCAAGCAAATTAAAAAAGATACAAACTTTGAATTTGGGTTCGTTTGTAATCTTTCTGTTCGTATTCGCTTGAACACTGCTTTGAAATCTCAAGTAGTTCCGTTGTGAAGTGTAATGGGGAAGTAGAATCGTTAAATTAAACGAGACCATGGGTTGAAGTTTGATTGAGATTCTACTGAGACATTACACGAACGAAGGGATTACTTGCCCTCCCATGTAATGCATTCTCATGCAGGATTATTATCTCATAATTTTCCCTCCCAGAAGTTCGTGGTGTTCAATCGCATATGGTAACTTTAAAAACTGAAGCTAATCCTCAATTATTCAATCAATACAATTATACAACAAAACAAATTGACTACGAGAAATACAAAGCTAAAATTTTCTCCGATTACGACTGTACCCATTTTAAAAACCTAGAAGATGAGTCGAACCAACCTTCATTAAGAAAATTACAAGGAACCTTCCTCAGGTCTAAAATTCAGTGGCACGAGGAGGGTGAAAAATCAACAAAGTTTTTCTTTAATCTTGAAAAATCAAGGAAAAAAAAAAGAAGGTAATGAAACAACTACTTACTGACCAGAGCTTAATCATCACCGATCAACACGAAATTATGAAAGAACAAGTAAAGTTTTATACAAACCTCTACCAAGCCGGAGAAACCGACAACGAATCGCGGAATCAGATACTTTGTGAACTCAGAAGATTTCTCTCGCCAATGGACGTTGAAGCATGTGAAGAAAATATTTCATTAGATGAGTTGAAAGCCGCTCTGTTAGCAATGGAACCGAACAAAAGTCCAGGACTAGATGGACTAACTGCTGAATTTTACAAAGTGTTTTGGCGGGATTTTATCGATATTTTTACTAGACTCATCGAGACATCATTCCATGACAACGAACTCTTTGAATCCATGAAAATAAGTATACTTACCCTTATACCCAAGAAAGGAGATCTTCGTAGTTTAAATAATTGGAGGCCATAAGCCTCTTAAATGTCGATTACAAAATGATTGCCAAAGCTCTCGCCAAACGAATCACAAGTATCAGTAAGAATATTATTTCAGAAGATCAAACGTGTTGTATTCCAGGAAGAGATATTTCTAAAAACGTGCTTATTATGCAAAATGTAATTGAGTATGTAAATTCATATAATAAACCAGGTTTTACTCTTAAAATAGACCAATATAAAGCCTTTGACAGAGTTGACCATAACTACCTCTTCGAAGTCGCTGAAAAATTGGGTTTTGGCCCTAAGCTCCTAAAATGGATCAAACTGTTTTATACCAATATCGAGGGCCGAATCAAGCACAATGGTTATATATCCGATCCCTTCCCTGTCAAAAGGGGAGTTCGGCAGGGCTGCCCACTCTCAGCCATGCTCTATGTTCTCTGCGCCGAACCGTTTCTTGAAGCTATAATTAATTGTCAATATATTCATGGTATTAAAGTTTGTGAAGTCGAAGCCAAAATTTTTCAGCATGCGGAAGACACTACCTTTTTCGTGTCTAGTATCACAAGTATTTATTCTATTTTTAACATCATTAAATTGTATGAACGTGCTTCTGGCTCTAGTTGTAATATTGATAAAACTGAATTACTTAGCATTGGGTGCAGCCATGTTAATCCCAGCAATTTCGACTTCCCTGTGAGGAAAGATTTCATTACAGTATTAGGTGTTGCTATTGGTAACGATAAAAAATCAATCGAAATAGAAAATTGGGAGAAAAAAGTTACCTCCTGCCGTAAATTAATAAATACCTGGAAAGGTAGAAAATTATCTTTTAAGGGTAAATCTCTCATTATAAATTCGCTCATCGTAACTCGCTTAGTATATTTGACCACTGTTTTACAAGTCCCTGATTGGGTTATCACCACATTACGTCAGAGTGTAGTCGATTTTATCTGGAGAGGTAAAAAACCTTCTATTAAGTATCTTAACTTGCTTTTAACAATCGACAGAGGGGGATTCAGTTTGAGCGACATTGAATTAAACAAGAGATGCTCTTAGAATTAAATTTTGTAGTAAGATATTAAGCAATAACATTAATATTAAATTACAAAAATTAATGTTGTATTTTTTTAATATGTATGAAGATATGAGCCTTGGGCGTGGTATCTTTCAAATTACTCCTAACCGCAAGTCTGTTCATAAGCTAAGCCCGTATTACACATGTGAACCCATGTTAGCATGGGATCGGCTAATTCAAGGCCGTTTCTGGCTATCAGAGACCAGAGAAGACATCCTCAATCAACCTATCTTTAGTAATACCCTGATTGTTGACAATGATAGTCAAACACTTTTTAATCGTCACTTCATTAAAGGTGGTATCGTTTCTGTAAGTGTTCTGATGTATGAGATTATACCCACTTCTCTGCCAGCCAAGGCCGTGCATGAGTGCATTGAGCTTGCTAATCCTGATAATCCCCTTACAGTAACCGATGTTCAGAATTATTTTGATTTGATTTGATTTATTTGTTTTTCACGTGTAAATTTACAGTGTGAAGGAAGTCTTCCAAAAAGCGTACAACAGCTTAACAAAATTATATCGATGTCATTCTCCACGCCTTCCCCTCTGACTGGTTAGGTGATATAGTTTCTTCTGATGCAATTGTATCTACGCAAATTGACTATAATCCTACTGTAAAATTTCAAAATGGCAAAAACATTACAGATGCCTCCTCAGTTTCGTGCAGAATAGCTTCACGCCTTTTGCGTGACAATCTTAACACATCGCCCAAGGGCGAAGAATACTGGAAGCAGCATTTTCCCATTTTCTAATAGATGGAGTAACATATATCGTTCTCCAAAGTGTTTCTTTGACGCCGATATCGACTTCAAAGTATTACATAATATTCTTTACACTAACGACAAATTGTACAAGTTTGGATTAACCGATTCTCCTTACTGCACCTTTTGCAAAACCACGCACGAAAGTACTATTCATCTTTTTATTGAGTGTTCTGAAGTCGAAAATGTATGGCACTTTTTGGTTAATAAGTTGCATACTTTACAACCGGTAGTTAATTTTGATGAATGGAAGGGGTTGTCCCTTCTGGGTCTTGGCCGTAAAAACAACTGTATTGTAGGAATTTTGTGTGACTTCATCTTCAATATATATAAGTGTACAATTTGGAATTGCAGAATATCTCGCCTCAATAATAACTATCTTTGTAATATTGAAACAGTTTTTCACAATGTACTCAAGAAGAGAATTCGGTTACTTTTTGATGTGTACTATCACAAAAACAATACCTCACGGTTTTTTAATATATTTACACAGAACGATATTGTGCTCTCTAAGAAAGAATCGAACAGCTATACTTACTATCTGGATAGAGGTTAATTTGTATACAATACGTGTTGACGTAATCAGAGTCTGGTCTTTTGACTTTGCTTTAGACATTGTTGTCTTTTGTATATAATTTCTTATGTCTGTGGTGTTTAGTATTTTAGTTTTCTCTTCACCTAAAAATGAGTAAATGTTAAGGTAATTATTAATTAATGTTCTAGTTGAAACAAATCATACTTAAGATTTAATTCTGTAAAAAATACCCTTGAAAATAATATTGTCAATGGGTGAGCCAGTGGGCTCATCTCCCAATAAAAGAGGAAAAAAATGGCGTGGCTCGCTGTACGAGCTGATGATCGGGACTCTCTTTTGCATTCGTGGTTCGAACCCCGGTGACGTCTTTTGCCGATCTTTTACAGCAAGTGCCTACACGGGGAGCTGTAAGTATTAGTTAATCCACCTAATATCTCAGTCCATACGGTGGCGCGATGGCTTGGCGCACTGTGCGAGCTGATGATCGAGACTCTCTTTTGCATCCGTGGTTCGAACCCCGGGTGATGACGTCTTTTGCCGATCTTTTACAGCAAGTGCCTACACGGGGAGCTGTAAGTATTAGTTAATCCACCTAATATCTCAGTCCATACGGTGGCGCGATGGCTTGGCGCACTGTGCGAGCTGATGATCGAGACTCTCTTTTGCATCCGTGGTTCGAACCTCGGGTGATGACGTCTTTTGCCGATCTTTTACAACAAGTGCCTACACGGGGAGCTGTAAGTATTAGTTAATCCACCTAATATCTCAGTCCATACGGTGGCGCGATGGCTTGGCGCACTGTGCGAGCTGATGATCGAGACTCTCTTTTGCATCCGTGGTTCGAACCTCGGGTGATGACGTCTTTTGCCGATCTTTTACAACAAGTGCCTACACGGGGAGCTGTAAGTATTAGTTAATCCACCTAATATCTCAGTCCATACGGTGGCGCGATGGCTTGGCGCACTGTACGAGCTGATGATCGAGACTCTCTTTTGCATCCGTGGTTCGAACCCCGGGTGATGACGTCTTTTGCCGACCTTTTACGGCAAGTGCCTACACAGGGAGCTGTAAGTATTAGTTAATCCACCTAATATCTTAGTCCATACAGTGGCGCGATGGCTCGGCGCACTGTACCAGCTGATGATCGAGACTCTCTTTTGCATCCGTGGTTCGAACCCCGGGTGATGACGTCTTTTGCCGAGTGCCTACACGGGGAGCTGTAAGTATTAGTTAATCCACCTAATATCTCAGTCCATACAGTGGCGCGATGGCTCGGCGCACTGTACGAGCTGATGATCGAGACTCTCTTTTGCATCCATGGTTCGAACCCCGGGTGATGACGTCTTTTGCCGATCTTTTACATCAAGTGCCTACACGGGGAGCTGTAAGTATTAGTTAATCCACCTAATATCTCAGTCCATACAGTGGCGCGATGGCTCGGCGCACTGTACCAGCTGATGATCGAGACTCTCTTTTGCATCCGTGGTTCGAACCCCGGGTGATGACGTCTTTTGCCGAGTGCCTACACGGGGAGCTGTAAGTATTAGTTAATCCACCTAATATCTCAGTCCATACAGTGGCGCGATGGCTCGGCGCACTGTACGAGCTGATGATCGAGACTCTCTTTTGCATCCGTGGTTCGAACCCCGGGTGATGACGTCTTTTGCCGATCTTTTACATCAAGTGCCTACACGGGGAGCTGTAAGTATTAGTTAATCCACCTAATATCTCAGTCCATACAGTGGCGCGATGGCTCGGCGCACTGTACGAGCTGATGATCGAGACTCTCTTTTGCATCCGTGGTTCGAACCCCGGGTGATGACGTCTTTTGCCGATCTTTTACATCAAGTGCCTACACGGGGAGCTGTAAGTATTAGTTAATCCACCTAATATCTCAGTCCATACAGTGGCGCGATGGCTCGGCGCACTGTACCAGCTGATGATCGAGACTCTCTTTTGCATCCGTGGTTCGAACCCCGGGTGATGACGTCTTTTACCGAGTGCCTACACAGGGAGCTGTAAGTATTAGTTAATCCACCTAATATCTCAGTCCATACAGTGGCGCGATGGCTCGGCGCACTGTACGAGCTGATGATCGAGACTCTCTTTTGCATCCGTAATTCGAACCCCGGGTGATGACGTCTTTTGCCGATCTTTTACAACAAGTGCCTACACGGGGAGCTCTAAGTATTAGTTAATCCACCTAATATCTCAGTCCATACAGTGGCGCGATGGCTCGGCGCACTGTGCGAGCTGATGATCGAGACTCTCTTTTTCATCCGTGGTTCGAACCCCGGATGATGACGTCTTTTGCCGATCTTTTACAGAAGTGCCTACACGGGGAGCTGTAAGTATTAGTTAATCCACCTAATATCTCAGTCCATACAGTGGCGCGATGGCTCGGCGCACTGTACGAGCTGTTGATCGAGACTCTCTTTTGCATCCGTGGTTCGAACCCCGGGTGATGACGTCTTTTGCCGACCTTTTACGGCAAGTGCCTACACGGGGAGCTGTAAGTATTAGTTAATCCACCTAATATCTCAGTCCATACAGTGGCGCGATGGCTCGGCGCACTGTACCAGCTGATGATCGAGACTCTCTTTTGCATCCGTGGTTCGAACCCCGGGTGATGACGTCTTTTGCCGAGTGCCTACACGGGGAGCTGTAAGTATTAGTTAATCCACCTAATATCTCAGTCCATACAGTGGCGCGATGGCTCGGCGCACTGTACGAGCTGATGATCGAGACTCTCTTTTGCATCCGTGGTTCGAACCCCGGGTGATGACGTCTTTTGCCGAGTGCCTACACGGGGAGCTGTAAGTATTAGTTAATCCACCTAATATCTCAGTCCATACAGTGGCGCGATGGCTCGGCGCACTGTACGAGCTGATGATCGAGACTCTCTTTTGCATCCGTGGTTCGAACCCCGGGTGATGACGTCTTTTGCCGATCTTTTACATCAAGTGCCTACACGGGGAGCTGTAAGTATTAGTTAATCCACCTAATATCTCAGTCCATACAGTGGCGCGATGGCTCGGCGCACTGTACCAGCTGATGATCGAGACTCTCTTTTGCATCCGTGGTTCGAACCCCGGGTGATGACGTCTTTTGCCGAGTGCCTACACAGGGAGCTGTAAGTATTAGTTAATCCACCTAATATATCAGTCCATACAGTGGCGCGATGGCTCGGCGCACTGTACGAGCTGATGATCGAGACTCTCTTTTGCATCCGTGGTTCGAACCCCGGGTGATGACGTCTTTTGCCGATCTTTTACATCAAGTGCCTACACGGGGAGCTGTAAGTATTAGTTAATCCACCTAATATCTCAGTCCATACAGTGGCGCGATGGCTCGGCGCACTGTACGAGCTGATGATCGAGACTCTCTTTTGCATCCGTGGTTCGAACCCCGGGTGATGACGTCTTTTGCCGAGTGCCTACACGGGGAGCTGTAAGTATTAGTTAATCCACCTAATATCTCAGTCCATACAGTGGCGCGATGGCTCGGCGCACTGTACGAGCTGATGATCGAGACTCTCTTTTGCATCCGTGGTTCGAACCCCGGGTGATGACGTCTTTTGCCGATCTTTTACAGCAAGTGCCTACACGGGGAGCTGTAAGTATTAGTTAATCCACCTAATATCTCAGTCCATACAGTGGCGCGATGGCTCGGCGCACTGTACGAGCTGATGATCGAGACTCTCTTTTGCATCCGTGGTTCGAACCCCGGGTGATGACGTCTTTTGCCGATCTTTTACTGCAAGTGCCTACACGGGGAGCTGTAAGTATTAGTTAATCCACCTAATAGCTCAGTCCATACAGTGGCGCGGTGGCTCGGCGCACTGTGCGAGCTGATGATCGAGACTCTCTTTAGCATCCGTGGTTCGAACCCCGGGTGATGACGTCTTTTGCGGATCTTTTACAGAAGTGCCTACACGGGGAGCTGTAAGTATTAGTTAATCCACCTAATATCTCAGTCCATACAGTGGCGCGATGGCTCGGCGCACTGTACGAGCTGATGATCGAGACTCTCTTTTGCATCCGTGGTTCGAACCCCGGGTGATGACGTCTTTTGCCGATCTTTTACATCAAGTGCCTACACGGGGAGCTGTAAGTATTAGTTAATCCACCTAATCTCTCAGTCCATACAG
This sequence comes from Apostichopus japonicus, assembly GCF_037975245.1. Lineage (NCBI taxonomy): Eukaryota > Metazoa > Echinodermata > Holothuroidea > Aspidochirotida > Stichopodidae > Apostichopus > Apostichopus japonicus. The sequence goes on from NC_092574.1 coordinate 19,892,831, forward strand.
TGGCGCGATGGCTCGGCGCACTGTACCAGCTGATGATCGAGACTCTCTTTTGCATCCGTGGTTCGAACCCCGGGTGATGACGTCTTTTACCGAGTGCCTACACAGGGAGCTGTAAGTATTAGTTAATCCACCTAATATATCAGTCCATACAGTGGCGCGATGGCTCGGCGCACTGTACGAGCTGATGATCGAGACTCTCTTTTGCATCCGTGGTTCGAACCCCGGGTGATGACGTCTTTTGCCGATCTTTTACAGCAAGTGCCTACACGGGGAGCTGTAAGTATTAGTTAATCCACCTAATATCTCAGTCCATACAGTGGCGCGATGGCTCGGCGCACTGTACGAGCTGATGATCGAGACTCTCTTTTGCATCCGTGGTTCGAACCCCGGGTGATGACGTCTTTTGCCGATCTTTTACAGCAAGTGCCTACACGGGTTGCTGTAAGTATTAGTTAATCCACCTAATATCTCAGTCCATACAGTGGCGCGATGGCTCGGCGCACTGTACGAGCTGATGATCGAGACTCTCTTTTGCATCCGTGGTTCGAACCCCGGGTGATGACGTCTTTTGCCGATCTTTTACAGCAAGTGCCTACACGGGGAGCTGTAAGTATTAGTTAATCCACCTAATATCTCAGTCCATACAGTGGCGCGATGGCTCGGCGCACTGTTCGAGCTGATGATCGAGACTCTCTTTTGCGTCCGTGGTTCGAACCCCGGGTGATGACGTCTTTTGCCGATCTTTTACAGAAGTGCCTACACGGGGAGCTGTAAGTATTAGTTAATCCACGTAATATCTCAGTCCATACAGTGGCGCGATGGCTCGGCGCACTGTGCGAGCTGATGATCGAGACTCTCTTTTGCATCCGTGGTTCGAACCCCGGGTGATGACGTCTTTTGCCGATCTTTTACAGCAAGTGCCTACACGGGGAGCTGTAAGTATTAGTTAATCCACCTAATATCTTAGTCCATACAGTGGCGCGATGGCTCGGCGCACTGTACGAGCTGATGATCGAGACTCTCTTTTGCATCCGTGGTTCGAACCCCGGGTGATGACGTCTTTTGCCGAGTGCCTACACGGGGAGCTGTAAGTATTAGTTAATCCACCTAATATCTCAGTCCATACAGTGGCGCGGTGGCTCGGCGCACTGTACGAGCTGATGATCGAGACTCTCTTTTGCATCCGTGATTCGAACCCCGGGTGATGACGTCTTTTGCCGAGTGCCTACACGGGGAGCTGTAAGTATTAGTTAATCCACCTAATATCTCAGTCCATACAGTGGCGCGATGGCTCGGCGCACTGTACGAGCTGATGATCGAGACTCTCTTTTGCATTCGTGGTTCGAACCCCGGGTGATGAAGTCTTTTGCCGATCTTTTACAGCAAGTGCCTACACGGGGAGCTGTAAGTATTAGTTAATCCACCTAATATCTCAGTCCATACAGTGGCGCGATGGCTCGGTGCACAGTACCAGCTGATGATCGAGACTCTCTTTTGCATCCGTGGTTCGAACCCCGGGTGATGACGTCTTTTGCCGATCTTTTACAGCAAGTGCCTACACGGGGAGCTGTAAGTATTAGTTAATCCACCTAATATCTCAGTCCATACAGTGGCGCGATGGCTCGGCGCACTGTACCAGCTGATGATCGAGACTCTCTTTTGCATCCGTGGTTCGAACCCCGGGTGATGACGTCTTTTGCCGATCTTTTACAGCAAGTGCCTACACGGGGAGCTGTAAGTATTAGTTAATCCACCTAATATCTCAGTACATACAGTGGCGCGGTGGCTCGGCGCACTGTGCGAGCTGATGATCGAGACTCTCTTTTGCGTCCGTGGTTCGAACCCCGGGTGATGACGTCTTTTGCCGATCTTTTACAGCAAGTGCCTACACGGGGAGCTGTAAGTATTAGTTAATCCACCTAATATCTCAGTACATACAGTGGCGCGGTGGCTCGGCGCACTGTACGAGCTGATGATCGAGACTCTCTTTTGCGTCCGTGGTTCGAACCCCGGGTGATGACGTCTTTTGCCGATCTTTTACAGAAGTGCCTACACGGGGAGCTGTAAGTATTAGTTAATCCACCTAATACCTCAGTCCATACAGTGGCGCGATGGCTCGGCGCACTGTGCGAGCTGATGATCGAGACTCTCTTTTGCATCCGTGGTTCGAACCCCGGGTGATGACGTCTTTTGCCGATCTTTTACAGCAAGTGCCTACACGGGGAGCTGTAAGTATTAGTTAATCCACCTAATATCTCAGTCCATACAGTGGCGCGATGGCTCGGCGCACTGTACGAGCTGATGATTGAGACTCTCTTTTGCGTCCGTGGTTCGAACCCCGGGTGATGACGTCTTTTACCGAGTGCCTACACGCCGAGCTGTAAGTATTAGTTAATCCACCTAATATCTCAGTCCATACAGTGGCGCGATGGGTCGGCGCACTGTACGAGCTGATGATCGAGACTCTCTTTTGCATCCGTGGTTCAAACCCCGGGTGATGACGTCTTTTGCCGATCTTTTACAGCAAGTGCCTACACGGGGAGCTGTAAGCATTAGTTAATCCACCTAATATCTCAGTCCATACCGTGGCGCGATGGCTCGGCGCACTGTACGAGCTGATGATCGAGACTCTCTTTTGCATCCGTGGTTCGAACCCCGGGTGATGACGTCTTTTGCCGAGTGCCTACACGGGGAGCTGTAAGTATTAGTTAATCCACCTAATATCTCAGTCCATACAGTGGCGCGATGGCTCGGCGCACTGTACGAGCTGATGATCGAGACTCTCTTTTGCATCCGTGGTTCGAACCCCGGGTGATGACGTCTTTTGCCGATCTTTTACAGCAAGTGCCTACACGGGGAGCTGTAAGTATTAGTTAATCCACCTAATATCTCAGTCCATACAGTGGCGCGATGGCTCGGCGCACTGTACGAGCTGATGATCGAGACTCTCTTTTGCATCCGTGGTTCGAACCCCGGGTGATGACGTCTTTTGCCGAGTGCCTACACAGGGAGCTGTAAGTATTAGTTAATCCACCTAATATCTCAGTCCATACAGTGGCGCGATGGCTCGGCGCACTGTACCAGCTGATGATCGAGACTCTCTTTTGCATCAGTGGTTCGAACCCCGTTGATGACGTCTTTTGCCGATCTTTTACAGCAAGTGCCTACACGGGGAGCTGTAAGTATTAGTTAATCCACCTAATATCTCAGTCCATACAGTGGCGCGATGGCTCGGCGCACTGTACCAGCTGATGATCGAGACTCTCTTTTGCATCCGTGGTTCGAACCCCGGGTGATGACGTCTTTTGCCGATCTTTTACAGCAAGTGCATACACGGGGAGCTGTAAGTATTAGTTAATCCACCTAATATCTCAGTCCATACAGTGGCGCGATGGCTCGGCGCACTGTACGAGCTGATGATCGAGACTCTCTTTTGCATCCGTGGTTCGAACCCCGGGTGATGACGTCTTTTGCCGATCTTTTACAGCAAGTGCCTACACGGGGAGCTGTAAGTATTAGTTAATCCACCTAATATCTCAGTCCATACAGTGGCGCGATGGCTCGGCGCACTGTACGAGCTGATGATCGAGACTATCTTTTGCGTCCGTGGTTCGAACCCCGGGTGATGACGTCTTTTACCGAGTGCCTACACAGGGAGCTGTAAGTATTAGTTAATCCACCTAATATCTCAGTCCATACAGTGGCGCGATGGCTCGGCGCACTGTACGAGCTGATGATCGAGACTCCCTTTTGCATCCGTGGTTCGAACCCCGGGTGATGACGTCTTTTGACGATCTTTTACAGCAAGTGCCTACACGGGGAGCTCTAAGTATTAGTTAATCCACCTAATATCTCAGTCCATACAGTGGCGCGATGGCTCGGCGCACTGTACCAGCTGATGATCGAGACTCTCTTTTGCATCCGTGGTTCGAACCCCGGGTGATGACGTCTTTTGCCGATCTTCTACAGCAAGTGCCTACACGGGGAGCTGTAAGTATTAGTTAATCCACCTAATATCTCAGTCCATACAGTGGCGCGATGGCTCGGCGCACTGTACGAGCTGATGATCGAGACTCTCTTTTGCATCCGTGGTTCGAACCCCGGGTGATGACGTCTTTTGCCGAGTGCCTACACGGGGAGCTGTAAGTATTAGTTAATCCACCTAATATCTCAGTCCATACAGTGGCGCCATGGCTCGGCGCACTGTACGAGCTGATGATCGAGACTCTCTTTTGCATCCGTGGTTCGAACCCCGGGTGATGACGTCTTTTGCCGAGTGCCTACACGGGGAGCTGTAAGTATTAGTTAATCCACCTAATATCTCAGTCCATACAGTGGCGCGATGGCTCGGCGCACTGTACCAGCTGATGATCGAGACTCTCTTTTGCATCCGTGGTTCGAACCCCGGGTGATGACGTCTTTTGCCGATCTTTTACAGCAAGTGCCTACACGGGGAGCTGTAAGTATTAGTTAATCCACCTAATATCTCAGTCCATACAGTGGCGCGATGGCTCGGCGCACTGTACGAGCTGATGATCGAGACTCTCTTTTGCATCCGTGGTTCGAACCCCGGGTGATGACGTATTTTGCCGATCTTTTACAGCAAGTGCCTACACGGGGAGCTGTAAGTATTAGTTAATCCACCTAATATCTTAGTCCATACAGTGGCGCGATGGCTCGGCGCACTGTACCAGCTGATGATCGAGACTCTCTTTTGCATCCGTGGTTCAAACCCCGGGTGATGACGTCTTTTGCCGATCTTTTACAGCAAGTGCCTACACGGGGAGCTGTAAGCATTAGTTAATCCACCTAATATCTGAGTCCATACAGTGGCGCGATGGCTCGGCGCACTGTACGAGCTGATGATCGAGACTCTCTTTTGCATCCGTGGTTCGAACCCCGGGTGATGACGTCTTTTGCCGAGTGCCTACACGGGGAGCTGTAAGTATTAGTTAATCCACCTAATATCTCAGTCCATACAGTGGCGCGATGGCTCGGCGCACTGTACGAGCTGATGATCGAGACTCTCTTTTGCATCCGTGGTTCGAACCCCGGGTGATGACGTCTTTTGCCGATCTTTTACAGCAAGTGCCTACACGGGGAGCTGTAAGTATTAGTTAATCCACCTAATATCTCAGTCCATACAGTGGCGCGATGGCTCGGCGCACTGTACCAGCTGATGATCGAGACTCTCTTTTGCATCCGTGGTTCGAACCCCGGGTGATGACGTCTTTTGCCGAGTGCCTACACAGGGAGCTGTAAGTATTAGTTAATCCACCTAATATCTCAGTCCATACAGTGGCGCGATGGCTCGGCGCACTGTACCAGCTGATGATCGAGACTCTCTTTTGCATCAGTGGTTCGAACCCCGTTGATGACGTCTTTTGCCGATCTTTTACAGCAAGTGCCTACACGGGGAGCTGTAAGTATTAGTTAATCCACATAATATCTCAGTCCATACAGTGGCGCGATGGCTCGGCGCACTGTACCAGCTGATGATCGAGACTCTCTTTTGCATCCGTGGTTCGAACCCCGGGTGATGACGTCTTTTGCCGATCTTTTACAGCAAGTGCATACACGGGGAGCTGTAAGTATTAGTTAATCCACCTAATATCTCAGTCCATACAGTGGCGCGATGGCTCGGCGCACTGTACGAGCTGATGATCGAGACTCTCTTTTGCATCCGTGGTTCGAATCCCGGGTGATGACGTCTTTTGCCGATCTTTTACAGCAAGTGCCTACACGGGGAGCTGTAAGTATTAGTTAATCCACCTAATATCTCAGTCCATACAGTGGCGCGATGGCTCGGCGCACTGTACGAGCTGATGATCGAGACTCACTTTTGCGTCCGTGGTTCGAACCCCGGGTGATGACGTCTTTTACCGAGTGCCTACACAGGGAGCTGTAAGTATTAGTTAATCCACCTAATATCTCAGTCCATACAGTGGCGCGATGGCTCGGCGCACTGTACGAGCTGATGATCGAGACTCCCTTTTGCATCCGTGGTTCGAACCCCGGGTGATGACGTCTTTTGCCGATCTTTTACAGCAAGTGCCTACACGGGGAGCTCTAAGTATTAGTTAATCCACCTAATATCTCAGTCCATACAGTGGCGCGATGGCTCGGCGCACTGTACCAGCTGATGATCGAGACTCTCTTTTGCATCCGTGGTTCGAACCCCGGGTGATGACGTCTTTTGCCGATCTTCTACAGCAAGTGCCTACACGGGGAGCTGTAAGTATTAGTTAATCCACCTAATATCTCAGTCCATACAGTGGCGCGATGGCTCGGCGCACTGTACGAGCTGATGATCGAGACTCTCTTTTGCATCCGTGGTTCGAACCCTGGGTGATGACGTCTTTTGCCGAGTGCCTACACGGGGAGCTGTAAGTATTAGTTAATCCACCTAATATCTGAGTCCATACAGTGGCGCGATGGCTCGGCGCACTGTACGAGCTGATGATCGAGACTCTCTTTTGCATCCGTGGTTCGAACCCCGGGTGATGACGTCTTTTGCCGAGTGCCTACACGGGGAGCTGTAAGTATTAGTTAATCCACCTAATATCTCAGTCCATACAGTGGCGCGATGGCTCGGCGCACTGTACCAGCTGATGATCGAGACTCTCTTTTGCATCCGTGGTTCGAACCCCGGGTGATGACGTCTTTTGCCGATCTTTTACAGCAAGTGCCTACACGGGGAGCTGTAAGTATTAGTTAATCCACCTAATATCTCAGTCCATACAGTGGCGCGATGGCTCGGCGCACTGTACGAGCTGATGATCGAGACTCTCTTTTGCATCCGTGGTTCGAACCCCGGGTGATGACGTAATTTGCCGATCTTTTACAGCAAGTGCCTACACGGGGAGCTGTAAGTATTAGTTAATCCACCTAATATCTTAGTCCATACAGTGGCGCGATGGCTCGGCGCACTGTACGAGCTGATGATCGAGACTCTCTTTTGCATCCGTGGTTCGAACCCCGGGTGATGACGTCTTTTGCCGATCTTTTACAGCAAGTGCCTACACGGGGAGCTGTAAGCATTAGTTAATCCACCTAATATCTCAGTCCATACAGTGGCGCGATGGCTCGGCGCACTGTACGAGCTGATGATCGAGACTCTCTTTTGCATCCGTGGTTCGAACCCCGGGTGATGACGTCTTTTACCGAGTGCCTACACGGGGAGCTGTAAGTATTAGTTAATCCACCTAATATCTCAGTCCATACAGTGGCGCGATGGCTCGGCGCACTGTACCAGCTGATGATCGAGACTCTCTTTTGCATCCGTGGTTGGAAACCCCGGGTGATGACGTCTTTTGCCGATCTTTTACAGCAAGTGCCTACATGGGGAGCTGTAAGTATTAGTTAATCCACCTAATATCTCAGTCCATACAGTGGCGCGATGGCTCGGCGCAATGTACGAGCTGATGATCGAGACTCTCTTTTGCATCCGTGGTTCGAACCCCGGGTGATGACGTCTTTTGCCGATCTTTTACAGCAAGTGCCTACACGGGGAGCTGTAAGTATTAGTTAATCCACCTAATATCTCAGTCCATACAGTGGCGCGATGGCTCGGCGCACTGTACGAGCTGATGATCGAGACTCTCTTTTGCATCCGTGGTTCGAACCCCGGGTGATGACGTCTTTTACCGAGTGAATACACGGGGAGCTGTAACTATTAGTTAATCCACCTAATATCTCAGTCCATACAGTGGCGCGATGGCTCGGCGCACTGTACGAGCTGATGATCGAGACTCTCTTTTGCATCCGTGGTTCGAACCCCGGGTGATGACGTCTTTTGCCGAGTGCCTACACGGGGAGCTGTAAGTATTAGTTAATCCACCTAATATCTCAGTCCATACAGTGGCGCGATGGCTCGGCGCACTGTACGAGCTGATGATCGAGACTCTCTTTTGCATCCGTGGTTCGAATCCCGGGTGATGACGTCTTTTGCCGATCTTTTACAGCAAGTGCCTACACGGGGAGCTGTAAGTATTAGTTAATCCACCTAATATCTCAGTCCATACAGTGGCGCGATGGCTCGGCGCACTGTACCAGCTGATGATCGAGACTCTCTTTTGCATCCGTGGTTCGAACCCCGGGTGATGACGTCTTTTACCGAATGCCTACACGCCGAGCTGTAAGTATTAGTTAATCCACCTAATATCTCAGTCCATACAGTGGCGCGATGGCTCGGCGCACTGTACGAGCTGATGATCGAGACTCTCTTTTGCATCCGTGGTTCGAACCCCGGGTGATGACGTTTTTTGCCGATCTTTTACAGCAAGTGCCTACACGGGGAGCTGTAAGTATTAGTTAATCCACCTAATATCTCAGTCCATACAGTGGCGCGATGGCTCGGCGCACTGTACCAGCTGATGATCGAGACTCTCTTTTGCGTCCGTGGTTCGAACCTCGGGTGATGACGTCTTTTGCCGATCTTTTACTGCAAGTGCCTACACGGGGAGTTGTAAGTATTAGTTAATCCACCTAATATCTCAGTCCATACAGTGGCGCGGTGGCTCGGCGCACTGTGCGAGCTGATGATCGAGACTCTCTTTTGCATCCGTGGTTCGAACCCCGGGTGATGACGTCTTTTGCCGATCTTTTACAGCAAGTGCCTACACGGGAGCTGTAAGTATTAGTTAATCCACCTAATTTCTCAGTCCATACAGTGGCGCGATGGCTCGGCGCACTGTACGAGCTGATGATCGAGACTCTCTTTTGCATCCGTGGTTCGAATCCCGGGTGATGACGTCTTTTGCCGATCTTTTACAGCAAGTGCCTACACGGGGAGCTGTAAGTATTAGTTAATCCACCTAATATCTCAGTCCATACAGTGGCGCGATGGCTCGGCGCACTGTACCAGCTGATGATCGAGACTCTCTTTTGCATCCGTGGTTCGAACCCCGGGTGATGACGTCTTTTGCCGAGTGCCTACACGGGGAGCTGTAAGTATTAGTTAATCCACCTAATATCTCAGTCCATACAGTGGCGCGATGGCTCGGCGCACTGTACCAGCTGATGATCGAGACTCTCTTTTGCATCCGTGGTTCGAACCCCGGGTGATGACGTCTTTTGCCGATCTTTTACAGCAAGTGCCTACACGGGGAGCTGTAAGTATTAGTTAATCCACCTAATATCTCAGTCCATACAGTGGCGCGATGGCTCGGCGCACTGTACGAGCTGATGATCGAGACTCTCTTTTGCATCCGTGGTTCGAACCCCGGGTGATGACGTAATTTGCCGATCTTTTACAGCAAGTGCCTACACGGGGAGCTGTAAGTATTAGTTAATCCACCTAATATCTTAGTCCATACAGTGGCGCGATGGCTCGGCGCACTGTACGAGCTGATGATCGAGACTCTCTTTTGCATCCGTGGTTCGAACCCCGGGTGATGACGTCTTTTGCCGATCTTTTACAGCAAGTGCCTACACGGGGAGCTGTAAGCATTAGTTAATCCACCTAATATCTCAGTCCATACAGTGGCGCGATGGCTCGGCGCACTGTACGAGCTGATGATCGAGACTCTCTTTTGCATCCGTGGTTCGAACCCCGGGTGATGACGTCTTTTACCGAGTGCCTACACGGGGAGCTGTAAGTATTAGTTAATCCACCTAATATCTCAGTCCATACAGTGGCGCGATGGCTCGGCGCACTGTACCAGCTGATGATCGAGACTCTCTTTTGCATCCGTGGTTGGAAACCCCGGGTGATGACGTCTTTTGCCGATCTTTTACAGCAAGTGCCTACATGGGGAGCTGTAAGTATTAGTTAATCCACCTAATATCTCAGTCCATACAGTGGCGCGATGGCTCGGCGCAATGTACGAGCTGATGATCGAGACTCTCTTTTGCATCCGTGGTTCGAACCCCGGGTGATGACGTCTTTTGCCGATCTTTTACAGCAAGTGCCTACACGGGGAGCTGTAAGTATTAGTTAATCCACCTAATATCTCAGTCCATACAGTGGCGCGATGGCTCGGCGCACTGTACGAGCTGATGATCGAGACTCTCTTTTGCATCCGTGGTTCGAACCCCGGGTGATGACGTCTTTTACCGAGTGAATACACGGGGAGCTGTAACTATTAGTTAATCCACCTAATATCTCAGTCCATACAGTGGCGCGATGGCTCGGCGCACTGTACGAGCTGATGATCGAGACTCTCTTTTGCATCCGTGGTTCGAACCCCGGGTGATGACGTCTTTTGCCGAGTGCCTACACGGGGAGCTGTAAGTATTAGTTAATCCACCTAATATCTCAGTCCATACAGTGGCGCGATGGCTCGGCGCACTGTACGAGCTGATGATCGAGACTCTCTTTTGCATCCGTGGTTCGAATCCCGGGTGATGACGTCTTTTGCCGATCTTTTACAGCAAGTGCCTACACGGGGAGCTGTAAGTATTAGTTAATCCACCTAATATCTCAGTCCATACAGTGGCGCGATGGCTCGGCGCACTGTACCAGCTGATGATCGAGACTCTCTTTTGCATCCGTGGTTCGAACCCCGGGTGATGACGTCTTTTACCGAATGCCTACACGCCGAGCTGTAAGTATTAGTTAATCCACCTAATATCTCAGTCCATACAGTGGCGCGATGGCTCGGCGCACTGTACGAGCTGATGATCGAGACTCTCTTTTGCATCCGTGGTTCGAACCCCGGGTGATGACGTTTTTTGCCGATCTTTTACAGCAAGTGCCTACACGGGGAGCTGTAAGTATTAGTTAATCCACCTAATATCTCAGTCCATACAGTGGCGCGATGGCTCGGCGCACTGTACCAGCTGATGATCGAGACTCTCTTTTGCGTCCGTGGTTCGAACCTCGGGTGATGACGTCTTTTGCCGATCTTTTACTGCAAGTGCCTACACGGGGAGTTGTAAGTATTAGTTAATCCACCTAATATCTCAGTCCATACAGTGGCGCGGTGGCTCGGCGCACTGTGCGAGCTGATGATCGAGACTCTCTTTTGCATCCGTGGTTCGAACCCCGGGTGATGACGTCTTTTGCCGATCTTTTACAGCAAGTGCCTACACGGGAGCTGTAAGTATTAGTTAATCCACCTAATTTCTCAGTCCATACAGTGGCGCGATGGCTCGGCGCACTGTACGAGCTGATGATCGAGACTCTCTTTTGCATCCGTGGTTCGAATCCCGGGTGATGACGTCTTTTGCCGATCTTTTACAGCAAGTGCCTACACGGGGAGCTGTAAGTATTAGTTAATCCACCTAATATCTCAGTCCATACAGTGGCGCGATGGCTCGGCGCACTGTACCAGCTGATGATCGAGACTCTCTTTTGCATCCGTGGTTCGAACCCCGGGTGATGACGTCTTTTACCGAATGCCTACACGCCGAGCTGTAAGTATTAGTTAATCCACCTAATATCTCAGTCCATACAGTGGCGCGATGGCTCGGCGCACTGTACGAGCTGATGATCGAGACTCTCTTTTGCATCCGTGGTTCGAACCCCGGGTGATGACGTTTTTTGCCGATCTTTTACAGCAAGTGCCTACACGGGGAGCTGTAAGTATTAGTTAATCCACCTAATATCTCAGTCCATACAGTGGCGCGATGGCTCGGCGCACTGTACCAGCTGATGATCGAGACTCTCTTTTGCGTCCGTGGTTCGAACCTCGGGTGATGACGTCTTTTGCCGATCTTTTACTGCAAGTGCCTACACGGGGAGTTGTAAGTATTAGTTAATCCACCTAATATCTCAGTCCATACAGTGGCGCGGTGGCTCGGCGCACTGTGCGAGCTGATGATCGAGACTTTCTTTTGCATCCGTGGTTCGAACCCCGGGTGATGACGTCTTTTGCCGATCTTTTACAGCAAGTGCCTACACGGGAGCTGTATTAGTTAATCCACCTAATATCTCAGTCCATACAGTGGCGCGATGGCTCGGTGCACTGTACCAGCTGATGATCGAGACTCTCTTTTGCATCCGTGGTTCGAACCCCGGGTGATGACGTCTTTTGCCGATCTTTTACAGCAAGTGCCTACACGGGGAGCTGTAAGTATTAGTTAATCCACCTAATATCTCAGTCCATACAGTGGCGCGATGGCTCGGCGCACTGTACGAGCTGATGATCGAGACTCTCTTTTGCATCCGTGGTTCGAACCCCGGGTGATGACGTCTTTTGCCGATCTTTTACAGCAAGTGCCTACACGGGGAGCTGTAAGTATTAGTTAATCCACCTAATATCTCAGTACATACAGTGGCGCGATGGCTCGGTGCACTGTACCAGCTGATGATCGAGACTCTCTTTTGCATCCGTGGTTCGAACCCCGGGTGATGACGTCTTTTGCCGATCTTTTACAGCAAGTGCCTACACGGGGAGCTGTAAGTATTAGTTAATCCACCTAATATCTCAGTCCATACAGTGGCGCGATGGCTCGGCGCACTGTACGAGCTGATGATCGAGACTCTCTTTTGCATCCGTGGTTCGAACCCCGGGTGATGACGTCTTTTGCCGATCTTTTACAGCAAGTGCCTACACGGGGAGCTGTAAGTATTAGTTAATCCACCTAATATCTCAGTACATACAGTGGCGCGATGGCTCGGCGCACTGTGCGAGCTGATGATCGAGACTCTCTTTTGCGTCCGTGGTTCGAACCCCGGGTGATGACGTCTTTTGCCGATCTTTTACAGCAAGTGCCTACACGGGGAGCTGTAAGTATTAGTTAATCCACCTAATATCTCAGTACATACAGTGGCGCGGTGGCTCGGCGCACTGTGCGAGCTGATGATCGAGACTCTCTTTTGCGTCCGTGGTTCGAACCCCGGGTGATGACGTCTTTTGCCGATCTTTTACAGAAGTGCCTACACGGGGAGCTGTAAGTATTAGTTAATCCACCTAATACCTCAGTCCATACAGTGGCGCGATGGCTCGGCGCACTGTGCGAGCTGATGATCGAGACTCTCTTTTGCATCCGTGGTTCGAACCCCGGGTGATGACGTCTTTTGCCGATCTTTTACAGCAAGTGCCTACACGGGGAGCTGTAAGTATTAGTTAATCCACCTAATATCTCAGTCCATACAGTGGCGCGATGGCTCGGCGCACTGTACGAGCTGATGATCGAGACTCTCTTTTGCGTCCGTGGTTCGAACCCCGGGTGATGACGTCTTTTACCGAGTGCCTACACGGGGAGCTGTAAGTATTAGTTAATCCACCTAATATCTCAGTCCATACAGTGGCGCGATGGGTCGGCGCACTGTACGAGCTGATGATCGAGACTCTCTTTTGCATCCGTGGTTCAAACCCCGGGTGATGACGTCTTTTGCCGATCTTTTACAGCAAGTGCCTACACGGGGAGCTGTAAGCATTAGTTAATCCACCTAATATCTCAGTCCATACCGTGGCGCGATGGCTCGGCGCACTGTACGAGCTGATGATCGAGACTCTCTTTTGCATCCGTGGTTCGAACCCCGGGTGATGACGTCTTTTACCGAGTGCCTACACGGGGAGCTGTAAGTATTAGTTAATCCACCTAATATCTGAGTCCATACAGTGGCGCGATGGCTCGGCGCACTGTACGAGCTGATGATCGAGACTCTCTTTTGCATCCGTGGTTCGAACCCCGGGTGATGACGTCTTTTGCCGAGTCCCTACACAGGGAGCTGTAAGTATTAGTTAATCCACCTAATATCTCAGTCCATACAGTGGCGCGATGGCTCGGCGCACTGTACCAGCTGATGATCGAGACTCTCTTTTGCATCAGTGGTTCGAACCCCGTTGATGACGTCTTTTGCCGATCTTTTACAGCAAGTGCCTACACGGGGAGCTGTAAGTATTAGTTAATCCACATAATATCTCAGTCCATACAGTGGCGCGATGGCTCGGCGCACTGTACCAGCTGATGATCGAGACTCTCTTTTGCATCCGTGGTTCGAACCCCGGGTGATGACGTCTTTTGCCGATCTTTTACAGCAAGTGCATACACGGGGAGCTGTAAGTATTAGTTAATCCACCTAATATCTCAGTCCATAAAGTGGCGCGATGGCTCGGCGCACTGTACGAGCTGATGATCGAGACTCTCTTTTGCATCCGTGGTTCGAACCCCGGGTGATGACGTCTTTTGCCGATCTTTTACAGCAAGTGCCTACACGGGGAGCTGTAAGTATTAGTTAATCCACCTAATATCTCAGTCCATACAGTGGCGCGATGGCTCGGCGCACTGTACCAGCTGATGATCGAGACTCTCTTTTGCGTCCGTGGTTCGAACCCCGGGTGATGACGTCTTTTACCGAGTGCCTACACAGGGAGCTGTAAGTATTAGTTAATCCACCTAATATCTCAGTCCATACAGTGGCGCGATGGCTCGGCGCACTGTACGAGCTGATGATCGAGACTCCCTTTTGCATCCGTGGTTCGAACCCCGGGTGATGACGTCTTTTGACGATCTTTTACAGCAAGTGCCTACACGGGGAGCTCTAAGTATTAGTTAATCCACCTAATATCTCAGTCCATACAGTGGCGCGATGGCTCGGCGCACTGTACCAGCTGATGATCGAGACTCTCTTTTGCATCCGTGGTTCGAACCCCGGGTGATGACGTCTTTTGCCGATCTTCTACAGCAAGTGCCTACACGGGGAGCTGTAAGTATTAGTTAATCCACCTAATATCTCAGTCCATACAGTGGCGCGATGGCTCGGTGCACTGTACGAGCTGATGATCGAGACTCTCTTTTGCATCCGTGGTTCGAACCCCGGGTGATGACGTCTTTTGCCGATCTTTTACAGCAAGTGCCTACACGGGGAGCTGTAAGTATTAGTTAATCCACCTAATATCTGAGTCCATACAGTGGCGCGATGGCTCGGCGCACTGTACGAGCTGATGATCGAGACTCTCTTTTGCATCCGTGGTTCGAACCCCGGGTGATGACGTCTTTTGCCGAGTGCCTACACGGGGAGCTGTAAGTATTAGTTAATCCACCTAATATCTCAGTCCATACAGTGGCGCGATGGCTCGGCGCACTGTACCAGCTGATGATCGAGACTCTCTTTTGCATCCGTGGTTCGAACCCCGGGTGATGACGTCTTTTGCCGATCTTTTACAGCAAGTGCCTACACGGGGAGCTGTAAGTATTAGTTAATCCACCTAATATCTCAGTCCATACAGTGGCGCGATGGCTCGGCGCACTGTACGAGCTGATGATCGAGACTCTCTTTTGCATCCGTGGTTCGAACCCCGGGTGATGACGTCTTTTGCCGATCTTTTACAGCAAGTGCCTACACGGGGAGCTGTAAGTATTAGTTAATCCACCTAATATCTCAGTCCATACAGTGGCGCGATGGCTCGGCGCACTGTACGAGCTGATGATCGAGACTCTCTTTTGCGTCCGTGGTTCGAACCCCGGGTGATGACGTCTTTTACCGAGTGCCTACACAGGGAGCTGTAAGTATTAGTTAATCCACCTAATATCTCAGTCCATACAGTGGCGCGATGGCTCGGCGCACTGTACGAGCTGATGATCGAGACTCCCTTTTGCATCCGTGGTTCGAACCCCGGGTGATGACGTCTTTTGACGATCTTTTACAGCAAGTGCCTACACGGGGAGCTCTAAGTATTAGTTAATCCACCTAATATCTCAGTCCATACAGTGGCGCGATGGCTCGGCGCACTGTACCAGCTGATGATCGAGACTCTCTTTTGCATCCGTGGTTCGAACCCCGGGTGATGACGTCTTTTGCCGATCTTCTACAGCAAGTGCCTACACGGGGAGCTGTAAGTATTAGTTAATCCACCTAATATCTCAGTCCATACAGTGGCGCGATGGCTCGGCGCACTGTACGAGCTGATGATCGAGACTCTCTTTTGCATCCGTGGTTCGAACCCCGGGTGATGACGTCTTTTACCGAGTGCCTACACGGCTAGCTGTAAGTATTAGTTAATCCACCTAATATCTCAGTCCATACAGTGGCGCGATGGCTCGGCGCACTGTACCAGCTGATGATCGAGACTCTCTTTTGCATCCGTGGTTCGAACCCCGGGTGATGACGTCTTTTGCCGATCTTTTACAGCAAGTGCCTACACGGGGAGTTGTAAGTATTAGTTAATCCACCTAATATCTCAGTCCATACAGTGGCGCGATGGCTCGGCGCACTGTACGAGCTGATGATCGAGACTCTCTTTTGCATCCGTGGTTCGAACCCCGGGTGATGACGTATTTTGCCGATCTTTTACAGCAAGTGCCTACACGGGGAGCTGTAAGTATTAGTTAATCCACCTAATATCTTAGTCCATACAGTGGCGCGATGGCTCGGCGCACTGTACCAGCTGATGATCGAGACTCTCTTTTGCATCCGTGGTTCGAACCCCGGGTGATGACGTCTTTTGCCGATCTTTTACAGCAAGTGCCTACACGGGGAGCTGTAAGCATTAGTTAATCCACCTAATATCTCAGTCCATACAGTGGCGCGATGGCTCGGCGCACTGTACGAGCTGATGATCGAGACTCTCTTTTGCATCCGTGGTTCGAACCCCGGGTGATGACGTCTTTTACCGAGTGCCTACACGGGGAGCTGTAAGTATTAGTTAATCCACCTCATATCTCAGTCCATACAGTGGCGCGATGGCTCGGCGCACTGTACCAGCTGATGATCGAGACTCTCTTTTGCATCCGTGGTTGGAAACCCCGGGTGATGACGTCTTTTGCCGATCTTTTACAGCAAGTGCCTACATGGGGAGCTGTAAGTATTAGTTAATCCACCTAATATCTCAGTCCATACAGTGGCGCGATGGCTCGGCGCAATGTACGAGCTGATGATCGAGACTCTCTTTTGCATCCGTGGTTCGAACCCCGGGTGATGACGTCTTTTGCCGATCTTTTACAGCAAGTGCCTACACGGGGAGCTGTAAGTATTAGTTAATCCACCTAATATCTCAGTCCATACAGTGGCGCGATGGCTCGGCGCACTGTACGAGCTGATGATCGAGACTCTCTTTTGCATCCGTGGTTCGAACCCCGGGTGATGACGTCTTTTACCGAGTGCCTACACGGGGAGCTGTAAGTATTAGTTAATCCACCTAATATCTCAGTCCATACAGTGGCGCGATGGCTCGGCGCACTGTACGAGCTGATGATCGAGACTCTCTTTTGCATCCGTGGTTCGAACCCCGGGTGATGACGTCTTTTGCCGAGTGCCTACACGGGGAGCTGTAAGTATTAGTTAATCCACCTAATATCTCAGTCCATACAGTGGCGCGATGGCTCGGCGCACTGTACGAGCTGATGATCGAGACTCTCTTTTGCATCCGTGGTTCGAATCCCGGGTGATGACGTCTTTTGCCGATCTTTTACAGCAAGTGCCTACACGGGGAGCTGTAAGTATTAGTTAATCCACCTAATATCTCAGTCCATACAGTGGCGCGATGGCTCGGCGCACTGTACGAGCTGATGATCGAGACTCTCTTTTGCGTCCGTGGTTCGAACCCCGGGTGATGACGTCTTTTGCCGATCTTTTACAGCAAGTGCCTACACGGGGAGATGTAAGTATTAGTTAATCCACCTAATATCTCAGTCCATACAGTGGCGCGATGGCTCGGCGCACTGTACCAGCTGATGATCGAGACTCTCTTTTGCATCCGTGGTTCGAACCCCCGGTGATGACGTCTTTTGCCGAGTCCCTACACGGGGAGCTGTAAGTATTAGTTAATCCACCTAATATCTCAGTCCATACAGTGGCGCGATGGCTCGGCGCACTGTACGAGCTGATGATCGAGACTCTCTTTTGCATCCGTGGTTCGAATCCCGGGTGATGACGTCTTTTGCCGATCTTTTACAGCAAGTGCCTACACGGGGAGCTGTAAGTATTAGTTAATCCACCTAATATCTCAGTCCATACAGTGGCGCGATGGCTCGGCGCACTGTACCAGCTGATGATCGAGACTCTCTTTTGCATCCGTGGTTCGAACCCCGGGTGATGACGTCTTTTATAGAGTGCCTACACAGGGAGCTGTAAGTATTAGTTAATCCACCTAATATCTCAGTCCATACAGTGGCGCGATGGCTCGGCGCACTGTACGAGCTGATGATCGAGACTCTCTTTTGCATCCGTGGTTCGAACCCCGGGTGATGACGTTTTTTGCCGATCTTTTACAGCAAGTGCCTACACGGGGAGCTTTAAGTATTAGTTAATCCACCTAATATCTCAGTCCATACAGTGGCGCGATGGCTCGGCGCACTGTACGAGCTGATGATCGAGACTCTCTTTTGCATCCGTGGTTCGAACCCCGGGTGATGACGTCTTTTGCCGATCTTTTACAGCAAGTGCCTACACGGGGAGCTGTAAGTATTAGTTAATCCACCTAATATCTCAGTCCATACAGTGGCGCGATGGCTCGGCGCACTGTACGAGCTGATGATCGAGACTCTCTTTTGCGTCCGTGGTTCGAACCCCGGGTGATGACGTCTTTTGCCGATCTTTTACAGCAAGTGCCTACACGGCTAGATGTAAGTATTAGTTAATCCACCTAATATCTCAGTCCATACAGTGGCGCGATGGCTCGGCGCACTGTACCAGCTGATGATCGAGACTCTCTTTTGCATCCGTGGTTCGAACCCCGGGTGATGACGTCTTTTACCGAGTGCCTACACGGGGAGCTGTAAGTATTAGTTAATCCACCTAATATCTCAGTCCATACAGTGGCGCGATGGCTCGGCGCACTGTACGAGCTGATGATCGAGACTCTCTTTTGCATCCGTGGTTCGAACCCCGGGTGATGACGTCTTTTGCCGAGTGCCTACACGGGGAGCTGTAAGTATTAGTTAATCCACCTAATATCTCAGTCCATACAGTGGCGCGATGGCTCGGCGCACTGTACGAGCTGATGATCGAGACTCTCTTTTGCATCCGTGGTTCGAATCCCGGGTGATGACGTCTTTTGCCGATCTTTTACAGCAAGTGCCTACACGGGGAGCTGTAAGTATTAGTTAATCCACCTAATATCTCAGTCCATACAGTGGCGCGATGGCTCGGCGCACTGTACCAGCTGATGATCGAGACTCTCTTTTGCATCCGTGGTTCGAACCCCGGGTGATGACGTCTTTTATAGAGTGCCTACACAGGGAGCTGTAAGTATTAGTTAATCCACCTAATATCTCAGTCCATACAGTGGCGCGATGGCTCGGCGCACTGTACGAGCTGATGCTCGAGACTCTCTTTTGCATCCGTGGTTCGAACCCCGGGTGATGACGTTTTTTGCTGATCTTTTACAGCAAGTGCCTACACGGGGAGCTGTAAGTATTAGTTAATCCACCTAATATCTCAGTCCATACAGTGGCGCGATGGCTCGGCGCACTGTACGAGCTGATGATCGAGACTCTCTTTTGCATCCGTGGTTCGAACCCCGGGTGATGACGTCTTTTGCCGATCTTTTACAGCAAGTGCCTACACGGGGAGCTCTAAGTATTAGTTAATCCACCTAATATCTCAGTCCATACAGTGGCGCGATGGCTCGCCGCACTGTACCAGCTGATGATCGAGACTCTCTTTTGCGTCCGTGGTTCGAACCTCGGGTGATGACGTCTTTTGCCGATCTTTTACTGCAAGTGCCTACACGGGGAGTTGTAAGTATTAGTTAATCCACCTAATATCTCAGTCCATACAGTGGCGCGATGGCTCGGCGCACTGTACGAGCTGATGATCGAGACTCTCTTTTGCATCTGTGGTTCTAACCCCGGGTGATGACGTCTTTTACCGAGTGCCTACACGGGGAGCTGTAAGTATTAGTTAATCCACCTAATATCTCAGTCCATACAGTGGCGCGATGGCTCGGCGCACTGTACGAGCTGATGATCGATACTCTCTTTTGCATCCGTGGTTCGAACCCCGGGTGATGCCGTCTTTTGCCGAGTGCCTACACGGGGAGCTGTAAGTATTAGTTAATCCACCTAATATCTCAGTCCACACAGTGGCGCGATGGCACGGCGCACTGTACGAGCTGATGATCGAGACTCTCTTTTGCATCCGTGGTTCGAACCCCGGGTGATGACGTCTTTCGCCGATCTTTTACAGCAAGTGCCTACACGGGGAGCTGTAAGTATTAGTTAATCCACCTAATATCTCAGTCCATACAGTGGCGCGATGGCTTGGCGCACTGTACCAGCTGATGATCGAGACTCTCTTGTGCGTCCGTGGTTCGAACCCCGGGTGATGACGTCTTTTGCCGATCTTTTACAGCAAGTGCCTACACGGGGAGCTGTAAGTATTAGTTAATCCACCTAATATCTTAGTCCATACAGTGGCGCGATGGCTCGACGCACAGTACCAGCTGATGATCGAGACTCTCTTTTGCAACCGTGGTTCGAACCCCGGGTGATGACGTCTTTTGCCGAGTGCCTACACGGGGAGCTGTAAGTATTAGTTAATCCAACTAATATCTCAGTCCATACAGTGGCGCGATGGCTCGGCGCACTGTACGAGCTGATGATCGAGACTCTCTTTTGCATCCGTGGTTCGAACCCCGGGTGATGACGTCTTTTACCGAATGCCTACACGGGGAGCTGTAAGTATTAGTTAATCCACCTAATATCTCAGTCCATACAGTGGCGCGATGGCTCGGCGCACTGTACGAGCTGATGATCGAGACTCTCTTTTGCATCCGTGGTTCGAACCCCGGGTGATGCCGTCTTTTGCCGAGTGCCTACACGGGGAGCTGTAAGTATTAGTTAATCCAGCTAATATCTCAGTCCATACAGTGGCGCGATGGCTCGGCGCACTGTACGAGCTGATGATCGAGACTCTCTCTTGCATCCGTGGTTCGAACCCCGGGTGATGACGTCTTTTGCCGATCTTTTACAGCAAGTGCCTACACGGGGAGCTGTAAGTATTAGTTAATCCACCTAATATCTCAGTCCATACAGTGGCGCGATGGCTCGGCGCACTGTACGAGCTGATGATCGAGACTCTCTTTTGCGTCCGTGGTTCGAACCCCGGGTGATGACGTCTTTTGCCGATCTTTTACAGCAAGTGCCTACACGGGGAGCTGTAAGTATTAGTTAATCCACCTAATATCTCAGTCCATACAGTGGCGCGATGGCTCGGCGCACTGTACCAGCTGATGATCGAGACTCTCTTTTGCATCCGTGGTTCGAACCCCGGGTGATGACGTCTTTTGCCGATCTTTTACAGCAAGTGCCTACACGGGGAGCTGTAAGTATTAGTTAATCCACCTAATATCTCAGTCCATACAGTGGCGCGATGGCTCGGCGCACTGTACGAGCTGATGATCGAGACTCTCTTTTGCATCCGTGGTTCGAACCCCGGGTGATGACGTCTTTTGCCGATCTTTTACAGCAAGTGCCTACACGGGGAGCTGTAAATATTAGTTAATCCACCTAATATCTCAGTCCATACAGTGGCGCGATGGCTCGGCGCACTGTACGAGCTGATGATCGAAACTCTCTTTTGCGTCCGTGGTTCGAACCCCGGGTGATGACGTCTTTTGCCGATCTTTTACAGCAAGTGCCTACACGGGGAGATGTAAGTATTAGTTAATCCACCTAATATCTCAGTCCATACAGTGGCGCGATGGCTCGGCGCACTGTACCAGCTGATGATCGAGACTCTCTTTTGCATCCGTGGTTCGAACCCCGGGTGATGACGTCTTTTGCCGATCTTTTACAGCAAGTGCCTACACGGGGAGCTGTAAGTATTAGTTAATCCACCTAATATCTCAGTCCATACAGTGGCGCGATGGCTCGGCGCACTGTACGAGCTGATGATCGAGACTCTCTTTTGCATCCGTGGTTCGAACCCCGGGTGATGACGTCTTTTGCCGATCTTTTACAGCAAGTGCCTACACGGGGAGCTGTAAGTATTAGTTAATCCACCTAATATCTCAGTCCATACAGTGGCGCGATGGCTCGGCGCACTGTACGAGCTGATGATCGAGACTCTCTTTTGCGTCCGTGGTTCGAACCCCGGGTGATGACGTCTTTTGCCGATCTTTTACAGCAAGTGCCTACACGGGGAGATGTAAGTATTAGTTAATCCACCTAATATCTCAGTCCATACAGTGGCGCGATGGCTCGGCGCACTGTACGAGCTGATGATCGAGACTCTCTTTTGCATCCGTGGTTCGAACCCCGGGTGATGACGTCTTTTGCCGATCTTTTACAGCAAGTGCCTACACGGGGAGCTGTAAATATTAGTTAATCCACCTAATATCTCAGTCCATACAGTGGCGCGATGGCTCGGCGCACTGTACCAGCTGATGATCGAGACTCTCTTTTGCATCCGTGGTTCGAACCCCGGGTGATGACGTCTTTTGCCGATCTTTTACAGCAAGTGCCTACACGGGGAGCTGTAAGTATTAGTTAATCCACCTAATATCTCAGTCCATACAGTGGCGCGATGGCTCGGCGCACTGTACGAGCTGATGATCGAGACTCTCTTTTGCATCCGTGGTTCGAACCCCGGGTGATGACGTCTTTTGCCGATCTTTTACAGCAAGTGCCTACACGGGGAGCTGTAAGTATTAGTTAATCCACCTAATATCTCAGTCCATACAGTGGCGCGATGGCTCGGCGCACTGTACGAGCTGATGATCGAGACTCTCTTTTGATTTGATTTGATTTGATTTATTTTGTTTTTTTCACGTGCAAATATACAAGGTGAAAGGAAGTCTTCTATAAAGCATACAATAGCTTAACAATGTAGAAGACTCCCTGAAGAAAGAAAAGAGAAGAAAAAATTAAAGATCAAATTAAACGTTTCGACAATAAATCAATTGTATGATATTTTAATTAATATGATGCAATTATTTCTTTAATATAACATTTTCTAAATGACCTACACGATAATTTATTTTTAATAATGTCAGTAATAGAATTCCAGGTTTTTATTGCTCGATTTCTGAGGCTTAACATTCCTGTTGAGGTATTCGTGTTGTGATAATGCGCATGATTTGCATGTCTTGTGTTGTGGTGATGTATATCCGAATTACTGATTAAATAATTATGAAATGCATTAGGTAGGAGTCCATTCCAAGCCTTATAAGTGAAGGTGGCAAGATTTACACGTATTATGTCATTAATTTTCAATACATTCAGATCCTTGAATAGAAGGTTGGTGTGATCACGTGGTGCAGCATGTGATATGTGGCGGACAGCTTTCTTTTGTAATATAATAAGTGGCTTAAGATTAGTATCACGTGTACCAGACCAAATTATCGAGCAATAAGAAAAATGTGGGACCACTAAAGTTTGATAAAGGGTCTTTAATATGTGTTGTGGCAGGTAGTGTTTCAATTTCGATAATATTCCTATATTCTTTGCAACTTTCCTGCATACTATGGAAATATGATCACCCCATGAAAGTTTATGATCAATATGTACACCTAAGAATTTATTAGAAAATACTTCTTTGAGAATTTTACCTCCCATAAAAATATCTTTATCCCAGCTAAAATTTCGGGATGTATTAAAAACGATATAATTCGTTTTGCCAATGTTAAGCGATAGCTTATTAGAGGCAAACCAGTCGTTAAATTTATTTAATTCAGAAGACACTTTAATATGAAATAAATTTTCATTTTCTTTTGATTCGAAAAAAATATTTGTGTCGTCGGCAAATAACGTAATGTTTGCGATTTCTGATACGTGGCAGATGTCATTGACATATATAATAAACAGTAAAGGGCCTAGAATTGAGCCTTGTGGAACACCACATTGAATTTCTGCAAGATGAGAATGAGTGTTTTTGTAAGAGATATATTGATGCCGATTAGATATATAACTATCGATCCATATATAACTATCTTATATATATAACTATCTTATATAACTATCTTATATATAACTATCTATATAACTATCTTTTGCGTCCGTGGTTCGAACCCCGGGTGATGACGTCTTTTGCCGATCTTTTACAGCAAGTGCCTACACGGGGAGATGTAAGTATTAGTTAATCCACCTAATATCTCAGTCCATACAGTGGCGCGATGGCTCGGCGCACTGTACCAGCTGATGATCGAGACTCTCTTTTGCATCCGTGGTTCGAACCCCGGGTGATGACGTCTTTTGCCGATCTTTTACAGCAAGTGCCTACACGGGGAGCTGTAAATATTAGTTAATCCACCTAATATCTCAGTCCATACAGTGGCGCGATGGCTCGGCGCACTGTACGAGCTGATGATCGAGACTCTCTTTTGCGTCCGTGGTTCGAACCCCGGGTGATGACGTCTTTTGCCGATCTTTTACAGCAAGTGCCTACACGGGGAGATGTAAGTATTAGTTAATCCACCTAATATCTCAGTCCATACAGTGGCGCGATGGCTCGGCGCACTGTACCAGCTGATGATCGAGACTCTCTTTTGCATCCGTGGTTCGAACCCCGGGTGATAACGTCTTTTGCCGATCTTTTACAGCAAGTGCCTACACGGGGAGCTGTAAGTATTAGTTAATCCACCTAATATCTCAGTCCATACAGTGGCGCGATGGCTCGGCGCACTGTACGAGCTGATGATCGAGACTCTCTTTTGCATCCGTGGTTCGAACCCCGGGTGATGACGTCTTTTGCCGATCTTTTACAGCAAGTGCCTACACGGGGAGCTGTAAGTATTAGTTAATCCACCTAATATCTCAGTCCATACAGTGGCGCGATGGCTCGGCGCACTGTACGAGCTGATGATCGAGACTCTCTTTTGCGTCCGTGGTTCGAACCCCGGGTGATGACGTCTTTTGCCGATCTTTTACAGCAAGTGCCTACACGGGGAGATGTAAGTATTAGTTAATCCACCTAATATCTCAGTCCATACAGTGGCGCGATGGCTCGGCGCACTGTACGAGCTGATGATCGAGACTCTCTTTTGCATCCGTGGTTCGAACCCCGGGTGATGACGTCTTTTGCCGATCTTTTACAGCAAGTGCCTACACGGGGAGCTGTAAGTATTAGTTAATCCACCTAATATCTCAGTCCATACAGTGGCGCGATGGCTCGGCGCACTGTACGAGCTGATGATCGAGACTCTCTTTTGCATCCGTGGTTCGAACCCCGGGTGATGACGTCTTTTGCCGAGTGCCTACACGGGGAGCTGTAAGTATTAGTTAATCCACCTAATATCTCAGTCCATAGAGTGGCGCGATGGCTCGGCGCACTGTACGAGCTGATGATCGAGACTCTCTTTTGCATCCGTGGTTCGAACCCCGGGTGATGACGTCTTTTGCCGATCTTTTACAGCAAGTGCCTACACGGGGAGCTGTAAGTATTAGTTAATCCACCTAATATCTCAGTCCATACAGTGGCGCGATGGCTCGGCGCACTGTACGAGCTGATGATCGAGACTCTCTTTTGCGTCCGTGGTTCGAACCCCGGGTGATGACGTCTTTTGCCGATCTTTTACAGCAAGTGCCTACACAGGGAGCTGTAAGTATTAGTTAATCCACCTAATATCTCAGTCGATACAGTGGCGCGATGGCTCGGCGCACTGTACCAGCTGATGATCGAGACTCTCTTTTGCATCCGTGGTTCGAACCCCGGGTGATGACGTCTTTTGCCGATCTTTTACAGCAAGTGCCTACACGGGGAGCTGTAAGTATTAGTTAATCCACCTAATATCTCAGTCCATACAGTGGCGCGATGGCTCGGCGCACTGTACGAGCTGATGATCGAGACTCTCTTTTGCATCCGTGGTTCGAACCCCGGGTGATGACGTCTTTTGCCGATCTTTTACAGCAAGTGCCTACACGGGGAGCTGTAAGTATTAGTTAATCCACCTAATATCTCAGTCCATACAGTGGCGCGATGGCTCGGCGCACTGTACGAGCTGATGATCGAGACTCTCTTTTGCATCCGTGGTTGGAACCCCGGGTGATGACGTCTTTTGCCGATCTTTTACAGCAAGTGCCTACACGGGGAGCTGTAAGTATTAGTTAATCCACCTAATATCTGAGTCCATACAGTGGCGCTATGGCTCGGCGCACTGTACCAGCTGATGATCGAGACTCTCTTTTGCATCCGTGGTTCGAACCCCGGGTGATGACGTCTTTTGCCGATCTTTTACAGCAAGTGCCTACTCGGGGAGCTGTAAGTATTAGTTAATCCACTTAATATCTCAGTCCATACAGTGGCGCGATGGCTCGGCGCACTGTACGAGCTGATGATCGAGACTCTCTTTTGCATCCGTGGTTCGAATCCCGGGTGATGACGTCTTTTGCCGATCTTTTACAGCAAGTGCCTACACGGGGAGCTGTAAGTATTAGTTAATCCACCTAATATCTCAGTCCATACAGTGGCGCGATGGCTCGGCGCACTGTACCAGCTAATGATCGAGACTCTCTTTTGCATCCGTGGTTCGAACCCCGGGTGATGACGTCTTTTACCGAGTGCCTACACAGGGAGCTGTAAGTATTAGTTAATCCACCTAATATCTCAGTCCATACAGTGGCGCGATGGCTCGGCGCACTGTACGAGCTGATGATCGAGACTCTCTTTTGCATCCGTGGTTCGAACCCCGGGTGATGACGTTTTTTGCCGATCTTTTACAGCAAGTGCCTACACGGGGAGCTGTAAGTATTAGTTAATCCACCTAATATCTCAGTCCATACAGTGGCGCGATGGCTCGGCGCACTGTACGAGCTGATGATCGAGACTCTCTTTTGCATCCGTGGTTCGAACCCCGGGTGATGACGTCTTTTGCCGATCTTTTACAGCAAGTGCCTACACGGGGAGCTGTAAGTATTAGTTAATCCACCTAATATCTCAGTCCATACAGTGGCGCGATGTCTCGGCGCACTGTACCAGCTGATGATCGAGACTCTCTTTTGCGTCCGTGGTTCGAACCTCGGGTGATGACGTCTTTTGCCGATCTTTTACTGCAAGTGCCTACACGGGGAGTTGTAAGTATTAGTTAATCCACCTAATATCTCAGTCCATACAGTGGCGCGGTGGCTCGGCGCACTGTGCGAGCTGATGATCGAGACTCTCTTTTGCATCCGTGGTTCGAACCCCGGGTGATGACGTCTTTTGCCGATCTTTTACAGCAAGTGCCTACACGGGGAGCTGTATTAGTTAATCCACCTAATATCTTAGTCCATACAGTGGCGCGATGGCTCGGCGCACTGTACGAGCTGATGATCGAGACTCTCTTTTGCATCCGTGGTTCGAACCCCGGGTGATGACGTCTTTTGCCGAGTGCCTACACGGGGAGCTGTAAGTATTAGTTAATCCAACTAATATCTCAGTCCATACAGTGGCGCGATGGCTCGGCGCACTGTACGAGCTGATGATCGAGACTCTCTTTTGCATCCGTGGTTCTAACCCCTGGTGATGACGTCTTTTACCGAGTGCCTACACGGGGAGCTGTAAGTATTAGTTAATCCACCTAATATCTCAGTCCACACAGTGGCGCGATGGCTCGGCGCACTGTACGAGCTGATGATCGAGACTCTCTCTTGCATCCGTGGTTCGAACCCCGGGTGATGACGTCTTTTGCCGATCTTTTATAGCAAGTGCCTACACGGGGAGCTGTAAGTATTAGTTAATCCGCCTAATATCTCAGTCCATACAGTGGCGCGATGGCTCGGCGCACTGTACGAGCTGATGATCGAGACTCTCTTTTGCGTCCGTGGTTCGAACCCCGGGTGATGACGTCTTTTGCCGATCTTTTACAGCAAGTGCCTACACGGGGAGCTGTAAGTATTAGTTAATCCACCTAATATCTCAGTCCATACAGTGGCGCGATGGCTCGGCGCACTGTACCAACTGATGATCGAGACTCTCTTTTGCATCCGTGGTTCGAACCCCGGGTGATGACGTCTTTTGCCGATCTTTTACAGCAAGTGCCTACACGGGGAGCTGTAAGTATTAGTTAATCCACCTAATATCTCAGTCCATACAGTGGCGCGATGGCTCGGCGCACTGTACGAGCTGATGATCGAGACTCTCTTTTGCATCCGTGGTTCGAACCCCGGGTGATGACGTCTTTTGCCGATCTTTTACAGCAAGTGCCTACACGGGGAGCTGTAAGTATTAGTTAATCCACCTAATATCTCAGTCCATACAGTGGCGCGATGGCTCGGCGCACTGTACGAGCTGATGATCGAGACTCTCTTTTGCGTCCGTGGTTCGAACCCCGGGTGATGACGTCTTTTGCCGATCTTTTACAGCAAGTGCCTACACGGGGAGATGTAAGTATTAGTTAATCCACCTAATATCTCAGTCCATACAGTGGCGCGATGGCTCGGCGCACTGTACCAGCTGATGATCGAGACTCTCTTTTGCATCCGTGGTTCGAACCCCGGGTGATGACGTCTTTTACCGAGTGCCTACACGTTTAGCTGTAAGTATTAGTTAATCCACCTAATATCTCAGTCCATACAGTGGCGCGATGGCTCGGCGCACTGTACGAGCTGATGATCGAGACTCTCTTTTGCATCCGTGGTTCGAACCCCGGGTGATGACGTCTTTTACAGCAAGTCCCTACACGGGGAGCTGTAAGTATTAGTTAATCCACCTAATATCTCAGTCCATACAGTGGCGCGATGGCTCGGCGCACTGTACGAGCTGATGATCGAGACTCTCTTTTGCATCCGTGGTTCGAATCCCGGGTGATGACGTCTTTTGCCGATCTTTTACAGCAAGTGCCTACACGGGGAGCTGTAAGTATTAGTTAATCCACCTAATATCTCAGTCCATACAGTGGCGCGATGGCTCGGCGCACTGTACCAGCTGATGATCGAGACTCTCTTTTGCATCCGTGGTTCGAACCCCGGGTGATGACGTCTTTTATAGAGTGCCTACACAGGGAGCTGTAAGTATTAGTTAATCCACCTAATATCTCAGTCCATACAGTGGCGCGATGGCTCGGCGCACTGTACGAGCTGATGATCGAGACTCTCTTTTGCATCCGTGGTTCGAACCCCGGGTGATGACGTTTTTTGCCGATCTTTTACAGCAAGTGCCTACACGGGGAGCTTTAAGTATTAGTTAATCCACCTAATATCTCAGTCCATACAGTGGCGCGATGGCTCGGCGCACTGTACGAGCTGATGATCGAGACTCTCTTTTGCATCCGTGGTTCGAACCCCGGGTGATGACGTCTTTTGCCGATCTTTTACAGCAAGTGCCTACACGGGGAGCTGTAAGTATTAGTTAATCCACCTAATATCTCAGTCCATACAGTGGCGCGATGGCTCGGCGCACTGTACGAGCTGATGATCGAGACTCTCTTTTGCGTCCGTGGTTCGAACCCCGGGTGATGACGTCTTTTGCCGATCTTTTACAGCAAGTGCCTACACGGCTAGATGTAAGTATTAGTTAATCCACCTAATATCTCAGTCCATACAGTGGCGCGATGGCTCGGCGCACTGTACCAGCTGATGATCGAGACTCTCTTTTGCATCCGTGGTTCGAACCCCGGGTGATGACGTCTTTTACCGAGTGCCTACACGGGGAGCTGTAAGTATTAGTTAATCCACCTAATATCTCAGTCCATACAGTGGCGCGATGGCTCGGCGCACTGTACGAGCTGATGATCGAGACTCTCTTTTGCATCCGTGGTTCGAACCCCGGGTGATGACGTCTTTTGCCGAGTGCCTACACGGGGAGCTGTAAGTATTAGTTAATCCACCTAATATCTCAGTCCATACAGTGGCGCGATGGCTCGGCGCACTGTACGAGCTGATGATCGAGACTCTCTTTTGCATCCGTGGTTCGAATCCCGGGTGATGACGTCTTTTGCCGATCTTTTACAGCAAGTGCCTACACGGGGAGCTGTAAGTATTAGTTAATCCACCTAATATCTCAGTCCATACAGTGGCGCGATGGCTCGGCGCACTGTACCGGCTGATGATCGAGACTCTCTTTTGCATCCGTGGTTCGAATCCCGGGTGATGACGTCTTTTATAGAGTGCCTACACAGGGAGCT
This sequence comes from Apostichopus japonicus, assembly GCF_037975245.1. Classification (NCBI taxonomy): domain Eukaryota; kingdom Metazoa; phylum Echinodermata; class Holothuroidea; order Aspidochirotida; family Stichopodidae; genus Apostichopus; species Apostichopus japonicus. The sequence continues at coordinate 19,922,704 of NC_092574.1, forward strand.
GTAAGTATTAGTTAATCCACCTAATATCTCAGTCCATACAGTGGCGCGATGGCTCGGCGCACTGTACGAGCTGATGCTCGAGACTCTCTTTTGCATCCGTGGTTCGAACCCCGGGTGATGACGTTTTTTGCCGATCTTTTACAGCAAGTCCCTACACGGGGAGCTGTAAGTATTAGTTAATCCACCTAATATCTCAGTCCATACAGTGGCGCGATGGCTCGGCGCACTGTACGAGCTGATGATCGAGACTCTCTTTTGCATCCGTGGTTCGAATCCCGGGTGATGACGTCTTTTGCCGATCTTTTACAGCAAGTGCCTACACGGGGAGCTCTAAGTATTAGTTAATCCACCTAATATCTCAGTCCATACAGTGGCGCGATGGCTCGGCGCACTGTACCAGCTGATGATCGAGACTCTCTTTTGCGTCCGTGGTTCGAATCTCGGGTGATGACGTCTTTTGCCGATCTTTTACTGGAAGTGCCTACACGGGGAGTTGTAAGTATTAGTTAATCCACCTAATATCTCAGTCCATACAGTGGCGCGATGGCTCAGCGCACTGTACGAGCTGATGATCGAGACTCTCTTTTGCATCCGTGGTTCGAACCCCGGGTGATGACGTCTTTTGCCGAGTGCCTACACGGGGAGCTGTAAGTATTAGTTAATCCAACTAATATCTCAGTCCATACAGTGGCGCGATGGCTCGGCGCACTGTACGAGCTGATGATCGAGACTCTCTTTTGCATCCGTGGTTCGAACCCCGGGTGATGACGTCTTTTACCGAGTGCCTACACGGGGAGCTGTAAGTATTAGTTAATCCACCTAATATCTCAGTCCATACAGTGGCGCGATGGCTCGGCGCACTGTACGAGCTGATGATCGAGACTCTCTTTTGCATCCGTGGTTCGAACCCCGGGTGATGCCGTCTTTTGCCGAGTGCCTACACGGGGAGCTGTAAGTATTAGTTAATCCACCTAATATCTCAGTCCACACAGTGGCGCGATGGCTCGGCGCACTGTACGAGCTGATGATCGAGACTCTCTCTTGCATCCGTGGTTCGAACCCCGGGTGATGACGTCTTTTGCCGATCTTTTACAGCAAGTGCCTACACGGGGAGCTGTAAGTATTAGTTAATCCACCTAATGTCTCAGTCCATACAGTGGCGCGATGGCTCGGCGCACTGTACGAGCTGATGATCGAGACTCTCTTTTGCGTCCGTGGTTCGAACCCCGGGTGATGACGTCTTTTGCCGATCTTTTACAGCAAGTGCCTACACGGGGAGCTGTAAGTATTAGTTAATCCACCTAATATCTCAGTCCATACAGTAGCGCGATGGCTCGGCGCACTGTACCAGCTGATGATCGAGACTCTCTTTTGCATCCGTGGTTCGAACCCCGGGTGATGACGTCTTTTGCCGATCTTTTACAGCAAGTGCCTACACGGGGAGCTGTAAGTATTAGTTAATCCACCTAATATCTCAGTCCATACAGTGGCGCGATGGCTCGGCGCACTGTACGAGCTGATGATCGAGACTCTCTTTTGCATCCGTGGTTCGAACCCCGGGTGATGACGTCTTTTGCCGATCTTTTACAGCAAGAGCCTACACGGGGAGCTGTAAATTTTAGTTAATCCACCTAATATCTCAGTCCATACAGTGGCGCGATGGCTCGGCGCACTGTACGAGCTGATGATCGAGACTCTCTTTTGCGTCCATGGTTCGAACCCCGGGTGATGACGTCTTTTGCCGATCTTTTACAGCAAGTGCCTACACGGGGAGATGTAAGTATTAGTTAATCCACCTAATATCTCAGTCCATACAGTGGCGCGATGGCTCGGCGCACTGTACCAGCTGATGATCGAGACTCTCTTTTGCATCCGTGGTTCGAACCCCGGGTGATGACGTCTTTTGCCGATCTTTTACAGCAAGTGCCTACACGGGGAGCTGTAAGTATTAGTTAATCCACCTAATATCTCAGTCCATACAGTGGCGCGATGGCTCGGCGCACTGTACGAGCTGATGATCGAGACTCTCTTTTGCATCCGTGGTTCGAACCCCGGGTGATGACGTCTTTTGCCGATCTTTTACAGCAAGTGCCTACACGGGGAGCTGTAAGTATTAGTTAATCCACCTAATATCTCAGTCCATACAGTGGCGCGATGGCTCGGCGCACTGTACGAGCTGATGATCGAGACTCTCTTTTGCGTCCGTGGTTCGAACCCCGGGTGATGACGTCTTTTGCCGATCTTTTACAGCAAGTGCCTACACGGGGAGATGTAAGTATTAGTTAATCCACCTAATATCTCAGTCCATACAGTGGCGCGATGGCTCGGCGCACTGTACGAGCTGATGATCGAGACTCTCTTTTGCATCCGTGGTTCGAACCCCGGGTGATGACGTCTTTTGCCGATCTTTTACAGCAAGTGCCTACACGGGGAGCTGTAAGTATTAGTTAATCCACCTAATATCTCAGTCCATACAGTGGCGCGATGGCTCGGCGCACTGTACGAGCTGATGATCGAGACTCTCTTTTGCATCCGTGGTTCGAACCCCGGGTGATGACGTCTTTTGCCGAGTGCCTACACGGGGAGCTGTAAGTATTAGTTAATCCACCTAATATCTCAGTCCATAGAGTGGCGCGATGGCTCGGCGCACTGTACGAGCTGATGATCGAGACTCTCTTTTGCATCCGTGGTTCGAACCCCGGGTGATGACGTCTTTTGCCGATCTTTTACAGCAAGTGCCTACACGGGGAGCTGTAAGTATTAGTTAATCCACCTAATATCTCAGTCCATAGAGTGGCGCGATGGCTCGGCGCACTGTACGAGCTGATGATCGAGACTCTCTTTTGCATCCGTGGTTCGAACCCCGGGTGATGACGTCTTTTGCCGATCTTTTACAGCAAGTGCCTACACGGGGAGCTGTAAGTATTAGTTAATCCACCTAATATCTCAGTCCATACAGTGGCGCGATGGCTCGGCGCACTGTACGAGCTGATGATCGAGACTCTCTTTTGCGTCCGTGGTTCGAACCCCGGGTGATGACGTCTTTTGCCGATCTTTTACAGCAAGTGCCTACACGGGGAGCTGTAAGTATTAGTTAATCCACCTAATATCTCAGTCCATACAGTGGCGCGATGGCTCGGCGCACTGTACGAGCTGATGATCGAGACTCTCTTTTGCATCCGTGGTTCGAACCCCGGGTGATGACGTTTTTTGCCGATCTTTTACAGCAAGTGCCTACACGGGGAGCTGTAAGTATTAGTTAATCCACCTAATATCTCAGTCCATACAGTGGCGCGATGGCTCGGCGCACTGTACGAGCTGATGATCGAGACTCTCTTTTGCATCCGTGGTTCGAACCCCGGGTGATGACGTCTTTTGCCGATCTTTTACAGCAAGTGCCTACACGGGGAGCTGTAAGTATTAGTTAATCCACCTAATATCTCAGTCCATACAGTGGCGCGATGGCTCGGCGCACTGTACGAGCTGATGATCGAGACTCTCTTTTGCATCCGTGGTTCGAACCCCGGGTGATGACGTCTTTTGCCGATCTTTTACAGCAAGTGCCTACACGGGGAGTTGTAAGTATTAGTTAATCCACCTAATATCTCAGTCCATACAGTGGCGCGGTGGCTCGGCGCACTGTGCGAGCTGATGATCGAGACTCTCTTTTGCATCCGTGGTTCGAACCCCGGGTGATGACGTCTTTTGCCGATCTTTTACAGCAAGTGCCTACACGGGGAGCTGTATTAGTTAATCCACCTAATATCTTAGTCCATACAGTGGCGCGATGGCTCGGCGCACTGTACGAGCTGATGATCGAGACTCTCTTTTGCATCCGTGGTTCGAACCCCGGGTGATGACGTCTTTTGCCGAGTGCCTACACGGGGAGCTGTAAGTATTAGTTAATCCAACTAATATCTCAGTCCATACAGTGGCGCGATGGCTCGGCGCACTGTACGAGCTGATGATCGAGACTCTCTTTTGCATCCGTGGTTCTAACCCCTGGTGATGACGTCTTTTACCGAGTGCCTACACGGGGAGCTGTAAGTATTAGTTAATCCACCTAATATCTCAGTCCACACAGTGGCGCGATGGCTCGGCGCACTGTACGAGCTGATGATCGAGACTCTCTCTTGCATCCGTGGTTCGAACCCCGGGTGATGACGTCTTTTGCCGATCTTTTATAGCAAGTGCCTACACGGGGAGCTGTAAGTATTAGTTAATCCGCCTAATATCTCAGTCCATACAGTGGCGCGATGGCTCGGCGCACTGTACGAGCTGATGATCGAGACTCTCTTTTGCGTCCGTGGTTCGAACCCCGGGTGATGACGTCTTTTTCCGATCTTTTACAGCAAGTGCCTACACGGGGAGCTGTAAGTATTAGTTAATCCACCTAATATCTCAGTCCATACAGTGGCGCGATGGCTCGGCGCACTGTACCAACTGATGATCGAGACTCTCTTTTGCATCCGTGGTTCGAACCCCGGGTGATGACGTCTTTTGCCGATCTTTTACAGCAAGTGCCTACACGGGGAGCTGTAAGTATTAGTTAATCCACCTAATATCTCAGTCCATACAGTGGCGCGATGGCTCGGCGCACTGTACGAGCTGATGATCGAGACTCTCTTTTGCATCCGTGGTTCGAACCCCGGGTGATGACGTCTTTTGCCGATCTTTTACAGCAAGTGCCTACACGGGGAGCTGTAAGTATTAGTTAATCCACCTAATATCTCAGTCCATACAGTGGCGCGATGGCTCGGCGCACTGTACGAGCTGATGATCGAGACTCTCTTTTGCGTCCGTGGTTCGAACCCCGGGTGATGACGTCTTTTGCCGATCTTTTACAGCAAGTGCCTACACGGGGAGATGTAAGTATTAGTTAATCCACCTAATATCTCAGTCCATACAGTGGCGCGATGGCTCGGCGCACTGTACCAGCTGATGATCGAGACTCTCTTTTGCATCCGTGGTTCGAACCCCGGGTGATGACGTCTTTTACCGAGTGCCTACACGTTTAGCTGTAAGTATTAGTTAATCCACCTAATATCTCAGTCCATACAGTGGCGCGATGGCTCGGCGCACTGTACGAGCTGATGATCGAGACTCTCTTTTGCATCCGTGGTTCGAACCCCGGGTGATGACGTCTTTTACAGCAAGTCCCTACACGGGGAGCTGTAAGTATTAGTTAATCCACCTAATATCTCAGTCCATACAGTGGCGCGATGGCTCGGCGCACTGTACGAGCTGATGATCGAGACTCTCTTTTGCATCCGTGGTTCGAATCCCGGGTGATGACGTCTTTTGCCGATCTTTTACAGCAAGTGCCTACACGGGGAGCTGTAAGTATTAGTTAATCCACCTAATATCTCAGTCCATACAGTGGCGCGATGGCTCGGCGCACTGTACCAGCTGATGATCGAGACTCTCTTTTGCATCCGTGGTTCGAACCCCGGGTGATGACGTCTTTTATAGAGTGCCTACACAGGGAGCTGTAAGTATTAGTTAATCCACCTAATATCTCAGTCCATACAGTGGCGCGATGGCTCGGCGCACTGTACGAGCTGATGATCGAGACTCTCTTTTGCATCCGTGGTTCGAACCCCGGGTGATGACGTTTTTTGCCGATCTTTTACAGCAAGTGCCTACACGGGGAGCTTTAAGTATTAGTTAATCCACCTAATATCTCAGTCCATACAGTGGCGCGATGGCTCGGCGCACTGTACGAGCTGATGATCGAGACTCTCTTTTGCATCCGTGGTTCGAACCCCGGGTGATGACGTCTTTTGCCGATCTTTTACAGCAAGTGCCTACACGGGGAGCTGTAAGTATTAGTTAATCCACCTAATATCTCAGTCCATACAGTGGCGCGATGGCTCGGCGCACTGTACGAGCTGATGATCGAGACTCTCTTTTGCGTCCGTGGTTCGAACCCCGGGTGATGACGTCTTTTGCCGATCTTTTACAGCAAGTGCCTACACGGCTAGATGTAAGTATTAGTTAATCCACCTAATATCTCAGTCCATACAGTGGCGCGATGGCTCGGCGCACTGTACCAGCTGATGATCGAGACTCTCTTTTGCATCCGTGGTTCGAACCCCGGGTGATGACGTCTTTTACCGAGTGCCTACACGGGGAGCTGTAAGTATTAGTTAATCCACCTAATATCTCAGTCCATACAGTGGCGCGATGGCTCGGCGCACTGTACGAGCTGATGATCGAGACTCTCTTTTGCATCCGTGGTTCGAACCCCGGGTGATGACGTCTTTTGCCGAGTGCCTACACGGGGAGCTGTAAGTATTAGTTAATCCACCTAATATCTCAGTCCATACAGTGGCGCGATGGCTCGGCGCACTGTACGAGCTGATGATCGAGACTCTCTTTTGCATCCGTGGTTCGAATCCCGGGTGATGACGTCTTTTGCCGATCTTTTACAGCAAGTGCCTACACGGGGAGCTGTAAGTATTAGTTAATCCACCTAATATCTCAGTCCATACAGTGGCGCGATGGCTCGGCGCACTGTACCGGCTGATGATCGAGACTCTCTTTTGCATCCGTGGTTCGAATCCCGGGTGATGACGTCTTTTATAGAGTGCCTACACAGGGAGCTGTAAGTATTAGTTAATCCACCTAATATCTCAGTCCATACAGTGGCGCGATGGCTCGGCGCACTGTACGAGCTGATGCTCGAGACTCTCTTTTGCATCCGTGGTTCGAACCCCGGGTGATGACGTTTTTTGCCGATCTTTTACAGCAAGTCCCTACACGGGGAGCTGTAAGTATTAGTTAATCCACCTAATATCTCAGTCCATACAGTGGCGCGATGGCTCGGCGCACTGTACGAGCTGATGATCGAGACTCTCTTTTGCATCCGTGGTTCGAATCCCGGGTGATGACGTCTTTTGCCGATCTTTTACAGCAAGTGCCTACACGGGGAGCTCTAAGTATTAGTTAATCCACCTAATATCTCAGTCCATACAGTGGCGCGATGGCTCGGCGCACTGTACCAGCTGATGATCGAGACTCTCTTTTGCGTCCGTGGTTCGAATCTCGGGTGATGACGTCTTTTGCCGATCTTTTACTGGAAGTGCCTACACGGGGAGTTGTAAGTATTAGTTAATCCACCTAATATCTCAGTCCATACAGTGGCGCGATGGCTCGGCGCACTGTACGAGCTGATGATCGAGACTCTCTTTTGCATCCGTGGTTCGAACCCCGGGTGATGACGTCTTTTGCCGAGTGCCTACACGGGGAGCTGTAAGTATTAGTTAATCCAACTAATATCTCAGTCCATACAGTGGCGCGATGGCTCGGCGCACTGTACGAGCTGATGATCGAGACTCTCTTTTGCATCCGTGGTTCGAACCCCGGGTGATGACGTCTTTTACCGAGTGCCTACACGGGGAGCTGTAAGTATTAGTTAATCCACCTAATATCTCAGTCCATACAGTGGCGCGATGGCTCGGCGCACTGTACGAGCTGATGATCGAGACTCTCTTTTGCATCCGTGGTTCGAACCCCGGGTGATGCCGTCTTTTGCCGAGTGCCTACACGGGGAGCTGTAAGTATTAGTTAATCCACCTAATATCTCAGTCCACACAGTGGCGCGATGGCTCGGCGCACTGTACGAGCTGATGATCGAGACTCTCTCTTGCATCCGTGGTTCGAACCCCGGGTGATGACGTCTTTTGCCGATCTTTTACAGCAAGTGCCTACACGGGGAGCTGTAAGTATTAGTTAATCCACCTAATGTCTCAGTCCATACAGTGGCGCGATGGCTCGGCGCACTGTACGAGCTGATGATCGAGACTCTCTTTTGCGTCCGTGGTTCGAACCCCGGGTGATGACGTCTTTTGCCGATCTTTTACAGCAAGTGCCTACACGGGGAGCTGTAAGTATTAGTTAATCCACCTAATATCTCAGTCCATACAGTAGCGCGATGGCTCGGCGCACTGTACCAGCTGATGATCGAGACTCTCTTTTGCATCCGTGGTTCGAACCCCGGGTGATGACGTCTTTTGCCGATCTTTTACAGCAAGTGCCTACACGGGGAGCTGTAAGTATTAGTTAATCCACCTAATATCTCAGTCCATACAGTGGCGCGATGGCTCGGCGCACTGTACGAGCTGATGATCGAGACTCTCTTTTGCATCCGTGGTTCGAACCCCGGGTGATGACGTCTTTTGCCGATCTTTTACAGCAAGAGCCTACACGGGGAGCTGTAAATTTTAGTTAATCCACCTAATATCTCAGTCCATACAGTGGCGCGATGGCTCGGCGCACTGTACGAGCTGATGATCGAGACTCTCTTTTGCGTCCGTGGTTCGAACCCCGGGTGATGACGTCTTTTGCCGATCTTTTACAGCAAGTGCCTACACGGGGAGATGTAAGTATTAGTTAATCCACCTAATATCTCAGTCCATACAGTGGCGCGATGGCTCGGCGCACTGTACCAGCTGATGATCGAGACTCTCTTTTGCATCCGTGGTTCGAACCCCGGGTGATGACGTCTTTTGCCGATCTTTTACAGCAAGTGCCTACACGGGGAGCTGTAAGTATTAGTTAATCCACCTAATATCTCAGTCCATACAGTGGCGCGATGGCTCGGCGCACTGTACGAGCTGATGATCGAGACTCTCTTTTGCATCCGTGGTTCGAACCCCGGGTGATGACGTCTTTTGCCGATCTTTTACAGCAAGTGCCTACACGGGGAGCTGTAAGTATTAGTTAATCCACCTAATATCTCAGTCCATACAGTGGCGCGATGGCTCGGCGCACTGTACGAGCTGATGATCGAGACTCTCTTTTGCGTCCGTGGTTCGAACCCCGGGTGATGACGTCTTTTGCCGATCTTTTACAGCAAGTGCCTACACGGGGAGATGTAAGTATTAGTTAATCCACCTAATATCTCAGTCCATACAGTGGCGCGATGGCTCGGCGCACTGTACGAGCTGATGATCGAGACTCTCTTTTGCATCCGTGGTTCGAACCCCGGGTGATGACGTCTTTTGCCGATCTTTTACAGCAAGTGCCTACACGGGGAGCTGTAAGTATTAGTTAATCCACCTAATATCTCAGTCCATACAGTGGCGCGATGGCTCGGCGCACTGTACGAGCTGATGATCGAGACTCTCTTTTGCATCCGTGGTTCGAACCCCGGGTGATGACGTCTTTTGCCGAGTGCCTACACGGGGAGCTGTAAGTATTAGTTAATCCACCTAATATCTCAGTCCATAGAGTGGCGCGATGGCTCGGCGCACTGTACGAGCTGATGATCGAGACTCTCTTTTGCATCCGTGGTTCGAACCCCGGGTGATGACGTCTTTTGCCGATCTTTTACAGCAAGTGCCTACACGGGGAGCTGTAAGTATTAGTTAATCCACCTAATATCTCAGTCCATAGAGTGGCGCGATGGCTCGGCGCACTGTACGAGCTGATGATCGAGACTCTCTTTTGCATCCGTGGTTCGAACCCCGGGTGATGACGTCTTTTGCCGATCTTTTACAGCAAGTGCCTACACGGGGAGCTGTAAGTATTAGTTAATCCACCTAATATCTCAGTCCATACAGTGGCGCGATGGCTCGGCGCACTGTACGAGCTGATGATCGAGACTCTCTTTTGCGTCCGTGGTTCGAACCCCGGGTGATGACGTCTTTTGCCGATCTTTTACAGCAAGTGCCTACACGGGGAGCTGTAAGTATTAGTTAATCCACCTAATATCTCAGTCGATACAGTGGCGCGATGGCTCGGCGCACTGTACGAGCTGATGATCGAGACTCTCTTTTGCATCCGTGGTTCGAACCCCGGGTGATGACGTCTTTTGCCGATCTTTTACAGCAAGTGCCTACACGGGGAGCTGTAAGTATTAGTTAATCCACCTAATATCTCAGTCTATACAGTAGCGCGATGGCTCGGCGCACTGTACCAGCTGATGATCGAGACTCTCTTTTGCGTCCGTGGTTCGAACCCCGGGTGATGACGTCTTTTGCCGATCTTTTACAGCAAGTGCCTACACGGGGAGCTGTAAGTATTAGTTAATCCACCTAATATCTCAGTCCATACAGTGGCGCGATGGCTCGGCGCACTGTACGAGCTGATGATCGAGACTCTCTTTTGCATCCGTGGTTCGAACCCCGGGTGATGACGTCTTTTGCCGATCTTTTACAGCAAGTGCCTACACGGGGAGCTGTAAATATTAGTTAATCCACCTAATATCTCAGTCCATACAGTGGCGCGATGGCTCGGCGCACTGTACGAGCTGATGATCGAGACTCTCTTTTGCGTCCGTGGTTCGAACCCCGGGTGATGACGTCTTTTGCCGATCTTTTACAGCAAGTGCCTACACGGGGAGATGTAAGTATATGTTAATCCACCTAATATCTCAGTCCATACAGTGGCGCGATGGCTCGGCGCACTGTACCAGCTGATGATCGAGACTCTCTTTTGCATCCGTGGTTCGAACCCCGGGTGATGACGTCTTTTGCCGATCTTTTACAGCAAGTGCCTACACGGGGAGCTGTAAGTATTAGTTAATCCACCTAATATCTCAGTCCATACAGTGGCGCGATGGCTCGGCGCACTGTACGAGCTGATGATCGAGACTCTCTTTTGCATCCGTGGTTCGAACCCCGGGTGATGACGTCTTTTGCCGATCTTTTACAGCAAGTGCCTACACGGGGAGCTGTAAGTATTAGTTAATCCACCTAATATCTCAGTCCATACAGTGGCGCGATGGCTCGGCGCACTGTACGAGCTGATGATCGAGACTCTCTTTTGCGTCCGTGGTTCGAACCCCGGGTGATGACGTCTTTTGCCGATCTTTTACAGCAAGTGCCTACACGGGGAGATGTAAGTATTAGTTAATCCACCTAATATCTCAGTCCATACAGTGGCGCGATGGCTCGGCGCACTGTACGAGCTGATGATCGAGACTCTCTTTTGCATCCGTGGTTCGAACCCCGGGTGATGACGTCTTTTGCCGATCTTTTACAGCAAGTGCCTACACGGGGAGCTGTAAGTATTAGTTAATCCACCTAATATCTCAGTCCATACAGTGGCGCGATGGCTCGGCGCACTGTACGAGCTGATGATCGAGACTCTCTTTTGCATCCGTGGTTCGAACCCCGGGTGATGACGTCTTTTGCCGAGTGCCTACACGGGGAGCTGTAAGTATTAGTTAATCCACCTAATATCTCAGTCCATAGAGTGGCGCGATGGCTCGGCGCACTGTACGAGCTGATGATCGAGACTCTCTTTTGCATCCGTGGTTCGAACCCCGGGTGATGACGTCTTTTGCCGATCTTTTACAGCAAGTGCCTACACGGGGAGCTGTAAGTATTAGTTAATCCACCTAATATCTCAGTCCATAGAGTGGCGCGATGGCTCGGCGCACTGTACGAGCTGATGATCGAGACTCTCTTTTGCATCCGTGGTTCGAACCCCGGGTGATGACGTCTTTTGCCGATCTTTTACAGCAAGTGCCTACACGGGGAGCTGTAAGTATTAGTTAATCCACCTAATATCTCAGTCCATACAGTGGCGCGATGGCTCGGCGCACTGTACGAGCTGATGATCGAGACTCTCTTTTGCATCCGTGGTTCGAACCCCGGGTGATGACGTCTTTTACAGCAAGTGCCTACACGGGGAGCTGTAAGTATTAGTTAATCCACCTAATATCTCAGTCCATACAGTGGCGCGATGGCTCGGCGCACTGTACGAGCTGATGATCGAGACTCTCTTTTGCATCCGTGGTTCGAACCCCGGGTGATGACGTCTTTTGCCGATCTTTTACAGCAAGTGCCTACACGGGGAGCTGTAAGTATTAGTTAATCCATCTAATATCTCAGTCCATACAGTGGCGCGATGGCTCGGCGCACTGTACGAGCTGATGATCGAGACTCTCTTTTGCATCCGTGGTTCGAACCCCGGGTGATGACGTCTTTTGCCGATCTTTTACAGCAAGTGCCTACACGGGGAGCTGTAAGTATTAGTTAATCCACCTAATATCTCAGTCCATACAGTGGCGCGATGGCTTGGCGCACTGTACGAGCTGATGATCGAGACTCTCTTTTGCATCCGTGGTTCGAACCCCGGGTGATGACGTCTTTTGCCGATCTTTTACAGCAAGTGCCTACACGGGGAGCTGTAAGTATTAGTTAATCCACCTAATATCTCAGTCCATACAGTGGCGCGATGGCTCGGCGCACTGTACGAGCTGATGATCGAGACTCTCTTTTGCATCCGTGGTTCGAACCCGGGTGATGACGTCTTTTACAACAAGTGCCTACACGGGGAGCTGTAAGTATTAGTTAATCCACCTAATATCTCAGTCCATACAGTGGCGCGATGGCACGGCGCACTCTACGAGCTGATGATCGAGACTCTCTTTTGCATCCGTGGTTCGAACCCCGGGTGATGACGTCTTTTGCCGATCTTTTACAGCAAGTGCCTACACGGGGAGCTGTAAGTATTAGTTAATCCACCTAATATCTCAGTCCATACAGTGGCGCGATGGCTCGGCGCACTGTACGAGCTGATGATCGAGACTCTCTTTTGCATCCGTGGTTTGAACCCCGGGTGATGACGTCTTTTGCCGATCTTTTACAACAAGTGCCTACACGGGGAGCTGTAAGTATTAGTTAATCCACCTAATATCTCAGTCCATACAGTGGCGCGATGGCTCGGCGCACTGTACGAGCTGATGATCGAGACTCTCTTTTGCATCCGTGGTTCGAACCCCGGGTGATGACGTCTTTTGCCGATCTTTTACAGCAAGTGCCTACACGGGGAGCTGTAAGTATTAGTTAATCCACCTAATATCTCAGTCCATACAGTGGCGCGATGGCTCGGCGCACTGTACGAGCTGATGATCGAGACTCTCTTTTGCATCCGTGGTTCGAACCCGGGTGATGACGTCTTTTACAGCAAGTGCCTACACGGGGAGCTGTAAGTATTAGTTAATCCAACTAATATCTCAGTCCATACAGTGGCGCGATGGCTCGGCGCACTGTACGAGCTGATGATCGAGACTCTCTTTTGCATCCGTGGTTCGAACCCCGGGTGATGACGTCTTTTGCCGATCTTTTACAGCAAGTGCCTACACGGGGAGCTGTAAGTATTAGTTAATCCACCTAATATCTCAGTCCATACAGTGGCGCGATGGTTCGGCGCACTGTACGAGCTGATGATCGAGACTCTCTTTTGCATCCGTGGTTCGAACCCCGGGTGATGACGTCTTTTGCCGATCTTTTACAGCAAGTGCCTACACGGGGAGCTGTAGGTATTAGTTAATCCACCTAATATCTCAGTCCATACAGTGGCGCGATGGCTCGGCGCACTGTACCAGTTGATGATCGAGACTCTCTTTTGCATCCGTGGTTCGAACCCCGGGTGATGACGTCTTTTGCCGATCTTTTACAGCAAGTGCCTACACGGGGAGCTGTAAGTATTAGTTAATCCACCTAATATCTCAGTCCATACAGTGGCGCGATGGCTCGGCGCACTGTACGAGCTGATGATCGAGACTCTCTTTTGCATCCGTGGTTCGAACCCGAGTGATGACGTCTTTTACAGCAAGTGCCTACACGGGGAGCTGTAAGTATTAGTTAATCCAACTAATATCTCAGTCCATACAGTGGCGCGATGGCTCGGCGCACTGTACGAGCTGATGAACGAGACTCTCTTTTGCATCCGTGGTTCGAACCCCGGGTGATGACGTCTTTTGCCGATCTTTTACAGCAAGTGCCTACACGGGGAGCTGTAAGTATTAGTTAATCCACCTAATATCTCAGTCCATACAGTGGCGCGATGGCTCGGCGCACTGTACGAGCTGATGATCGAGACTCTCTTTTGCATCCGTGGTTCGAACCCGGGTGATGACGTCTTTTACAGCAAGTGCCTACACGGGGAGCTGTAAGTATTAGTTAATCCAACTAATATCTCAGTCCATACAGTGGCGCGATGGCTCGGCGCACTGTACGAGCTGATGATCGAGACTCTCTTTTGCATCCGTGGTTCGAACCCCGGGTGATGACGTCTTTTGCCGATCTTTTACAGCAAGTGCCTACACGGGGAGCTGTAAGTATTAGTTAATCCACCTAATATCTCAGTCCATACAGTGGCGCGATGGTTCGGCGCACTGTACGAGCTGATGATCGAGACTCTCTTTTGCATCCGTGGTTCGAACCCCGGGTGATGACGTCTTTTGCCGATCTTTTACAGCAAGTGCCTACACGGGGAGCTGTAGGTATTAGTTAATCCACCTAATATCTCAGTCCATACAGTGGCGCGATGGCTCGGCGCACTGTACCAGTTGATGATCGAGACTCTCTTTTGCATCCGTGGTTCGAACCCCGGGTGATGACGTCTTTTGCCGATCTTTTACAGCAAGTGCCTACACGGGGAGCTGTAAGTATTAGTTAATCCACCTAATATCTCAGTCCATACAGTGGCGCGATGGCTCGGCGCACTGTACGAGCTGATGATCGAGACTCTCTTTTGCATCCGTGGTTCGAACCCGAGTGATGACGTCTTTTACAGCAAGTGCCTACACGGGGAGCTGTAAGTATTAGTTAATCCAACTAATATCTCAGTCCATACAGTGGCGCGATGGCTCGGCGCACTGTACGAGCTGATGAACGAGACTCTCTTTTGCATCCGTAGTTCGAACCCCGGGTGATGACGTCTTTTGCCGATCTTTTACAGCAAGTGCCTACACGGGGAGCTGTAAGTATTAGTTAATCCACCTAATATCTCAGTCCATACAGTGGCGCGATGGCTCGGCGCACTGTACCAGCTGATGATCGAGACTCTCTTTTGCATCCGTGGTTCGAACCCCGGGTGATGACGTCTTTTGCCGATCTTTTACAGCAAGTGCCTACACGGGGAGCTGTAAGTATTAGTTAATCCATCTAATATCTCAGTCCATACAGTGGCGCGATGGCTCGGCGCACTGTACGAGCTGATGATCGAGACTCTCTTTTGCACCCGTGGTTCGAACCCCGGGTGATGACGTCTTTTGCCGATCTTTTACAGCAAGTGCCTACACGGGGAGCTGTAAGTATTAGTTACTCCACCTAATATATCAGTCCATACAGTGGCGCGATGGCTCGGCGCACTGTACGAGCTGATGATCGAGACTCTCTTTTGCATCCGTGGTTCGAACCCCGGGTGATGACGTCTTTTGCCGATCTTTTACAGCAAGTGCCTACACGGGGAGCTGTAAGTATTAGTTAATCCACCTAATATCTCAATCCATACAGTGGCGCGATGGCTCGGCGCACTGTACGAGCTGATGATCGAGACTCTCTTTTGCATCCGTGGTTCGAACCCCGGGTGATGACGTCTTTTGCCGATCTTTTACAGCAAGTGCCTACACGGGGAGCTGTAAGTATTAGTTAATCCACCTAATATCTCAGTCCATACATTGGCGCGATGGCTCGGCGCACTGTACGAGCTGATGATCGAGACTCTCTTTTGCATCCGTGGTTCGAACCCCGGGTGATGACGTCTTTTGCCGATCTTTTACAGCAAGTGCCTACACGGGGAGCTGTAAGTATTAGTTAATCCACCTAATATCTCAGTCCATACAGTGGCGCGATGGCTCGGCGCACTGTACCAGTTGATGATCGAGACTCTCTTTTGCATCCGTGGTTCGAACCCCGGGTGATGACGTCTTTTGCCGATCTTTTACAGCAAGTGCCTACACGGGGAGCTGTTAGTATTAGTTAATCCACCTAATATCTCAGTCCATACAGTGGCGCGATGGCTCGGCGCACTGTACGAGCTGATGATCGAGACTCTCTTTTGCATCCGTGGTTCGAACCCGGGTGATGACGTCTTTTACAGCAAGTGCCTACACGGGGAGCTGTAAGTATTAGTTAATCCAACTAATATCTCAGTCCATACAGTGGCGCGATGGCTCGGCGCACTGTACGAGCTGATGATCGAGACTCTCTTTTGCATCCGTGGTTCGAACCCCGGGTGATGACGTCTTTTGCCGATCTTTTACAGCAAGTGCCTACACGGGGAGCTGTAAGTATTAGTTAATCCACCTAATATCTCAGTCCATACAGTGGCGCGATGGTTCGGCGCACTGTACGAGCTGATGATCGAGACTCTCTTTTGCATCCGTGGTTCGAACCCCGGGTGATGACGTCTTTTGCCGATCTTTTACAGCAAGTGCCTACACGGGGAGCTGTAGGTATTAGTTAATCCACCTAATATCTCAGTCCATACAGTGGCGCGATGGCTCGGCGCACTGTACCAGTTGATGATCGAGACTCTCTTTTGCATCCGTGGTTCGAACCCCGGGTGATGACGTCTTTTGCCGATCTTTTACAGCAAGTGCCTACACGGGGAGCTGTAAGTATTAGTTAATCCACCTAATATCTCAGTCCATACAGTGGCGCGATGGCTCGGCGCACTGTACGAGCTGATGATCGAGACTCTCTTTTGCATCCGTGGTTCGAACCCGGGTGATGACGTCTTTTACAGCAAGTGCCTACACGGGGAGCTGTAAGTATTAGTTAATCCAACTAATATCTCAGTCCATACAGTGGCGCGATGGCTCGGCGCACTGTACGAGCTGATGAACGAGACTCTCTTTTACATCCGTAGTTCGAACCCCGGGTGATGACGTCTTTTGCCGATCTTTTACAGCAAGTGCCTACACGGGGAGCTGTAAGTATTAGTTAATCCACCTAATATCTCAGTCCATACAGTGGCGCGATGGCTCGGCGCACTGTACGAGCTGATGATCGAGACTCTCTTTTGCGTCCGTGGTTCGAACCCCGGGTGATGACGTCTTTTGCCGATCTTTTACAGCAAGTGCCTACACGGGGAGCTGTAAGTATTAGTTAATCCACCTAATATCTCAGTCCATACAGTGGCGCGATGGCTCGGCGCACTGTACGAGCTGATGATCGAGACTCTCTTTTGCATCCGTGGTTCGAACCCAGGGTGATGACGTCTTTTGCCGATCTTTTACAGCAAGTGCCTACACGGGGAGCTGTAAGTATTAGTTAATCCACCTGATATTTCAGTCCATACAGTGGCGCGATGGCTCGGCGCACTGTACCAGCTGATGATCGAGACTCTCTTTTGCATCCGTGGTTCGAACCCCGGGTGATGACGTCTTTTTCCGATCTTTTACCGAGTGCCTACACGGGGAGCTGTAAGTATTAGTTAATCCACCTAATATCTCAGTCCATACAGTGGCGCGATGGCTCGGCGCACTGTACGAGCTGATGATCGAGACTCTCTTTTGCATCCGTGGTTCGAACCCCGGGTGATGACGTCTTTTGCCGACCTTTTACAGCAAGTGCCTACACGGGGAGCTGTAAGTATTAGTTAATCCACCTAATATCTCAGTCCATACAGTGGCGCGATGGCTCGGCGCACTGTACGAGCTGATGATCGAGACTCTCTTTTGCATCCGTGGTTCGAACCCGGGTGATGACGTCTTTTACAGCAAGTGCCTACACGGGGAGCTGTAAGTATTAGTTAATCCACCTAATATCTCAGTCCATACAGTGGCGCGATGGCACGGCGCACTGTACGAGCTGATGATCGAGACTCTCTTTTGCATCCGTGGTTCGAACCCCGGGTGATGACGTCTTTTGCCGATCTTTTACAGCAAGTGCCTACACAGGGAGCTGTAAGTATTAGTTAATCCACCTAATATCTCATTCCATACAGTGGCGCGATGGCTCGGCGCACTGTACGAGCTGATGATCGAGACTCTCTTTTGCATCCGTGGTTCGAACCCCGGGTGATGACGTCTTTTGCCGATCTTTTACAACAAGTGCCTACACGGGGAGCTGTAAGTATTAGTTAATCCACCTAATATCTCAGTCCATACAGTGGCGCTATGGCTCTGCGCACTGTACGAGCTGATGATCGAGACTTTCTTTTGCATCCGTGGTTCGAACCCCGTGTGATGACGTCTTTTGCCGATCTTTTACAGCAAGTGCCTACACGGGGAGCTGTAAGTATTAGTTAATCCACCTAATATCTCAGTCCATACAGTGGCGCGATGGCTCGGCGCACTGTACGAGCTGATGATCGAGACTCTCTTTTGCATCCGTGGTTCGAACCCCGGGTGATGACGTCTTTTGCCGATCTTTTACAGCAAGTGCTTACACGGGGAGCTGTAAGTATTAGTTAATCCAACTAATATCTCAGTCCATACAGTGGCGCGATGGCTCGGCGCACTGTACGAGCTGATGATCGAGACTCTCTTTTGCATCCGTGGTTCGAACCCCGGGTGATGACGTCTTTTGCCGATCTTTTACAGCAAGTGCCTACACGGGGAGCTGTAAGGATTAGTTAATCCACCTAATATCTCAGTCCATACAGTGGCGCGATGGCTCGGCGCACTGTACGAGCTGATGATCGAGACTCTCTTTTGCATCCGTGGTTCGAACCCGGGTGATGACGTCTTTTACAGCAAGTGCCTACACGGGGAGCTGTAAGTATTAGTTAATCCAACTAATATCTCAGTCCATACAGTGGCGCGATGGCTCGGCGGACTGTACGAGCTGATGATCGAGACTCTCTTTTGCATCCGTGGTTCGAACCCCGGTTGATGACGTCTTTTGCCGATCTTTTACAGCAAGTGCCTACACGGGGAGCTGTAAGTATTAGTTAATCCACCTAATATCTCAGTCCATACAGTGGCGCGATGGTTCGGCGCACTGTACGAGCTGATGATCGAGACTCTCTTTTGCATCCGTGGTTCGAACCCCGGGTGATGACGTCTTTTGCCGATCTTTTACAGCAAGTGCCTACACGGGGAGCTGTAAGTATTAGTTAATCCACCTAATATCTTAGTCCATACAGTGGCGCGATGGCTCGGCGCACTGTACGAGCTGATGATCGAGACTCTCTTTTGCATCCGTGGTTCGAACCCCGGGTGATGACGTCTTTTGCCGATCTTTTACAGCAAGTGCCTACACGGGGAGCTGTAAGTATTAGTTAATCCACCTAATATCTCAGTCCATACAGTGGCGCGATGGCTCGGCGCACTGTACGAGCTGATGATCGAGACTCTCTTTTGCATCCGTGGTTCGAACCCCGGGTGATGACGTCTTTTTCCGATCTTTTACCGAGTGCCTACACGGGGAGCTGTAAGTATTAGTTAATCCACCTAATATCTCAGTCCATACAGTGGCGCGATGGCTCGGCGCACTGTACGAGCTGATGATCGAGACTCTCTTTTGCATCCGTGGTTCGAACCCCGGGTGATGACGTCTTTTGCCGATCTTTTACAGCAAGTGCCTACACGGGGTGCTGTAAGTATTAGTTAATCCACCTAATATCTCAGTCCATACAGTGGCGCGATGGCACGGCGCACTGTACGAGCTGATGATCGAGACTCTCTTTTGCATCCGTGGTTCGAACCCCGGGTGATGACGTCTTTTGCCGATCTTTTACAGCAAGTGCCTACACGGGGAGCTGTAAGTATTAGTTAATCCACCTAATATCTCAGTCCATACAGTGGCGCGATGGCTCGGCGCACTGTACGAGCTGATGATCGAGACTCTCTTTTGCATCCGTGGTTCGAACCCCGGGTGATGACGTCTTTTGCCGATCTTTTACAGCAAGTGCCTACACGGGGAGCTGTAAGTATTAGTTAATCCAACTAATATCTCAGTCCATACAGTGGCGCGATGGCTCGGCGCACTGTACGAGCTGATGATCGAGACTCTCTTTTGCATCCGTGGTTCGAACCCCGGGTGATGACGTCTTTTGCCGATCTTTTACAGCAAGTGCCTACACGGGGAGCTGTAAGTATTAGTTAATCCACCTAATATCTCAGTCCATACAGTGGCGCGATGGCTCGGCGCACTGTACGAGCTGATGATCGAGACTCTCTTTTGCATCCGTGGTTCGAACCCGGGTGATGACGTCTTTTACAGCAAGTGCCTACACGGGGAGCTGTAAGTATTAGTTAATCCACCTAATATCTCAGTCCATACAGTGGCGCGATGGCTCGGCGCACTGTACGAGCTGATGATCGAGACTCTCTTTTGCATCCGTGGTTCGAACCCCGGGTGATGACGTCTTTTGCCGATCTTTTACAGCAAGTGCCTACACGGGGAGCTGTAAGTATTAGTTAATCCACCTAATATCTCAGTCCATACAGTGGCGCGATGGCTCGGCGCACTGTACGAGCTGATGATCGAGACTCTCTTTTGCATCCGTGGTTCGAACCCGGGTGATGACGTCTTTTACAGCAAGTGCCTACACGGGGAGCTGTAAGTATTAGTTAATCCAACTAATATCTCAGTCCATACAGTGGCTCGATGGCTCGGCGCACTGTACGAGCTGATGATCGAGACTCTCTTTTGCATCCGTGGTTCGAACCCCGGGTGATGACGTCTGTTGCCGATCTTTTACAACAAGTGCCTACACGGTTAGCTGTAAGTATTAGTTAATCCACCTAATATCTCAGTCCATACAGTGGCGCGATGGTTCGGCGCACTGTACGAGCTGATGATCCAGACTCTCTTTTGCATCCGTGGTTCGAACCCCGGGTGATGACGTCTTTTGCCGATCTTTTACAGCAAGTGCCTACACGGGGAGCTGTAAGTATTAGTTAATCCACCTAATATCTCAGTCCATACAGTGGCGCGATGGCTCGGCGCACTGTACGAGCTGATGATCGAGACTTTCTTTTGCATCCGTGGTTCGAACCCCGGGTGATGACGTCTTTTGCCGATCTTTTACAGCAAGTGCCTACACGGGGAGCTGTAAGTATTAGTTAATCCACCTAATATCTCAGTCCATACAGTGGCGCGATGGCTCGGCGCACTGTACGAGCTGATGATCGAGACTCTCTTTTGCATCCGTGGTTCGAACCCCGGGTGATGACGTCTTTTACCGAGTCCCTACACGGGGAGCTGTAAGTATTAGTTAATCCACCTAATATCTCAGTCCATAGAGTGGCGCGATGGCTCGGCGCACTGTACGAGCTGATGATCGAGACTCTCTTTTGCATCCGTGGTTCGAACCCCTGGTGATGACGTCTTTTGCCGATCTTTTACAGCAAGTGCCTACACGGGGTGCTGTAAGTATTAGTTAATCCACCTAATATCTCAGTCCATACAGTGGCGCGATGGCACGGCGCACTGTACGAGCTGATGATCGAGACTCTCTTTTGCATCCGTGGTTCGAACCCCGGGTGATGACGTCTTTTGCCGATCTTTTATAGCAAGTGCCTACACGGGGAGCTGTAAGTATTAGTTAATCCAACTAATATCTCAGTCCATACAGTGGCGCGATGGCTCGGCGCACTGTACGAGCTGATGATCGAGACTCTCTTTTGCATCCGTGGTTCGAACCCCTGGTGATGACGTCTTTTGCCGATCTTTTACAGCAAGTGCCTACACGGGGAGCTGTAAGTATTAGTTAATCCACCTAATATCTCAGTCCATACAGTGGCGCGATGGCTCGGCGCACTGTACGAGCTGATGATCGAGACTCTCTTTTGCATCCGTGGTTCGAACCCCGGGTGATGACGTCTTTTGCCGATCTTTTACAGCAAGTGCCTACACGGGGAGCTGTAAGTATTAGTTAATCCACCTAATATCTCAGTCCATACAGTGGCGCGATGGCTCGGCGCACTGTACGAGCTGATGATCGAGACTCTCTTTTGCATCCGTGGTTCGAACCCCGGGTGATGACGTCTTTTGCCGATCTTTTACAGCAAGTGCCTACACGGGGAGCTGTAAGTATTAGTTAATCCACCTAATATCTCAGTCCATACAGTGGCGCGATGGCTCGGCGCACTGTACGAGCTGATGATCGAGACTCTCTTTTGCATCCGTGGTTCGAACCCCGGGTGATGACGTCTTTTACCGAGTGCCTACACGGGGAGCTGTAAGTATTAGTTAATCCACCTAATATCTCAGTCCATACAGTGGCGCGATGGCTCGGCGCACTGTACGAGCTGATGATCAAGACTCTCTTTTGCATCCGTGGTTCGAACCCCGGGTGATGACGTCTTTTGCCGATCTTTTACAGCAAGTGCCTACACGGGGTGCTGTAAGTATTAGTTAATCCACCTAATATCTCAGTCCATACAGTGGCGCGATGGCACGGCGCACTGTACGAGCTGATGATCGAGACTCTCTTTTGCATCCGTGGTTCGAACCCCGGGTGATGACGTCTTTTGCCGATCTTTTACAGCAAGTGCCTACACGGGGAGCTGTAAGTATTAGTTAATCCACCTAATATCTCAGTCCATACAGTGGCGCGATGGCTCGGCGCACTGTACGAGCTGGTGATCGAGACTCTCTTTTGCATCCGTGGTTCGAACCAGGGTGATGACGTCTTTTACAGCAAGTGCCTACACGGGGAGATGTAAGTATTAGTTAATCCACCTAATATCTCAGTCCATACAGTGGCGCGATGGCTCGGCGCACTGTACGAGCTGATGAGCGAGACTCTCTTTTGCATCCGTGGTTCGAACCCCGGGTGATGACGTCTTTTGCCGATCTTTTACAGCAAGTGCCTACACGGGGTGCTGTAAGTATTAGTTAATCCACCTAATATTTCAGTCCATACAGTGGCGCGATGGCTCGGCGCACTGTACCAGCTGATGATCGAGACTCTCTTTTGCATCCGTGGTTCGAACCCCGGGTGATGACGTCTTTTGCCGATCTTTTACAGCAAGTGCCTACACGGGGAGCTGTAAGTATTAGTTAATCCACCTAATATCTCAGTCCATACAGTGGCGCGATGGCTCGGCGCACTGTACGAGCTGATGATCGAGACTCTCTTTTGCATCCGTGGTTCGAACCCCGGGTGATGACGTCTTTTACCGAGTGCCTACACGGGGAGCTGTAAGTATTAGTTAATCCACCTAATATCTCAGTCCATACAGTGGCGCGATGGCTCGGCGCACTGTACGAGCTGATGATCAAGACTCTCTTTTGCATCCGTGGTTCGAACCCCGGGTGATGACGTCTTTTGCCGATCTTTTACAGCAAGTGCCTACACGGGGTGCTGTAAGTATTAGTTAATCCACCTAATATCTCAGTCCATACAGTGGCGCGATGGCACGGCGCACTGTACGAGCTGATGATCGAGACTCTCTTTTGCATCCGTGGTTCGAACCCCGGGTGATGACGTCCTTTGCCGTTCTTTTACAGCAAGTGCCTACACGGGGAGCTGTAAGTATTAGTTAATCCACCTAATATCTCAGTCCATACAGTGGCGCGATGGCTCGGCGCACTGTACGAGCTGGTGATCGAGACTCTCTTTTGCATCCGTGGTTCGAAGCCCGGGTGACGACGTCTTTTGCCGATCTTTTACAGCAAGTGCCTACACGGGGAGCTGTAATTATTAGTTAATCCACCTAATATCTCAGTCCATACAGTGGCGCGATGGCTCGGCGCACTGTGCGAGCTGATGATCGAGACTCTCTTTTGCATCCGTGGTTCGAACCCCGGGTGATGACGTCTTTTGCCGATCTTTTACAGCAAGTGCCTACACGGGGAGCTGTAAGTATTAGTTACTCCACCTAATATCTCAGTCCATACAGTGGCGCGATGGCTCGGCGCACTGTGCGAGCTGATGATCGAGACTCTCTTTTGCATCCGTGGTTCGAAGCCCGGGTGATGACGTCTTTTGCCGATCTTTTACAGCAAGTGCCTACACATGGAGCTGTAAGTATTAGTTAATCCACCTAATATCTCAGTCCATACAGTGGCGCGATGGCTCGGCGCACTGTACGAGCTGATGATCGAGACTCTCTTTTGCATCCGTGGTTCGAACCCGGGTGATGACGTCTTTTAGAGCAAGTGCCTACACGGGGAGCTGTAAGTATTAGTTAATCCAACTAATATCTCAGTCCATACAGTGGCGCGATGGCTCGGCGCACTGTACGAGCTGATGATCGAGACTCTCTTTTGCATCCGTGGTTCGAACCCCGGGTGATGACGTCTTTTGCCGATCTTTTACAGCAAGTGCCTACACGGGGAGCTGTAAGTATTAGTTAATCCACCTAATATCTCAGTCCATACAGTGGCGCGATGGCACGGCGCACTGTACGAGCTGATGATCGAGACTCTCTTTTGCATCCGTGGTTCGAACCCGGGTGATGACGTCTTTTACAGCAAGTGCCTACACGGGGAGCTGTAAGTATTAGTTAATCCAACTAATATCTCAGTCCATACAGTGGCGCGATGGCTCGGCGCACTGTACGAGCTGATGATCGAGACTCTCTTTTGCATCCGTGGTTCGAACCCCGGGTGATGACGTCTTTTTCCGATCTTTTACCGAGTGCCTACACGGGGAGCTGTAAGTATTAGTTAATCCAACTAATATCTCAGTCCATACAGTGGCGCGATGGCTCGGCGCACTGTACGAGCTGATGATCGAGACTCTCTTTTGCATCCGTGGTTCGAACCCCGTGTGATGACGTCTTTTGCCGATCTTTTACAGCAAGTGCCTACACGGGGAGCTGTAAGTATTAGTTAATCCACCTAATATCTCAGTCCATACAGTGGCGCGATGGCTCGGCGCACTGTACGAGCTGATGATCGAGACTCTCTTTTGCATCCGTGGTTCGAACCCGGGTGATGACGTCCATTACAGCAAGTGCCTACACGGGGTGCTGTAAGTATTAGTTAATCCACCTAATATCTCAGTCCATACAGTGGCGCGATGGCTCGGCGCACTGTACGAGCTGATGATCGAGACTCTCTTTTGCATCCGTGGTTCGAACCCCGGGTGATGACGTCTTTTGCCGATCTTTTACAGCAAGTGCCTACACGGGGAGCTGTAAGTATTAGTTAATCCACCTAATATCTCAGTCCATACAGTGGCGCGATGGTTCGGCGCACTGTACCAGCTGATGATCGAGACTCTCTTTTGCATCCGTGGTTCGAACCCCGGGTGATGACGTCTTTTGCCGATCTTTTACAGCAAGTGCCTACACGGGGAGCTGTAAGTATTAGTTAATCCACCTAATATCTCAGTCCATACAGTGGCGCGATGGCTCGGCGCACTGTACGAGCTGATGATCGAGACTCTCTTTTGCATCCGTGGTTTGAACCCCGGGTGATGACGTCTTTTGCCGATCTTTTACAGCAAGTGCCTACACGGGGAGCTGTAAGTATTAGTTAATCTACCTAATATTTCAGTCCATACAGTGGCGCGATGGCTCGGCGCACTGTACCAGCTGATGATCGAGACTCTCTTTTGCATCCGTGGTTCGAACCCCGGGTGATGACGTCTTTTGCCGATCTTTTACAGCAAGTGCCTACACGGGGAGCTGTAAGTATTAGTTAATCCACCTAATATCTCAGTCCATACAGTGGCGCGATGGCTCGGCGCACTGTACGAGCTGATGATCGAGACTCTCTTTTGCATCCGTGGTTCGAACCCCGGGTGATGACGTCTTTTGCCGATCTTTTACAGCAAGTGCCTACACGGGGAGCTGTAAGTATTAGTTACTCCACCTAATATCTCAGTCCATACAGTGGCGCGATGGCTCGGCGCACTGTACGAGCTGATGATCGAGACTCTCTTTTGCATCCGTGGTTCGAACCCCGGGTGATGACGTCTTTTGCCGATCTTTTACAGCAAGTGCCTACACGGGGAGCTGTAAGTATTAGTTAATCCAACTAGAATCTCAGTCCATACAGTGGCGCGATGGCTCGGCGCACTGTACGAGCTGATGATCGAGACTCTCTTTTGCATCCGTGGTTCGAACCCCGGGTGATGACGTCTTTTTCCGATCTTTTACCGAGTGCCTACACGGGGAGCTGTAAGTATTAGTTAATCCAACTAATATCTCAGTCCATACAGTGGCGCGATGGCTCGGCGCACTGTACGAGCTGATGATCGAGACTCTCTTTTGCATCCGTGGTTCGAACCCCGGGTGATGACGTCTTTTGCCGATCTTTTACAGCAAGTGCCTACACGGGGAGCTGTAAGTATTAGTTAATCCACCTAATATCTCAGTCCATACAGTGGCGCGATGGCTCGGCGCACTGTACGAGCTGATGATCGAGACTCTCTTTTGCATCCGTGGTTCGAACCCGGGTGATGACGTCCTTTACAGCAAGTGCCTACACGGGGTGCTGTAAGTATTAGTTAATCCACCTAATATCTCAGTCCATACAGTGGCGCGATGGCTCGGCGCACTGTACGAGCTGATGATCGAGACTCTCTTTTGCATCCGTGGTTCGAACCCCGGGTGATGACGTCTTTTGCCGATCTTTTACAGCAAGTGCCTACACGGGGAGCTGTAAGTATTAGTTAATCCACCTAATATCTCAGTCCATACAGTGGCGCGATGGTTCGGCGCACTGTACCAGCTGATGATCGAGACTCTCTTTTGCATCCGTGGTTCGAACCCCGGGTGATGACGTCTTTTGCCGATCTTTTACAGCAAGTGCCTACACGGGGAGCTGTAAGTATTAGTTAATCCACCTAATATCTCAGTCCATACAGTGGCGCGATGGCTCGGCGCACTGTACGAGCTGATGATCGAGACTCTCTTTTGCATCCGTGGTTTGAACCCCGGGTGATGACGTCTTTTGCCGATCTTTTACAGCAAGTGCCTACACGGGGAGCTGTAAGTATTAGTTAATCTACCTAATATTTCAGTCCATACAGTGGCGCGATGGCTCGGCGCACTGTACCAGCTGATGATCGAGACTCTCTTTTGCATCCGTGGTTCGAACCCCGGGTGATGACGTCTTTTGCCGATCTTTTACAGCAAGTGCCTACACGGGGAGCTGTAAGTATTAGTTAATCCACCTAATATCTCAGTCCATACAGTGGCGCGATGGCTCGGCGCACTGTACGAGCTGATGATCGAGACTCTCTTTTGCATCCGTGGTTCGAACCCCGGGTGATGACGTCTTTTGCCGATCTTTTACAGCAAGTGCCTACACGGGGAGCTGTAAGTATTAGTTACTCCACCTAATATCTCAGTCCATACAGTGGCGCGATGGCTCGGCGCACTGTACGAGCTGATGATCGAGACTCTCTTTTGCATCCGTGGTTCGAACCCCGGGTGATGACGTCTTTTGCCGATCTTTTACAGCAAGTGCCTACACGGGGAGCTGTAAGTATTAGTTAATCCACCTAATATCTCAGTCCATACAGTGGCGCGATGGCTCGGCGCACTGTACGAGCTGATGATCGAGACTCTCTTTTGCATCCGTGGTTCGAACCCCGGGTGATGACGTCTTTTGCCGATCTTTTACAGCAAGTGCCTTCACTGAGAGCTGTAAGTATTAGTTAATCCACCTAATATCTCAGTCCATACAGTGGCGCGATGGCTCGGCGCACTGTACGAGCTGATGATCGAGACTCTCTTTTGCATCCGTGGTTCGAACCCGGGTGATGACGTCTTTTACAGCAAGTGCCTACACGGGGAGCTGTAAGTATTAGTTAATCCACCTAATATCTCAGTCCCCACAGTGGCGCGATGGCTCGGCGCACTGTACGAGCTGATGATCGAGACTCTCTTTTGCATCCGTGGTTCGAACCCCGGGTGATGACGTCTTTTGCCGATCTTTTACAGCAAGTGCCTACACGGGGAGCTGTAAGTATTAGTTAATCCACCTAATATCTCAGTCCATACAGTGGCGCGATGGTTCGGCGCACTGTACGAGCTGATGATCGAGACTCTCTTTTGCATCCGTGGTTCGAACCCCGGGTGATGACGTCTTTGCCGATCTTTTACAGCAAGTGCCTACACGGGGAGCTGTAAGTATTAGTTAATCCACCTAATATCTCAGTCCATACAGTGGCGCGATGGCTCGGCGCACTGTACGAGCTGATGATCGAGACTCTCTTTTGCATCCGTGGTTCGAACCCCGGGTGATGACGTCTTTTGCCGATCTTTTACAGCAAGTGCCTACACGGGGAGCTGTAAGTATTAGTTAATCCACCTAATATCTCAGTCCATACAGTGGCGCGATGGCTCGGCGCACTGTACGAGCTGATGATCGAGACTCTCTTTTGCATCCGTGGTTCGAACCCCGGGTGACGACGTCTTTTACCGAGTGCCTACACGGGGAGCTGTAAGTATTAGTTAATCCACCTAATATCTCAGTCCATACAGTGGCGCGATGGCTCGGCGCACTGTACGAGCTGATGATCAAGACTCTCTTTTGCATCCGTGGTTCGAACCCCGGGTGATGACGTCTTTTGCCGATCTTTTACAGCAAGTGCCTACACGGGGTGCTGTAAGTATTAGTTAATCCACCTAATATCTCAGTCCATACAGTGGCGCGATGGCTCGGCGCACTGTACGAGCTGATGATCGAGACTCTCTTTTGCATCCGTGGTTCGAACCCCGGGTGATGACGTCTTTTGCCGATCTTTTACAGCAAGTGCCTACACGGGGAGCTGTAAGTATTAGTTAATCCACCTAATATCTCAGTCCATACAGTGGCGCGATGGCTCGGCGCACTGTACGAGCTGGTGATTGAGACTCTCTTTTGCATCCGTGGTTCGAAGCCCGGGTGATGACGTCTTTTGCCGATCTTTTACAGCAAGTGCCTACACGGGGAGCTGTAATTATTAGTTAATCCATCTAATATCTCAGTCCATACAGTGGCGCGATGGCTCGGCGCACTGTGGGAGCTGATGATCGAGACTCTCTTTTGCATCCGTGGTTCGAACCCCGGGTGATGACGTCTTTTGCCGATCTTTTACAGCAAGTGCCTACACGGGGAGCTGTAAGTATTAGTTAATCCACCTAATATCTCAGTCCATACAGTGGCGCGATGGCTCGGCGCACTGTGCGAGCTGATGATCGAGACTCTCTTTTGCATCCGTGGTTCGAACCCCGGGTGATGATGTCTTTTGCCGATCTTTTACAGCAAGTGCCTACACGGGGAGCTGTAAGTATTAATTAATCCACCTAATATCTCAGTCCATACAGTGGCGCGATGGCTCGGCGCACTGTGCGAGCTGATGATCGAGACTCTCTTTTGCATCCGTGGTTCGAACCCCGGGTGATGACGTCTTTTGCCGATCTTTTACAGCAAGTGCCTACACGGGGAGCTGTAAGTATTAGTTAATCCACCTAATATCTCAGTCCATACAGTGGCGCGATGGCTCGGCGCACTGTGCGAGCTGATGATCGAGACTCTCTTTTGCATCCGTGGTTCGAATCCCGGGTGATGACGTCTTTTGCCGATCTTTTACAGCAAGTGCCTACACGGGGAGCTGTAAGTATTAGTTAATCCACCTAATATCTCAGTCCATACAGTGGCGCGATGGCTCGGCGCACTGTACGAGCTGATGATCGAGACTCTCTTTTGCATCCGTGGTTCGAACCCCGGGTGATGACGTCTTTTGCCGATCTTTTACATCAAGTGCCTACACGGGGAGCTGTAAGTATTAGTTAATCCACCTAATATCTCAGTCCATACAGTGGTGCGATGGCTCGGCGCACTGTACGAGCTGATGATCGAGACTCTCTTTTGCATCCGTGGTTCGAACCCCGGGTGATGACGTCTTTTGCCGATCTTTTACATCAAGTGCCTACACGGGGTGCTGTAAGTATTAGTTAATCCACCTAATATCTCAGTCCATACAGTGGCGCGATGGCACGGCGCACTGTACGAGCTGATGATCGAGACTCTCTTTTGCATCCGTGGTTCGAACCCCGGGTGATGACGTCTTTTGCCGATCTTTTACAGCAAGTGCCTACACGGGGAGCTGTAAGTATTAGTTAATCCACCTAATATCTCAGTCCATACAGTGGCGCGATGGCTCGGCGCACTGTACCAGCTGATGATCGAGACTCTCTTTTGCATCCGTGGTTTGAACCCCGGGTGATGACGTCTTTTGCCGATCTTTTACAGCAAGTGCCTACACGGGGAGCTGTAAGTATTAGTTAATCCACCTAATATCTCAGTCCATACAGTGGCGCGATGGCTCGGCGCACTGTACGAGCTGATGATCGAGACTCTCTTTTGCATCCGTGGTTCGAACCCCGGGTGATGACGTCTTTTGCCGATCTTTTACATCAAGTGCCTACACGGGGAGCTGTAAGTATTAGTTAATCCACCTAATATCTCAGTCCATACAGTGGCGCGATGGCTCGGCGCACTGTACCAGCTGATGATCGAGACTCTCTTTTGCATCCGTGGTTCGAACCCCGGGTGATGACGTCTTTTGCCGATCTTTTACAGCAAGTGCCTACACGGGGAGCTGTAAGTATTAGTTAATCCACCTAATATCTCAGTCCATACAGTGGCGCGATGGCTCGGCGCACTGTACGAGCTGATGATCGAGACTCTCTTTTGCATCCGTGGTTCGAACCCCGGGTGATGACGTCTTTTGCCGATCTTTTACAGCAAGTGCCTACACGGGGAGCTGTAAGTATTAGTTAATCCACCTAATATCTCAGTCCATGCAGTGGCGCGATGGCTCGGCGCACTGTACGAGCTGATGATCGAGACTCTCTTTTGCATCCGTGGTTCGAACCCCGGGTGATGACGTCTTTTGCCGATCTTTTACAGCAAGTGCCTACACGGGGAGCTGTAAGTATTAGTTAATCCACCTAATATCTCAGTCCATACAGTGGCGCGATGGCTCGGCGCACTGTACGAGCTGATGATCGAGACTCTCTTTTGCATCCGTGGTTCGAACCCCGGGTGATGACGTCTTTTGCCGATCTTTTACAGCAAGTGCCTACACGGGGAGCTGTAAGTATTAGTTAATCCACCTGATATCTCAGTCCATACAGTGGCGCGATGGTTCGGCGCACTGTACGAGCTGATGATCGAGACTCTCTTTTGCATCCGTGGTTCGAACCCCGGGTGATGACGTCTTTGCCGATCTTTTACAGCAAGTGCCTACACGGGGAGCTGTAAGTATTAGTTAATCCACCTAATATCTCAGTCCATACAGTGGCGCGATGGCTCGGCGCACTGTACGAGCTGATGATCGAGACTCTCTTTTGCATCCGTGGTTCGAACCCCGGGTGATGACGTCTTTTGCCGATCTTTTACAGCAAGTGCCTACACGGGGAGCTGTAAGTATTAGTTAATCCACCTAATATCTCAGTCCATACAGTGGCGCGATGGCTCGGCGCACTGTACGAGCTGATGATCGAGACTCTCTTTTGCATCCGTGGTTCGAACCCCGGGTGACGACGTCTTTTACCGAGTGCCTACACGGGGAGCTGTAAGTATTAGTTAATCCACCTAATATCTCAGTCCATACAGTGGCGCGATGGCTCGGCGCACTGTACGAGCTGATGATCAAGACTCTCTTTTGCATCCGTGGTTCGAACCCCGGGTGATGACGTCTTTTGCCGATCTTTTACAGCAAGTGCCTACACGGGGTGCTGTAAGTATTAGTTAATCCACCTAATATCTCAGTCCATACAGTGGCGCGATGGCACGGCGCACTGTACGAGCTGATGATCGAGACTCTCTTTTGCATCCGTGGTTCGAACCCCGGGTGATGACGTCTTTTGCCGATCTTTTACAGCAAGTGCCTACACGGGGAGCTGTAAGTATTAGTCAATCCACCTAATATCTCAGTCCATACAGTGGCGCGATGGCTCGGCGCACTGTACGAGCTGGTGATCAAGACTCTCTTTTGCATCCGTGGTTCGAAGCCCGGGTGATGACGTCTTTTGCCGATCTTTTACAGCAAGTGCCTACACGGGGAGCTGTAATTATTAGTTAATCCATCTAATATCTCAGTCCATACAGTGGCGCGATGGCTCGGCGCACTGTGGGAGCTGATGATCGAGACTCTCTTTTGCATCCGTGGTTCGAACCCCGGGTGATGACGTCTTTTGCCGATCTTTTACAGCAAGTGCCTACACGGGGAGCTGTAAGTATTAGTTAATCCACCTAATATCTCAGTCCATACAGTGGCGCGATGGCTCGGCGCACTGTGCGAGCTGATGATCGAGACTCTCTTTTGCATCCGTGGTTCGAACCCCGGGTGATGATGTCTTTTGCCGATCTTTTACAGCAAGTGCCTACACGGGGAGCTGTAAGTATTAGTTAATCCACCTAATATCTCAGTCCATACAGTGGCGCGATGGCTCGGCGCACTGTTCGAGCTGATGATCGAGACTCTCTTTTGCATCCGTGGTTCGAACCCCGGGTGATGACGTCTTTTGCCGATCTTTTACAGCAAGTGCCTACACGGGGAGCTGTAAGTATTAGTTAATCCACCTAATATCTCAGTCCATACAGTGGCGCGATGGCTCGGCGCACTGTGCGAGCTGATGATCGAGACTCTCTTTTGCATCCGTGGTTCGAACCCCGGGTGATGACGTCTTTTGCCGATCTTTTACATCAAGTGCCTACACGGGGAGCTGTAAGTATTAGTTAATCCACCTAATATCTCAGTCCATACAGTGGCGCGATGGCTCGGCGCACTGTACGAGCTGATGATCGAGACTCTCTTTTGCATCCGTGGTTCGAACCCCGGGTGATGACGTCTTTTGCCGATCTTTTACATCAAGTGCCTACACGGGGTGCTGTAAGTATTAGTTAATCCACCTAATCCACCTAATCCACCAAAAACTGAGATAGCGTATAGACAACCTTATTCAACGTCTCAATATCTTTCAGTATATTTCCTGTTAACTACATATTCTGAACGATATTTCGGAAGAGAACATATTGAAGACTACCCGCATGTGTATTCTTTATCATTATATCACCAATTACGAAGAATTTGTTTCACTTTTAAGCGTTTGACATTTGGCAACGACGCCTATAGGCGTTCGTTCGCCTCACGTTACACTGCGATGGATTCCGCGAAACGCCAAATGATGGGTGAGTTAAAGGAATGTAGTGTTAGAGTGTCGGACCGAGGATATGAAGTCAATGATTTGGTGAAGGCAATCATTGGGGATATCGGAAATGACAAGGTATTAAGTTGTGTGAAATCTGGGGGATATTGGACGATTACTCTACGAAACAGGGAGGATGCAGATTTACTCATAGAAACAGGACTTATAATCAATGGTGGGACTTGCAACGTGTATGGAGTGTCGAAATCACTATTAACTGTTAGTGTATTTGGCGTACCCTCGTTTATTGACGACGAGGAACTCTCCGAGAAACTGCTCGAATTTGGTTGCAAACTTAAAGGACAGTGGCACCACAACACATACAAGGAATTCCCCAACATCGAGAATGGAATCCGTTACATACGGTTAGAACTACCCGCTAAATCCAAGAGCCTTCCATATGCAATTACGGTGAACGATATACATATGATGATAAAGCATAATGGACAAACCAGGGTATGCAATCTTTGTCTAGAAACCGACCACATCATGCGGAACTGTCCCAAATATATATGCCGAGAATGTAACGTACAGGGACATCGGGAAGCCAACTGCCCGAAAGTTAGATGCTATAACTGCAACGATTTTGGACATAAAAGTTTTAATTGTCCACAACCCGAAGCTGATGATGACGAAGACACCGACTATAACGATCACCATGGTAACCAACTCATAACATCAAGCAACTACAATCAACCAGGAGATGAAGTCATGGACTTATCCCAGACAAAAGATACGGAGCACAACGAAATAACAAAGGAGCGAGACCATAACACAACGACACATAACGAGGGTAACAATGGTAAACAACGAACAACGTCACAAATCCCACGGGCTGCAGAAAATAAGGCAACTGGAGAAACTAAACCGGCCAAAGATAAAGCTGCACGAGATAACAACAAAACCACCAATAATATCGATCGCAACAACAGAGCCACTGAAATTCCCCAACAGATAAAGCGAACATTGTCCCTTGGTGAGGGGGAATTCAAAACTGTACGACTGAAGAAAAAGACGTTTCATCCAAATCTCAGCAAAGCGAGGAATTCCAACCCTAGGATCACTGAGCCGCAATAATGATTGTATTGACAATATATTTATTACTGATGGCGACGCTATCAGCGACTAGCCCGGCTGATGACATTAATCCTGCAGACAATATCACCTGCAAGTATTATAACATTAACTCTTTTAATGATGTAGAATCTCACTCCAGTTTTTCAATTTTTCACCATAATAGCCGAAGTTTAAACCAAAATTTCGACGAAATCAATACTTTCATTTCTTTATTAAAAGAAAAATTTTCAATAATCGGTTTTACGGAAACATGGTTTACCAATATTATTTCACCCCTGATATCCATAGATAATTACACTCTCATTGAAAAACATCGTGAAAACCAAAGGGGTGGCGGCGTGTGCCTATTTATTAATAACGATCTTAACTTTAAAAATAGACCCGATCTTTCTATTTTTAATGAATCTATTGAATCTTTATTTGTTGACGTCATATTACCCCACATGAACGGAAAGTGTACTGTAGGTATTATATATAGACCACCAAGTGGTTCTCATGAAATGTTTGATTTTTATCTTCAAAATATTCTTAGCACTATATCGGAACAACAGTGTAAATCGTATGTAATGGGAGATTATAACATTAATCTATTGGATAAACCCAAGTCCCGCCGTTTTTTAAACATCCTTTATTCCAACGGGTTCATTCCAACAATCTCTAAACCCACTCGTATTAGCAGTACTTCATCAACTTTGATTGATAATATTATTACCAACGTTAACTTCAACATCTATTCAGGCATATTTATTACTGATCTTAGCGATCACCTACCGATTTTTCTCAAAGTACCAACCAGGAGATATAAACAGAACCACTTTGTGAATGTTCGCAATTATAGCACCAACAATATTAGACGCTTTATCGCTGAGATCCAGGACAAATTATGGGACGATATCCTGAGAGAAAATGACACTAATACTGCATATAATATATTTTATGACTGTATAAACACAACATATAGTAACTGTTTTCCATACCTCAATATCAAAACTAAAAATCGCAAAAAGAAACATCCTTGGATCACAAAAGGTATTTTGACTTCTATTAAAAAGAAAAATAGGCTTTTCAAAAAATACATTCAAAATCCAACGCCTATTAATAAGATGTCTTATACAACTTACCGTAACAAGCTTAATAACATTATTAGATTCTCCAAAAGATTACATTTCAACAATAAATTTTACGATACTAGAAATAATCCGAGGGGCACCTGGAATACTATAAATGAAATTCTTCATAATGACCGTAAGCAATCAACGTATCCTGCTGCCTTCAGACACGGGGATCGCGATATTAACAATGAAAATGATATCGCAAATACCTTCAATGACTTCTTTGTCAACCTTGGCCCATCATTAGCTAATAAGATCAACTATAAAGGATCACATAACGACTTTATGAGTGACAATATAAACAGTCACTCTATTTTTACCTATCCTGTGTATGAGGAAGAACTTAAAAAAATCGCTAATTCATGTCTAAAACCCAATAAAGCAGCAGGATATGATGATTTCAAGCCGGGAATTATTAAGCATATTATCCCTTTTATTACAAAACCACTGGCCCATATATGCAATTTGTCTTTTCAAACTGGCACGTTTCCAGATAAATTAAAAGTTTCAAAAGTTATACCGGTGTATAAAAAGGGTGACAAAGATAATTACGAAAATTACCGGCCTATATCATTGTTGTCGTGCTTTTCTAAAATAATTGAAAGGCTTATGTTTAATCGTATTTTTAATTTTCTTAACAAGCATGATATTCTATGTAATCAGCAGTATGGTTTTAGAGCAGATCACTCTACTGAACTTGCATTGGCAGATGCTATTGACAAATTATCCAGCAGCTTAGATAACAATAAAACTTGCATTGGTGTATTTCTAGACCTTTCAAAGGCTTTCGACACTATTGATCATGTTATCTTAATGAGTAAATTGCACCACTACGGTATTAGAGGAACAACACTGAATTGGATAGACAGTTATATTACAAATCGTTATCAATATACCTCTTACAAAAGCTCTACTTCTCGTATTGCAGAAATTCAATGCGGTGTCCCACAGGGTTCAATTTTAGGCCCATTGCTTTTCATTTTATATGTCAATGACATCTGCCAAATTTCTAAATTTGCAAACATTACATTATTTGCTGATGATACAAGTATTTTCTTCGATTCAGAAATAAATGCAAATTCATTCCATATTCAAATTTCTAATGAACTAAGTAAATTTAATAACTGGTTTTCTGCCAATAAACTATCACTTAATATTGGCAAAACTAATTATATTGCGTTTAATACTTCCAGAAACTTTAGCTGGGATAAAGATATCTCCATGGGTGGTATAATTCTAAAACAAGTTTATACTACTAAGTTCTTAGGTGTATATATTGATAACAAGCTTTCGTGGCATGAGCACATTTCTACAGTATGCAGGAAAGCAGCGAAAAGCGTTGGGATTTTATCAAAGTTGAAATTTCTCCTACCAGAGCGCATATTAAAGACTCTCTACCAAACTTTGGTCCTTCCACACATCTCATATTGTTCAATTATCTGGTCTGGCACGCCAGAAACCAATCTTCATCCTCTTATTATTCTCCAAAAGAAAGCCATGCGCCACATTTCACGTGTTGCACCTCGTGAACACACAAATCAGCTTTTCAAGAATCTCAACTTATTAAAAGTTACCGACATTTTTCGTGTAAATCTTGCCACGTTTGCATACAAGGCATGGAATGGTTTATTGCCAAACACATTTCATGATTTTTTAACTAGTAACAGTGTGATACATCACCACAACACACGGAATGCTGATAATGCACATTACTTTTCTTATAAAACATCAATTGGGAGGCTTCGTCTTAGAAATCGTGCAATAAAGACATGGAATTCCATAACAGAGAGCTTCAAAACCAAAGTATCCAGTAAAATATTCAAAAAGCATCTGACCAAAGACGCTATATCCAGATATTAATAAGTCACCCATTCATTTGCACGATAACAAATCATTATCGTAAATATTATCACCATATATAGTATTAATTGATTGTCTAATTATTCTATTTTGTATTGTTATGTAAATACTTTTCTTCTTTCCTTAATTCAGGGAGTCTTCTACTTTGTTAAGCTGTTGTACGCTTTTTGGAAGACTTCCTTCACACTGTAAATTTACACGTGAAAAAAAAAATAAATCAAATCAAATCAAATCCACCTAATATCTCAGTTCCAACAGTGGCGCGATGGCACGGCGCACTGTACGAGCTGATGATCGAGACTCTCTTTTGCATCCGTGGTTCGAACCCCGGGTGATGACGTCTTTTGCCGATCTTTTACATCAAGTGCCTACACGGGGAGCTGTAAGTATTAGTTAATCCACCTAATATCTCAGTCCATACAGTGGCGCGATGGCTCGGCGCACTGTACCAGCTGATGATCGAGACTCTCTTTTGCATCCGTGGTTCGAACCCCGGGTGATGACGTCTTTTGCCGATCTTTTACCGAGTGCCTACACAGGGAGCTGTAAGTATTAGTTAATCCACCTAATATCTCAGTCCATACAGTGGCGCGATGGCTCGGCGCACTGTACGAGCTGATGATCGAGACTCTCTTTTGCATCCGTGGTTCGAACCCCGGGTGATGACGTCTTTTGCCGATCTTTTACAGCAAGTGCCTACACGGGGAGCTGTAAGTATTAGTTACTCCACCTAATATCGAAGTCCATACAGTGGCGCGATGGCTCGGCGCACTGTACCAGCTGATGATCGAGACTCTCTTTTGCATCCGTGGTTCGAACCCCTGGTGATGACGTCTTTTACCGAGTGCCTACACGGGGTGCTGTAAGTATTAGTTAATCCACCTAATATCTCAGTCCATACAGTGGCGCGATGGCACGGCGCACTGTACGAGCTGATGATCGAGACTCTCTTTTGCATCCGTGGTTCGAACCCCTGGTGATGACGTCTTTTACCGAGTGCCTACACGGGGTGCTGTAAGTATTAGTTAATCCACCTAATATCTCAGTCCATACAGTGGCGCGATGGCACGGCGCACTGTACGAGCTGATGATCGAGACTCTCTTTTGCATCCGTGGTTCGAACCCCGGGTGATGACGTCTTTTGCCGATCTTTTACAGCAAGTGCCTACACGGGGAGCTGTAAGTATTAGTTAATCCACCTAATATCTCAGTCCATACAGTGGCGCGATGGCTCGGCGCACTGTGCGAGCTGATGATCGAGACTCTCTTTTGCATCCGTGGTTCGAACCCCGGGTGATGACGTCTTTTGCCGATCTTTTACAGCAAGTGCCTACACGCTGAGCTGTAAGTATTAGTTAATCCACCTAATATCTCAGTCCATACAGTGGCGCGATGGCTCGGCGCACTGTGCGAGCTGATGATCGAGACTCTCTTTTGCATCCGTGGTTCGAACCCCGGGTGATGACGTCTTTTGCCGATCTTTTACAGCAAGTGCTTACACGGGGAGCTGTAAGTATAAGTTAATCCACCTAATATCTCAGTCCATACAGTGGCGCGATGGCTCGGCGCACTGTACGAGCTGATGATCGAGACTCTCTTTTGCATCCGTGGTTCGAACCCCGGGTGATGACGTCTTTTGCCGATCTTTTACAGCAAGTGCCTACACGGGGAGCTGTAAGTATTAGTTAATCCACCTAATATCTCAGTCCATACAGTGGCGCGATGGCTCGGCGCACTGTACGAGCTGATGATCGAGACTCTCTTTTGCATCCGTGGCTCGAACCCCGGGTGATGACGTCTTTTGCCGATCTTTTACAGCAAGTGCCTACACGGGGAGCTGTAAGTATTAGTTACTCCACCTAATATCTAAGTCCATACAGTGGCGCGATGGCTCGGCGCACTGTACCAGCTGATGATCGAGACTCTCTTTTGCATCCGTGGTTCGAACCCCTGGTGATGACGTCTTTTACCGAGTGCCTACACGGGGTGCTGTAAGTATTAGTTAATCCACCTAATATCTCAGTCCATACAGTGGCGCGATGGCACGGCGCACTGTACGAGCTGATGATCGAGACTCTCTTTTGCATCCGTGGTTCGAACCCCTGGTGATGACGTCTTTTACCGAGTGCCTACACGGGGTGCTGTAAGTATTAGTTAATCCACCTAATATCTCAGTCCATACAGTGGCGCGATGGCACGGCGCACTGTACGAGCTGATGATCGAGACTCTCTTTTGCATCCGTGGTTCGAACCCCGGGTGATGACGTCTTTTGCCGATCTTTTACAGCAAGTGCCTACACGGGGAGCTGTAAGTATTAGTTAATCCACCTAATATCTCAGTCCATACAGTGGCGCGATGGCTCGGCGCACTGTGCGAGCTGATGATCGAGACTCTCTTTTGCATCCTTTGCATCCTTTGCATCTTTTGCAAAACTGGCCCAAAGGCGTCGCTTGCCACATGGAACGCCGGTTCGATGAAGTCCAAGATATCCTCCATCACTGATCTCATTATTGAGGAAAAGTTTGATATTCTCACGATAACGGAATCCTGGCTGAACGGTGATCAACGGGATGATCGTACCATAGCGGACTTACAAAACGCCTTGCCTCATTTTAATATCCAACATCGTCCTCGTCAGCACAGGAAAGGTGGTGGTGTGTGTCTTTTATCTCATAAAGGATTCAAAGTCAATGCTAACACAATTGATAACTACTGCTCATTCGAATACATGGACAGCAATTTCACCAGCCGGACATCTGCAGTGAGAATTCTCACTATTTACCGCCCGCCACCATCTCGAAAGAACAAGCTGACATGTAAATTATTCTTCGAGGAATTTTCATCTCTACTTGAGACCCTCGCGACACACCCCGGCTATATCGTCATAACTGGTGACTTTAACTTCCATGTGGATGATCCCTTAAACCAGGATGCTGCCTTCTTCTTAGAGTTGCTTGATTCAGCTGGATTCCAACAACACGTTGATGAACCGAACGGTACTCACCGTCACGGTCATACGCTGGACCTCATCATCTCACGGAAAACAACACCACTTGTTTCCCAGGTCTCTGTTCTCACTGGAATGCCCTCTGATCACTCTCCAGTTAAATGCGTTCTTAATATCAATCGACCGTCTGCTGTTAAGGTCGAGACGGATTCACGTAATTTGAAAGCAATTGATATTTCTGAGTTCAAGAGGGACATTGCTGATCTGCCTCTTTCATCCGGGCCAATTTCTGATCTCGCGGAACGTTACGATACCGGTCTTCGTCACCTTCTGGATGAACATGCCCCTCTGAAGCACCGCACAATAACCCTCCGTCCGCACGCACCGTGGTATAGCGATGAGCTACAACAGGCTAAACAGCAAAGAAGGAGGCTGGAAAGAAGAATGATGAAATCTGGCTCAATGATCGACAGACAGTTGTACTTCCAGAAATGTGAGCTTTATCGTAATTTGCTCGACGGAGCCAAGCAAAATTATCATCGGGATCAAATCGAAAATTGCAGTGACCGGCAATTATTTCAGCTTATTGATCGCATGTGCAAACCATCTAGCTCTCATACCTTACCTGATCATGTCTCGGACGCATCACTTGCTGAGGAATTTGCTGCGTTCTTTAATGACAAAGTCCGCAATCTCCGTGACAAACTTGACAACCTTACGCCACCGGATATTTCTGTGAATGTGTCTGCTCATTGTGAAAGCACGTTTACTTCATTTGATCATGTGGACGATGAGAGAGTTCGGAAGCTCATAATGAAATCGCCTTCTTCGTCCTGTTCTCTGGACCCAATTCCTATGGACGTTCTAAAGTCTTGTTTGGATCTTCTGCTTCCACACATTACGAGCATCGTCAATTACTCACTTTCAACTGGAGTTATCCCGGATTCTTTGAAATCTGCTCAAGTTGTTCCCATTCTGAAGAAGACAAACTTGAATAAAAACAACCAACAGAATTACCGTCCGATTTCGAACCTGAAGTTCATCTTTAAGACTATAGAGCGAGCAGCCGCTGCCCAAATCAATGATTACCTCCAACGGGAGGGTTTGCATGCTCCGAAACAATCCGCGTACCGTAAGCACCACAGCACTGAGACAGCTATGCTTCGTATACAGAACGATCTCTTGGAAGCTGTCGATCATTGTCAAGAAGCTGTGCTGGTTTTATTGGATTTCTCTGCGGCCTTCGATACAATCGATCACGAAATCATACTTGAACGTCTTCAGAACCGCTACGGTATTCTTGCCACAGCTCGGAAGTGGTTCGAATCCTATTTGAGGGGCCGCAGTTTTTCTGTAAATATAAGAGGAGCCCGCTCGATCCCGCGTAACCTCAATGACGGCGTGCCACAAGGCTCCGTAATGGGACCATCCATTTTCGCCATGTATGTTGCTCCACTTGGGGACATCGTCTCCGCTCATGGTATAGATTATATGTCCTACGCCGACGATACCCAACTGTATCTTACCTTAAGTCCTGGTAACCGTGAAATTTCGATGTCTCGTCTGGAGTCCTGCATACGTGACATTAAGTCCTGGAGCATACAGAACAAATTAATGTTCAATGACTCTAAAACAGAGGTCCTGCATATCTCTTCGAAATTCCGGAAGTGCCCAACATCACCTAAAATTGCAGTTGATGATTCATTCGTTGACACTGTATTGAAAGCTAAGAGCCTCGGAGTCATCGTTGATTGTAACCTCAACATGAAACATCATGTAAAGAACACCGCCTCCGCAGCTTCATTCGCATTATACAAGATCGGACAACTCGCCAAATACCTCGACCACAAATCTACCGAACGACTCGTCCATGCATTCATTACGTCCCGCTTGGACTACTGCAACAGCCTCCTGTACGGCATTCCATCCACTGAACTTTCCAAACTTCAGCTCATTCAGAACTCGGCCGCCCGTCTTGTCACACGTTCCAAGAAGCACGACCATATTACTCCAATCCTCCGTGATCTGCACTGGCTGCCCCTCCATCTTCGCATTCGTTACAAAGTTGCCCTTCTTGCCTTCAAAGCTATTCACGGTATGGCCCCTAGTTATCTGACGGACCTCGTCGCTTCCTACTCACCACAACGTCGTCTCCGCTCGTCGTCCGAAACCCTCCTTTGTCGTCCTCGCAGGTGCAACACTAGATTCTACGGAGACAGATGTTTCAGCGCTGCAGCTCCCGAAGTCTGGAACAATTTGCCTTGGGACCTTCGTGAAGCATCTCATCTTAACCGTTTTAAGAAAGATTTGAAAACTTACCTTTTTAGCTGTTTTTAACTGTCACAGTATTTCCTTCTTTTTATTTGGTTACTAGTACTTTGCTTTTTAGCCTGTTTTATTTTTTGTAGATTACTATAGTCTTATCCTCTTAGCTGTTTTTTTCTGTATATTGTATTTCGTATCTTTTTGAGTTTGCATCTTTTGGTTTCTTAGCCTGGTTTATCTGTTTTTGACTTTCTTCACTGTACAGCGCTTCGAGATTTCTGGGAGGCGCTTTATAAGTAGTATTTATTATTATTATTATTATTATTATCCGTGGTTCGAACCCCGGGTGATGACGTCTTTTGCCGATCTTTTACAGCAAGTGCCTACACGCTGAGCTGTAAGTATTAGTTAATCCACCTAATATCTCAGTCCATACAGTGGCGCGATGGCTCGGCGCACTGTGCCAGCTGATGATCGAGACTCTCTTTTGCATCCGTGGTTCGAACCCCGGGTGATGACGTCTTTTGCCGATCTTTTACAGCAAGTGCTTACACGGGGAGCTGTAAGTATAAGTTAATCCACCTAATATCTCAGTCCATACAGTGGCGCGATGGCTCGGCGCACTGTACGAGCTGATGATCGAGACTCTCTTTTGCATCCGTGGTTCGAACCCCGGGTGATGACGTCTTTTGCCGATCTTTTACAGCAAGTGCCTACACGGGGAGCTGTAAGTATTAGTTAATCCACCTAATATCTCAGTCCATACAGTGGCGCGATGGCTCGGCGCACTGTACGAGCTGATGATCGAGACTCTCTTTTGCATCCGTGGTTCGAACCCCGTGTGATGACGTCTTTTGCCGATCTTTTACAGCAAGTGCCTACACGGGGAGCTGTAAGTATAAGTTATTCCACCTAATATCTCAGTCCATACAGTGGCGCGATGGCTCGGCGCACTGTGCGAGCTGATGATCGAGACTCTCTTTTGCATCCGTGGTTCGAACCCCGGTTGATGACGTCTTTTGCCGATCTTTTACAGCAAGTGCCTACACGGGGAGCTGTAAGTATTAGTTAATCCACCTAATATCTCAGTCCATACAGTGGCGCGATGGCTCGGCGCACTGTGCGAGCTGATGATCGAGACTCTCTTTTGCATCCGTGGTTCGAACCCCGGGTGATGACGTCTTTTGCCGATCTTTTACAGCAAGTGCTTACACGGGGAGCTGTAAGTATAAGTTAATCCACCTAATATCTCAGTCCATACAGTGGCGCGATGGCTCGGCGCACTGTACGAGCTGATGATCGAGACTCTCTTTTGCATCCGTGGTTCGAACCCCGGGTGATGACGTCTTTTGCCGATCTTTAACAGCAAGTGCCTACACGGGGAGCTGTAAGTATTAGTTAATCCACCTAATATTTCAGTCCATACAGTGGCGCGATGGCTCGGCGCACTGTACGAGCTGATGATCGAGACTCTCTTTTGCATCCGTGGTTCGAACCCCGGGTGATGACGTCTTTTGCCGATCTTTACCGAGTGCCTACACGGGGAGCTGTAAGTATTAGTTAATCCACCTAATATCTCAGTCCATACAGTGGCGCGATGGCTCGGCGCACTGTACGAGCTGATGATCGAGACTCTCTTTTGCATCCGTGGTTCGAACCCCGGGTGATGACGTCTTTTGCCGATCTTTTACAGCAAGTGCCTACACGGGGAGCTGTAAGTATTAGTTACTCCACCTAATATCTAAGTCCATACAGTGGCGCGATGGCTCGGCGCACTGTACGAGCTGATGATCGAGACTCTCTTTTGCATCCGTGGTTCGAACCCCGGGTGATGACGTCTTTTACCGAGTGCCTACACGGGGTGCTGAAAGTATTAGTTAATCCACCTAATATCTCAGTCCATACACTGGCGCGATGGCACGGCGCACTGTACGAGCTGATGATCGAGACTCTCTTTTGCATCCGTGGTTCGAACCCCGGGTGATGACGTCTTTTGCCGATCTTTTACAGCAAGTGCCTACACGGGGAGCTGTAAGTATTAGTTAATCCACCTAATATCTCAGTCCATACAGTGGCGCGATGGCTCGGCGCACTGTACGAGCTGATGATCGAGACTCTCTTTTGCATCCGTGGTTCGAACCCCGTGTGATGACGTCTTTTGCCGATCTTTTACAGCAAGTGCCTACACGGGGAGCTGTAAGTATAAGTTATTCCACCTAATATCTCAGTCCATACAGTGGCGCGATGGCTCGGCGCACTGTGCGAGCTGATGATCGAGACTCTCTTTTGCATCCGTGGTTCGAACCCCGGGTGATGACGTCTTTTGCCGATCTTTTACAGCAAGTGCCTACACGGGGAGCTGTAAGTATTAGTTAATCCACCTAATATCTCAGTCCATACAGTGGCGCGATGGCTCGGCGCACTGTACGAGCTGATGATCGAGACTCTCTTTTGCATCCGTGGTTCGAACCCCGTGTGATGACGTCTTTTGCCGATCTTTTACAGCAAGTGCCTACACGGGGAGCTGTAAGTATAAGTTATTCCACCTAATATCTCAGTCCATACAGTGGCGCGATGGCTCGGCGCACTGTGCGAGCTGATGATCGAGACTCTCTTTTGCATCCG
Organism: Apostichopus japonicus; assembly: GCF_037975245.1. Lineage (NCBI taxonomy): Eukaryota > Metazoa > Echinodermata > Holothuroidea > Aspidochirotida > Stichopodidae > Apostichopus > Apostichopus japonicus. The sequence goes on from NC_092574.1 coordinate 19,967,394, forward strand.
TGGTTCGAACCCCGGTTGATGACGTCTTTTGCCGATCTTTTACAGCAAGTGCCTACACGGGGAGCTGTAAGTATTAGTTAATCCACCTAATATCTCAGTCCATACAGTGGCGCGATGGCTCGGCGCACTGTGCGAGCTGATGATCGAGACTCTCTTTTGCATCCGTGGTTCGAACCCCGGGTGATGACGTCTTTTGCCGATCTTTTACAGCAAGTGCTTACACGGGGAGCTGTAAGTATAAGTTAATCCACCTAATATCTCAGTCCATACAGTGGCGCGATGGCTCGGCGCACTGTACGAGCTGATGATCGAGACTCTCTTTTGCATCCGTGGTTCGAACCCCGGGTGATGACGTCTTTTGCCGATCTTTAACAGCAAGTGCCTACACGGGGAGCTGTAAGTATTAGTTAATCCACCTAATATTTCAGTCCATACAGTGGCGCGATGGCTCGGCGCACTGTACCAGCTGATGATCGAGACTCTCTTTTGCATCCGTGGTTCGAACCCCGGGTGATGACGTCTTTTGCCGATCTTTACCGAGTGCCTACACGGGGAGCTGTAAGTATTAGTTAATCCACCTAATATCTCAGTCCATACAGTGGCGCGATGGCTCGGCGCACTGTACGAGCTGATGATCGAGACTCTCTTTTGCATCCGTGGTTCGAACCCCGGGTGATGACGTCTTTTGCCGATCTTTTACAGCAAGTGCCTACACGGGGAGCTGTAAGTATTAGTTACTCCACCTAATATCTAAGTCCATACAGTGGCGCGATGGCTCGGCGCACTGTACGAGCTGATGATCGAGACTCTCTTTTGCATCCGTGGTTCGAACCCCGGGTGATGACGTCTTTTACCGAGTGCCTACACGGGGTGCTGAAAGTATTAGTTAATCCACCTAATATCTCAGTCCATACACTGGCGCGATGGCACGGCGCACTGTACGAGCTGATGATCGAGACTCTCTTTTGCATCCGTGGTTCGAACCCCGGGTGATGACGTCTTTTGCCGATCTTTTACAGCAAGTGCCTACACGGGGAGCTGTAAGTATTAGTTAATCCACCTAATATCTCAGTCCATACAGTGGCGCGATGGCTCGGCGCACTGTACGAGCTGATGATCGAGACTCTCTTTTGCATCCGTGGTTCGAACCCCGTGTGATGACGTCTTTTGCCGATCTTTTACAGCAAGTGCCTACACGGGGAGCTGTAAGTATAAGTTATTCCACCTAATATCTCAGTCCATACAGTGGCGCGATGGCTCGGCGCACTGTGCGAGCTGATGATCGAGACTCTCTTTTGCATCCGTGGTTCGAACCCCGGTTGATGACGTCTTTTGCCGATCTTTTACAGCAAGTGCCTACACGGGGAGCTGTAAGTATTAGTTAATCCACCTAATATCTCAGTCCATACAGTGGCGCGATGGCTCGGCGCTCTGTGCGAGCTGATGATCGAGACTCTCTTTTGCATCCGTGGTTCGAACCCCGGGTGATGACGTCTTTTGCCGATCTTTTACAGCAAGTGCTTACACGGGGAGCTGTAAGTATAAGTTAATCCACCTAATATCTCAGTCCATACAGTGGCGCGATGGCTCGGCGCACTGTACGAGCTGATGATCGAGACTCTCTTTTGCATCCGTGGTTCGAACCCCGGGTGATGACGTCTTTTGCCGATCTTTAACAGCAAGTGCCTACACGGGGAGCTGTAAGTATTAGTTAATCCACCTAATATTTCAGTCAATACAGTGGCGCGATGGCTCGGCGCACTGTACCAGCTGATGATCGAGACTCTCTTTTGCATCCGTGGTTCGAACCCCGGGTGATGACGTCTTTTGCCGATCTTTTACAGCAAGTGCCTACACGGGGAGCTGTAAGTATTAGTTAATCCACCTAATATCTCAATCCATACAGTGGCGCGATGGCTCGGCGCACTGTGCGAGCTGATGATCGAGACTCTCTTTTGCATCCGTGGTTCGAACCCCGGGTGATGACGTCTTTTGCCGATCTTTTACAGCAAGTGCCTACACGGGGAGCTGTAAGTATTAGTTAATCCACCTAATATCTCAGTCCATACAGTGGCGCGATGGCTCGGCACACTTTGCGAGCTGATGATCGAGACTCTCTTTTGCATCCGTGGTTCGAACCCGGGTAATGACGTCTTTTACAGCAAGTGCCTACACGGGGAGCTGTAAGTATTAGTTAATCCACCTAATATCTCAGTCCATACAGTGGCGCGATGGCTCGGCGCACTGTGCGAGCTGATGATCGAGACTCTCTTTTGCATCCGTGGTTCGAACCCCGGGTGATGACGTCTTTTACAGCAAGTGCCTACACGGGGAGCTGTAAGTATTAGTTAATCCAACTAATATCTCAGTCCATACAGTGGCGCGATGGCTCGGCGCACTGTACGAGCTGATGATCGAGACTCTCTTTTGCATCCGTGGTTCGAACCCCGGGTGATGACGTCTTTTGCCGATCTTTTACATCAAGTGCCTACACGGGGAGCTGTAAGTATTAGTTAATCCACCTAATATCTCAGTCCATACAGTGGCGCGATGGTTCGGCGCACTGTACAAGCTGATGATCGAGACTCTCTTTTGCATCCGTGGTTCGAACCCGGGTGATGACGTCTTTTACAGCAAGTGCCTACACGGGGAGCTGTAAGTATTAGTTAATCCAACTAATATCTCAGTCCATACAGTGGCGCGATGGCTCGGCGCACTGTACGAGCTGATGATCGAGACTCTCTTTTGCATCCGTGGTTCGAACCCCGGGTGATGACGTCTTTTGCCGATCTTTTACATCAAGTGCCTACACGGGGAGCTGTAAGTATTAGTTAATCCACCTAATATCTCAGTCCATACAGTGGCGCGATGGTTCGGCGCACTGTACGAGCTGATGATCGAGACTCTCTTTTGCATCCGTGGTTCGAACCCCGGGTGATGACGTCTTTTGCCGATCTTTTACATCAAGTGCCTACACGGGAGCTGTAAGTATTAGTTAATCCACCTAATATCTCAGTCCATACAGTGGCGCGATGGCTCGGCGCACTGTACCAGCTGATGATCGAGACTCTCTTTTGCATCCGTGGTTCGAACCCCGGGTGATGACGTCTTTTGCCGATCTTTTACCGAGTGCCTACACGGGGAGCTGTAAGTATTAGTTAATCCACCTAATATCTCAGTCCATACAGTGGCGCGATGGCTCGGCGCACTGTACGAGCTGATGATCGAGACTCTCTTTTGCATCCGTGGTTCGAACCCCGGGTGATGACGTCTTTTGCCGATCTTTTACAGCAAGTGCCTACACGGGGAGCTGTAAGTATTAGTTACTCCACCTAATATCTAAGTCCATACAGTGGCGCGATGGCTCGGCGCACTGTACGAGCTGATGATCGAGACTCTCTTTTGCATCCGTGGTTCGAACCCCGGGTGATGACGTCTTTTGCCGATCTTTTACAGCAAGTGCCTACACGGGGAGCTGTAAGTATTAGTTAATCCACCTAATATCTCAGTCCATACAGTGGCGCGATTGCACGGCGCACTGTCCGAACTGATGATCGAGACTCTCTTTTGCATCCGTGGTTCGAACCCCGGGTGATGACGTCTTTTGCCGATCTTTTACAGCAAGTGCCTACACGGGGAGCTGTAAGTATTAGTTAATCCACCTAATATCTCAGTCCATACAGTGGCGCGATGGCACGGCGCACTGTACGAGCTGATGATCGAGACTCTCTTTTGCATCCGTGGTTCGAACCCCGGGTGATGACGTCTTTTGCCGATCTTTTACAGCAAGTGCCTACACGGGGAGCTGTAAGTATTAGTTAATCCACCTAATATCTCAGTCCATACAGTGGCGCGATGGCTTGGCGCACTGTGCGTGCTGATGATCTAGACTCTCCTTTGCATCCGTGGTTCGAACCCCGGGTGATGACGTCTTTTGCCGATCTTTTACAGCAAGTGCCTACACGGGGAGCTGTAAGTATTAGTTAATCCACCTAATATCTCAGTCCATACAGTGGCGCGATGGCTCGGCGCACTGTGCGAGCTGATGATCGAGACTCTCTTTTGCATCCGTGGTTCGAACCCCGGGTGATGACGTCTTTTGCCGATCTTTTACAGCAAGTGCCTACACGGGGAGCTGTAAGTATTAGTTAATCCACCTAATATCTCAGTCCATACAGTGGCGCGATGGCTCGGCGCACTGTGCGAGCTGATGATCGAGACTCTCTTTTGCATCCGTGGTTCGAACCCCGGGTGATGACGTCTTTTGCCGATCTTTTACAGCAAGTGCCTACACGGGGAGCTGTAAGTATTAGTTAATCCACCTAATATCTCAGTCCATACAGTGGCGCGATGGCTCGGCGCACTGTACGAGCTGATGATCGAGACTCTCTTTTGCATCCGTGGTTCGAACCCCGGGTGATGACGTCTTTTGCCGATCTTTTACAGCAAGTGCCTACACTGGGAGCTGTAAGTATTAGTTAATCCACCTAATATCTCAGTCCATACAGTGGCGCGATGGCTCGGCGCACTGTACGAGCTGATGATCGAGACTCTCTTTTGCATCCGTGGTTCGAACCCCGGGTGATGACGTCTTTTGCCGATCTTTAACAGCAAGTGCCTACACGGGGAGCTGTAAGTATTAGTTAATCCACCTAATATTTCAGTCCATACAGTTGCGCGATGGCTCGGCGCACTGTACCAGCTGATGATCGAGACTCTCTTTTGCATCCGTGGTTCGAACCCCGGGTGATGACGTCTTTTGCCGATCTTTTACAGCAAGTGCCTACACGGGGAGCTGTAAGTATTAGTTAATCCACCTAATATCTCAATCCATACAGTGGCGCGATGGCTCGGCGCACTGTGCGAGCTGATGATCGAGACTCTCTTTTGCATCCGTGGTTCGAACCCCGGGTGATGACGTCTTTTGCCGATCTTTTACAGCAAGTGCCTACACGGGGAGCTGTAAGTATTAGTTAATCCACCTAATATCTCAGTCCATACAGTGGCGCGATGGCTCGGCACACTTTGCGAGCTGATGATCGAGACTCTCTTTTGCATCCGTGGTTCGAACCCGGGTAATGACGTCTTTTGCCGATCTTTTACAGCAAGTGCCTACACGGGGAGCTGTAAGTATTAGTTAATCCACCTAATATCTCAGTCCATACAGTGGCGCGATGGCTCGGCGCACTGTACGAGCTGATGATCGAGACTCTCTTTTGCATCCGTGGTTCGAACCCCGGGTGATGACGTCTTTTGCCGATCTTTTACAGCAAGTGCCTACACGGGGAGCTGTAAGTATTAGTTACTCCACCTAATATCTCAGTCCATACAGTGGCGCGATGGCTCGGCGCACTGTGCGAGCTGATGATCGAGACTCTCTTTTGCATCCGTGGTTCGAACCCCGGGTGATGACGTCTTTTGCCGATCTTTTACAGCAAGTGCCTACACGGGGAGCTGTAAGTATTAGTTAATCCACCTAATATCTCAGTCCATACAGTGGCGCGATTGCACGGCGCACTGTACGAGCTGATGATCGAGACTCTCTTTTGCATCCGTGGTTCGAACCCCGGGTGATGACGTCTTTTGCCGATCTTTTACAGCAAGTGCCTACACGGGGAGCTGTAAGTATTAGTTAATCCACCTAATATCTCAGTCCATACAGTGGCGCGATGGCACGGCGCACTGTACGAGCTGATGATCGAGACTCTCTTTTGCATCCGTGGTTCGAACCCCGGGTGATGACGTCTTTTGCCGATCTTTTACAGCAAGTGCCTACACGGGGAGCTGTAAGTATTAGTTAATCCACCTAATATCTCAGTCGATACAGTGGCGCGATGGCTCGTCGCACTGTACGAGCTGGTGATCGAGACTCTCTTTTGCATCCGTGGTTCGAAGCCCGGGTGATGACGTCTTTTGCCGATCTTTTACAGCAAGTGCTTACACGGGGAGCTGTAAGTATTAGTTAATCCACCTAATATCTCAGTCCATACAGTGGCGCGATGGCTTGGCGCACTGTGCGAGCTGATGATCTAGACTCTCCTTTGCATCCGTGCTTCGAACCCCGGGTGATGACGTCTTTTGCCGATCTTTTACAGCAAGTGCCTACACGGGGAGCTGTAAGTATTAGTTAATCCACCTAATATCTCAGTCCATACAGTGGCGCGATGGCTCGGCGCACTGTGCGAGCTGATGATCGAGACTCTCTTTTGCATCCGTGGTTCGAACCCCGGGTGATGACGTCTTTTGCCGATCTTTTACAGCAAGTGCCTACACGGGGAGCTGTAAGTATTAGTTAATCCACCTAATATCTCAGTCCATACAGTGGCGCGATGGCTCGGCGCACTGTAAGAGCTGATGATCGAGACTCTCTTTTGCATCCGTGGTTCGAACCCCGGGTGATGACGTCTTTTGCCGATCTTTTACAGCAAGTGCCTACACGGGGAGCTGTAAGTATTAGTTAATCCACCTAATATCTCAGTCCATACAGTGGCGCGATGGCTCGGCGCACTGTACGAGCTGATGATCGAGACTCTCTTTTGCATCCGTGGTTCGAACCCCGGGTGATGACGTCTTTTGCCGATCTTTTACAGCAAGTGCCTACACGGGGAGCTGTAAGTGTTAGTTAATCCACCTAATATCTCAGTCCATACAGTGGCGCGATGGCTCGGCGCACTGTACGAGCTGATGATCGAGACTCTCTTTTGCATCCGTGGTTCGAACCCCGGGTGATGACGTCTTTTGCCGATCTTTTACAGCAAGTGCCTACACGGAGAGCTGTAAGTATTAGTTAATCCACCTAATATCTCAGTCCATACAGTGGCGCGATGGCTCGGCGCACTGTACGAGCTGATGATCGAGACTCTCTTTTGCATCCGTGGTTCGAACCCCGGGTGATGACGTCTTTTGCCGATCTTTTACAGCAAGTGCCTACACGGGGAGCTGTAAGTGTTAGTTAATCCACCTAATATCTCAGTCCATACAGTGGCGCGATGGCTCGGCGCACTGTACGAGCTGATGATCGAGACTCTCTTTTGCATCCGTGGTTCGAACCCCGGGTGATGACGTCTTTTGCCGATCTTTTACAGCAAGTGCCTACACGGAGAGCTGTAAGTATTAGTTAATTCACCTAATATCTCAGTCCATACAGTGGCGCGATGGCTCGGCGCACTGTACGAGCTGATGATCGAGACTCTCTTTTGCATCCGTGGTTCGAACCCCGGGTGATGACGTCTTTTGCCGATCTTTTACAGCAAGTGCCTACACGGGGAGCTGTAAGTATTAGTTAATCCACCTAATATCTCAGTCCATACAGTGGCGCGATGGCTCAGCGCACTGTACGAGCTGATGATCGAGAATCTCTTTTGCATCCGTGGTTCGAACCCCGGGGGATGACGTCTTTTGCCGAGTGCCTACAATGGGAGCTGTAAGTATTAGTTAATCCAACTAATATCTCAGTCCATACAGTGGCGCGATGGCTCGGCGCACTGTACGAGCTGATGATCGAGACTCTCTTTTGCATCCGTGGTTCGAACCCCGGGTGATGACGTCTTTTGCCGATCTTTTACAGCAAGTGCCTACACTGGGAGCTGTAAGTATTAGTTAATCCACCTAATATCTCAGTCCATACAGTTGCGCGATGGCTCGGCGCACTGTACGAGCTGATGATCGAGACTCTCTTTTGCATCCGTGGTTCGAACCCCGGGTGATGACGTCTTTTGCCGATCTTTTACAGCAAGTGCCTACACGGGGAGCTGTAAGTATTAGTTAATCTACCTAATATCTCAGTCCATACAGTGGCGCGATGGCTCGGCGCACTGTACGAGCTGATGATCGAGACTCTCTTTTGCATCCGTGGTTCGAACCCCGGGTGATGACGTCTTTTGCCGATCTTTTACAGCAAGTGCCTACACGGGGAGCTGTAAGTATAAGTTAATCCACCTAATATCTCAGTCCATACAGTGGCGCGATGGCTCGGCGCACTGTACGAGCTGATGATCGAGACTCTCTTTTGCATCCGTGGTTCGAACCCCGGGTGATGACGTCTTTTGCCGATCTTTTACAGCAAGTGCCTACACGGGGAGCTGTAAGTATTAGTTAATCCACCTAATATCTCAGTCCATACAGTGGCGCGATGGCTCGGCGCACTGTACGAGCTGATGATCGAGACTCTCTTTTGCATCCGTGGTTCGAACCCCGGGTGATGACGTCTTTTGCCGATCTTTTACAGCAAGTGCCTACACGGGGAGCTGTAAGTATTAGTTAATCAACCTAATATCTCAGTATATACATTGGCGCGATGGCTCGGCGCACTGTGCGAGCTGATGATCGAGACTCTCTTTTGCATCCGTGGTTCGAACCCCGGGTGATGACGTCTTTTGCCGATCTTTTACAGCAAGTGCCTACACGTGGAGCTGTAAGTATTAGTTAATCCACCTAATATCTCAGTCCATACAGTGGCGCGATGGCTCGGCGCACTGTCCGAGCTGATGATCGAGACTCTCTTTTGCATCCGTGGTTCGAACCCCGGGTGATGACGTCTTTTGCCGATCATTTACAGCAAGTGCCTACACGGGGAGCTGTAAGCATTAGTTAATCCACCTAATATCTCAGTCCATACAGTGGCGCGATGGCTCGGCGCACTGTACGATCTGATGATCGAGACTCTCTTTTGCATCCGTGGTTCGAACCCCGGGTGATGACGTCTTTTACCGAGTGCCTACACGGGGAGCTGTAAGTATTAGTTAATCCACCTAATATCTCAGTCCATACAGTGGCGCGATGGATCGGCGCACTATACGAGCTGATGATCGAGACTCTCTTTTGCATCCGTGGTTCGAACCCCGGGTGATGACGTCTTTTGCCGATCTTTTACAGCAAGTGCCTACACTGGGAGCTGTAAGTATTAGTTAATCCACCTAATATCTCAGTCCATACAGTTGCGCGATGGCTCGGCGCACTGTACGAGCTGATGATCGAGACTCTCTTTTGCATCCGTGGTTCGAACCCCGGGTGATGACGTCTTTTGCCGATCTTTTACAGCAAGTGCCTACACGGGGAGCTGTAAGTATTAGTTAATCCACCTAATATCTCAGTCCATACAGTGGCGCGATGGCTCGGCGCACTGTACGAGCTGATGATCGAGACTCTCTTTTGCATCAGTGGTTCGAACCCCGGGTGATGACGTCTTTTGCCGATCTTTTACAGCAAGTGCCTACACGGGGAGCTGTAAGTATTAGTTAATCCACCTAATATCTCAGTCCATACAGTGGCGCGATGGCTCGGCGCACTGTACGAGCTGATGATCGAGACTCTCTTTTGCATCGGTGGTTCGAACCCCGGGGGATGACGTCTTTTGCCGAGTGCCTACAATGGGAGCTGTAAGTATTAGTTAATCCAACTAATATCTCAGTCCATACAGTGGCGCGATGGCTCGGCGCACTGTACGAGCTGATGATCGAGACTCTCTTTTGCATCCGTGGTTCGAACCCCGGGTGATGACGTCTTTTGCCGATCTTTTACAGCAAGTGCCTACACGGGGAGCTGTAAGTATTAGTTAATCCACCTAATATCTCAGTCCATACAGTGGCGCGATGGCTCGGCGCACTGTACGAGCTGATGATCAAGACTCTCTTTTGCATCCGTGGTTCGAACCCCGGGTGATGACGTCTTTTGCCGATCTTTTACAGCAAGTGCCTACACGGGGAGCTGTAAGTATTAGTTAATCCACCTAATATCTCAGTCCATACAGTGGCGCAATGGCTCGGCGAACTGTACGAGCTGATGATCGAGTCTCTCTTTTGCATCCGTGGTTCGAACCCCGGGTGATGACGTCTTTTGCCGATCTTTTACAGCAAGTGCCTACACGGGGAGCTGTAAGTATTAGTTAATCCACCTAATATCTTAGTCCATACAGTGGCGCGATGGCTCGGCGCACTGTACGAGCTGATGATCGAGACTCACTTTTGCATCTGTGGTTCGAACCCCGGGTGATGACGTCTTTTGCCGATCTTTTACAGCAAGTGCCTACACGGGGAGCTGTAAGTATTAGTTAATCCACCTAATATCTCAGTCCATACAGTGGCGCGATGGCTCGGCGCACTGTACGAGCTGATGATCGAGACTCTCTTTTGCATCCGTGGTTCGAACCCCGGGTGATGACGTCTTTTGCCGATCTTTTACAGCAAGTGCCTACACGGGGAGCTGTAAGTATTAGTTAATCCACCTAATATCTCAGTCCATACAGTGGCGCGATGGCTCGGCGCACTGTACGAGCTGATGATCGAGACTCACTTTTGCATCCGTGGTTCGAACCCCGGGTGATGACGTCTTTTGCCGATCTTTTACAGCAAGTGCCTACACGGGGAGCTGTAAGTATTAGTTAATCCACCTAATATCTCAGTCCATACAGTGGCGCGATGGCTCGGCGCACTGTACGAGCTGATGATCGAGACTCTCTTTTGCATCCGTGGTTCGAACCCCGGGTGATGACGTCTTTTGCCGATCTTTTACAGCAAGTGCCTACACGGGGAGCTGTAAGTATTAGTTAATCCACCTAATATCTCAGTCCATACAGTAGCGCGATGGCTCGGCGCACTGTACGAGCTGATGATCGAGACTCTCTTTTGCATCCGTGGTTCGAACCCCGGGTGATGACGTCTTTTGCCGATCTTTTACAGCAAGTGCCTACACGGGGAGCTGTAAGTATTAGTTAATCCACCTAATATCTCAGTCCATACAGTGGCGCGATGGCTCGGCGCACTGTACCAGCTGATGATCGAGACTCTCTCTTGCATCCGTGGTTCGAACCCCGGGTGATGACGTCTTTTGCCGATCTTTTACAGCAAGTGCCTACACGGGGAGTTGTAAGTATTAGTTAATCCACCTAATATCTCAGTCTATACAGTGGCGCGATGGCTCGGCGCACTGTACGAGCTGATGATCGAGACTCTCTTTTGCATCCGTGGTTCGAACCCCGGGTGATGACGTCTTTTGCCGATCTTTTACAGCAAGTGCCTACACGGGGAGCTGTAAGTATTAGTTAATCCACCTAATATCTCAGTCCATACAGTTGCGCGATGGCTCGGCGCACTGTACGAGCTGATGATCGAGACTCTCTTTTGCATCCGTGGTTCGAACCCCGGGTGATGACGTCTTTTGCCGATCTTTTACAGCAAGTGCCTACACGGGGAGCTGTAAGTATTAGTTAATCCACCTAATATCTCAGTCCATACCGTTGCGCGATGGCTCGGCGCACTGTACGAGCTGATGATCGAGACTCTCTTTTGCATCCGTGGTTCGAACCCCGGGTGATGACGTCTTTTGCCGATCTTTTACAGCAAGTGCCTACACGGGGAGCTGTAAGTATTAGTTAATCCACCTAATATCTCAGTCCATACAGTGGCGCGATGGCTCGGCGCACTGTACGAGCTGATGATCGAGACTCTCTTTTGCATCCGTGGTTCGAACCCCGGGTGATGACGTCTTTTGCCGATCTTTTACAGCAAGTGCCTACACGGGGAGCTGTAAGTATTAGTTAATCCACCTAATATCTCAGTCCATACAGTGGCGCGATGGCTCGGCGCACTGTACGAGCTGATGATCAAGACTCTCTTTTGCATCCGTGGTTCGAACCCCGGGTGATGACGTCTTTTGCCGATCTTTTACAGCAAGTGCCTACACGGGGAGCTGTAAGTATTAGTTAATCCACCTAATATCTCAGTCCATACAGTGGCGCGATGGCTCGGCGCACTGTACGAGCTGATGATCGAGACTCTCTTTTGCATCCGTGGTTCGAACCCCGGGTGATGACGTCTTTTGCCGATCTTTTACAGCAAGTGCCTACACGGGGAGCTGTAAGTGTTAGTTAATCCACCTAATATCTCAGTCCATACATTGGCGCGATGGCTCGGCGCACTGTGCGAGCTGATGATCGAGACTCTCTTTTGCATCCGTGGTTCGAACCCCGGGTGATGACGTCTTTTGCCGATCTTTTACAGCAAGTGCCTACACGGGGAGCTGTAAGTATTAGTTAATCCACCTAATATCTCAGTCCATACAGTTGCGCGATGGCTCGGCGCACTGTACGAGCTGATGATCGAGACTCTCTTTTGCATCCGTGGTTCGAAGCCCGGGTGATGACGTCTTTTGCCGATCTTTTACAGCAAGTGCCTACACGGGGAGCTGTAAGTATTAGTTAATCCACCTAATATCTCAGTCCATACCGTTGCGCGATGGCTCGGCGCACTGTACGAGCTGATGATCGAGACTCTCTTTTGCATCCGTGGTTCGAACCCCGGGTGATGACGTCTTTTGCCGATCTTTTACAGCAAGTGCCTACACGGGGAGCTGTAAGTATTAGTTAATCCACCTAATATCTCAGTCCATACAGTGGCGCGATGGCTCGGCGCACTGTACGAGCTGATGATCAAGACTCTCTTTTGCATCCGTGGTTCGAACCCCGGGTGATGACGTCTTTTGCCGATCTTTTACAGCAAGTGCCTACACGGGGAGCTGTAAGTATTAGTTAATCCACCTAATATCTCAGTCCATACAGTGGCGCGATGGCTCGGCGCACTGTACGAGCTGATGATCGAGACTCTCTTTTGCATCCGTGGTTCGAACCCCGGGTGATGACGTCTTTTGCCGATCTTTTACAGCAAGTGCCTACACGGGGAGCTGTAAGTGTTAGTTAATCCACCTAATATCTCAGTCCATACATTGGCGCGATGGCTCGGCGCACTGTGCGAGCTGATGATCGAGACTCTCTTTTGCATCAGTGGTTCGAACCCCGGGTGATGACGTCTTTTGCCGATCTTTTACAGCAAGTGCCTACACGGGGAGCTGTAAGTGTTAGTTAATCCACCTAATATCTCAGTCCATACAGTGGCGCGATGGCTCGGCGCACTGTCCGAGCTGATGATCGAGACTCTCTTTTGCATCCGTGGTTCGAACCCCGGGTGATGACGTCTTTTGCCGATCATTTACAGCAAGTGCCTACACGGGGAGCTGTAAGCATTAGTTAATCCAACTAATATCTCAGTCCATACAGTGGCGCGATGGCTCGGCGCACTGTACGAGCTGATGATCGAGACTCTCTTTTGCATCCGTGGTTCGAACCCCGGGTGATGACGTCTTTTGCCGATCTTTTACAGCAAGTGCCTACACGGGGAGCTGTAAGTATTAGTTAATCCACCTAATATCTCAGTCCATACAGTGGCGCGATGGCTCGGCGAACTGTACGAGCTGATGATCGAGTCTCTCTTTTGCATCCGTGGTTCGAACCCCGGGTGATGACGTCTTTTGCCGATCTTTTACAGCAAGTGCCTACACGGGGAGCTGTAAGTATTAGTTAATCCACCTAATATCTTAGTCCATACAGTGGCGCGATGGCTCGGCGCACTGTACGAGCTGATGATCGAGACTCACTTTTGCATCTGTGGTTCGAACCCCGGGTGATGACGTCTTTTGCCGATCTTTTACAGCAAGTGCCTACACGGGGAGCTGTAAGTATTAGTTAATCCACCTAATATCTCAGTCCATACAGTGGCGCGATGGCTCGGCGCACTGTACGAGCTGATGATCGAGACTCTCTTTTGCATCCGTGGTTCGAACCCCGGGTGATGACGTCTTTTGCCGATCTTTTACAGCAAGTGCCTACACGGGGAGCTGTAAGTATTAGTTAATCCACCTAATATCTCAGTCCATACAGTGGCGCGATGGCTCGGCGCACTGTACGAGCTGATGATCGAGACTCACTTTTGCATCCGTGGTTCGAACCCCGGGTGATGACGTCTTTTGCCGATCTTTTACAGCAAGTGCCTACACGGGGAGCTGTAAGTATTAGTTAATCCACCTAATATCTCAGTCCATACAGTGGCGCGATGGCTCGGCGCACTGTACGAGCTGATGATCGAGACTCTCTTTTGCATCCGTGGTTCGAACCCCGGGTGATGACGTCTTTTGCCGATCTTTTACAGCAAGTGCCTACACGGGGAGCTGTAAGTATTAGTTAATCCACCTAATATCTCAGTCCATACAGTGGCGCAATGGCTCGGCGAACTGTACGAGCTGATGATCGAGTCTCTCTTTTGCATCCGTGGTTCGAACCCCGGGTGATGACGTCTTTTGCCGATCTTTTACAGCAAGTGCCTACACGGGGAGCTGTAAGTATTAGTTAATCCACCTAATATCTTAGTCCATACAGTGGCGCGATGGCTCGGCGCACTGTACGAGCTGATGATCGAGACTCACTTTTGCATCTGTGGTTCGAACCCCGGGTGATGACGTCTTTTGCCGATCTTTTACAGCAAGTGCCTACACGGGGAGCTGTAAGTATTAGTTAATCCACCTAATATCTCAGTCCATACAGTGGCGCGATGGCTCGGCGCACTGTACGAGCTGATGATCGAGACTCTCTTTTGCATCCGTGGTTCGAACCCCGGGTGATGACGTCTTTTGCCGATCTTTTACAGCAAGTGCTTACACGGGGAGCTGTAAGTATTAGTTAATCCACCTAATATCTCAGTCCATACAGTGGCGCGATGGCTCGGCGCACTGTACGAGCTGATGATCGAGACTCTCTTTTGCATCCGTGGTTCGAACCCCGGGTGATGACGTCCTTTGCCGATCTTTTACAGCAAGTGACTACACGTGGAGCTGTAAGTATTAGTTAATCCACCTACTATCTCAGTCCATACAGTGGCGCGATGGCTCGGCGCACTGTACGAGCTGATGATCGAGACTCTCTTTTGCATCCGTGGTTCGAACCCAGGGTGATGACGTCTTTTGCCGATCTTTTACAGCAAGTGCCTACACGGGGAGCTGTAAGTATTAGTTAATCCACCTAATATCTCAGTCCATACAGTGGCGCGATGGCTCGGCGCACTGTACGAGCTGATGATCGAGACTCTCTTTTGCATCCGTGGTTCGAACCCCGGGTGATGACGTCTTTTGCCGATCTTTTACAGCAAGTGCCTACACGGGGAGCTGTAAGTATTAGTTAATCCACCTAATATCTCAGTCCATACAGTGGCGCGATGGCTCGGCGCACTGTACGAGCTGATGATCGAGACTCTCTTTTGCATCCGTGGTTCGAACCCCGGGTGATGACGTCTTTTGCCGATCTTTTACAGCAAGTGCCTACACGGGGAGCTGTAAGTATTAGTTAATCCACCTAATATCTCAGTCCATACAGTAGCGCGATGGCTCGGCGCACTGTACGAGCTGATGATCGAGACTCTCTTTTGCATCCGTGGTTCGAACCCCGGGTGATGACGTCTTTTGCCGATCTTTTACAGCAAGTGCCTACACGGGGAGCTGTAAGTATTAGTTAATCCACCTAATATCTCAGTCCATACCGTTGCGCGATGGCTCGGCGCACTGTACGAGCTGATGATCGAGACTCTCTTTTGCATCCGTGGTTCGAACCCCGGGTGATGACGTCTTTTGCCGATCTTTTACAGCAAGTGCCTACACGGGGAGCTGTAAGTATTAGTTAATCCACCTAATATCTCAGTCCATACAGTGGCGCGATGGCTCGGCGCACTGTACGAGCTGATGATCGAGACTCTCTTTTGCATCCGTGGTTCGAACCCCGGGTGATGACGTCTTTTGCCGATCTTTTACAGCAAGTGCCTACACGGGGAGCTGTAAGTATTAGTTAATCCACCTAATATCTCAGTCCATACAGTGGCGCGATGGCTCGGCGCACTGTACGAGCTGATGATCGAGACTCTCTTTTGCATCCGTGGTTCGAACCCCGGGTGATGACGTCTTTTGCCGATCTTTTACAGCAAGTGCCTACACGGGGAGCTGTAAGTATTAGTTAATCCACCTAATATCTCAGTCCATACAGTGGCGCGATGGCTCGGCGCACTGTACGAGCTGATGATCGAGACTCTCTTTTGCATCCGTGGTTCGAACCCCGGGTGATGACGTCTTTTGCCGATCTTTTACAGCAAGTGCCTACACGGGGAGCTGTAAGTATTAGTTAATCCACCCAATATCTCAGTCCATACAGTTGCGCGATGGCTCGGCGCACTGTGCGAGCTGATGATCGAGACTCTCTTTTGCATCCGTGGTTCGAACCCCGGGTGATGACGTCTTTTGCCGATCTTTTACAGCAAGTGCCTACACGGGGAGCTGTAAGTTTTAGTTAATCCACCTAATATCTCAGTCCATACAGTGGCGCGATGGCTTGGCGCACTGTGCGAGCTGATGATCGAGACTCTCTTTTGCATCCGTGGTTCGAACCCCTTGTGATGACGTCTTTTGCCGATCTTTTACAGCAAGTGCCTACACGGGGAGCTGTAAGTATTAGTTAATCCACCTATTATCTCAGTCCATACAGTGGCGCGATGGCTTGGCGCACTGTGCGAGCTGATGATCGAGACTCTCTTTTGCATCCGTGGTTCGAACCCCGGGTGATGACGTCTTTTGCCGATCTTTTACAGCAAGTGCCTACACGGGGAGCTGTAAGTAGTAGTTAATCCACCTATTATCTCAGTCCATACAGTGGCGCGATTGCTTGGCGCACTGTGCGAGCTGATGATCGAGACTCACTTTTGCATCCGTGGTTCGAACCCCGGGTGATGACGTCTTTTGCCGATCTTTTACAGCAAGTGCCTACACGGGGAGCTGTAAGTATTAGTTAATCCACCTCATATCTCAGTCCATACAATGGCGCGATGGTTGGCGCACTGTGCGAGCTGATGATCGAGACTCTCTTTTGCATCCGTGGTTCGAACCCCGGGTGATGACGTCTTTTGCCGATTTTTTACAGCAAGTGCCTACACGGGGAGCTGTAAGTATTAGTTAATCCACCTCATATCTCAGTCCATACAGTGGCGCGATGGCTTGGCGCACTGTACGAGCTGATGATCGAGACTCACTTTTGCATCCGTGGTTCGAACCCCGGGGGATGACGTCTTTTGCCGATCTTTTACAGCAAGTGCCTACACGGGGAGCTGTAAGTATTAGTTAATCCACCTAATATCTCAGTCCATACAGTGGCGCGATGGCTTGGCGCACTGTGCGAGCTGATGATCGAGACTCTCTTTTGCATCCGTGGTTCGAACCCCGGGGGATGACGTCTTTTGCCGATCTTTTACAGCAAGTGCCTACACGGGGAGCTGTAAGTATTAGTTAATCCACCTATTATCTCAGTCCATACAGTGGCGCGATGGCTTGGCGCACTGTGCGAGCTGATGATCGAGACTCTCTTTTGCATCCGTGGTTCGAAGCCCGGGTGATGACGTCTTTTGCCGATCTTTTACAGCAAGTGCCTACACGATGAGCTGTAAGTAGTAGTTAATCCACCTATTATCTCAGTCCATACAGTGGCGCGATTGCTTGGCGCACTGTACGAGCTGATGATCGAGACTCACTTTTGCATCCGTGGTTCGAACCCCGGGTGATGACGTCTTTTGCCGATCTTTTACAGCAAGTGCCTATACGGGGAGCTGTAAGTATTAGTTAATCCACCTCATATCTCAGTCCATACAATGGCGCGATGGTTGGCGCACTGTGCGAGCTGATGATCGAGACTCTCTTTTGCATCCGTGGTTCGAACCCCGGGTGATGACGTCTTTTGCCGATTTTTTACAGCAAGTGCCTACACGGGGAGCTGTAAGTATTAGTTAATCCACCTCATATCTCAGTCCATACAGTGGCGCGATGGCTTGGCGCACTGTACGAGCTGATGATCGAGACTCACTTTTGCATCCGTGGTTCGAACCCCGGGGGATGACGTCTTTTGCCGATCTTTTACAGCAAGTGCCTACACGGGGAGCTGTAAGTATTAGTTAATCCACCTCATATCTCAGTCCATACAGTGGCGCGATGGCTTGGCGCACTGTGCGAGCTGATGATCGAGACTCACTTTTGCATCCGTGGTTCGAACCCCGGGTGATGACGTCTTTTGCCGATCTTTTACAACACAGCAAGTGCCTACACGGGGAGCTGTAAGTACTAGTTAATCCACCTCATATCTCAGTCCATACAGTGGCGCGATGGCTTGGCGCACTGTGCGAGCTGATGATCGAGACTCTCTTTTGCATCCGTGGTTCGAACCCCGGGTGATGACGTCTTTTGCCGATCTTTTACAGCACAGCAAGTGCCTACACGGGGAGCTGTAAGTACTAGTTAATCCACCTAATATCTCAGTCCATACAGTGGCGCGATTGCTTGGCGCACTGTACGAGCTGATGATCGAGACTCACTTTTGCATCCGTGGTTCGAACCCCGGGTGATGACGTCTTTTGCCGATCTTTTACAGCAAGTGCCTACACGGGGAGCTGTAACTATTAGTTAATCCACCTCATATCTCAGTCCATACAATGGCGCGATGGTTGGCGCACTGTGCGAGCTGATGATCGAGACTCTCTTTTGCATCCGTGGTTCGAACCCCGGGTGATGACGTCTTTTGCCGATCTTTTACAGCAAGTGCCTACACGGGGAGCTGTAAGTATTAGTTAATCCACCTAATATCTCAGTCCATACAGTGGCGCGATGGCTTGGCGCACTGTGCGAGCTGATGATCGAGACTCACTTTTGCATCCGTGGTTCGAACCCCGGGTGATGACGTCTTTTGCCGATCTTCTACAGCAAGTGCCTACACGGGGAGCTGTAAGTATTAGTTAATCCACCTAATATCTCAGTCCATACAGTGGCGCGATGGCTTGGCGCTCTGTGCGAGCTGATGATCGAGACTCTCTTTTGCATCCGTGGTTCGAACCCCGGGTGATGACGTCTTTTGCCGATCTTTTACAGCACAGCAAGTGCCTACACGGGGAGCTGTAAGTATTAGTTAATCCACCGAATATCTCAGTCCATACAGTGGCGCGATGGCTCGGCGCACTGTGCGAGCTGATGATCGAGACTCTCTTTTGCATCCGTGGTTCGAACCCCGGGTGATGACGTCTTTTGCCGATCTTTTACAGCAAGTGCCTACACGGGAAGCTGTAAGTAGTAGTTAATCAACCTCATATCTCAGTCCATACAATGGCGCGATGGCTTGGCGAACTGTGCGAGCTGATGATCGAGACTCTCTTTTGCATCCGTGGTTCGAACCCCGGGTGATGACGTCTTTTGCCGATTTTTGACAGCAAGTGCCTACACGGGGAGCTGTAAGTATTAGTTAATCCACCTAATATCTCAGTCCATACAGTGGCGCGATGGCTTGGCGCACTGTGCGAGCTGATGATCGAGACTCACTTTTGCCTCCGTGGTTCGAACCCCGGGTGATGACGTCTTTTGCCGATCTTTTACAGCACAGCAAGTGCCTACACGGGGAGCTGTAAGTATTAGTTAATCCACCTAATATCTCAGTCCATACAGTGGCGCGATGGCTTGGCGCACTGTGCGAGCTGATGATCGAGACTCTCTTTTGCATCCGTGGTTCGAACCCCGGGTGATGACGTCTTTTGCCGATCTTTTTCAGCAAGTGCCTACACGGGGAGCTGTAAGTATTAGTTAATCCACCTCATATCTCAGTCCATACAGTGGCGCGATGGCTTGGCGCACTGTGCGAGCTGATGATCGAGACTCACTTTTGCATCCGTGGTTCGAACCCCGGGTGATGACGTCTTTTGCCGATCTTTTACAGCACAGCAAGTGCCTACACGGGGAGCTGTAAGTATTAGTTAATCCACCTAATATCTCAGTCCATACAGTGGCGCGATGGCTTGGCGCACTGTGCGAGCTGATGATCGAGACTCTCTTTTGCATCCGTGGTTCGAACCCCGGGTGATGACGTCTTTTGCCGATCTTTTACAGCAAGTGCCTACACGGGAAGCTGTAAGTATTAGTTAATCCACCTAATATCTTAGTCCATACAGTGGCGCGATGGCTCGGCGCACTGTGCGAGCTGATGATCGAGACTCACTTTTGCATCTGTGGTTCGAACCCCGGGTGATGACGTCTTTTGCCGATCTTTTACAGCAAGTGCCTACACGGGGAGCTGTAAGTATTAGTTAATCCACCTAATATCTCAGTCCATACAGTGGCGCGATGGCTCGGCGCACTGTACGAGCTGATGATCGAGACTCTCTTTTGCATCCGTGGTTCGAACCCCGGGTGATGACGTCTTTTGCCGATCTTTTACAGCAAGTGCCTACACGGGGAGCTGTAAGTATTAGTTAATCCACCTAATATCTCAGTCCATACAGTGGCGCGATGGCTCGGCGCACTGTACGAGCTGATGATCGAGACTCACTTTTGCATCCGTGGTTCGAACCCCGGGTGATGACGTCTTTTGCCGATCTTTTACAGCAAGTGCCTACACGGGGAGCTGTAAGTATTAGTTAATCCACCTAATATCTCAGTCCATACAGTGGCGCGATGGCTCGGCGCACTGTACGAGCTGATGATCGAGACTCTCTTTTGCATCCGTGGTTCGAACCCCGGGTGATGACGTCTTTTACCGAGTGCCTACACGGGGAGCTGTAAGTATTAGTTAATCCACCTAAGATCTCAGTCCATACAGTGGCGCGATGGCTCGGCGCACTGTACGAGCTGATGATCGAGACTCACTTTTGCATCCGTGGTTCGAACCCCGGGTGATGACGTCTTTTGCCGATCTTTTACAGCAAGTGCCTACACGGGGAGCTGTAAGTATTAGTTAATCCACCTAATATCTCAGTCCATACAGTGGCGCGATGGCTCGGCGCACTGTACGAGCTGATGATCGAGACTCTCTTTTGCATCCGTGGTTCGAACCCCGGGTGATGACGTCTTTTGCCGATCTTTTACAGCAAGTGCCTACACGGGGAGCTGTAAGTATTAGTTAATCCACCTAATATCTCAGTCCATACAGTGGCGCGATGGCTCGGCGCACTGTACCAGCTGATGATCGAGACTCTCTCTTGCATCCGTGGTTCGAACCCCGGGTGATGACGTCTTTTGCCGATCTTTTACAGCAAGTGCCTACACGGGGAGTTGTAAGTATTAGTTAATCCACCTAATTTCTCAGTCTATACAGTGGCGCGATGGCTCGGCGCACTGTACGAGCTGATGATCGAGACTCTCTTTTGCATCCGTGGTTCGAACCCCGGGTGATGACGTCTTTTGCCGATCTTTTACAGCAAGTGCCTACACGGGGAGCTGTAAGTATTAGTTAATCCACCTAATATCTCAGTCCATACAGTTGCGCGATGGCTCGGCGCACTGTACGAGCTGATGATCGAGACTCTCTTTTGCATCCGTGGTTCGAACCCCGGGTGATGACGTCTTTTGCCGATCTTTTACAGCAAGTGCCTACACGGGGAGCTGTAAGTATTAGTTAATCCACCTAATATCTCAGTCCATACCGTTGCGCGATGGCTCGGCGCACTGTACGAGCTGATGATCGAGACTCTCTTTTGCATCCGTGGTTCGAACCCCGGGTGATGACGTCTTTTGCCGATCTTTTACAGCAAGTGCCTACACGGGGAGCTGTAAGTATTAGTTAATCCACCTAATATCTCAGTCCATACAGTGGCGCGATGGCTCGGCGCACTGTACGAGCTGATGATCGAGACTCTCTTTTGCATCCGTGGTTCGAACCCCGGGTGATGACGTCTTTTGCCGATCTTTTACAGCAAGTGCCTACACGGGGAGCTGTAAGTATTAGTTAATCCACCTAATATCTCAGTCCATACAGTGGCGCGATGGCTCGGCGCACTGTACGAGCTGATGATCGAGACTCTCTTTTGCATCCGTGGTTCGAACCCCGGGTGATGACGTCTTTTGCCGATCTTTTACAGCAAGTGCCTACACGGGGAGCTGTAAGTATTAGTTAATCCACCTAATATCTCAGTCCATACAGTGGCGCGATGGCTCGGCGCACTGTACGAGCTGATGATCAAGACTCTCTTTTGCATCCGTGGTTCGAACCCCGGGTGATGACGTCTTTTGCCGATCTTTTACAGCAAGTGCCTACACGGGGAGCTGTAAGTATTAGTTAATCCACCTAATATCTCAGTCCATACAGTGGCGCGATGGCTCGGCGCACTGTACGAGCTGATGATCGAGACTCTCTTTTGCATCCGTGGTTCGAACCCCGGGTGATGACGTCTTTTGCCGATCTTTTACAGCAAGTGCCTACACGGGGAGCTGTAAGTATTAGTTAATCCACCTAATATCTCAGTCCATACAGTGGCGCGATGGCTCGGCGCACTGTACGAGCTGATGATCGAGACTCTCTTTTGCATCCGTGGTTCGAACCCCGGGTGATGACGTCTTTTGCCGATCATTTACAGCAAGTGCCTACACGGGGAGCTGTAAGTATTAGTTAATCCAACTAATATCTCAGTCCATACAGTGGCGCGATGGCTCGGCGCACTGTACGAGCTGATGATCGAGACTCTCTTTTGCATCCGTGGTTCGAACCCCGGGTGATGACGTCTTTTGCCGATCTTTTACAGCAAGTGCCTACACGGGGAGCTGTAAGTATTAGTTAATCCACCTAATATCTCAGTCCATACAGTGGCGCAATGGCTCGGCGAACTGTACGAGCTGATGATCGAGTCTCTCTTTTGCATCCGTGGTTCGAACCCCGGGTGATGACGTCTTTTGCCGATCTTTTACAGCAAGTGCCTACACGGGGAGCTGTAAGTATTAGTTAATCCACCTAATATCTTAGTCCATACAGTGGCGCGATGGCCCGGCGCACTGTACGAGCTGATGATCGAGACTCACTTTTGCATCTGTGGTTCGAACCCCGGGTGATGACGTCTTTTGCCGATCTTTTACAGCAAGTGCCTACACGGGGAGCTGTAAGTATTAGTTAATCCACCTAATATCTCAGTCCATACAGTGGCGCGATGGCTCGGCGCACTGTACGAGCTGATGATCGAGACTCTCTTTTGCATCCGTGGTTCGAACCCCGGGTGATGACGTCTTTTGCCGATCTTTTACAGCAAGTGCCTACACGGGGAGCTGTAAGTATTAGTTAATCCACCTAATATCTCAGTCCATACAGTGGCGCGATGGCTCGGCGCACTGTACGAGCTGATGATCGAGACTCACTTTTGCATCCGTGGTTCGAACCCCGGGTGATGACGTCTTTTGCCGATCTTTTACAGCAAGTGCCTACACGGGGAGCTGTAAGTATTAGTTAATCCACCTAATATCTCAGTCCATACAGTGGCGCGATGGCTCGGCGCACTGTCCGAGCTGATGATCGAGACTCTCTTTTGCATCCGTGGTTCGAACCCCGGGTGATGACGTCTTTTGCCGATCTTTTACAGCAAGTGCCTACACGGGGAGCTGTAAGTATTAGTTAATCCACCTAATATCTCAGTCCATACAGTAGCGCGATGGCTCGGCGCACTGTACGAGCTGATGATCGAGACTCTCTTTTGCATCCGTGGTTCGAACCCCGGGTGATGACGTCTTTTGCCGATCTTTTACAGCAAGTGCCTACACGGGGAGCTGTAAGTATTAGTTAATCCACCTAATATCTCAGTCAATACAGTGGCGCGATGGCTCGGCGCACTGTTCCAGCTGATGATCGAGACTCTCTCTTGCATCCGTGGTTCGAACCCCGGGTGATGACGTCTTTTGCCGATCTTTTACAGCACGTGCCTACACGGGGAGTTGTAAGTATTAGTTAATCCACCTAATATCTCAGTCTATACAGTGGCGCGATGGCTCGGCGCACTGTACGAGCTGATGATCGAGACTCTCTTTTGCATCCGTGGTTCGAACCCCGGGTGATGACGTCTTTTGCCGATCTTTTACAGCAAGTGCCTACACGGGGAGCTGTAAGTATTAGTTAATCCACCTAATATCTCAGTCCATACAGTTGCGCGATGGCTCGGCGCACTGTACGAGCTGATGATCGAGACTCTCTTTTGCATCCGTGGTTCGAACCCCGGGTGATGACGTCTTTTGCCGATCTTTTACAGCAAGTGCCTACACGGGGAGCTGTAAGTATTAGTTAATCCACCTAATATCTCAGTCCATACAGTGGCGCGATGGCTCGGCGCACTGTACGAGCTGATGATCGAGACTCTCTTTTGCATCCGTGGTTCGAACCCCGGGTGATGACGTCTTTTGCCGATCTTTTACAGCAAGTGCCTACACGGGGAGCTGTAAGTATTAGTTAATCCACCTAATATCTCAGTCCATACAGTGGCGCGATGGCTCGGCGCACTGTACGAGCTGATGATCGAGACTCTCTTTTGCATCCGTGGTTCGAACCCCGGGTGATGACGTCTTTTGCCGATCTTTTACAGCAAGTGCCTACACGGGGAGCTGTAAGTATTAGTTAATCCACCTAATATCTCAGTCCATACAGTGGCGCGATGGCTCGGCGCACTGTACGAGCTGATGATCGAGACTCTCTTTTGCATCCGTGGTTCGAACCCCGGGTGATGACGTCTTTTGCCGATCTTTTACAGCAAGTGCCTACACGGGGAGCTGTAAGTATTAGTTAATCCACCCAATATCTCAGTCCATACAGTTGCGCGATGGCTCGGCGCACTGTGCGAGCTGATGATCGAGACTCTCTTTTGCATCCGTGGTTCGAACCCCGGGTGATGACGTCTTTTGCCGATCTTTTACAGCAAGTGCCTACACGGGGAGCTGTAAGTTTTAGTTAATCCACCTAATATCTCAGTCCATACAGTGGCGCGATGGCTTGGCGCACTGTGCGAGCTGATGATCGAGACTCTCTTTTGCATCCGTGGTTCGAACCCCGGGGGATGACGTCTTTTGCCGATCTTTTACAGCAAGTGCCTACACGGGGAGCTGTAAGTAGTAGTTAATCCACCTATTATCTCAGTCCATACAGTGGCGCGATTGCTTGGCGCACTGTACGAGCTGATGATCGAGACTCTCTTTTGCATCCGTGGTTCGAACCCCGGGTGATGACGTCTTTTGCCGATCTTTTACAGCAAGTGCCTACACGGGGAGCTGTAAGTAGTAGTTAATCCACCTCATATCTCAGTCCATACAATGGCGCGATGGTTGGCGCACTGTGCGAGCTGATGATCGAGACTCTCTTTTGCATCCGTGGTTCGAACCCCGGGTGATGACGTCTTTTGCCGTTTTTTTACAGCAAGTGCCTACACGGGGAGCTGTAAGTATTAGTTAATCCACCTCATATCTCAGTCCATACAGTGGCGCGATGGCTTGGCGCACTGTACGAGCTGATGATCGAGACTCACTTTTGCATCCGTGGTTCGAACCCCGGGGGATGACGTCTTTTGCCGATCTTTTACAGCAAGTGCCTACACGGGGAGCTGTAAGTATTAGTTAATCCACCTCATATCTCAGTCCATACAGTGGCGCGATGGCTTGGCGCACTGTGCGAGCTGATGATCGAGACTCTCTTTTGCATCCGTGGTTCGAACCCCGGGGGATGACGTCTTTTGCCGATCTTTTACAGCACAGCAAGTGCCTACACGGGGAGCTGTATGTATTAGTTAATCCACCTAATATCTCAGTCCATACAGTGGCGCGATGGCTTGGCGCACTGTGCGAGCTGATGATCGAGACTCACTTTTGCATCCGTGGTTCGAACCCCGGGTGATGACGTCTTTTGCCGATCTTTTACAACACAGCAAGTGCCTACACGGGGAGCTGTAAGTACTAGTTAATCCACCTAATATCTCAGTCCATACAGTGGCGCGATGGCTTGGCGCACTGTGCGAGCTGATGATCGAGACTCTCTTTTGCATCCGTGGTTCGAACCCCGGGTGATGACGTCTTTTGCCGATCTTTTACAGCACAGCAAGTGCCTACACGGGGAGCTGTAAGTACTAGTTAATCCACCTAATATCTCAGTCCATACAGTGGCGCGATTGCTTGGCGCACTGTACGAGCTGATGATCGAGACTCACTTTTGCATCCGTGGTTCGAACCCCGGGTGATGACGTCTTTTGCCGATCTTTTACAGCAAGTGCCTACACGGGGAGCTGTAAGTATTAGTTAATCCACCTCATATCTCAGTCCATACAATGGCGCGATGGTTGGCGCACTGTGCGAGCTGATGATCGAGACTCTCTTTTGCATCCGTGGTTCGAACCCCGGGTGATGACGTCTTTTGCCGATCTTTTACAGCAAGTGCCTACACGGGGAGCTGTAAGTATTAGTTAATCCACCTAATATCTCAGTCCATACAGTGGCGCGATGGCTTGGCGCACTGTGCGAGATGATGATCGAGACTCACTTTTGCATCCGTGGTTCGAACCCCGGGTGATGACGTCTTTTGCCGATCTTTTACAGCAAGTGCCTACACGGGGAGCTGTAAGTATTAGTTAATCCACCTAATATCTCAGTCCATACAGTGGCGCGATGGCTTGGCGCACTGTGCGAGCTGATGATCGAGACTCACTTTTGCATCCGTGGTTCGAACCCCGGGTGATGACGTCTTTTGCCGATCTTTTACAGCAAGTGCCTACACGGGGAGCTGTAAGTATTAGTTAATCCACCTAATATCTCAGTCCATACAGTGGCGCGATGGCTTGGCGCTCTGTGCGAGCTGATGATCGAGACTCTCTTTTGCATCCGTGGTTCGAACCCCGGGTGATGACGTCTTTTGCCGATCTTTTACAGCACAGCAAGTGCCTACACGGGGAGCTGTAAGTATTAGTTAATCCACCTAATATCTCAGTCCATACAGTGGCGCGATGGCTCGGCGCACTGTGCGAGCTGATGATCGAGACTCTCTTTTGCATCCGTGGTTCGAACCCCGGGTGATGACGTCTTTTGCCGATCTTTTACAGCAAGTGCCTACACGGGAAGCTGTAAGTATTAGTTAATCAACCTCATATCTCAGTCCATACAATGGCGCGATGGCTTGGCGCACTGTGCGAGCTGATGATCGAGACTCTCTTTTGCATCCGTGGTTCGAACCCCGGGTGATGACGTCTTTTGCCGATCTTTTACAGCAAGTGCCTACACGGGGAGCTGTAAGTATTAGTTAATCCACCTAATATCTCAGTCCATACAGTGGCGCGATGGCTTGGCGCACTGTGCGAGCTGATGATCGAGACTCACTTTTGCATCCGTGGTTCGAACCCCGGGTGATGACGTCTTTTGCCGATCTTTTACAGCAAGTGCCTACACGGGGAGTTGTAAGTATTAGTTAATCCACCTAATATCTCAGTCCATACAGTTGCGCGATGGCTTGGCGCACTGTACGAGCTGATGATCGAGACTCTCTTTTGCATCCGTGGTTCGAACCCCGGGTGATGACGTCTTTTGCCGATCTTTTACAGCAAGTGCCTACACGGGGAGCTGTAAGTATTAGTTAATCCACCTCATATCTCAGTCCATACAGTGGCGCGATGGCTTGGCGCACTGTACGAGCTGATGATCGAGACTCACTTTTGCATCCGTGGTTCGAACCCCGGGTGATGACGTCTTTTGCCGATCTTTTACAGCAAGTGCCTACACGGGAAGCTGTAAGTATTAGTTAATCCACCTAATATCTCAGTCCATACAGTGGCGCGATGGCTTGGCGCACTGTGCGAGCTGATGATCGAGACTCTCTTTTGCATCCGTGGTTCGAACCCCGGGTGATGACGTCTTTTGCCGATCTTTTACAGCAAGTGCCTACACGGGGAGCTGTAAGTATTAGTTAATCCACCTAATATCTCAGTCCATACAGTGGCGCGATGGCTTGGCGCACTGTGCGAGCTGATGATCGAGACTCTCTTTTGCATCCGTGGTTCGAACCCCGGGTGATGACGTCTTTTGCCGATCTTTTACAGCAAGTGCCTACACGGGGAGCTGTAAGTATTAGTTAATCCACCTCATATCTCAGTCCATACAGTGGCGCGATGGCTTGGCGCACTGTGCGAGCTGATGATCGAGACTCTCTTTTGCATCCGTGGTTCGAACCCCGGGTGATGACGTCTTTTGCCGATCTTTTACAGCAAGTGCCTACACGGGGAGCTGTAAGTATTAGTTAATCCACCTCATATATCAGTCCATACAGTGGCGCGATGGCTTGGCGCACTGTGCGAGCTGATGATCGAGACTCTCTTTTGCATCCGTGGTTCGAACCCCGGGTGATGACGTCTTTTGCCGATCTTTTACAGCAAGTGCCTACACGGGGAGCTGTAAGTATTAGTTAATCCACCTATTATCTCAGTCCATACAGTGGCGCGATGGCTTGGCGCACTGTGCGAGCTGATGATCGAGACTCACTTTTGCATCCGTGGTTCGAACCCCGGGTGATGACGTCTTTTGCCGATCTTTTACAGCAAGTGCCTACACGGGGAGCTGTAAGTATTAGTTAATCCACCTGATATCTCAGTCCATACAGTGGCGCGATGGCTTGGCGCACTGTACGAGCTGATGATCGAGACTCTCTTTTGCATCCGTGGTTCGAACCCCGGGTGATGACGTCTTTTGCCGATCTTTTACAGCAAGTGCCTACACGGGGAGCTGTAAGTATTAGTTAATCCACCTAATATCTCAGTCCATACAGTGGCGCGATGGCTTGGCGCACTGTGCGAGCTGATGATCGAGACTCTCTTTTGCATCCGTGGTTCGAACCCCGGGTGATGACGTCTTTTGCCGATCCTTACAGCAAGTGCCTACACGGGGAGCTGTAAGTATTAGTTAATCCACTTAATTTCTCAGTCCATACAATGGCGCGATGTCTTGGCGCACTGTGCGAGCTGATGATCGAGACTCTCTTTTGCATCCGTGGTTCGAACCCCGGGTGATGACGTCTTTTGCCGATCCTTACAGCAAGTGCCTACACGGGGAGCTGTAAGTATTAGTTAATCCACCTAATATCTCAGTCCATACAGTGGCGCAATGGCTCGGCGAACTGTACGAGCTGATGATCGAGTCTCTCTTTTGCATCCGTGGTTCGAACCCCGGGTGATGACGTCTTTTGCCGATCTTTTACAGCAAGTGCCTACACGGGGAGCTGTAAGTATTAGTTAATCCACCTAATATCTTAGTCCATACAGTGGCGCGATGGCTCGGCGCACTGTACGAGCTGATGATCGAGACTCACTTTTGCATCTGTGGTTCGAACCCCGGGTGATGACGTCTTTTGCCGATCTTTTACAGCAAGTGCCTACACGGGGAGCTGTAAGTATTAGTTAATCCACCTAATATCTCAGTCCATACAGTGGCGCGATGGCTCGGCGCACTGTACGAGCTGATGATCGAGACTCTCTTTTGCATCCGTGGTTCGAACCCCGGGTGATGACGTCTTTTGCCGATCTTTTACAGCAAGTGCCTACACGGGGAGCTGTAAGTATTAGTTAATCCACCTAATATCTCAGTCCATACAGTGGCGCGATGGCTCGGCGCACTGTACGAGCTGATGATCGAGACTCACTTTTGCATCCGTGGTTCGAACCCCGGGTGATGACGTCTTTTGCCGATCTTTTACAGCAAGTGCCTACACGGGGAGCTGTAAGTATTAGTTAATCCACCTAATATCTCAGTCCATACAGTGGCGCGATGGCTCGGCGCACTGTACGAGCTGATGATCGAGACTCTCTTTTGCATCCGTGGTTCGAACCCCGGGTGATGACGTCTTTTGCCGATCTTTTACAGCAAGTGCCTACACGGGGAGCTGTAAGTATTAGTTAATCCACCTCATATCTCAGTCCATACAGTAGCGCGATGGCTTGGCGCACTGTGCGAGCTGATGATCGAGACTCTCTTTTGCATCCGTGGTTCGAACCCCGGGTGATGACGTCTTTTGCCGATCTTTTACAGCAAGTGCCTACACGGGGAGCTGTAAGTATTAGTTAATCCACCTCATATATCAGTCCATACAGTTGCGCGATGGCTTGGCGCACTGTGCGAGCTGATGATCGAGACTCTCTTTTGCATCCGTGGTTCGAACCCCGGGTGATGACGTCTTTTGCCGATCTTTTACAGCAAGTGCCTACACGGGGAGCTGTAAGTATTAGTTAATCCACCTATTATCTCAGTCCATACAGTGGCGCGATGGCTTGGCGCACTGTGCGAGCTGATGATCGAGACTCACTTTTGCATCCGTGGTTCGAACCCCGGGTGATGACGTCTTTTGCCGATCTTTTACAGCAAGTGCCTACACGGGGAGCTGTAAGTATTAGTTAATCCACCTGATATCTCAGTCCATACAGTGGCGCGATGGCTTGGCGCACTGTACGAGCTGATGATCGAGACTCTCTTTTGCATCCGTGGTTCGAACCCCGGGTGATGACGTCTTTTGCCGATCTTTTACAGCAAGTGCCTACACGGGGAGCTGTAAGTATTAGTTAATCCACCTAATATCTCAGTCCATACAGTGGCGCGATGGCTTGGCGCACTGTGCGAGCTGATGATCGAGACTCTCTTTTGCATCCGTGGTTCGAACCCCGGGTGATGACGTCTTTTGCCGATCCTTACAGCAAGTGCCTACACGGGGAGCTGTAAGTATTAGTTAATCCACTTAATTTCTCAGTCCATACAATGGCGCGATGTCTTGGCGCACTGTGCGAGCTGATGATCGAGACTCTCTTTTGCATCCGTGGTTCGAACCCCGGGTGATGACGTCTTTTGCCGATCTTTTACAGCAAGTGCCTACACGGGGAGCTGTAAGTATTAGTTAATCCACCTAATATCTCAGTCCATACAGTGGCGCAATGGCTCGGCGAACTGTACGAGCTGATGATCGAGTCTCTCTTTTGCATCCGTGGTTCGAACCCCGGGTGATGACGTCTTTTGCCGATCTTTTACAGCAAGTGCCTACACGGGGAGCTGTAAGTATTAGTTAATCCACCTAATATCTTAGTCCATACAGTGGCGCGATGGCTCGGCGCACTGTACGAGCTGATGATCGAGACTCACTTTTGCATCTGTGGTTCGAACCCCGGGTGATGACGTCTTTTGCCGATCTTTTACAGCAAGTGCCTACACGGGGAGCTGTAAGTATTAGTTAATCCACCTAATATCTCAGTCCATACAGTGGCGCGATGGCTCGGCGCACTGTACGAGCTGATGATCGAGACTCTCTTTTGCATCCGTGGTTCGAACCCCGGGTGATGACGTCTTTTGCCGATCTTTTACAGCAAGTGCCTACACGGGGAGCTGTAAGTATTAGTTAATCCACCTAATATCTCAGTCCATACAGTGGCGCGATGGCTCGGCGCACTGTACGAGCTGATGATCGAGACTCACTTTTGCATCCGTGGTTCGAACCCCGGGTGATGACGTCTTTTGCCGATCTTTTACAGCAAGTGCCTACACGGGGAGCTGTAAGTATTAGTTAATCCACCTAATATCTCAGTCCATACAGTGGCGCGATGGCTCGGCGCACTGTACGAGCTGATGATCGAGACTCTCTTTTGCATCCGTGGTTCGAACCCCGGGTGATGACGTCTTTTGCCGATCTTTTACAGCAAGTGCCTACACGGGGAGCTGTAAGTATTAGTTAATCCACCTAATATCTCAGTCCATACAGTAGCGCGATGGCTCGGCGCACTGTACGAGCTGATGATCGAGACTCTCTTTTGCATCCGTGGTTCGAACCCCGGGTGATGACGTCTTTTGCCGATCTTTTACAGCAAGTGCCTACACGGGGAGCTGTAAGTATTAGTTAATCCACCTAATATCTCAGTCCATACAGTGGCGTGATGGCTCGGCGCACTGTACGAGCTGATGATCGAGACTCTCTTTTGCATCCGTGGTTCGAACCCCGGGTGATGACGTCTTTTGCCGATCTTTTACAGCAAGTGCCTACACGGGGAGCTGTAAGTATTAGTTAATCCACCTAATATCTCAGTCTATACAGTGGCGCGATGGCTCGGCGCACTGTACGAGCTGATGATCGAGACTCTCTTTTGCATCCGTGGTTCGAACCCCGGGTGATGACGTCTTTTGCCGATCTTTTACAGCAAGTGCCTACACGGGGAGCTGTAAGTATTAGTTAATCCACCTAATATCTCAGTCCATACAGTTGCGCGATGGCTCGGCGCACTGTACGAGCTGATGATCGAGACTCTCTTTTGCATCCGTGGTTCGAACCCCGGGTGATGACGTCTTTTGCCGATCTTTTACAGCAAGTGCCTACACGGGGAGCTGTAAGTATTAGTTAATCCACCTAATATCTCAGTCCATACCGTTGCGCGATGGCTCGGCGCACTGTACGAGCTGATGATCGAGACTCTCTTTTGCATCCGTGGTTCGAACCCCGGGTGATGACGTCTTTTGCCGATTTTTTACAGCAAGTGCCTACACGGGGAGCTGTAAGTATTAGTTAATCCACCTCATATCTCAGTCCATACAGTGGCGCGATGGCTTGGCGCACTGTGCGAGCTGATGATCGAGACTCACTTTTGCATCCGTGGTTTGAACCCCGGGGGATGACGTCTTTTGCCGATCTTTTACAGCAAGTGCCTACACGGGGAGCTGTAAGTATTAGTTAATCCACCTAATATCTCAGTCCATACAGTGGCGCGATGGCTTGGCGCACTGTGCGAGCTGATGATCGAGACTCTCTTTTGCATCCGTGGTTCGAACCCCGGGGGATGACGTCTTTTGCCGATCTTTTACAGCAAGTGCCTACACGGGGAGCTGTAAGTATTAGTTAATCCACCTATTATCTCAGTCCATACAGTGGCGCGATGGCTTGGCGCACTGTGCGAGCTGATGATCGAGACTCTCTTTTGCATCCGTGGTTCGAACCCCGGGTGATGACGTCTTTTGCCGATCTTTTACAGCAAGTGCCTACACGGGGAGCTGTAAGTAGTAGTTAATCCACCTATTATCTCAGTCCATACAGTGGCGCGATTGCTTGGCGCACTGTACGAGCTGATGATCGAGACTCACTTTTGCATCCGTGGTTCGAACCCCGGGTGATGACGTCTTTTGCCGATCTTTTACAGCAAGTGCCTACACGGGGAGCTGTAAGTATTAGTTAATCCACCTCATATCTCAGTCCATACAATGGCGCGATGGTTGGCGCACTGTGCGAGCTGATGATCGAGACTCTCTTTTGCATCCGTGGTTCGAACCCCGGGTGATGACGTCTTTTGCCGATTTTTTACAGCAAGTGCCTACACGGGGAGCTGTAAGTATTAGTTAATCCACCTCATATCTCAGTCCATACAGTGGCGCGATGGCTCGGCGCACTGTACGAGCTGATGATCGAGACTCACTTTTGCATCCGTGGTTCGAACCCCGGGGGATGACGTCTTTTGCCGATCTTTTACAGCAAGTGCCTACACGGGGAGCTGTAAGTATTAGTTAATCCACCTAATATCTCAGTCCATACAGTGGCGCGATGGCTCGGCGCACTTTGCGAGCTGATGATCGAGACTCTCTTTTGCATCCGTGGTTCGAACCCCGGGGGATGACGTCTTTTGCCGATCTTTTACAGCACAGCAAGTGCCTACACGGGGAGCTGTAAGTATTAGTTAATCCACCTAATATCTCAGTCCATACAGTGGCGCGATGGCTTGGCGCACTGTGCGAGCTGATGATCGAGACTCACTTTTGCATCCGTGGTTCGAACCCCGGGTGATGACGTCTTTTGCCGATCTTTTACAACACAGCAAGTGCCTACACGGGGAGCTGTAAGTACTAGTTAATCCACCTCATATCTCAGTCCATACAGTGGCGCGATGGCTTGGCGCACTGTGCGAGCTGATGATCGAGACTCTCTTTTGCATCCGTGGTTCGAACCCCGGGTGATGACGTCTTTTGCCGATCTTTTACAGCACAGCAAGTGCCTACACGGGGAGCTGTAAGTACTAGTTAATCCACCTAATATCTCAGTCCATACAGTGGCGCGATTGCTTGGCGCACTGTACGAGCTGATGATCGAGACTCACTTTTGCATCCGTGGTTCGAACCCCGGGTGATGACGTCTTTTGCCGATCTTTTACAGCAAGTGCCTACACGGGGAGCTGTAAGTATTAGTTAATCCACCTCATATCTCAGTCCATACAATGGCGCGATGGTTGGCGCACTGTGCGAGCTGATGATCGAGACTCTCTTTTGCATCCGTGGTTCGAACCCCGGGTGATAACGTCTTTTGCCGATCTTTTACAGCAAGTGCCTACACGTGGAGCTGTAAGTATTAGTTAATCCACCTATTTTCTCAGTCCATACAGTGGCGCGATGGCTTGGCGCACTGTGCGAGCTGATGATCGAGACTCTCTTTTGCATCCGTGGTTCGAACCCCGGGTGATGACGTCTTTTGCAGATCTTTTACAGCAAGTGCCTACACGGGGAGCTTTAAGTATTAGTTAATCCACCTAATATCTCAGTCCATACAGTGGCGCGATGGCTTGGCGCACTGTGCGAGCTGATGATCGAGACTCTCTTTTGCATCCGTGGTTCGAACCCCGGGTGATGACGTCTTTTGCAGATCTTTTACAGCAAGTGCCTACACGGGGAGCTGCAAGTATTAGTTAATCCACCTAATATCTCAGTCCATACAGTGGCGCGATGGCTTGGCGCACTGTGCGAGCTGATGATCGAGACTCTCTTTTGCATCCGTGGTTCGAACCCCGGGTGATGACGTCTTTTGCAGATCTTTTACAGCAAGTGCCTACACGGGGAGCTGTAAGTATTAGTTAATCCACCTAATATCTCAGTCCATACAGTGGCGCGATGGCTTGGCGCACTGTGCGAGCTGATGATCGAGACACTCTTTTGCATCCGTGGTTCGAACCCCGGGTGATGACGTCTTTTGCCGATCTTTTACAGCAAGTGCCTACACGGGGAGCTGTAAGTATTAGTTAATCCACCTCATATCTAAGTCCATACAATGGCGCGATGGCTTGGCGCACTGTGCGAGCTGATGATCGAGACTCTCTTTTGCATCCGTGGTTCGAACCCCGGGTGATGACGTCTTTTACAGCAAGTGCCTACACGGGGAGCTGTAAGTATTAGTTAATCCACCTAATATCTCAGTCCATACAGTGGCGCGATGGCTTGGCGCACTGTGCGAGCTGATGATCGAGACTCTCTTTTGCATCCGTGGTTCGAACCCCGGGTGATGACGTCTTTTGCAGATCTTTTACAGCAAGTGCCTACACGGGGAGCTGTAAGTATTAGTTAATCCACCTAATATCTCAGTCCATACAGTGGCGCGATGGCTCGGCGCACTGTACGAGCTGATGATCGAGACTCTCTTTTGCATCCGTGGTTCGAACCCCGGGTGATGACGTCTTTGCCGATCTTTTACAGCAAGTGCCTACACGGGGAGCTGTAAGTATTAGTTAATCCACCTAATATCTCAGTCCATACAGTGGCGCGATGGCTCGGCGCACTGTACGAGCTGATGATCGAGACTCTCTTTTGCATCCGTGGTTCGAACCCCGGGTGATGACGTCTTTTGCCGATCTTTTACAGCACGTGCCTACACGGGGAGCTGTAAGTATTAGTTAATCCACCTAATATCTCAGTCCATACAGTGGCGCGATGGCTCGGCGCACTGTACGAGCTGATGATCGAGACTCTCTTTTGCATCCGTGGTTCGAACCCCGGTTGATGACGTCTTTTGCCGATCTTTTACAGCAAGTGCCTACACGGGGAGCTGTAAGTATTAGTTAATCCACCTGATATCTCAGTCCATACAGTGGCGCGATGGCTCGGCGCACTGTACGAGCTGATGATCGAGACTCTCTTTTGCATCCGTGGTTCGAACCCCGGGTGATGACGTCTTTTGCCGATCTTTTACAGCAAGTGCCTACACGGGGAGCTGTAAGTATGTATGTATGTATGTATATGTGATCTTCCCGCAAGCAGGAACTCGCGAAAGAAGCCATGGAGGCTTTTAGACTCGCAAGCTGACCGAAGCCAATCTCTCGGCACACATCCATTTAACGTCCATGTCGGGAAGTTGTTATTGAACAACACCCTTGCCAGACGACACACATTGCTGTCGGCGGGGAATCGAACCGGGGATCTCATGACTGGGAGACGCCGGCGTTAACCACTAGGCTATACACTCCGCCACTAGGCTACACACTCCGCCACTCCGCCATTTTAGTTATTAGTATTAGTTAATCCACCTAATATCTCAGTCCATGCAGTGGCGCGAAGGCTCGGCGCACTGTACGAGCTGATGATCGAGACTCTCTTTTGCATCCGTGGTTCGAACCCCGGGTGATGACGTCTTTTGCCGATCTTTTACAGCAAGTGCCTACACGGGGAGCTGTAAGTATTAGTTAATCCACATAATATCTCAGTCCATACAGTGGCGCGATGGCTCGGCGCACTGTACGAGCTGATGATCGAGACTCTCTTTTGCATCCGTGGTTCGAACCCCGGTTGATGACGTCTTTTGCCGATCTTTTACAGCAAGTGCCTACACGGGGAGCTGTAACTATTAGTTAATCCACCTAATATCTCAGTCCATACAGTGGCGCGATGGCTCGGCGCACTGTACGAGCTGATGATCGAGACTCTCTTTTGCATCCGTGGTTCGAACCCCGGGTGATGACATCTTTTGCCGATCTTTTACAGCAAGTGACTACACGGGGAGCTGTAAGTATTAGTTAATCCACCTAATATCTCAGTCCATACAGTGGCGCGATGGCTCGGCGCACTGTACGAGCTGATGATCGAGACTCTCTTTTGCATCCGTGGTTCGAACCCCGGGTGATGACGTCTTTTGCCGATCTTTTACAGCAAGTGCCTACACGGAGAGCTGTAAGTATTAGTTAATCCACCTAATATCTCAGTCCATACAGTGGCGCGATTGCTCGGCGCACTGTACGAGCTGATGATCGAGACTCTCTTTTGCATCCGTGGTTCGAACCCCGGGTGATGACGTCTTTTGCCGATCTTTTACAGCAAGTGCCTACACGGGGAGCTGTAAGTATTAGTTAATCCACATAATATCTCAGTCCATACAGTGGCGCGATGGCTCGGCGCACTGTACGAGCTGATGATCGAGACTCTCTTTTGCATCCGTGGTTCGAACCCCGGGTGATGACGTCTTTTGCCGATCTTTTACAGCAAGTGCCTACACGGGGAGCTGTAAGTATTAGTTAATCCACCTAATATCTCAGTCCATAAAGTGGCGCGATGGCTCGGCGCACTGTACGAGCTGATGATCGAGACTCTCTTTTGCATCCGTGGTTCGAACCCCGGGTGATGACGTCTTTTGCCGATCTTTTACAGCAAGTGCCTACACGGGGAGCTGTAAGCTCATTGCAACTCATTGTAAGCTTATTGCAACTTCTATCATACGAAATTAGGTACACGCAGCTTTCGCAACCGTGCAACTAAGTTATGGAACTCATTAAGCAATACCGTTAAATCTAAGGCTACAAAGAATTCATTTAAGAAATGTTTAAAAAAAGAATTGATATCATCATATTAAATTATGTAAATGAGTTATTTACTTCAGCAGTTTCTGTACATTATGTAACAAACATTCTATTTGTATTTATTAATTAATTTTTTTTTCTTTAGGGAGTCTTCCACTTTGTTAAGCTTTTAAGCTTTATGGAAGACTTCCCTCCGCTTTGTACTTCTGTGGAAAAACAAATAAATAAATAAATAAATAAATTTTCAATACATTCAGATCCTTGCATTGAAGGTTGGTGTGATCACGTGGTGCAGCATGTGATATGTGGCGGACAGCTTTCTTTTGTAATATAATAAGTGGCTTAAGATTAGTATCACGTGTACCAGACCAAATTATCGAGCAATAAGAAAAATGTGGGACCACTAAAGTTTGATAAAGGGTCTTTAATATGTGTTGTGGCAGGTAGTGTTTCAATTTCGATAATATTCCTATATTCTTTGCAACTTTCCTGCATACTATGGAAATATGATCACCCCATGAAAGTTTATGATCAATATGTACACCTAAGAATTTATTAGAAAATACTTCTTTGAGAATTTATTTGATTTGATTGATTGATTGATTTGTTTTTCACGTGTAAATTTACAGTGTGAAGGAAGTCTTCCAAAAAGCGTACAACAGCTTAACAAAGTAGAAGACTCCCTGTATTAAGGAAAGAAGAAAAGTATTTACATAACAATACAAAATAGAATAATTCGACAATCAATGAATACTATATATGGTGATACTATGATTTGTTATCGTGCAAATGAATGGGTGACTTATTAATATCTGGATATAGCGTCTTTGGTCAGATGCTTTTTGAATATTTTACTGGATACTTTGGTTTTGAAGCTCTCTGTTATGGAATTCCATGTCTTTATTGCACGATTTCTAAGACGAAGCCTCCCAATTGATGTTTTATAAGAAAAGTAATGTGCATTATCAGCATTCCGTGTGTTGTGGTGATGTATCACACTGTTACTAGTTAAAAAATCATGAAATGTGTTTGGCAATAAACCATTCCATGCCTTATATGCAAACGTGGCAAGATTTACACGAAAAATGTCGGTTTACGTGTGAATTATATCAGAAAGCTACTTTTATGGGGTACATGCCCTCGCTTGGTAGCATTTTTGTTCCTTCAAGCCCAAGCAGGCACGAGTGAGCATTATTACGTGTAGATTGCGTCCATAAAGGACGAATTAGACACTAATTTCGGGGATAATTTGTACATATGTATGATGATTTGTTAATAAATACACTAGGCAAACCATTTTCACGGTCAATAAATAGCTATTACCGATCTGCTATAGGCAATTGCAGTGATTACGTCATCTATCCCTCGTGTCGAAGCTATACAATCGCCATAGCGGAATTGTTTACGTGTGAATGATAAAAAAAGCTACTTTTAAGGGGTACATACCCTCGCTTGGTCGCATTTTTGTTCCTTCAAGCCCAAGCAGGCACGAGTGAGCATTATTACGTGTAGATTGCGTCCGCTGCACAACTGTATCTGTTAAAAAGTGTTGCTCGTTGCTTATATTAAAAGTTCATTTTGGAAGGAAAGAGGTATAAGGCTATAGAAGAAAAAACTGCCCTCCACTGGGGTTTGAACCCTAGACATGGAGTTTGTCTTTCCCTTCAGGTACAGAGCACTAACCGCTGCACCACTGTGATTGTTGAAAAGTGATGCTCGTGTCTAATATTTAAGGTTCATAATTTTCAAGGTTCAAAGGGCTATAAAAACAGAAAAGGAACCTGCCTCTATACTGGGGTTTGAACCCTAGACATGGAGTGTGTCTTGTTCTTCAGGTACAGAGCACTAACCGCTGCACCACTATATCTGTTGAGAAATAATTAATGTAATAATTAATGTTTGATATCGGTGACATAACATCTATCTTCGCCAAAATTTCGATTAAAAGAAGTAAGTCTATTTATAATCGCGTTAAATTCCATTATAGTGTGTACAAACTGCTGTTACGTACTAATAAAATGTTTAAAATTAATTTTCTTTAGTTATAGAAATAGTTAAGTAGTGCGATAGACATTGCTCTATTTCGTGGAATCGAACACAATCATCAACTTTCTTATTTTGTATCCAACTTGTGAGGAAGATGTATCAGGGTGTATCCAGGATTTTCTAACCCGGGGGCGCGAATTACTATCTAAGCGGAGCGCCACCATCGGTTGGCGCGCAGCGTCCAAGAACATTTCTGGTTTTGATACCCCCCAAATCACCGGAAATGACACTTCTCGGTTTTGAAAATGACCAGCCAGATGTACACTTTTGCCAGAGAACCTAGTATTTCCCAATAGTTTTTTTTCCCCATCTATAACTTTTTTGAAGATTGTCACCAGTCACACATCATGTTCGACCTCATCGCATCTCCTGTGGATCATTGCTTTTTGTAGGTGATTCTACGTCGCGGCCCGCAATACCCGACAGCCCCACTTTTGAAG
Organism: Apostichopus japonicus; assembly: GCF_037975245.1. Classification (NCBI taxonomy): domain Eukaryota; kingdom Metazoa; phylum Echinodermata; class Holothuroidea; order Aspidochirotida; family Stichopodidae; genus Apostichopus; species Apostichopus japonicus. The sequence goes on from NC_092574.1 coordinate 20,007,091, forward strand.
GTTTTAAGCCCATTTTTCGTTCAGAATTTCAAAATTCACATTTCTCGTGATTAAACTCACTTCAAAACATACCCATAATGTTGCAAAAAATTTCATCTATGGACAACCAATATAGAAAAGCCTCCTTGAACCCCTAACAGACTGGTCAAAATTGCACGAGTGGAGGGAAGTATGATGAAGAATGTTGGTGAGGAAATTTTCGAGAATTCAGACACAGTTAATTTGTTGGTGTACAAATATTGAAACCTCCTATAACGGCTATTATAAAACTTCGTTGAAGGAAATGAAAAAAAAAACACCAGATATTTCCGAAACCGAACACTACAAACATAGGTCAAGGAGGCGGGGGGGGGGGGCTAACGAAATATTCAATTCTTTCTGAAAATTCGGGCAATATGCTGAAAATTTTTCGGGCACCTATACTGAAAGAAAAATGCATTGCAATGATGTAGCTAAAGGAAATGAATAGTTTAAAAATTATCTCCTTGGTAATTAAAATAAAGTTCTAAGCTTGGCCGACTAATTCGCCATTACTAATGTAAAAGAGGGTTTTGACATAATTGGACCTCCATGCTTTTTTCCATCTATATGAGAACTCTTTGTTTATATGAGCATCCCGCAGTATACTGCGCAACTTTCAGTGACCGTACGGTACATGATGGCATGCGATGTATGCTTGCTTATATGATATTGACATTAACATGTTGAACGCGCGCGGAGCGCGCGAAAATGTTGGTTATATTTTTCGGGCAAGTCGTTACAGCTCCCCAAATCAAATTGAGCTCCTTCGCCTTTGACTACACACATATAGACAGCTTTGAGGCTGTTCATCCTGGAACGCCATTTTCATTCTCACTGATATGATGTGATATCTGCTGTTTGCTTTACAAATTCGAACAGGCGCGTAGCGAATAATTTGCCAAGGGAGGGGCGAAGCCTGTAGGCAAACTATCTAAGCGTAGCGCCACCACAAGTTGGCGCGAAGCGTACAAGAACATTTTGGCCGAAAATGCCTCCCAGATCGCTGGAAATGACACTTCCCATGCCTTGTAAGTTGCATCTAAGCATTTTCTATTTCGAATTTAATAGCGATATCATAAACAAAATATGCTCGGGGGGGGGGGGCGGCGGTCGCCCCATTCCCGAAATGCGTCATGTTCCCCGACGACTCGGTCGAGCTCGAGACCAGCCACAGTTGGTTTCATAGCACAATTATTGTTTAAGGCGTCCATACACACACACGCGTTATGATAGACCATATACATGAGAGAGGAAAAATGGAAACGTCAAAAATGGAGTTGTCGGTGTAAGGGGTAGGGTGAGGCGCACGCCCCTTCCGAAATCCTCGATCCGTCACTGGCTACCCGGCCATGTACATATAATAGGGTTCAGCGCTGTAATGATGTCACTGTTCCTCTTTCTCTTCCCGGTGTCTTGGCGTTTATCTTCTACTCCCTCCTTTTCTCCTTTTTCTCTCCTTCTTCTTTTCCTTTTCCCTCCCTTCCTCTCCTCCTCCTCTTTTTCCCCTCTTTTTTCCTTTTTTCCCCTCTTTTTTCTCTCCTCTTTTTCTTACCCGGGGGGGGGGGGCGCGCCCCAACGCCCCCTGGATACGCGCCTGTGTATGTATGTATATTAGATCCTCCTGCAAGCAGGAAGCCTCATTGACTTATCAAAGCCGCAAGCTGACCGAAGTCAGTCTCTTACATTCATATTTAACGTCCATGATTATGAATTGTTAATTGTCAACAACTCTGTAACTGGACGACATACATTAATCTGGGAGTGACTCGAACCGGGGACCTTATGATTGGAAGGCACCGGCGTTAACCGGCGTTAAGATAAAGTTGTGTCACCGATATCAAACATTAATAGAGCAAAGGACACATTGCTCTATTTCGTGATGTGTAAACATTTCGTCACGGACTGAGTTGAAACAGCAGTTTGTACACGATGTTCTAGGACTTAACACAATAATAACTATAATTAATTTTTTCAATCGAAATTTTGGCGAATATAGAAGTTATTTCACCAATATTAAAAATTAATAGAGTGATAAAAGAGACATTGCTCTATTTCGTGATGTGCATAGCATTACCTAACTATTACTGTAATCACCGATAATTAATAAAAAAACATATTAATGGAATTTAACGCAATTAAAAATAGACTTATTTTTCAATCGAAATTTTGACGAAGATAGAAGTTATGTCAACGATATTTAACATAGGCAGAGTGCACGTGATAGAGGACACATTGCTCTATTCCGCGTGATGTGTGTCGCACTACCTAACTATTTCTTTAACTAATTAAGATTAAACATTTGGCTATAGTGACTGAGTTGAAACAGAAGTTTTTACACATGCTGTAGAATTTACCGCAATCGTAAATTATATTAATTTTTTCAATCGAAATTTGGCGAAGATATATAGAAGTTATGTCACCAATAACAAACAAAAATAGGGTAATAGAAGAGACATTGCTCTATTTCGTGATGTGTGTCGCACTACCTAACTATTTCTATAACTAAAGATAACTCATTTTTAACATTTAACCAGTGACTGAGTTGAAACAGAAGTGTTTACACGATGCTGTAGAATTTACTGCAATCATAAATTATATATATATTTTTTAATCGAAACTATTTTGATAAGTAAAGATAATTAATTTTCAACATTTCGCTAGTAACTGAGTTCTAATGGCCGTCTGTACACGCTGTAATGGACTTTATCGCAATCATAAATTGAATTAATTTTGTCAACTCTTTCTATAACTAAAGATAATTAATTTTAAACATTTCGTTAGTGATTGAGTTGTAACGGTAGTTTGTACACGCTGTAGTGGAATTTATTATAATATTTAATATATATTGTTTGGTAATTTTGCTGAAGATACAAGTAACGTCACCGATATCAAACATTATGAGAGTGATAGAAGGAACTTTACTCTATCATGTGATCTTGATCGCCCTTCTTAGCTAGTCCTATATTACAGATTATTAATTATAAACATTTTATTAGTGGTATAAATTGTACCTTAAATTTGATTTACAAAGCAATTATTGAGTACCACTTCACCTTCACCGTTGCTTGGTGTCCGCTAGAAATTAGATGGCGCTCTTCGCTTTTCTTTTTATTGTCTGCTCTTATTGTGCTCTTTAATGTCCGCTACCTTCAAGCAGGTTGAAAGACGCGATGTGGATCTGTCGCGGGGAGGGCTTGGACGAAAGCAGGCATACATTGTTGGCGATGAGGGTAAAAATCAGTTTAATTAGTCAAGTTTTATTTGATGTCAAACTGTTTATCATAATAACGCCTTCCATGGATTGGTGAGGTTTGCCCCCCCCCCCCCCCCTTGAAGAAGGCTTCTAGTTATATAAGTGCTCCACTATTTTATTTCGATCATTTTCTCAAAAAGTTGACCTTTGGTTGGTAATCACGGTATTATAGACACATAAGTTGTCGAGATTTTGATATTTATATCGAAATGTAGACTTTGCCTACTTAACTTCGGCGTTTCTATCACCAATTTGTACGTCACTGATGCCAATAGTTTGACTCTTGTACCGTTCAAATTGTTCAATTCCCCTGAACATTTTACTTTTTTCTTCGAAACGTCGACCGTACGTGTTCTTATAAATTGGTCTTGGTAAATCAAAAGTTCGACTTTATATCTAGACTAAAGAAAATGCTGCTTCTCGTTGTCAATAACTCAATGGCTGGTTTGCCATATGAGTTGAAACCTCATCGATCGAGTGTAGTCGTCATAACTGATAGGCCTAATTGATAAAATGTTACTTCCTGGATCATTTGGACCAATTCAGCTATATATCATTGTCGAGTTATTTACAAGTTTATCTAAGTTGTACTAGTTTCGTCACCTCCGGGAATAAAGTGTCAAAGTTCCGTGCCCAAACTTAAAGAAAATTAGACTCCTGTATTAACATTTATTGCCTTTTCCATGTTTCTTGAAACGAAACTTGGTTGTCAAGCTAACGTAAACGAAACTCTTATCGAATATTAATGATAAGAAAAAGGGGGAAAAAACTAGTGTAAAAGTAAAGTTGAAGCTTTAAATAGTTTGACTTGTTAACCTTGATTTCAACATCCAATGAATCATTCTGAAATTTGAATTTTAAAGCACAAAAGAATATGGAACATACAAGAAAATTGACCACACGCGGTGCGCAGGGCAACGTACCACCTTCTTGATTCAACCACCCGTCGTGTAACAGGTTAACAGATGTTTCAAATCATTTATACAAATTTCGCCTTCCAAAGTAACTAAATGTGAAAATGGCGACGACCACTGATGACAAACGCGAAGACGTGAATACACAGCAAAAGGATAATTCACCATCTTCTGCTGGTTCCAAGTCAGGGAAAAAATCGGAAATGCCTCCCAAGAAACAAATAAATCAAGTTTACGGGAGAACTTTTTTACGAGAGTTATTGACTGAGACGATCATCGGTAAGGCACGTTTGATACGTTAATTAGCCTAACCAGTTACAGTATACCAACATGCGTGTACACCGTTGTGGTAATTTGTAAATTGTAACGTTAGAGTAGACTATAGGGCCTATAATCTAAGACCAAACCGAAGTCACATGCGCGCCCAGCGTATGCTACTCACTACAGCCCTGGGAATAAAGTTTCCCCATTTTCTTTTTCCTAGGAATGATTTTCTGGTCAGTGTTCCAGGAGTTGATTCCAGCGATTGCTCTGAAGGTTGTGAAACATCATCAGACAGAGTATTTTGTTGTCTCTGCCGTGTGGTTTTCACCAGTCTTGTTTATTTTACCGGGATTACCTAGGTTTTTTCAGTCATCATTTGGACTGCTCCTGCTCCGATTGGTTATGATTGGCAGCTTGGCTTCTGTTCAAGCACCAACACCAGAGATGAGGTTAATATTGCTTGCCGTAGGTAACTTTGCTGCCATCCTACTTCTCGTTAGTACTTGGTGGCATAAGTCTTGTCATCAAAGGTAAGATTATCATCTTTAAATTCTCAAGAATTATCCAATGTCTAGTTTTGCAGATCAGAGATTGTTTATGTGAAAAAGCTTTGCACTTCAGTTGGTTTAGGAAAATGAAAGGTGCAATATTTTAAGGAAATAGTAGGCACAGAATAAGCTGTTAGTTTGTTGGATGAATGTGTTTTTGTTGTTGTTTACCTTCAAAAATTTTTACAATGCTTGAAAGATTCCATATTAAATAATGCTTTCTGTTTTTTCTTTTCCTTATTTTAAGGTCAACATCCTTCTGGGGTGTTGTTCTTGGATTTGTTGGAGTAATTACCTTAAAGATATGGTATGTCTCCATCAATCCAATGTGGGAAAGTTCAACAAGCAATTCTGTCTTCATTGCTCTTGGTGTACTTGCTGCTCTGGACAGATTTAGTACAGGTAACTACCTATCCCCATGGAAATCGATATTTCTACGAAAAAGATACATTTTGATGAATTTCTAATTTCATAGGACAACTAAGCAAACTTTCCAAATAAACCATTTTCAGCTTTGAATGATAAATCAACATGATTATAGTAGCACTAGTAAAGCTTTTGAAGAGCATTTGCTCAGATGATATCACAGTAGCTGAAGGTTTAGCTCTTCAAAAAAAAGGTCACATTGAATCAAACATACCTAGAGTTATAGGGGCAAGATATATATATTTTCAACTAGCAGTGTGGCATATTTTTCTCATCAATATTGGTTTCACAATGTTTGTCACTGTTAAACAATGACTATCTATATGAGTTAATAGAATATGAGTGAAAAGTTTGTGACTATTGAAGCAGCATTTTGCATCTTTTTCTATGATTTTTATCAACCTCACTGACTCCACTATGTCATAACGACATACATAAGTAGCTTATCTATTTAAATCTAACTTCAAATGGTGGCATAAAAGTCTTTTCAACTTTGTTGTTCTCCAAGATATTTTCCTTTGGTATCCCAATAAACCTCCCATAATATGAATATTTAAACACTACGAACGTCATTGACCAATACGTAATATAACACCATGCTTGATTTGTGTACAGTCTATATGGCAGTTGTACCACAGAGTTCCATAACAACTCCCTGGTATACCATCGCAAAGTCTTGAATCTATTTTTAGCAACGGCTCATAACTAAACCTGCATCTCTGATTGGTTGAATTCGAACTAGTGGGTTTGGGGGAACTGTATGCGATTAATTTTAAATGTGGAATTTGTCGTGGACACTTTTCTCATTATCTGCAAATATCCTTAATTACTTGCCAATTAACTTTGTTGGCAGGGAAAAACTTGGCTAATATCTTAGTTTGATGTTTTGTGATTGATAAATGTAAACAACTCAATTTTAAGGATTTGTTGTTGGCAAAGCTGTTTAATTTTGTAGTAAGTGCAATATTGGTGAATTATGACTGACAGTTTGTTAGAACTTTCTCTTCCAATTAGTGGTTGGGCACTGCATGCCTATTAACATTTTGTGAAGACTTCAGTGCCAACTGCCCTCTTTTATTGCATAGTTGTTTAAAATAATAGACTTTCTTCCAATTTTAAGTTCATTTTTTTCTTGACTGCTGTGTCCATAACATGTACATAGTCTCTTCTCATTGACTAAAAAATTCATATATGCAAAACTATAGAGCGCAATGTTATATCGTGATTAAGAAAGGGATCTGGACCATTGCCAAAGTATTGTGAGTTGATGGAAAGTCTGTATACTGTACCATGTCAAAACTACTTTAAGATAAGAAAACAACATTCATGCTGATTATTTTTGATATAAAATCAGTCTATGTATTTTTATTTCAAACTTAAGACTTCTGTTACCAGTTCAGTGGCCGATATACAACAATATGAATTTAAGAGACTGACTTTGGTCAGCCTGCGGCTTTGATAGGCCAATTGATGAGGCGTCTTCATGTGTTCCTGCTTGCAGGAGGATCTATAAAACATACATACATGCATACATACAATAAATCTACGATGTAATTGTGTTTGGAAGAATATGATGAATTATTTCTCTGACAGGTACTCATTCTTCAAGACTTGTTTCTTGTGTAATAAGTTTCGTCTTCTGTTGTCATCTTTTTTTTTTAAATATGTTCACGTGTTTCCCCTTTTTTCCAGTTGAATATCCTCTCCCCGAATTCAAAGCTCACCCAGAATTTGCCAGTCACTGGATAATTATGGGCGGTGGGTTCGGAAGCCTGATGTTCTTCACACAATGGCTCTTTGGGGATCCCTCTATTCTATGCAGGTGGGGCGTTCAGGGTTTTCCAGCGACCGGGCCTCATCCCTTTCCTGCGGGGTAAGTTTTTCACTTTTACATGTATGTATTTTGTTTCAGAGCCTGTGTTTAGAACTCTTTGTTACGAAGACATGATTTTTCAATTTTTAATAGGTCATTTGGTAAAATACTGTTTATTTATTGTGACTTATGTTGATCAAGCATGGTGTTTAGAGAAATCTGCATTTATTGTTATTGCAGGAAGGTATTAAAATGTCTGTTAGTAGCATTTAGTTATCATGTAGAATCAATATAAGACTTATTTATATGAAAAACATGTAACCCCCTCCCCCACCCCCTGTGTCCTATTGAACAATGTCAGTTTCATATAGATAATAATGTCTTTTTGCAAGTACAAGTGTTAAAGTCACTTTTATCATTTTCCCGCTGACATTTCCTCTCTGCAGAGTCGCTGTCTTTGTTGAGCTCATGTCCGGTATCCTGCTATCGACCAATCAGAAGCTAGCAACAAACTTCCTGTGGGTGTGGTTTGTTGGTGGTCACATGACCATTGGAGTGTACTATCTCTGGGGATTCCTCACCTTTGCGTGCGGCCTCATCCTGGCTCCGTTCATGATGTCATCGTGGACAGAGGTCGCCGACAGGGTGACCAGTTGCCCCCCCGTCCCTACGATGATGTTAGCAATGGCTGTGTATGTGGCAGAAGTCTATTTCTCCATAGCTACAGTCATACCTGGATTACCGTATGGATTTTTATTCAAGTGAGTGAACACGAGAAAGAAATATTTGGCTTAATTATTAGACATCTTACGACGACGAAGGCAAACGATTAAACCTTGGTTTTTGATGGGAGTTACAGCTTTTTTGATGATTTCTAATACCTATTAGAGTGATCAAGACAATGTTGTTCATAGGTGTCCATAACCCCTTAATTATAGAGTATAAAGTCAACAAGAAAACTCCATGGTGGTGTTAGGTCATAAAAGGAGTGGTCTTGCGATAACAAGCAAAAATGAGGGAGTAATTTAGCCTTATATCACGTCGCAAAAATGCTATTCAAACTCGACAAATTGCTAAACAATAGCAAAGACGTATAGCAGATTTTGTACACAGGAAAACCATAGTCTTAGTTTTAATTTTATGAGATAAAAGCTTTGAGCCTTCAAAATGTGAACACTGAAATCATTCACTGGCAGTAATCAATTACTAACAATAAAATATTACTCTTATTAATCTCTTAGATTTGTAAAAAAAATGGAAAAACGTTGGTAAATCTGAGTGGAAAGCAAAACTAAAAGATGTTGATGAAAAATTTAAAGCAAAAGTTTCGGGATTAGGGTGTAACAGGGTTTCTTCCATTGAACTTTACAGAAATGTGTTTTGCCATATTGGTAAGTTGGAATGTTGATACTGACATACAAACAGACAATAACATAAACACACAAACAAACAAATATGATCAATCAATGTGTGAACAATATTGAGGAATGTGTGTCTACAATATGCATCTCGCTTACTAGGGAGTGATGAAAACATTAGCCATTTCTCAAGTGATCAGAAGTCTTTTTGTTTTACTTGTATGCTTCTTTCTAGAAAGTGACTTTGTTTATTTTTAAGGAGTTTTCTTTTAATTGCAGTGGAAGAGGTATCTGGATCGTTGCTCCTGGTATCCTTCTGGTAGGCCGTTGTCTTCTCAAAGGTGCTTTCCGCGAACCAGAGAAACCAGGAAACACTCACATGGCTTTCTGTAACTTAGATGGTACAGGTTGTTTCCAAATGTTTGCTGATGCCAAAATATGTAAGTAAAGCTGAAAGAGTGGAATTTTTTAGGAATATTCAAATGTAATCCGACTTATCTGGATTGCCTAAGTCTTTTTAAACTTGCACATGCATATTCATATATAAGTTTGTCTCAAATTTGAACCTGAGAACCACAATTAGACCCAACTTTAAAACCATTGTGGACTATACTGAACTTTTCTCAAGGTGCTGATGTACAATGTGACAAATCTACATTTCCAGTTTGCTCCTGTTACTATGGGAACAAATCTAGCAGGTTTTAAGTTTTGTTGATATGTATCTTGAGATCCCAAATTTTCTCTCCTCACATCCCCTCCCCTCCCCTCCCTCCCCTCCCCTCCCCTCCCCTCTCCTCCCCTCCCCTCCCTCCTTACCCTCCCCCTCATCAAATCAATAACATTAACATTTCAGTGAATTGTGCACAGATTTAATTTTAAGTTATATTTCAATTGCTTCCATAGATACCATTATCATCCTGCTACTGGGTGCAGGAGGTTATGCCAAGCAACATTTAACTCATAGCATGGACCGCCCAGCTCCTAAAAACCCACAAACATTTACAGGGCTAGTCTGGAACAGTCAATTCATGTTGGACAACGATGGCATGCTGAGTCATAATAGAATTGCAGACTTTCTTTCACATGCCGGTAAAGGTCCTTTCTTTATTTCTGGATACAATATTGAAAGATTCCATATTTCTTTGTCTGCATATATGCAAAATGTGATGATTTCCATGGCATCTCTTTGGGTGGAACATGAACTGAAAAGGGATCAAAAAATGGATTTGGTTTTTAAATTCAACTTTTCATGTTTTATCTTGCACAAAATATGAATAAAGTTTTTGGTATTTATGTACATGCAAGAATATTAAATGGATTGCCCTGCAGGTCAAATTTTCCATATTGAAATAGTCATTTTAAAGTTTCGATACCTTTAAGATAGATAAACTATCTGGAAAGAAATGTTCTTTGATCAAGGTTGTTTGAACCAGGCAGAATTAGGCTATTGTTATTGTGACACACACCCATGGCAAGAATTGTTTTAAATGGAGGAAGTCTAAAGACATGAAATACAATGTAACATGTTGCATTTTTTTTTAACTTAGATGCTGATGTCATAGCTCTCGTCCAATCAGATTCATCGAAGCTGTTTCTAGGCAACAGAGACACCAGTTTGTGGCTCTCAAGAAAGTTAGGTTTGTTTGACGATTTTGGTCCAGCATCAACTTTCCATACTACTGGGTGAGTGCGCTGTTTTGAAATACAAATTTTAGTCACATTTATTACAAATGGAACATCAAAACTTGGGAGAGTTCTGTCATTTTTGCAAATTTCCTAGGATGTGCTTGTCAGGGAGAAAGTAAAAACAGATGGAGAAAAAGGTAAAAAAAACTTATGTTTGTTATTATCGGTACAGCTTGCTTGATCCTTTTGTTTTGCCTTCTTGAATTTGAATTGAATTTGAATTTATTGTCCACAATCAGAAATTTGGCTTACACAGGTCGTAAACGAAAAAGAAAAGAAAAAAAAAGAAATAGTATAAGTATCAATTGACTGCGATACACATACAGTAATATAACAAATAAACAGCAACTCCTACAAATAAGAAACTTATCTTCTCACTTGTGAATTAAATATATTGATAGAGTTAGGCACAAATGAGTATCTGTAGCGGCCCCTAAGTGTACATGGTAGGCATAAACGCAGTCCAGAGCGGTTGTAATTATAGTGCTGAAACAAAGGGTGTGTTGGGTCTTGCATGATATGTTTCAATTTATTGCAGACCCTCTCATGGTACAAGTACTCTGACGATGGTAATTGAGCACCAATTACACGCTGAGATCCTTCTTCTCTTATTTCCAGAGTTTCCTTGCTTTCGAAGTATCCCATCGTTAGCTCTGATCATCATATAGTCAACAGTACTGAGAGTCATTGGGTACCAGTACTCACAGCAACATTGAATATCTCTTCTAATTTACTGGATGTTGTTGTGGCTCATTTTCCTCAACAGAGGTGAGTATTTACTTGATTTTAATTTGTTTCTTCTCAAAATTAAAGTATGCAAGAGCAGAGAAGGAAGCACATGGTTAAGGGGCCCAGGGAACCACAAGGTTAAGGGCCACGGGGGTCAGTTGGACCTCATGGTCAAGGGCCATCAGACTTAGGCATGTAAAACACATAATATGATAAGGAGAGAGTGCAGTCGGGGGGGACCAAGCAAGCATATTGTGCCTCGGGGCCTGAAGCCCTGTTAATTTGTCACTCACCCTCCTCTTAGCTCCAGTCTGCTAGAACTGGATTGGTAACCATTTTGTGGTACGTTCTGCTCGAAATCATATCTACTCGAAATCAAAGCTCAAGGGATGATTTCATTTAGCTACTATATCATCGACGGGATGTAGGGAAATCTCTCAAGTCAGGCCACACGGTGCACACATATAGTACATATGGATATTTGTCTAGGACAAAAGTGTCTTTACTAAAGTAACAAGCTAGTAATTTGTGCTTGATTTTATTTTTTACAGGTCTACGATGGATAGGAGATATCAAATTGAGTTCATCACAAACTTTACAAGAAGAAGGTAAAGTCATATCTCTTCAACTTTTTCACAGCAGTTCAGAAAGGGTTTGTTATCAGAGTAACGAAGATTCAGCTGTTGTAGTCTTTGTTTTAATTAGTATGTATCATGGCATCAATAGACTGTGGTCCCTGCTGAAAATGGTCACTCTAATAATGCCAGAATATCAAGGCTATATATAGTCTTGAAGATGGTGGAATCATACTTCCATTGACACCCAATATAACTATACATGGCACTGTTTTGTTTTCTATATTAAAAGCCAAATTTTTGGGGGGTTTCTTTTTGGGGGGGGGCTGTCAGTGGTCTATCTCCTGCAAGTTTTTCAAACTGCCTAGTTCACTCCAAATCAGTTTTTCTTTGATGGAACTCAGACACTCTTTTAAATCTTTTCATTTTTTGATATTTAGTGTCATTTATTTTTTAGTCTACGTTTTCTTCATTCTCTTCTCCCATTTATACCTTGAGGTTTGAAGTTCACTAACAGAATAAGCTTTTCTACGTGAGCAGTATTTAACGCAAATGTTAGTAAAGAATACTAAATGGTTGCAAAATCAAAGCAGATAAACACTTTTGACTAGATTAAACAATGTTGATCTTTTTACCACCAGCCCTAACCCCGTCCTATTCCTATCGTCCCTGTCTTGTGAACCAGTCAGTGGAGATTACAGGAGGCTGAAGACATTCGGAAAATTGAAGGTATGTGACAGAGTTTTTCGAAGAATATCCGAAGTATCGCAGAGACTATGTACTAACCTGGCCTTTAATAGCCAGCTACCACTGTGGTGTATGTGATGTTATATATATATTGTAGTGCTTTCCTACTAAAGTAATACTATGACTAAGAAACGACCTTCCTTGACCACTTCACTGAACGAAGTAACTGAAAACACTGTCGCTGTACACGTGAACGTATATTACATAACTGTCTCTCAATGAACACCTGTCCTATTGTGTCTTATACAATCAGTCCACACTCGTTTGGTTCTGGAAGCGAAGATTAACAAGAAAGTTGGGCAACAGAATGTTTGTCAACAAAATACTTAGACTGTTCCACTTTGTGAGAGGGAATACTATACAGGCTCACTTGCAGTGCAGTGTATTAGCTGTCACTACAGTGTCTCTGGGATACGTGCAAAGTGTTTAGAATGGAGCAGTCTGCAAGGGAAGGTTCCACATGTCAGTCTGAAATTAGGTTGAGATAAAAAAAAAAATTTGTGTAACAAAATTGAAATCGTTTTCTTATGAATTCATGAGGCTTTTTTTTTTTTGGAATGGTGACTACTGGGCAGGATAATTTCTTTGTCAATAGAATGCAATAGAACAAATACAGTAAGGTGTTAGTAACCTTCTCTATCCCGTGTGTTATAAATATTCATAACTGTGAGAGTTACGATTATATGAATATTTATGATTTTGCTTAACAGTCGGTCCTCCTTTCGTAATGCTTACATCAGTCACATGTTTGCATTGGTTTGTGGATGTTGTCGTTTTGAGATGTCGTTTGTTATCAGATTTTCATTTCCATAAATTGCTTACAGCACAGTCAAATTTATGTCTCTCTTGTTCTTTCCTCTTTTTTTCAGGACATTGACCCATTAGACGAAGACAGATTCATCTTCAGTATAATGTACAAGAATCTTATAAGGTAAGGAATAAGGATGTCACTGGATGACGGCTCAGTTAAGTAATGATGCAGAATGACGTAAAGGCACTTTTTTTCAGTTTTTCACTCTAAGACCGCTGGCAATCCACTCGGCAGTCTTGAGCCAAATTTTGAGTGGAACTTTGTCATGTGCTTGCAGCACCATACGTAATCATTAAGGCCCTGGTATTCAAAGTTGGGCTGCAACCATTTAAACATTAAGGCCCTGGTGTTCAAAGTGAGGCTGCATCCCTTTTTTAAAGGTTTCTCATGTAGGTTTTAGAGTGTTGTTAAAAAATGGAATTATCAATGTTTGTGCAAAAAAAAAGGTAAATTCTTTAACATTAAATTTCTTCAAAAGTTGCAACATATCACCATGTTTGCTGGAAGCACCATTAATCATCTAAACTTTCTTTAAAGGGGGGTATGCCTGATCTTTCCCAAGGACCCCTTCCCCAGTCCACAATAACTACCACTAGAGGTTTGCCAACATGATGGTGAAAACTTGGGGTCACCAAGTTTATTTATGTTATTTTTCCCGCCCACCAGGTTAGGGTTTGCACGCGTTTCCCAGGCTGGTTTGAGCAACGACGAAGCACAGATGGCTAAATTCCAGTTTACCTCCGTGAAGTCATACAAGGACAATGAACATGTTACCATAGAAACCAGTGATGTGGATAAGTCTGTATTATTTCCTGAAAGGTAAGGAACTTTATGTGTCTTAACGAAAACAAATGAAGATGGAAGAACTATGAAGTCTATTTCCTTGATCACAATGTTTAATTGCTTTTTTTTTATTGTGGTCACATTACTGCATTTCTTGTTTTCATTTACCTACCTGCATTTCTTGTAGACTTTGATGCAATATGATGCTTGTGTATAGAGAGTGTTTACTGGAGAGAGAATTTATCTGAAATCTTTATCTGTTACTGTTTCAAGGGATGAATTCTTTTTTTCTCAACTTAAAGTTTTTTTAAAAAACATTCTAATTCTTGCAGCTTTGGTGGTTATTTGGAAGGCTTGTATTCTAAAGGCAAAGATCATCGTTACCAAATGGGAACGCCCAGATACTTCATCAGTCATGGAGAAGGACCTGAATGAATTTGATTTTAACCACTGGCTGAAGAGAGCTTTCGAGGAGGGATCAGGAATGACAATTTTCTTTTTGTTCTTCTCTCCTTTGTCTGTTGAAGATAAAAATTTGTGATTTTTTAGTATAATGCTTCTTACCAAATCTACTGTAGCACAGAGGGCAAGACTAAAATGAGACATAAAGCGATCTTTGCAATTTAAAGTTTTCTGGCTAATGAATTGGACTTCATTTCCATAAATTTGTTTGTTTACTTAGGCATTGATTCAAATTGAATGTACCTCTAAATTTATCAGATTTTGCAAAAAGAGTTTGTTAGGTCCTGAATCATCTGTTGCGGAAGCTTTCGAGCCACCGCATGCCTACCACTATAAAATATTAAAACAAGTATAGTGCACATCACATGAGATGGAAACTGTAGACAGGCAAGCAGAGCCCTGCATGGTGTTGAGGGCAGGTGATGATATTGTATTCAAAGTTTATTGTGGTCAACAAAAAAGAATTTTTACCTAGAAGATAACTTTCAGCAATAAATAGATTGACAAACTGTTACAGAATATTTCCCAATAAGTGAATTTATCCATCAAATAATGGTCACTGATGGTTAAACTTCAGCCAGTTAATTTATGCCACCCACAGAGGTAGCATCTGTTCTACTGTTAGACATTTCATTGTTTGATTGAAATCTCTGATATGTCTGGGAATAAAATTGAAAATAGAGGCTCAGAAGTCTGCTGTAGAAATTTATAAGAAAAAAAGAACATTTGGCAATTTTTAGAATCCAAAATTGAAGGTATACTAATAAATTTTAAGAAATTCTTTTTTTGTCTTTTGGTCAAGATGTTAGATTCTAAGGAATTTGTCAGTAGGGCCTCCTCTGTGATTAGCTTGTGGTGTTTAATCTGCTTTTTGTATACCTTAGAACCTCTGCAGATTCGGTCACCCACGTTGCTAAGAGTTAGATAAAAACCTTGAGTTAAATACTGCATTGAGCTTCTTGTCCGTGTAATTTACCTGTGACGAAAATCAGCAAATTCCCAATGAAGTTTTTTTTTTTTCATTTTCTTTTCTCATTCTTGGAAGTATCTTGGACTGCATGATTGTTGTAATTTTCATTTTATTCTTCTTTTGTTCCAGGATGCTCACTTTGGCCTTCCGTGCTATTAAATTTAATACCCCAAGTTACTTTTTTGATATCTTGCATTAAACAGACTAAAACTAGGCAATCTAGATCACAATATCTTAAAGGCATTGAAGACTCGCCCCAAACCGCGTGCTGCGCTCTGAAAAAGTTAACTGTCCGTTGCTTGCAAGTGAACTTTTCTTCTTGTCGCTACAGAATGCAGACAGTAATGAAAACGTGATACCTTGTTATCTTTTATCTAGACCTGAGATGTCCATCGCTCCTTTGTACAGTGCTGTGGGTATTGACCGTAGCTGTATATTGACTGTACACTAGTGTCTAATTTCCGACGGTAGCAAGCTGTGTGTGTATTTTCTGGGATCGATGGTGGTGTCTAACACTTCTGTTACACCTCATTCGAAACCAGGTCAGATAACCGGCATGAGACATTTCTTTGTGCGCGAGTCTTCACACCCTTTAAACCAGCTTCAGGTTCCAGTGTCTCAAATGAAATTGATCAGGGATCGCAGCTGTCATCATGCTGCCCACCGTTTGTGGAATTCACTTTCAGTAGATATTAGATCTCTGGACTCACTTGATCAGGTTAAAGCATCGTCTTAAAAACTCACATTTTTTTTCACATTGTTATTATATGTGTTCTATCTTTATTTATTTATTGTCATCACCTGTAAAGCACATTGAGCACCTTTTGTTGGAGTCTGTGCTATATAAGGCTAATTATTATGATCATGTTATTATGTTGTGTAGGTTAAGTCTTTCCTCTTAGGGTCTGTGTGTGTGTAAAGGGAGTTATAAGGTTATAGGGTAAGGCATGATTAGGAACTAAGGTCAATCAAAGGTCATTCAAGCAATAATTTACATCTCAATATAGCAACTGCTAAATTTCAGGTCTTCCGTTGTTTGTTGTCTATGGTATTAAAGAAGCCAAAGCCAAACAGAGAAAAGATGGAGGAAGAGGAATTGGGAGGGGGAGGGTAGGGGCAGAGAGAGGGGCTTGGAAGGCTGAACTGTGTCCTCTCTCGATGAGATGATAACTTCGAAGGAACCTGATAATACATTAGTATTCATTTAAATGTTTGGTAAACAAGACATTTCCCTGCTCTCCTAACCAATAATTTTTTTTTTTTCTGATGAAGCCTCCAGTAGAGGACTCAAACTCTTTGGAGGCATCTAGGGATTGATCAACAGTAACGTATAGCTCATAAATATCAATAAAACAGTATTTAGCAAGTAAAATGGGTCCAATGAGACAAACAGGATCATTCGATCGTCTGCAATTTTCTAAGTTGTACCGTTAAAGATGTGTATAAAATGCAACTTATTCTGTTCCAACAATCCCTAACTTTTGCTTGTTCACTGTGATGAATGGACTATAATTATCATGCAGATTTGCTGTATGAGTACCACATCGCAAGGTACGCATACGAGTGGAGTTCCCATTGATACGAGTACAAATGTGAGTACAAGGCTGGAAGTGTGAGTACAAGCAAAACAGTACAAGCAAATCTTGTACTAGTTACCTATGCTAGATTTCTAAAGTGAGTATCAGTATAAATACACGAGGCTGAGTACCAGTATTTTAACAGTGCTAGAGTACAAGACCAGTACAAGACGAGTACACACTCAACACTAGTCTGTTATCAACTAATAGAAAATTGGGGTTTATCAGCGAAGTACTGGTTTTTTCCTTGTATAGATATGAGAAAGTATCGCAAAGAAAAAGAAAAAATCATCACATTTAAAAGAATAATATAAGCAAAAGAAGAATAGTCGATTCATAAACTAGGATAAAAATAAAACCGAAAAGTGGATACATATTCTATTTGATCAGAAAATCTAGCAAAGTTGTTTATAATAATCCTTGTTAATAAATGACTAATTTTTGTTGTTGTTCTTTTTGACAATAATCCTGGTCTGTTGACCAATGTAGTTTTGTGGCGATACATCAGGACATTTTTGTTTCAAAGATATCCTGGTTTATCCATCTGATTTCATATCTCGATAAATCAAGAGATTTTCTCGTTTGATAATTTATATCCTGGTTTATCAGTCAATAAAACGGCTGGATGTGCGATTGTTTCAGTTCATCGGTCGATAAAACAGGGTTTTAAATTTAAAAAATGAGTTGATGAAAGGGGTCTATTTGAAAGAAAATTATGCAAATATTCTGGTGCTGTCTATGTCATTGAAATGGTTTTGTATTATGGTATAGGCTCCATGTGTATATAAACAGATACTTGTTTTTAAACATTTATCGATATGGAAAGCGGGCTGTATTTTATAAATAGTTGTTATTGCGATATGAAATCAGTTACAATTTGTAATTTTTTCTTCAAATAATTTGTAGTTTTCCTTGCATTCTGGAATAATCATTTCAACAAAGATTTAATAGTCGTAAGTTATACGGTAGTTTGGGGGGGGGGGGGGGGAATGAGGTGAGGGTGAAAGCTTTGATATGCTGCTGTGAGTAAACAAGTCAGTATTGCTCATAAATCTGTTTGGATCAAGTATTGTTCAAAAATAACAGCAATTTTGTAATTTGTTCTATGGTAAATTAATTTAATATGAATCGTTGTTGTGATATTCTTAGCCGGTGGGAAGTATTTTTTACAGTTTTTTGCTGGATATACTTGGGCAGAAAATATCACCTCTATTTGTTTGTTGATTTAGGTAATGGTATTCAAGCACAGTGGTATATCTTTGTCAGAAAGGTTCATACATGCAAACTATGCAGAGTCCTGTGGTTTTGGGTAATATATTCACGGAAATTTACAAGGAGGATTACAAGAAGATAAACAAAATCTTCACAATTTTTGCGATTTCAAATTGTTTGTGTTATTCCAATATATATATATATATATATATATATATATATATATATATATATATATATATATATATATATATACATATATATATATATAGTGGGTACTCAGTTGAGCATCATGGGTACTCGTTTGAGCAATCGGGTTAAATATCAATTAGTTCGTCCCTCAATATTCCTTCTCCCAGACACATTTGAATTATTTTATTATAATATGCAAAGCAGGATGATAACTTTGATGTAATTTTTTACTAGTTCGATATCAGGCTTCACTAGGCCACCTTGATATGAGAACTTAGCATCCGCTATCACCGTCCAAAAAAATGATCAAAAATCAAATCAATTATCTGCTGACAGAAACCACATTGAGCTTCTATGCGCAATTTAACGATGAAAACTAATCATGTAATTCTCGGATTATCCAGCCCGATGGTCAAACGAGAACGTTTAGTATCTTTAATGTCCTAGAATCTAGTTTATATAGCCTATAGTCGTGTCGTTCGATCATTTATGTTTCATCGAAATTTGGGTTGAAATTTGTTTTCTTTTCATTTTTTTTTTAATCAAGTCTGAAATTAATTTATTAGTAATTCTAGTGACAACATTGTAACCTAATGAAGTAATTTACATCGAGAAAATATGACCGGTTTGCATTTTGTAACAAAAATACAGAGATTGGTATCAAAAAGAAAGAAAGATGTCCATCATATTTCAATTTATCTGTGAGCATAGGAGAAGGTGTATTTTGGATGTTATCCTTGCTTAGTTCGATCTTAGTCGTTACGTTTACGTCATGATAGCCTGTGTGTATGTAAGTATGTGACGTTTCAGTTGTAAATACAATATCCCAATCCCAAGAAATATAAAATTTGAAGGGACCTCAAACCCCGGACGAATATTTTCCATATTGAGAAAAATTAATCACAGTGTTTATAGTGGCGATGAATGGTCATTGGGGGGGGGGGGGTGGGCGACCCCCGGGGGGATGCGCAGCAGACAGCAAAATGTGAAATCTTTGTAAAACACGATATCTGAAGAATTAATTCTTGTATGAATCTCATACTTGGCGTGATGTTACCCGCAATGGAGTAGATGAAGCGAAATTATATTGTGTTTTGGAGGTCAAAGTTCATTTGTGATGGCAGAGGTAAATTTGGTAAAATCTTCTTCAACCCATTGACAATACCAGAAATTCGCGACCCTTTTCCGTCGATTTTCTTACGAACAGTTATTCTACGAAAAACTTTCCTCTCTTGAGACAGTGATCTCAAAAATTGAGATCAGCTTTCTAAAATTGAAAAAAAAACACATGAAAATCACTACATGATAAGTAATCAAATGACATGGACACTCTAGCGGACCTCGATTATTTAGATATCCTCCTATGACGTATGTACACTAAGCTTATTAGGTTTCATAGAACGCACTATAGAAGTGTACCACACATGAGTGAGACTGTAGGCAATCAAATCAGTTGTTTTCATTTCTATTGTTTCTGTTCTTTCCTTTTTGGTTTCCCGATAAAAGTATTGAATTAATCTTACCGACCTTGCAAAGTCGGCAATGGCTATACCGCGGATAGCAAAGCAGGTAATTACAGCATACATAAACGTTGAAATCAAAGCCGAAGCCAAAGTGAATTAATCATCCCGGAGTCTATGCATGCTAAGGTCTTCAATACCACCCTCATTACCTAAAGGGAAACATTTTATATAATAGTTTTGATTTGTGCATACACTATAGAGGTATAGGCCGCACTGTTAATCATTCTGCCTGAGGTAATTTGTTATGATTACCAGCCTTAAATTCCACCGCTCGGGTCCTTGTATCATCTGACTGTCTTTCGTAATTTGTTCGTCCGTGTAATTGCGTATTTTATGCAGGCAGTCCGGTTAGCCAGGCCGAGCACGAGAGGGGGGGGGGGTGCAGAATACTCTGCTCCCCATTTGCGCCACCATCCAGTGGCGTAGATGGGGGGGCAAGGGAGGGCACGGGCGCCGGGTTTAGGGGGTGCTGAAATGGAGAATGAGAGTAAACAAAATAAGCACTTTATAGAAAAACATGACGAAATTGATGTATGTCGTCAGGCATGAATATTTCCATAACTAATAAGAATCTGAACTGAATGTAGTTGTTTTTATTAGCACATTTATAGATTGTGATTTCTTTTCAGTCCATTTCAACCGTTTTCTCTTTTTTTTTATTCTGTTCTGTATTCTTTAATGACTACATGTCACGTAAATTTCGGGTATTTCAGTATACAGTTCCAAGGCAGTAGATTTCGAAAGGTGGAAGTATCATAGGCGTAGAAGCACAATTTGATTTTGGGGGGGGGGGGGCTGTAACGACTTGCCCGAAATATATAACCAAAAGTTTTCGCAATTTATATTTCTTTCAGTAGTGGGGGAGGAGAGCGCAATTCTTCTACTCTTGCACCTGGGCGCCTAAACCTCTAGCTACGCCACTGCCACCATCATGAGTACAAACAATTCCACCAGGTACAGGACACGAGTGATGTGCCCCTCCTTAGATTATTGGTGCCTCTCCATAAATTGTTAGTGCCCTTCCAAGTCAGAATTCCGGGCTATTCCGGGCGTTGTGTGTAGGACTATGTCTTCTGTGTTCGCAGTATGCAAATTTAATACCAGCAGATCATAGGTCAATAGAGGTCAACATATGAGATAATGAAAAAGACTAATATTTAAAGAAAACAGTTATGAAACAGATGTAATATTTCACGCATAATGATATCCCAAATCGAAATTAAAGAATCTTTTCATTGGTCATCGAAGTCAAAATGTTATTTACGAGAACGTTTTGCGTGACCCTTTGTTGTTGTTGTGTTACAGTGTCACAGTATCTATGGTTACAAAACATTATGCCTAACATGCCAAGTAAAAGTAGGAAATAGCACTGAATTTTCGTTGTTGTCTTGTTGCTGTTGTTGTGTTTCGTAAAATGAAGGGTGCTTGGATGCAAAATGGTGCTATATTTGAAACCATATCCATTTTTATTGATGACATTTGACGCAGGTATATTCCTTTCGTACCTTTAGTCCAACAGATCAGGCTTTACCTCTTTACCAAGGAAAATGTGACCATTGGAACAATGAGGGGTCGCGGGGTGCGTAACAACCGGCTGCACCCCACCCCTCGCGCATGGGTTTGCTGTACCTGTTTCTGCTGAGCTGTACTATACAAATCTAGTTATCAAACATAATACATAATACGAAGTGCAAGAAATACTACATGTATATATATATATATATATATATATATATATATATATATATATATATATATATATATATATATATATTGAATATCTAATCAATATTACATCCATGGAACTAAATGCACTTTCGCAAATAAATTCCTTCTTAAACTGACCCGGAACTATATCACACGCACATGCGCAATACGATGCACGACAATTCTCACGGAGTGATACGCTAAAGCACGGAAGTGTTAACTTATATGGACATGATTGTTTTATTTGTCATATTTTACGAAAGATTTTTGCATTTTTTTATTCCAGGCTGGAGAGAAAAGGATTCTTTCAGATGGTGATGTCGTGTGTGTATTTTTTTGTTGATAGTTTTATGTTACAAGTAACCGCTTTTATATATAATTGTTGTTGTAAAATGATATTGATGTCTGTGTTTCTTTGTCTTTATTGTGTTCTCTACCATTAACATATTAATATAATAAGAATAATACAACATGAATGACATAACTGTAGTGTGCCTGTATATGTGTGTATTGTGTAGTAGACCTACTAAATTAAACCATTAAAGACCAATAAAACTTCATTATAACTAGAAAACATGAAAAAGTTTAAAAATATTGATAAGAATAATATAAAAAAACTCAACAAAAATTAAAACATTAGACAGAATAAACCATATCTGAAGTCACCATTATTTGTCAAAGTAAGCTATTTGAAACCTTTCAAGTTCCCATACGTCAGAACTATGGTCGTACTTTATAAACGGTCAAGGTAAAATACGCCCGTAGTAATGAAATGTCATTGTACATTTGACCTCAGAAGCTTTATAAAAGCCGATTTCTGTTAAGCAACCTTTACCCGTGCAATGCTGGGGAAACCTTTCAGTTTATCACCCGCGCAGCTTGTTGATATATTTGATTGATATGGTGATATTTTATATATAAAGAACTAAACTAAACTAAAATGGAATTCCATCCGATTAATGAAGTAGATTTACCTAACTTAATGACAAGTCGTAAATAATGTATTGGTACTATATTAAGTATACGTCGAAACGTTACTGACAGCGTCAAGTTTCTAACTATCAAATATACCCTTGCATGTAAACTACACAGTGATAAAATCTCAATCTTATAAGGTTTCCCGTTGCAAATTTTGGTGAATTAAAATATCTGAACAGAACCGCTATATTACATTATCACTTCATTTTTGAGTCATATTTATAAACTTACACAGAAAACTGTCAGGGAAATTTAAAAAAAAAAAAAAACGTGAGAATAGTAAAGAGTTTTTCTAGTTTTTGCTATAATAGAAGTCATGCGCTCAGTCTATACAGCGCTATCTAGCCATATGGTTCATGGCGGACTCTATAAATAGCCATTTCGTTGCTGACGGGGTGCAAGGGTGGGGATTCAGAAACCACAGTACATTGTATGTTGTTTAACCAGGGATCCATTCCCAATTACATTCGATAAACCCAAAAAAGCGACAGGGGGAAGAATTTTGTTTACAGAGGGACTCGATTTTTATGTTTTTCATATAAATCAATAGGAAATTTTCAAGCGACCATGTGACCTTTGTCATCACGTTTACAAAGTCCAGTCTACTTGAAATGTATAGAATTTGAACTATTGCTGTTATTGTCATCACTTTATTGCTGAGGAGAATTATCATCTGTAGATTCGTTCTCATGAATGATGAAATATTCACAAACTAGGCATAAATCCATTTTTAACGCTGATACAGAGGGAGGGTGTGGGGAGGGTGGGGCGGGGAGGAGTGGGAGAGGGGGTATTGCACATTTTCAACCCCACACAAATATAATTCAAAGTAGATGTTATCACAACTCTGCCTCGCAGACCTAACTATAGACGTATACTTTAATAAAGACGACTCGAGATGTCACATAAATATATATATATATATATATATATATATATATATATATATATATATATATATATATATATACATATATATATATATATATATATTTATTTATTTATATATATATATATATATATATAAATATATATATATATATATATATATATATATATATATAGTGATATTTGTGAAAGCATCTGACAAAGGTATAGAGCAATTCAGCTGGAAAAGATATTGTTTTAAAATATATGAATAATTTATTCAGAGAATAAAATAATGTTTCTACCAAAAGCGTTGCATTTTGATGACATCTTTACAGAAAGACCCACAGGGAACATTGACAGCTAAGTAAGCATTACAGTCAAATGTATCACATTTCAACAAAAAGGTTATATAAGGAAAATTTTGAACATTTTGCAGAACATCTTCCTCGTGATGATATCCGTCACGGACGACCTATACTGGAAGAATCGAGGATTATAGCCAGTGAAAATAAATCAACCATATCTCATGTTTATGATATATAAGTTACTAAGATTTGTCATTAAGTCATAACAGACATGTGGGATATTTTTCCTCTGTAAGATAAGGGTTACACTATTTGCCATCGAAAGAGCCTTTAATATTTATTTTGCATTAAAAAAAAACTGTGGGAATCTTTAAGACGATGAAGTTTAAAGCTTAAACTATCAGCAAGTTTAAAGGTATTTATATGAAGGCAGGTTGGATAAGGTAGGGATGGGGTTGGGGGGGGGGTAGTGGGGCAACCAATTCATAATGTTCCTATTGGAACTTACATTAGCCCCTGGAGTATAACACTGATCAGAAAAGGGATACGGTTTCCGATTGGACAAAACCAACCCCCAACTTGCTCTTTGTCCATCCGTGTCTACGTAATGTGATAATCCTTTCATCTTAACTCTCATTTGTTGTGTCTATTTTTGCTCTATTCATTGTTCATTTGCTCTATTTATAACTCTCTGTCTATCCGTATCTACGTAATGTGATAATCCTTTCATCTTAACTCTCAATTGTTGTGTCTATTTTTGATCTTTTCATTCGTCATTTGCTCTATTTATAACTCTGTCCATCCGTATCTACGTAATGTGATAATCCTTTTATTTTAACTCTCAATTGTTGTGCCTATTTTTGCTCTATTCATTACTCATTTGCTCTATTTATAACTCTCTGTCCATCCGTGTCTCCTTAATGTCTTCTTCGTTTCTTTCGTTTCAAGTTAGCTTCTGAAGAAGACCCTGCTACATCGAAACGCCAGGCCCTCTAAAATGTTACTTAATTGTGTCTAATCTGACAGATAGAGAAATATAAATTGAACACCGCTTATTCACTATAGTTACCGTATGAACTGGGTGGCATATTTCTATTTCTCATGAATATTTATGTTCGTGTTTACGTAATGTACTTGTTCAACCACTGAAACCGCAGGATGGGCGGAGTTACCATTAATTGTATCAACGAATTACAGCCAAAATGCAAATTATTAAATCATCATAGCGTATATATACTTAATGTGAAATTGAGATAGACCTATATTCTGTTGCACTACGGAAAAGAGTTTTATGTACTGCTTTTTTTTGAGTCGCTGCATGTCAATTCTTCTTTGCAAGTTCTTTGAGTAAATTTATGTTAGAAGGTTAAGTCTATCGGACAAACTGCAGACGGTGCAGTCTAGCTATCCGCATTCATCATCCGCTTATTCTTTTTAAATTTATATATATATATATTTTTTATCTCTCCTCACTTTTCTTACTTCAGGCATAATCTGTTTTTATTGACTGACTCTTCTTATAATGAAATATTTACTCTGAATCTGAGGATAAAAGAAGGAAAAAAAAACGACACAAAGAAAGAATCAAGGGGCCAAAGTATTGCCAAGTGAGGAGAATAAAACTGGACAATTTTTCTTTATTTGTCACAACTGCAAAACGGAAGGCAAAAGAACAGATTATATCACCTGTTCAGTGAAATACCCGTTCCTTTCACGGTGGTTGTAGCCGAAAGATTTGTTTCGCTTTGGACGTTGTGATTTTTTCCCCCGACTAAACTGAATTTCTGTCAAAAAGAGAAGAAGGGTTACCAGACTTACCATTAAAGGCTCAAAAATTTCTGTCAAAGAAATGAAAGATTTGACATTCTTCATGAAGGATCACGAAGAGAAATGCTTATTATTCGT
This sequence comes from Apostichopus japonicus, assembly GCF_037975245.1. NCBI lineage: Eukaryota > Metazoa > Echinodermata > Holothuroidea > Aspidochirotida > Stichopodidae > Apostichopus > Apostichopus japonicus. The sequence continues at coordinate 20,032,720 of NC_092574.1, forward strand.
CCAGTCTGGAACAATGGCCGATAATAAAAACAGAAAAAGCAACCGAATTGGAATGCTACCAGACAACCCTTTATGTTCTGTAGAGGAAGTTAGTGAGGAGTTGGAGAAAAAAGAAGAGGCAAACATCACGGTAGAAAGACAGAGGAACGTCTTTTGGAGGGAAAATGGAAGCAGACGACATTGCAGACGGACTAATCGACGTCGAGTGGCGGGGATACCAACGTTAGATCAGATAAGTGAGGAATCAGTTTAACGAAAAAGTGTCAAGACTGAATGCTGATGTTCATCCGGGTACATCTTTACAAATTATAATATATACTTCCATGATCGCATACGGACTCGAAATTCATTCCACATTATTCAACAAAGAAACATTCAACGAGTTCATCCATTGCATATGTTTTCAGGTTAATATTTAGTATAACTTTGTTTTCATATGGAAAATTTATTTCTACAATTTTTGTAATTGTACTGAAAGGGAAGGGAGGTGGTCTAGTCGGTGGGTACTTTCTATTTTGAATTCTATGTTGCACTTACGAGAAGTTTTTGAGTAACAGTCTGCACATGGCATGTTTCAGGCATTGAGGCTTACTGGTTTTGACTCATATTTTAAGGGAGGGGCACGGGGGAAGGGGTCATGGGAGATGGGAGATGGGAGATAGGAGAGGTAGACCGTAGGCCTTTTGAGGCCTAAAAAACCCATCTTTATTTTAGCCCTGCAAGGAAAACTATAGTGCTATGTGTTACCGTATTCTGTTTTGTTAATATATCTTATCTTATTGTTAGTTCAAGTGCTTTGTTAAATGCAAATGTGCTTTGTGATAAACAATTTGAAGTTAACGTGTGATTTCAACTTCCAAAACCTCGAGAATTGCATTATCCGTCTTGACATTAGCTTAATAGACTCATGCAATGCAGAATTGAAATAAGATAAGATATATTGAGGACGTTAAGAAGTAATGAGCTAAAGGCGATGCTATTTTCCATTAATGCACAAGATATGCACAGTAGTCACGTGTGTCAAAAAGTTTATATTTGAAATTGTAATCAGCTGGAAAATCCAGAACAGTGAGAAAACTTCCAGCCTCCACCGGGATTCGAACCCGGGCCTCCTGCTTTATATGCGGACACCCTAACCAGCCTCACCATGGTTGATAGTATGTCCAGAGGTTCGAAACCAGTAAGGAAGGTCGTCATTTCACTATTGAGTATTATGGCTATATTTTTTGTACTTTTCGAATTGCATCAAAATGCAACAATGTAAACAAATATTATTTCCTCTGTGGATAATATATATATATATATATATATATATATATATTAAATAGACTTTTCATTAGACTGCCAAGTATTGCTGACGAAGGTCCAAGGGGACCGTAAACTCCAATATATTTTCTAAAACATTACTCCTTATTTGTCAATTATATGAGTCATATCTTATTTGTTATGAGCTATAATGTGATTTTCCCCCACATTTCAAATTGAGCAAATGGTATGTTTCTGTGCCCCTCACTCTTTGTTTTCAACTACGGATGCTCATGGCATTCAGCTGGATCCCTTGTACTTAGAAGAAAGGAGTACAAAGCAATCAAATGGTCACCTCTTCTTTCTTTTACCTCGATAATACGTCTAACTTTTCGGCATATTTTGAGATTATCTTGACTTGTTTAAGAAAACATTTCGAAGGAACACTGCCACAGCTTGAGAAAATATAGAAATGTGGACATGATGTAGTAGGAATTTGTCGAACATTGTCAATGTTCCATCAAGGCTACCATAGTTTCCACAGACTGTTCTTACCCCACCGATTGTCCCCCCCCCAATACCCCACCGCACACCCAGTCCTATCACATACTGATAGCTTTATTCACCACTGGATGTGATGGTGATATGTATCACGTATTGCGGCTTGCCATCAGGATTATCAGCGGGAGAGTTGCAATCTCTCAACTTTATTTTGTTGTTTAGGGCGGTTGCCAAGGTTACCACAAGAATTGCCAGTGCAGCTAAATTTTGTAGGCCCCGAATTATTCCGCACGGAATACATATCCACTTGCTTAATTAACAACAAAATGTCGCAAACAATGTGAGTCTACTCATTTACATTCATTTCGAAGATTAAAGTAACGAACTGTCTTGGGGAAAAAACAAACTATAGCAAATGCATGATAACATATTGTTCTATCCCTTAAAATTGCAGACTAAACTAAGGATGTTTCAAATTTTGTTGATTAAATTTAAGTTATTCACTGTCAATTGATCCACATCCAGTAGTTTACAAATAAATGAGTGATACCACAATGGCATAGAGTCAAATTTGAATTAGGAAAGCGAGTAGGGAGAGGGGTAGAAAATACCACTATACCGCCATACTTAATATTACAATAAGAAAGTAACGATATATGTACTATGAAATGTTTGATATGCATCCAAACGGTACCTCAAATATCTAAATATTTATACATAATATATGTAAGGTATATTGACATGTCACATACAATAATTAACATGTCAATAGACGAGTATAAACACAATATGAGATATTTATCTCAATGTCTCAATATCTAACGTCATCTTAAAGAGCTCCTTAGCATCGCGTTGACGTGTTAAATTGTATCATCGTATTCCCCTTGGTAAGTAAAGTTCCCCCGCCCCGCACCACACTCACACCCTGTGAAACCTTTCACATGCAAATGACTTGCGTAATTCAGTGCGAGATTAATGCAATGAAACTTGTAATCCTAGGAATCCTATGCTTGACGCCAACTATATTGACTGACAGATAACATTGTCACTCTCATCAGCTTTCGAACTCTTGCTTTTGGGTAAAAAAGACAATGAAAACCTAGCGGAAACTCACGCATACACACACACACACACCCACACACACACACACTTATCCGCCTGCGTGACTACATATAGGTTACGATTATCATCAAACCAAAAAGTGGATTGTTAAATTACAGTATTAGTATTACCAGTACTTTGCATAGGAGTGTCACGTGTCTGCTGCTAAAAGACATTCTGATTTGTAAAACATTCGAGATCGGCTTAAAGTCTGTGTTTAGCAGTGTAACGAGAAGTGTAACGATACTAGTACGTTGAGACATGGACAAACTGCCTGTTTTGAGAATGTCGTTAATATCATCGAGGAGGTCTTCGCCCAAACTATCTAGAAAAAGAGGAATCAAATTAATATGGCAGAACGTCGATACCCGGGGACCTGTTATTGCAGTTATTGTGATGTTGGTTTAGAGGCATGATCCTCGTTTAGTATGCGCGAGATCCCGGGTTCGATACCCCGTCAACTTTTTTCTTTTCTTTTCTTGTTTTTCTCGCGTAGAAATATTTCGATTTGCACGATTGTGGAACATGCAGCATTTGAAACTGTTGTATTCTAACTAGTTAATATGTATAATTTGTTTTCATATTTTCACTGTCAATAAATAGGTATTACCGACAGTCTATAGGCAATTGCAGTGATTACGTCATCTATTTCTCGTGTCGACGCTATCTAGTCGCATTGAGCAGGTGTATTACGTGTAAATGGTGTCTCGAAACTACGTGTTAAGGGTAAATGCCCCGTCGCGTTGCACTTTATTCCTTCATGCCCAAGGAGGGTCGAGTAAGCATTATTACATGTTGATTGCGTCTATAAGGGACAACATAGTCACTGATTTCGGGGATAATAATTAAATTTGTATCATGAGTTTAAAACATATACTAGGATAACCATTTCCACGGTCTATAAAGAGCTATTACCGATCGGCTATAGGCAATTGCGGTGATTACGTCATCTATTTCTCGTGTGGTATACCGATAGGTATTACCTATTAGCTGGATTTTTGTACGCAATATGGCAAATCCATAAACCATGTATGAAAAGTATCCTTGATATCTGCTATGATAAATCATGTTTTAACGGTTTCCAGGCCTCGTCACTGAAATGTTTTTAAAAGTACTCGCTATTTGGCGACCGTGACTAAAATTTAAACGCAATACTCACTCGCCACTATGACTGCCTTCCAAATCGCAATAGTACAGACCGTATACAACTGCGTAATTGCAAATTGGAAAATTATGTTTCTGCGCAGTATGAAATTTAACCTTTTTTCCACCAAAAGTATAAGTTATGAACAAAGTAAAACATGTCACGGAATCGTAAATAAGCAGCTAGGTCTATTGTACTGTTTCAAAGAAATAAACATAAAACATCTGCAAAAATTCCGAGGAAGATAGCTTGGCTTCTGGTACATTGGGGCTCCTCTAGAATTAGGAATATAATATACAATATAGCTAGGTGTACTCACGTCCAAAACCTATATAGTACATCACTGCTACTTTGAACCGCTACTCGATTAGCGCGGTTGGTACATTTTCCCAATTATTTATCTTGTCTTTTAGCTGCAGATTGGTGTGCGAAAAATATCGATATTACTCCATTACACTGCCTAAATCAAAGCGATCTTTTAATTATGACTGATGGCATGTAATATGTCCTAGAAACAAATTAAGAATATTTTTGACCAGCTTCAGTACAGGTATTCTGACACGAAACATTTAAAAAATGCTTATTGTTAGTAGTCTACCTGCATTTATTTTAATAACCAAGCCGTCGTGATATCGACGTTGAATATATATTTTTAATTGGTTGAGAAATGAATATATGAACACAACATATTTATATAAGCCTTTAAAACACATCATTACGTACTTCGTAAGGTCAAACCGTTCTTCCTATAAATTGTTATTTTACATTTTAAATGATGCTTTCGCTGTATGTTTGTAATTTTAATTTTTTAATTTTTTTTTACCACGCTTGGTATCTTTGTTGGTAACATTCTTGTGTCAATTTGTACATATTTGAATATAATAAGGTCAAAGACCTTTAACAAGTAGTGATAAGTACATATAAAAACAATGACAATGATGCATCGTAATTAACTGAACAATATAGTGCAATTACTAAATGAGTCTTTTAACTGCTCGTAAGAAATAAAAGATTTGCCTCTTTGCTTGAGTTCATTCTCAAGTTTGATTGCAAATTTTAACTTATATAAAAAATCCCTACATCTCATTTCCGTGTTTTTAATTTTTTTTACTGAAGATGAAGTACTTTAGATGAAATATTAAGAAATTATATGGGTGATACACAGAAAATGATACCCGAAGCATATGTCATTCTTTGTAAATATAAACTGACTGCCAAAAATAGCTTGCTCCACATCTAAAATGAAGTTCGATATAATAGGGCAATCCCAAAACAGATGTAACCGGGTCTCATCATAGCGACCACAAAAGTGACATCAATTTGCCCTATTTTATGGCGGTAGTGGTTTGTTCCAATAATGCGATGGAGGAAGCGAAATTGGAAATATTGCATCTTGGAATCTCTGACAGAATGAAACGGGGCTTGTATGTTTGTAAATGCTCCATGGAGTTTGTGTACAATCTCCGCACATGAAAACTTCCCGTACATAATGCACGTGCAGATAGCTACCCATTCTATACAGTTAATTCGCACTGAGATCTGTCATTGATAAAAATCTGACAAGGCGATAGTTAATTTTCATAAAACGGCGCCTAGCCATTACCCCAGCACAATTACATCACAACCTGAAGTTATTATTTGGCAACTTTGTACGCGAGAATTTTATTTGATTCAAAGGATGCCCATAAGCTCTTTTCCAATTGCCAACGGCCTCCTATTCGTATGGGGCGTAACGCCCATGTTATCTGATAGGCTGGTCGGTAGATACGATAGCTTATAAAACAAGGTTTTCACAATTTGGCGTCTGGTGACTCTAGATGACCTTTGACCTCCATATAAAGCAATATGCTTCTTGTACTGAACGTGTCACAACTACATACTAAATATGAGATTTGTCCAAGCTTCCCTTCTTGAGATTATCAGACATCTAAACAGAATATATAAGTTTTCATATTGCGTTTAAAAATATTAACATTTGGCAAGCATTTCAAATTTGGGGAAGACTGTTCCACAACCTGCCTCCAGAAAATTTAAAGGACCTTTTACCATTCCCAGATCTAACAGGAGCAAGTAAAACCTTATTAGAGCAGCTAGATCTAGTTCTGTACGAATGGCTATCACTCAGTAGAATTGTATTATCAGTAAGGTAATCTGGAGCCAGGCCGTGGACACATCTATACATAAGAATATTCCTGAAATACAATGCACGTTGACGGACATATAGCCACTTCAATTCAGCAACAATATCTGTAACATGCACATCCCACACCCAAGGACTAATCAAGCTGCACGATTTTAAATCCGCTCAACCAATTTGTTCGTCGCCGTAGTCCAAACGGCAGAACAATAATCAATATGGGGTACAATTAGAGCGTTGTACAGAGTATTACGTGTATGCTGGTCAACACACCAACTAAGTCTTTTTAGAATACCCAGTTTCTGTGACATTTTTGCAGTAATTTTGTCAATATGTTTTTCCCATTTAAAACGGGTCGAACCACATTCCAAGGTATTTGAATATTTTCAAGAATATCATTATCAAGCTTTACATTGAGGGGATTAACATTTTTTATAATTTGAGAAGAGACAAATGTCATAACCTTGGTTTTAGAAGCATTAAGTGTCAGCTTATTAGTGTTCATCCAATCAGAAACAGCTTCCAGATCCAAAATTATGACCCTCTCAATATCTAATTCGTTTTCTGAACCATACATGATAGCAGTATCATCGGCATAAAGTAACACCTTACAATTCGAAACTGTAGTAGGAAGGTCATTAATAAAGTGGACCTAATATGAATCCCTGGGGTGCACCAATTGTAACAGGTCTTGCATCAGATTTAACCCCATCAATAATAGAAGTTTGTTCTCTATTTGACAAATAATTAGAGAACCAGGCCAGCTCATTATCCCGTATCCCATAATAAGATCATTTATGCAGAAGAATCTCATGGTTGACTGTATCAACTGCCTTTTTTAGGTCCAAAAACACAGCACCAATGATCTGACCCTTGTCCATATTATCAAGAATGTATAGTCAGTAAGGCCAATAATAGCAACATGGGTAGAATGTCGTTGTCAGAATCCAGATTGGGCTGAACTCATGTTTACAAGCAAGACGTGACACAGACACACAGACACACCCACCCTCACACTCTCGCATTAAGCCTTTAATCTACTTAACGATGTTATTGCAGAAACCTGACAGTTGGTTTAACATTCAATGGACCATGAAAGCTGATCCAAACGAGACCTTAATTAGAAAATCAAGACACCTCAAAGTTTAAATGATCAATCCATGTAGTGAATTATTTATCCTTCAGAAATAGAGTGACCGTTTGGCAGAATTTTAAATCTTGATGCATTACCCCACGACTAGAAAGCTCTTGAGTGCCTGCATAGTTTCTATACCTTTCCGGTTCTAAGTTAATCAGCTTTACAAATATACAATATGTCATAGAATGCTCCCTTTCGGGCTTTTGTTAAGCCCAGTCAAGAATCATGCTAAAAAACCAGTACAAAATATTTAAGGACGTGTTTATACAATGGCGTGCACAGGACTTTAAAGGTAGGGATTGATGAAGGGCAAGTTCGAAAGACCAGCGACTGATTTATGTAAGAGCTGAACCTATATATATACTCTTGATTTTTGGGTGAGGTTGATAAGGTGGTGTACACACATAACGATGGTCTAACATTTCACGGCTGAATGTAAAACATATCCCGACTAAACCATTTCCGCGGACTAACGATTGAAGGTGGATGCTATGGCCATCGCAGCCCCCCCCCCCCCCACACCCCTTTTCATATATGCTCTGCGAACACCACTGATGTTAAAAGCGCCTATAAAGTAGCAGCCAAGATTCCAAGTATTACGCTAAAAGGAATACGCAACATTGAATTTTCAACCATTTATTCTCTATTCCAGAGGTGCCAAATATCTCAAAATAAACTTTTGATTATAATACAGTGTTACATAAAGTGTAGTAGTAAGTTGAGTCTCGTCTATCCGACATGCTCAGTGATTAACCTCCGCCACGTATCACGATCTTGCGCAAGGTTTATTGCTTCTTCGAAATTGTTAATATTAATGTCCTTGAATTGCGATTTTATTTTTCCAAGCAATGTAGTCACGGGTCTTCCAACTGGTTTAGCAGTATGTCTCAGTGCTTCTCTTAAAGCAACCTTTGCTGGAGCGTCCTCTTGGAGTCTTGCTACATGACCGAAAAATCTCAATCTTCTATGTGCGACTATCGATGACCAAGGTGTTTGGTTGGTTTCGTTGTAGAGCTCATCATTTGATAACCAATTATTATTGGTCCATCTAATGTTGAGAATATTTCGAAGTAGTCTCCTTTGAAAAGTGTCAATTTTGCGATCAAGATCCTTCGTTGTGCCCCACAGTTCGCAATTGTACAAAAAAATACTCTTTAATAAAGTCTCAAAGATCCTAAGCTTAATTTTCCGGCTTATGTTTTTGCTTTTAAAAATGCTTGACAGTGTGTTGAAAGCACCGTTGGTTATACCAATTCTTCTGTTAATGTCTTCTTCGGTCCCCAGCAAGCTTCCAACATATTTACATTTCTTCCAACTGTCATTTCCTTTTCTTGTGATTGTAAATTTCTCAGTTTTTGTGCAATTGATTTTCAGATTTCTTACTGCCAGTTTGTCAGAGACTCGTTTTTCGATGTCTTGCAGTGTATGCTGACCAGTTGATGCCCAAGAGATATCATCAGCGTATTGTTGGTCTACTGTGAAAAAAGAATTAGTGGTGGTAGTGCTGTAATCATGATCAACTAACTGCGATGGCAGGATAACTGCATCGATATCATTATCATCTGATTTCATAGAGTTGGCTAGATAAGTTATAAAAAATAGTGCACTTGCACTATCTCCTTGTGGTGAACCAATGTTAGTGTTACATAAAGTGTCCTCTTCTATAAATAACACGCGCAAATATCTAAAATGTAATCAAAATTATGGAACGCCAAAAAAGACAGAGATCGCGTTAAATTTCCCCTTACAAAAGAGGTACTACTATCTCGCTATAGCGGCACCTTCGTCATCTTGACCTGTTTAGCGTTTTCCGTGCCGCGGTTCCAAAGGCGCATCGATTCCGAGCTTTATAGCTGTAGGACTCATCTCAATCTTACCAGGAAAATAAACATTTATGAAATACATAAATATACCAGCAGGCATGTGCTCACGCTGGGCGGCACTGGGCGGCCCCGCCCAGCACTGTCTTAAAAATTGTGAATCCCGCCCAGCACTATTTGCATCTAAAATCCCGACATTCCTAACAATATATTCAACATAAATTTGGCCTAGCCTATGCCAAAATCATACAGACTAATAATGCATCAGTTATGCATGCGAGAAACATTACTTACGGCTCTCAATCGGTCCCTTGTAAAATCTCTTTGAATCAAACTAATAACTGTTACCAGGTACGTACGTAATATATTTCGCCAAAAAAAAAAATGTAACTTGTTCGCAAAACTAGTACTTGTGTATGTGTTTAAAAAGCTACACAAGTGCCAGCATTTGGCATCTGAGCACCTTCAAGAATCGAAAAAAGGGGGACACCCCCTCCCCATTAGACCCCTCCCCCAGGACGGTATACCCGGCACTCAGGAAATCCTGGGCACATCCCTGTATCCAGTATCGCATCGCAAACTCGTATGCAAAATAGAAAAATTGCTATGCAAGTCCAAAGATTTATAGCACTCTATTGCACTTATAGCACTTTATTTACACATGAATCATAGTATTTTACAAGACACAAAATACAGTGACTTCAAAACTGCTTCACAGAATTTAAACACATACACTACATTAAATTATTATGGAACACAAAAACTCTTTTATAATAAATGGCTTATATATGTAGTTACGTTTGATCCTTACATTATCTTGGTCTTCAAAGCACATGGTTGCAATGCAGTTGGGGATTATGACATGGGTGGGTTACGGTAACTATTTCCGACGTTCGGGACAAGACATTTCAGTAGCCTTCGCATTCAACTTGTTCCAACTTTTTCATTTTCGGTCGAGCGCCACAGTCTTAGAAAATCGCGAAAAACCCCAAACAATCCTGACTGTCATTGAAATGCTTTTCCATCATAAGTTTGCTTTGAAACCAACTCCGAAGGGAAATCTGGATAAAGCATGGAGTCGACTTTTTATATGTAAATTTGTTTCAAAATGCTGTGGACTGTTTGAATAATTGAACTTATAACATATTTAAATGTGTGATCAAAATAATTAGGAAACGATAGTGGAAACTGTCCATAATTTTCTAAAACCAAAATGCATGGTGCATTTGATGGTATACGTAGTTTGACCTTGTCTGTGATTCGGTGCAGGGGTAATGCGGTAATACGGATAGACATATCGTACCGTTTATTGTGCTATCGTAAAGTCAAAATCATGAATAATAAAGAGAATGCGGAAAAGAAATAAATAAAGAGATAAAGTATATAATGCACTGTCGTTTCCAAACAAAGGGTATGTATTATGCATCGCTCTTCGACGCACCAACCTTTTGCCTCTGTTACTCCCCTAGGTCCCCCAGTTCACCCCTCTACCTATTTACCAGATAATCAACATTTTCATTTTACCCTTCTCTTTTTAGAGACGAGTGCTCACGGTTTGTTTTCATGTAATAGAAAATTGCGCATGATAAAATTAAACCTTATGAAACATTCATGGTTTTTCTTCACCGTAAAACTTGATATTCTTGGTGTAAGCAGAGAACTACGCGTTCCAAGCATTCACTTCCTCCTTTCCCAAATTGAAGAAAGATAAATCAAACATAAATAACAGAGAACATTGCAACTCTAGAATACAAAATTCGTGACACTTGCCAATAAATGAAAGAGCTAAAAAGATTACCTGGTTAAAAACAAGTTCTGAATGGCATCTTTGTGAGTTACAACACAAATTTAAATTAGTGAAATATAGAATGCAACTCCATTTTGAAACAAAACTCTCTACAAAGTTTAAGGGTAAGACGAGATGTTTTTATGTATGAGATCATGTGGCAAATACGCCATACGAAGAGGGGCGGGCGGGGATTGGAGGGTGGGGGGGGGGGGGTAGAAGGTAAATTAGGTAAATTGGGTAAATAGTATAGATGGCGCTATCACTTTTTTCACCAACATCCTTTGTGTTTGGTCACTCGAGAACGTTGCTTCATTGAACCACTGTCAACTTACGTAACCAACCAACTGGTAATTAAATGGAGATCGCAAAGATTTTTTGTGTGCTATCAAGTTTCACTTGAGAAATTTCTATCCCATTTCACCTTGAATAAAATATCAAACAAACAACAAACAAACAAGGAATTCAATTTTATTAAAATGTAAATTGAATGAAACAACCTTTTAAGTTTCCCTTACGTGTGAAAATTCACCCTGCTTTTATCACGTGCATGAGGCCCGACTTTATACATCTGTTCGGTTTGATAGCTATTCAAAGCATCATATTTTAAGTTGAGAGGTATGTGTATTGTGTTTCATACCATAATAACCCATACAGCTTGCATCCTCATGTAAATTATATGAAATATTATCGGGATCAAATTTAAGGCAGGCTGAAAATAGACATTTATAAGTTAAAATGTTACGTTGTCATGTAATGTTTTTCCGATGACATGGATTTGCGTTTGCAAATAACATAGAAAACGGAAAATGAAACATTTTCAATCTAAAGATCGATCAATAATTTATTCGCAAATTTTTGGATCGATAATTCAGCAACAAACTTGATTATTCAATGCATCGATTTAAGGTAGCTTTTCCGGCTTTAGGATTCACAAATGATTTTCGAGTTGGATAGCATCATGTTTGATCTCTAGAGTAGGGCAAAATATGTCACCAAAAACAGAACTGGTATTGTTCGATACAGGTGACAGGCGCCTACAGTGGAATTACGATCTTCCTTACCGGTTTCGGGCCTCTGGACGTGCAGTCAGCGTCCATAGCCTAGTGGTTAGGGTGTCCGCGTGCGGAGCGGGGGGCCCGTGGTTCGAGTCCCGGTGGAGGCTGAAAGTTTTTTCACTGTTCTTGATTTTCCAACTCATTACGATTTTCATTTATATATATTCATTTGCCTTTGTCGTTTACCTCCATTGCATTAACATATATATATATATATATATATATATATATATATATATATATATATATATATATATACTTCTATATCTCCTACATATACTCCTATATGTAGTTCTCCTATATATAGACTCGCAATGGAGTATGTCACTATAACACCGGATGAAGTTAACGCGATTGTAGACATGAAATAATTGCCGGTAGATAAGGTTGATTGCACATCACATGGCAATCATGATAAGATAGGTTTACCCGCATGTCTCCTAGTCGGTTAACGGTCCGTTGATTAATGTGCACGTAACAAATAATTGAACGTTGGGATTTCCCCCGTTTTTGTCTAACAACAATTGACTATAACCTTGAAAGCGTCTACCTCTTAAAAAAAAATACCATTCCGTCTTTTTTTTGTGACGTAAAGCAAAGACTAAGAAGAGATATACCGCCTGCCAGTTACTATTTGAGCGTTTACCATTCAATTCACCGCACAATATCTACCTTTTAAATACTCACTGTTCTTTTCTTAAAAATGATGAGAAGTATATAATTTTCATACCGTTTGTCAATTTCAGGGTCCTTGAAATTAATATACGGCAACCTGACGATGATTCAATAGTGTATTATTATTATACGGTATATACATTGTTTATAATCGCCCTAAACACTGCACCCTTTTCTGGTTAGGATCTCACCCACCCACCCCGTCCTCACCCCCTCACCTCCGTATCCCCTCGCCCGCAGCTATATTGCTATGTATATGATCTGGAACGTCAAGTGTATATACTCATACGTCAATTGAACCATTCACAAGTTCGACATTCACCTGTTGTTTAGTTTCATATACCAATATTCTGCTGACGTCATGAATATTAATTACTTTCGTCAATTTATCTGAGATGTATAGAACCAATTAACACGATATTTGCATTATAAACGTCAACGAAGTCTGGAAGATCAAACACAGCTGTCCTGCATATATTCGTTTCTTGAATAAATTTCTCCAAAGGACGGCTTCTCGGAGACATGAACGGAATTCAGAAGTTGAAATAATGACTTACCGGAAGGGAACTTACAAGAATATGAGGCAGTACAATTATATAGGAGAACAGGTTTCCAAGGAATCAATAAACATTATATGAACATCGTATTCCATGTTTAACTTTTATATGAAAGGGGAACATTTTGTACCTAAACTTTGTTCTACCTGAAACAAACATCAGGTGTGATGTCATAGAAGCACAGTGACCAATCTCTTTTTATGTTTTTTTTTAAAATATGCATCCTATTTCATACTTACCAAAGCAGAGGAGAAGAAAAAATGGGATACGTCTCAATACGAACACATACACTACAATCATTGGTATATTGGTAACTTTATATCCTATATGGCAAAGTTTGAAGCCTTAACAATCCAGGGTCAAAAAGAAATATAGAAAAACAAACCACGAATATGTAGATTCAATTTCTTCCTGAATGAATTGCTGTGACAAATATGATTACGAATTAATTTTGCATACATTTTATAGGAATTAAGATAGTAATAGCAGGACTAGGACTAATATTTGTGTGTATGCGTGGGTGTGCACTTGTTTGTATTCTGACCGAGGACTTGAACAAAATAATTGCAGGTCCTCGGATGTGACTTCTAAAGAATCACCACGTCCTCGAAAGAATTCTATTGTTATGGGGTATTTATTAGGTTAGACTACGTAGATTTGAATAATGGAAAACAATGAGATCCTCGGTCTGAATGTAAACACACTAACCTGTGTGTGTATGCGTGGTTGCGTGTGTGGAACCTGAATTTAAACCAACTTACTCCAGACATGTACTTTGGTATTTCGCTTCAAGTAGAATTCAAAGCTATCGTTACAGATATTAACAAGGAAAGAAAAATTGCTATACTTAGGTAATATTTGTGGCATTTTGTTCAATTCAGTAACAAGAACAGATCTTGATCACAGATATTTTGATAGCAACAATCGTCTTATGTTGAATGTTATAATCTCTTTGAATGATCATGATAATAAATTATGTTGATAAATATTAAATCACTCATCCAAGGACGGCCGTATGTCGTCTCTTGAACACAAAGTGTCTGGATTATCAGTTTTTTTTTTATCCCCTGCCATAATAACCATAATCTAACCATAGTGTGAATTATATTGAAATATGTTTCCAAAACTAGCAAAGTGGATCCCCTGTGTTTTTTTTATATGTATTATACTTTAAAGAACGCGTCATAGACAACTTTTCGCACCTTGTCAACCCATAGAGACGGCAATGTTTGTGAAGGATTATTAGAGAAGTGTGGACGAAATATAAACAGGAACACAGATCGGATGAAATTGAAATGTGGATGAATCATGGAATGCCTCTATACGATTCGGATCCCCGCACTTTTATAACTAAATTTCTGATAGAAATATATATTCTGTACATCTTCTTTCAGTTTACTGACAATATAATTGTACAAAACAGTAATAAATATACAAATTATAATATATATATATATATATATATATATTTACTGGGCCCCAAACTTTTAGATTGGAAAAGGTGTTAAAAGCTTTTCAATAAGTAGTGGATATTCCGATCCCCAAAAGTGTTACTTGATACCAAGAAGTATTGAATTAGAAAATTAAAATATCCTATTTGATGTAAAATATTCCTATACCTATTGTGGTTTGAACACCGAGAGGTCATTATATGAACTGGAGGGGTTCGGGCGGGGGGGTGGGGGAGGGGGTTGGAAGAAGATTGTGGGAGGGCGAAGGGGTTCTTCTGGTGACTTTGAAATCAATTACAACTTACAGCGTTCACTTCAGATATGCTTCCTGAGTCAATTCTAGTTTTCAAGTCAGCGTCAAAGTTACAAACACCCTCGCAGACGCACACACGCACTTAATATGCCATCACGGACGCAAAATTTAATTAGCCTTTTAAAGGTTCAGCAAGGTATTAAGAACTCTCAGGGTTCTAATTATTAAAGTATATAGCGAGAAAAACTGTCAGCGTGTTTAGTATTCATCATCCTAACCGTTTAATATACGGTATATATCATATATCGCTACTTAATGAGTCATTTACTCGACAATTAACAGTCGCTTTCCCCTTGGTCGAAGGCCCTTGATTCATCACAGCCAGGTAAACTTTCAAACGTGTTTTTATCTATCATTCTGTCAGCAATTCAAAATATTACTTACCCTATCCTTGTAATAAATTACAAATGAATTTGACTTAATTTGGTAATAAAAATAAAGAAAAGGAGATTGAAATAAAATAGATCATATTTAATAGGCATATTTTGTAAATAATTGCATGGCATAAATCACGTGGGTGAATGATTTAAAGGAAGTTGAACGGAAGTGTTTATACCAAGTACCTTGTGATCTGTTTTTATTAAAATATTTTCCATATTGTGTTGGTGAAAGATTAACCATATAATTGTTGCTTCTCCTTTGACAAAAAAAAAATACTTAAAGGTAATGGAATAAAGTTTCTATTTCATTTCCCCGTGTGGCTCATTTCGACTTAATACGAACCTGTATTTATTGTATAGTGCGCGTTACAGTATTGGCATTATTGGCCAAGTGGCAAATTTACCCATGACCTCAGCAATGCATCATATACACATTATCAATTTTGGGGGGTAATAAAACATTTTTTTACGTCCATTACTAGAGGCTCTTTCAAAATATGAACATTTACTGAAAACATGAAAAAGTGTTAAAACTTCATGACCATATACTTGAACCCCTAACAAGCACATTACAATCCATTTCCACTTAATTTGTTAAAATAATTTTCAAATAACCATTTTTATCGTAACATTAGAGGTTATAGGGAAAGGTATAAGTTTGATTACAGACGTTCTGATGCACTCGTTTATCAGAAATCAGCATTAATTACCTTCAATAAACAAAACTCGCAAAGTAAATACTCTAAACGGCCTTAGCCAATTCCAGTTCATCTTGGAATAAATATGCTGCTTACGCCCTCAAATTATACAGGCATGCTAATTATACAGGCATGATTCATTCAGGGATGGATTTGATGAATATTAATGATGATCGGAAGTAAGTATAACATTGAACCAATCATGGATCAGATTCCCCATCACATATGTGACACCAAGCTTTGCAACTTGTGAGCAGTATTTATGGAGGCAAATTAATTCTGGAAAAGGACTCATCCAGTATATCGTGCGATATTATTACTAATAATGGCCATATCATCCATATCTATTTATTGTATCCATTTCAGTATATTAAAGTAACTTTACAGCCCACCCCTTCACACAACGTGCCGCGCTAGAAAGTTGCCGTCTACCTTGAAGAAAAATACACATTTTCATCACATGGTATAGTATAAGCAAAGAAGTCTAACAAAAATGTGATATGTAAATTCACAACAAAAATATCGTGTTGAGAGGATGTATCATCTTATAGTTTGATTTAGGGTGAAAGTAAGTTACTGTATGGATAACGCAGCTGACCCTTTAACGTAGCATTCATATTCATATATCATATATATGCAGTGGTGTGTGCAAGGTCTTAGGCGGGGTGGGGGGGGGGTATCGTCAGTCGGGATTTTTTTTCGTTGTTTTTAACTTCAGTCGGGGGAAGGGGTGCGAAAGACTTTGACGAGCCCCCGGAGCAAGGAATCCATGAGGAGCGGTAACGGGTCAGTGTGTGTGTGGTAGGTGGGGGTGGGGGGTGGGGTGTACATCCTCTTTTCAATCTCACATAAAAATTAAAGTATCTTTCTATTTATATATATATATATATATATATATATATATATACATATATAAATATATATAAATATATATATATATATATATATATAAATATATATATATATATATATTTATATACGAGACAATATAAATGAAGAAACGCAAAGAACATGAAGCCCTTTACGTAGGAAAATGACATTAAATATTTTATCACAAAAATTGACAGGACGCCAACGGCTTTGTAATGATGTCTTAAATTATGAAATGAAAAGGCAAAAAGAATAAAGAGAAAGAAAAATAACGATAGAAAGCAACAAACTCAATATTATCAGCTATATATGATTGATGAATGTTGGTTTTTACCTTCTCCTTATCTCAAAAACACGAATAAAAACTTGGGGTATCTTTATTCTTTTATTCCTTTCAATTACATATTTCTTTAATCCTGAAGCCTCGAAGCACTTATAATATAGCGGAATATAAAAAGGAAGTTACGGAAAAGTGACAATAGACAATTAAATGCCGTCTGGTTGATCTGGATAAATAGCACTTACAGTCATTTTCTTTTACACATCGGCTTCGAGACGTCATTTAAGTGTCATACAGTGTCTCCTTGACAAGAAAAAAAAGAAAAGAAAAAATTAAATAAAATGAGCAAAAAAAAAACAGGATTTTAACATTTGCACCAAATCATTCGTGTAGTACTCAAACTAATATTGCAATTGGTAAAACTATAGCTTCCTCCTATAGACTATTTCTTTACACTAAACAAGTTAATGAGACAAATAATGAAAGGATTTTGTTTCGGTCGTCAACACTTCGTCGCCTATAGGCACTTTTATCACATTAGTTTAAGAGGTACTACATATTAGATATATATGGAAATGGAATATGTCAAAAAATGGTGACTTTCATTATCATTATTTGAAATTAAACATAACTAGTCAGGAAATATTACCTGTTCATGTGATCGAAAGGCTTATCTAGATCAACTCATTAAGCTATTGCTTTAAAGAATTAGAAACAATACTTGTTTTCATCAATAGCTAGAACATCACATTAAAGTGTATGTCCTCATCATGTTAGGATATTTTATTTCTATTTCTCCAAATTTATTTAAAACAGTATTAGGACGCAAATTTTTCGATTGAAATCTACAGAAATGTATGTGAGCATGTACAGCTATTGTGAAAAGCATTTGAGAACATCGGGTTGGAATTTTGGTTAGAAATTTGAATTTGAATATGTTGCAATGTTAGTTCATCAGTTTAGTAGATATGCTGATAGAGTCGAATCTCATACACACTCACCCACGCACACACCCACATAAACACTCCAAATTTGAGACCGACCTGGCATCGATTTGAGGCTGACTTTATTGTTCAATGGGCGGTAGTGGGAGGGGGGACACCCCACCCCGTATTTACGCCCCTGACGTCAACAAATTCTCGAAACTGTAAACATGTTTTAGCTCATATTTCGGTGATTGGATAATTGCATACATATATAAACACATGCGCGGTGTTCTTGAAATCTAAATTGGGGAAAGACAGAGTGAAATCGAGGGGGCGTCATTGTATTTGAATAGAATCAATTATTTTGCGTAAGTAAAGAAAGAATGATAATAATAAAATATTAAACTCAACAACAACGAACTGCATGCATTCTTCATCGTGTTTAGAAAACAAAACGCTGAGATGGAGTTTATCATGCATGTATAGGAATAATAGATTCACTTTGACCTACGGGTTTTAGCGTATAGTAGCCTATACGTATAATAAACGGTATATTGCATACATCAGCAATGAAACGTATTTGGCTCCAAGACACAGTAAACTTAGCAAAAGAAATTCTCCTCACGTATAAGATTCAAGAATATATGTGTTGAATAATTTCAGGAAATGTTGCGACGTGTTATGTAGATGAAGAGCAGATCACTTATCGACAAATAAAATCGTTGATGTAAATCTCGTGAATGAAGACACAGAGACTGAAGACAGAATAGAAAAGGGCAGATGAGGACAGATCGGGAGATGTAAATTATAGGTTAGTGGGGGGAGTGGATGCTTGTCGTTTACGGTATCGATTGATGTAGAATTAATGTATCTATCTATCTATCTATCTATCTATCTATCTATCTATCTATCTATCTATCTATCTATCTATCTATCTATCTATCTATCTATCTATCTATCTATCTATCTATCTATCTATCTATCTATCTATCTATCTATCTATCTATCTATCTATCTATCTATCTATCTATCTATCTATCTATCTATCTATCTATCTATCTATCTATCTATCTATCTATCTATCTATCTATCTATCTATCTATCTATCTATCTATCTATCTATCTATCTATCTATCTATCTATCTATCTATCTATCTATCTATCTATCTATCTATCTATCTATCTATCTATCTATCTATCTATCTATCTATCTATCTATCTATCTATCTATCTATCTATCTATCTATCTATCTATCTATCTATCTATCTATCTATCTATCTATCTATCTATCTATCTATCTATCTATCTATCTATCTATCTATCTATCTATCTATCTATCTATCTATCTATCTATCTATCTATCTATCTATCTATCTATCTATCTATCTATCTATCTATCTATCTATCTATCTATCTATCTATCTATCTATCTATCTATCT
This sequence comes from Apostichopus japonicus, assembly GCF_037975245.1. Lineage (NCBI taxonomy): Eukaryota > Metazoa > Echinodermata > Holothuroidea > Aspidochirotida > Stichopodidae > Apostichopus > Apostichopus japonicus. Next base: position 20,052,241 of record NC_092574.1, read on the forward strand.
ATCTATCTATCTATCTATCTATCTATCTATCTATCTATCTATCTATCTATCTATCTATCTATCTATCTATCTATCTATCTATCTATCTATCTATCTATCTATCTATCTATCTATCTATCTATCTATCTATCTATCTATCTATCTATCTATCTATCTATCTATCTATCTATCTATCTATCTATCTATCTATCTATCTATCTATCTATCTATCTATCTATCTATCTATCTATCTATCTATCTATCTATCTATCTATCTATCTATCTATCTATCTATCTATCTATCTATCTATCTATCTATCTATCTATCTATCTATCTATCTATCTATCTATCTATCTATCTATCTATCTATCTATCTATCTATCTATCTATCTATCTATCTATCTATCTATCTATCTATCTATCTACTCCCACACACTACTGGTACAACTAAGGAGACTGCCCCGTTTTCTGCATAGGTGTAATAATAATGACTAGGCCTATACACCATTGATGAAATTGGATATCTCTAATTTCATAGATTCTGACTAAATTTTAATGAATAATTGATCATGTTTACTATTGTAAAAAACAAAAGATATGCATCAAATTGAGTGTTAACAATTATTCCAGTATGTCATATGTAGTGTGAGTTACTACAACATTTAGAAGTCATATCTTCTTCACTTCACAACTATTTTTCTCTATGTCTCTCTCTCTGTCTTGTATTATAATGCATTGTCAACCTATATACATATAGTGTTTGTATATGTGTATTCATATATATCGAGTTGGTTAGAATCATGTTTGATCTCTAGAGTAAGGCAAATATGTGACCAAAAAACAGAAAGACACAATTATATTATATTAATATCAACTCATCCAGCTCGAACACGACTGTGTTATTCCGATGTGGTCACTTATCGCCAGACGACCTAATTACTTGACTCAAAACAGTACAAGAAAACAGAAGAACTTTACACGAGATATAAAAAAGACACGCAATAAACTTTTGATGAAAACAAATGTTGTTACAAGCGGCACTCCACGTCACTAGTGAGAAACTTATTCGTTGTTATCGTCACATAAGTGACATTGCACAAGCAGACGAAAAAATGTCTCTGGAGATCTACATGAAAACGTCTGTCTATTGTCGAACATTTCAAAGGTTGCATTGACTTTGTGTGTGTCTGTTGTAATTATTGCCTTCTTTAAGCAACTATTTGCGTTTTGGTTAGCGATTGCACCAACTTTATAACGAGTATTACTCAAAATTAAATAGAAAACAATTCGTCCAAAGTATAGGACAAAATCCTTTTCCATCCGTCATCTTTTTGTGTGTGTTCGAGTCCTTGATGGATAATTTCGAACAGAGAAATTTTCCCCTCTCTTTTGGTCAGCCTCATCCCCGATACAAACAATTAAATGCACCCACACACTGTTCTAAACGACCTATAGTTTTAACAATACGCATTACACGGAGCAATTCATCCAACAGGACTTTTTATTCACAAATGAAATTATAATGAACGAATATAGCGGTTAATAAAATTAATGAAAATTTTCCAAATGTCATCGTTCGGGTTCTTTTCATGTCAGTATGTAATCACATATAAACAGTGACGCGCGCAATGGAAGGAGGGGATGGGGGGGGGGCTTGCACGACCCTACTTCCATTGGCAAGGAAAGGGGGTGCATGACCCCATTTTCATGAAAGAAGACACAAATCCAATCATCACCTTTAGTTTAAATGATAGACATTTTTGTGATGAACAGCTACCCCAAAATAGGAGAGAAAAATCTTGTTTTTTTTTAGGTATCCTAGTTTACAAGTTGTACCTACAAGGGAGGCTGTCGTTTGTAGATATGTGATGTTATACTTGCCTCTAGAATATGAAATATTTGACTTTCTCTATGTTTGGCTTTTCACATTTTGAAGGACTGGTAGCCTGGTAACCGTGTTGACACTAGAACCAAATCTTCAAATCTTTCGGTCATATTAAAAACGCTTTTTTTATTTTAGATTTAGCATTTGCAAACCAGCATCTCAATTGCTGAGAATAACCATGCGTATAGACGTATATATGTCTAAGAATGTCTATTCAGTACTGTCGTCTCGCTTGATTATAAAATATTTGCTTAACATGCGATGGGTATATTTGTTGTTGTCATTTTGTAACTATCTGAAGTGAATGCATTAAACCAACTCCCCAGCCATCAGTTGACTGATATAATGCAGACGAATGATTGCGCATTCTTCACAAATATGAAAGACGATCCCATTCTGAAAAGGGGGAACTCATGAATATTCATAGACTCGCGATCAGCAGGCTGAGAAGCGTTAACAAATGTGAACAATAACGTAAAACTGTATCTAATATATACAGTGGCGGAGATTTCTTGTCAGAAGTGGGGGGGGGGGGGGTTGCAGCAGGCGCGTAGCCAGGAATTTGCCAAGGGAGGGGCGAAACTGTATATTCGGCATTGCAAACTATCTAAGCGTAGCGCCACCATGAGTTGGCGCGAAGCGTACAAGAAAATTTTGGCTGTAAATGCCTCCCAGATCGCCGGAAATGGCACTTCCCATACCGTGTTAGTTGTATATTAGCATTTTCTCTTTTGAAAATACTAGCGATATCATAAAAACCTTAAACATTTTTGTAAAAAATATGCTCAAGGGGGGGGGGGGGCGGCTGCCCCCTTCGCCCCCCCCCCCCTTGGCTACGCGCCTGGGTTGCAGGCCATTGATGAAATAAAAAGTCATAACTGCTGGCTCACTATCTACGTGGAGCGCCACCATAAGTTGGCGCGAAGTGCACAAGAATTTTTTGGCAAATATTGCCTCCCAGATTGCAGTAAATGGCACTGCCCAGGCCTTGAAAAGCTGCATTTAACCAGGGGCGTATGCAGGATTTTCTAACCCGGGGGCGCGTATTACTATCTAAGCGGAGCGCCACCATAGGTTAGCGCGCAGCGTACAAGCAAATTTCTGGTTTTGGTACCCCCAGATCACCGGAAATGGCACTTCTCGGGCTTGAAACTGACCAACCATATGTACACTTTTGCCTGAGAACCAAGTTTTTTCCAAATACTTTTTTTCTCATCTATAACCTTTTTGAAGAATGTCACCAGTCACACATCATGTTCGACTTCATCACATATCCTGTGGATCATTGCTTTTGTAGGTGATTCTTCATCGCGGCCCACAATATCCGTCAGCCCCACTGTTCAGAATTTGAAAATTCACAATTCTCGTGAATAAATTCACTTCAAAACATACCCATAATGTTGCACAAAATATCATCTATGGACAACCGATATAGAAAAACCTCCTTCAAACCCTAACAGACGGGTCAAAATTGCACGAGTATGATGAAGTATGATGAAGAATGTTGGTTAGGGAATTTTCGAAAATTCAGCCGGCTACTAAAAAATTTCGTTGAAGGAAATAAAAATACACCAGATATTTCCGAAACCGAACACTACACACATCGACAGGTTTGAGCATGGGCGCAGATCAGTCTTGGATAATGGTGGGGACGCGTGTCTGTTCTATGACACTATCTAAGCGGAGCGCAACCATGGGTTCGCGCGTAGCGTACGATTTTTTTGGGCAAATATACCTCCCAGATCGCCGGAAATAACACTTCCCAGACCTAATGATGCTCCTAAACCTCCTTAAGTTTTAGATCTCATGGCTTAGAAATTTAGTTTGGAGAAATGCATGGGCGTCTGCAGAAGGAAAATCAGGCGACAAATAATCCAAGTAGACTTTTGTATATACGATGGGTCTGGGGTCCTCTCCCAGAAAACAAATATAGACTGCCGCAAATGCGATTTCCGTCCTATATTTAACAACTGTGGATAAAATACAATAAAATGAGAACTGCTGCATGTCATTTGCACAATGCTGGATCAAACTGCGCCAAAGTTCAATACAGGGGAACTTGAAATGCAGCTATTGGTCAAGACAAATTGGTGGGGACACGGTATATCATGTCCCCGCTACTGAAAAAGTTGGTGGGGACGCGTCCCGCAGTCCTCACCAGGATCTGCGCCCATGGTTTGGAGGCTGTTTATCGTGGAACGCCATTTTCATGCTCACTGATATGATGTGATATCTGCTGTTTGCTTTACAAATTCGAATAATTTTGTCACTGTTCCTCTTTCTCTTCCCGTTTTCTTGCCGTATTTTCTACTCCATCCTTTTCTCCTTTTCTCTTTCTTCTTTTTCTTTTCCTTCCTTCACCTCGTTGAAGTTGGCAAGTGTATACAGATCCAAAGCTATTCAACAGCAACAAAACGTTATTTTGTGTATGTCTGTTGTGGGGTGAAGTTAGCGCTATGAGCTACAAGTTCCAATGCGCAAGGTGGGGGAAAAGGGCTAGAAATAATGTATGGGTCAATTCTAACTCGGTTTTCGGTCGTTAATTGTTGATGTAGCCTACCGGTAAAAGGTTGAAATGACTTTAACAATTTCAAATATAATAATTTGATTTATTATGCCATTTGGAGCACATAACATAGGCTATAACAGAACATTACTGGCAAAAACTAGGGGGGGGTTGATTGTGTGGGCCAACCCCCCTCTTCAAAAAGTGGGGGGGGTTAAAACCCCCCCCAACCCCCCCTGTTTCTCCGCCAGTGAATATATAAACGGTGTCACACACTATACATTAGTGAAACCAAATGCAATATTTGCTGACAATTTGTATGAATATATTCGCTTTTCCGAAAAGAGTTTTTTCTGACTTTCTCGATGCGAACCATTTCAACCCGCCACCTAACTGTATAGCATTGCCGATATTTTCGGCTTCTGTATCGATTGCCTGTAGTGGTTCTAGTATTAACCGTCCAGTTATCGCTGAGTCCGGATCCAAATCCGGGTCCATTCAGTCCGATTCCAAAGCAAGTCCGAGTCCACAAATAAATGTATTCGAATAAATAAATGTATTTATTAGCAGAACCTTGCATTCAGATCTGATTATAAACCTATTGATAATCTAAATATGCCTCAGAATACACCGTTTGGCGTCTACATCTGAGAGCACCCCCTCAATTTCCCCTACAAGGGAAACGAATTCAACAACCCTACAACCTCACACACACTTCATTCAAAACATTTCTGATCCGCGTACATAAAGGCCCTACCAACAGTCAGTTAAGGGAATTGGAAAATTGGCCCACTCACCCATTTTGAAATCTTGTGCACTTTAACTGCATGGACAACACAACAAAGCAGAGAGGATATATGCATGTATGCGTGTATGTACGTATATGTATGTGTGTGTGCGTGCATGTGTGTGTGTGCAGAGAAAGCGTAACCTACTGTTGGCGTCTAGTATACCAAAGCGATTTCACTAGGTCTTAACATTTTACAGTTGATGTAAATAAAGAGTTATTTCAAACCTATAAAGTCGGGTTCAGGGCAAAATAAAAAATACCTCAGAAAATAAGCAAATTGGCATTGAAAAAAAATAAAGAAGGAAGTTTTTTAGTTAGTGCATTAACGTGACCTGCGGGTTTGAATACAATCCTTTTTTATTCGTGAATTGAATCTTTTAAGATTGATGGAAACCAATAAAGAGCATGATTAAACCTCTGTCTTCCTCGTAATAGAAGTCAAGAGGTACGAAGACGACTTGAATTTCAGTCATTTCAAATCACTAGCAAACCTCTGCTCAAATATTGATGGTAACGTTAGAAGGCACTAGAGGAACATTTTACTGAATTTTATCATTTTCCCGTCTCCGTCAAACAGCAAATGCAAAATCTTCACGACACAGTATTGATCTATTCCTGAAAAGTCTTAGAAATAGTGAAACATCAATTTTTTACCTAAGTTCTAACACCTTATGTGTCTTCTTTTCTCGGAACATGTCAAATTTTCAAAGGCTTTATTTCTTATCTACCTCTGTTCATCATTCATGCTTTGTTTAATTCTCCACGATGTGATTTGTATAAAAAAAAAATAGGAAAAAAAAACCACTAAAAAACTATTATTTATTCAGAAATTCTACAGAAGCCTTATGACGAATAGATGTGTCGACTTTTAACTCCCATATGGATTCTTTTCTTGATTAAAGTTATACGTGACCATAATACCTGTTGCTCGGCATGACGTGCTTTATTCTCTCTCTCTTTCCCAATGAATCTTGCTGTCCTTATAAAAAAAAAACACGGAAAAAATTTTAAATTAAAATTTCCATTGTGACCACAAAACCTATTACTCAAAGTTGACGTGTTTCAATCTATTTTATAGTCAGTTATACGTACATTATACCAGTCTACCTGTCATTTTATGAACATATACAGTAAAGGAAATTAAACACAGACATAAACGAACACACAAACATACGCATAGATACATAAATACACATCCTTAAATGTAGGATAAATGTAGGAGCTTATCAATTGTATACACATTATCGGTTGCTTGAAAAGTTAATACTGCGAACATCTCATAATGCAGTGTGCGCGTGAAGTTTGTCAGTATATATAGGTGTCTGTTGCGCATGTGTAGGTAGTATATAATTGCACGTACAATGTTATAGTAGACTCATTCTAACATTATATAGTTTTTACATGAACGTTATTAAATATGACAGCTCAAATTGTGCTTTTTGTGTTACGTTATAACTGATAAGATTCGAATTGATGAGTAAAGTTGCTACAGTCATCAATTTTATATTCCCGCTTCTTATAAAAATCAATTTCCGGATAGTCTCGAACTAGCAAATAAATCGTGAGTCAGAAACGAATCAGAACCAGTGACGTCATCAGAATAATTATGTGATCTACCAACTTAAATTACTCAACAACATGTTGACGGAAATTCGTATAAACCATTTCCTTTGCTGATGGTGGAGGTGGGGGTGCCAGGGCGGGGGGGGGGGGCGGTCAGAAGCCACAGTGACCTGCACATCGTAAAATCAGTTATCAAAAATGCCGTTTTAATTCATTGCAAAAGTAGAATACGGCATGCAGGAAAGACATTTCAATATATTTTCGTTTTTTATTTATTTCTTTATTAAGTAATAAATCAATTCATGCATGAACAGTCTAAACCTACCGGTCTATTAGTTTCTTTTATCTTTTTGGAATTTTGTTGTAAGTTGCGTTTGTCGTGCATGTTTTATTTATACTTTAAATGCAAGATATGTTCAAGCTTTCAAGCTATAATTCCGGTCTCTTTTTGAGATTATATTTCAATATATAAAAGCCCCAAAATGAATGATAGGCCTACTGGTTTGTTGACTAAATTGCTGACGAAAGTAGGGCAATCATTCACTCGTATCTCTCTAAACATCTCGGGATTGTCTTCGCACAGAAGATGTAGGTTGCTTCCCTTTATTGCTAAAGTTGACTATTTTCAAGGAAAGAGAGCTGCTTTGATTATGCGAAACATCAAAGGTCTGTTATATTCAATAAACTATTGCACGAAATGTTTTGAATGTTTCTACTCGATAAGTTAGGTAAATTCCCCTGTACCGACGTAAACAACTTAAAATACAGTTCAAGACTTCCCGCTGAGATTGGGCATTTCTTGAAATTAATGTGTCGTATCTGCGAGATGGGATAACTGATATCATTATCATGTCATTTGAACACTATTACCGCACATAAAACGTTTTGTATGTCTTCTATATCTTGTCACATTGCAAAGCTAATTGCAAAGAAAATGTTTTAACTAAGAAAAGTGAGGTAACGAATTAAGAACCATTTTAAACTGAGTATATGTTAACTTAGTGGCGTAGGAAGGTACTTTTGAGTGGGGGGGGGGGCTGGGGGATGTCCCCCTCCCCTTTGGAATTTTTTTGCATTTCCAGGTGTCCTCAGATGCAAGTTGGTGCAATATAGCACACTTCAACACCCACTCCATTTTGTAAACTTAATTTTGTATTTTCACCTGGCCTTAGATGCAATTTGGTGCTCCAAATGATATTTTTATTCTCATTTGGAAATGAAAAAGGGGTTTTCTGACTTGCGAAGCGGGGGGGGGGGCGGAATGATACTTCCGCCCCTCCACATTTTTCACTGGGTGGGCTGGCGCCCCCCCAGCCCCCCCGGTTCCTACGCCCTTGTGTTAATTAACTTCTTTGTATCTTAGTGCTGGGATTCACTGGCTCCTTTACGCTTGATTTGTATTTCTTTTCGCCCATCAATTATTTCATTAAACAGTTTATTGGTTTATTTATTTGTTCGAGCTTTCGATTATGTATTGAATGTTTTTTTTTATTCATTAAGCCATTCATTAGCTCGTTTCTTTGTTCAAGAGTTATTTGTTCAATTAATTCCAAAGAGAGATACTTCGCTACCCGAATGGCTACAATAGTTTTTAATTAAAGCCAGCCCGCCGTAACTTCACCTGCCTTTTATTACTTTTCTACTTTTTTTGGGTTTTTGTTACAGTGCATTCCTTTGCTGTGTACTATTTTGTAAGTTTATACTTTCTTCGTTCATTCGTTTGTTCATCCATTAATTCGATCGTTTATTACCTTGTTATATATATATATATATATATATATACAGGGGCGTATCCAGGGGGCGCAACAGGCGCGCGCCCCCTCTATTGGCCGTCACCCAAAAAAAAAAAAGATTAGCAAAAAAAAAAAAAAAAATTGATGACGACCTTTATGTGAGATGTCGGTGATCGCTCAACCCCCCCCCCCCCTCCCGTATGCTTTATTTTTTGTTTGCCAAAAAAAAAGGTTCTGGCGAAGTTCGGCGGCATAATAGTTTTAGAAACATAGATGGTAATTGTGTTTGTATTATCACTATAAACACTAAGTGACATGCCAGCCATACTAAATTGTGCATTTTGTGTCCATATTTACTGGAAATGTTGCTTATTATTAAGGTCGAAAAATGGATCACATATGGCCATGGGCGGCGATCTTTTCAAATAAAGCGTCTTTATAAAGCAAGAATAGTTGACTGTAGGCTTCATTGGCCCTATAACAACAAAATGTATTATTGCGCCCACGGTATTGATATAGTACATATATGCACCCTCATAGTATTCATATAGGCCCTATAGTAGGCCTACACACGTACATGTTCCCTCGAACAGCTGAGAATCTCATGTTATCAGGGTAATGCTTAATACACGTTTCACCTGAATGCCCTAGCAATCGGTACCTAGGAATGTAACTATGTGTAATTGTGTATTGCATGTGTATAGGCCTATAATAGCCTGCATGAGGCCATTTTCTTCATCGAATAATATAAAAGAGCTCTCGAACATTCTAACGTTGCGCCTGAAACAAGATTGACAGGGGCAATTTTCCCAAAATAACACCCGAAATTAAAAAAAAAAGTATTTTGGATCCTGATTATGAGATATTTCGGACATGACATCCCTATTTTAAAGTTGGGTATATGCCGCTTGGAAACCTCGGGAAGTGCCGTTTCCGGCCATCTAGAGGGTTTGTTAATCCCAAAATTTTCATGTACGCTTCGCGCCAACTCATGGTGGCGCTACGCTTAGATAGTCAACAAGGTCATATCCCCCCCCCCCCCCCACTCGGAAGTACGGATCGCCGCCCATGCATATGGCACCATTTTGCATTTCGGCCCTTCTTCGAAAGCAAAAATTGTCCACCCCTCCCCTTAGACCCATCCCCCAGGACGGCGATCATTCATGCCTGACGCCTCCCCCTATTGGAAAATCCTGGATACGCCCCTGTATATATATATATATATATATATATATATATATATATATATATAGGTCACTTTCGGTGATCATGCACTGAAGAAGAGCTAGTTTTGCTCGAAAGCTCTGCAAAAACCAAACATTGGCTGTTTTACTTCCAATCACTTACCTAATTCAATTATTGTATCTCACTCGAGATCCAGCCTTTCTCTAAATGCAGCATAGTTGTTTAACAGTTTTTCCGTTATTCCTATATATATATATATGTATATATATATATATATATATTCGAATCCCGGTGGAGGCTGGAAGTTTTTTTCACTGTTCTTGATTTTCCAACTAATTACGATTTTCAATTATATATATTCATTTGCCTTTGTCGTTTACCTCCATTTCATAACATAAAGTCTGTTCAAAGTATCTCTTTCGAGATCCGGCTTTAGGAATCACAAATTATTTCGAGTTGGTTAGCATGATGTTTGATCTCTAGAGTAAGGCAAAATATGTGACCAAAAGCAGAACTAGTATTGTTCGATACAGGCGACAAACGCCTACAGTGGAATTACGACCTTCCTTACCGGTTTCGAACCTCTTGACATACAATCAGCGTTCATAGCCTAGTGGTTAGGGTGTCCGCGAACAGAGCGGGAGGCCCGGGTTCGAATCCCGGTGGAGACTGGAAGTTTTTTTACTGTTCATAATTTTCCAACTCATTACGATTTTCAATTATATATATATATATATAGTACACGTATAATAAACGTATATATTGTATAAAATACGAGTAATTTACAGCATGTTGTTTCTCGAGTTCACGCCTGTACGGTTATCATAAGTTGTTGATCATTCGCCGGACAAGCGTGAAATGAACATAATATATATATATGTATAATATATATTTATGTGCGAGAAAGTAAGTTTTATCCCCGCCACAGTGAAAACATATAGAATACCTTTGGAAAACAGATCGAGAGCAATACCCTGCATGTTAAATTCATGATCAAAATTTTGCCCCGCCCCCTCCCCGCCCACAAAAAAGAAGTAAATTAATCGATCGTATGGACAAGCCCTCCTACACTAATAACCAGTGGCAAAACAACATTGTGTTTGAGATAAGGCTAAACATCAAACTGTCAAAATTTAATACTCGAAAAGTGTTTTAAAGAAAGATGGATCATTTACTTATTTATTTATTTATAGCAATATTTTAATGCCCTTAAATCCACATTTATAGGGTCACTGACACCCATCCAGTATATATATATATATATATATATATATATATATATATATATATATATATACATATATATATATATATACACACATATATATATATATATATATGTGTGTGTGTGTGTATATATATATATATATATATCAGGGTTCTGCCGCTGCCGGTCGGCGCCGGTCGGGCCCGACCGCGATTTTTTTTTCCCAAACAGGTTTGCAAGTGTGCGTAAATAGTCGTTCATGATTGGTCGGAAAAGTTACGTCATCACCATAGAAACCTTCACTTCGAGGTTCTGCATCCATTTGTTGCAACGAAGATATACCCATTCAAAATTACCCGTAGCTTTTCGTACATATATTTAGATATGTTTGCAATTGGTGTCGACATATTTAGCACACTAGTATTGTATGATCTACTTTGATCGAAGTTTTCTGTGAAGGCATTAATCGATAACATCGCTCAGTGAAAGTTTCGTACAGGGTACATCACACATGCGCTGTAGGCCTATATGTATTATAACTCTGTACATAGTGCAGTGACGAAAATATATCATACTATACACTATACTGTTTTGCGTATATTTACTCAAGACTCGTGTCGTGAAGTTGCTTTTAGTGTAGGCCTACCCATTACACGAAACGAATTCTGATTGCAATAGAACGGCTTACGAATCGTGGATAACGTAAACACGAACCAAATAGAAGGTAGCGTATGTATCATAAGTGAGGTCAACATGTAATCCAAGCATTAAACTCTGTACACAGTGCAGTGACGGAAATATATCACACTATACAGTTTGCGTATATTCACTCAAGACTTGTGAACTCGCGTCGTGAAGTTGCTTTTAGTGTAGGCCTACCCATTCCATGAAACGAATTCTGATTTCGATAAAACGGCTCACGTATCGTGGATAACGTAAAGACGAACCAAATAGAATGTAGCGTATGTATCATAAGTGAGGTCAACATGTAATCCAAGCATTAAAAGTAAAGTTAGGGCGTTTGAAGGGAAACCCCTTAACTAGAGTCAATCAAGTGTCAGTGTGTAACCCAGTATACGTCTTCGAACTTCCAAGCGATGGCTATTATTTATGCTGACGTCACGAGCAATCTGATTGGCTGAAGACTCCGTAATTGCAAACCTGTTTGGGAAAAAAAATTTCGCGGCCCGACCAGCACGCTGAATTACCGACCGCCACAATCTGCCTGAGTGACTTTTCCGACCGGCACTTATTTTCGATAGGAACTCCAAAAAACAGCTCCATAGCCGGAGGGTCGAACGTACAGAAACAATCTGTTTGAGACTAGGGGAAATCCAGTTCATAACTGTTCAAAATATCCAACACATCACAGTGTCATACTTAGTAAAAATTACCAGAGTTCCGCATTCCAGACCAATGACTGTTTTCCGTTTCCAACTCCCGATCGTACTTTTGATAGTTTCATTTATATCTATTTTTATCGCGCGAGACACAGGCACTATCCAGCTAGCTAGTACACATACGGCCGTTAACATTCGTAGCGGGTGAATTTGCATCATATTGCATAAGGCACGAGTGACAAGGGCTGGAAAACCTTGCGAACCGTCCGAACCAGGTTCGCGGGAAATCCGCGATGCTCGCGGGAAATCCAGCCCGGCTGGCGAAAAAAAAAAGATCGGATAAAAAAAAAATAGAAAAAAAAAAACGGGACGAAAAACTAAAAAAAACCCACAAAGGACAAATAAGTACATCTATAAAAAAAAGAGTAAAATTTCACAAGAAAAGTTTCAGAAACAAAAGGAAAATGTTCAGAGAGCGTGCTCGCAATTTTAGTCACAATACCAACGAGTAACGATGTGTCCCCAACCCCCTTACAATGGCTATTTCGCAAGCTTCAGGGTATACGTGTCACACGGACACCCACGGCCCAGCGCGGGAAGGTTGCTGTAATAAATCAGCCTCGCGGGAAATGTTTTGAACAATATTGCCATTCCACGTTCTTTTATATTTGTATTGTATCATATGTTGGTTAGTAAACGTTTTCTTTCGTATGAATTTGACTTCAGTTCAGTGTTCCCACTAAGGTGCGGGATTCCCTTCAACTGACTCAGTAATCCCGCAAAGAAAACATTTGTCTGCTGGAAATCCCCGCATCGTTTTTTGCATTCGCTATGAGTTTATACTCAATGTACAACTTATTCACTTGACCGTATAGAGAAAAAAAAAATGAAAATCAATTGTGTACCAATTGTGTACGGAAAGGTGGTAGGCTACACCTTTCATATTTTACGATAGATCGAGCAAAGCACTTTCGAAAAATTCACGCCAAACTTGCATATTGTACTAAATGCAACTATTGTCATGTAAACAAGGCTCTAGTGCATCCATTTATGAATATACCGTAAGACCACATCTGGTGTTAAGCGGGGGGGGGGGGGAAAGAAAGTATTTTCTAGCATTTCCAAAAATACCGAAAAAATAATATCCTACCATAGTTAAGTGTATAGCAAATAGCCTAACCACCTCGACGGTTATAACGGATCTCACGTAACTACAAAATCACAACTAATTGTGTTTTGCGGAATTTACGTTTTCTACAAGAACATGGAAACAATATTTAGCATTGAGTTAATCATGCCAAGTGGCCTAAAACATGTGATTACAAAGGTAACTTTCATAAAGATGGCCATAGCAAGAGGCCTTGATATCGTGCTATGCGTGTATGGTATGGACTGTGCCTCGTGTTTCATGGGGTGTGCATGCGGAGGAGTCAGTTGGCTTGAGGTGTGTTTTACTTACCTAAATGTAACGGGGATATTTTGCCTACTTTTCTTGAACGTTTAAGATATCATTTCGCATAACTTTACCGACCCTTTACTGACTGACCTTATTAATTCTAGAGTGGAACGAAAAAAGTTTACTCCATATAAAGTTCCCTGGCAACGTGCCAAAACATGTTAACAAACAGGTGTTAGACAGGGGATGAGCTCACAGTTGTTTGGCAAGGTACCTGTGAAAATTCGCAGCACATGTACCGTGGTAGTTGGGTAGGGTTAAACACTGCAGTAATAAACGGCTGGTCTGTACTCTGGTGCTCCAGATATTTGTCCTAACTTTTTTCATTAATTATGAAAAATTCCAGACATGAGATCTCATTTCAAAGCTGTCTACATGTGGCTCAGAATACTCGGGAAGGGCCGTTTCCGGCCATCTGGGGGGTTTCCAAAACCCAAAATTTTCTTGTACGCTCCGCGCCAACCGATGGTGGCGCTCCGCTTAGATAGTCCTGCCGGCACTCAATCCACCCTGGGCAGAACCCTGATATATATATATATATATATATATATATATATATATATATATATATATATATATATATATATATATATATATATATATATATATATATATATATATATATTCCATACGGTAGTGATAATTGAGTGGACTGAAACATTCAATGCTACAGTTTACTGAAAGTATGTACTTACACAACATCATTTTTTCTGACGTCACAGTGCACATGGCACTTTATTGAAAGTGCACGCGATGTAAAGTCGAAATGACTGAGCGAATATGATACTAAGTTATCAAGAGCTTCTGATTAGAATCAGGAATTTTCGACCATACTTGGTTCTTCATTCCTGTCAACATTAAATCAAATTGAATTCAACACTGATGTCTGTATAGTAGTACTTAAAGCTAATTTTTAAATGTTAACTTTGTTAGGATTGTTACAGTTAATCATCATTGTTACAACTTGTATAGAGATCAACTTATTTTATCCCATTTAGTGTCTGTTTATAAAAGGTCATGAGTTTTGCCACTACATTTAGATATGCTAAAATTCACCTTTAAAAGTTTTCAAACTGACTCTTCTAGAGGTTTCTACTCTCCTAATTATTCCCAGACATAAAAGAGACGTCAATTAAACAGTTGATGTCTTAGAGAGACTGACCAAATGCTCCTAATGAGGCAGGAAAATGCTTCTCGAAGTTTGAACACTGGTGACCATTTTTTGGAAAGCAGATTATAACGAAAGGGGAAATGGCCGGATAACTAACTCTTTTCAACAAGCTAGTGTACATACTAGGTGTTATAATTCTGTTTGTTATCGAATAATTTAAAATCCATTTCTCATATAGGCCTACTTCCATTTCTCATCCTGTATTTCACTACATTTTCTTTATATAATTGCGTATTGAGTATATTTGTTATGTTTAGCGTGTATTTGTGTCGTGTGGCTTATTTTTAGGGTACAAGTCCGTTTACATTAGTACTTACATTTTCTCGCCTTATATCTTTCACGCACAATAAGTTTTAACAATCGTCCCGTTAACACATCGCACCTTTTAATTTCTGTTCTATCTTTTGTTTTATGCAGTGTGCGATAATGGCGTGAATGAGTTTTCGATCTTCATTTTAAAATAAGAGTTAAGTATACATCTTACAAAATACAGCAGCAAAAGGCGCTAATTATAGAAACAAATGTCAAGCATTTTATACATCTCTGCGATTCTCTTCGTCTCTCGCTCTTAGTTATCTTCAGATATATCTCAGTTTGAAGGATAAATTAAGGCCCTAAGAAAGGGATAATATGTCTTAAATAACAAATTTAACTTTCTTAGTCAAGAAAGATTTTTGTTTTGTTTTATTTATACTGTTTCGTATATTTGTTGGTAATGATGTCACATTTCAAGAACAAGGTTACAATAATCCTTAAAGAGCGCTTCGGCGTCGCCGCTAAATTCTGTCTTAACTTAGACGCAATCATCAAATGTGAAAGGAATGATAATATTACATACTTTTATCATTCCATATATTTTTATATCACAAAGCAGATTACGCTTTTGTCTTTACAAACACAATATGCTATAATGCGTATATCTGTGAAAATACTGGTAATACACACGATCTTAGCCAAAAAAATGACGAGAAGCGATTCCGTATCGGATAAACCTCATTGACCACACGATATCGCCTCTGTGTGGGTTCGTGAAAGTGTCATCTCGGCGTAATCACAGTTTGGAAAAGATCGTTGACCGATAAAGACATTCCCTCGGTTCGTTATCAGTATATCTTGTAGGGAAAAGTACTTTTCGCTGTTGATTTTTTTCCCGTTCAAAAATGCATTATACCGCCATATTTCCTCGTATAAATTATTAACGTGTTATTCACGTGTTTATTTACAATTTCACGTAATGAGGTATTAATTATGCAGTTATGTTGGCGTGACTTGTTATTACTAGTGACATGCGGCGAGAGGGGGGGGGGGGGGTGAATACCATGAGATAAAGTATCCTATCTTCGTAAGATACTAAAGAAATATGAAGAGTTCAAAAAGTGGGAGCGGGGGGCGGGGGGGGGGGGCATAGTTGTCCCCTGGCCCGACATGGCATTTCAACGACTTTCCATTGTAATATTATAGTCTAAAATACGGTCACATTAATATAAGACTGAATAGTAGAACACATTATGTACATTGCAGTAATGCATACTATATATAGTAACATTACAGTTAACATGCTGATACGATATAGTAGCCTATCACAGAAAGATATGACGACTTAAACACATGTCATCTTCCTGACACGAGACGACAGATCACATTTAAGAATTACCTATTTTCTCACCCCCTCCCCCCCCCCCCCGACGATCTCCTTGACATATTAACCAATTCCTGACCTGGAGCTGTGCTGCTGCGTGCAATACTATACAATATGATATAGGTATGCGATGTACGGTGCATTAATTTGACTTTCTCACCACTTCACTGGCATCCGTTACGTCACGAAGGCAAAGTCAATGGCTGTAACATTAAGGAGAAAATTTGAACACAAAGTGAAGTCCTTGGGCGCTTTTTTTTTTTTTTTACATTTTCTTTATTTGGTATAGAATCCCTCTATATAAATTTAAGTAGGACAAGATGAAACTGATATGCGTCTCTGCACTTTGGAGTTAACGTGTTGCTTTGAATAAAGCAAGCAAGACTAACACTCATAGATGACATCTCTGAGATGAGCTGACGTCGATTGGAAATCCGGAAAGCAAGTCAATAAGTCAAGAATTTATCGTAAGAAAAATGACACACAAATGAACCCGTTGTTCACCCAAGCCCTATACCATAAAAGAAAGACAATGAGGCCATTGGAAACATACAACAGACTGCGTGCATCGCTTTGCTTTCTTGGCTCAAGTATTGAGAGATGTATATACTTTCTTTCTTTGGCATATAGGCTATGGACAAACCAAAAACGACCACACGGTGAATGGATTTGAATACAATGTTGTTCGAATATAATTTAACGTAAACTTTGTCACTTTGTGTCACAGTTAATCAAATCGTTGAATACGTGTCAGGCCTTTTCATCTCAGACCTCCGCTGTGTGCAAAATGCATGATATTTGTACAAAATTAAAACAAAATTCAAGTATTTTTTCGCTATTATTTTTAAGCGCATAAAGTAAACACTTTAATTATATTTGGTTTATACTTTTTAACATTGTATTTTTTTAAATTGCAACCTATCATCTGGGTCATAATATGTGGGTGTGATAAAAAACAGACGTGTTTTTCATGTTAAATTGTTGCTTATATTTTCCACATTTCTGAAAGTTTAATGGATCGGAATGAGTTAAGAAAAAAAGAAAAGAAAAAGAAAACGTTGATTTTTAATAGCTTTTGTAAATCGTGCTTAACAGTGGAACTAACTGTATTAAGTGAAGGAGATGGTCAAAATGGATAGGAATATTTTGATGTGATTTGTTGAATCGACCGACAAAAGAGAAGAAAATAATGGGTTTGCATTCAGTTTGGAAAAACATAGAAGTTGGTTATAATTCCCAAATAAAGAGTCT
Organism: Apostichopus japonicus; assembly: GCF_037975245.1. Taxonomy (NCBI): domain Eukaryota; kingdom Metazoa; phylum Echinodermata; class Holothuroidea; order Aspidochirotida; family Stichopodidae; genus Apostichopus; species Apostichopus japonicus. The sequence goes on from NC_092574.1 coordinate 20,069,947, forward strand.
CCAGCCGGACGCAAACAAGAATCACAAAACATATGAAAAGTATCACTTGTGTCACATTATATGGTCATGAGTTTTGTAAGAAACAACGTTTTCTTTAAAAAATATAATATAACATTGAGTATTTTATACATGTGTTCGTAACGGACAAGCTATATTCTTATTTCCAAGGGGGGGGGGGGGGGGGGTAGGAAGCTTCTTAAAAGTGGGGGGGGGGGGCACAACATAAGAGGGGCACTTTCTCATTCCACAACCACCACTCGTTATGCTATAAACCGATACACACCGGGCATATCACTTAAATATATATGTGTTATGCTATAAATACTATTATGGTGCACCTGAATAATTAAAACAAAATATTAAAACTAACAAAGGCTTAAGATATCCAAAAGACAGTTGTTCATCAAAGGGGCACATTTTATTTGCCAGTAGGACACATTTGCTATTTTAGAAAAAAAGTGGAGGGGGCACGTGTCCCCAGTGCCCCGGCTCCTACCCCCTGCTTATTTCCCTAACTTAACACTGGGTTTATACAGTGACATATATCTAGGCCTACACAAATTATATTTTTTTGGTGAAGAAATTAACACATCCTTTCATGAATTCAAGGAGTGAGAATGGACATCTTATGATTGTTCGTTAAGATCACTATCTGCATGACAAAAACAAACCGTCAGTCTTTCTCCATGGTCAAGTCATTAAAGTATTTTTTTCTTCTTCTTTGAAAGTTCACTATATAATTTTAGAACTTGAATGTCAACATGAAGTCATTATTTGATACGAATAGAAAAGGCCATATGAGTGGACATTCTCAGAAACCGAATTCTCATAATTTGAAAGAAATTATCGGTAAAGTAATAAGAAAAAAGTCATGATGAAGATTATTTTGTTCTTGTCCTTTTCATTGATCTTTTTCTGACATTATTTGATTTTGGACTTTAACAGCAAAGCACAAATACAGAAAAAGAGTAAAAAATTATAATAAGATCAGATTTAGAAAATACCTGTTAAATCCTTGTCTTACTAACAGCATTTTGATAACAGATTTATCGATAGGCCTAACCCCATTTCTGTTTTTCTACAAAGCAACAGGAAGATGAGACCTGACTTATTTTATTGCCATAGTTTGATTACCAGCTAATTGCACCAATGCCAGAGATGGGAGGAATGCTAAACGTGGTGCGTCTCAAAGGAATCGTCAACACTGTATAACCTAATATTAATAACACAATAAAAAAACAGTCGGGACACGAATATGGCACTCTATGTGGATATAAAAACGTAAAGCCTTGAAGACGTTTTTAAAAATGTTACGTTACGTTTTCGTAACGTTACGTTACCTTACGCTCTTCGCTATTAACGTTATCCATTAACTTTAGTTAACGTTATTTATTTATTTTATTTATTAAATCTCTCTAAGGTATTTTTAGTAGTTAAAAATAATAAAATTGACCAGCGAATTCAAACTACTTCTGTTGAAATTGAGTGTCGTCTGCTAATAAATGACTGCGGTTACCACTACGGTTTTATTCTGAACTACAGTCTGTAAGGTGGTTCGTGTTTGAAGGTAAATAAATGATATGTATATATGCAATAACTTATCACAATCCTTTCATTATATTAGTTAATATAACGATCTTTGGGTTGGGTTCTAGCATTAAAGTGGTCTATAGTTTGAATATTTTGATAAGGTTGCAGGAAAACAGGCCGGGAAATGGCTGCGGGCATTGGGTTGTGCCTTCTCAATAATGACAATGTAACAATATATGTGTGTATGTTATCTGCATCCGCTGCGCAAAACTGAAAGAAAAAAACAATCATACCAGCTGGATTTGCTTGCATACGTTCATGTCAATTCTTTGCCCCTCCCCCCCCCCCTCAATTGCATAAACTGGATACCTTGTGCAGTAATAAACCAAACATTCATTTTTCCCTCAAGGTCTTTCACCCCTACCGGAAGTTCATTGGGATAATCAATGAATTAATGGAAATTAATATTGACTTATAGATGAATTCACACTTCCTCGAACAGAACATTTTCGCTTGGAAAATGTGTGTTTTTTTTTCTTTCTTCTTCTTCGAAGCATAAAACAGATAATTCTTAAAAGGAATGTATATCGAAACTGATGCTATATGAACCAACTGTAAACAACTGAAAAGGAAAGAGAATTCGATGGTTTGATTAATGAGCCTTTTAGTTTCATACGGTGGCTGGTTTTACTCTCACAGGATTCAATCAAAAGCAGATATTAACGTATGACTGTATTAATGAAGTCAAACTCTTAGGGTATAGAATTAATAATTGATTTGAAATGCTTGGATAGGCCTTAAGCATATAATAGTAATAAAAGTGTCACATTTGTGGGTAAATATAGTTCTTTGCCCGAAAATTATTCTGACTAAGGAGATATTCTTGTTTTTTTTTCATTTTTGGGGACATTTATATAAAAAAAAAGCCATTTGTGTGTTTGCGACTATATAGGCTACCTGCTTACATGTCATTTGAATTTATTAGATTTGTCAGTCTGCTATTGGTCCATATTATTGAAATTAAATTTAGTCACTGAGGGTTATACTGGTTGAAATCCCATTTTATAACCAAATATTTCTTTTCTATTTTACAGTTAGTATAAATATTTGCCTGTCGGTTTTCCGTTCATTTTTCAAATCATATTTCATTAAAGTAATTTTTCAGTCTGTATATATTAATATCACTGGCAATTAAATACAATGTGAATCGTACAGGAAGACAAAGTATTCAATATTTCTAAGTGAAAACCTCTCAAAACCTCTCAATATCTTGTTCCTATATTCTAGATATTCAGTTATAGTTTAATGTAAATTATTATTTTTTTGGACCAAATAAACTTGTGATTACTGCAGGGGATGATTGATTACTGCAGGAAATGGTTTACAGGTGGCCCTACGTCACCATCTTCTTCAAAACATTATCATTTATTACAATATTGCCCTCATTTTTATCAATAAATAATTTTGCACGTTAAAACTTGATAATAAAAGAAGAGAGAACATTTTCAACTGACTGGTCTTAATGATGTCACGTGAGTTTGCTGTTGCCAGATACCTCACACTCCCCAATTTTGTGAAACATTATATCTTCGCTAGTAAAGGGAGTGAAGACTCGCGCACAAAGAAATGTCTCATGCCGGTAATCTGACCTAGTTTCGAATGAGGTGTAACAGAAGTGTTAGACACCACCATCGATCCCAGAAAATACACACACAGCTTGCTACCGTCGGTAATTAGACACTAGTGTACAGTCAATACATGCAGCTACGGCCAATACCCACAGTACAGTGTACGTAGCAGCGATGGGCATCTCAGGTCTAGATAAAAGATAACAAGGTATCACGTTTCATTAACTGTCTGCATTTTATAGCGACAATGAAAAACTTTACTTGCAAGCAACGGAAAGCTGCTTATGTCGAACATTTTTAAAGACACTTATTGAATCAAATGCCATCGTGAAAGTCAATACATTTATTCATATCTGAAATCAACTAAGTCCTGACGAGAGAGGGTGGGTGCAGGCCGGGGTCAGAGGGGGTGGGGGATTTAACTAAGGGGCCCGGGTCAATATGCGCTAAAGAATAATAAATATTCATTTTCATGACAAAAATTAAGGTAAAATAAATACTTCTAAAAGATGACATCATTATCTACACGTCCCGACCTGACTCTGGACGTCACTGACAAAGTATCATGTTTAAAATTTAAAGTGACAAAATCATACTTCCAAGTGGAAAAAGGGAAAAGAAAAAATAAAGGTTAAAATGGAAAGAAAACCAAAGAGAGAATGATCGATAAGTTTATTGACCTAGTATCCATGTTACCAACTAGCTTAAATTTGATACTGCCCGTGTCCCAGATAACAGAAATCTTTCCCAAAATGAGCACCTTTTTCTTGTTTTAAACAAGATAATCCATCGTAAATGTGAGAATAGCCGCAGGCGGACTCGTCTGTTTGAACGGTATAAGTTTTGATTAAATTTCCAATCGGTTTTCAAGAACGAGATGTCCAAGTTACAAAACAGAAAAGAAGAAACTTGTGTGGTATTAAAGAGCATCTTCTTCTTTTATTGTTCAAAAGAACAAATATAAATGCGATAGCTAAAATCTTTTCGGGATATAAAACCTAAAGGTCAAACAGCTTCTCCTATATATATATATATATATATATATATATATATATATATATATATATATATATATATATATATATATATATATGTATATATATATATATATGTATATATTTATTTATTTATTTATATATTATAAGCTGTTTAGTGTAAGATTCTCAACATATATGCATACGGTACTGGGTAAACTTAAAACTAGTTCATTCATCATGTGTGATGAACATGATTAATACATGACTAATACATGATTAATACATGTCATACACCGTCAGAATAGTAACAACTGGTAAATGTGGGGGAGGGTGTTGATGTTTCGTTAATGTTTTCATCTTGACGTATGACGTCAACAATAGATATAGTTAATATAGTTATACAACCTTTAACCCATGGTTTTCCTAACTGTATCTCCCCACCCCCCCCCCCCCCTCATGAACCCCATGTGGATGTCAGAGTTGTCCACGAACCCCCAACTTTTCGAGACACGATCTGAGTCATTTTTATACTATAATACGCATAACAGTGCTTTGTAAAAGATCAAGTTCATAGTGTAATATTGTAATGAAAAATACACGGTACGGTACTACTATGGCAACATATGCGGGTGGAACGCGACTTTTGTACATTACTAAATTATATGATATATCTGATTTTAGTTTAAAAACAGTACTCTAGTTTTGACTTTCAGAAACGTCTCTCGAATCCCCTGGGATGGACTCACGCACCCCCTGGGGGTTCATGCACCCCAGTTAGGGAACCCCTGCTATAGACACAACTAATTAACGCAAGTGAAGGATATTGTACTATTATTTAGCAGTATTGGTGTTTTCATTGAAATTAAATTCCTTTCTATTGTTGTGTGTCTGTATCTGTAGTTGTGTACGTGTTATTTTTACTTTTTACTTCCAGGAGTTGTATGTTATCTCATTGCCCTTGATAATGACCGTACGGCATTATCTGCTTATCGCATCTAAGATAAACTGGTGTATCGCATGCGTGGTGTTTTGTTATACTTGCAATAAACAAAATGGTTTCATATTTCATATTTTGCATTGCACGAGTAGACCAAAGTATTGTAGGGTATGGTAATGTGATGATAAGGATAAAGCAAAACGACACACACACACACACCCTCACACACACAAAATGCGAAACGAGACGAAACCAAAGAATAGTAGGAGACAAAACAAGAGTAGACAAAATCAGGCAAGAGGAACCAAATATAACAGAACGAGAAGAATACACAGACAGAACATCACAGAGCTAAACAAATTATAACAAAAGAAGAAGAATACTCAGACAAAACAAGAGTAGACAAACTATAACAAACCGAGAAGACTGCACAAACATAACATAATAGAGCGAGACAAAATATAACAAAACGAGGAGAATACACAGACAAAACATCACAGAGCGAGACAAAATATAACAAAACGAGGAGACTGCACAGACAAAACATAATAGAGCGAGACAAAATATAACAAAACGAGAAGACTGCACAAACAAAACATAATAGAGCGAGACAAAATATAACAAAACGAGAAGACTGCACAAACAAAACATAATAGAGCGAGACAAAATATAACAAAACGAGAAGAATACTCATACAAAACAAGAGTAGACAAACTATAACAAACCGAGAAGAATATACAGACAATACATCACAGAGCGAGACAAATTGTAACAAAACGAGAAGAATAGACAGACCAAACATAACAGAGCGAGACAAAATATAACAAAACGAGAAGAATACTAATACAAAACAAGAGTAGACAAACTATAACAAACCGAGAAGAATATACAGACAATACATCACAGAGCGAGACAAATTGTAACAAAACGAGAAGAATAGACAGACCAAACATAACAGAGCGAGACAAAATATAACAAAACGAGAAGAATACTAATACAAAACAAGAGTAGACAAACTATAACAAACCGAGAAGAATATACAGACAATACATCACAGAGCGAGACAAATTGTAACAAAACGAGAAGAATACACAGACCAAACATAACAGAGCGAGACAAACTATAACAAAACAAGAAGAATACACAGACCAAACATAACAGAGCGAGACAAAATATAACAAAACGAGAAGAATACTAATACAAAACAAGAGTAGACAAACTATAACAAACCGAGAAGAATATACAGACAATACATCACAGAGCGAGACAAATTGTAAGAAACCAAGAAGAATAATAAATAAAAAAACATCACAGATTGAGACAGAATATTACAATACAAGAAGAATACTCAAACAACACATTCCAGAACGAGACAAAATATAAAAAAAAAAACGAGAAGGATATTCAGACCAAACATAACAGGGCGAGACAAAATATAACAAAAGAAGAAGAATACACAGACAAAACATAACAGAGCGAGACAAAATATAACAAAACGAGGAGACTACACAGACCAAACATAACAGAGCGAGACAAAATATAACAAAACGAGGAGACTACACAGACCAAACATAACAGGGCGAGACAAAATATAACAAAAGAAGAAGAATACACAGACAAAACATAACAGGGCGAGACAAAATATAACAAAAGAAGAAGAATACACAGACAAAACATAACAGAGCGAGACAAAATATAACAAAACGAGGAGACTACACAGACCAAACATAACAGAGCGAGACAAAATATAACAAAACGAGAAGAATACTGAGACAAAACATCACAGAACGTGACAAAATATAACAAAGCGAGAAGAATACACAGACAAAACAACACAGAGCGATATAAAATATAACTAAACGAGGAGAATAAACAGACAATACATCACAGAGCGAGACAAAGAAGAAACGAACACAGAAAAGGGGACCAAATTGACGAAAAGCAAAGCAACAGAAAATTGTCAGAATATTCCCGCCGCGAGCAGACGATAACTCCTGTAAACAACAAAGTTACTGATTGGCTGGTCAAACTCAGAAAAAAATGGTTCCCCTTTAAGTGGACGAATGGAGAGATAAATTGTTTATTTGTATAGCCTTATTAAAAAAACGACATTTCCTCAACCCTCTGGCTATGAATGATTTAACACGACTATATAGATGAAAACCTGATTTAATTTTCTTCATTATGGGGAATTTACGATTGAATCTGTCGTTCGACTTAAAGTAAATACGGAATGAGATCAACTGCCTCTTATAACATACTACAGTATATTACAATACGGCTCTTGACATGGCTTTTCTTTAAGTGCAGAAAAGAGGTCAGACTCTGTTCAGGAATATATATACTTCTAAAGAGCTGGAGTAAAATATCGATTACTTTAATAATAATTAAACCGGGAGCTTTGCCTTTCATCTATCACTTTTATAAGTCATGAGAAACAGATAGAGGCATAACCTTGTACAAAGCGATAGGCATCATATATATATATTTCAAAACTCGAACGAATCGAAAATTCAGTTTGAACTGCCTAAATCTCAATTTGTTCGATTGAAATAAGAAAGATCCATCTAAAACTACACTTTTATCGGATCACGTGTTGTCCCAAGTAAACATATAGTTTATTTTAGAAGTGTAAATTTGCCACGATCGGAACTTGTATCCGTACGGTACATCGTGTGCCAGATATTTATCAATTATGGCTTCAGGGAAAACTTAAAAGCAAAATTTTAATGGAATGACACGGATTGAAATGTTTAATTTATTCAATCTTATTACATAACTTTGTTTCAAAGTTATTACGTATTGCAGTTTCTTCTGTGACGTCAGGAAATGTAATATGCATAATTTGAATCGAATCGAAGCTTTCGAACGTCAAAATGAACCGACTGGACTGATATCATATTTTTTCGTTATGATTTTGAATGTTCACATCATTTAAAAAAAATCTATTAGTAAATTCAATGTTACTGAATAACATTCAGTATAATTGATTGAAATAAGTATCAATCTAATTGATTTATCAAGGAGATATTATTTATTTATGTGTAGTACATCGGCGTAACAGTGAGTAGCTCGATATATATTGGTACATATTCATTGATCTGTTGTGACGTCAGCAAACTGTGCATAATTTATTTAGTTGCAATGTAAAAATAGAGACCATAGCTGATAAAGACTATACAGACTGCAGCTGACGAACTGATACTACAGCATTTCGTTATCAGAAATAAACGTTTGCTTCAATGAACACTTTACAACTTTATATTTTCTTTCTGAAAATTGTATTAATATCTAAAGATGATACATTTTTCGTCATGGTAGTACTCGCTAGATGAACCATACTTGGTATATATTTGTATACTTATGTTCTTAAATCTAATTAACATATCCATCTCACGTTCAAATTCATCATAAGTACTACATCAATCCACATATGTTTCTGTTTTTACATCTGACCATAATTTCGAACCGACTGTTTTTAGTAGCGGAAGATAAACACGAATATTTTGGTGAAACAGTAAATCATTTTAGCCTAATGTTATAATACGTAAATTTGGTATAATAGAACAGTTTAAGAATGAATTCTCGAAGCAATTCGAACTGCAAATAGAAAGGTCGTCGAGCCAAATAGGAATTAATTACAATCAGAGATAGAAACATGGCGATTGTGTCGTATTGCGGACAGGGGGGGGGGGGGGGAGTTGTAAGATGTTCTAAGTGACGGACATATCGCTGAAAAAAAGAAACTGAATATATCGTTGTGATGCTAAAAATAACATTTTTTCTAAAATGCCTCCAGTTTTCTTAGACCTGTGATGTTTGGAATTCACATCATGTGACTGACAACTGGTCTGTAACGCGTGGTCCGTACACGGTGTGCAAGCTTCATGGCATTGGTATTGGTCTATTACCTCAGAAAAGAAAACAGGGATTCCCTCAACAAATCCCTGGGTATCTCATGCAGTCGATATAGCCAAGGACACACATGTAATCCCGAGGTACATGGTTCAGATCTCGTTCCGGCGAAAACCATTTTCTCTACTCTTTCAAAATGTATGTTATTTTCCATTCTATAGTATGAAAAAGTAACAATTGTATAATTGTTTAGTCTTAATCTCTATAAACCGTGTAAATTACAATTGAATGGATCCCCGCGCATAGTTTCTTTACAATCACGTGACTCTTCACCTCCTTGCTGGTTTGACTGAAGTATTACAATAGTCCCATAACGTAAATCTATTCATATAGAACAATGTACATTTCATCTTGATTTCATATCTTTTTGGCATTTGAATGTAAATCTGTGTTGTAAATGTAAACATGACGTAATAATAACAGCTTGTTGATTTAATAACCGAGGCTTTACGACTGGAAAGAGAAGGTAATCCTTGAACAGGGGCCAAAGCCTTTTTCAAAGCAAGCTGCGATTAGCGAGATCTTTTGTATTCAAAGCCGTACGAGAACACAGTATACATGCATGTCTGTGAGCGTATCGAGGCGAAGCTTAGAGTGAGATCGGATCGATACTGACCAATGTGCCGCACTGACGTCACGTCTCGACGTAAGTCAGTGTTAGATTCGAACTTTCTGGCTGAGGACGGGCCAACATTTCAAGCTGCACTCTACCACACAAACTAAACTTCGTCACAGGGCAAGGCTTAGGGCGATACAAAGACAAAAATGATATGACCGGAAGGACTGAATCCCGTGTTGCACAAAATAAATTCCTTTAATATCTTTAGAGCGCGACAAAGAAAGTTGTTAGTTTGAACCTGTGGGTAAATTACAACGCAACACTATAGTAGGCCCATATAGGACGCAACTTAATTATTTACAACCGAAATTTATAACGCATATAAGACAGGAGACACAGAAATATAACCGTATCTTCGATTTATTATTTTCGAGAGAAAGTTTATATGCAGGATCGTTCGGTTGTAATGTTATTGTGTTTTAAAAATTAAGAAAATTATAATTAAGACTTGTCATTATTTAATTTACAATACGTCGTTAAACTATAGTTTATGACGGTCGCATACTGCCGTACGGGAACAACCCTTGGTACAACCGATTCACACAGAGATGCCTATAGGGCACCTCTACAACTTCCTGAGTTTTGCACCTATAAAATGTTTTATATTTAAGAAGAAACTGAGTTGAAGAAGAAATTAGATTTAAATTAATGCTTCAAGTAAAAGAATATCTAAAAAAGGCTAAATTTCATGCACCCATATAACCTTTACTACTTTACATATTGCATGTTAAAAACTGCAATTTCTTATTTTCGTAAAGATCTCATCGAGTGTATTTATATTATTTTCACATTACGTTATTCAGCGGTTTAATTCGATCCTGTGTAAAGTAGGCCTAAGTCATCCATATGAGCTATGAATTAATGTGTATACGAAAGAGAAACAAATGAAAGCGCAGACTGCAGACTGAGGACACGACCAAATGATATCCCCGCATCTTTATTCCTCCCCTCCCTTGAACTCCTTAAGTTAATTAATATATTCTTCCTCAACACCTAAATAGACTATTGATCGCGTAACCCATAAGTCAATATTAATCCTCCACATTTTAACACGAATCTCTGGGAAGGGAAACCATTTCTGGGTTATACGTATTTTTAGATATAGTTTATCCCTTTGAGTACCCATAACCCCCCCCCTCCCCCCACCAAGAGAAGGTAAAGAGAAAGAAAAAAGTAAGTTATTAACACCCACCTGAGTGTCAGCTTTATTACTGTTAACGAAGGCAAGGAAAGCTTTCGAGAATTTTGACAATGAGTTCAAACTGCGCCAGAATGGTTTTCGAACGAGTCAATAACCGTGTCGTATATTATGTAGGCACGGGGATATATACACATTCACTGTGTTACAAACTATAACAATTCTTACTAACAGGGTAACGACATTTCCATTTAACCAGCTCAAGAGAGGGTCACATTGACGTCTAGGCTTTCATACTATAACATAATTGATTGTACAATAATGTCTCAAATCGGAACGAACGTCTCTATACAAAGATGATGGTGAAATGTTGGGGCAATATCTAGGGCTCTTCTATAATGATATCAGGGAATTTGGGACTGGATTATCACGCGTATGGTAATAAGAATGTTTACGGGGGAATTCAATTTGGACCCAAAAGAAAGAAAACTTCTGGAGCAGGGCGGTGATTGATAGTTTGTA